>NC_084814.1:50000-1427975 GCF_963583255.1 Pyrus communis | reverse complement strand
TTTATGTTTTTTTGCATTACTTTCTTTGGGTGGACTGAATGCATATGCTAGATCTGGATCTGGATCTATCCCAGGAATTCAGTTTCAGTTTTCCTTTGTGTGATCCCATGTTTTTTTTTTTGTCAAAGTTTATGGTTGGCTGATGGGTTTTCTTTAATTAAACATGTGTTTCTTTAGTAAAGTTGGTTCGTAAATGTATAAGAAGTCGCTTTTGAGGAACGAAAGAAATCCGTTGTAGCTTGTGACTCGTATAGTTTGACTGTTTGATTTAAGTTTTAGTACTGTGTGCAGGTAGCAGATCGGTATTATTTAATATCTGATATGACCAATGATGAAGATATCTAATATGCCTTGTATGTGTGCAGGTAGTTAATACTTTCTGAGATCATGAAACATAAGGATGGAAAACCAGGGCCCCAAGGTACCAGGGTTTTCCCCATGACAATCTTGTTTGTTTTGCTATGCGGGTTTTCATTCTATCTTGGTGGAATCTTCTGTTCTGAAAAGAACAAAATTGAGCCTGTCAAGGTCGAAGATGTCACAGAGGCAGTTCAATCATCTCTCCAGTTAAAACCCGTTACCTTTGCTGAATGCAGCAGTGACTATCAAGACTACACCCCGTGCACGGATCCAAGAGTAACTCCTTAATCATTTTTAAGTACTTTATCCTTTCCGGAATTTACGCACTGCTAGATGCTTATCAGATTGTGGCTGCTTATTGTACAGAGGTGGAGAAAGTATGGTGTTCATCGGCTTACTTTCATGGAACGGCACTGCCCTCCAGTATTGGAGAGGAAAGAATGCTTAGTTCCACCTCCAGATGGCTACAAGCCACCAATCAGATGGCCAAATAGCAGGGACGAATGTTGGTACAGGTAAATATTTGACAGCTGATGCCTAAAGCCTATGTACAGTCAAAAGTTTCTAGTTTTTAGTCTCTATTTGTTTTTTACCTAAAAACTGTTAAAAGTTTCACTGAATTTAGCATGGGCATCTGGTTTCAGGAATGTGCCATATGATTGGATTAACAAACAGAAGTCCAATCAGAATTGGCTGAGAAAAGAAGGGGAGAAGTTTCTCTTTCCCGGTGGGGGAACTATGTTTCCGAGAGGCGTTTCTGCATATGTCGATTTGATGCAAGATCTTATTCCAGAAATGAAAGATGGGACCGTTCGAACTGCCATTGATACTGGGTGTGGGGTGAGCTCATCTTTCATCCTCTTTTACATTTTCCCGATTTATCATGTTTAACTTTAGCTGAAAATTTCTGGTGGGTGAATGCATGTTGCCTTTTTGATCTAGTTAAAAATGCAAGTTTAAATTTCATCTGCACCTTTCTTTCCCTATTTAATTGTTGAAATTCATTTACCATGTAATAATCTATTTCCTTATTATCCTTGAAGCAGCACAAACTGCTAGGTAATTAAATTCATGAGAATCTACAGAAGTTAACCTCTTTAATTGGTTAATTTCTAGGTTGCAAGCTGGGGGGGTGATTTGTTAGATCGTGGGATTTTAACTGTTTCTCTTGCTCCAAGAGATAATCATGAAGCTCAGGTTCAGTTTGCTTTGGAACGTGGAATTCCAGCAATTCTTGGCATCATTTCTACACAGAGACTTCCTTTCCCTTCTAACTCGTTTGATATGGCTCACTGCTCAAGATGCCTCATCCCATGGACAGAATTTGGTACTTATTCTATCAAATTGTTTTAAAAAAAATTCTGTTCTAGAGAATTTAATTCAGTTTATTGACCTTAATGTCCAGCTGCTGGAACCAGTTTTCAAATTAGCAATAGCATAGTGGGGATGCATGGGTCATATAAGCAGTGCTGCATTTTGCATTTTACCTGATTGCTCTAGGAACTTGGAGATTTCTCTCTCTTAAGTGCGGTAGTAATGGTAGATAGGACCAACTTAGACAATTTGCATCCACTAAATCCCTGTGTTCCAGTTATCATTTGTAGGGAAAAATTCCACGGCTCAGTTGTGAACTGTAATTTCTTGAGATTGGAACTTCCTTTCTTCCTTTGTAGGACATCATATAAGATATCAGTTATCATTTTTAGGGAAAAATTCCACGGCCCAGTTGTGAACTTGTGTAATTTTTTTTGCATAAGTTGGAAATGGTTTCATCTTTCTCTCCTCTCGTTTTATCATTTTTATTTATCTTTTAAAGTTTACCACTTCTTCTGATGGCTACTTTCTTGATGTCAGGTGGAATTTACCTCCTTGAAGTTCATCGTATACTCCGTCCTGGTGGTTTTTGGGTCCTGTCTGGTCCACCTGTCAACTACGAAAACCGCTGGCGTGGGTGGAACACCACCGTAGAAGAGCAGAAATCAGATTATGAAAAGTTGCAAGACCTGCTAACTTCATTGTGCTTCAAATTGTACAACAAAAAGGATGATATTGCTGTTTGGCAGAAACTGTCAGACAGCAGTTGCTACAATAAACTTTCTGAGCCAGACACCTATCCTGCAAAGTGTGATGATAGCCTTGAACCAGATTCAGGATGGTACACTCCATTACGCTCTTGTGTCGTAGTTCCAGACCCAAAGCTAAAAAAGTCAGCTTTGATATCCATCCCTCAATGGCCAGAGCGGTTGCATGTTGCACCAGAGCGTATTTCTGATGTGCATGGCGGAAGTGCTAGTGCTTTCAAGCATGATGACAGCAAGTGGAGGGTACGATTGAAGCATTACAAAAAGTTGCTCCCAGCAATTGGAACAGATAAGATCAGAAATGTTATGGACATGAATACGGTATATGGAGGTTTTGCCGCAGCCACGATTGATTATCCCTTGTGGGTCATGAATGTGGTCTCTTCCTATGCTGTAAACACACTACCTGTGGTCTATGATCGAGGCCTTATCGGAACTTACCATGATTGGTAATTTGAAACTCCTTTCTGCATGAATAGCATACTTTTGATGCACTTCTCATTTGGTCATTGTAATGAAATCAAGTGGTTTTTGTGTTGATTTATCTGTTCTCTTTTGGCAGGTGTGAGGCGTTTTCTACTTATCCACGTACTTACGATCTTCTACATCTTGATGGCCTCTTTACTGCAGAAAGCCACAGGTAAAAAACGGGTTTCTCTTTATCTTGGGAGATGAATATATTTTGAAAGCTTATATTAGTATGGCATATTGAATTAACTACTTAATCTTAGATGTAAGTTTTCTGTGCACTCTTGCCTAATTTATCGTTCTTTGTATAAATGGTTCTAATGATCGTAAAATTGGGCAGATGCGAAATGAAAAATGTGCTCTTAGAGATGGACCGAATCCTGCGCCCTAGTGGCTACGCAATAGTTCGAGAATCCAGCTACTTTGTGGATGCTGTTGCGACTATTGCCAAAGGGATGAGATGGGGATGCCGCAAAGAAGACACTGAGTATGGCGTTGAGAAGGAGAAAATACTGATATGCCAGAAAAAACTCTGGTATTCATCGAACCGGACTTCCAGATGATGGCCATCCATAGAAACCCAAAACCAAGTCGATTTCTTGGAGGGACGGAAATAGGAATAGAAGCAAAAGAAGCAAGTTCAATACCATTCACAGAGAATTAGTTCATTGTTTAAGAAGCCAAGAATACTCAAATTTGTCGTTGAAGACTCGGTTACCCAATAAGGTGGTTTGATCAACCGATAGGGCGTTGCGTATAGATATATTCTTTATAAGGTGTCAACATGTACTCGGTGTAATTTCTTTTTCGTTTTCCCGATTTTCATAATTTGCTCTCTTTTCGTGTCAAGCTGTAATCGGATGATTTGAATATATGCAAGGAAGTGTATGTACCAAAGGAAGAAGAAAGAAAACGAAAAGGAACAAAGATTTCTCTGTTTCTTAAATGAAAATCTTCTGGTTCAAGTGAGGGAAACAAAGGATGCTTATGTTGCCTTTGGTCCATGTTTTATGCGTTGAACATGTGGTCCTTTTACGTTTTGGCTCAAATTTTTCATGCATCTTTCTGGTGACGGTGAAACCAACAGGATCCTCTCCGGGTCGTTTTGGCGAGGATCCTAAGGGATCTGTGAATTGTGTTTGTTCATCATATATCGTGCAGTCAGTTCTTGTCAAATACTGTTTGTGTTTAATTTTAAATAAAAATATTTAAAATGATTTATGACCGCATGATGTATGATGAACGGATACGATTTACGGATCCCCAAAATCCGTACAAAGAGGATCCGGATTCAAGCAGTTACCGCCTGCTGGCCGGGCGAATCGAAGTTATCTTCCGGTCAACTGTCCACCCAGTCAAGTGCAAAAAACACAGTAGAATCACGCAACGCACGCTGCTGGTGTGCTTCCTGCCCGCGAGGAAAGAAAGAAGGTCAAATCTCCCACTCAAAAAAGTACTGAATTTAGCCTTTTTTTCTTGCAAGCACGTGTTACTTGAGCCTGGTAAATTTTGAAATTTTGTCGCACGGTGGGCCGCTTTTCATCGAGTGCGTTGAGTTATATGCTAGTTTGACTCTTTCATTCTCGTCTGGAATACCGTTATAAATCAGTTTGTAACGTCCATGACCAGATTCTAGAGAGATTGATGTATGAAATCTCCATGTAAATGACATGATTTACATGAATATTGAGTACTACATTGCACCATGGAGACTAGTAGGCGAGTAACATTTTAGCCTGTTCAATTGACTTGCGAATTTCGAAACTGGAAAAACTGAAAATCTCCCTCCTCATCACCCCACCACAACTCCATAACCCGGCCCCCACCCCACTGCTGTCCACCCATATTCCATCAAAATTGCATTTCAACCATCGCTAACAGAGAGAGGGGGTCTTTGTCCACTCTCTCCCCAGTGCTTCTCTCTCTTCCTCCCCTCCCGTTTCTCTCTTCCTCCCACTCTCGTTGCTCTCTCTACTTCCCTCTCCCGTTCTTCTCTCTTCTCGAAGGAGACGTCGCCAAACAAGTGTTAAAGGTTTTGGTTGCTGACGGGGGTGGTGACGTTTTGAGGGGGTTGGTTAGGCTAGGGTGATGGCATTTTGGTAAACTAAAATAGAATGAGTTTAGATATAATTAGAGGATATTTTAGGAATAATAGTGGGTGAAGAAATAACATTTTAATTTTTAAAATTTTTATAGTGGGTTAAATTATAAGGTGGGTGGGGAAATAAACGATGAGGTGGATTAACAACACTTTTTTTTTTTTTTTTTTTTTAAAGAATTGGTGAGAATTAATTTATCGTTTGAGGTTTACAGGAGGATGGCAAAACGACATTGCAAACACTAAAGCACTCGGTTTTGATGGAGTCTCCATTCTAAAGCAGACATAGCAGCAAAAAGATTGAAATTATGACTGAATAAGCATACTATGTTGAAGATCTATGACCAAAATCCATAATAATAAAAATAAAAAAAAATTAAAAAAGTAGGACTCTCCGTCATCTTATGTTTTTGGTATAATATTTTATAATGTTGGCACCAGAATTGTGCTAAAAACATAAGGTGGTGGAGAGTGCATGGAGAGCATCACTTTTAAAAGAGTTGTTAGCATTTCTCAAAAAATTAAGGAGAAGAACACCAAAAAACGGGTAGAACGGTAATCAAGTTCACAATCATTAACATACAATCCCAACTGCGGTTTAGCCAAAATAGAGCGTATGATAAAGAATGCGTGATAGCAAGAGTTTGATTATTGAGTGTGTGTTTATTTATTATAAACTTTAGTTTTATTGTAATTTCATCTTGTACTTTGATAATAATTATACAATAAATTAAAAAAACAATTCACATATAAAATTTAAATTGTGCATAGAGTAAAGTTATATTAATTCAAATATAATTTTCCTATCTGTAATCGTTATATAAATTTATGATCCGATTGCGCTCCCTAAAAACTTAACTCTAACATGATATGTAATTGTATAAAAATAAAAAATTAGTAGACATAATTTGTCTTTAACATCTCAATGCAAGAAAATTGGAGCATGAAATGAAAAACTTGCTGTAATTCCATTATTTACCTCTCAATTAAAATGGACACAAGAAAAAGTCAAAACTATTTTTTTTTCTAAGTACATTAATATTTTTACATTAAGGAAATGAGAGAATTCGATAAAGTCACATAATGAACGGTCTAATTTGGTATTAAATTCGTCGTTCACTTCGAATCTAAAATCTCTCACTTACAAATAAAGAAGAATGCAAAAAAGAATTCGAAGTAAATTAATTTTATTTGTTGGAAATAAATTCATTTGAAAAAAAAAAACCAAAAAAAAAAAGAGTAAAAATCCAACCGATCAATAGAGAAAGATCAAGCAATTGGGTCAAATGACAAGTGTATCCTTATCTTCGTGAGAACGTGGAGTGGAGCTATAAATATCGGAAACGTAAGAAAATAGGTAAATTCCTTGGTTGGCACGAAGGCTTTTATTCTCTCTCATCCTCCCCTCTCTCTCTCTCTATCTCTCTCTCTCTCTGGCAGCAGATCAGAATTCGGTGGGTTCAATCGAAGAAGTCGGTTTTACATAACAGAAACTCTGGATTCCACCTCCTCCCGTCCTTGGCGACGGTTGTCATGCCGCTTGGCTTTCAGGTTCGATTCATTTTCTTCCGATCTGATCCTCAATCAATTATTTGTCCTTTTTGTTTAGATTTACTTCTGAAATCGATTTTATTCGATTTTGTCTTGTAATTGATTTTATTCGATTTGTTTTGGGATAGTTTGATTTTTTTCGTTGTGAATTGTATCTCGATTTTATTCGATCTGTGTTTTGGGATTTAGGATTAGGGTTAGCTTTTTTAATGTATTCGTCTGGATATGGTACTTTGAACGGACGGGTCCGTTCAAAGTTTGTTATGTTGCTGAGAAATTCTGGGAAATGGAAGGGTTTCAGAGTTCGCAAATTTGGGCTCGATTTTTGTAGGGTTTCTTCTTCTGGGTTATTAAGGTTTGGTGAAATTTTTCTGATTTGGAATTACATCTCTGGGTTATGTAATTGGGATACTCGCGGCTTATGGTGGTTATTTTTATGAATCATAACTCGAATTGGTAATTTGAGGCTTTTTGTTTATTTATTTGTTTGCAAATATATCATTGGTTGTATTCTGTTTGTGTCTTACATAAATTGCTAATGTTTTTGATCACTCAGGTTATAGATTTAGCTTAGTGCGTCTCACGTGAGGCTAAAACCGTAATTTGCTGCACCATAAAGTCTAACTGCAACCATTTTTTGTATAAACTTGTTTCTGGTTATGGTTCCTCTTCTTTCGTTTCCTACATTCCAGTTTTGTGCTGAAGGTCATTTGGTGGCTTAGAACTTATACAAATTATTGTTGAAATTCATGACGTCATGGGGGTCTATATAATTTGTCCCTGATGTTCTTTTGTGAGTTTAGGTTATCCTTTTACACAATTTTTTGTGATTTGTGGCATGTGGTTTAGCATCGGAAATCATTTGTTGGCCTGCGAATGAGTAAGAACAATGAAATAGCAAAGCATGCGTGCATCACGTTAAGTTTTTTAGTTGTGTCTGTATGATGCATAATACAGCTTAGGTGCCCAAAGTTTGTTGTATATTGACATTGTCATCATTATATGGTTTGTGGTATTTGTTTTGTCTGAACTTTGTTCTGAATTGTGCAGCAAGTATTGTAATTTTATGTGAGAGCTATTATGAAGCTGTGGTAAGGATTAAATGTTATTTTGTTTTAGTGTTTGGATTTGCATCATTATGTTTCATATTATGTGAGATTTTGTTTAAATGGCCATTAAAATCAGTAAATTGTACCTTCGTATCTTGTCTGCATGATTGGTCTTATGTTCTTACAACGCATTCATTTATTGTAATCTTAATTTCAGGTTGTGCCGGGCTTAGATTTAAAGGGGTTTCATATATATTTCAAGACATGGAGCAAATGCGCCTCTGGTCAAATTGCCACCAGTACCGGGTCTTTTCTTTCCAGGAAGTGCTTGACTGGAGATTTCTTGTCCTTGGAGATTTTCTTCTGGTTTCTTTTGTTAATTGCACTTAGTGGTCAATTTCTCTTAAATGATCAATACGGGAGACGTGATGCTAGTTTCTGAGTCAGGTGTTGGATCTTTAGTGCATAGTGCATTGCTGATACAACATCCACTTGAAATTTCTGGGAAAACTTCTTCAGGGGTACAGCTTACACAACTCAGATCAATTTTATACTTCTACTTTTTTAGTCTATGCCTGCTTAGTATTCCTGATTTTATTCTTTCATTATCATGACAGGGTTAAATTCTGGCAATCTGTGACTGAAGATCTCTGCATACTTAATATTAGATAATCAGTTACGTCAAACCAAACCAGTGCACACTGTTTATTTCAGAGTTATTATTTCATCGTTGCTCCTGATGGGTGCTATGAGAAGTGGCAAGATCTTTGTTACCTGAAGATTCCTCACTGATCTCTGCATAATTTAGATGAGATAGCTATTAGTTAAGTTTATTAAGCCTTGGGTGACACTATCTTGAGCTCTAAGTATTTCATTTGGCGGGATAAATCCTTTTGGTTGGTTTTTTTAATTGGCATCGATATGTTCGGTGATACTTGTTCTTTTTTGCCAACGATGTCATGCTGTAGCCCTGATGCCCTGGAGTTAGTAATAAATAAGGCCGTGCAGCCCATCCATCATATGAATTCTGGTTTTGTGCTCATGCGTATTGCCTCAGAAGATTAATGGTTTGATTCTGCTGGACCAGCAAGGCAGTTGTTTATATCCTACAGTGTATTTGAAGGATCATCTCAGATAAATTCGTTTTATCTTTTACGAGTCTTTATGCTTTCACTGAATAAAGAACGAGCTGCTTTGTGTTCCACAGGAAGAATGGAGAGGTGAGTGTTTACTGTGTGATTTTAGGGTTATCTGTTTGTGTTCATACTGATGCATAAGTATGTGGTTACTCTAGGTACAAGTTAATAAAGGAAGTTGGTGATGGCACATTTGGGAGTGTCTGGCGAGCTATTAATAAGCAGACTGGTGAAGTCGTAAGTGGTTTTTGTCCCCATTCCTTTTAGAATGTATGTAGTGCTGTATTTGTTCTGTTCATAGTCATTTGGACAATATTTCAGGTTGCTATTAAGAAAATGAAGAAAAGATATTATTCATGGGAGGAGTGCGTAAGTCTACGGGAAGTTAAGGTGGTTCAACTTACTGTCTCCTCTGTATTAATATCCTGATCTGATTTATATTTTTTAATTATATCACGGGTTTCTTCTCCATGCAGTCATTGCGTAGAATGAATCATCCAAATATTGTGAAGCTCAAGGAAGTCATCAGAGAAAATGACATATTGTACTTCGTGTTTGAATACATGGTAAGTGGTATAGTTGCTAAACTTTATATTATTTGCTATTATGTCCATGAGTGTCATAACTGATAAGTGATATTTGGTGTTGTCATATGGACATTGCAGGAGTTCAACTTGTATCAACTCATGAAAGATAAGGAAAAGCTTTTCCCTGAAGCTGAAGTCAGAAATTGGTGTTTTCAAGTTTTTCAGGGCCTTGCTTACATGCATCAGCGTGGATATTTTCATCGTGACCTTAAGCCAGGTATCTGCTACAATTGTTGTGTATAACCTTGGTTGAGTAGGTAAAATGTTCGTTAGAGAATCAGAAGGGCTAAAAAAGACGTCATTCGATGTTCTGAATGTCCAACGTGTTCTATACTTTGTTTTGTTTTTTTTGGATCTTTAATTATTGCTGCTTGCATTCCCATGCTATGCTTTCTTGCATTTTTTGTTTCCTTTTTTCTCTTTTGTATTCTGAATCCTCAAGTGGCCAAATCATCTCAAATTTTGTTTCCACTTTCGTTGTGGGGTTATTTTCTTTCTTCAATCAATTTCTTCGGTTATATGGTTTGTCATTAAGCCGTTCAGGCTGTCATCTGTTCTCTTTGTTTTTTCTTGTGCTACCAGACTGAAATATTTGTAATTGTACCTGTACGTTCACTTCTTTGCAGAGAACATATTGGTTACCAAAGATGTCATCAAAATTGCTGATTTTGGACTTGCTCGAGAAATCAATTCACAACCACCATATACAGAATATGTGTCGACACGGTGGTGGGTGTTATTCTAATTTTTGTTTTTCAATTTTTGTTACGAATTATCTCTGCTTGGGTGTTAATATATTGCTGTCAGTTACTGACTCTAGAATGTGGATGTGCTAGGTATCGAGCGCCCGAAGTGCTGCTTCAGTCATACATGTATAGCTCAAAAGTTGGTGAGTGTTTTTGTAATGAAGTTATGTTAAAAGTTTTGATTTTTGTCCTTTGTGAGTATATATTTACAATGATTGCTTTCGTAAATTATTAATTTTTATTATAACTGTCAGATATGTGGGCAATGGGTGCAATCATGGCTGAGTTGTTTTCTCTCCGTCCTTTATTTCCGGGTGTTAGGTATGTATTCCGTGCCTCAGTCATTGTTTGTTTCCCACAGGGAAATATTGCTATAATTATTGGACAGGATAGAATTTTGAATCTGTGCAGTAATTGTTTAATTAACTTCAATTCTTTTTAGAAGATATTAGTGCCATTTTTGCTAATAATTTAGCGACTAATACCAGTTTATTTATGTTAATTGTTCTCACCTTCACCTCCTTCCACCATTCTTGCAGTGAAGCAGATGAGATACACAAAATTTGCAGTGTGATTGGAAGCCCAACCAAGGATTCATGGGCTGACGGGCTTCGCCTTGCAAGGGATATCAACTACCAATTTCCTCAGGTCAGTTATTTCTGGTTTTGCATAATGCAATTCCTCATTTGTTTTGTTCAATTTTATTCATGCGTTTTAGTTTGTTCTCTGAGGTGCATAGACTTGTACAGAAATCTCATGGGGAATGGTTTTTACATTCTCACTTTTATCAGACTGCTGTCATTGCTGCATCTTATTTTATGTGAGAGATTTATTAGACAGTTTAACGCTGCATGCTAATTTGGGATGTATTTTTTGTGTGTTGTGTTTTAGTATTAGTAGAAACATGAGATATGCTGTTCCCATACTTGGAAAAACAACCTTGTATATTAAGTTGGTTTTGTATCTTTTAATATGGCAGTTTGCTGGTATAGATCTTTCTTCACTGATCCCATCAGCTAGTGACAGTGCAATCAGCCTTATTACAGTAAGTCCTATATAGTATTACTGTCCCCTCAACTCAGCCCATGTGTGGCTAAATTGTTTAAAGAACGTCTACTACTGTGGAATTCATGTTTTTCCTTTTCCTTTTGCTGTAGTCACTTTGTTCTTGGGACCCTTCCAAGAGGCCAACTGCTGCAGAGGCCCTCCAGCATCCTTTCTTCCAGGTAGTGTATTGGAACATAGTATAGTTAGTGCAACTTCCTATGATGAATGGGGTCTGTAAATGTTGTGTATTCTAAGATGTACTTCCTTTTATTTTGCAGAGTTGTTATTATGTTCCGCCATCCCTTCGTTCCAGATCAAATGTTGCGAGAACACCACCAATAGGTTTGTCCATCTGATAATTTATGGAATTGCATCAGCTTTGATATCTTTATTTAGATATTCAAGTAATGTAGGATATAAATTTATTTGTATTGTTACACAGCTGGAGCAAGGGGAGCCGAGCAGCAGAGTGCTAGAAGACTTTCTGGAACTGTATCTCATTCAAAGCTTGCTAACAGCTTCCCTTCCCCAAAGTTGCATGCTTCTGTAGGCACAGGTTGGTTTATATTGTTCTGTTGAGTTTATTTAAACTTTCAATTCTGACTTTTTCTTTTATCCTAAAGGAGAGCTTCGTATATAATTTCACTTTTTGCCTATAAAAGAAGTGGGTTTATAGCTCATAGTTAAGGAAACATTGACATCTTGTCTAATGAACTGGTAGTTTTCTAGATTTATTCTCATTCTGTGATAACTATTTTTGCAGGTGTGCAGCGGAAACTGGATATGGCAAACCAGGTAATAACACATGTTATTACTTTTCTCTGTTTAATTTGATTGTGCGCTTATGCCAAACATGCACATACCTCAATTGCGTTTACTGTTATTAATTAATTCCTCATCTCTATGATTGAAGGATGTGAAAAAGAATGATAAATATTTGAAAAGCTCTCCAAAGCAGCAGCAGCAGAAATATCGACCTCCTGGAAAGAGCAGTCCTAGTAAGTTCCATGGCTAGAAGGATGTTTGATTGTGTTGCTTTCTTCCACCGATTTGGATTTTTTATCAATATATTTTGCTGGTCACATTTATGAACCACAAGAATGCGTGAATGTTGGCTTTTTCTTCGGCTTTTAGTTACTTTTATTTGTCAAGCCCCTGGTGCTTGTTCATATGACATTTATTTAACTGAGAAAAGTATGTCGGTTGGTAGCCTCTGTGAACAAGGGAAGGGTTGCACGTGGAGTTTCAGATACATCTGAGAAGCTGGCAAATATGACAATTGGTCATCGCAGGCAGACCGTCGGGCAGCCGCAGATGCGCCCTCCTCCCATGAAGGCCGGTGTCCAGTGGATTGGTGAGTCTGGAAACTTGTACCTCAGGCCTGTTCAAGAGATTCAACCTGGCAGAACGTATTCAAGGAAAGTTGCGGGATGAAGAAGATGAGCTTCTTTAACAGGTCTTATATATGGATCGTTTGCGTTATCACTACCTGCAGAGTTATGCAGATTTGTCTGTCTCGTGTCTTGTTTAATACCGAACCTATGACTTGCGCTGGTATTTGGTTTGTATGCTTGTGAATTAGTGGTATGACCAACCGGCATCTTCTGCCCGGTCTTGTATTATTCATGTAAGCGGTATTGGATGAGTTCCAACAGTATGGCGTTTCCTTTCGCTTTCTAAACAATGACCTGGATTTTCAGAGTAAATAAATGAAAGCTAAAGGCACCCTATGTTTTTGTACAAGGTTGTATGTTTTTTACTTCATGTTGTTCCCCCTCCCCTATGGCGCTTAGACCATCTCTAAAAGAAATATCAAATTATAATAGTCAAATTACAATTTATGGATGATGTGTTGATCTGAAGTTTTATGTCAAATTTTGTACACCTCTAACAGAATCGTCAAATGTTATTTCTTATTAATATAAAGCTTTAAATGGGTGTATTTATTAAAAAAAATGTGGAAACAAAATTTTTATTAGTTGGAAATTTTAGTGGAATAAGGGATCTGTTATTAAAAATAAATTTGATGTTGTGTCAAATTTGATTTCTAATTACAAGGACTTCAAATTTAATCAGCTAATAACATTTCGGTTAGAAGGATTTTTGCTGATTAGATTGACTTCTCTTTTAAAGATGCTATTATAGGAGCAAAAAGATCTCCAAAACTGAACATAACCACAATTCATTACTATTTCTTACAAACAAATCTCAACATGAAGTACAAAGGCTCCAGAATACCGAACAAAGAACAAAATATCTAATGTACAGTGTTGTCTAAACAGCTAAAAAAACATGTAATGTCTTTCAAAATGAATATAAGCCTTGAAAAGCTCTTCCAAGTACATTCAAGATATGTCAAACTTGTCACCCAAGTTGATCTGAAAGTGAAGGGAAAAGGGGAAAAAGGGTGAGCTACAAAGCTCAGTAAGTAACAATAAACAAAATGTTGGGAGTTTTGAGACTCCTTGTCCCACATCGGGGAACATAGGCTTCCCAAGGACCTTTATATGTGTTTTGTCTTCTACATTCATGGTTAGAATTTGAACCATTTAGAAATGGATTGAGAACTCTAACCTTATGATTGTGTGAAATAGGTTTTTAAAATATAGCCTATTAATATTAATTAATTAAGACAAGAACCTTGGCCTTGGAAGTTAAATTAATCAGATTTATTAATTTTAATTTTGGATTTTGATTAAGTGACACTTTTTGAAAGAGTTGTGTGTTTTCAAATACGCTCAACATGTATTTGAAAAGGTGTGAAACAATCTAAATATTTGCAATCACAGTTTCCAAACAAAATCATTTTTTCTTTTGTATTCTCTTCCGCACAAAATTTCCAGAGAGTAAACACACAAAACAATTCGCTATAATTCTATAATCCAGTCCGGGTTGTAGAATTAGGTAGTTGTATCTTGGTCGAGCAGACGTTGTAGAACCACAAGCACACGAGTGGGACGAAAATATTGTTCGAATGACATAACTTTTGCACTAGCCTCTACCTGTGGTTAATCAAGTTAGTACTATTTTAATTTTTGTATTTAATTCCGTATAGCAAGTATTTTTTATTAATAAAGTATTAAAATTTCAAATTCTGTTATTTTTATTTATTTCTGAACTGTTCTCCAACACAAAATAATTGGAATGTACATTTGAAGAAGTTGGATTCAAGAGCTGCAACACAACGAACGCTCTTATTCAATGATTCAATGCCAATATCAAAGAAGTCAAGACTTAAGAGGTTTGAAAGAATGGGACAAAGATCAAGAATTCCAGGAATCTATGAATCGTATCCGTTTATCGTACATCATGAGGTCAGAAATCATTTTAAATATTTTTATTTAAAATTAAACACAAACAATATTTGACAAAAACTGATCGTATGATGAACGGACATGATTCACAGATCCTTATGATCCTCACCAAAAGGATCCAGAGAGGATTTGGTTGGAGAGATCAAGGCTAATCCCATAGTAGAAACTTCGGTTGTGGGTTTGCATGTCAAGAGGTGGCACCTTACTTCAACCGAGGGTTTGCTTCAAACAAACAGACAGCTTCACTTTACATATGGTTGTTCTTAATCTGTCATTTTCCACCCAAAAAGTTAGACAAATTACACTAGGGCCTCAAAAGAGTTGGGCTGTTACAGGTTTCGGTCACCAAGTTTCGGCCATGAGGATTTTGTGGGTTTGTCATAGCTCCATGCATGCGTCTCGTTTGTCATGAGACCTTTATAATCGTCGAGTTTGCGTGTGTACAGTATTAAATTCGAATGTCAAGTGTGGTAATTTTAATATTTGATTGACGATACAGGTCCTAACTACCAAGGCAATTCACTGATTTTACCGGGTAAGTGTCCTTGGATTGCAATGTTTGATAAATTACAGTCAAAATTGGCATAAGAAACTACACAACTGAAACGGAACTTGGAGTCACAAAGACCAAAACTGAAAACTTGGCCTAAGTTTAAGTCTTAATTACAACCGTTGCCACTTTTTTTTTTTTTTTGGCAAACAACCGTTGTCACTTAATACTATGATCTAATAGCAAAAGCGAATTTGAACCACATTATTGCTAGCTCATTGTGAGGCTAAGCCCACCATCTCATCCTTAGTGTAGATAATATCGTTTGTTCAAAAGAAAAAAAAAACATAAATTTCATCAAGACAACTGGGAGTTTGAGAGTCCGGATCCTCTCCGGATCCGTGAATCGCGTCTATTCATCGTACATCGTAAGGTCATAAATCATTTTAAATATTTTTATTTAAAAATAAACATAAATAGTACTTGACAAAAACTGACTGCATGATTACGATAAACGGACACGATTCACGGATCCTCACCAAAAGGATTCGGAGAGGATCCTGTTGGGGAGTTTGGGACTAAGTTGAACCATGTGTCAAAGTGAATGCACCCTCAACCAAGAGAGATTTTCCAGTGTGATCGGTACACGAAGTGATACACTACGTATCACTATATAAATGGTGGAATATGTGTATTAAAAAATTAATAACTTAAAAAATAAATTTTTTCACTACTTATATAAAAACACGTGATGTATCATCTATATTCCCGTCAAAATAAAAAATTTCTCCTCAACCAACGAGCGGCACCTGAAGATATAGGCGTAGCACAGGGCAATATGGACAAAATCGTACTGCAACAAGCATCCTCGCAGAGATGGCCCCTTGGCCCCTTTCCCCTCTCTCATGTTAGCAGACAATCTATGGTTCGTTTTGATTTTGGACGCTTTCTAAAGTATCAAAACCGGATCAAACAAACCTAAAATCAGTTTAGTCAAGATTTTTAAACTATGTAACTTTTTTTCATGGCCAAAAACCAAACTAAATCGACAAAACAATTTGATTTGGTCGGTTTGGATGGTTTGGTCAGTTTGATACTCACCGAAGAAACAATGTTATTTATAGTAAGGGGTAGTGAAGTGAGCTAAAACCTCTCACCTATAAGTGAAGAGGAGTGTCATTAGACCGTAGTACTAAGTGATCTGATACCCATAATGGCAGAACTAGGAAATTTTCATTGGGTGAGCTAGCTTAAAGATTTAAATAAAGAGGGGCGGGAACTTTTTGTATGTCGTATGCCTTTTTTTTTTTTTTTTTTTTTTTTGAAACATATAAACAAAGAAACTTGATACTGTTCTTGATACTGTATCTTTCACAGTACCAGCTAGCTTAAGAAAATTTTCACAAGGTGAGCCAAGAATTTTCGTTATTGAACAAATATGTGTTAAAATTCAAACAAATCTAAACTTGTACATGTACAAGAAGCATTGAGAAAAAAAGATGTAAGAAAAAGAGATAGTTTGTAAATTGTATTATATATAATTTTATATAATCAAACTGAGAGAATTCGAATCAATGACTAAATATATAACGGATTATATTTGAAAATCAATAAAAATTACATGTAAAAATTTATTTTCCACCAAAAGGTACCTGGGCTATAGCCCAGAGTAGCCCTCAACGTGGCTCCGCTAGTGGATACCCACCTCCACTTTTAATTAAAGTGATATCAAATATGACCTTAATTTTTTTTGGGCATTTTAGCAAAAATACTCGCTGAGATTGACATAACTTCTTGCTTTGTTATATGAGATTTGAAATTGATAGATGTGGTCCTTGAGCTTGTCCACCCTCAATAATTTGTCATTCTGTAAAAAAATCTATATTAGATAAAGATAAAAATACTCTCAATTTAATAAACAATAAGATAACAAGATTTGACAAAAATTAAGGATATTTTTGTCATTTTCTTATTATTTAGCCGAGATTTTTTATGGAAGAATCTAAATGATTGACGGTAAACGAACTATAAATTAGTTCTATCAATTTAAAATCTCAAACCAAAGTGAGGAGGCATACTAATTTCATGGAACATTTAAAGCTTAAAAGGCATTGCAATTTGCACGGTGCTTGAGAATAAGATTTGAGTTACGCAATCCAAAAAGAAATTGGGTAAAAATCAAAAACCATTCTTGGACTGAACTTGAAGTCTCTGCCTCTCTCGAGTACAAAACACAGACCAGATACTCTCATTTCCTCGCTTCCCGACGAATTTGGCAAAACCCTTCTTCTCCACCACCGTCTCCAACTCCAAGGTAACCTCATCCTCTCCCTCTCTCTCTCTCTCTCTCTCTCTCTCTCTCTCTCTCTCTCTGTGTATGAGTATGACTAATTGAGATTTGGATGTTTTTGTTAGCATTTAGTCTGAAATGAGCGGGTCGTCGGTGGGCACTGGAGGTCACGCGCCGCTCTTCACAGTGGCGCAATGGGCTGAGATGGAGCATCAAGCTTTGATATTCAAGTATCTCAAGGCAGGAGTCCCTGTTCCTTCTGAGCTCCTCGCCCCTATTCGCACCAGTTTCAACCTCATTTCCCCCAATTTCTTACCTCACCACCCCACCTGTAATTCTCTCCTCCAAATTTCCACTCTTTTTGTTCTTATATTATCGATTTGATTGTTTATAATTCCGGAATTTAACGGGCAATTGTTGTTGTGATATGCATGTTGTATTGTTATCTTTTGGATTTTTGGTATGGCTAGATGATTTTTTTTCAATATGTTAGGGGGTTATGCTTCCTATTGCGGGAAGAAGATAGACCCAGAGCCGGGGCGGTGCCGGAGGACGGATGGCAAGAAATGGAGGTGCTCCAAAGATGCATATCAGGACTCCAAGTATTGCGAGCGGCACATGAACCGCGGCCGCAATCGTTCAAGAAAGCTTGTGGAATCACAAACTGCCTCTCAATCTTTGTCAACTGTGACGTCAGACAGTGTGATCGGGAGCTCCAGCCACGGTGGGAGCTTCCAGACCATGCCCTTACACTCAATTGGAAATAGTGGAGGCCTATGCTTTGGAGGCAATGGATCTGAGTTGAAGATGGAGGCTACACCCTATGGGGTGTCTAACAGGGGAACCAGGTATATCCGTTAGGTTACTTTTGTATTGGTAGAATTGTAATGTCTCATGAATTTGCGCTGCATTCCGATTATTTCTCTAGGACAAGAAGTCTTTCTCGTGCATAATCTATGAATAGTTGCTTATTTCCCGAACATCACTGACAAGGCCTAAGACGGGAAAGAGGTTATCCAATACATTTGTAGCTGCAGGTGGGGATTTAGATGGAGAGTGTTTATGATAATCACCTTAGAGATATAGAAAGTAGAAATAGAGGACCAGGAAAGCCTTATATTCTTATTTGGGGAGTGATGGGTTGTATATTTGATTGTTAGGGGCTTTACTTGTTAGTTATTAACATCAAATTTATGCTTGAAAATTGTAAGAAGGTTAAGGTCCGTTTGATCACTGTTTGATTTCACTGTTTTCACTTTTTGTGCTTGAGATATGAGGAAGGTATATATATATGGGGAAAATGAGTGATGAAGAAGGATGGAGCGAGTAAGGGGAAGAAAACGAGATGGATGAAAATAAAATCTTGAAAGTGAAAACAACTTAAAAATAGCTTTTGATTTTTGGTTTTTGTTTTGTTTCCTTTTTCATTTACATTTCTTTACATTCTTCCCTACTCTTCCTCAACTTCACCATATACTTTCCTCACACCTTAAGCACAAGAAGTAAAAACTGAAAACTAAGAACCAAATGGTTATTAAATGGGCCCTTACTTTTTAAGGAAAACTAATGAAAAGGGCTTGAAAATTTTGAGTTTTAATCAAAAGGACAAAAAGGTGTTGGAAGTGAATAGTACGAGGAGTGAATTTTTAGAGTAAAAATGTCCTTTTCGTTAAAAGTGAATAGTACCGGAAGTGTTTCGTTAAAATTCCCTACTTTTTACCATGTTTTTAGCCACGTGCATTTGCATTTCTTTTTTATTTGTTACATGTCTCTCCACAAGTTAGCAAGATAGAAGCGTTGAAGAATGATGCATGCATGCAAAGTGAGGAGCAATGATATTTAAAGTGTGTTTGGGTTAGGAATTTTTCTTCCTCTGAATTGCAAAATGAATGGATTTAAATTGGGTGATTTTTAAAGTTGTTTTGGTTAGCCCGTTGCGAAATGGCATGTGGGTGATATTGGGTGGCTATAACAGCAACTGACTTGTTTTGTGATGTTTGTACCATTTACTCCTGCTCTAACACTGATGCATCTCCAAATTGAATTCCACTGGGAAGTCATTATCCATATTATACAGAATGGTTTACCCATTAGTTTCTTTCCTGTTATTTGATGAAAATCTAGAAAGTGGAGAAGCATCCATATTGTCGTTGATACACTGATTATTAGTAATATGTTCAATGGTTGATTATTAAGGAGTTTAGCCTAACTTAGGTCTGTTAGCTTAAATTAAGGTCTAATTGTTCAATTTGCTAATATGAGGTTTATTGTTGAATAGTTAAATTCTGCATGATTAACTCAGTTTGAGGCGAATCTTTAGGACAGATTTATGTCTTGGTGTCTTATAAACACCCATGTACTCTGTTGATAACGAGTGCAATGCAATGTGTTTCTCTTCTATTTTTCAGTTTCTTGTTACACGAACTTTCCTATCCTACATCAATATATCCACCAATACAAAGATGTCTTGAATGTGTCTTGGACTATGTTCGTAGTATGTTAGAATATGTATTACTACTGGATTCATGCGAGGAACTCATGGGTACATTATAAATTTACCTACAGCACTTTTGGCATAAAGCATCTAGTGAGGTAGATTAGTTTACCTACAAGCTGACTTTACATCGGAGGATCATCCAGTAAGTAACCATCATCATACTATAGAGACCACTCCATTGGATGAGGAGAGCTTATCCAAGATAGCCTGTGCCTCTGGAATGCCCAGGACATATTTCCTTTGAGACAAGTAAAATACTTGTTAAACTGAAAACTCTGTACAAAGCCTCATAAAAGAGTATATACACTACGGTTGCAGTAGCCCTAGCATCCTAGGCCATAATTACTTAAGTAACTGTTAAATTCTATCCCTCCAAAGTACTTAAATGATCATCTACGAAACCAAATGACCAAAAAATAAAAGGAAAATAGGGGAACAACTAAGGCCGTAAACTAGCTAGAAGCGGAGCTAAGAGCCAAGTTGGTTATCTAACCTACTCTCTGAAGCTTTGTAGAAGCTCCTGAACCAATTTGTTGAAGGTAGACTGATGTTGGATGCAGTGTCACTTGCAAATAAATGGCACGGTATAGTGATTGGGATTCTTACATGTTTTTGGCAAGCTAAGGTTTTGGGAGTAGCTAGAGAAGATGTTTCTGAAATCCATCTGCTTTCAGGATGTTTCTTCTAGAGATGCTAAGAGTTATCGTCATGTCTTTTTGAATCGTCTTTTAGCTCATATTTTTCCGTGGTATAATCCAGTAGAATTTGGTCACAATACATTCTGGCAATGGCATGTTATGGTCCTTTGCTTTCTCTTCCTTTTTCTGAGATGGACAAATTCGTTGTTTACTCTACCTTTTTCCATTCTTAAATTTTGTTTCTTATGCAAATAAAATTTATTGAATCAAAACAACAAAATCATTTAATTGAATATGTGATTAAAAGTAAGATATTTGCATCATTATGGTGATTGATGCATATGAAAGGTTTGTGATGGTCATCTTAGGGGGATATAAGAGGAAAGGAATTGAAAGAAATTTACAAGATTGAGTTTAGTTGAAACGGGCCAATGGGCTAGTCCAGACCCACAAGTGGGCTGGTCAATGCCCAATGACTCATGGCCATGGACCTTTTGGTGATGGTGCTTTTTGGCAACGACTGCAGGCATCGTGTAATTCAGTTGCTGATGGGTAATTTTATTTAGACCTGAGCTTGATTATTTCTTAAATTGTATCCATGACATTGCTTTAGGTTTTGATGCACCATGATTGGTTATGATTTTTAATCGTCACTTTTTTGTTGGAACTTAAAAATAGTAGTTTTTGATATGCAGTTAGAGACAGATTTCTTAGGAACCAAAAGGGTGTGCTAATTTTATGCAAATGCAGGGGGTGCAATAGATCTGGATCAGAAGAACACAATTTCATGTCAGAAGCTAAGAGGTGTGTTCAGGCGCACAGTACTGTAGACAGTCCGTGGCGTCTAATGGAGCCTCAAGTTCCCTTAAAATCAGAATTGAGAAATAGTTCTCTTTGGCTAAACAACAGCTCTCAGCTACAGACATTACAAACTATGGAGTCATTGAGCGGTGCTGCTGCAATCACCAAACAGGAGTATGTTGGTGGAGAATTTGGCTTACCAGGATCTCAAAAACATGAACAAAATTCTCTTCAGCCTTTATTTGATGAGTGGCCCAAGTCGAGGGGTCTGGGGTTCCATCTGAATGATCATAGATCAAACACAACTGAGCTGTCAATGTCTAATGCAGGGGCCACCCCTAAATATTGCACAAGGAGTGCTGAGTCACCCAGTGGTACGTTATTTTCATCTAGAACATCTTGCAGATACCCTCCTCCATCCCCATGACCAAGGAAAAGATTGATCGTTCGATTTATGTGTTGATGCAGATGCCTATACTTGAACCTGGGAGCTGATATACGTGCGCTTTCTCGTGCATGTCCGTGTAGTGTACTTTGCCGAGTTCCTGTTTCCCTGTAATCTAGACGTCACCATTTCTGGGGTTTCTTAGGTTTGTATTTTCCACTCGACCATTCTGGTTATACGATTCCTGGAGTGTAATAATGTCTGTGCTATCTACTCTTATATGTCAGCATAGCACACTCCGGAGATATTGCTTTTGTTTGCTGTTGCACTTATGACTGCTATGGATTTCTTGTGATGCTTGGACATGCGCTTTGTCACCCACTATGTTATTTGCTATTGTTGTTTCTTAGGGAACTAGCTTCAGAAGCGCCCGGCTCGGCCGGTGAAAAACCGCTTGCCAGCTCCTTTCCATTCTAACATTTTCCTTGGCTGGCTTGTCATTCCATTTTGAGCACTTTCCGTGAGAGGAACCTGACTACGTACTCTCCCTAGTTTGAATCAGTTTCCCGTCTCTCCTCACTGTTATGCATGCCATTGTCAGGCTCCTCTGAAAGTTGAAACACACACCAACTTCATTCCCATCCCATGCTTCGAATTCAAAGCATTGATCGATAAAATCAAAAATCAGAATATCGCTATCGTTTGTTAAAAAAAAAAAAATAGTATGAAAGACTGACCGCAATGAATAGTTGAGTTCTGCCGAATGAACCGCGTGTATTATCAATGTATGGTAATGTTCGATAGACTAATTGTTTAGGCGTAATTTCATAAATCGTATGACGTGGTTGTCGACGATTAGATTATTATTTAAGTGCCGCGTGTATTATCAATGTATGGTAATGTTCGATAGACTAATTGTTTAGGCGTAATTTCATAAATCGTATGACGTGGTTGTCGACGATTAGATTATTATTTAAGTGCCGATAAACGTGTTTATTTTGTATTAGTGACACATCACATGATTTGCAAACTTGGTTTAAAAAGTTAGTCTACCTAGCATTACCCTTAATTTATCATTAATTATGTACATAGGATTAATTATATACTTAATGATATAACTGATTTTTATTTTCAAACGATAGAAATTTCAATTAAATTCGAAGTGAAACATTTACATCACATGCCAGACTGTTGAACAACCACTTCGGTTCAAACTCATTCCAACTATGAAACCCACCTTCCTTAAACACAAGATACCACTAGATGCGCTGCCCTATTGCAAACACGGAGAGCAAAATGAAATTCTACGAACCTCAGCTATTGTTGTAATTGTCTAATATTCAATAGGATACCTTCAATCATTACCTCCGGTTGCAAAGTACCATTAATCTTCCCTATAAGATTTTTTTTGAGTTAGATTCGACCTATTGTTGGGGCCTAAAAATGTCACGCACCAACCCAACCAAGTCTCAAGGCCCAATTGTCTTGCAAAGCCAACATTCAAGCCCAAACACACGCCAAGGTACGGAATTGATGAGGAATGTATTCACAAACATGCCATGCCACGCCATGCTTATGCCTATTCATTACGCCATGCTTCCTTAGCCACAAATCATGCTAAGCCCAAGTCACATAATCGGGGCTTGCCAAGTGGATTGTGATGTGGATGGTTACGGAAGGTTATCAAGCCTATGTTAAATTAGGGTCATGGAAGACTTTGGGTTGCTTAGGAGCTCAAGGATCCAAGCCCATACCTTTTGTATTTCATACAGGCATCATTGAGAGAGAATTAGCCTAGTTTATCCCTTTCCCTAGTAGGCCAACTCCATTAGTTAGGATTAAACTAGATTCTTGCATTAAATGCATGATAAGCTTAGCAAGCCAGGCATTTAATGCTGAATTTCCCTTCCCAGCTTGCACAGACAGCCAACGCGTAAAAGCCGTGAAGCGCGCTACCAGATTTAGTGCCTGCGGAAGGCCATCCCGGGAAAGCCGCGTCTTGGGAAGAAGCAATTTGCAGGTCTCAACAGTGCATCTAGTTTACACCAAAAGGGGAATAATAGGATAGCTAGGGAGAAAAGGAGGGAATACCAAGCCACAAGGGGATATTCCCTTGAAATCTAGAGAAGAACCCTTCACCTACATAAAGAGGGAGAGAAGTCATTAGAGAGGGATTCAGAGGAACACATAGAGAGAAATAGAGAAAACCCAATAAGATAGAACCACCTAGGAAGAAACCCAAAGAGTTCCATTTTAATCCAAAAGCTTACTCCAAGCCTCAAGCATCATCATCCATGGAACCTTACTAATTCCCACTGCCTTCTATCAAACATCTCGACCATTAGAAGCCTTACTATCACCCTAGGAAAGTCCAAATCAAGTAGCCAAGAAAGTCATGCAACCATGCAAACCTTCTCTTGCATGTAAACTGATAATCTTTTAGCTTCCACATTACGCTTCACTTGAGCAAGTCATTATCTTGATCTTTCATGCTATCTTTGAGCTGTTGATGTTCGGGGTATTTCCTAAGACAAGTTATCTCTTTTGAGATATCCCGGGACTTGTTGCGAACCCACACCAAGGGAGACAAGAGAATGTTCCTAAAGCCCAAGTCCATCTCGACCTAAAAGTCCCCCAACACCTGTACATCCAAAAAACCTCTCTCCATAAAAGCTACAAGGGCCGTCCAAACTGCATCCACTTCCGCCATCAAACTAGATGCGCAAGGATAATTTCCAATCCCACCAGCAGCACGGAAAATCCCGGCAAAGTTCCTTGCCACCCACCCAAAACCACATTTTTCCTTCCTCCATGCACCATCACAATTCATCTTAACAATACGGAAAGGAAGGCGCTCCCACGAGGACTCCACAACAGCCATGGGAGTGGTCACAGGCTGCCGGTGCTCATCAACCCTTGCCTCTACCCATTCCTCCATCTTCCCATACTCCCATCGTTGTTGACGCAGCAGCTCCACAGCCTCAATCGGAAGTATTAATTTTTTCTTAAACACCATGGTATTTCTGTAAGAGATCACATAGCCAAGATCCAGATTAAAGTCACAGTAAACACAATCAAGAAAGCATAAAACTGTTGAGATATGAACAACTGCATTCACACTAACCTGATGAACCTCCATTGGAGAAAGCCATTGCCGCAGCTGTACAGATTCTGTATGCTGCAACTCTTCTCCTCTCTGGTGGAACTCTTAATGCTCTAACTAAGAATAGGGCTTAGTTCTTGACTGAGCGCACGTCCCCGAGAGCAGAGATTACAGCACGTATATATACATATACCTCTCCTAATCCAAAGAGGATTCCCTATTACAATCCACTTAGGAAACAACTCATGTTTCCTAGCCTATATCAGTTCTTCTCCATGACAGATTCCTCTATCAACAAGAACTCACATTCATCTTCCTATAAGGCTTTCTTATATTAATCGGACCAAATAGCTAATGCTAGTTCACCAACCACTCATGTTCATATTCTTACATTCTCCCACTTGAACATGAGACATTGAACGAGCACAGCCTTCACCAATTATAAGAAGTGATCACATAGCCTTATTCAAGATTTTATCATCATGACCAATGTCCCATCGCATTTCAAAGCACAGAAGTCAAGAATCTCAGATTACTATCCAAAACAATCATTGATTCAAGACTCACATGTATCCAATTTGCAATTATGACACATGATTAACAATTCCAATCCAGAACATGCTCCCACTTTTCAAAAGATTACTATCTATATCAATCTTTAATGAAAACAGCATTTCAATAACGGAATAAGATTCACAAAACATATAAACTTTTAAAACAAACACATTGTTCTTGCAAAGCATCATATGAATCTAACTAGTCTATCATCAAAACCTCAGCACTCCATAACGGAAGTCTTAAGTTTCGAAACAAAGACTCTTATCAAAATATAAAATAAAAAATAAAAATTTAACAAACTAAAATATCTCAGTATGCTAGCTCAGACTAAAATGTAATCATAGTCCCAAAACTGAATTACTCACCCAGCAGCAACCTTCAATGTTTTTGAAATGGATCAATTATTCCCACTGATCTAAAGTTTCCAACACTCCCATCCGAGATACATGTTTCTGAAATTCTCCAATAGGTAGTGCTTTAGTCAAAGGATCTGCAACCATTAAAACCGTGCTGATGTGCTGAACTTCAATCATGCCCTTCTTCACTTCCTCTCTCACTTTAAGGAATTTTACATCCATTAACCTTGAGGCAGAAGTTCTTCTATTATTTTTCGCAAAGAACACAGCAGAGTTGTTATCACAAAACATCCTTACTGGTTTCTGAACCGAATTCACAATTTTTAAATCAGTCAAAAAATTCTTCAACCACACAGCTTGTTTCATTCCTTCAAAACAGGCTACGAACTCAGCCTCCATAGTGGATGTGGCTATCACAGTTTGCTTAGCACTCTTCCAAGAAACCGCACCACCATTTAACATGAAGATGTAACCACCGGTTGATTTTCTATCATCTATATCACCAGCCAGATCAGAGTCAGTGTATCCTTCAAGTTCTAAGGATTCGCCCTTTCCATAAACCAACATGAAATTCTTGGTTCTCTGTAAATATCTTAGAACCTTTTTGGCAGATATCCAATGTGCTTCACCTGGATTTGATTGAAACCTTCCCAGCATTCCAGTTATAAAAGCAAGGTCAGGCCGTGTACATATGGTTGCATACATGAGACTTCCCACCAGAGAAGCATAAGGTTTACCCTGCATTTTCTCTGTCTCCAAGTCAGTCCTCGGACATTGACTCTTGGAGAACTTATCCCCTTTATGAACGGGAACTTGTCCACAACTACAATTCTCCATATTGAACCTGTGTAATACTCTATCAATGTACCCTCTTTGTGATAAGCCAAGTAATCTTTTCTGTCTATTCCGTACAATCTCAATCCCTAATACATAGTGTGCCTCTCCTAGATCCTTCATATCAAAACTTTCATTGAGCATCTTCTTAGTTTTCTGTAATAACTGTGGACAGGAACTTGCTAGAAGAATATCATCAACGTAAAGTACCAGAAAGATGAACTGAGAACCAGAAATTTTCAGATAAATGCAATCATCCAATTTGTTTTCTTCAAATCCCTGAGAAGAGACAATCTGATCGAACTTTAAATACCATTGCCTAGAGGCCTGTTTTAACCCATAGATGGACTTATTGAGCTGGCAAACCATGTTTTCCTTCCCCCTTTCAACAAATCCAGGTGGTTGTTTCATATAGATGCATTCCTCTAAGTTGCCATTAAGAAAGGCTGTTTTGACATCCATTTGATGCAGCTCTAAGTCAAAATATGCAACCAATGCCATGACAACTCGCATTGAATCTTTAGAAGAAACTGGGGAAAAAGTATCGTTGTAATCAATGCCTTCTCGTTGAGTGAAGCCTTTTGCAACTAATCTTGCTTTGTGTCTCTCAATTTTACCAAGAGCATCTCTTTTGGTCTTGTATACCCACTTACAACCTATAGGCTTGATTTGAGGGCTAGATGCCACAAGTGTCCACACATTATTTTTATACATTGATTCTAGTTCCTCTTTCATAGCATCCTGCCATAGAGTTGACTGTGAACTTTCAATGGCCTGAGAGTATGAAATCGGATCATCCAAATCACCAATGTCAAAATCTGCTTCTTGCAAGTAAACATAATCACTCATAGCAGTTGATTTCCTGACTCTTGTAGACTTTCTGGATTCAATTGACACTGGTTGTTCAGAATTTGAAGCAGATGCAGGTGCAGGGAGTTGATCATCAATTTCCATAGTTTGGTCAGTGAGAGGATCCAAATCTGCAAGTGTTCTTTCTCTTTCATTACTTGACGGCTGACTGAATAAAGGGACCTGAGTGTAATTAAGGGGTTCTTGGATGTCTTGTAACTGATCCACCTCTTCAAAAATGAAAGTTTCCCGTGATAAATCTGTAACATCTTGATCCTCCAAGAATACTGCATTGTGCGTTTCTTGGATCCGAGTGTGATGTTGAGGAATGTAGAATCTGTAGCCTTTTGACTTCTCAGGATATCCTATGAAGTAACAAGATTGAGTCCTTGAATCTAATTTTCTTTCATTTGGATTGTAGAACCTTGCTTCTGATTTGCAACCCCAAACGTGAAAGTATTTAAAATTAGGTGTTCTACCATGCCATAACTCAAAAGGTGTGGAAATAACAGATTTGCTCGGCACTCTGTTCAAAATGTAATTTGCTGTCTTCAATGCTTCCCCCCACAAGAAACCAGGCAATTTTGATCTAGACATCATGCTCCTCACCATACCTATGAGAGTTCTATTCCTTCGTTCCGAGACTCCATTTTGTTGAGGTGTCCCAGGTGTTGTATACTGAGCTACAATGCCGTTTTGCTCTAAATAGATTGCAAATGGTCCCTTCTGTTGTCCTGATTCAGTGTACCTGCCAAAGTATTCTCCTCCCCTATCCGATCTAACAATTTTAATAACTTTACCTAACTGTTTTTCAACCTCAGTTTTGTAAACAATAAAACATTTAAGGGCATCAGATTTTTCATTAATCAGAAAAGTATAACCCAATCTAGAGAAATCATCGATAAAGTTAACAAAATACTTGTTTCCACATATGGTTTTGACTGGAAAAGGACCACAAATGTCAGTGTGTATGATTTCAAGCAACCCTTTGCTTCTTTTGGCATCTAGTTTTCTAAAGTTTGTCATTTTTCCTTTCAAACAATCAACACATTCTGTTACAGTGTCAGAATCTAGTTTGGGAATTAATTCAGCTTTGCAAAGCTGAAGAATCCTTTCTTTAGAGATGTGCCCTAGCCTCTTATGCCAAAGAATATAAGAGTTGTCAGTTCCTAGCATTCTTTTGAAACCAACATTCAAAACCGAGTGATTACTTGACTCTATTGAACATTCTAAACTCCACAGATTGTCAAATAGAAGGGCAGTACCTAAAACAGAATCCATATAGTTCTTTTTAAAGATTTTCAAACACTCATCATCAGCAAAGAAAGCAAAACCGTCTTTGACAATTTTAGAGGCAGAAATTAAGTTTCTTCTCATCTTTGGCACATAGAGCACATCTTTTAATTTTAAAACAAAACCAGAAGTTAACTTTAAATTCACAATCCCTATCGAATGAACTGCAACCCTTGTCCCTTCCCCTACATAAACATTGTATAAAGCATCATCAACTTCCTTTTGTTTTTGAAAACCATTTAAAGAGTTAGTTATATGTACTGAGCATCCAGTGTCAAACCACCAAGAATCAACAGGTACTTCACAAAGGTTTGATTCAATACAGACAAGTACTTGTTCCTTTTCTTTACTCTTTACATAATCTTTGAAAATTTCACAGTTGACTTTTAAATGCCCTTTAGTCTTGCACCAAAAACATTTTAGTTTAGACACATCTTTAGGTCTAGGTTTAAAGTTGATAGATTTTCTAGGGGAGTTATTTACTTTAGCATACATGTTGAATTTGTTAGAATTCTTAGTGAATTTAGAATTCTTACCAGGACCTGAAGAGCTGCCATTAATGAATGCTCTCTTCTCTCGACCAGATTGCACATAATTTGCTTCTTCGATCTCCTTGCCTTTCTCTTGTTTCTGCCGAGTTTCCTCTTGCACACATTGTGCAATCAATTCATCTATGCCCCAGTTCTTGTCCTGAGTGTTGTAAGAGACCTTTAACTGATTATACTTGGTAGGGAGGGCTTGGAGGATCATGAATACAAGCTGCCTTTCACCAATGTTTATTTCCATAGAGTTTAGCTTCTCGGCAGCATCTGACATTTTCATTATATGGTCCCTTATTGAACCAGTACCTTCAATTTTGTATTGAGTCAACACAGACATATACTGGCTTACTTCTGCCTTCTCGGACTCCTTAAACTTCCTTTCAATTGCAGCCAAATATTCCACAGCAAGCTCTGGTTTCTTAATTCCCCCTCTGATAGTGTCAGTCATTCCAGCTTCTATGATGGAAAGTGCTACTTTATTAGCTCTTGACCACCTCTCAAAATCTGACTTCTCAGCTCTGGTGCTTTGATCACTCATAACAGGCTTGGGATTTTCAATTGCTATATCAAACTCATTGAGAGTCAATAGCAAGTTGATATCCCTCCTCCACTTCTTGTAATTACTACCACCAGTAAGGATCGGAATATTTGCTAAGTTTAAGGTCTTCATAGATATTGCAGACATCGATGAACCTGAAATCACCAAATGAACATTCAAAATTCTGATTTCGTTTCACAGTCTATTGCACATCAAAGCTTTATAACCAATATCCATATATACAATCTTAACAACAACCAGTTGATAGGCGCATATAGGATTATTGATTTTAGAATAGATCATAAACTGATCACCATATATTCAGAACCAACCATCACACTGATTTGTTCCATACATCTCAGTTTATGATCTGATTAGAGACAATAAATTTAACCAGATATAATCATCTTACGAATGACTTCTTTCAATACACAGATCATTTAAGATGCAATATTTCAGAGACTAAATCATATGCTAAGAATGACTTCTTTCATGCTCATCAAAATTATTATACAAAACCTCCATACAAGATTCTTAAATATTCATATTTCTGATCCGAGTTTTGAAGATTACATACCTTTTAAAGAGACAACCATCAATACACAGCAGCGGAAACAATTTTGGACATGTATTGAATACTCAGTAACAAGATTTGATTTACTCAGATTGCAAATAAATGGGTCAGAATGAGAGGGACGAGTTAGAGTTCTCTTTTGCAGAAGAACAAAACTCAGAAAACCCCCAACTGAAAGTCGCATCGTTTCGAATACCAACAGTCATATTAAACTAACCTAATTTTATTAAAACGCGCCGTTTTAAAAGGAATTGTTTTGAGATTCAAAACCGGTTTCGAAACCTGATCATGGTGATTTTCATTGACCCGTGCTTGATTGATTTTAAGAACTTAAATCTAAGGCTCTGATACCACATGTAAGAGATCACATAGCCAAGATCCAGATTAAAGTCACAGTAAACACAATCAAGAAAGCATAAAACTGTTGAGATATGAACAACTGCATTCACACTAACCTGATGAACCTCCATTGGAGAAAGCCATTGCCGCAGCTGTACAGATTCTGTATGCTGCAACTCTTCTCCTCTCTGGTGGAACTCTTAATGCTCTAACTAAGAATAGGGCTTAGTTCTTGACTGAGCGCACGTCCCCGAGAGCAGAGATTACAGCACGTATATATACATATACCTCTCCTAATCCAAAGAGGATTCCCTATTACAATCCACTTAGGAAACAACTCATGTTTCCTAGCCTATATCAGTTCTTCTCCATGACAGATTCCTCTATCAACAAGAACTCACATTCATCTTCCTATAAGGCTTTCTTATATTAATCGGACCAAATAGCTAATGCTAGTTCACCAACCACTCATGTTCATATTCTTACAATTTCTACATTTCCAAGGCCTCCAAAGCCCAAACACTAGCCACCTACTAATCTCATCAGAGTCCTTCTCACGTGCTTATTGTTTAACAAGCCAATTCCAACATTCATAAAAATCTCCACCCTGAACCATGCTAGACTCAAGTTGAATGGGGCTACCAAACCAAAAGACCTTCGCATATGGGCAATGAAAAAATAGATGGCACTGCGACTCCTCCATTTGTAACTGAGGAAGCACCTCTGCCTAGCAGTGAATACGGATGTGGACGCCACCAACAGCACCTTCAGGTTCCTTCTCTTTAGACGCCCATGTTATTCTCCACAGTTGAATCCCTCCTCATGTCTTTTCATCCATCTTCTTCGGTTTTTCTTTTTTTACTTTGGTTTCGTATTAATCGTTGAACATGCGCTACGTGCTTCGTCATCCTAATATTTCTTGTTTATTTCCAAATGCTTACGCGACAACTCGTTGATGCTTAAGCTATAGCATAGCGTATTTAATCTGCTATCGCAATTTAGAACACTGTTTCAGACTGCTGATACGTGTAAGAAATGCATCAAGAGAAGACTTTAAGTTATAAACTCCATGATCGGCTTCAAACGTATTGAGTTTCACAAACCCATATACGGAGCTATTATTGGAACGCCAAAATAATCATCTCGGGCTCCTCTCTAAAGAAAGAATAAGGGAAGGAGGAGTGCAAGATGACTATTTCGGAGTGCTAAACTGAGAATGAAGACCGCAAGACCTGTGGCACATTTGAAGTTGGTACAAGAGATAAATTCGTGTTGGAAACTATTGGAGGTACATTACCTGGTTCGGGAATTTGCACGAGTAATAAAACAAGGTCTTCTGCACAACTACTGAAACAAAGGTTTTCTCGTACTATAGAAGCGCTGCTCCTCTAAAGGCTGCAACCAAAGTATCCTTAAATGGAACCTTCCTCCCAGGTTTCTCATTTACATCAAGGATGATAATAAAAAGAGACGATTCAGTGTAAGAATGCTTAAAATCCTTATAGTATATCCACCAGACAATCCAACTCTCCACGCTGTTAATCTTTTGTACCTGAAAGCAAAGGAACGCGGATATATTATTTTGTTTTTCTTCCAAGAGTGAACAAATAAAATAGAAAGCTGACCAAGCAAATCGAAATCAGGTCTAACGAGACATTTACTGGGCCTACACAAGATACCGACCAAATACATCAGTGATTGAATGAGAACTACATCACAAAGGACAGCTAAATGCAAATGCCATCCCTCTGTATTTCAAGACTTTGTGATCAAAGTGCTGGTGGGAAAATAAGGGGTGTAGAAATCGGAAAAAGGGTGGGCAATTATGTCACTCTTAGCAGGCTTGGTATTAATCCATTGCCATGCTTCTGAAAAATCCTTAAAACTTCTCAAGCAATCAGAATAATCTCAGCTGCAGTATTTTGGAGGGAACCTAAAGGAAAGAATGAGGCGAGAACAATTTGTTATCGACAAAGTTTGTGTATCGGGCATATCTCAGTTTTCTTTGTACGAAAAAAAGCTGATAATGTTTCATCTTAGCTGTCTAAATTCTTACAAGTAAGATGGTTGAAAACGTCTCGAGAGACTATCATTTCCATCCTCTCGTGTGACTTATATAATTCTGTTCCACAATGAAATACGGTTGTCGTTTAGAAATCATCAGGAATTAGCCAAACAGAGGACAGATATTAAGTCCATTCACTCCTATAACATGTGGATCAACCAAAACCTAACACACACATTTTCAAATATAAGGGTTTTCTTTGGCAGATTACATTACATATAAAAAGCCAGTCTGCAAGCAGATCAAACATCTATAGCAGGCCATTCTGTTGGTTTGTGAGAAAATGGCATTGCCCGCTTGCCAGCTAACCAGTAAAATGACTAGACATCAAGCAGCCAATCATCAATTACCACTTTTCGGGTTTGATCGTTTGAACTTAAATCGTTGTACTGACTGAGGTACGATGACAGAGAGAATTTGTTCCTTTTAGAATTTGACAAAACCAATCCTTTGGAGAATATATGGTCGCGTATGGTATAGATGATTGATTGGAATGGATAAGATATTATTTTCAAGGTACGTTGAAGGAAGACCAAGTTGGAGGTAGGAGATGGATTGCTTGAGACGAAAACTTATCCATCCCAATCCTCCCCAAAATGGTAGGATCAAGAGAGAAGTTTCATTCATGTCAAATCCCCTTCTAAATTTCTATCCCCTCAAATTGGAAAATCACTTTCCTCTAACTTTATTATGCCTTGAATTAGAGGCGTATCCATTCCAATCCAACCCTTGATACCAAACAACGCCTATAGGTCCCTTGTAGTCCAGTAAACATGGGACTGTCTTCCCTGCTTCAGACTAAGCTCTCCCGTCCAAGATAGAACTAAACACAGTATAAGACTAAACAAACCCATGCGCTAAACTGGTCCTTAAGGTCCTCCAGTGTATTGTGTAGCCGTAATAACATTGTCATGTGCTATGAAGTCAGACTCTTTCTTTCTTAATTTTTTACTTAATGCAGTTCAAATTGGATGGTTTAACAAAAGAACTACCGCAATGGAGGCATTAATAAAACCAATAACAGAGAGTTACACGTTAACCGTTAACTACAATGCAAGAGGTGTGTGTGGGCATATATACCTTTGGGAAAGTGGAAGAAGCGTCCGCGAAATTCTTCGACACCTTGGGAAAGAGACCTAGTACCGACGCTTAGGCGGCTCTTCAAGTCAGATAAATCAACCCCTTTCTCCAAGGCCAAGAGATGCTGGTCCTTAAAGCTAGAGAATCTTCCACCGGCATCCCTTTGCAGGTTTGTGATGCAAGGTGCAATGCTGTTCCAGGCCTCCCCTGCAATGCTTTTGGGGAAAGGAAAGCCACTAGATTGGCCAATCTCCAGTGCACTACTTCTTGCTGCCATAACAGCTGAAAAAATAAATAAAAAGCTATATCAGTACTGAATCCCGCTCTCCGTAGTTTAGATTAAATTAATTAGAATATCGCTCGAAAACATCCACATCACATCACTAATGAAAAAACAAGCAAATACAGAAGTTAAAAGGGAGTAGCATTAATCACTCTCCTCGTAATTTAGATTAGATTAAATTAGAATATCGCTTGAATCATAAAAATTGCACTCAAAAGAAAAACTAGAGATTGAAAATAAAAGGAGATACCAACCACTATACGGAAGGTGAAAGAGCCAATTGGCAGGGAGACCGATTCCGGCACCGAGCAGAGTGAAACCGACGGAGAAGCCAAGACCGCAGCCAGCTCCGACATAACCAATTACCTCAGGCCCGAAACCAGGACCCCATCCAACCCCACAACCAATGCCTACACCCAATCCCCAAAACGCTCCACTCGTTGGATGCACTGGGTTCCATCTTTCGTACCTCCTGAACACTCCTTTTATGATCATTACCACCCAATCTTCTGGGTATTTTTATGAATTTCTGGGTATTTATGGGTCTCTCTGCGAGAGAGACTGAGCTCTGAGACTGAGATAGATATGGAGGCTACTGCAAATATGGACATATTTGTCAATTTTTAAAATAAAAAGTTTTCAATTAATTTTCGATGATTTAACTTTATGCGTAGCTAAGCTCGCTTAATTCTTCATATCATACCAGCTAGAGGTGTTTTTTTTTATTTTTTGTTTTTTTTTGGTCAAAGATCAATTTTTTTTTTTTTTGATCAAACAATATAAATATTAAATTAAACATTAAATTAAAAAGCTCATAGGGTTTGAATCCACGTTACAATGCAAGAGTAATACTCTTCTTTCACTATTATGGCAGAGGACTACTTCCAGAGATCAACTTTAGTTGACTTTTACTTCAACTTTAGTTGACTTTTACTTTTTCCTATATACTAGAGTCAAATAAGAATTTGATAGTATTTTAATAAATTTAAAGTTTAGTTGTAGTTAATTAAGATTTTAAAGAAGGGTTTTAAAAGATTTAGATATCATGTTCTAGTCTGACATTTAATTTACTAAAAGTTATTGTTTGATAAAAAAATTAAAAAAAAAAATCATATTCTAGTCAAATTAAGATTTTTGAAATCTTTCTGCACCTAGAATCCTGATTAGCGTATCTGTGACCTATTTCATATTGGATTTTAACAAAGAGCAATGTTAGGGAGACAAAATTTGCAAACAAAATTTGCAAACTAAATTATGTGTCACCAATAAAATATGAGCACAAATGCACAGACAGCAGCTCTCCAATAAATAAATAAATGTGAGAGGTTTTGGGTTCGATGTTCTGAACTGGTGAGTCTATTTGATTGTGGTCACGGACAGGTCAAAATTCCCGATAACCTCTCCGAGCACGAAAATGTTGGATAACCGTGCTTGCTACTAGTTGTCTTCCTTTTTGCACAAAATCGTTTATCAGAACACCTTCGTAAAAAAGGAAAGAGAAAAAACAATACAAAAACTTTCTTCTTAATTAATGCTGGCTGAAAATAGGAAGGAATGGAGATTCGGTATCTCTAATTAGATTTTTTGTGGTGATTTTGATCAATTAACAACGTATAAGTAAAGAAAGTAAAACAAAAAAATCATCAGTACGATTTTGTTACCTCTTTGTGATAAGATGAAAGCGCTGTCTCTTCTCTTATATAAAGAACCATAATCCTCCTTTTTATCTGCATTCGATCTAACCTAATCTAAAGAACCCTAAACCTCCCCTTTTTTTTAATCGGTTCTAAGTTCTAACCCTAAATAGTGAGAAGAGACGCCATCAAGATTTCAAGACTAATTAAGGTATTATTCATCCTTAAATGTAGCTATTAGTTCAGTTGATACATAGTGTCTTAGTGTTGTAATTTTTTTCCTAAACTTGATTAAGGGATAATAAGAAGGAAGACTAATCGGTTATGAGATTTGTCCTAAACTTGATTAACGGATTACTGTTCATATTGACTTTATATGTGTCGACCTAAACTTGTTTACTGTTCCTACTTTGATCTTATCTTTTAGTTTTTTTTGTTCTTTACTCTATTGTATGAAAATAAATCTTATTTTCTCAGATTAACTCTTTATCCCATCAGGTTTGAAAAATTACACTATCATGGGTCGACGCAAATCAAAGTTACCTTTAGATCTAATACCGAACGAAAGTTCGCGCAAGGTTACTTTTCGAAAGAGAAGAAATGGATTGTTGAAGAAGGCAGGTGATTTGAAAACACTTTGTGATGTGAAGGTGTGTGCTATCGTTTACGAGAAGAAATCCAAGGGAAAACTGAGCACAGCAGCAACTTTTCCTAAGGAATTTAAAGATGTCAAGGAAATAATTGATAAGTACAAATCGAATTCATCGAAAGTAAAGAGAGTTCAAAGTTTGGGTGACTTCTATGCCACGCAAACGGTTCAAGTGAAGAAAGAGATTGGGAAACTGCGTGGTAAGATTTGTGAAGAGAAGTATCCTGCATGGGATGATCGTTTCAATGCATTTTCAGCAGAGCAAATGCTTGACCTTTTGAGAAATTTGGAGAACAAAATTGTAGCTGCTCATGATATGCATAGCACGATGAAGGAATCAAAGCAAATTGTTGTGCAAGAGATTATACCACCAATGGTGAGTGCCTCTAATTGCCATTTGTATTTCTTTAGGTATTTTTCGACGAATTTCTGTTTTTTTTTTTTTTTTCTGTGCTTAGGGCATCATCTGGTGCATGTTTAGGATTCGATTGAATTTAATTTATGTATTTATTAAATTTAATGTATGCATTGTCGTTAATTTTTTTATTTTGTATGAGTTCAAGATATAAGATGGATTAGCCACAAAGGAAATTAATCATCCTACCAATTGCATGTACATTGGAAGGGTTTCATGACTAATCCACCTTCGACCTCCAACTTACACAAATTTTGAAAGTTGACATCTATTTATCCGTGCAATGTCATACATTTAAATCTACTGTTATCAAATCCAAACCCATCTAATCCTTGGCACCAATGCCTAAGAGTTACTAATCAAAGCTAGCGCAGATAAAAAATTAACAATACATATCTACCTTCCTCAATAATGTGCAGGCCATGTTTCAAAGCAACCAAGAGTATTCCCAGATGCTTGGATTATCTGATCAAAAACCCAGTTATTGTTCAATGATGATGAATGATGATTGGACTCAATTTGCAAGCACATCACAGACCAACAGCAACATTCAGTACACTCCTTCAGCTATTGCTTCGAACTCCAACTGCAAAACATCTACGTGGGAGCATGATCAGATCTTTAACAATAATTATATTTCTGCAGCGTATGGAAATATGGACGACAATGCAACTTTCTATAATCCCACGCAGCAGCAACCATGCATGTACGACTCAATATTTTCAAGTGCTGCATCTCAACAGCAGCAACAACAAGCAGTTGTTCCAAGTGTTGAAAACCCTAACCCCATCGACGCGCTTCCTCTGAGTACTGTTTTGTACGAGTACGATCATCCCCTCTCTGTGACAATGCAGCCGAGTTATCTGGAGTGTCCAATTTCAGCAAGTGCTTCTGCTTCATCATCCGGATACGATCAGCAGTTTGGTGCATCTCAATCACAGAACACGTTCTATGATGACGTATTCTATGATAACTTGTGGCATTTCGAATAAAACAACATTTGGAGGGCTCGGGATACTTGATTGATGCATGTTTTAGGGTTGTAAAGTTGATTCATGTTTAAACATTACTTGGAATCGGATTTCCTGAACGTATGGTTTTCTTATTCCTTTGGTGGCCATTGACTCCTTTATTTATGAGTGGTTTCGTGGATACTAAATAAATGCTTTGGTCTTCTAAAAAAATTAGATGGGAGTTTAATGAAAATGGCTTAGCATAATAAAAATTTAGTGAAAAACACTTAATAGAATTTTATTAACATTAAGGAAAAAAAAAAAAAGTGACATTATCGTAAATAAACTGAAGTTTGTAAAGAAAAAACAATATCATTTTTTAAAACAAGTTAAATTTTGATGACACCGTGACTGTTTTTATGTTAAAAAAATTTATTCATTAATCTAAAGAACTTTTGAAAAACTATTATCGGTACCACCAAAATTCAATTTATTTACCATACTGTCATTGCCTATTTTTTATGTTTTCAGACTTCAAATTGTTCATGAAAATGTAAATGTAATTACGCTGCTATTTTCAGAAAAAAAAAGAAGATGAAAAAAAAAAAAAAAAAAAAAAAACTCATCATCAACGTATTAGATGTTATGTGCGGAATCCAACGGCCTTTAAATCACCACGGACCCGCAAGTGCAATATGGCTAACCTTATCCTTTCTGCAAACCAACATGTTGTCATACTTCGTGGCCCTTCAAATCCCCGCCATGGTAAATGCTCTTTGCTGTTTCTAAACCAGAGCTTCAATTACCAATCCCATGGCTGCAATTGCAGCAGGGCTCGCTTCATGGTCATCATCCAAGCCCTCCCTGATTCCTTCCCAGCACCAAATATCATCACCATCATCATCACCTAATAAGGTATCACCATCTCTCTCTCTCTCTCTCTCTCTCTCTCTCTCTCTCTCTCTCTCTCTCGTGTAGGTACATAATATATGTTCGCTTGATTCAGAAAGAAAAAGAATAAGTGCAGTAGATTATGTAGTTTTTCTTGGATTGTTTGAGGTTCTTATCACTGAAAAATGGCAGTAAATGTTTTATTTTTATGTGCCCCCAACCCCTAATCACTGAAAAAATATATTAGTAAAAATAAAATAAATAGAGAATAAAATAGGAAAGGGAAAATAGTATTTGTATTTCAAAAATATGGAAATTGCAGCTTGTTTTCACCTTGTTTTTGTGTAATTTAACTTAATTATAACAGATTTGTCACTCGCACCTAAGTTTGAATCTTTTTCTGCAATTTATATTGAATTAGAATATCGCTCGAATAAAAGAAGTCTTTTGCTCGTAAAGTTTTGATCTTTAAAATTTCCCTTGCAGGTTGACGCTAAGCCTTGGAGCCTCTCCATCACCAGCAGTTTAAAAGAAGATATAAAAATCCAGTACCCAATCTCCACAACAAAACAATGCCCAAATACTCAGAAACAATTGAATGCCACCTTGAGAAGCCCAAGAGGCTTCGGACCCTCCCCAAGGAAAAAGAAAAAGATTACCGAGAAGCCGAAGAAGACCCGAAACAATGATAGCGACGACGACGACGACGACGACGACGAAGATGAAGATGAGGAGGAAGGAGAGGAAGGAGTGATACCAGAGGTGGTGACCAACAGGATGATTGGAAGGATGGGCTTCACAGTTGGGCTTCCATTATTTTTGGGCCTCTTGTTTTTCCCTTTCTTTTACTATTTGAAAGTTGGTCTGAAAATTGATGTTCCCACGTGGGTGCCCTTCATTGTGTCATTTGTCTTCTTTGGGACAGCCCTATTGGGGGTCAGCTATGGGATTGTGTCCTCCAGCTGGGATCCTATGAGGGAAGGCTCCCTCTTGGGTTGGACTGAAGCTCAAAAAAATTGGCCTGTATTTTGGCAGTCCCTTCGTGGTGGTGGATCGAAAAAGGACTAAGCACACAAGTCCAAGTTACAACTAAATTTAGAGTCATCGTTGTAGCATCGTCTTCTTACTCGTACAGTCAATTTTGAAATATTTTAAATCTGTTCTTATTACAAACTATTGTTTCTTTTGGAACTTGCTTCATAAATTAAGAGACCTACGGGGACGGAGTTGGGATTTTATACGGGATTGAAAAAAAATTGTTGGAATTAACAAAACATGTTATCAATCGAACATATGACATAGATGATTGTCATGTATTCAAATAATATATTGTTGAAACTAATATATTGTTTCAGTGGCACCACATATGACATGGATGATTGTCATGTATTCAAATAATACATCATTCATTCGTTTGGTAGTTGTCAGGTGTGGTCAACGATTGCAGGAGAAAATCTCTCGTCTCAAAAACATTCGACTTCTAATGTATTAACATCAGATTTATTTGCATACCCCATATTTTTTAGGATTTTATATTATTTTTTTCAAATTAAAAAAAAGATTAGGCGAGATTAGCTTTTCGGCAACAGTCACATGCGAAGGCACCTACCCTCCCTCAAAGTTGAGAGGACCATTACACCTGTAAACCCCCCGTCCGTTCCTCCCCCACCAAATTTATTACTAATGAAAGTAAATAGATAAAATACAAACGGGAGACTATACCAAGACCCGTTAATAAAAAAGGATCAACAAAACGATCCAAGCATATTGGAGAGTGATGATATATACATTGGAGTAAGTAATGTTCAAATTCAAAAGAAATGTAGAGTTAATCAATGTAATCAAACATTGGAAATAGGAAAAGGGTTGGGGATTGCGATGGAGATCTACTTTGGGGAGGATCGCTGAATGGCTTTATAATCCCCTTTTCCAAGTACATTATTATAAACTTGAAAACAGAACATTCCTAACGTTAAAGGTGGTCTTGTCCACGACCATGCTTCTCATGTATCCAGTATCATCATATACTTTTCTCCTTATTGTTTTTTCTCCTTTTGTTTTCTTTAATTTTTTGACACAGTGAGAGAGAGAGAGGGGTTTTGAAAAACTCAGTAACCTACTTACCACGTCAGCTATATGTATTGGACAACTAATTGGTTCCTTGTCGTGTCTGAATTACCGGATTTACTCCCTTAACTTGATTTTTAATTTGCATGAATGACATGGAATTGATTTCACTGCTAATAATACCAAGAATCTTTGTTCAAGAGAAAAGTGGTATGGTGTAGAAACTAGCTAGGAAGTCAAGAATGGTTGCCTCATTTGTATGATTCGATGAATTTTTTTGTAGTTGTACTATGCAACAAGAGGTCTCCCATGATTTGGACAATGATAAGTGGTAAACGTGTCGTGTTTTGCTTTACCCTTTTTAATTTGTGTTGTAGTCATTTCAATTCACGATTGAATAACAAGCAAAACAATATGAAAAATATAATATAATAATGCAAAATCTCATACTATTTGGGCTTTTCATTTAAAATGATTCTTGAGATTTAAAATCGATAGAAGTGGCTCTTGAGATTGTCCACCGTCAATCATTTTGGTTCTTCTGTGGAAACACTTGTTAAATTGAGTGTATTTCTGTCAAATCAACATCTTCCCTTGAATTGGTGGTTTCTTCAATTTAAATGAGAGTTTTCACTAACGGATCAAAATGATTGACAATAGACAATCTCAAGGACCACTCCTATCTGATTAAATCTCAAAGACCAAAATGAAGAATTATGACAATTTTACATACCATTTTAGCTAATAAAAACCTTATTTATTAAGTGAAAAAAAAAATCATTTACTAATATTAGTTGCACAGTATTAAATTTGTACACATTCGGCGCCCCAATAATTAACTCACGATGATCATTTGTACATTTCATGAAGATTAAGGAATACTGCCATGAAACAAATGGAATATCATATGTGACAGAATAGCTCTCTTTTACTCCCACACATAGAGAGTAGACAAGGAGTAGTGACAAAATAACAAAGTTGTAATAAAAGTTTGAGACATAGTTTTGAATTTGCTTCCCAGACGACCAAGCCACAGACTCACAGTACAAGTACAAGAAGGATGGACAAGATGAGGCCAGAGAGGAATGGCTAGCTCAGCTGTGTGGTCCGTCAGTGGACCTTGACTATGCTTTTCTTTCTCAACAAGATCTTGGAAGGAGGCAACCTCTTTCTCTTTACTTACTAACTAAAAAGCTTTGATCTCTAAATCATGACACATGGGCATGTAATGCAATACAAAAACTCATTATTTATATAGAGTAACTTATATGGCGCATATATATTATCACGTGACATCCTGTGTCAATGAAATAAGGATATGTAGACAATAACTTATATGACACGGATATATACTGTCACATTCTTTATTTATTGATACAGAACGTTAGTGTGACGGTGTATTCGTGCTCTATATGTTCATTGCTATCAAAAGAGAGAGAGAGAGAGAGAGAGAGAGAGAGAGAGAGAGAGAGAGAGAGAGAGAGAGAGAGAGAGAGAGAGAGAGAGAGAGAGAGAGAGAGAGAGAGTTGGGTTTTGATTGTCCCTATGTATGTTCCAAGCAAGCATTCTTTGCTTAAAGAGAGGTTAGCCCCAGGAATAAAGCAACCGAGTGACAATATACAGCATGCAGAAGCTGGTTAAAGTTAAAGCATATGGCTTCCTTGGCCATATTGCCAAAGCACCAAATATATAGAAACCCTAAAACCAAGGGAACCCAAAACCAACACCCATGCATGCCAGCTGACAACCGACAACAGCCAGTAATATATTATCACTCTCTTCTCCTGGGAGAACTTACTCTGTTCCCAAGACCGATTAGTCACCGGTCCCAGCCGGTTTAGAGTGCTTCATTGTCTCATGTCCGTACTATTTTCCCTCTGACTCAAACGCAGCAGCAGCAGCAGCTGCAGCATGAAAATGCATATACAATGCCGTTTCGGTCAGACCCAGAGAAAAATGAAATAGAGAAAACTCAGTGACTAGGAAATTTTAAGAAGAAGGTCGTTTGAATGAGACAAATACGTAACAGAATCTTTGGTTGGTTGGTTGGTTGGTTGGTTTGTTTGACAAGATTGTAAGATCTTCCAACATTCCAATTTGGATATGTTCGTAACCAAACAGACCACAGTGCTGAATGATCCCTTTCACTCAGCGGCGCATCTCATTGATAACTCACTCACTCGTGCATTCTGATTGGACCATACTGTCTCTCTACGGATTATTTTGTGCTCGTGACCTTAGCTAGCTTCGAATTATAATTCTCTACTTGCTTCTTCATCGTCGTGGTCCTTGTAAAGAGATTCGATACGTCAAATGTAAGTGAGGTTATGAGTTTCTACTCTATGGAACGTGTACAAAACTCCCACTCGAGCTGGGGATATGAAGCGATTACAAGACAATACATGAATACAAAAGATAAATACACAATGATCTTGTGGATTAGGTAGGAGCCTTTATTTACACTGACAGAAGAATAAGCCTTTATTTACACTGATGAAGTCTAACGGACAAGAAGAGTTTAATTCTCATAGTTAACTAACCTCGGATTTGATATCAATGATTCAAATTAAAACACTAAAATTACTTTCACGTAGTCTCTCTACCTTTGATATCAAATTCAATGGTGAGTGATCATACAATCCTTGGTTATAGGGTGACCAAGAGAACATTTCTTAGGACAAGAACGCAAGGGAAATTAGACACCATGTTGGTGAATGGTTAGGGAGGACAAACACTTTGTGTATATATCGGGTAACTGATGTTTAGAAGGAACATATGCAGTCATTAAAACATGTTGAACAACCTTATCTCTAACATAACGGAAATCATTTGACCATGTTATTTGCGAAAATCGAAGATGATATTTGAAGGAATGAAATAGCACTTTGTTTTATAAAAAAAAAAAGAAAAAACAAGGGGAAAAAACCTAGATAACCAAAGACCATATCCAACCGAAGAAGGGTCAAAGGGCTTGGTTTAGCCCTTTGGTCCTCCAAGAAATTAATATTTTAATGAACAGTGCATAGTCATATTTCTTACGGTCTCCAATCGAGGGCCAGGCCAAGCATAACCTTGTCACAAGGGCCAAAGGGATATAGAACCAAACGTAATTTATTATTTTAATTGAATTACTATGGTTACTTAAATCAAATTACCTCAATAATTTTATGTTATGGATTGTCAATAATTTTCATGTTGTTAAATGTTTTTAAAAATGTTATTTAAGTTTCATGTTGTTAAATTTTTTTTTTATGTTGTTTAATATTACTTCATGTATTTTAATATTGTTTAATGTTGTTTCATGTTACTTAATGTAAAAAATAAAAAATAAAAACTATTAAAAAAATAAAATATGACGTCAGGATATGGCCTGGCCGGTTGGCCTTTTGGCCTTTTTTCTAGTGGGGCCCACAAGCCCTTTGGCCTGACCCTCGGTTGGAGATGGTTTTCGGGCTATTTTCGGCCCTTTGGACCCTTCGGTTGGAGATAGTCTAACTAACTCAAAGTATCAGAACAAACATATCTCGTTTTATAAATACCAAGCACATCATTGATAAGAGCAGACGCAATCCAAGCAGAGGATCATGAAAAACAAGGCTGCCCAAATCAATATTGAAACTCCACTTCGCCATCTAATCATCAATACATTTTCACGTCTTGAAAATACGGTTCAATGACATATGACCGAACTATTCATCATCATCATACAATTTGTCACAATTGTATAAAGAGGACGAAATTTATCAGATTGCTTGAGCAAAATAATAGTAGATAGAGAGTCTATTTCAATGATGAGACTAGTTACACCTTTTGCAATCACAAGCTATTTGGCGAGCCACCACTTTCAACCATACTAACTATTTTAGTATCATTTTTCCCTAAACTTAACAATCCAAGTCCTTTTTTTTCTCTTGAGGTCCACAAACAATGCAATCTTATAATTTCTAATATTTAGCTAAAATTAACTTTCTTTCTCATCTTAGCTAAATCTAGCTAGTTACTGTTCACAAAGTAAAGTTAGCTAGTCATTTAGCTAGCCAATTGGAGCTTAATTTTTCTACATTTTTTTTTTAAATAGCAAAAAGATCTCATTTAGCTACGCTACTCTAGTAAAGTTTGTGACCCATTGAGTTGGGCTTAATATTTTTCCTTAAATTAGATAATTTTGTTTCCTAGTACAACCCAAGTCCAACTTAGTATTTGTATTTGATTTAAATTTACCAATTGAGGGTATAATTGGAAATTCAAGAACAAAAAGTTAAGAGGGTTTGGATTCGGTACATTGGGATGTCTATAAAAGACACCCCCCAAAAAATTACAGGAGCCTTTGTTGTTCTCTTTCGTTCTTCGTTTCCCGTTTCTCATTTCCCGTACGCCTCCAAACAGAGAGAAAACAGGGTCTCTCTTTCCATCTCTCTCTCTCTCTCTCTCTCTCTCTCTCTCTGTGAAGCTGAAGGCCAGCCACCAGTCTGCCTGCTGCAACTTGCTCGAGTCATACCATGAGGAGCATGATCAATGCCCATTCCATTGACATGGGGATGAGGATGGGCTGAGACTGAGAGCCGCCAAACGAATTCAGGCTGTGATTGAAGACCCAATCGGCCACAGCGGCAGCCGGTCCGCCCGTTTAGCCTCTGTGGTGCGATCCAGATCCCGCGTCGGAAAGGTAATTGATGAACCATGCAACTCCGGGACGCTGCTAGAATTGTATTCAAAGTTTATTTTGTTTTTGAGAATTTTGAATTCCCTACACCACATTTTTCTAATTGTGTTTCCGGTCCATTCAGACAGGGGAGTGAGATTTCGACTGTTGTTTTTACTTTTCTGTTCGGTAGTGAAGCTGAAGGTTGAAGGGGGACTTGGAAGAAGGAAGAGGGGACAAGATCAAAAAGCAGAGCCGGGTTTTGCTTCGGTAAGTCGCTGTCGAATAATAATGACATTCAAGTTTTTTTATTTATTTCAATTTATTTTCTGTCTCTTGGTCCATGCAACCACCGCTTTCATACCCCAACACCTGTCCCTTCCCCCCCAAAAAATAAAATAAAATAAATAATTCAGAGTGCTGCTCCCTCTCTCTCCTCTTTTTCTCTCTCTCGTTGCCTTTGGAGTTTTGGAGGAACAAAGTTACAAATTGTCGACGAGATTTTACATAAAAGGAAAGAAATTTGGAAAAGAGAGATAAATGGAAGAAATTGATTTGGTTTGTTCTCTATTACAAATGTTGTCGTTACTTTCTTTTTTTGTAATTTATTTGGATTTTTTTATTAAACAAAAAATATTAAGAATGCGGTTTCAAGCTTCATTGCACGTATTACTTCGAGTGTTTTAACGGTTAGATTTGATTTTCTCGATCGTTAGAGCCTCTAAAATCAATCTTATCCATCCAATTTCGTATCACTCGGTGTTCCCCAACACCGAAGGAAAATTGAGTTTTGAGACCACTTTGAAGTTTTTAATTGCGATTTTTACTCCATTTTTCCCCTTTTTTTTTTTTTTTTTGCTTCTTTTCAATTATTGACTCATTATATTTAAGGGATTTTCTCGGTCTTGTTCTCTGATCCCGAGCTCTTTTCCTTTTTCACTTTTTTTGTTCTTCTTTCTCTTTCTTTGGTCCCATTTGTTTCCTGGGGAGAATTCAAGGACCAAAGAATAAACAACTCGAATCCTTGCATTTCACACTTGCTCTCATATTTCTCCCTCTTTTTGTTTTTATTTTTCCTTTGTATTTTCTCACATTTTCTCGCCAACCAAACAAGTTTTGGGCTTTTGGCGGGCAGTGACTCTTTTGGTTTTCGCAACTATTATCTATCTATTCTATTACGAGAAGAGCGCTCGTCAACTTTTTGCCCCCTTCTATTATTTTGTTTAAAACTCTCTGAGGATTGCAGTCCATCCAATTCCAAGGATGTTCCACACAAACAAAAAAACAAAAATAACACTCAGCAGCGCACGCGGACTGTTCTATTTCCCAGTAAATTGTCCCAATTGCCCCCGTTTAAATTCCTTACTTCTAGGGTATTACTGTAATTAGCCACACCTTGTCTTTTTTGTTGCAAAAGATAGAGCTTGGACATTCCATCCCCTTTATCCATCCGTCAAAAAAAGATAGATGAATTTGTTAAGTTTTGTTTTCATGTGAATTTCATGTACTAAACTGAAATTACGTGGTTTGTTCAGGGGTAAAAAGGTAAAAGCGAGGAGCAGGAAGGATGTTTACGTGCATAGCATGTACGAAGCAAACGGACGATGGAGGAGAAGAAGGAGCAGCGCGTGGCAGCGGCACCCCAAATACAAAAGAAGCCGTCAAAAGCCTGACGGCGCAGGTTCCTAATCAATCTCTCTCTCTCTCTTCTGTGTGACTGTGTCTTTCTCTCTCTATCTATCTCTTTCTGTCTCTGGATGTGTGTCGCTTGCTTGCTTCACCAGTTCACCTACACAGCCTTTGCTTTTTCCAGTTTCTTTTTCCTTTGAAAACACTAAAATAATAAAAATTAAATAAAATCATAAGTGCATTGAGAAGGGGGGGGGGCCGGGCGGGTCTGATATCGTGGGGTCTACTTTTGGCATCTTTCCCCCGTATATATGAACATCCTCCACTATTGGTTTGGCTTGCTGTTTTCTTTCAAATGGATGAATAATAATTCGTGTAGTTGGGATAGTGTTGATGGAGTAATCACTTGTGTTGTTGGGAAAATCAAATGCGTCGTTTTGGTGGCGTCATCTTTATGTGTTTAAATATTACTTTAATTATTCGTTAGATATTTAACATGTAATGTTATCGGTTACTGGAGCGTATTTTTGCAAAATCTAATTTTGAATTTATGAAATAAAAATACCTTTTGATACCTATACTCCCATCCTACACCTGCATGGCTATAACCTAATTATCAATAGGCACGGGGACTCAAATTGGCAGTGAGCCCAGTCTAGATTCTGTATTGTGACAAAATAAAAGAGGGGAGAGAGAGGGAGACAACTCTCAGTATGTCACATGTCAACTTTGAGTATGTCATGCAATCAATCATTTTAACCACTTGTTTAGTTACAAACTTCCGATCTTAAACACAACGCATAAATAAACACAAACATGTGAAAATTACTATCCTATTTTTATAGTTCACAAAATATATATTTATTTTGTAAAAACGATATTCACAGATAATGAAATGACAATAATCTCATTTGTAGGAGTCTTACAATCGCTGTTAAATGCAGTAGTGGGTTTATAATATTTTTTTTGGTAGGGTATCTATGCATCCAACTATTAATTTTTTATGGAACAATTCGGAGGAATGCACCAAAAATTTGTTTATTTTTTTTTATGAAAAACAAAGTACCATATGTTATTTATTTTGTTTGAATAAAGAACCAGGTAGACCAAGTCCAAAAAAAAGAACCAGGTAGACACTGGCCTCTAAGTGAGCAATGGTGGGACACGTATACTTTAACTATCATGTCATTAGAATATATAATATATGTAATATCGTATTAATTTATCATACGATGTCTACACACGTGACTATTATATTCATTTCAGAATTTTTTTTTGGTCTGATTTATAATGTTTTTATCTGACTTGATTCAAAAATTCTTGGGTGCTCTATAGTACCCGGTATCCAGGTGTTTACATCGTTAAATCTTGATTTTTTTTTATATTTTAAACATATATTAACGATTAAAACATCATGATACTGACTTTTCAATCTAAATGGCTTCCCATTTGATATTAATCATGGCCTAATATTTTACTTTTCATTTATTTAGTCTGAATTGTTGTGAAAATGATTAATTTAAGCTCTTTTTTTTTTTTTATCAACAAATATATAGGAAATGTATAGTAAAAAGTTGCAATTACATTAAAAATGTCAATTAGTATGAGTTTACACAATAAGTAAATGGATGGGTTGGGATTGGTTGGGGTGTCGAGAAAAGACAAATGGTTACTTAAATTTGGAAAAAGAGAGACTGCTAATTGATGTCCTTTGGTGGTGACCCACCTTTGAATTCTTGTCTAATCACTGCATTTCTAAAGTAATACATAGAAAATACAAATCCAGTAGATGACAGCCCGACCCAGACGGGTCATGTTATAGCAGAAGAAAATAAAGTACATAAAATCATCCAAGATTTTGTTTGATCATCTGCCTTCACTTTGGGGCTTTTTGCTAGCACGACTCACTTTTCTAACACAAGGAATGCTACAGTTCGTTATCCACCTGCTCCAAAGATTCTTTTGTGTCACCGATTGTATGTTATACCCTCATCGAGGGAGGTAGATTGTCTGCTCTCCTGTTTGAGTATCATTTCTATCCCTTCTTATTTTGTGCGGTCACGGTTAAGCTACGTCAATATTTTATATTGATTTTTTTATAGAGGCAATACGATAAAAAGCAATAGAAATATAAAATGTTGACGTGGCTTAACCGTGACCGCACAAATAAGAGGGGATGGGAAGGGCATCCAAACAGGAGGGCAGACAATCTGCCTCCCTCATCCCCTCATCGAGAACCCACATTTTCCCTATCCACACGACATAGTTCTTCTCATGAAAATGAAATTTAGTTTTAGTGGAGACACCGGCTTGTAAATGCTTGCCGTGTATTTAAAAAGTGCATTATTTGTTTAATAAACGATTGACACATAATAAATAAGTGATATGGGAGAATCTCTTTGTGTATGGATGTCTCAGCAAGACCAATCACAAAAATTTGGTTCCAAATAAATACGTACTTTCCATTATTCCACAGTAATTGTTGTTTTGCTTATGAACTATGCATCACATTTCTACACTTTGATAAACTACATGTAAAGAAAGTAAAATGTTTGCTTCTTCACATGGAACTATCACGTATAAACTGTTTTCATCCATTTCTATGTTATGTTTTTGGAGGAAAATTTTCTATTTTTCTGCTAAATATTCAAAACCTACTCTACATTATTGACATGGAAAATTCATAATGATAGAATGGGGTTTGTCTTCGGGCATCCAACCTACCAAGTAGCTTGACTGTTTTAACAATCTTCACCGTTTGATTTCTTAGAGTCAATCTTCACCGTTAATATTTTGGACTACCCAGTAGTCCCAAACTATTGAAAAAAAAATTGGGATAAAATGTATGTTTCAATTAATCATTGTAGAGCTTTCTTGGACGCTTGACCAACCCCATTTATTAACATTTTGTAGATTAAGGATATGGCACTGAAATTCTCTGGTGCGTACAAGCAATGCAAACCATGCACAGGGTCAAGCAATTATAAGAAAGGACGGCCGAGATACCCGGATTTTGATACTGCTTCTGAAGGGATGCCGTACCCCTATATGGGAGGTGCAAGCACAAGTTCTACACCTGCTTGGGACTTCACCTCTAATCATCAGTTGGGTGCAAGATCGGACTCTCGATTTACTAGACCATATGGTGGCGGTGATCGTGCATCAATATCAGCACAGTCTTGTGATGTTGTGCTAGAGGATGAGGATGAGCCTAAGGAGTGGATGGCACAGGTGGAACCCGGCGTACACATTACTTTTGTATCTCTTCCTAATGGGGGAAATGATCTCAAACGAATTCGTTTCAGGTATGCCAATGACCTTCATTTATACAGACAAGCATATCTCTTTGGAGCGTATACGGAACATTTATAATGTTTTGGGACTTTAATTTGATGTGGCTGTGATTCTGAAAATGTCGTAAAATCTAGTTGTTGAATGTTGATTACCTGTGTGCCATAAATTGATTATATATGATTTGAAATTTGAAGCCGAGAGATGTTCAACAAATGGCAAGCGCAGCGATGGTGGGGTGAGAATTATGACCGCATCATGGAGCTCTACAATGTCCAGAGATTCAACCGGCAAGCTCTTCACACTCCCCCAAGATCCGAAGATGAGGTAATGAAAATTAATGTTTTCTTTATCATTTTTTCATGTTTTTGTGATAGAGTTCTCTGCTCTAGACACTAGAAATGAAAAGGGTTTGTGGTGGTTTATGAAGTTTGTGTAGACCAAAATGTTATACTAACCGCTTGTACTCAGCAGCAGAGAGATTCTTCTTACTCAAGGATGGGATCTGCTATGGAAAGCCCTATGGCTCCATCAGTGAACAAAGATTGGACACCGAGGCACAACTATAAACCGTCTGGAACTGGAAGTAGAGGGTATTTCCCCTCTGATGGTTTGGATCATGGTGGTGGCAGTGGTGGTCACTACTATAATGCTGGTGGGTCAAGTGCTTATGGAGCAGGTGGCCACAAGGGAGAGGCATCATCTTTTGATGCATCGCGGACAACAACCTCCTCTCGAGATGAAGCTTCAGTCTCAATTAGCAATGCTAGTGAAGTGGAGTCGGAATGGGTTGAGGAAGATGAGCCTGGGGTGTATATAACCATTAGGCAGCTAGCGGATGGCACTCGGGAGCTCAGGCGTGTCAGATTCAGGTAATGGATCCACTGCCATGTTCATTCACTTTCTAATTTGAGTCATTCATATGGTACTTACAAGTTTTCACTGCATTTACTTCCATTCATCTAGTTCTTTATCTTGCTTAGAAACCTAGTTTTTTCTTGCTCAACATTTACTTCCTTATTCCATACAACCAGTTCTCGATTCTGTTTTCATGATTCATATTTTGTAATTTCTCATTTTGTTGGCGGAGAGGCAGCTCATGACCTTATTTCTGTTATTTGCACAGCCGCGAAAGGTTTGGGGAGATGAATGCGAAGACATGGTGGGAAGAAAACAGAGAGAGAATACAAGCACAATACCTTTAAATTCTAACACTGCATGACCAACATTTCTGGTGGAAGGCATGAAAGATTTTAAGATGCATCTGGATGTCTCAAGAAAGCTGGAAAATAGAAGATTTCAATGGAGTCTCCAATGGAACTAATGATGGTTGGAAATTGAATTGACCTTATATGGTCTAAAAGGGCGACCCCAAATCAACAAGGCTCCCCGGTTTGCGAGGGTTGGGGGGAATGTGTATCTTACACAGCCTTATATGTCTAACACTTTAAATTACAATTTTTTTATTACCTTCCTTATCATATATAGTGATGGCCCATGAGGGTGGTAGTTCATTCACATGGGATGGGAGACCCAGATGTGTCCATTTTTGCCTTCGATTGTCTTTGGGTCTTCTTTTTTGCCCCTTACCATTCCTCCTTGTTATATTTGGAATTTTGGGATTACGTGGCTCACATTTGAGTTTGTTCTTTGTAACACATATAGTTTGAGAAATGGAATTTCATTGATTTGCGGTTATATCTATGGATGTCTTGTACTAATCTGATCGACGTTAAATTTTGAGAACCTATTGATCAAATATCGACAATATAATGACTAAAGATTGTCAACAAAGACAACATATTGAAAAGCTGATAATTTAGAAGTTTATAATTTTATTATTTTGACCATTTTACCTTTATTTTTTCACATAATTTGGCTTCTATTCATCCCTCTTTGTTTTTTAAGAAAAATGATAAACATACCTTTTTTAATTTTCTCACACGCTCATATTTATTTTTTTTATGTTGTTTTCATTTGATTTATTTATCGATGACTAAAATTAGAGAGGGAAAAACTTGTTGAACCCTTACATAAAAGGAGAAGATCCCTCCATGTTGTGTTCACCTGGGAAGTTAATTAGAGTAACTAGGCATGTAAGTTCTCCTAAACAATTTTTGACAATTAAGCAATTTCGTGAATGCGATAAAACTAATAACGACTGCCCCACGTACAATATAGTACCCGTTTTTAGAGAGTTTGGTAGCCAGTATATGTTGGACTCCATTTTGTGTGCACGAATTGTAATATTAAGTGTTATATATAGTCTATTAGTAAATGTATTACGTATAAGAGATCTCTTTTGTTAATATATATGACATATGAACTATGGTTTCGTTTGGTCTTTTAAGTAGAATTAGAATGGATGATTCATCGTGCTCAAAGTATATTGAAGGTAAACGTTATGTTCATTTTGACACTTAATATTGAAGTATCGTCTTTTTGGAAATGAAATGAAATATTGCCTTTATGTTCTTAGTTTGTCAAACTTTGGAAATGAAATGAAATATTGCCTTTTTCCTTATAAAAAAAAGTTGAAGGTAAACGTTATGTTCATTTTGAGGGAGAATGGAACTATACTAGAAAACTCATCCTTTCTAATACTCCCAATTTTTTTTAGGAGGGGGGGGGGGGGGTGGGAATGTATGAAACAAATCGACAGTATTGATACTAAGTAAACCGTATATTTGTTAAATGACTAAATGCTTTTTAATTCAAATGATTTGTTCTACTAATGGTGTTAAAGAAATTAGACGATTCTAATTATAATATTTGTAAAGTAAAAATACGTTATTTGAAAGGGATGAACATGCACGTGCATCCAAATGGAATAGGTGCAAATATTATCCCTATATGTTGATGTCAAGAGCGGATACATTAACATTGTATTTGTTACCTACTCCCATATATCTTTCACGAGTCTTGTTAGAGTAAGGTAGAACGTATGAGACAACAATTTCGATCCGCGCACGATCTGCTAGATTGATCGTTTGACTAAAGAGCGAAGCACTGGCGGATGCAATAGGTGTCAAAGGACCCCTTGAGACTCGGAATATCTCCCATTGAAGCTATATATTGACTCCTTGGAGTCCCCTAAACTTGCCCTCATGTTCGACAAAATATACAGTGTGCTATCTCTTTCGAGTTGGCTAGTGTCTCCTGCATGCATGCTAGATGATGTGCATGCCATATGAGAAACCCAATATTTTAGTATTCATCAAAAGAAGAAATTTTTTATTGTGACCGGAATACGGATGGTACACTATCTGCTTTTATAAGTGGTCAGAAATTTTAATATTTAAGTTTTTAAGTTTTTAACACACATATCCCACAATTTGTATATATAATAATACGTGGTGTACCATCTCGTGTTCCGATCACACTGGAAAATCTCTACATTGAGAGGGAGGTGGTTGTGGAATGTGGCACTTCAAGGACATGGTGTTTTTATCAAATTTAAGTGACACAGATTTTCCTCAAAGAAGTATATTATGACGTTAAAATAATAATTTATTATTTGATTAACTCAACGATCATAGTTGATTATATTTATATGGAGTTTTATTTTGGTTAATTGTTAAGAGTTTTCTGTTTTGATTGATTGGTTGTGCTTTCTTTTGGTTACTTAGTATCAGGTTTGTGTCTTAGCTAGTTAACTTGTCTTGGACAATGTTAGCTTGTTATTTTGTTTTTTTTTTTTTTTAATTATTCTTCGGTAGTTTGGATAATGAACGGTGAAGTTCGACTTTACCAAATTAAAATGTTGATTTTAAGAAATTGAACAGTGAAGATTGTTTCTGACACACCCCGTCCCGAAGGAGGGCATGCTGGCCGTCACGTGAGAGTGACGTAACCATTTACACAGTTCGGAAGCTTTAAAATATACAACTTCTAAGATGAAACACCCGAAGGTGAGTCCTCATTTGGTCCATTCTGTCAGAACACCGTTGAACTTCCTCGTAGTCACCACACATTTGCAATTCTTGAACCTGGAGGGGTGCAAAACAAAGTTGAGTGGGTCAGCAAAACAATTCTTTTCCAAATCCAAACACTTCTCAAAACTTTGTAACCCCTCGCCGTAAAACAAGTATAGTTTCCCAGAAAATAACATATATACGTATGTATGGATATGCCAACATGCTCAAGGGTATATCATTCATGCTCAAGAATATGCCATTCATGCTCGAGAATATGCCACATCAATAGAGCTCCACGCTCAATAAATGCTCAAGCGTAATCCACATCAATAGAGCTCCACGCTCAATAAATGCTCAAGCGTAATTCACATCAATAGAGCTCCACGCTCAATAAATGCTCAAGCGTAATTCACATCAATAGAGCTCCACGCTCAATAAATGCTGAAGCGTAATTCACATCAATAGAGCTCCACGCTCAATAGATGCTTAAGCGTAATTCACATCAATAGAGCTCCACGCTCAATAAATGCTTAAGCGTAATTCACATCAATAGAGCTCCACGCTCAATAAATGTTCAAGCTACTACTGAATACAAACATGAATACCACTTACCTGGCACTTACCTGTGCGTCCACAGCACCAAATACACATATATAAATGTATACTACTACTAATGCATGTGATGATGTATTTCATACGTATATCAAATGTATTTCAAATGTAGCTTACCTGGGCCTCCTCAGCACCATGCAACAGTATGCATAATTATGGTAATGCACATATTAAAATATGATGCATATATGACAGGATATTTAATTCGTATTTCTTTTAAAATACGTCAAGCATACGTATATATATATATACTGAAAAATAACTGCCCACTCACATATCACATCGACGTCTCGTAGGTCCCTGAGCCTCCCCTAGATTGGTTACACTCTTCTTTTGTATAATTTTCACCTATACAAAAAGTAACCAAATTGACGTTAATTAACGCACATACACCAAACATTCGTCCATAACTTTCTCATACGTTGCTCAATTTGGGTGTATGAATATACCACGGTGATCTACACGACGTCACGAACGCGTGACAATTTTTAGAACTCAATTTGGAGCTCTCACGCGCCCCCACGCGCCATGTTCACGCGCTGCCCACGCGCGCGTCTTCTTCCTCGCGTCGCCGGACTGGTTTCGCCGGCGGTGGGTGTTTTGCCGGAATTTCTGGGTAAACTTCAAAGTGTCATAACTTCTTCATTTCTTAACCATTTTCAACGTACTATATATCAAAATGAAGGTATTGACGAGACGAACACATCCATACCTGCCTTGACCCCTAACTTGCCGTGGATTCGCCGGAAAAAGCCTCGAAAGCTCCGGCCAACTTTGACCACGATGATCCCGACGTCCAAACTTCTCCAACGAAGTACTCCGAGGTTCCTTGGGACCTCACTAACACATCTACAAGCTTCAAAAGTCCAAAAACTAACTAGATTAATTTTGCATGAACAGTACTCGAATCGGCCAAAGTCGAAACGACGTGAAAACGAATGATTTCTTACCTGAAAATGGTATGGTTGCACTCGTACGAGCTTCACGAGTTCGATGGTGTCATTGGTTTCTTGATTCGTGAAGGTTTGAGTATATGTGTGTGTTGTCCGTATGTTGAAGAAAGAAGAGGAAGAACTTGGGGAGAGAGAGAGAGACAGACAGAGAAAGACAGAGAGTGAGGGAAAGAGGGAGGGAATCCCGGGAGAGAAAGAGAGTGTATGAGTGTGTGTGTGGTCCTACAACACCACACAACACAAAACTACACGTAAAGTAACGAACTAGGGGGTAAAATGGTAATTTCACACGTACGTTTTAATAATCCCGGGACGGGATGTCACAACCTACCCTCCTTAATAGAATTTCGTCCCGAAATTCAAAACAACCACATATAACCCCTAGTGATCGAAGAACAATCTAGGATACAAATCCCTCATTCGATCTTCTGTCTCCCATGTAGCTTCCTCGACTGAATGATTCCTCCACAAAACTTTCACTAAGTTCACCGTCTTAATTCTCAATACATTCTTTTTCCAATCCAAAGTCGTCCTTGGTTCCTCAACCAGTCTAATCCGGATTAATTCTCAACAGTTGCACCGGAACTTCATGTGACGAATCTGCCACCTAGTGACAACGCATCGAAATATAATACATTATGCACCTTAGCCAATTCTGAAGACATCACCACTTGTATGCAACTTCATCGATTCCTTTAGTGGTAAAAAAACGGTCTGATGTGTTTAAGACTTATTTTGTCTCCTTTCCAAATCTCACTATTTCTCTTCGTGATGAAATTTCTAAAAATGTTGAATCATGAAACACATCATGCTCTTACAATAACTCTGGAAGTAATTCAAGCAACTTCACTTACTCTTCGATGATCACATAAAGTCCGAGGTACTTAGGACTCAATTTGCTTTCCTTTCCAAGCCGAATCATACTTTTCTAAAGCGAAAACTTCAAAATTATAAGATCATCTACGTTAAACACTTGATTAGTGACATGTTCAACTATTAATCTCTTTTGCCAATCCTGGCTACTCTCAGGTTATACTTAATCACCTGAATAATTTGAGAAGACTCATCCATAGTTTCAGGGCCTACCAAAATTCTTTTGTGATCGAATCTTCTCTATCCAGAAGCATTTCTTCCACAAATCAGCCAAAAATCGACACGTTTCATGGTCCTTATGGCGTTACATCGGAAACTGCGCAACCAATATACTTAAGAAACTCAGCAGTTCCGTAACCCAAATTTCTTCTCCATAAAACATATAAGTATTGTTGCACTGTGGTTGTTACTCAACACTGGAGTAAATGTACTAACTTGGTACATTGATCAACTAACACTTCAAGTTCAATCATAACCATCTTATTCTCAAACTCAGCAATCTTTCTTTTTCCCTTCTTTCTTTACCTTGGTTAATTCTTAATTTTCTTCGTTAACCATTTGAGTCTTGAGTACGACCTTACTAAAAAGACTTAATTTGAAAATTAGCAATTACAACTTCTTCTCAAACTTCCATTCTCAACTTTACTTCAGTTGATTTCCAATCCACAAGAAGACAATCTTGGCAAGCGTGCCAGACATTAACTCTTAACACAGTCTTTTCACCAAGTGCATCAGCTAGAACAATTTTACGATCACCCTGGTCGTACAATCATGTTCATTAAACAATTCAATCCACCTTCGCTGCCTTATATCAAAATCCTTCCAAGTAATGGATATTGGAGACTTTTTGGATTCGTAAAAATCTTGCATTCTTACCACAAATAATGTCTTCATAACTTCACAGCAAGAATGGTAATCATGACTTCCAAATCACCAGTAGGGTAATTCATTTCATGAGGTTACTTTCGTCATGAAACGTATGTAATCACCCTAACATTTGCATCAACATGCATCCCATACCATTCAAGAAACATCACTAAAATTTATGATTACCACTATCTTCTGGGAATACTAAAATACGTGCATGAGTGAGGAAATACTTCAGTTGTTGAATTCTTTGCTCACAATTTCCTTCCCACTCATACATAACCTCTTTTCTCAACCATCTCGTCAATGACAAAGCAATGACTGAAAAATCTTTCACGAACCGTCCCTGATAGCTTGTTAAGCTAGGATAACTCCGAATCCCAATCACGATTCGTGGTTGTTCTAAATTCTCAATTTCTGCTACCTTTTATGAATTCACTTGAATACCTGAAGCAGATATAATATATCTCAAAAATGCTACTTGATTCATCCAACATTGGCATTTGCTAAACTTAGCATACAATCGACGTTCCCTCGATCTTTGCAATACCGATTTAAGATGTTTAGCATACTTTGCTCTTGTCTTATCAATCTTTTCAATAGCAACAACAACAAAACGGTCTAGATATCATTGGAATACTTTATTCGTCAAATTCATAAAGTAGTAGATGCATTCGTCACTCCGAATGGCATCACCAAAACTTGAAATGACCTTAACGAGTCCTGAAAGTTATCATAAGGGCATCCTCACCGATAATCTTCAACTAATAATATCCAGACCTCAAGTCAAACTTAGAAAATACACAAATACTTCTGAGCTGATTCATTAAACATCAGTACACCATCATGGATCACGGTTCTCAATCGTTACCCGATTCCATGGTCTATAATCAATGGATAGTCTTTAAAGTCCATTTTCTTTCTCACCAATAAACTGGGGTTCCCCCAACGTAATGTACTAGGTTGAATAAAAACCTTTATCAACCAATTTCCAATTCTCTTAGTTCAAAAGGCACATTCTATAATATATGGTTTGTACCTGGAGACAAATCCATAGTGAACTCTACATCTTTGACTGGTGGCAATCCAGGTAAATTCTCAGGGAAAACGTCAGGTAAATGTTTGACTACTCCCACTTCTTCCACACTACTAGAAGTGACATCACTTAGCACCACATGATATAAATATCCTTGGCAGCCTTTTGATAATAATCTCTTTGCTCTCACAGCATAAATAACGGCCTGCCTCACTCCACTTTGCATACTTACATAAGTAATCTCTAGTCATCCAGACCGATGGAAAATAACTGGTTTCCCGTAGTAATCTATCTTGTCACGATTATAAAGTAACCAATCTATGTCTAGAATAACATCGAATCTACAATCTAATGGAACAAAAGTAGCTAGCAACAATACATACTCTACTAATACTGAGCACTCTGAATAAGTACGATACTAACATAGGATAACCTACCGGTTTACTTGCTTAACGAATCCACGAATAAGTTATTAATATTACGGTCTGCAGCCCGCAATACTGATAAATCATCGTTGTCTCGATAAGTAAGCAACAACTCTTGAGGGTGTAATATTACTATTTTGCCACTCATTAGGAAATACATACCCACGTCTCAACCGCGTTTATTTACTACCTTCAAGGCAATAACATTAATAACGTAAAATTTCTACATTATTAACAAATAGACTCTAGCTAAGTCATTAAGAATAATTATCGTACCCCTAATCAAATCCAAATAATTCTGAGTATCTTGCAGTGATGTGTGGTTAACACATCCCTGGGCTTGTTGTTGTCTCCCACAACCTCTATTAGTGTAAATACTTCTTTCATGTACACCACGACATAACTGACCATAATTAATAGATCCAGGAACTTGCTGGATCGGCGCCAGTTGTGGCAAAGAAAACTGCTAGGGCTTCTGTTGGCTTTGGACATAATTTGCAATTCTATGTCCCATCTATCCACTTGTAAAGCGTCCACTGCTTCCTCGCCTACATTCTCAAAGGTGTCCATTATTGTACCTACAGCCCAAAGGTACATTTCTTTTACCAAAATCACCTTGTCTCTGAGATCTGGGATTACCAATACATCTATCACTTCGCCTCTGGTCAATGGCATTAAAACCTTTGCCAAAAGAACTAGAATTAGCTTCACTTCTTTTGAAGTTCCGAATCTTTCTATATTCTTGTTATGACGAATCATTAACTTTATCGTCCTCTTTTGATTCCCATTCTTTTATCATTCTTCTTTACTCTCGCTGAACATGTTCTCAGAGTCCTTAAGGCTCAACAACATCTTGTATACTCCTGATAAGAATTACAATGGATAGTGGTCACCCAAAATACCATTGCCTTAAGCCACCCAGCCTAAAACAATATAACACTTCAATCAAAATAGCAGCAATATTCAAGTGGGACGAGGCAAGTCTGAGAACTTTCTATAATACTCATTGATCGTCAGCTTTCCTTATCTCACATTTACAAACTCTTGCTTTCTACCATCATAAGATGCCAAAGGAAATAATTCTTTTCTTTAAACAAGTCCTTAAACAATTCTCAATCGGCTGTTTCCTTCGGTGACAACGAATTATACTCCTGTTTCCACCAGGATACAAGTTCATAACTCAAACCAGGTAGTCGTCTCAACCCTTCTGTCAAAAGGAAGATTCCTTTGACTTGCATAATCTAAAACATATTTTCCAATTGGTTAATCCATCACTTTGCTCCCTCAGGTTCATCATTTCATAAGGTGATTCAAATTCAACTCATAACCCATCTTAAAATGTCCCTTTTTGATAATATACTGAATCACCAAAATAATAATTTCCCCCAACAGCTAAATCAGGGAGACTAAGTTCCTCTAACTACGTGGTTTGCTACGAGGCGGTGTAGTTCTGACAGAATTCACTAGAACTTCTCAAGATGTCCAAGATTGAAACTTAGGCTCTGATACCAACTGACACACCCCGTCCCGAAGGAGGGCATGCTGGCCGTCACGTGAGAGTGACGTAACCATTTACACAGTTCGGAAGCTTTAAAATATACAACTTCTAAGATGAAACACCCGAAGGTGAGTCCTCATTTGGTCCATTCTGTCAGAACACCGTTGAACTTCCTCGTAGTCACCGCACATTTGCAATTCTTGAACCTGGAGGGGTGCAAAACAAAGTTGAGTGGGTCAGCAAAACAATTCTTTTCCAAATCCAAACACTTCTCAAAACTTTGTAACCCCTCGCCGTAAAACAAGTATAGTTTCCCAGAAAATAACATATATACGTATGTATGGATATGCCAACATGCTCAAGGGTATATCATTCATGCTCAAGAATATGCCATTCATGCTCGAGAATATGCCACATCAATAGAGCTCCACGCTCAATAAATGCTCAAGCGTAATCCACATCAATAGAGCTCCACGCTCAATAAATGCTCAAGCGTAATTCACATCAATAGAGCTCCACGCTCAATAAATGCTCAAGCGTAATTCACATCAATAGAGCTCCACGCTCAATAAATGCTGAAGCGTAATTCACATCAATAGAGCTCCACGCTCAATAGATGCTTAAGCGTAATTCACATCAATAGAGCTCCACGCTCAATAAATGCTTAAGCGTAATTCACATCAATAGAGCTCCACGCTCAATAAATGTTCAAGCTACTACTGAATACAAACATGAATACCACTTACCTGGCACTTACCTGTGCGTCCACAGCACCAAATACACATATATAAATGTATACTACTACTAATGCATGTGATGATGTATTTCATACGTATATCAAATGTATTTCAAATGTAGCTTACCTGGGCCTCCTCAGCACCATGCAACAGTATGCATAATTATGGTAATGCACATATTAAAATATGATGCATATATGACAGGATATTTAATTCGTATTTCTTTTAAAATACGTCAAGCATACGTATATATATATATACTGAAAAATAACTGCCCACTCACATATCACATCGACGTCTCGTAGGTCCCTGAGCCTCCCCTAGATTGGTTACACTCTTCTTTTGTATAATTTTCACCTATACAAAAAGTAACCAAATTGACGTTAATTAACGCACATACACCAAACATTCGTCCATAACTTTCTCATACGTTGCTCAATTTGGGTGTATGAATATACCACGGTGATCTACACGACGTCACGAACGCGTGACAATTTTTAGAACTCAATTTGGAGCTCTCACGCGCCCCCACGCGCCATGTTCACGCGCTGCCCACGCGCGCGTCTTCTTCCTCGCGTCGCCGGACTGGTTTCGCCGGCGGTGGGTGTTTTGCCGGAATTTCTGGGTAAACTTCAAAGTGTCATAACTTCTTCATTTCTTAACCATTTTCAACGTACTATATATCAAAATGAAGGTATTGACGAGACGAACACATCCATACCTGCCTTGACCCCTAACTTGCCGTGGATTCGCCGGAAAAAGCCTCGAAAGCTCCGGCCAACTTTGACCACGATGATCCCGACGTCCAAACTTCTCCAACGAAGTACTCCGAGGTTCCTTGGGACCTCACTAACACATCTACAAGCTTCAAAAGTCCAAAAACTAACTAGATTAATTTTGCATGAACAGTACTCGAATCGGCCAAAGTCGAAACGACGTGAAAACGAATGATTTCTTACCTGAAAATGGTATGGTTGCACTCGTACGAGCTTCACGAGTTCGATGGTGTCATTGGTTTCTTGATTCGTGAAGGTTTGAGTATATGTGTGTGTTGTCCGTATGTTGAAGAAAGAAGAGGAAGAACTTGGGGAGAGAGAGAGAGACAGACAGAGAAAGACAGAGAGTGAGGGAAAGAGGGAGGGAATCCCGGGAGAGAAAGAGAGTGTATGAGTGTGTGTGTGGTCCTACAACACCACACAACACAAAACTACACGTAAAGTAACGAACTAGGGGGTAAAATGGTAATTTCACACGTACGTTTTAATAATCCCGGGACGGGATGTCACAGTTTCAAAGTCGGACTACTTGGTAATTTGGAACACCCAAAAAATCCCTTAAGTTTATCCTAAATTATGAATGAAAATAGTATTGTTTAATGTTATTTTCGTCTATTTAACATGGGGCCTGTTAATAAGTAGTGTTTTACATGTGAAATAAAATTTCAAAAGACACATTATACATATTAAATAGAAAGTTTCAACGAAACACTCTCGGTATTGTTCACTTTTAAAAAATGACATTTTTACCTTTCCTGATACTATTCACTCACACCTTTATTTGTTATTTTCCATTAAAACTAAAATTTTAGAAGACTTTTCGTTAGTTCTCCTTATTAAATAAGTGTAATCAAACATTTGAAATAGCAAAAAAGTTGTAATTACGACAGAGATCTACTTTAGTGGTGGTGGCTGAATGGCTTTATGATCTGGTTTTTCTAGTATCCATTGTTAACTTGAGAACAAAACATTCCTAACGTTAAAAGGTGGTCATAGTCCACGATCGACCATGCCTCATGTTTCATATACTTTTCTACGTCTTTTTTTCACTTTTGTTATCTTTTTTATTTTCTTTTTCTTGAGGAAGAAAGGTAAGGAGTTCTGAAAAACTTGTTAACCTACTTGCCACGTCAACTCTACGTAACAACTGATTAATTCTTACTTTCAGCATTTGATTCATCTGTTTGTATATTTACAAAACTAATGAGTCATGTTCGGGTTATCCATCTTTCCATTTATAATGAATACAACCAAGTCACAGAGAGAGGGGCTAGGGTTTTGTTTGTCCCTACTAGTGCTAGGAATATACAGTAGGATTATCTCCTCTTATATTCTCATTCTATTCCTTTCTCTCCTCTTACATTTTACTTTTTGTATTTTTATTTTTATAAAAAAAATCAATGTAAAATATTAACGTAACTTATTCGTAATTGTTCAAGAGAGAATAGAAGGAGACTCCCAAGAATATAGCAACCAAGTGACAATATTGCCAAAGCACCAAATATATCAACCCTAAGACCATCTCCAATGGTTGGGCTAAAAGCCAAATTTTTTAGCCCGGAAAATTTAGCTTTTAGCCCAGAAACAACTTTTCTGCTCCAACCATTCTAGCTTAAAATTTTAGCCCGGAATTATTAAAGAATGAATTTAGGCTTTTTTTTTGTTAAATTAATTATTTTTTTAAAAAAAATAAATATGTAAACTATCGTAAATTAATTTTATGAATATTTTAATCTAAAAAAATTTAAATTCCGATAAATATTGGGTAGAGTCCACTCTAATTTCTGGGCTAAATTTTGGGAGGAATTTGGCATTGGTTTAGCATTTAGTATTTAACCCAAAATTTCTCCTTGGATTGGAGTGAGTTTGGGGGGAAATTTTGAGGGGTAATTTGACTTTTAGCCCACCATTGGAGTTGGTCTAAAACCAAAAAACTCAAGCATGCTAGCTAGCTGACAATCGACAACAACCAGTTATATATATATATATATATATCTGTCTGTCTATCTATCTGTCTATCTATCTATCCATCTATATATATATATATATATATCAGTCTGTCTATATGTCTGTCTATCTATCTATCTATATCCTGTGGGTGAAACTTACCCACTGCCAAAGACAGACAGGAGAAAAACCGATTAGTCACTTGCCCTAGCTGGTTTGCAGTGCTTGACTGTCTCCTATCCGTACTATTTTTCCCTCTTGCTCAAACCAGGAAAGGGTATGGCTCCTTTTGGAGACCCTGGGGGGGGTCTGCGTTGCACTCCTGACTCCTGACTCCTGACTCCTGACTCCTGACTCTGACCCCTCAAACCAGGAAAAAAAAAAAAGGAAAATTACAGAGAGTACGTTGAATGTATGACCCCTCAAATCGGAATCTAGTTTTGGTTTGTTTGATAAGATGGAGTATCTTCCTTTTTTTTTTTTTTTTGTCAGAGATGGAATATCTTCCTACATTCCTATTTGGATATTTTTGTTACAATGCTGAATGATGATTCCCTCACCCAACGGCGCAACTGAGTACCTAATTCTTAATTCGTGACCTAACCTTTATATTACAATTTTGTGATTTTTATTTTTTTATTTTTTATCAAAGATTATTTAAGCAACATACATAAAGCATTTAACGGTTAAAAAGCGAAAGCTTGTTCATATGCACTAAAAAATCAATCTTTAACTATGAAATTTGAAACTTAGTAAGTGGTGAACCAAACTTAACTCAAATTACAAGAAGGAGTTGAGAATTCATTTTACCTTTATAGATATCTCTTTGCATAAGCAAATGCTATTTACTCATGAGACAACTTTCATTACCTTGCCCCTTGAATCCTTGGATTTGGATGGCAGAGTAGAATCTCCATAAGCCACCGATGATGGTCTTTTAGTTTCTTCACCGAGGAGAGATGTGAAGATGAGATGAGTGATATAGGGTTGAGAGTGGTGCTAGCAACACCACCCTATGTGGCCAACCTTATAAAGAGAAAATGGAGAGTGATGCTTCTCCAATTTCTCCAAATTACATAACCCTTAATGAGGGTAAGCTTATAACTCCCTCTATATAGTCCCTTCTTATAAGTGACTTAAGGAGAAAACCTAGCTCTCTTTTGGTGTAGGAACAGGGTTGTCAAATTTATCGAGCGTCAGCTTATGTCTCAAAAGACTTAATTCTTTAGTTCTATATCTTGTTCATTTCCTCTATCTTAGGCAAATCACATTTAGACGATTATAATGAACAATCCAACAAACAACTTTGTTAATTGGTTTAGAGAAATGATATCCAAAAGTTTATCTAAGAATATCTCACAAAACTGTACTCAACAGACATTGCTCTTAACTCATATGCAATGGATCACGCTGCCTAAATGTCCTAATATTCCTAGGTGTAAACATATCAATTTCGGTGCCAAGAGAGATACTCTTGAGTAACCACAATCGTAACATTTCTTGAATCTGCTCTGTTAAGCGGAACAACATGATTCTACTAATACATTGTGTTATAACAAAATTACTATGATATCCGTCAAGATGTTAACTCGCTCCGCACAACTTGCGAACCAAATTCGATCTGATATGGGGCACAACATTCCGATTCTCCAAAATTGACAGGACAAGTTGGGGTCGCAACGCTCACTTAGCCCGCAGATGGTGCACAAGAAACAACAATTTCGATTTCAGAAATTCGAAGATCCGATTGGAGCAACAACGCACTTTGAAAGGCAACTTCGCTGGACATTCGATCTACTAAGACTCAAATCAATCACTCCGATTAGATCTAGTCACTCCGCAATTTGGAATCAACTATCTCAATCCAATTGTGAAAAACCCCAGTGCTGCAACAGATACGAAGATACCATAAAATGTCTACCGTTAATATGATAGCTTGAACATCGTTACATTAATGATCCGTTATCTACACAACATGTTCAACATTGTTATAGTATTAGTAGCAATCAAGCTTTCTTTTATACTAATTATCTTTCTAGATTCTCTCGTAGATTAAGAGTGATTACTTCTCTACAAGGACTCTCGAAATCTCTATAAATACCCAAGTCAGAGTTCTTATGAGGATCATCTTTTTACAACACACACAGAACTACACGTGATTTGATTCTCCCTCTTCGGCAAGGGAATAGGTAGGCAATCATTTCCGGTTTCAATCACATGCCCCCCCCCCCCCCCCCAAACAATCCCCCTATTCCTTGAAGTTCATGGGATTCTGACAATTATTCATATACCAACGATTATGCATAAATTTGGTTCCAACCGTTATTATTTGATTGTTCAATTTGGGCCTTTTGTACGACCTGGAATCAACCCGAGGCATTAAAATATACAATTTTTACTCGTGAAATCGACATCGATCATGGAAAGGGGTACTCTCCAGATCCTTTCCTCCTAATCTACCAAGTCCAGAGATCCGGGCATTGAAATTTGATTTAACAACTAAGGTTATTATAATTTTTAAAGTAAACTCATATTTATAGCCGTTATATCAAATTTCAAAAGTCCGGATCCTTAAACTTGGTGGATTAGGAGGAAGGGATCGGGAGAAATCCCTTCCCCTCCATCACTACTAAAAATGAAAACCATTTTAAACACCTGTAGCACCCAATGCTAAGTAGCATTAAAGGACTAAAGTAAAACATTGTCAAAGTTATGTGGGCAATTGTGAAATTAACGTCTTTTCCTTAGTTTGTCTTAGGGTTCACAAAAAGGGGTAAGGGCCGGCCTGCTCTTTTTCCAACCCGATCGTATATTATGAAGGACGAAGGAAGCTGACAATACACAAACCCCTCATCCCTCTCTCGCTTTGGAGCCATGAGTCTCTTCGGTCTGGGCAGGCAAGTACAAACTTTTGATCTGCATATCTCCTTTATGTCCCCAGAGATGGATCTTTCTTCCATGCTTGTTTCATTTCTAGTGTTTTTTTGGTTCTGAATCTTTTGATGGATGTTTCTATTTCTTTATTTTTCTTTTCTGATCAGTTGATTCCTGATGTGTTATGCTTGAAATCCTTTTACTTGATCTATGAAATTTGTGATTTTTTGTGTTGATTAATGGGTTTTATCTTTTTTGTTGTTCTACCATACTGAATCACTGATACTGTTGGGGTTCTGTAAATGCAATATATGGAAGGTGTGGATAGCTTATTAAAGAAAGTCGATGATTTCTATTCGTCTCGCCGCTGTTAGTTATTAAATTTTAGTAATAGTGATAGATGATGGAGTTTGGTGATAGAACCCGCTTATTTCTGGGCGTTGTAGCTCAGGAAGATAATAATGGCAAGAGGGTTGATGGTGGATAACTTGATGGATAGATAGTTAGATAGATAGATAAGATAGTAACAGCATTATAGTTGATGCATCACATGGGTTGTACTTGTGCGTGGTCGTTGCATTATTTGGAAGTTCTGTTGTTTCTTTGCATAGTTTTTCATAATGATGATTTGGTGTTTGGACCATGATGGATGGTAAACTTTGTACTCAATATGTTGTCGTTCCTTGGTATTGAAATGGGATCGATATGTCGCATGCAAAGAAGCTTTGTGGCAGGTGGACAAAGCTCTTTTTTGTCGAAAGGAAGAAGGGTTTCAATTCATTGAGTAGTTTTCAATCTATTGTTTTTTCATTTTACAGTTCCAATTAAAGTATGAAAATGGTTAGAAAAGTTAGTGAGGAATTTACTGTGGGAAGCTATTGAGAAAGTGAGAGCACTTGATTAGATGGGATGTAATAATATATAGAATGAAAGAAAAGGATGGTTTTAGGGGAGGCTGAAAAATGTGGTGCTGCAAGGAAGTTGGCTGTTGGGAGGGCGGGGGAAAGCATTTTTGTCAAGGGTCTATGGCCCTTCGAGCCAGGAGTGGACATCATCATCATCTGCAGATAAATCCAGATCCCATTCTTTGTTCATTCTTTTGAGATGTTATTTGATCAGGAATGGGACTGAGAGATCCCGCCCCTCTACATCAATCTCGCTGTGCACTTTGCCAGTTTATTATCTGTCTCTCTGTAAAAATCTAGTAAAGTAGCAAAATAGTTAGCAGAGTTTATGGCAATTTCTTGGCGGACGGTATTGAGGAAGGGAGAAAGGATAGATTTGTCTGGGTGTAATATCTAGAAGGAAAGCAGAGGGTGGTTTAGGGGGTGAGTGATTCGGTGAAGAAAAATGGGGAGCTGCTTGTGTGATGGCTGTGTGGGTTTCCTTTGGAGAGGGTTCTCATCCACTGGAAAGGTTAAGGTTTTTGCGGGGATGTAAAAAGGTTGAAGTCTTATCTTATGGAGGTGTGATGTTTTGTCTGATTTTTGGTGGTATTTCTTGTAGAGGAAAGTATGATTTTTGACATTTTTGGAGAGGAAGGTATGGAAGTTTGCAGAACAATGTTCTGTTTGGGTTTTCCTGGTGGGTTCAGTCTATGGACATTCCTTTTTCTGCTGTATACTGTTGTTTTTGTAGGTGGCAGTTTCCTGTAATATTTGATTGTACTGGTTTTTAGAATTTAAAAAATTGTTACTTAAATAAAAATTAATAAAGCTGATTAGTTTATTGGGATTTGGCAATGAAGAGGAAGTGGGTGCAATTTGTGATAGAGTTAGACTATTTGCTTCTGTCTGGGCTTCTTTGCCAAAACATTTCATGAGTGTGATTTTCTTGATTGGAGGGGGAGTTTTGAACTGACTCCAACCTGAGATTTTCTTCTGTCAGTTGGTTTAGGTTTTTTCGTTGGTTTTTCCATTTCTTATGGTTTTTCCGTTTCTTATGTTGTTTTATGTGCTGTGTAGGTTACTTGTTCATGCTTCCTGTATTCCTTTCGTTTCCTCTTAATAAATATTGTGTTTGTCATAAAAGAATAGTAGAAGGCAGTTTGTAAATGTAAATGACAATAGAGTACATTGCTGTGAGAAGAGGCTAGATCAAAGAATTTAGGGTGCGTTTGTTGCACCGGACTGTCTCGGACTGGACTAGCTTCAGGGACTAAGCTGGATTGGCTTAGACTAGACTAAGCTGGACTAGCTTAGTGAAGCGTTTGGTGCAGTGTCGGACTAAAAAACTGGACTAACAATAAATTTTATTATTATTATTATTATATTTTAATTTATTTTCTATTAAAAATATCAAAATGAATAGATGGAAAAATAAAAGGGTGTAGCCCTCTTCTTCTTCACGAATTGCAGGTGCTTCTGCAACTTGTAGAATTATCAAACTTTCAACGACTCAAATTGATAGGCAAATACCAAATTTGCAATTTAGAAGATGAACGAGCCTTGTTTAAGATTTCTTGAACATTGGTTTCACCCTCACCCTCACCAACAGTTCCACTCAATTCGTTGGATTCTTGTAAGACTACCATAAACCTTAATGTAAAAGGTACTAATTAACTAGGTAAGATCATATACCTGCTGAAATTAATGAGTTAATAACAAAACAGATCAGAATTTACATAGAACAACTTTGTACTTCATTTCATAAAGTAGGAAAAAAAGTAGATAAATTGAAAACAAATGGGTAGCAATCAAAACCCAAAAATCAAAACCCAGAAACCAATCAAATCTGAGAAATCAATCAAACCCACAAATCGATCAAAAACAAAAATCTATCAAAACCTAGTAATAATTTCACGAATCTTCAAAACAAAACTGAAGAAAACTAAGAAGAGAAAGTGGCAGAGGAAGCCGTGATTTACGTGGATGCGGCGGTGGTCCTAGGATGGTCCAATGAGCTTGTCAAGCAGGATGAGGAGTTGAGTGGGACGACGCGAGAGAAAAGAGGGGTCTTAGCAATCCGGTGGTAGTCGGGGGGTCTCGCTAATCAGCAACAACATAGCACCAAGCAAACCCATGTGAAAAAAAAAATTAAAAAATTGAGGAAAAAAAAAAAAAAAAAGCAATCGTCTTTACCTGATGGGAGAGGTTGCAGAAGAATAAGAAACTTGGAGAGGATGGAGCAGTTTTCTTCAAGGATTTGATTGGGAAAAAATTATCGGCATGTTAGAAATGGTGGGGGAGACCAAATCGGAAGTGGGTATTGGAGGCCTTGATGCGTTGTGGGCTGAAGTGTTGGGAACTGAAGCTTGCAAGGGCTTGGCATCCATGGCGGTCACGACGACGCTCGAAGCAAATTGCCGTCACGATTCCCATTTCCTCCCCACAATCTGCAAATCGAAGCAAATTCCTTTGAGATCCAAAAGAATGTAGCCCATAACTCGTAGAGGGGCGAAGCAGAGATGAGGAAGAAGATGAAAATGGATGCGGGAGCGGAGAAGAAGAAGCAGGGGCGAAGCGAAAGGGGCTAAGCGAAGATGGTCTTAGCGAGTCCTGTGGTTTGTGGAGGGTCTCGCTAAGAACTCCTAGCGAGGCCTCTAATCCACGCGAGTCCCCTTTAGTCCCATTTAACTTAGTCCCAATGCAAACCAAACATGGGACTACGTTAGTAAGTAGTCCAGTCCAGTCCAGTCCCAGCTAATGACGCCAAACAAATGCCCCCTTAGGGTTTATGAAAATGGTCATGTTCTTGTTTAGTTAATCTCTCGGTAGTTATTACTTCGTTATTATTAATGAATGGAAAAATCAAGACATGCGTATGTATTAAAAAGTTCAAAGAGTAGATATATTATCACGGGCTGTGTGAACCAGAAACCCATAATTTAATGTCACCAACTTTCTAGTTTCTAAGCACTCCCTCTACCCCTCTGCTAATTTTCCTGTGTTAGTATGTGCATGTACAAAATACATTTTTATTTTCTTCTAAGCTGCTTAGTACATTATGATTTTAGTTACTATCAATTTTCTAAAACTGAAGTTTGCTAATGATGCAGAAACCAGAGGACATTCCGCCCGAAAAAAAGCGCACCTTCAGGGAGTAAGGTTGTTCCCCTTTGCTCAACTTTTTCTCCGAGTCTATGTATGTATGTATAATTCTATATTGGTACATCGTTCTTCCAAAATAGAAAACTTTTATTGAGTTTTTGTGGTCGTTTATACCCATATTATATGGGCATAATTTCCTATGTAACTTTCTTCTTTTCTCATCTGATTCTCCTTACTACAAATTGAATTGTACTCTGAAATTTTTCTGTCCTTGCATTTACTACTACATATATGTTCTCCTAGTGTTTAATTCTCATGATGTGGGATTTAAAACTTGAAATTTGTATGGTTTAAACCTGTACCTGTGAGATTTAAATCTCTTAAATGATATTAAGGACAACTTGGAATGAGAAAAGGAGCATGTTAACGGTGTTTAGAACCTGAATTGAATTGGAAAATGAGCATTCACGAAGTTGTAATTTAAAGATGCAAAGTGAAAGTAACTGGGACTAAAAATCCAGAGAGAAAAACAACGAAGGAGCTGTTCGGATCTTATACTACAATCATATGGTGTAACTGAATTCGTTCATTGAATTTTTCTCTTGATGCAGGGTGCTCAGCTTAGAAAGCATATTGATGCTACACTTGGTAGCGGCAACCTAAGAGAGGCAGTAAAACTTCCAACTGGAGAAGATTTAAATGAATGGCTTGCTGTTAACAGTTCTCTCTCTCTCTCTCTCTCTCTCTCTCTCACACACACACACACACACACTCTCACACATCACAAACTAGTGCCTGTCAATTTTTAGTTTGTTTTGTCCATTATATGGTTGATACGTGGTTAAAAGTTTTGTTTCTTATCAAAAGAACACATGGTTGTTTCATAAAGCTCTGTTTAGCTTGTTGTGGGATGTTTTAGACAGTAAAAGTTTCGATGTAAAAGGATTTACATGAAAATGGGACTCTTTCCTCCGAATTTTTTTTTATTGGATGCAACTTGAGATATTATTCGAAATTATATTTATATTTTCATGTGTTTCTTTTAGAAAGTATTATGAGAAAATAGATAAGACTTTAAAAAGCAGTTGAAAGGGAGTGACTTTACTTCTTAATATTACTGTGTTCCAGACAAAAACCAGAAAACTATAGGGCTTGCTTTTATGTTTCTTCCAATTAAAGAAGAGAAAGAGGAGAGAAATAAGGTACTGAAGAAAAATGAGAGGCGAGGAACAAAAAAGTTGGAATAGATAAAACTAAAACTAAAACTAAGTACAAAGACCATTCTACATATTCTTGCTCCTTCCTTCACATCTGATCTCCTCCCTCATGTCCCCACATCCGACTGAAAGAATAAAAATCACAAAAAAATAAAAAGCAGCACCAATTATGTGAATTTCATTTTCTCTGGTCTTTTAGGAAAAATAATCTTTGTTACAACATTCTAGTACCTCCTTTCCAGCAATTTATTGTTTAATTCAATCCCTCTTGTGTACTCTATTTCTAAAATCTTGTCGTCGGTGTTAAAATTTCAGCTGTGGATTTCTTCAATCAGGTCAACTTGTTATACGGTACCCTCACAGAGTTCTGTACTCCAGAGAATTGTCCTACAATGACTGCAGGCCCCAAGTATGGGAGTATATCTTTCTTTTATTAAACCGTTTTGCTCTTTCTTTTCTTAAATCTGGGCCTTTTACCATTGTGTTACTGGCTTCTTGTCTTTCTACCAAAAGTCTCCAGGGGAACATGGAAACACTCTTAAGTACAAGATGTTTCAGAAAGCTAGACTTATAATTTTATATTAATTCTGAAATTAATAGCAATTGATTCCGTTTGCAATTAGGTGTTCTCATGTTGATAGATATTAAAATAAACTATTAATTTGACTCTTTAATACTGACGTGTTTAACACAGGTCATCAACACTACTATGAAAAGGATCAAGTATTCAATATCAATATTCTATAGATAAGAGAAAATGAATGAAGCTCCTCCCTATCTCTACCCCTTGAACCACCCTGTCCCAATCTCTCTGCTTTGTGGGAAACCAACCTCCTCTTTCAGACAGTATGTGGACCTTTGCATGCCTCAACTTCCCCTTTCTCTTTTGGGTTGTATACCTTTCTCTCAGCACCCACAACCCAGTACTTGCATAATCTCCTACATCATTCTGGTCATTCAGAATGTGGTTTGTCCGCTAACCAACCTTTGCCTGCTAGCTCTAGAGTTACTTTTCAGTTTCTGTTGCATAAATTCAGTATTGAAATATTGCCAGCAAATTTCTACATCTTTTTCGTGTAAAACCTTTGAAAAGTTATGTACTCCCAATTTCTCTTTTTACTCGATGGCTTGGACAACTTTAACGACTGAACAAATTATGCCTTCTATAATTTTTATTCTAATCCAGCTTCTGTTTGTTAACACTCTACAGGTATGAGTATAGGTGGGCAGATGGTGTACAGATTAAGAAACCGATTGAGGTTTCGGCTCCAAAATATGTTGAATATCTAATGGACTGGATTGAATCTCAACTTGATGATGAATCCATATTTCCCCAAAAGCTTGGTAATGCTATTTATGACAATATCGTTTTTTCCCAATGTTGTGTTTTTCATTTGACTAATATAATTCATTCTCTGTTCACTTTCTTTGTCTTTCAGGTGCACCATTTCCCCCCAATTTCAGGGAGGTTGTGAAGACGATATTCAAAAGACTGTTCCGTGTATATGCCCACATATATCACTCTCATTTCCAGAAAATTGTGAGCCTTAAGGAGGAGGCCCATTTAAATACTTGCTTCAAGCATTTCATACTATTTACCTGTGTAAGTACTCTTACTATTGCAATAACTGTTTTCTTTTCTCTTCTTTTTGAAATATATCTAGTTGTACGTTTATTTGTTTAATCATCGTATCTTGTTGATAACGTCGATAACATTCTGAAATTGATTATATTCTTAATTCGCCTTATAGATTGTGGTCTAGCTGTTGGTACCTTGAATTTATAATAATAGTCATAAAATAGAGTACAAAGACTCGGGGAACAAGAGGCCAACCAACGTTTTGCTACAACTCATAGAAACAAAACCAAAACACACCTCTGACATTCTAGTCAAAACTCTCAACTACAGCAGCTTCCCGATCTAATAAAATTATAGAAAATAAATATCTCTACAGGGTAGAGAGGATGGAACCTGGAAGGAATCTGTGACTTTTTGCAAACAACGTTGAATTGTAACCGAGGAAAAACCCACGAGGAAAAACCCAAACTAACCCGTGCAACCTCAACCAACTACTACCTCAGACCCCAGTGCATATGCTCAATGTAAGAACAAGTGAGTTCCAGATTCCGTTTCCTTTTTTGGCACAAAATACATCAGTTGGGAGACAGACATTCAATTCATAAAGTGGTATAGGTTGCTAGTTGTTTGAACACCTGTCATGGCCTTATTGTTATCCAATAGAAGTTAGATTCGAGGAGTGATATTACTAATGCATAATAGTCATGGTTTTATCTTACTTCATGGACAAAGTTCCTACTTGGTAAACTTGTAGGCTGATTCCATTATACTGCGCTTTTTGCAGGAATTCGTGCTAATTGACAAGAAGGAGCTAGCTCCACTTCAAGAGCTTATAGAATCCATCGTCGTTCCTTATTGAACCCGGTTTGCAGATCCCATTAGGGAAGCATATTTGAATGAAATAAACTCTAGTGATCTTTACAGTCTCCTACGTTGCGTGTTATAAATACTTTTTTGTGCATATGCTGTGTGCCTTAGACTTGAAATGTTTAATTCTCTCCTAATTTATTTCGATCTATGATATTGTGGAAAGCAAACGGGCAGCAGTTGCTCTTTTGTGTAAGCGGCTGAAGCGGAAAAGCTGAAGTCGATCAGCTGAAGGTTTGCCTAGCTGGTTTTACATTATAGAAGCATAAAAGTGAGTGTTGTATTTGTATTTCTTGGTTTTACGTCAAAACTAGCGGCTCGTTAAATTTAGTTTCGAACAGATTTGGCTATAAATTGTGAATTGTGTGGAAGCGATATGCAGTTTTAATTAGTTTTTGTTTGAATATTAATTACCATTATCAAGCAGTTGAAGGCTAAATCACCTTGAGTATCTCTGGAACTTTAGTATTGTGTGCATTTCTACAACGATAATCCTATCGTCCTTTTGTTTAAACCGCCACAAAGTGCGATTAAGCCCAATTTAAATGGATCGGTGGCACAAAACAGACATAATCGACGACAAATATAGAAATCTTGATGTTCTTGCTGTTTTGGTTTGCATTCTTTATCTCTTGTCTTGCTATTTGTTCCACACAACTCGAAACAAATGGCGTTTCGTGATAGTGTTGGGCTACCACACTTTCGCGTTTTGGTTGCTTGTAAATTTCTCGCCAACATCGAGATAGCTATGTTGTAACCCATGCTAAATCCTAACTCGACATCATTTTAATGAATAAATACATCAAATATTATATAGATCACAATAAGTTGACAAAATTCGACACCACCAACAACAACAGTCTTTTCCCACTAAATGAGGTCGCTATATGAATCCTAGAGAGCCATTGCGCTTAGTTTTGTGTGATGTAATAGGAAAAGTAGGGAAGAACATGACCTTGAACAAAAGCCTCTTCATTATTGACAAAAAAAGCTCCCCTTGTATCTTTGATGTTATGAATGCCAATAACTCCACGACTCGTAACTCCATTTGCTTCTATATCTAAAAATTTATGTTTCGATCTTTCCTCCGGTAAACATTATATTTTCTTAGATCTGCATTTCAAACCTGTAAAATCACAGAAATCGGGTTGTCAGAAGAACAGCTTGTATTGCAATAAACGCGGACAAGGATAAGCTAGCGTACCCCTATGTCGATCATCAACCAATACATCTTATACTGCACGCAAGCTCCGTTGATCAGAATGCCCAAATCTTGAGGCAACAAAACCATATCCTCCCACAACTGCAACAAGCAAGCTAAGAACCATGGTAAAGAACTGGAAGTTTGCAAGCAACTCACCTCGGACCTCACTGTCGACAGAATGACATGAGATCATATCATCCTTGAGCTGACAACCATCTGGCATCATGGGGCCGTAGAGAGTGAATGCAGTCTGATAAAACCAGAGGCCTTGGAGAGTTATGGCAATACCGCTACATAAATCAATTGGAAAGCTGGTTGGTAAGAGGGCTCCAGCCACAGTTGATAATATGCAGAGCCCGATCAGGAGGACAAGGAGGATGTGGTAATACCCCTCGAGGCCTTTATGAGTTGTTGAGTGAAAGTAGAAAAGGAGATACTCTGCACAGAATGCTGTAGCAGCAATCAGAGCAAGAGCTCCTTCAGGCATCGGAAGAAATCTAATTGCATGACATTAAAGGAGAAAGAAAAACAATTAGCCATAGTACAAAGTCATCGCATAACAGAAAACCAAGGATATTGCATAGATGATGTGTTGGACGGTTAAAATTAACAATTAACAAACAGTTGCGTAAATAGGGGTTAACGTCTGATGGGTAGCACCTGATATTTGAAGCACCCGTAACTATAAAAATAGTTTCAAAAGTAATTCTACAATGATCCCACAGAAAAGGAGTCAGTCTGCAGACACAAGCAGGCCGCTAGAAACCATCATGGACTTGGGTACTGGAGCTTCTTCAGCTCTCCCTGATTAACATGAGCGAATAGAAAACTGGAATATATATATGAGAGTTGAGGATAACCCTATGTTAACAAGCCTAGTGGAATAATTAGTCTTGTTAGCTGTAGGTCAAGAGCTGTGGCAGCTTTTTCTGGGAAGGGATCAGGATAAAGGAAGGATATCTACTGGGGTTCAACGTTTTAGATGAAGCTAAGTGGTGATGGGGAGAGGCTGTGTTGCTCCAAAGGTGGGTCCTGAAGAGGCCATGGCTGATGATGGCATCAACATTGATGGAAGACCAGTAGGTCAGAGAGAGGGGACGGGAGACTGGAACCTAGATCAAAGAGGGAGCACCTCTCTCTTGTCAACTGAAATTCCAAAAAACACAAGTGCTATCATCAGACATCTGCCTCTTTATTGTAAACATTTTCACATCACTCTGAATTCCTGGGGAACGATTGCAAAACTTTTGCTGTCTGTTGACATATATCTAAGTTTCATGAGTTAAAACTGATGCTTACACAATTATATACGAATTAAGCAATCATATTAAGATAGTATTTTTTTCTTCTATTCTTATTTAGCTATCATAAATAGTGGATAAAAGTGTTGCAATATATCACAACAAATAATTATGAAATCCCTTATTCACTTCCCATGGAGTATCTAATTGCAAATTACCATCCCCATCTAATGTACACAAGAACAGATAGTCATCATATAAGCAGCTGCCGCAGTCATCTAATCATGCAAGTACTATTATCTGAACGATTTTGATTGCTAGCATCAAAATTAAAATCTTTAAATTGCAAAGAAATAGAGGAAGCATGGATCCAAATGCCTCCTAGTCCAAGCTGAAAATTTGAATAAACTTTTAGATGTGCACTCATTTTGTTAATTTGTTTCCGGTGCTATAGAAACATCCACTTGAGCAGGTAAAAAAATGCAACACTCTTAATTGATCGGAGCAGCTACTTCATCAATCTCATATATTTAAAATCTAAGAATCAGTGGCTTTATTGCTTTTTCTATCCTATCTTTTTCCGACGAATCAACAAGATTGTTACACAACATGATATAAAAACGAAGAAAATGGCAATCAATATAATCAATTGAGCATGACCATACCTTGTCTCCTGTGAGATCAGGGTGACAACCCCAAAGATAAAGAACATAAGAAGCATCCCCGAGTGCTCGAAATCATTCATGTGATGAGGGTTCAAGACTCCATCTACAAAGAACTTGAGATGGGTCGAATACAAAAGCTCGATACACATATCAATGAAAGCACCAACTGCTATAAGATAAAGCTCAAAATACTTAAGCCTCCCATCAACACCGGGAATTGGGTTCCATACATGTACCCGAAAGGACTTGGGGTTTGACACATATCTCACCAGCGAGCACCATACGTGCCACACCCCAACAACCAAAAACAAAGTCCCTGGCAGAATATGACCTTTGAAAGAACCCATCTTTCTTGGTTGATGGATATATCTATATATGCACCGATCAATGTCCGCCTCTCTGAGATTTCCCTTTATTTTTTGGTCAATATCTCCCTGAGATTTCAATCTTTTTCTTGTCCAACAAAACCCATAATTTCCTTTTCCAGGAAAAACACTATGAAATTCTTTTCCTTTCCGCTGGCAGACTGTGTTCTTGGACTGAGATTTTTGGGTTCTTCTAGAAGTGTTTTGAAGGCGAAAGACTTAATCAATTTTCCAATTTCCAACCTTCCCAGAAAGCAAGGTGTAGAAAGTCGTCTTTCTTTTAGTAAAGAAACTAGGAAAACAAGCAAAAGCCTCACCAGTAGTCAAACTTCAACATCTGACAATGAGAACATTAATTACGATTTGTAAGCACATAAAAACATAAAAAATAAATAAAAACAAGATCGAAGCAGTAAAAAAATGGAAATTGACACTAAACCCAACATTTTATACACGAAAAACTGCATCGCAATTCACAGTACTAGCTAAAAAAATGGTAATTGAATGGCGCGTAAAGGGAAATCATCACGATATTATTAGAGAAAAAGCCAAAAAGGAAGGGGAAAAAAAAAACGAAATCGACGTACTTGGGAATACTTGTAAGCGTATGATTGATTCATCAAAGGCTTTTGCTTTTTGCAAACCCAAAAGGCAAAGGCAGTGAAAGTGAGCGAGGGAGAGTAAAATATCTGCTGTAATGTGCTGATGATGATGGGCGGAGGTGGTGGGGATCCAAAAGAGAACGATGATTATGGGAACGGAATTGTCAAGGCGATATACTGTTCTCACGCTCCGACTCCTGGTGGGTCCATCATCTACACCGTCCGGTCAAAGGCCTATCTTTTATTTCAAACGACTCTCTTGGATGCTTCGACGATTATTGATTTAAAATATCTGATCGTGTATTCAAATGGGATTCTGAAGTATTTTAATTTTTTTTAATAAATTTAGAAGTATTCAATATAGATTTAAGTTGACACACCCCGACCGAAATCAGGGCATGCTGGCCGTCACACGAAGGTGACGTAGCCATGTGCGCGTGCGGAAGCTATTAAGATAGTAATATAAAAGTACGAATAATTAAAAACTAACTAGCATACAAAGTACTAGTGTATGTGAGACACAATTCAGAGCAAGTCTACAACAGTCTAAAAGGAAAAGATACGACATATATACACCCGAAGGTGACCCTACAATGGTGAGTGTCTGTCAGAAATGCCGGGACGCCCTCTGGGATAAACCACCGAACTTGCTAGACCACTAGAACCTGGAGGGACGCAAAACAAAAGCGTGAGTGGGCAAAAACAAAGCTCTTTGAAAAGTCTTTAGCAAAAATACATTCTAACCCCTCGCTGTAAAACCTGTATACTTCCCAGAAAATGAACATATATACGTATGTATAGATATGCCAATCATGCTCCAAAATATGCCATTCATGCTCGAGAATATGCCACAACAGAATCTCATAATCAAATATAAATGCTCAAGCATAATTCACATCAATAACATATAATCTGGCAGCCGGGAGTCACCTAACGTGACCTGTACGGCTGCAGATAGAGCTCCAATCTCAACTCAATATCTGAATCTGCACACGAGTCGGAACCACCTAACGTGGTCTGTACGACAGGACTGGGTGTAATATATACGCTCTAGTGCTACGATCACGTGAAGACTGTGCGAATAATCGCGGGTCACCTACGAGTCGGAACCACCTAATGTGGTCTGCACGACAAGGCTTGCACCTAACTTGGATCCAAGGCGAGCGTGTGGTGCGGGTGAACATCACGTGAAGGACTATGCCCTGGCCCTGGGCGGGAGCACTAACACCGGGGTGCAGATTATGAGCTCTCTAAGCATTTCAAACTACTATTGCATAACAACATGAATACCGCTTACCTGGCACTTACCTATGCGTCCACAGCACCAAATACACATATATATATATATATATATGTATGTCACTACTAATACATGCGATGATGCGTAAACAACATTCATATGATGCATGGCATAAAACAAATAACCTTTTCTATTTAATTTCTGGGAATTAATATGTATATAGGTATATACGGAAAACAAAAGCCCACTCACTGGTAATTAGAAGGGTCGTAGCCCCCCTGCCTCGAGTGTGAACGCTCGTCCTCGGAAAACGAATCACCTATACGCGAAAAAGCTACGAAAACGTTAATTTAAAAGCACATAACCAACTTCTCGTAATAACTTCTCATACATTGCTCAAATTGGACAAATGAATATACCAACGTGCTCTACACAACCTCAGGATCACACCCATATTTTTAAAATAATTTTTGGACCACGCACGCGCCCCCACGCGCCGTCCTAGGCACGGACCTACGCGCCCCCACGCGCGGCCACGCGCCATGCACACTGACGGCGTCAACTGACGCCGTCAGGAATATTCCGTTAAACTGACGGAATATTCCGTTAAACTGACGGAATATTCCGTTAAATCTAACTGACGCCGTCACTGCCGTTAGGAATATTCCGTTAGACTTAACGGAATATTCCCCTTTCTTCTCCGGCGAGACTCCGGCGCCGGAAAACTGGGAAAATTTCAAATCGTGTTTTCTCCTTCGTTTTTCAACCAATTTTCACGATCTTTATACCAAAATGAAGCTTAGGACTAGTAGAACAACGTTAGACTAGTTTTAAGGCCTAAAAATTACTAGATCATACCTGTCTTCAAGCTCAAAACTCGGCCAACTTTGAACAGGACGATCCCGACGTCCAAACTCGTCCAACGATACACTCCGAGGCTCCTTGGGACCTCACAAACACAACTACAAGCTTCAAAATTGCAAAAACAAGCTAGTTTAAGGGTTGCATGAACAGTACATAATTCGGCCAATGTCGAAACGACGTGAAAACGTTCGAATTCTTACCTGGAATTGGTATGGTTGTGCTCCTCACAACCTCACGAGTTCAATGGTGTAATTGGTTTCTTGATTGGTGAAGGTTTTGAGTATGTTTGTGTGTGGTCCGTATGTTGAGAAGAGAAGAAGAACTCGGGGAGAGAGAGAGAGAGAGAGAGAAGACAGAGAAGACAGAGAGTGAGGGAAAGAGGGAGGGAATCCCGGGAGAAAAGAGAGTGTATGAGTGTGTGTGGTCCCACAACCCACACAACACAACACTAAGCGTAAACGAATATATTAGGGGTAAAATCGTAATTTCCCATGTACGTTTTAATAATCCCGGGACGGGATGTTACATAAGTGATTCTCTTAAATTCAAAATTGTATTTAATAAGAATTTTAAGATAATTAATTAAAATCTTTGGAAATCCGGGTTATTCAATTAGGATTTTAAAGCAATTTATAACATTTCGTATGTATTCACTTAGAAGTTGATTTTAAAGAATTTGAAAAAATTGAGGAATTCGAGGGAATTTAAGAGATTTCGTAGTGTAATTTAAGCATCTACAAATCTCGCATATCTCAAATTTCAAGGGAATATTTATTTAATTTAAACTCAAATACAATGGTTAAAATTTTTTATATTTGAAGGGGTGAAAAGTATTACAAAGAGTTTATTTTTGTTGAAAATATTGGTGGATTAATGAATGCCCACACCGATATTGAAAACATTGGTAGATTTTTCAATGCCCACACAAAGTGATATTGACTTGGGAAATGAAGGAGGATCGTATTGTCAAAAGGTGTGTGCTGTAAATTTCAATGTATAGTTAATACTTTGTGTAGAGTTGCTCTATAAATATAGTGCTCCGTATGCTTTCAAGATACACAGAGAACAAGGAAAGATCAATAATATCATTATCTATCCCTCCATTTTTTATTTGTCATCCCCTTGTATTATAGTTACAGTGTAATATTTAATACCTACTTCGCTCCTGTCACTAATAAAGGTTGTCTCTCTAACTTTTACCTATTTATAACAATATTTACTTTATTTATTTATTTATTTTTTATTTTTAACGGATAGTATTCGACAGCTCCTAAATTCTTAAACAACTTACACGTTTGAAGTAAGCAAATTACATTTGAAAAAGTATAAAACCACATACATGAATAATTGTAATTGTGACCTAAAGAAAGCAAATTTATCTGTCGTCATATTAGCTTAATATGATTAAGGATATAATTGAGTATTTTTTGGGAAGTGAAAAAAAATTTATACAGTAGCAGCAAATATCCATGGAATTTGAATTTCTTTCATATTGCAGCAATCCTAACATTTGAATAGTAAAACTTGCCCAATGTCAATGTAAAGCATATTGTAGAAGGCTAGAGAGAGAAGAGGAAGTTGTGAGTTTAAAGAGAGAGCTTAGAGAAGAAGAGCTGTAAATTTTGATATATTTCCTTGATAAACAAGTTATTACCATTCCTTATATAACAACTCTCTGACAAACTAACTGTAACTCATTTTCTAATCAATTGACACTTGTCATAATCTAGTGCATACATTTGTATACTCTACCATCCCTATAAAAGTCGTGGTTGGAAGATCTAAGCATAAGATTATGACAGTATGAATTGAAAAGATGAGCACTAAGGCCTTTTGTAAGAATGGATGCAAATTGTTCACTAGAAGACACAAACTGAACCAGGAGATTTTTGTTAGCAACTATTTCTCTGACAAAGTGCAAATCAATCTCAATGCGTTTAGTCTTCTAATGTTGTACAAGATTAAATGGAAAATTGTTATAGTTGATAGATTGTCACAGAACAAAACATGAAGATTAGGCAGCTGAATTTATAAGAAATTGAGTAGTTGTTGAAGAAGCTAAGTAGTTGTTGAATACCATAGGATGCAGTACCTTTGAAGATCCTTAATATACTTCTCTTGAGATAAGAACAGTCTTGTTGCAAACTTGATCATTTGTATCCCCAAAAAATATTGCAGAGGACCAAGGTCCTTGATGTCAAACTCTTTGGTTAAGTTTGTGGCGCATTAGATTCTCAGGAGGGTAGATCAACAAATATATCTTCATTAGGGTTATTATACAAAATGGTCTCTGAGATTTGCATGATCAATAGAAATGATCCCTGAGATTGAAAATCAATAAAAATGGTCATTGAGATTATCCACCATCCATAATTTTGGTCATTCTGTTAAAAACGATTTTGGGCAATTTTCAAAGTTTTGTAACTCAATTGTTTCTTAACCAAATTCGACCCATAATATATCAAAATGAAGATAGGAAAATGTAGAATAAAATTATACCTATTTGGAAGCCCAATGGTTGCCAGAGATGGCCGGAAAACATCCTGAAAGGTGACTGGTCCATGGGAAAACTGGAAAACTCGCCGAAAACTGGGTAAACTTTAAACGTTCATAACTTCTTCAATACTCAACCAAATCGAGTGATTCAAAAATGAAAATAATAATTCTTGACGAGACGAAGAGAATGATACCTTTTTTGAAGGCTAACTCGCCATGATTTGGTCGGACAACGGCTCAAAATTGGCTAACTATTTTTCGAGCAGTTTTCCAGCCAAACCACGGTGAGTTGGCAGTAAAGAAAGATACCATTCTTTTTTGTGTCATTGAGAAGTATGATTTTCGTTTTTGAATCACTCGATTTCATCGAGTATTGAAGAAGTTATGAATGTTTAAAGTTTAGTCAGTTTCTGACGAGTTTTCCAGTTTTTCCGCCGACCAGTCACCTTTCAGACTATTTTCTGGGCATCTTCGGCAATCATTGGGCTTCCAAATAGGTATAATCTTGTTCTAAACTTTCTTATCTTCATTTTGATATATTATAGGTCGAATTTGGTTAAGAATCAATTAAGTTACGAAGCTTTGAAAATTGCCCAAAGAGTTTTTAACGGAATGACTAAAATCATGGATGGTGGACAATCTCAAGGACCATCTCTATTGATTTTCAATCTCAGAGACCATTTCTATTGATCATGCAAATCTCAGGTACCATTTTGTATAATAACCCTCTTCATTATCTTCCCATGTAAGTTGCCAAGCTCTGTGACAAAGTGGGAGTTCAAAAACTTTTCAGAGGTAGTAATCGATCTCGTAAACACCATTTGAAGAGCGTGAAGTTGAAGTTAGAGGTTTAAAAAGTTGAGGATAACCTTGGATTCTCGCAGGATGTAAAAAAGAACTTGAAATGGTGTTTATAGGCGACCTTTAGACAACAGGCTTCCGAATTCGAAAGGATGTGCCTCGATTCAGGTTTGAACTCAATTGTTTATTCTCGATAACAAAAGAGATTTTTGGTTTTATTGAGATTAATCTTAGATGCTAATTAAAGGCATCCCCATATTTGGGAATGTCCATGGTATTACAAATGAATGAACAACAAGGATCTCTACCTTCAAGTAAAATGCAGGTAGAATACTCTAATGCATGTGATTATGATAAATTTTTTTGTCAAAGTATTAAGACGGGAATTAAGTACGAAACTCATTGTCTTAAAATTGGATTTAATAATAGTATTTAATCATTCTTAGGTCTTTGATTTTACTACAGTGTCGTGAATAGTATTTGTTTTGAATTGTTTCAATTTCATTGCGTGTTTTTGTGCTTTTATTGTTCGTGTTTTGACTAAATGGCTCAATATAATCATATTGTTGTTATACATCTTATTGGAACAAAAAAGTGGATAATTGATACAACAGCCAATGATCATGTAACTGGTGATCCTAGAGTGTTTTATGAATTATGTGATTATGTCTATGATCTGTATATTACTAGTGCAAATAGAGACCGTCACCTGATAAAGGTGAAGGCACTATCTCTCTTACTCCGACCTTATCACTGGTCCATGCTCTAGTTGCCCTTGATATTAAGTTGAAAGTTCCGTTGGTAGGAAAACTACTTGATACCTTATATTGTTCCACTCACTTTTACCTCATATATTGTTATTTTCAAGGCCTTAAAATTCAAAAGATAATTGGTCATGGTAAAAGAGTTGAGGGTTCTGTACATCTTGATTGTAGATGATACAAATGTTTCAGATTAAATTAATTATCAAATTCTAAATACCAAACCGAATGACAAACATCAATTTTGGTTGTGGAATCGACATTTGGGACGTCAACTAGCAGATCTTTTCATTAAAGCTATCTCAATTAGCTTTAGTTAGCAAGTTGGTCGTTGGTGATTTCTATGCATGAACGTGAAAATGAGTGTTAGAGTAGGTAGCCTTAGTGTTTTGTTCTCCACTTTTTATAGTATGTAAAGGGAGATTCTATAGTATAGAGAAGAAGCTTGATATAATTAATTACTTCGCTTGTATATCACCCTTGTATTTTGTATATTCCTCCTAATAGAGAAATACAATAAAATCTCCTACATATTTTAGCACCATTTTCCTTCTCTACTTCAAACAATGAATGGTCTCAAACTCAATTGTGGCATTGTCTAGAATTATTCAGTTCTGTACGATATGAAGGCACTTTGATATTCAGATATGATGCAAGGCAACACCTTTTTTTTTTTATCTATTTGTCAAAGTGATTGAAATAATCTTGTATATCACATTACACAAGACTAAAATGGAATGAATTCTACAACATTTGTAAGAGAAATAGTCTTGAAATAAGAACAATCAATTTATATTAAAACGACTCATAGTTGCAGTACCAACATATCATCCTACTATCTAAATGACAACCTTGCCAATTGGATACGAATTTTGAAAACTCATCTAAATGGATCGTAACTCATTTGTTTGATGACATAATTGCCGTCTCTGAGGCTCGAATTATTTATAATAATATTTGTTTTGGGTGATGTACACCCTTCCATTAACTAAAAAACAAAAAATTATGAGGTGATTTTCCTCGGACGGTCCGCGATGCTCGCATAGCAACCAGAGACTGCACAATCCCCCTTTTAAAAATTTTGCCACGGCATTTACACGGCGCCAAGACACACACAACCTCCAAATTCCCATCACGTTTTTCCACGTGGCAAGCTTTTGCGAGGACACGCCTTTTTTACTTACGTGGGATCTCCCACTTTCGGCCGTCAGAAGCGCACTCTCAAATTCACTGTCGTGGGATCATACACTCCCTCGCTGACCTCCCCAAGTTATACGTCGTCGTTTTGCATCGTCGGCTCTCGGCCATTTCACCCACTTCTGAATAACACCGCCACCTGTTAACTGTTTCTCTCTCCTCTCCCTCTCTCCTATTTCTCTCTCCTCTAGATCTCAAGGAATTCGAAATTCCACCTTACTTTGATCTCAATGTGGAATTCGGAGCACTAGGTCGAGATTTGCTGGATTTTTCAGTAATCTGGTTCGAACGATGAGTGATCAGATTACATAGTGAAAGAGTGGTCTCGCTGGAAGCGAAGGTTGCGATCGGAGCTTCCGAGTCGGTGAGAATTTCGGTTTCAAAATTTAGATTTCGGACTCCGGCAGCGTTTGGATTGAAACGATGTCGTCCAAGGTTGTCTACGAAGGGTGGATGGTACGATACGGGCGGAGGAAGATCGGCCGGTCCTTTATTCACATGCGGTATTTCGTGCTCGAGTCTCGGCTACTCGCCTACTACAAGCGGAAGCCTCAGGATAATCAGGCAAATTCTCATTTACTTTTTTCACTTTTTGATTCAGTGAATCTTTAGGTGAATGAATTTTCAGCTCAATTGTAACTTTTTATTGTTTTGTAAGACTGTAAATGGTGTTTTTGTTGCGTGTTTTGATTAGGTTCCGATCAAGACGCTGTTAATTGATGGAAATTGTAGAGTGGAGGATCGAGGATTGAAGACTCACCATGGGCATGTGAGATAATCAATTTGTTTGTTTTGAATCTGTGCATTTCTTACTTACAGAAACGCATATATATCTGTTTATGCGAAGAACATCATGTATATTTGAAAATGTATATACATATATGTGCATATTTAAATGCTTGATACTTGATGTCGGTTAGTTTAATACCGAATATGTCATTTAGTTAGAAGTTCTAAGCATTGTTTGTTTTCATCATTTATTTCTCGGATGGGATGGGAGGGTGTTTAGTTGATGGAAGTTTTTGAACACTAATTGACGAGAAACCGTGGGCTTATACATGTGAGTTGCAAACATGTAGCATTGTTGCATGATCAGGTTAAAGTAGATATGTTGGCGTCAGTAGAAATCGCCTAAGGGGTCAAGAGGTCTGGATAAAAGACATTGAATCTGAAAACGTGATTTATTAATGTGGTGCGTCTTTTGTAAAGAGGGGGAGGAAAGTGTGGATCATGTATGTGTTTCACTGTTGTCACTCCTTACATTTGTGGTTGAAGCTGTTTAAATTATTCATTATGTGCTGGGTTATCCAAAGTGGTGCTTTGAGCTGTTAAGTATTCAGTTCAATGCTTTCCAAGGGGGTCTTTGGTGTTTGCAATATTTTGGGTCATTTGGATGGAGTTTAATATGAGTACCTTTGATGATTACAAAGGGGTTGGGACGGAAGATGGTGTGCATTTTGGTTGTTGGTTTCTGCAGATTTTGGGGGATTCCTTGTTCATGTATTTTTTGGATCTTCAAGCTCAGTTTGGTTCTTTAATGATGACTTGTTTAATTTGTAAGGGTGGAAGCGTTGCCTAAATCCTAGTGTTCTTAACATTTTTATACAGCTAATATTTAATTCTCAGATCATGTGATCATGTGTTTTTAGGTGATTGTTGGATGATCTTGTCTAAAGGAGTGCTGTAATTGATTATACCGTGTTCTCAGAGTGCTATTTATGTTCATACTCCTTTGAAGAATTAGAACTTCAAGAAATATTTTTAGAGGTTATGCGTATATTTAGGGGCAGCTGGGTGAACATGCTTATGTGCCACCTAGAATGTTTCCAGAACAAATAGAAAAGATTTTTTTTTTTTTTTTTTTTTTTTTTTTTTTTTTTGGTTTTTTAAATAACTGTCTGATTCTTTGATGGTTGAATGTTGTATTTAAATCTGTTTTGGAAAATTAGTGGATACAAGTTTCCTTAGGATATTGAAAAAATCAGTTAGCTGTAAGCCTGTAACTTAATATTGGCTTTTGCTGTACTTGGACCTGTGTTTCTGTTGCATCTACTTTTTGATTTACATTCCATCCTAATTATGATAGTTCTACAGTGCTTTTGATATTCATCCCAATGATGGATTTTTTTAATATATTTTTTTTCTTTTTCTGAAAGAGATTATTTTGGTGCAGATGGTATATGTTTTGTCTGTTTACAACAAGAAAGAGAAATACCTTCGAATCACGGTGAGGGCCCTTTCGCTTTCATATTTTGAAAGTGCATGAAGATACAACCTTTGATGTTGTTTTAGTCATCTATGTTCATATATATGCATGGTTAAAAAAGTTTAATGAGTTTAAATTTTGTACATCTGTAAACTTCATTTTCTTTGTACTCATTCCTATTTATTGTTGATTTCACATGGTATGATGGTACATAGAATTTAGTTGGTGTTGTCAATAACATTTGATTATCTTAGGGTCAGGATCATTTGGAAGCGATTTGTTTGTTATAAGGCCTAATAGATGGTACTCATGTACCCTTGTGTTACGAGGAGCATTTTATGTCTATGTTTCTGCAAAATGACAGTTTCTATCATTCTTAAGCTATAAACTATCTGTGCATGAGATAGCTCTCGTTATTAAAAAGTTATCCATATCCTTTATGGAGCATTGACCTGTCTGATTTTGGACTTTATTAAGGGCTTGGGTGGAGCCTGATATAATAGGGCCTATTTCAAAGTGCTTTCAGGTAAACAAAAGTTCTTTGACAGGGTTTGGGGGTGTGACCATGAAATTACTTTCTCATTTTAATTATATATCTTATTAAAGAGGAGGGTTTACACCTATCCGTTTCTCTTTAAGCATCCAATGAAGAGGAGAGATATATCTTTTTTGTCCTCTTCTCTAGAGATAAAACCTATTTTCTCCTGTCCTTGATCATAGTGCGAAGTTTTCTCCTCTCTAATTTGTTATGTTATCAGGAGCTGCATAAATGGGCCCAATAAGAAAAAGTTGTTGCATACGTCTGAGAGTAGGAGACTTTTATTTTAATGGGAATTGCCAAAAGTAGTAAAACACCTTCTGTGGTTTATTCCGGTTATGGACTTAGGTTTTTATTTTAATTTATTATTATTCTATTTTATTTTTAAGTGTAGCATTTTGTAGTTGGTTGTTGTGGTGTTCTCGTATTTATACATAACTGTTTTGCTCTGAACTCCTGACATTCACCTATACACGTGTGTACATTTCTTCTGTTAATTGTTTTGAATCCTGAGTTCTGAAAGTCATACTGCTTAAATTTTGTCGCGAATACTTATTCATTTGGGTACTGTCCTGCTCCAGATGGCAGCATTTAACATCCAGGAGGCACTATTATGGAAGGATAAAATAGAGTATGTCATTGATCAGGTAGTTACTTTTGGACCTCATGCTAGTGAGACAATAAGTTTCCTCCCGATTTCTCATGGGCTAATGGATACAGGAATAATTGCATATTGATCTGTGTGCAGCATCAAGGTTCACAAGTTACAAATGGTAACAAATATATTTCTTTCGAATACAAATCTGGAATGGATAATGGGAGGACTGCTTCTTCATCCGACCATGAAAGTCAGTAAGTACTATAACTTATGGAATACGACCAGACATTGTATGCTGATGGCCAGTGGATCTTTTGTCATTTCTCCTTTCTTTGTGCTTCATGAGCATTGGCATGTCCCTTTAGTTATTTATTTTTGAAAAAGAGAATTTTATCAAGAGAAAAAGAGTACAAAAAGTGAACAAGATGTCCACCAAAGATCAATTGCTATAAGGAAACTGACCAAAAGCTATAGCTCCCAAACAAAATTATATGTATATGTTTTTGATAAAGAGACAATTTTATAGCTGCCTTCCAATGTAGCAGAGTAAAAATAAGAGAAATGTCTCTGAACTCTGACGTTATAGAACCCCAAAGTGAAGACCAAAACCTCCTGTTACCCAGTGTTAGGGTTTAATCTGAGCCGACAGCATCCTCACAATACTTTGGCCCTGTTTCCTTTACCGTATCCAACATTACTTTTACTAAGCAATGAGTAGCACCTTTATGGTACTACCCAATTCATTCCAGCCTCTCTGAATAATAAGACCTCTTTTGTTTAACTGGAATGGTGGAATGGAAATGCAATCACATTCAATTCCGTAATTATTCTAGAATGGAATGGTTTAAATTATTGCTATTCTAAATGTTTGGAACAACTGGAACAACTAAGGACCCGTTTGATAATCATTTCGTTTTTGGTTCACTTTCTGTGGAGATACGAGGTAATGGGAGAGAGGGATGAAGAAAGGTGATAGGAGAGAGAGAGAGAGAGAGGGAGGAAGAAAATAAAAAGCATCCATGAAAACAAAATCTTGAACGTGAAAACAACTCAATATAGTTTTTGGTTCCTTATACTGTTTGTTTCTACATCTCTACCACCATCCTTGATCCACCAGTCCTCATCCCTAATTTCCCTTCTATCTCTAACATAACAAGTGAAATAAAAAAACTAATAGAGATGGTTATGAAACTCTGAACTTGTGTTGCCAATTTTTCATCTCAACCATTCTCATCATGGTTTTCATATTCACTCCTTTACTACGTGTCAAAAAGACTCCCTTAACCTTGGAAATTTGCGAAGCCATTTTCTTAGAAGTACAAGTCCCTTTGTTGTCATAAGAAAAAAGGAAAAGGAAAAAGGAAGTAAAGAAGAAAGAAAAATTGATAGTTGGACCTATTCTTGGGAATTTGATGTGCTTGTCATATTGGCCCCCAGCTGTGGATGCAACTATATTATCTTAATCTGTTTTTTCTTAATACTTTGCAGATTTAGCGCCCAGGAAGATGAAGATGATGCTCATCCTAATTTGATGAGGAGAACAACAATTGGAAATGGTCTAAACTGATATCTTTCTGTCATTGAGTTTTGGATCGATTGGTGGTATCTTTTCCTGAAGTTCACGGTTTTGATGACTGCAGGTCCTCCAGAGACAATATTAGACTGGACGAGAGATTCAGATCTGACAAACCAGAGTAACAACAACCAAGCATTTTCCAAAAAGCATTGGCGTCTTCTCCAGTGCCAAAATGGTGAACCACTGTCATGTCGTAGAGCTTTGTTTGTTATGCTAGAAATGGAATTTTGGAAAATAATCATCTACCCTATTTGGTAATGGTTTTCATGGTGCATAATGATTTATTCTTATTCTTGTTTTGGCACAGGACTCCGCATTTTTGAAGAGCTGCTTGAAGTAGATTACCTTGTATGGAATTCTGTCTTTGTTTACACTATGTACGTTATGATATTTTACCATCTATCAGCTTGTTTTAGGTTGCAACGGCAATTTATAATTCTGTATATGCAGCCAAGGAGCTGTAGTAGAGCCATGAAGGCTGTTGGAGTGGTGGAGGCTACTTGTGAAGAAATTTTTGAGCTTGTGATGAGCATGGACAGAACACGGTTTGAGTAGGTGTTTTCCTTTTACAATTTTACTTTTTATTTTTATGAGTTGCTATAATAGCTTATTTTATGTAGTTTATTATGCAGATAAAAGAATGAAACTGCACTCTACTTTTTATGTTAATCCTGCTTTGGTTTTTTAATCTAAACTTGTCTGGCCTGAACTAATGGTATCAGATTGAAAGAGAGAATACATTGGTGGTGTATTGGATAGAGTTACATATTGCAAGAGGTTAATCATATAAAATGAAGGATGGAAGGGAATTGAACTTGTGATCCATCTTTGGGTTCTCCTTGGTCGAGGCATGGGATTATAAATTGTATCATACCTTCAAAATGGTCAATTTGCTTTATTTGAGCTTCTGATGGGGGAAAAAATAGTGCAATTATGTTGTAGAGAAATGTGGATTTTAACCCTGTGATTTAGGATGTTTTCTTTTTTGGGTGGGTAAAAGATGGTTTCAGATGGCTGCTTTTGTGTTTCAAGAGCACACTCCCTTGATACCATGCATCCAACCTAAAACCAGTTGGCAATTTAGTGAGAAAGCACACAAAGCTTAAGCTTTACGATTACCAATCGTGAGATTATACATTCTCAACTGCCTAATATCTTTGATCTATTCTTTTTCTTATTTTCCTTTGTGGCGAATGGCAATGCCAACATGTTTGTAGTATCAGCTGTCATATTTTTATGATTGCAGGTGGGATTGCAGTTTCCAGTATGGTAGCTTAGTTGAGGAGGTTGATGGACATACAGCAGTACTTTACCATAAGCTTCAGCTAGATTGGTTCCCAATGTAATCTCTAACTTAAATTTCCTGTTTCTTCAATCACCACGTTCCTGGCAGCAGCTTCATATTCTGTTGTTAAGTAAAATGTAGTAGGAGATAATATTTAGTAGTCTATGAGTAGATGGTTTCTTAGAGACTAGGTGGGTATTTGGAAACTTGGGGGCCTGTTTGGTTCATGGTTTGAACTTGATTTTCAAAGACTTACAATTTGAGTAGTCTGTTTGTATACAGATTTTTATTTATGTTAAATATGAAAATATGTTTGGTTTTAGTTCTGAAAATTGTTTTCATAATGTAGAGTAACTTTTCTATTGATGAGTGCTTCTGTATTTTGAAAACATTTTTTTTGGTACGGGTATTTTGAAAACATTGAAAAATGATGTTATTTTGTGCATTTCCTAAAAAGGGTTGTTTTTGAGATTCTTATTTTTAGAAACTATTCTACCAAAACAGAATTTGTTTTTCAAATGGAAAGCGGTTTTAAAATCCTATACCAAACGAGTGGTTTTAATTTACACCAAGTATGACTTAAAAATGGACTATACGGTAACTAAAATTGGATTTTTTTTTTAAAAAAATCCTATACCAAAAGGGAGGTTAAATTTTGTGAATAATGACTTGTGTTTCATGTTTTATTATGATTCCCCTTATCTCTTCAGACCAACTTTGAAGAACGTTGTAATTAAGAATGAAAGGTGCTTGACTAATGTCCTTATTAGCAGTGTGCAGTTATAGTTTTGTTGCTCAAGACTCCTTTTGGTTGCAGGGTTGTGTGGCCGCGTGACCTTTGCTATGTGCGCTATTGGCGTCGAAATGATGACGGGAGCTATGGTATTTTTTATGCTTTTCCCCATGCTTAAAATTCTGGTTAATTGGTGTATGGAAATTTTCAATTGGTGCTTTTCATGGTGCAGTTGTGTTATTTCGTTCTAGGGAGCATGAGAACTGTGGTCCACAGCCCGGATATGTGCGGGCACATATTGAGAGTGAGTTCTGTACATTATTTAGAGGCGTTATCATGCAAAGGATGAGAACTAGTTGGGATCTTTGCCCTTATGTTTTAATTTTTCAGTTCAGAAACCTGATGCGTACTGATTTTTCCAGGTGGAGGTTTCAACATTTCCCCTCTTAAACCTCGAAATGGGAGGCCTAGAACTCAGGTGCAGCATTTGATGCAGATTGATTTGAAAGGATGGGGTGTGAGTTATGTCCCATCCTTTCAACAGCATTGTCTTCTTCAGGTGTTGAATAGTGTCGCTGGTAAGTTCCTTGTTTACTTGTTATAATTTCTTGTCCTGTGTGTTATTCCAATACTTAGTGATAAATACAAAGTTTTGAGCATTGCAGTTTGGTATCACTTTCCTCGTTGATTTCCATTTTTCCTGTTCAATTAGATACCCTTTGTCTATATTCCCATTCCTCTTTCATCGAAGAACAGAAATTTTATTGCTTAAGTTAAGCTGCTTGGAAGCCAAAAAACAATTCATAAAAGATTGTCGAAGAATATTTTTCTTGTAATGGAATTTAAAGTTGGGATTCTATTTTTCTTAAACCTTGTTCCTTCTGACGTGAAAAAATCAACAGGAAGCTATCTCTTGTATAATTGAGTCTTTGCTTTTATGATAGGACTACGTGAGTGGTTTTCCCAAACAGATGAAAGGAATGCTCCTCCAAGAATCCCCGTTATGGTCAATATGTCCTCAGCTTCTGTTTCTTCACGTAAGGGGCAAAAGTTGCATGATTTTTCTGTTAATTCCGCAAACAGAAATTCTGTGATGATGGATGAATACTCGGACGAAGATGAAGAATTTCAAATTGCTGAGGCTGAACAAGAGGTGTGATTCAGACGAGTGCTCTTTTTCTTTCCGCATATTCTTTTTAAATATGAGTTATTTATTGGAGTTATTATTTTCTTTATTAATACTTTCAGGCATACCAAAATGGTCTTGAGAACGATATGAAGAGGACAGGTATACAATTACTTTTTCTGTTTCATTCTAAACTATGATCCTTGTTTGAGTATTTGGGTTTAACACCTTATCACTATGTTTGTCATGATAGCCGTAGAAGAAGAACCAGCTGATCAAATTGATTTATCCTGTTTTTCGGGTAACCTACGGCGTGATGACCATGATAATGCTCGTGATTGCTGGAATGTTTCTGATGGTGGCAACTTCAGAGTTCGCAGCAAGCATTTTTGTTATGATAAGTCAAAGGTTCTCTTATATTGGCCCATTCCTATATGGTTTCTTATTTTTGTGGATCATCATTTATTGATAATGACTTTTAGGCTTTCTCTGATAACATTGTTGGCCATGTCTCTCTGAAGATTCCTGCAGGGAAGCATTTAATGGATCTTGTTGCTGTTGATTGGTTTAAAGACACAAAAAGAATGGACCATGTTGCTCGGCGTCAGGGATGTGCAGCACAAGTATGTATTAGAAGCTCCATTCCTTCTTGGGTTGATTCAACAATTGAACTACACTCTAATCAGTAATCATTATAGAGCATTAGCAGATATTCCATTTTGGTGTTAAAATATTGAAATTTCACAGTGTCATATTATACTGTTGGGTTGTTTTTGTCTTGTATTGCCACTTGATTTACCTATATTGGGGCATTGTCTGGACTTGGATGATATTCCTTACCTATTATTTTGTTGTTAATAACATCTGAGTTTTTCTGTAGGTTGCCTCAGAAAAAGGGCTTTTCTCTCTAATTGTTAATTTGCAAGTAAGTTGCTTTATTCCATCTGGTTCAGATCTAGAAATGATTTTTGGGAATCTAGGGAGTGACAAAAATCTATACTCTTCCAGGTCCCGGCATCAACACATTACAGTATGGTATTTTATTTTGTAACAAAGGAATTAGTACCTGGATCCCTCTTGCAACGGTTTGTTGATGGTGATGATGAATTTCGTACAAGCAGACTGAAGCTTATCCCTTCCGTTAAAAAGGTATTAATATCAGTTTCTTTATATATGAAAAAAATAAATGCTCATATCAAATTTCAGGACTGTTGTTGTCTGACCACCATTTTGAATTTTGGCTCATGAGTTTTATATGAATCATAGTATTGATCAACTTTTAGGAGATTCCTTTACTTAAAAATGTGCTTGTGTACTATTTATGCATATAAATAAAGCAGAATTTATACATATAAATAATTTCTTGAAGGATAAAGTTACAAAAACAAGTATATCTGTTCATAATGCTGCGATATTTCGGAATTTTTGGGGCATAGAAATCGGAGATAATTTGGATGACATATCTGTACCGTATCATTCCTGGTTCACTACAGAACAAAAATACAAGGGACACATACTCTCCGGGTAGAAAAGAAGGCCAACACAGCACCAAGGGGAAACAACAAAAGAACAAACAAAATCTTAACAAGGATTTCTGTACAATGGATAAAGGGGAGCTAAACAAAGTAGACAACAGCCACAGTATGGGGAATCGTATACTTAGGCTAAACCTCATCTTAGAGCTGAAAAGACAGCAAAACACAAGAACACATATAAGAATAGTGCTTGTACACTACCACTTGCAGCTAAGGAAACAGAAACAAACAGCTGCCAGAGTACTATCCCTGAATCCTGTTGCAACAATGAAACAAGGACCGGTGAGTTTCCATTTTAGAACGACCTGTGATGACTAGGCTAGTTCTTGAGCTTGAGAGGGTATGTTCTTTGTGAATCAAATTAGTTCAATACCTGAGCAATATGGTAATGATTAGGCTAGTCCTTGGGCTTCACAAAAGACTTATCAGGGAACTAATGTAGGTTGAAGATCATTAGTAATGCCAACTTACTCTTGAAGGGTGTCAAAAGGGTTGCAGGTGGGAATGTCTAGTTGGGAGATGGTTAGGAAGGGATTAGGTGGTCACGAGTCACGACTCACTTACGTTAGGGTTTGAATGATTTCACCCGACCTTGTCATTTTTGTTGGGTTTTTCCAACCCATGATGAGTTGTCCCAAGTCTATTAGAAATTATAGACTTAGAGGATTTAGTTGTTTTCCCAAACAATTTGAGTTGGTTTTCCAATTAGAGGTTTTTTCCCAATTGAAGTTGTTTACCTAATTGAAGAAGACCTTCTATATAAAGGGTGCTATTGTACTAGTTTCGAATGGGAACAAAACAATATTTTGTGTACCATTCAAGGGATTAGAGTGAGAGAATATTGTAAGGGCAAAGTGTGTGTGGGAGAAAAGAAAAGAGATAAAGAGTGTATTTCTTGTTCTTGTTCTTTCAAGTTTATCGTCAAGTTCTTAATTTTAGAGACTTGGCAAGATTGTTGGTTGTACTCATTATTGGTATAGTGAAAGATTGTTGTTGCTATCCCGTGGGCATAGGCACATGTAGCTGAACCACGTTAATTCTTGGTGTATTTATCTTGGTTATTTTGTTCGATTTCTCGAGTTAGTTCTGCTTTTCCCATTCTTAAACGCGATATTCACAACAATTTTCATCCTTCATTTGTATTAAGAATAAGATGGCCAATATGTCAATTGATAGTGTCATATTAGCGTACACTTTCTGCTAATAAAATGTTAGCTGTGGGGTTACTGATATGAAATTTCTTTTCCCTTCATTCTTGTAACAGAGTTGATTTTTTGTGTTTCTCACGACACTTCTTCCTTCTTCTTTTTTATTTTTATTTTTGTTCTTCTTCTCTTATATTCTTTTTTTACCATATAAAGAGGTTCTTTTATGGATGTATATTATTAACATTATTTATGGAACCATGCAGGGTTCATGGATTGTCCGCCAGAGTGTTGGAAGCACTCCTTGTTTGTTGGGAAAAGCTGTTGATTGCAACTATATCCGTGGTCCTAAGTACTTAGAAGTAATATATTCTTGCCAGATATTTTTTGCATTTTTATTAACTTATTGGGTCTTGTGGTTGGCAAGGTTCTTTCAGTATAAATACGTAATTTGGTTTATTATTCTGCAGATTGATGTGGATATTGGTTCATCCACTGTCGCTAATGGGGTTTTGGGGCTGGTAATTGGCGTAATTACCTCATTGGTGGTTGACATGGCTTTCCTTGTACAGGTATGCTTCTCGTAAAATATGTTATCATAGACCATGGAATACTGTACTGTTCATCAAAGGCATGTTCAGCAATACATTTGAACTAGTGAATGAGTGATCGATTGAATAATAAATGAGGCCTAGCCCCTAGTTTATGTAGTTCAGATTGAAATAATAATAGTTTAGGCAATTAATATTATTAAATAAATTTCCAGCGTCAAATATAACTTGGGTTGGTAGATCTGGTTCAGATATGGTTTCTTATTAGGTTTCCCCATCAAGCTCAGATATATCCTTTAACTGTGAATGTGTATGGCCTGACAGTATGCATGCAATTAATTCTGGGGGTTTTAGATTTATTCTATCGCTTAAATATAAATTACTTTTTCTTTTTCTTTTTCATTTTTTTTTTTTCAGTTGGGTTTGGTATCTCTTGCAACGATTTGTTTGCTGATTTCTTTTAGCTCGCTGTTAACTTTTGAGAATGTTGCTAGCTTTTATAAGTTTCAAAACTTCAGATAGTACTTATTGCATTTTCTGAGAATCAAAATTGCATATATGCTATTCTATAACTCAGAAACTCGCATTTACCAGGAGCCCCAACTAACGTTTATAGTTCCTGTAGTTTTAATTTCTGGAAACTAAGGAATATAATCTGTTAAAATCTGTCAAAACCGTTCTGAAAAATCTATTAAATGTCTGGATGGAAAGATAACGTGCGTAGCATGTGTGCACATGGTTTCCAGACTACCCAAAGTGTGTATTTTCTCTTTGCACATTTGTAAGTTCGTATATTCATCCTCCCATTTGATTGATTTAACGGATTGAAGTTGATTACAAGTTCAAGCAAACAAAACTGCATTCTTTCAATTGCTAAACTTTAGAGTACATGGACCGAAGTGGATATCTAGCGAAACTACAGATACAATAAATGTCATTTACCCCTAGCTCAACCTACCTATGTCAGACTTTGATCAAATTGAATCATAAAATAGATGTTAATTTGTCGGAACATGTCTTGAAAATGATATAATATGCAAGACTCTGAAGATTACAGTAAAATTTTTACCAGTTTCTGTTTGTGTTTGTTACCCATAACATAATGATCCACGTTTATTGTCACGTGTTGGGTATCCTGTGTTGCCTTTGATAAGGTCTCGTTTCTGGCAATGGGCACTTAAAAGGTAGAAAGGCCAGTTTCTCCTAGTTTTTCTTGTTTATGAGTATTCGCGCAGGCAATGTCCTTACAGCCTCCTTTTAAACGATTCCAATGGAATTGATCTCGCTGCGATGCTTAGTTTATCACTACGATACTAGCTTCTCGCTATTTCATTGCTTGATTTAATGCTTGCAAGCTCACGTTAGCAAAATATTATGTTGTATGCTGACTATGAACTGGTTACCTGCAGGCAAACAGTACAGATGAATTGCCAGAGAGGCTAATTGGTGCCGTTCGTGTTTCTCACATAGATCTCAAATCCGCCATTGTACCAAAGCTGGAACCGGATCCATCATGACCAACAGAGACAAATTAACCGCTCAGTTCTTCCATACAAAATCATTTGTTCATCAGATACGCATATAATGCCTCCTGATTTCATTGCCATATCTCACTTCAGGAATGGTCATCTGATTCAAGTGCAATTTTTTTTGCATAAAATTGTGACGAGTTTTATAATAAGTACAGAACAAGGTAAGCCTTTTTTTTTTTTTCTGTTTCGAGCCTTTCAGGACACTCACGTATTTTGTCGTGAGTTTGGGTGGTGTTTGAGTGATTGGTATTGGTAAAACCTGGTTTTATGGCGGGTACCCATCTTAGTACGCCTTTGTGAGACGTTATACAAAATGGGGACCGCATAGAGCCGTTTTTTTCGCGTTCCAACACGTATGGCGTGACATAGCCGTTGACATAGCTACTTATGGTGTTATGCATCGAAGAGATGCGACTTCTTGACTGGTTTTGTTGCAAGTTTTAACAGACGAAATGATCCTGGTGAATGAATTTGAGGTACATTAATGCCAAAAATTCAATAAGAGAACACAATTGGGGCAACCAAACCAGAGATGATCTGCTTATTCGGCTAATTTTACTCATTCCCCGGACCGCCGTGGAAAGAGTTTGGTTTTTGCTAGAAAACCTTAAGCCTGGCCTAACATCTGGCATTTTCCATCCATGCTCTTTTATTTCACTCCAACCATGCACATTAGTTTGGGGAGACTTTTTAGTGTGTCGGGAACACAGTCAGGTAAGTCAGGTACATTAAGTCTTAAGTAGTTGGATATTTGAAAAAGAAAATTGGTGATCATCAAAGACAGAAGTGGGGGCACCATTGTTGATCATTTGGTAGACACTGATCGACCATTTTAAGGTAAATGTTGTCTTTAGCATGGTCATCTTAGATCATGAAAAGGTTTCCTTTTAAAAAATGGCACACGATCTCTAAATCTCAGGACCTGCCTTTCAACAGTTTCATGGTAGTAAGTGAAGATTTAGGAAATTGGAATTTGGTCCGTTATTAGATTGCCAATATTGTGTCACAACGTCATGTGTAACGCAATGTTGTTGACCGAGTGATATGATTATTTTTTTCCATGACCCGTGAATTTGACTGGTAAATCCGAAGTTTAAGATCAACCCGTTAACTAGTGAAGTCTTTATCGGGTTGTCTGTTAACATAACGGTATAACACGAAAATAACATGAAAATGACAATCACGACCAGTTTGCGATGTCTAGTCACCACCACTACCCTAATCTTTCATATTTGGGCCTCGTTAAAATAAGAACTTTGGAAAGATGATGACGAATAAGAAGACTTCAAGTAATTCATAAAAATATGAGTCCTGGACAGTTTGGCGTATTTATTGCTTAATCGTATACTGTTTGGTGCCAAATAAAATATGTTCCAACAATAAAAAGACCATGAAATGAATAAAGGCACAACTAGCTCAAACTTTCTTCTTTCTTCATATGTTTTTTATAAGACATTTATTCTTCTTGCATGTGAAGATATCTCAAGATATTTCTTTATATATACCATCTCTAACAGAGATAAGGCCCACCAACACATGCAGAACTCATCTTTATTAGAAAGATGGTACAACGTGCTATGAAAAATGTGGTATTACCATTTTTGTTATATTTTATACAAATCCATTTTTACATGAGGATCTTATAGATGGTTGTCGCATGCGTATCGAGGGTAGTTCACTGGGCATGTGGTGTTGAGTGAAGTAGGAAATGGGATCGGTGTATCCGCTTCCTTCAATGGAATGCTTCAACATGTAATAAATACTCGGTGATTTCAAGGTTGATCATATATGATATAAACAAACACATAACATTCCAAATTGTAGTAAGAAGTGTGACATGTGTAGTAAAATTACACACATTCATTATACACTGATAAGTGATACATTGAAGAACAGTGAGAAATCAAACAAACAATCAAACAAGAACAAGCTGATCACCAAGACGCTGCTTTTGGCTTTTGGGCAACAAAATCTCTAAAAGCATCCAAAGCAGCAACTGAACTCGTTGGAAATCCATGCCCAAATTTCTCACGCAGCTCCAAAGCTCGTCGTTTCATGTCCTCGTCACTTATCAGCATCTCGATTCCCTTCACTATATCTTCCTTCTTAATTAATATTTTCTCGTCAGGAATAGGGATGTGATACCCTACCTTCAGAAAGCTCGCCACCAATTTGGCATCGTGGTGTTGGTCCCCTCTGATTGGCCACGCTAGGATCGGGACCCCACGTCCGATTGCCTCCACCGTTGAATTCCATCCACAGTGTGATAAAAATCCACCCGTTGATGGATGGCTCAGGATCAACAGCTGTGGGGCCCATCCGTGTATTATCAAACCTCTTTTCCCGACTCGAGCCTCCATTCCGTGTGGATAGTATCCTTCTTCACCTTCCGAACCGGCCCGCGGGGGACCCGGTGGTCTGCCCGAACCGGATTGCACCACCCATATGAAAGGCTGGGTGGATGATTCCAATGCCTCAGCCAATACTTTGTACTCCTCCACTGTAGGTCCCACCTCACTGCCGAATGACACGTAAAGTACTGATCCGGATAGCTTCGAGTCTAGCCACTCGACCACCTCGTCTTCGGTGATGTTTGACCGTCGGGTGCTGGTTCGGAACTCGCGGTCGTGGAGAATTGAACCGGCCGATTTCCAGTATTGTTCGGGCAAAAGCGGGCCAACTCCCCAGACCGGTTTTCCAATTTGCTCCGCAATGTACTTAAGGAATGGACGCTCCAGATCATCACACGTATTGATCATCACCGCAATAGATCGGTCAGCATCTTCTGTCCACGGTGGTTTACCTCCTGGTTGCGGCGGGCCCCTTCTTCCCCGGCCAGGTCCATTAAGAGGCGGGTCGGGTGGAGGCATACCGTGCCCCGGTCCAAATGGAGGAAAACCAACTGCATCTTGGCCCGGCAGAGGCATACCTGCATTTGGGCCAAATGGAGGAAAGCCACCTACACCTTGGCTCGGTGGCGGAGGAAAACCTGCAGCTGACCCTGTTAGTGAGCCGCCACCATGACCTGGTGGCGGAGGAAAACCTGCACCTGGCCCTGTTGGTGGGCCGCCACCATGACCGTGTGGCGGTGGTCCGCGAGACTGTCGTTTAACATCAGATAGAGTGAGAGCCATTTCCTCGGGTAACCCGGGGAGCAAACGGGTCTCGTCGGATTTGATATCCAAGGGCCGAGCCTTCCACATGGCATACTCCATGGCGGCAGAGCAAGCACCAGAGGTGAAGAAAGCTACGGTTGGAATTTCAAATTTCTTAAAAACTTCGGCAGTCCAGCCCATCATGACGTCAAGCACGGCACATACGGGGGGCGCAGAATCCGAACCCTGGCATCGGGTCGAGAGGAGTTTCTCAAGACCGAGAGCCATCTGGTTGTGTTGATCGTGGTGGCGGTGGAGCGGCGGAGGAGTTGGCTGAGGCGGCGTTGAAGGGTCAGACGATGGGATTGATTCAGGGATTTCGGCGATTTGGACAAGCGGGTGTTGGCGGAGGGAAGAGGGGACGGAGGAGGAGAAGTTGGAAGAAATAACGAAAACGGATTTGAAGTCTCGGGAGGCTATTTGCTTGCAGAGCTCCATTAGAGGGAATAGATGTCCCTGCCCAAAAAATGGAACAATCCATATCTCATTCGCCATCTTTTCAATATTTGTGTTTTGAATTCGTGAGATCGTTGGGGATTTTATAGGGAAGAATTAACAAAGAATCAGAAGAAAGCCTTTTTTTTTTTTTTTGGGTCAACGATACCGACACGAGATACGACACCAGAATACATTAATTTTTTTAAAATTAAAAACAAAGTATGGTATAGTTACAGCATTTTAATTTTTATCTCATAAGAACGTATTCAATAATTTTTTTTTTAATGGGATAAGTCTCAGAACTAACCATAATAATATGTTCAAATTCGTTTTTAGTGATAATCAAATCTAAGACCTCAAATTTACCAGATCTAGTTGCCTTGTACCTATCAGCCTTCTTCGACCAGATCGAGTCAAAGGCCATGACCGGGATATCCGCAAACCATCGGATTCTTGTATTTAAACTGTCAAATACTTGTATTTATCTTTTAAATGCCGTATTGTCAATCTAGTTACATATTCAATACGTAACAGACCGTATTACCGTGTACTATATCTATTCTTGTATTTGATACGCAATACGTGACAGAACTGCCGTATCCGTGCATCGTAGGGAGTAGGGTTTGACTGTTAGGTTTGTTTAAATAGTTAAGAATGAAACTTGTAAAGCATGCAAATTATGGTCGACAAGGTGATGTAATGCTTTGAAACTTTGACACCTGGAAATCAAGAGTCATACTTGTTGGTGACGGTGTCATTATCTTAGTAATTAAGTTTTTAAAGGAGCGAAACCGAGTCAACCGACTATTGAGATTAGGTCGGTGACAACGATGTCCAATGAATGTAAATTTTCTTCATGAACACGTATTGTAAAGGGCGTTGACCGTTAGATGGAAAGGTTCCTAGTCTTCTGACTGTATGGTAAAACTATTATAGCTAAGTCATGTTAATTAGGATTACTGCTTTTGTTGCCTAATTGAGATGGATGTTCTCTTGTCTTGTACACGTTTTTGATGTATTATTGTATTATATCGAGTTCGAAAGCATTTTAAGTCGTACTCGTAAGATAAGGTACACTTGTATGGGAGCATTGGCGATTGAAGATTGTATTTGAAGATAAAACTTTATGGAGTGTTATGTATATCATTCAAAGTTTTAACAAGGAAGTTATGCCGTCATTAGCCAGACTGCTGATTTTGTCTTGTGTTCTACAGCCTCAAGCAGAGTTTCTAAATTTGTTTTGATGCATTTTTTTGAAACCCTAAGTTAGCCTCCAGCACAAACTCATTCTGAACAAGCTTTTCTGAGTTTGGGTAGTAGGGGTTTGATTGACACAATGTTCTTTTGGTCATTAGGTGTCTAAAGAATGTATAGTCTCTTATCATTGTAACGTGATGTCATGGTGAAAAATAAATGGATGTGATTTTAATGTTTTAATCTCAACTTCTGATGTTAAATCCAATGGTTGGTGACTATGAATCCCTGAACACTAGGTGACTTTCAGAACGGATCTTAATGTCAATCCCATCTTGAACCAAACATAAGATTATTTAAGAACTGGATTAATTAGCATTATACATTCACTAACATGACTTATTTAAGAACTGGATTAATTAGCATTATAGATTTCTCGTAGTGACTGAAGATTAAGTTTCAGTACTCCACAAGGCTGCATACATGATACATGTAATGAATGAATTAATTGGAGTCTTACAATGGTATATTCTTGTCACACCCCAGCTCTGGCCCGCACCACATCCCGGGCTCGACTATACTGTAGCACGATATTGTCCGCTTTGGGCCCCGACCACGCCCTCACGGTTTTGTTTCTGGGAACTCACGCTAGTAGTTTGTTTTTTATTTATTCGTACTTTTATTATTATATTTTGCTTCCGCACTGTGCACATGGCTACGTCACCCTTACGTGACGACCAGCACGCCTTGATTTCGGTCGGAGTGTGTCAATTCTGGTACGCTCAAGCCGATGGAAGACTATCTAAAGCAAATTCCTCGAGCGATGACATAGTTCCTTACTTTTCGGAAGACATCCCATGGACCTGTGTAGCTCCTAAATGTCGCACAACATAAATAACAAAGAAAAAAAAGGGTAAATAATGTACTCGTTTCGCAGATATATTGACAAGAGGAACTAACAAAAATCTATTTCTTGGTTTGTACGTCACTGAAACAAATTCGGTATCAGTAGCTAGCAAACCCGAAAAGGGTCCCTCCGTGGAATCCCTTAAAATTGTGAATGTAGTATACAGTCTCCTTAAGTGGAATTAGTGGTCTCGGAAAGTGCAGCGAGCTTAGGGTAGAAGAAAGCCAGATAACATGTAATTGATAAAGTCACTAACAGGGCCGGTTTAGAGATTTTTGAGGCCCGGAACGACGCCAAAAAATATGCCCTCATTTTATATAAGAAAATTATTTGTTTTCATACGTAAGACATCGATAAAATTATACTTAGAAAATCACTTAAAACTTAATAATTTAAAAACGTAGAAAAACTAATTTGTTGTTTCGTGAGAAGGAAACAAAAAAACTTCTAGTTTACAAGTAGATAGATATGAGTTTTATTTTTCATCTAAACTTTTAAAGTGTTTTTGTATAAATCGTGAGGTGTTTTTTCTTGTTTACTAACCTTGTCAATATGGGATTAAAAAAATAATGATGGTTTTTAGTCTTTAATTGATATGTGTAAGTAATAAATGGGTACTAAATTAAATTTTTTGATGACACGTCATATGATTTGCAAATTTGATCAAAAAATTTGGTCAACGCATTACTCTTTGTTGAAGATTATACTTGAATTGGAACAAATGTTTTAAAAATAACAACCCACATAGCTATTAGTTACTAATTAAAAATAAATTAACAACCAAACAAAAATTCGTAAAAAATGAAAAGAATAAACATGCACTTAGCATTTCGAACTCAGGACCTCTCGTTAATTTTAAACAACAAAAACCATTGATTCTGATTAAACTCTTGATCATTTAGCCAAATTATGTATATTTATACTTTTATGAAAAGAAATTTGTAAAAATTGAAAGATAGATAAGCGCACATGGTGTCTTGAACACAAGACATCCTCATTAATTTCAAGCAACAAAACCACGGGTTCTAGTTACATTTTTTTGTCACTGGGTCTAATTTTATAAATTTATACTCTTATGAAAACATATATAAATATATGGCCTTAATAATTTTGGTGCCCCTAATTATCTTGGGCACCGGACGGTCGCTCTGCCACTGGACCTGGGCCGGGCCTGGTCACTAATGAATGGTTACAAGTTATATGCTTCGCGGATTTGATTCCTGTCACTAATGCTCTACCGCTTACTTGAACCTCCAGTTTGATTTATGTAATGCATTCATGGCTAGTGACGGGAAATAATATGAGGACATTGATCTATCAAAACTAAAGGAAATCCCCGATACCTGGCGGGGATAAATATGTACTCATGCTGCACATCAAGGTTGAGCAAATGAACAATTTGAAGGGTGAATGTGTTAAAACACAAAAGGAAACAAATTGGAATATTTGCTATAATCCTTTTGCAGCGAACAGATTCGTCGAGAAGATCACTGCAGATAACCTTAAGCAGCGAAGAGTACCCTCTCGCAAAAGTGTCGACGAGGGATTTTATTATTATTTCACGCTTCATCGAAAAAGGCTCTTGTTGGAAATACTCCAACGTTTTCTTTGTTGTCCCATACTCGACGTGCATTTTCAGCTATGTTAAAAGTCCAAAAAAAGGCTTATCCTGGTGCATATGGGTTTAGGAATTCCTAATTATTAAAGGATTTTAAACAAAAAAAAAAAGAAAAAGAAAAAAGGTTATTAAGGGATATTGAATACAGGTCTAGCTAGGAATCCCTGGTAGGGGAGGGTGTGCAAACTGTAAACTAATATAGATAGAAATATAGAGAGAGAAAGTCAAGAGAATTTAGAGAGAGAGAAGTATAGAAACTGTAATCTTCAATATATTTTCTTAACCTCCAAGCTAGTACATCTTTCTGTATTTATACATCTCAGCCTTCTTAACAAACTAACAACTTAACGAACTTTCTAATCTCCATACAAGTGGCAACATCCTAGCCTTTCATTATAATCCCTATCATCCCCCCACAAGCGCATGTTTGGAGGATACTAACATGAGATTGGTACAATGAAAGCGAAACAAAGGGGCACTGAGGCCTTTGGTTAAAACATCAGCAAACTGTTCTTTGGAGGATACAAACTGCACCAGTAGCTTGTGTTTGGCAACCCTCTCCCGCACAAAGTGCACATCAATTTCAATGTGTTTGGTCCGTTGATGTTGAACTGGGTTGAAAGACAAGGCAATAGCAGAAAGGTTGTCACAAAACAGCACAGGTGTCGCAGAGATGGGAATATGCAGGAAAGTAAGAATCTGTTGAATCCAGTCCAATTCAGCTGCCGTGGTAGATAAAGCACGATATTCCGCCTCAGTTGAGGATCGTGAAACTGTTTGTTGCTTCTTGGATGACCAGGAGATAGGGTTATTGCCTAAGAACACAGCCAGACCAGTTGTTGACCAGCGATCATTGGGATCCCCCGCCCAATCAGAATCGCTAAACGCATGTAAAGTCAAATCACCCTTAGAGTAGTTGATACCAAACTCCATGGTGCCTTTCAAATAGCGCAAAATCCTTTTGACAGCAGTGAAATGAGATACCATCGGATTCTGCATGAACTGGCAAACTTGGTGCACAGAAAAGGCAATATCCGGCCTGGTAAATGTAAGGTATTGAAGTGCGCCCACTACACTTCTATACATGGTAGGATTAGCATAGGGTACCCCATCATCCGTGAGTAATCTGGTGTATGGAAGACAGGGTGTATCACACGGCTTGGACTCAAGCATTTCTGTTTTAGCAAGTAAATCCTGCACATATTTCTGTTGTGACAGAAACAGACCGTTTGGGGTTTTAGAAATCTGAATGCCCAGAAAGAAGTGAAGGGGACCTAAGTCCTTGATATCAAATTCAGAAGTTAAATCCCGAATCACTTGTTGGATCTCAGGAAGATCACTGCCTGTGAGGATAATGTCATCAACATAGAGCAACAATATCACAGTATGGGCACCAACAGTCTTCACAAATAAGGAGGAATCAGAGTAAGTGTTATGAAATCCCAACCGAGGCAAGAAAGAAGTGAACCTTTCATTCCATGCCCTGGGTGCCTGCTTCAAGCCATAAATGGATTTATGTAACTTGCAGACCAAAGACAGATTCTGAGGATCCTCAAATCCAGGTGGCTGTGCCATGTATACTTCTTCTTGCAGAATGCCATGAAGAAAGGCATTCTTGACATCGAGTTGATGGAGTGACCAATTGAAATGTGCAGCAAGAGCTAAAACAATCCTCACTGTGGTGGGTTTGACAACTGGGCTAAACGTTTCACTGTAATCAAGACCCGGTTCTTAACTAAAACCTTTGGCAACTAATCGAGCTTTGTGCCTTGCTATGGACCCATCTGAATGCCTTTTGATTTTGAAGATCCATTTACAGCCCACTAAGTTTTTATTGGCTGGTAAAGAGACTAAACTCCATGTCCCTTGCTTATGTAGAGCACTGATCTCATCCTTCATTGCTTCATACCACACTGAACTCTTAAGAGCAGATTTATATGAGGCTGGTTCACTTAGGGACAGATCAATATCATTAGAGGTCTCAAGAGTGGAAAGGAACACCTTCTTCTTTATAATACCACTCTTACTTCGAGTTTGCATCGGATGTAAGTTGAACTGCGGGATAGAGGAAACCACGTGTACAATATCTGGACTATGATCAGGAGCCACAGGGATGGGAGATGTGGCTGAAACTGCACCAGTAATGGATTGAGGTATGGAGGAAGACACAACAGATGGTGGACTGGGGGATGGTTCAGAGGGACTTGACGGGCTGGAATTAATAAGTGGAGAAGGAGATGTGACTATATTCTGAGATGTGACCACATGAGATGAAAAAAGACCATCAAATGAGGCAGAGGATTTGGTTTGTGTTTGTGCCAAAAGAGTTGTATAAGGAAATTCATACTCATTAAACATCACATGTCTAGACACAAAGAATTTATGTTGAGACACAAGATAACAAATGTACCCTTTGTATTTGGAAGCATAACCCAAGAAGACACACTTGGTAGTCTTGGCTTGAAGTTTAGTGGAGTTATATGGGCGTAATAAAGGATAACAAGCACACCCAAAAATTCTCAAGTGAGTAATGACTGGGACAGCACCATATAGGACTTCAAAGGGAGACTTGTTAGACAATATGGGAGTAGGCATCCTATTAATAAGATAGAGAGCTGTTTGACATGCAAAAGACCAAAACTGGGAGGGTATTTTGGCTGTTTGTAACAGTGTGACTGTGGTTTCAATGAGATGTCTATGCTTGCGTTCAGCCATGCCATTTTGTTCAGGGGTGTAAGGGCATGATTTCTGATGGGAAATGCCTTTTTGTAAAAGAAAGGATTGAAGAGATTTGCTAATGTATTCACCACCCCCATCACTTTGCAAAACTTTGATACTTGCAGAAAATTGGGTGAGAACATAAGCATGAAACCCAACAAAAATGGCACAAAGATCAGATTTATTAACCAATGGGAAAATCCAGGAATATCTGGTACATTCATCAATGAATACAACATAATACCTATACCCATCCACAGATTTACAAGGTGCAGGACCCCAAAGATCACTATGCACCACTTCAAATGGAATTACAGATTTATTGACACTGGAAGAAAAAGGTAGTTTGCAAAATTTTCCCTCTAAACAACTTTGACACATGACAGGACTAGAGGCTTTGGGAAAAACAATATTAGACTTATGAAACATGAGAGATACAACAGAATTGGATGGATGTCCTAATCGATTGTGCCAGACATTAGAGTTAACAAGCTGACCAATGAAAGCTTTAGATGGGACAGAACTGTGAGAAGTTGCAGGACAGACAGTGGCCGGGGAAGAAATGGGATAGAGTCCATTACTGCACAACCCTTTGTATAGAATCCTCCCTGTGGCCTTGTCCTGAATCCAAAAACAGAAGGCATCGAAAATAAGCCAACAGTTATTGTCCAAACATATCCTATGGACCGAAAGAAGATTCTGTGTTAATTTGGGAACATATAACACAGATTTCAAGTGGATAGGATAAGCAGAAGGTTTAAGAACAGTGCTACCAATGTGAGAGACATGCAAACCTTCACCATTTGCAGTTTGGATGACTTTATTAGTAGGATAAGGAGATGTCAGTGATAAGTTGGAGAGATCAGCAGTCATATGATTCGTGGCGCCAGAATCAGTGATCCACATTTGGGAATTAGAGGTAGAAGCAGGTGAAGGAGTTGATTGTGAGACCATAGTATGATAAGCATGCAGGGGAGCCTGTGAGTGAGTCCTTTGTGACGGATAGGCAGCAACTGGAGAGTACTGATACCCTTGCTGTGAAGAGGACGCCATCGGGGAATAGGCAGAATGAGCAGCAGCACCAATATAGTTGGGACCCTTCTCATTATAAAAACAGAACCATGTAGTGTGATTGAATCGGCCACAAATTTGACACCTTGACTTCTCAGGTGGAGCAGAAAGAATAGGCTGCTGTGTATTGGGAAATTGACCAAGAATACCAGGACTTGGAGTTTGAATGACATGTGTCTGAGTAGGCATATATTGTCGAGGTGAAAAAAGTCCTGGTGTAGTGATTGAACCTGCCCTTGCCCTTGTTCTTATTAACAGTGAACGGCTTGAAACCACCAGGTACATAGCTTGGGTGAGAGAATCCTCTCGGAGGTGGAGTATTGGCAACCATGGCTGTCATAAATGGTGCATTGATAGTGGACTCGAGAATAGCTTCTTCAGCCAGTAATTGTGTCCGAAATTCCTTCAGAGAAATGACACTCTCACGTCCCCTTATCACAGTCCGAAAAGTATTGTACTCTGCGGGTAAACCATTGAGTGCAAGTATAGCAATGTCCTCATCCAGAAAATTAACCCCAGCAGCAGAAAGATAATCTCTGGCTTCCTTTATCTTCTGCAAATATTGAGTAATGGAATCAGAACCCTTCTTAATTGTTTGTAGATTCGATTTCATCTGAAAAATGCTAGTCTTCGAGACAGTGGAAAACTGCTATTGTAATCGAATCCAGAGCTCTCGAGAATTGGTATTCCCAATCGCACAAGACATGGCTACAGGACTCAAGGATGCAGTAAGTAATTGCATCAAGGCTTTATCATGCATCATCCAAACCAAATACTCATCACTATCAGTGGAAGACAACAAATTATCAACAGAATCGCCAGATATTGCGCTAAATCGAGCAGGACAGGGATGAGATCCATCAACAAACCCTAGGATTCCATTACTTTCAAGTAGTAATTTCATTTGAAAGTGCCAATTCAGATAATTCGAATAATCCAGTTTAACACTCACAGATGTGGAAATCGATGACACCAATGCAGTTATCGGAGATTGAAGAAGCTGTAATTGAGAGGCAGTTACCATTTTTACACTCGTGCAGGTCGAAGACTGCTGAATTTGGCAGAAATGTTGCTGAGACCAAACACCAAACACTTGGAGTGCACGAATTGAAGAAGACGAATCGCAACCAGTAGTACAGTTGCAGAACCCTAGGGATGAAGATAAACCCTAGATTGCAGAGTAAACACAAAGAATTCAACCAGAAATTACCAGCAAGAAGCAGAAAGAGAGATGAAGACGAAGAATCAGAGCTGCGGAAGACTTGGATCGAAGATCAAGCGTGAGCTTTCATGGCGATTGATACCATGTAAACTAATATAGACAGAAATATAGAGAGAGAAAGTCGAGAGAATTTAGAGAGAGAGAAGTATAGAAACTGTAATCTTCAGTATATTTTCTTAACCTCCAAGCTAGTACATCTTTCTGTATTTATACATCTCAGCCTTCTTAACAAACTAACAACTTAACGAACTTTCTAATCTCCATACAAGTGGCAACATCCTAGCCTTTCATTATAATCCCTATCATCCCCCCACAAGCGCATGTTTGGAGGATACTAACATGAGATTGGTACAATGAAAGCGAAACAAAGGGGCACTGAGGCCTTTGGTTAAAACATCAGCAAACTGTTCTTTGGAGGATACAAACTGCACCAGTAGCTTGTGTTTGGCAACCCTCTCCCGCACAAAGTGCACATCAATTTCAATGTGTTTGGTCCGTTGATGTTGAACTGGGTTGAAAGACAAGGCAATAGCAGAAAGGTTGTCACAAAACAGCACAGGTGTCGCAGAGATGGGAATATGTAGGAAAGTAAGAATCTGTTGAATCCAGTCCAGTTCAGCTGCCGTGGTAGGGGAGGGTGTGCAAACCTCTATATAAACAGATACCCTGCACATATGCCAGAGCACACCACAACATACTCTCTCGAGTTTTATCAAGGCCTGTGAGAGTTACCTCTCTCGAGTTTTACCAAGGCCTGTGAGAGGACATTTAACTCTCTCTCTCTCTCTCTCTCTCTGCAATTCTTTTGCTATTGAGGAAAAACCAACCAAAACCGAGCAATGGCAGTCACATCCTTTGGCTTCACTCGCCTGCTGGCCTGAAAAATTGGATGACTACTTGCTTGATCACAGTTACATCACTGGCTCTCAGGCTTCCAAGGATGATCTCACTGTGCATGCAGGTCTTTCTAAGCCACCATCTTCGGAATTTGTGAATCTGTCTAGGTGGCACAACTGTAAAAGCAACCATATAAGCTCTATAACAAACTAGCCAAGAACATAAGATTTAACCAACTAAATCACAATCATCACTCCAAATATTCTGTATATGCAAATACTGAAGTAATACTGCAACACATACCAGCAAACTGTTTGCCGAAGTCTTTCCCGTGTGTTCTGTCATAATAGTCCTTCATAGTTTGTTGTATGATCTCCCTATCCCACACATGGTGAAGATTGGATTTGTTTCTGTACCAACGCAAGGCTATCGTGTTTCCTCCCTCATCTGTCCTGAACCCGACATGCATTGGCTGATGAATATCTCCCACAAAGTGTGTCAAGAAAACCAAGGTCTTAGCCATATTATATCGACGGTCAGATGTGCCTTCTGTGTAGTGTGAAAACTGAGAGGTGAAGTTTTGGACGGCACCAGCAACACACATGTTCTTTACGGCATTGATCACAGGAAAGAATAGTGCTAGACACCATATCATAACTACGTTCAACAAATTAGGATTAAGAGCCATTAGAGAAATCTACACACAATCTTCTCCTCTTTGCAAAACTCAATGCTCTCCAAGTAGTAGGTACTTGGAACAATAAGAGCGTGTTTTTTGTGAGAGCAGCGACTTGTGGTTTTTATACTACAAAATATGGATTACCCTATAATAATCCTACAAGGAATACAAGACCAAATCCTTGTACGAGTTCTATTCTTAAGCTTATCAACACAGAGTTTCAATCCAAACCAAAGTTGAATTAACTCTCATAAACATATTAAGACTTGTTGATAGCAATCCGAGACAACAAGGATTATTACCAAACTGTATGAATCACACTCATACTCTAACAACAACCACATTGCTGCTCTTTTTTCTGCTGTTTTTGGAGAAGTATCTGGTGTCATTATCGAGACTGGGGACGCAGCTTCTACTTATACTCCTTCCGTAGCTGAAACAAAGGCCTCAGCTGACGATGGTGACGATGTTGACATCTTTGGCGAAGAGTTCGTTAATGCTGATCTCTTTGGTGAAGTGACCGAAGAGGAGAAGAAGCTTGCTGAAGTACGTGTGGCAGCTTTCGTCAAGGCACATAAAGAGAAGAAAGAGTCTGGCAAGTCATCAGTTTTGTTGGACGTGAAGCCAAGGGATGATGAAACTGACATGAACTGCTTGAGGAGGCTGTAAGCCTGTAAGAAGTGTGGACACGGAAGGGTTGCACTGGGGAGCATCCAAACTTGTTGATGTTGGGTACGGGTAAAGAAGTTGCAAATAATGCTTACAATTGTTGACGACCTGGTCTCTGTCGACAGTCTTATTGAGGAACATCTTACTGCTGAACCAATAAATGAGCATGTGCAGAGCTGTGATATCGTCGCCTTCAACAAAATATGATTGGAGCTTGCAGATCTATGGCGAGAGACGATAAATATATGCTGGGATTGAGTTAATGCAAAAAATTCAGTAAGTGTACACAATTGGGGCAACTTAACCAGAGATGTTTATCTGCTTATTTGGCTAATTTTACTCATTCCCCGGACCGCCGTGGAAAGAGTTGGTTTTTGCTAGAAAACCTTAAGTCTGGCCTAACATTTGGCATTTCCCATCCATGCTCTTTTATTCGAAGGAAAACTAACGAAAAGTCCAAAAAAACTTCTTTTTTAATAAAAAGCCATTTTTAAAGGTATAGTGAATAGTACTAGAGAAATGTATAAATGTGGTTTTTCGTTAAAAGTGAACAGTACCGAGAGTGTTTTGTTAAAACTCCCTTTATTTTACTCCAACAATACGCACTAATTTGGGAAGACTTTTTGGTGTGCTGGGAACAGGTACATTAAATGTTAAATGGTTTGATATTTGAAAAAGAAAATTGGTGATAATCAAAGACAGAGGAGGGGGCACCATTGTTGATCATTTGGTAGACACTGATCGACCATTTTAAGGTAAATGTTGTCTTTATCATGGTCATCTTAGATCATGAAAAGGTTTCACTTTAAAAAATTAATGGTACACGATCTCTAAATCTCAGGACCTGCCTTTCATCAGTTTCATGGTAGTAAGTGAAGATTTAGGAAATTGGAATTTGGTCCGTAATTAGACTGCCAATATTATGTTACAGCGCCATCTGTAACGCAATATTGCTGACCAAGTGATATCATTAAAGTGTTAAATTCATTGGTTCAACCCAATCAATTGTGCTTAAGCTACTAAAATGATGTTAAGTGGAAAATGTTTAGAAATAGAGAAGAGGAAAGTTTGCTCAACATACTCCTGCATTATCTAATGTTTTCATGTTCAGCATAAATTGGCATGTATTCATCGCTTCTCAATGGAACAAAGTTCCAAGAATCCGAAGGAATCAATAGAAATTCTAGGTTTGATTTATATTCAACGGTTGAGATTAAATCTCAATAGAATCCGACAGCTATTAAAATTCTAAATATATATTTAAAAATTAAATAATATATATGTTTTTCGGTTCGGTTCGGGATTACCGAAATCCTGAAAACTTGAGACTGATTCCCGTACCGAAATTTCGGGATTGGTTAGGTATTGGGTACCGAAATGACGTATGTTCCAACAATAAAAAGACCATGAAATGAATTATGGCACAACTAGTTCAACTTTCTTCTTTCTTTATATGCTTTTTTATAAGACATTTATTCTTCTTACATTTGAAGATATCTCAAGATATTTCTTTATATGTACCATCTCTAACAGATGTAGAGCCCATCAACACATATAGATCACATCTTTATTAGAAATATGATACAACGTGCTATAAAAAAGGTGGTACTACCATTTTTGTTATATTTTATACAAATCCGTTTTTACATGAGGATCTTATAGATGGTTGTCGCATGCGTGTTGAGGGTAGTTCACTGGGCATGTGCTGTTGAGTGAAGTAGGAAATGGGATCGGTGTATCCACCTCCTTCAATGGAATGCTTCAACATGTAATAAATGCTCGGAGATTTCAGGATCGATCATATATGATGTAAACAGACACATAACATTCCAAGTTGTAGTAAGAAGCGTGACATGTGTAGTAAAATTACACACATTCATTATAGATTGATACATTGAATAAAAGTGAAAAATCAAACAAGAAAAAGCTGATCACGAAGAAGTTGCTTTTGGCTTTTGGGCAACAAAATCTCTAAAAGTATCCAAAGCAGCAACCGAACTTGTTGGAAATCTGTGCTCAAATTTCTCACTCAGCTCCAAAGCTCGTCGTTTCATGTCCTCGTCACTCATCAGCATCTCGATTCCCTTCACTATATCTTCCTTCTTGATTAATATTTTCTCGTCAGGAATAGGGATCTGATGCCCTACTTTCAGAAAGCTTGCCACCAAATTGGCATCATCGTGTTGGTCCCCTCTGATTGGCCATGCCAAGATCGGGACCCCACACCCGATTGCCTCCACCGTTGAATTCCATCCACAGTGTGATAAAAATCCACCCGTTGATGGATGGCCCAGGATCAGCAGCTGTGGGGCCCATCCGTGTATTATCAAACCTCTTTTCCCCACTCGAGCCTCCATTTCGTGTGGATAGTATCCTTCTTCGCCTTCCGAAGCGGCCCGCGGGGAACCTGGCTGTCTGCCCGAACCGGATTGGACCACCCATATGAAAGGCTGGGTGGATGATTCCAATGCCTCTGCCAGTACTTTGTACTCCTCCAGTGTAGGTGCTACCGTGCTACCGAATGACACGTAGAGGACTGATCTGGACGGCTTCGAGTCTAGCCACTCGACCACCTCGTCTTCGGTGATGTTTGACCCTCGGGTGCTGGTTCGGAACTCGCGGTCGTGGAGAATTGAACCGGCCGATTTCCAGTATTGTTCGGGCAAAAGCGGGCCAACTCCCCAGACCGCTTTTCCAATTTGATCCGCAATGTACTTAAGGAATGGACGCTCCAGATCATCAACGCAATAGATCGGTCAGCATCTTCCGCCCACGGTGGTTTACCTCCTGGTTGCGGATGGCCCCTTCTTCCCGGGCCAGGTCCATTAAGAGACGGGTCGGGTGGAGGCACACCGTGCCCCGGTCCAAATGGAGGAAAACCAACTGCATCTTGGCCCGGCAGAGGCATACCTGCATTTGGGCCAAATGGAGGAAAGCCACCTACACCTTGGCTCGGTGGCGGAGGAAAACCTGCAGCTGGCCCTGTTAGTGGGCCGCCATCATGACCGGGTGGCGACGGAAAACCTGCACCTGGCCCTGTTGGTGGGCCGCCACCATGACCGTGTGGCGGTGGACCGCGAGACTGTCGTTTAACATCAGATAGAGTGAGAGCCATTTCCTCGGGTAACCCGGGGAGCAAACGGGTCTCGTCGGACTTGATATCCAAGGGCTGAGCCTTCCACATGGCATACTCCATGGCGGCAGAGCAAGCACCAGAGGTGAAGAAAGCTACGGTTGGAATTTCAAATTTCTTAAAAACTTTGGCAGTCCAGCCCATCATGACGTCAAGCACGGCACATACGGGCAGCGCAGAATCCGAACTCTGGCATCGGGTCGTAAGGAGTTTCTCAAGACCGTTAGCCATCTGGTTGTCCTGATCGTGGTGGCGGTGGAGCGGCTGAGGAGTTGGCTGAGGTGGCGTTGAAGGATCAGACGATGGGATTGATTCAGGGATTTCGGCGATTTGGACAAGCGGGTGCTGGCGGAGGGAAGAGGGGACGGAGGAGGAGAAGTTGGAAGATATAACGAAAACGGATTTGAAGTCTCGGGAGGCTATTTGCTTGCAGAGCTCCATTAGCGGGAAGAGATGTCCCTGCCCATAAAATGGAACGATCCATATCTCATTCGCCATGTTTTGAATTCGTAAGATCGTTGGGGATTTTATAGGGAAGAATTAACAAAGAATCAGAAGAAAGCTTTTTTTTTTTTCGGTCAACGATCAGATGAAAGCTTAGCTGCGAAGGAATGGGTTGGATTTTGAAAGGGAGAGAGACGAAAGTAGGCTAACCGCTACGACGCATGGACAGATACACGAGCCAGAATACATCAAATTTTTAAAATTAAAAACAAAGTATGGTATAGTTACAGCAATTTATCTCATAAGTATGTATTCAATAAAAATATTTTTTTTAATGAATGATAGTATTTACATTAAAAAAAAGGAATAAGTTTTAGAAAATACTACTAAATTGTAGTATTAAGCGACATTTAAAAATATATTAACAAAAAAAAAAAAAAAAAAAAAAAAAGACTTGCTAAGAAACTAATTTACCTATCTGCCTTCTTCCACCAGATCGTGTCAAAGGCCATGGCGGGGATATCCGCAAACCATCGGATACCCGTATTTAAACTGTCAAATACTTGTATTCATCTTTTAAATGCCATATTTGTTAACCTAGATACATATTAAATATGTGGCTGGCCGTATTAAAGCGTACTGTATCTATTCTTGTATTTGATACGCAATACGCAACAGAACTGGCATCGTAGGAGGTAGGGTTTGACTGTTAGGTTCGTTTAAACAGTTAAAAATAGAACCTGTAAAGCATGCATGTTTTGGTCGACAAGGAGATGTAATACTCTGAAACTTGTAAAGCATGCAAGTTTTGGTCGACAAGAGATGTAATGCTCTGAAACTTGTAAAGCATGCAAGTTTTTGTTGACAAGGAGATGTAATGCTCTGAAACTTTGACACCTGGAAATCAAGAGTCATACTTGTTTGTGACGGTGTCATTCTCTTATTAATTAAGTTTTTCTTCATCAGCACGTATTGTAAAGGGACTTGACCGTTGTGAAAAGGTTCTTAGTCTTCTGACCGTATTGTAAAACTATTATAGTTAAGTCATGTTAATTAGGATTACTTCTTTTGTTGCCTAATTGAGATGGATGTTCTGCCGTCTTGTACGCGTCTTTGATGTATTATTTTATTGTGTCGAGTTTGAAAACATTTTAAATCGTACTGGTAAGGTAAGGTAATTGTATGGGAGCATTGACGATTGAAGAATGTATTTGAAAAAAACTTCATGAAGCATTGTGTATATCATTCAAAGTTTTAACAAGGAAGTTATGCCGTCATCACTCATCAGCCAGAATTCTGATTTTGTCTTGTGTTCTGCAGCCTCGAGTAGAGTTTTTAAATTTGTTTTGATGCATTTTTTGAAACCCTAAGTCAACCTCCAGCACAAACTCATTCTGAACAAGCTTTTCAGAGTTCGGGTAGTAGGGGTTTGATTGACACAATGTTCTTTTGGTCACTAGGTGTCTAAAGAATGTATGGTCTCTTATCCTTGTAACATGATGTCAAGGTGAAAAATAAATGGATGTGATTTTAATGTCATATTCCGGTACGCTCAAACCGATGGAAGACTATCTAAAGCAACTTCCTTGAGCGATGGCGTAGTTCCTTACTTTCGGAAGACTTCCCATGGACCTGTGTAGCTCCTAGATGTCGCATAACATAAATAACAAAGAAAAAAAAGAGGTAAAGAATGTACTCATATCGCAGAGATATTGAAAAGAGGAACTATAGCAAACAACTATTTTTGTACGTCAATGAAACAAATTCGGTGTCAGCAGCTAGCAAACCTGAAAAGGGTCCCTCCGAGGCATCCCTTAAAATTGTGAAAGTAGTATACAGTCTCCTTAAGTGGAATTAGGGGTCTCGGAAAGTGCAGCGAGCTTTGGGTAGAAGAAAGCTAGATAACATGTAATCGATAAGGTCACTAATTAATGGTTACAAGTTATATGCTTCATGGATTTGATTCCTGTCACTAATGCTCTACCACTTACTTGAACCTCCAGTTTGATTTATGTAATGCATTCATGGCTTGTGACGGGAAATAATATGAGGGCATTGATCTGTCATAACTAAAGGAAATCCCCGATACTTGGCGGGGATAAATATGTACTCATGCTGCGCATCAAGGTTGAGCAAATGAGCAAGTGATATATATTTGAAGGGTGAAAGCGTTAAAACACAAAAGGAAACAAATTGGAATATTTGCTATGGATCCTTTTGCAGCGAACAGATTCGTCGAGAAGTTCACTGCAGGAATCTTAAGCAGCGAAGAGTTCCCTCTCCCAAAAGTGTCCGACGAGGGACTTTATTATTATTTCACGTTTCACCAAAAAAGGCTCTTGTTGGAAATATTCCAACTTTTTCTTTGTCGTCCCATTCTCGACGTGGATTTTCAACTACGTTAAAAGTCCAAAAAAGGTTTATCCTGGTGCATATGGGTTTAGGAATTTCTACTTATTAAAGGATATTGAATTAGGGTCTGCCTAGGAATCCTTGGTAGAGGAGGGTGTGCAAACCTCTATATAAACAGATACCCTGCACATATGCCAGAACACACCACAACATACTCTCTCGAGTTTTATCAAGGCCTGTGAGAGGACATTTAACTCTCTCTCTCTCTCTCTCTCTCTCTCTCTCTCTCTCTCTCTCTCTCTCTCTCTGTGCAGTCTTTCGCTCTTGAGGAAAAACCAACCAAAACCGAGCAATGGCAGTCACATTATTTGGCCTCAACTCGGCTGTTGGCCTGAAAAAACTGGATGACTACTTGCTTGATTGCAGTTACATCACCGGCTATTTGCTTGATCGCAGTTACATCGCCGCCTCTCAGGCTTCCAAGGATGATCTCACTGTACATGCAGGTCTTTCTAAGCCACCATCTTCGGAATTTGTGAATGTGTCTAGGTGGTACAACCACATCGCTGCTATTTTTTCTGCTGTTTTTGGAGAAGGATATGGTGTCATTATTGAGACCAGGGACGCAGCTTCTACTTATAATCCTCCTGTAGGCTGCAGCTGAAACAAAGGCAGCTGACGATGATGATGATGATGTTGATCTCTTTGGCGAAGAGTTCGTCGATGTTGATCTCTTTGGCGAAGAGACCGAAGAGGAGAAGAAGGTTGCTGAAGAATGTGTGGCGGCTTTCAAGGCATATACAGAGAAGAAAGAGTCTGGCAAGTCATCAGTTCTGTTGGACGTGAAGCCATGGGATGATGAAACTGACATGAAAGTTCTTGAGGAGGTAATAAGAACCTTGTTCTAACCTTCAACGCATGGCACATAAACTCTGTCTGTATTATTACTCAATAATATACTTTTCTCATCATAACCTGCCTTGCACATTTAGTATACTATATATATCTATTTCAGACTTGCAGGCTAAGTTTCTACAATCAATAACCACCCAACTAACCATCCAATCCAATGACAAGTGTCAAGCATCTAATAAGGGTTCCATGAGCTAACAGAATATACACATACCTATTAATTTGGATAACCCTTCTTAGTATCCTATCATTACCCCACCCAAAGAAACAGACCTTGTCCTCAAGGTTGAAAACTAGGAAATCGACGCTTGAAATCTTCATATTCTTCCCAAGTTGCATCGTCCTTAGAATGATTTTTCCAATGAACAGGAACTTCAAGAATCTGAGAGTTGGCCTTAGTGACCACCCGATGCTGAAGAATGGCTAATGGAGTTGATTGTAACAAACCTTCATTAGTGACATCAGGGAGCATAGTAGCAGGGGCCATACCCACACGGCACACCCAACTGCTTCTTCAAACATGACACATTAAAAACAGGATGTAATTTGGAATGAACTAGAAGTTTGATTTTGTAAGCTACTGTCCCAATCTTTTCCAACACCTCAAAAGGCCCATAAAACTTCGGTTGTAGCTTGCGAAATGGATGACAAGCCAAAGACTAGTGCTGGTAAGGAACAAGTCTGAGGTAAACCATATCACCGACTACTAAAGTGCGTTCAGTACGATGTTTATCCGCCTATTGCTTCATCCGCACCTGAGCAGCTTCCAAATTGGTCTTGAGTTGAGATAAAATCTGTGATCGAGTTTGCAAACACTTATTGACCATATCCAATTTGGTGGTGCCAGATTTATACGTTGGAACCGCAGGAGGAAGTTGGCCATACACAATTTCATATGGTGTGAGCTTTGAAGAAGAGTGATAAGAGGTATTGTAACTCCATTCAACCCATGATAACCACTGGAGCCACTTCTTTGGTTGCAGGCTACAAAACAGCGCAGGTATATTTCTAGACATCTGTTGATTACCTCGGTTTGCCCATCAGATTGGGGATGATACCCAGAGCTTAGACACAATTTAGACCCTTGTAATACAAAGAATCCTTCCAGAAAGCGTTGAGGATCACAGGGTCTCGGTCACTAACAATTGTTGCAGGCATACCATGTAGCTTGAAAATGTGATCTACAAAAATCTGAGCAACTGAACGGGCTACGTAGGGATGAGACAGCGCCACAAAATGTGCATATTTAGAGAACCGATCAACAACCACAAAAATAATAGTCTTCCTTTTGCAAGGTGGCAACCCAACAATAAAATCCATGGAAATGTCTGTCCAAATAGTTTGAGGGATTGGCAATGGGTTCAATAGACCTGGAGAAGCCAATGTTTCATATTTATTTTGTTGACAAACTTGACATTCAGCAACCATTCTTCTAATATCAACCTTCATGCCTAGCCAGTAAAAAGAGCGAGAGATACTTTTATATGTCTTTAGAAAATCGGAGTGTCCTGCCATCAAGGTGCTATAATGTTCATGAAATATCTTATCCCTCCAATTGGCAGTCGGACTCAACACAATTCTGCCCCTATGCTTAAGAAAACCATTATCATAATGGTAGTTAGAAGAAAATGTATTAGTAGCACCATTCAAAACAGAGGGCTCCTTGAGCTTAGAAATAATCCAAGGCTTCTGCTCCAAGTGTCGGTGCAAGTCGTCTAACCAACCCATGTAAGGATAGGAAATAACACATAATTGAGCCTCCGAATGCAATCAAGATAGTGCATCAGCAGCCTGATTTTCAATGCCTTACTTCTTCTGGATTTCGTAATCAAATCCCAAAAGTTTAGAAATCCATTTTTGTTGGAATGGAGTATGGGCCCTATTTTACAAAAAAAAAAAAAAAAAAAAAACAAATTCAGACTATGATGGTCTGTTCGTATAATAAAATGGTTGCCTTGAAGATAATTTTGCCATTTTTTAATAGCATGAACGATTCCAAGCATTTCCCTTTCATAAGCTGACATAGCTTGAGATCAAGGCCCAAGAGCTTTACTTGTAAAAGCTATAGGTTTGCCTTCTTGTTGTAGTACAGCACCAATGCCCATGTTAGATGCATCTGTCTCGATAACAAATGTCTTCAAAAAATCTGGAAGAGCTAGAACTGCTAGGGACAACATCACTTCTTTAAGCTTATTGAAAGAAGCCGTAACCTCAGAATTCCAGTGGAAGGCATCCTTTTTAGTCAAGGAAGTTAATGGCCCACAAATCCTTCCATATCCTGGTATAAACTTTCGGTAATACCCAGTCAAACCCAAAAATCCCCGCAAACCTTTAATTGAAGCATGTAAGGGCCAATCTTGAATAACTTGGAGTTTTGAAGGGTCCGCTGCAACTCCGTTTCGAGATACCACATGCCCCAAGTGCTCGATATGTGATTTACCAAAATCACATTTTGATTTCTAAACAAACAACTTATGCTGCTGCAAGACTTGAAAAATTGTAGTGAGATGTAGCAGATGCTCTTCCCAAGTAGAACTGTAAATCAAAATATCATAAAAAAAAATACCAGAACAAAGGGGCACAAAAAGGGTCGAAAACGCTCATTCATTAAACTTTGAAAGGTTGTTGGAGCATTTATGAGTCCAAACGGCATTACAAAGAACTCATAATGTCCATTATGAGTGCGGAATGTTGTTTTTTTTTATATTTGCAGGGTGAACTTGAATCTGATGATAACTGGCCCTTAAATCCAACTTGGAGAAGAATTGAGCACCCAACAATTCATTAATTAATGGAATGGGATATTTATCCTGGATAGTCAACAAATTCAAAGCTCGATAGTCCATACACATCCTCCAACTATTATCCTTCTTCCGAACCATCAAAACAGGGGAAGAAAAAAGACTATTACTGGCTTGGATAAAACCAGAATCTAATAACTCCTGAACACATTTCTCGATCTCAAACTTTTGCACAGGATTGTATCGATAAGGTCTTGCACTAGGTGGTTTACTTCCTTCCATAAGTGTGATCTTATGGTTATGAGACCTTGATGAAGGTAAAGTGGTGGGTGACGGAAGATTGATTCAAACTGAGACAATAAATCATCCAATTCAGCTTGTTGAATGTGAGATAAATCTCCCATTACAGTCACTTCAATGTTCGGAGCAATAAGAAACAAGACTACACCAAAAGAACCTTGATTCAGCAGCCGTTCTTGTGAATTTTGGGAATTAAATCAAATATTTATCGGGTTTGAATTTTTGTAATTTATCTTTAAAATTCGTTGACCTTTTAAGTTCACAATTAATGTTTTTGAATAGATTTCAAAACCACGAGCACATAGGTGTAGGCCATTTGTGAATCGGGACGAGAAAAGAGATGTTACAGACGTTTAGAAGTTTCTTAAATAAAATAGGATTTAATATTTTTAGGGGTTCCTACTAATTTGGGAAGAGAATAATTTAAAAAAAAAAAAAAAAAACAGATTAGACGTTGTCTAGATGGCAGCAAGAAGATGAGGGGGAAGGAAGGTAGTTGCGGAAAAAGAAGGAGGGAACAGGGGGACGAATCAGAGGAGCAAAGAGGAAGGAAGGAGGCCAATCAGAAACAAGAGAAGGGAGAGAGGTGTGGAACACCAGATTCCGTCGACCCGTACACCCATACACCCAACCCGTTGGACCCGATTAGATTCTGGTGGTTCCTAGCATTTTTTAGGCGAATTGCACTCAACCATCACCTGAAATCACCACCACACTTCTTCTCCTTCATTGTTCATTCAAGATTGGACATAAATTGGGCCAATTTGTGGCGTTTTGCGACGGGACACTGAAGGCTTCATCGGCTGCGATCCGCAAATTATCAAGTTAACTTTGCCAATTACCTCAACCTTAGGAACAAAGCCCAAGTAGTGGTGGCGGTGTCGGAGCGAGTATGGAGGTCGAATTGAAGCACACCCAATTCTAGGGTTCCGGCAGTTCGTGGGTGATTTCAGCCGTTTCCCGGCTGAATTGGACTTCAGCCTAGGTATGAAAATTCCTCCCCTCACTAAGATCTACTTGGCTGTAAAATTTGGTAATTTTTGGAAATAGTTGAATTTTTTGGCAAGTCGGGGCTGTCGACCGCCACGTGCAGCGGTGCATGGGCCGAGACCCCACCTGTCCTTCCTAGAATAATTTGGATACCATGGTTCCATATGTGACATTCAATTGACGAAAACCCATCGTATGACTATAGTTTTGACAGAGACCGCCGCTCTGACATTATATGAATTGACGATCCGATCGTTGGATCAGCACCAAACTTAAATAAGTTATAGAACATAACATTTGAGGATATTAGGAACTGAAAGATTGGGAATCCAAGTATGGATCTTCCCGGATTGGTTTCCTAAGTTTGTAAAGCTAAACGTTGGCCGCCACGTAGTTTTAGCGATTGGCAGAGATCCAACCGTTGGATCTAAATGAAATTTTAGTATGTTATTCCAGAAGCATAATGTGGACTTTGGAAAGTTACGGATCAGAAATCTGATAGGCGGATCTTTCGGTTTATATTCTAGGTTTGTGGACCCTACTCTCGATCTTGATCAACGGTTGAGTTTTTAATGAACTAGATCGAGTTATTATAGCGTATCGTTTATCTTAGAGTGATGTTGAGAACTTATGGAGCTTAGTGGGCTCATCGTGTTGACGTGTCTTTCTTGGTTGACGTGCATCTCGATTTATGTCCTAGTGGCACCATATTGAGTTATACATGTTTATTAAATGTGATTTCTATTGAATTGTTATTTTTATTTTTAGCCATCGATCTATGTTTATTAATTGTGATTCAACTGTAACTTGGCAACATTTATGAGATGTGGTTTGATTTGTAAGCTTGGTATGATGTGTATGATTGTTTTTATGATGATGTGAACCTAGAATTTTATTAGCAATATTATGTAACACTTTTATGCCTGTATGACAAGATAGTTAGTGGTCATGAGAAGTTGATAGTGCAGGTGCCTACGTTGTAAATCATAGGGATTGAGGTAGGGGTAGATTGTGTGCTGAACTGATTACACTAAGTAGCAGTGGTACTTAGATGGTCCTGCTTGGTATATCCGCGATGAGGGACCATACGTATTTCAAGGGTGATCATGCTTGGTATATCCACGATGGGGGACCATAAGTATTCAAGGGTGATCATGCTTGATATATCCGCGATAAGTGATCACTGCCTGCACGATGAGATTATGCCTAGGTTCTGTTTGATATATCCATGATGGGGGACCATACGCATTCTAGGGGAGATGAGGATTAGTTGTACTTGGTACATTTGATAGGCGATCATATTTTAGTTTGGTTTAGTTGAGTGGTCCGGAACCCGAAGTTGATGGATTTCGTTGAGTGGTTCGAAATCCCATTCTTTGGAGAAGTAGACTTGGCTTAACTGTGTCACTCTAGCCTTAGTTTTAGTATATTTGTGAACAATGGTTTTGAGAATCTTGTCAATTGAATTAGAAAAACTGTTGGACGTCTAAGTGACTTATTTGGGATTTTTTACGATTCGATTATGATTTCATAAAGTATGAATTTAGAAGATATGGATATGATTGTTATTATTGGTATTGTGCTTTGTCGGTTCTTTGATATGATATATGTTGTGAATTGTGGTATTATGTTGGGACATAGTGGTTTATGTGATGAATACTTGAGTGTAGTGAATGGTGAACTACGAATGGCTTGATCCCTATTGAAGGTACGTAGGCAGTTTAACGAGAAGGTTAGATGCAACCATAAAGTATACAAAAAATTACTATGTGATTCGATTCTCGAGTTATGCTTTGCCATATCCCAGGGGCGGGGTATGTTAGACATACGGGTATTTGGTGACGTCACGTGTCAATCCTGGACGTAAGTCGGGATCGAGGTGTGACAATTCTACTTGACAAGCTATTACTAACCTTGGTGCAAGAGGAGGAGAACTATATAAGCAATATTGTTGTTGGCCCAAAGTAAATTCCATCTTTAATTTCTTGATTTCCCAGAGAATGGGTCCCAAAATTCTCAGCCATTGAGATCCTAAGACAACATCACAACCCCGTAACTGCAAAACATACAAATCTAAGATGTATTCATAGTCTTGAATATTAATTTTGACCTGAGAACAACACCCCATACTGGCAATTGTACCCCCATTGGCAATCATCACATCAAATTTCTTAAGTGGATCTATCATCCAACCCATCTTCTTGGCCAAAACAAAGTTAATGAAATTGTGAGAGCTACCCGAGTAAAAAAGAATCATTGCAAGACAATGTTTAATAGACCTTAAGACCTTCATAGTTGGAATACTATCAGGAGCAGAGACATCATACATAGCACAAGCAGTAATACGAGCATTCGATAATTCATCATCCCCATCTACCACATGATTAACATTAAGAACCTCTTCAGATCTATCAGACAAATCAAGTAATAAAATTTGCTGATTTTGGCAAACATGTCATTTAAACCATTTCAAAGGACAATAATCACAAAGACCATTTTTCCAGCGTTCCCTAATTTCCTCAAATGTCATCTTCTTAACATTGCTCTGCTTAGGAAAATTAACAGAAGAATTGGGAGTACTTGGATCCGTATAGGTTGGTGTAGCCTTATTGCCACCCGAATTATGCCAAGAAATAATTGGGGCTTTCGAGAATGATCTTAGAATCAGCAAGTTTGGCATCGATTTGTAAGGCAATAGCCTAAGCCTCATAAACATCCAGTGGCCATATAAGCTTCACATTGTGACGGAGCTCCAGCTTCAATCCCCCGATGAAAAAACTTTTAAGCACATTGGAGCAATCTTATGGGTCCGATTGGCCAAACGTCTGAACTCTGTGATGTAATCCCTAACCAACCCAGTTTGCTTCAATTGAACCAAAGCTTTCGAAAAATCCTCAAACTTCGAAGGGCCGAACTCTCCACAGAAAATCTTAACAAAATCAGGCCAATGGGGAAAAATCTTGAGGCAATTCCACCACTGAAACCATTGAAGGGCTTCACGATCAAGATGAAAGGATGCTAATTGAACCTTGCGATTGTCGGCAACTGAGAAATAGTAAAAAAAATGTTTCGCTTTGTACACCGAAGCTAAAAGATCGTCACCGTCAACAAATCGTGGAAATTCAAGCTTGATCGGCGGTTGGCGAAACTGAAATTAAGAATCTTGATGGTGAAATCAGGGATCTTGACGCTTGAATTGAAAATTAGGATCAAGATTCTGATCGCTGAAGGTTTCGTTTGAATAAATGGGATTGCCCCCCAATTCCAACGAACCCACACGGTCACGCCCTTGTTCTTCCATGGTAGCAGAATGAGATTCGACCAACAAGAGACGAGTATCCATTGATGCCATGAATTTGGACATTTGGACTGCGATATTTTGGACCGATTCTTCGATTCTGGAGTTCGAAGCTTCAAGGGCACTGACGCAAGCATCCATCTTTGTGGCACAAGTGGTTCATCTCGGTATACGCAAGGGAAACGTGGGATCTTACAATTGGCTGATACCAATAATAAGAACCTTGTTCTAACCTTCAACGCGTGGCACATAAACTTTGTATGTATTATTACTCAACAATATACTTTTCTCATCATGACCTGCCTTGCACATTTAGTTTGCTATATATATCCATTTCAGACTTGTAGGCTAAGTTTCTACAATCAATAACCACCCAACTAACCATCCAATCTAATGACAAGTGTCAAGCATCTAATAAGGGTTCCATGAGCTAACATAATATACACATACCTATTAATTTGGATAACCCTTCTTAGTATATCCTATTAGGAGGCTGTAAGAAATGTCAACATGGAAGGGTTGCATTGGGGAGCATCCAAACTTGTAGATGTTGGGTATGGGATAAAGAAGTTGCAAATAATGCTTACAATTGTTGACCTGGTCTCTGTCGACACTCTTATTGAGGAACATCTTACTGTTGAACCAATTAATGAGTATGTGCAGAGCTATGATATCGTTGCCTTCAACAAAATATGATTGAAGATTGCAGATCTATGGCGAGAGACGATAAATATATGCTAGGATTGAATTAGATTGAATTAGGGTTTATGTTGCTAGGATATTTTGTGTCTTGTTTGTTCTTGCTGCAAGATTTGAGACATATTATCTTTGGTTTTGATCAAAATATTTACTCGGTTTTATATGCTTACCGTTTCTTTTTAATATGCACGAAAGGAGCAAGTTCTTGTTCTTGTCGACAAGCAATAATTGAAGATCGACTTAATTAATCGCACTGCAGAAACAAAGCGTAAAATTTTCGAATGTAAAGCTTGATTAGATCAAAAGGTTTGAGCATAAGTAGGGTTTTGAGGAAGAAGGAAAAACTTCCTTGATATGCAAGGGAGTCCAACACTACTGTATATATATTTAAAAAAAAAAGAAAAGAAAAGAAAAAAACACACTAACTTTGGTTCTATCAACGCTACTGGCGTCAGATAATGTGGTGGCGGCATTGGAAGATTTCATTCTCAGTGGTGATGCGATAGAACCAAATTGTTCTGTGCAATCTTCCCTTGCTTCTTGATTGTCTCGATTTTCCAAATTGTTGTAAGCCATTCGACGGTAGTGATTTGTTGGTGGTGCTGAAAAAGCAACCAAAATTTTTGCCACGTGGCTTGCTGTTTCTTTATTCGCAAGAAGAACAGGCTGGATTAGTGCCACTTTTATATCTTTTTTCGTATTTGTTGAGCAAAAAATTTAGGATAAATTACATTTTACCCTTTCAGATTTGGGGTCGATTTCAATTCCTTACAACATCTTTAAAATATTTCAATTTCATCCATTTACTATCATTTTATTTCAATTTCATACATCCTCATACATCTGTTAGAAAATCCGTTAACTAAACCGTTAAGTGATGATATGGCAAATATGAAATTCACATTTATGCTGACATGACTACCAAATTTGTGTCACGTGGCAAATTTTTTTTTATATACATTTAAAATATTATAATAATTTACCTTATTATAAAAAATAAAAATAAAAATAAAAAACCCATCTTCCCCAAGCCCTTCCCCTACCCTGCAACCTAAACGCACCATCCCCCCCCCCCCCCCCCCCCCACCCCCGCCACCAAGCCTATTCCCCATCCCCAAAACCTAGCCCATTCCCCTTCCCCAAAATTCCATCCCTCCCGCCTACCCAACCCTCCCTCCATTCTCTCTCCATGGTTGTCGCTCAAAATGCAAACCCGGATTGAAAAACCAGATATGGCGCAAGCTCTTGTTCAAGCCATCGCTTACGCCGCTGGTCTCTCCAGAGAAGATGACGGTGTTTCTCGAACTGGATGACACCTTGGTGCACGCACAGGCCGATCCACTGCTGGAGAAATTCGATTTCATATTGAGACCGAGGATCGATGGAAGTTAGGGGCGAAGAGTGGGTGCAAAGGAGAGAAGAAAGGCAGGGAATTTTAGGGGTTTTGGGAAGGTGAAAAGGCTTAGTGGCGGGGTGGGTATTAGGAAGGGGAAGGTGGGTGGGTTAATCACATTCAAGGGCAACAGTAGAGCAGCAAAAGCACGCAAACCTTCGAACCCAAGACCAAGACACACTCTCAAACCCAAGACCGAGAGGTATGATGCAGGAGCACTTTACCATCAGGGTGGGAAGAGGGTTGGTGGGAACGTGGGTGGGTGAGGGAGGGTGGGTCGGGGGGAAGATGGGTTATGGGTTTGGTTTTTTTTTTTTTCTTTCTTTCATTTTTTTTTTTTTTTTTTTTAAGAAAATTCAGGTTTTTTTTTTTAAATTAAAAAATTATTTTATTTGCCATGTGGCTGACATTTGGCAGCCACATGTCATATATGTGGTAACCACGTCAGCATTTAACAGATCAATGGATGGAAAATGTAACGGATGTATTATTTTGAAATAAAATAGTACTTAAGGTATGAAAGTGAAATGTTTTGAAGATGTTGTAAGAAATTGAAATAGACCTCAAACCTGAGGTATGAAAGTATAATTTACCCAAAAATTTATAATGGTTTGGAGTACTCCGAGCTTTTTTTAACGCTTAAATTTTAAACAACATCCAGCGTATATAGAATACCATAGAAAATGCTCAAGTTGTAACTACACATGACCTCAATATCTCATTTAGAACCAGAAGAAAGCCTCACTGTGCAATTTACTCACTTTAGTTTTGAAGGGGTTTGATTGATTTTCTTTCATTTGGATCACTTTTCTTCCTGTAGCAGATAAACACGGAGTATAACCAATCCACTCATGTTATAATACCGAGCGATTTTGAATCCCTCCCAATTACAGAACCTGGCTTTATTTTGATATGGGTGAGCTTTATTTTGAATTTTTTTAAAGGAGTGGGAGTCAAATCAATCAAGTTGTGGATGTATGGCTCTACTGTTCTAAAAATTCCCATCTAAGTGTTAACGCCACATTTATTTTCTAGGCATTTTAAAATTAAGAAAGAACGTCTAGATTGGCTCTAGTGGCCCACCTAGACGCTCGTCTAGGTCGCGATTTTCACTTAAATAGAAAATCGATAACTTTCATTTTGTATTTTATTTATTTCAATAAAATGTAAGAGACTTGTTTAATACTAGGATAACACTCATTATATACTTGTTCTTCATATTTTCAATATGTTCTAATACTATGTAATCTATATGTCAATTTATTTTGCAATTTATATATCCAATACAATTATGTATCTTTTTAAGTATAAATAGGCACTTATTTATACGATATTAATAAATTTACTTAAATTCACCTACGCCCCCGTCTAAGCCCTGCCAACCGTCTAGGCGCTGGGCTCTAGCCCACTGCCCGACTGGTGCTTAGCGTGTTTGAGAACATTGGATGGATCATTTGAATATGTGATCAACAGGAACTCCAGTGATGCCACATCCTCCATCGACTTCCAACCAAAAAGAAAAGACAATCCAATTGAATTCGTCATCCAACCAGTCAGTTAGTAATAGCAGCCCCAATATGCGGTCACACACATTCTTGGTGTCTACTTAACAGAGTGGATGTATGAAATGTATAACTGAAAATCATAACTCACTTGGTGGTCCTGAAGGCCAAGGACAAACACCGGCGTAAAAAGGAAAGGACCGTCAATATTTATCTACTCTTCAATAACAAAGAATCAGTTCTGAACAACCTCATAATTCTCCGCTCCATAAAGCCGCCTGAGAATAACAAAAAACAGGAAGAAATTGTACAATTAGGCAATTAACAGAAAAATGGGTACCAAAGACCTTAACTCCTACGCACATAAATGACACTCTTTTGACCAATTAAAATGACACTTACGCAATATCTATCAAGGATTCTGATTTAATCACAGCCTTTCCTTCTGCAAGTTCAAGGGACGAATGATGCGTTATCATTTCCCTCAGTGTGTGCTTTGTGCTTTTAATGTCATTATCCCACAAGATGCTCTGCGGTCAGAAGTTCAAGAACACGTCAGCATGCCTAGCTCCAGTCAATCATAACATGAAACACTTTGATTGCACCAAAGGGAGCAAGAAAAGAAAACGTAAAAAAGGTGGTCAAGAAGACGACCAAACACGAAGGCAAAGGACAACAGAACTCTCTTGAGCCAGAAACAATAATAAAAGATTACACCACCAAGGAGACCCAATCCCGCCAAATGCTACAGAAAGGAATTAGTCTAAACTCTATAGAAAGTTAGAAACAGAAGCCCAAAGGGCTTCCCAGAACTGAATTTCATCCCAAGCTCATAGTCTTCAAGAACTCTCTTATTTCTTTCTGTCCTTTGTGTACTTCCACAAAGAAATCCGTTAACTAGGGAAAATGACCACTAGCTAATTCCATCATGCACAACTGACAAAACACAGCACTAGGAGACACTTACCTTCCTAACATATTCCCTCTTCACGTCTTCCCATGGTAATTTACCTTTTGGACAGAAAATTGAAGCATTCCAAAGTGCTCCTCTTGCAACCATCACAGATGAAGTACCTTTAGCAATTGTGTGCACCATCAATAATCGTATTCAAGAATACACAGCACATACACGCTCCTAATCTTTAGTTCCGTTAGGGATGTGAGATTTCAAATCTAAATTTTTGGTTAAGGCTTATTCAAAATACACAAGTATAATCTTAACACTGCATAAAATTTGCATAGGAAGACAGAAGAAATATACGGATTAATTCAACTGAACCTAGGTATCTCAAATAAATTGCATATAGTATTTTTAGGGTATTCTAACTCACGTCAAGCTTACTATCAAAATGCAAACCCATCTATTACACCTTTGTATCCGAATTGAGCCTTTCTAGATTTTTCCATTTTACAGAAATTAGTGCCATTTTTACCATTTTAATGACAAAAAAAATACATAAAGTGCATGGTCACATATGTTGCAGGCTTCTAAGATACTCATGTGATAACAAATCGTATAGATTAAACCCTGACACAAATGATATAAACCCAGCTAGTATAAATAACATGAAGGCTACTTGATCTAAAATCTCAGCTCGGGTATTTCTTTAGGACCAAGATATAAGTATTGTGGTGCAAGAAAGGAAATAACAGAGGTAAGATTTTGTATCCCCAACATGAAATATGATATGGTCCTAAAGAAATTCTAATATCTTAAGATTACTTGAATAGTCTTATTGCTACCTGTAGCAACTTTGATACGCTGAAAATCTTCATACTCAAAAACATCGCCATTTGCTATAACTGGAATGGATAAGGATGCTACAACATCAGCAATTTCCCTCCACTTAGCTGGATCCCGCGGCCTATCCTCAACTTTTCTGCATTTTATTGAACAGAAACACGTTAGACCAAGAATCATGCAATTGAGACAAGAATATTGAGGTTATTTTACTTTTATAGAAGCTGGCAACAAACCCTCCTGCATTAAATAATGTTATGGAATGCAAATATTTCTTATTTCCTTTTATTTTTGGTGACTCAATATGACAGGAAAACCCTATCATCACGCAGTCTAATTTTTCCATTCTTTATAATGTGACATGCAAAGCCATAGTGTACATAGATATGCCTTTCTATTTTGTTTAACATTTGTTATATCCAACTTTGAAGCTTGTTTTTATTTCCCTCTGTTGCTACGTATATCATCCCCTCTGCTAATACACTTGTTTTTCATGACCCACTTGAAATTTATGGTTGTCAAAAAGTAGAATTAGGGTAGGCCATAAATGTTCGGTCATAAGTGTTCAGTTCAAAACGTAGGCCCTAGGTGTTCTCATTTTACTTCACTCTCACAAACTCCACAGTTGATACTTTCACTTCCTCACCTACTCCAAAAATTTCTCCTCACTTATGTTAGCAATGTCTCATCCTGAACTTCACATCCTTCTCCCACAATCCCGGAACCAAATGTTGTCAGAAGACTCAAAGCTAAAAGCACAGGACTAGAATGGTGTTAGCCTCCTAATGATGGACCCCCAACAAAAACTACCATGAAATTTCTTCTTCCTCAAATACGCGCAAATGTTATCCGCCTTTTCCTGTTCTTTTCACTAAGCATTTTTACTTTTCTTTGTTGGGCCCAATTTTATTAAGCTGTTACAACTCAAGATCTAATCACTTACATACTAACATATTAGAATGACAACCTCTACGTAGGACAGCAAAGCAGATGTAAATCTTGGGATCTAAAGGAATTTTATTTATATATTTATCCAGGACCCGAAACAAACAGTAACTGCGGGTAAGGATGGCTTGTTTGTTGGTTTCCAATGTTGTTGATATGGTGAGCTTAAATATGGTTCTATTAAAGTTCAACTATGGCTTGCATGTTACGGTTAGGAGATAATAAGGCAGGGAAATCATAACAGAAGAGATAGTTAATCAGAGTGCAATTTCATCCATTTATATAGATTCCATCCATAACCATACAGTTGGGCAAGGGCGTAATTAAAATGATAATGTAGAAATGTACTAGACAAAAAGCCAAACTTTACCAACAGGGTATATGAGAGATTACCTTCCATGGACAGCAAGAGCAGTAACTCCAGTTTTTTCAATTCTCCTAGCCAATTCAACAGTATCCTGAGATGATTTTAGTAGTCGAATCTTACAAGTTACCGGTATACTTAGGTTTCGCAATAATGTAGTCAAAATCTGAACTTAGAAAGGAAAAGAGGAAGTTAGAAATTAACTGCAAGCACTCTGCAGATGGAAAGAAAAAGAATCTTAAGTGGATAAGATTATTTACATCATGAATAAGATCTGGTTTGGTCAACAGTGCAGCACCCATTCCTCCACTCACAGAAAATGACTTTGGACAACCCATGTTTATATCCACTGCTGCGACATCTTTACACCTAAAAGAAAAAGGTCCATAAGTATACTAGCCACAGTTGAGACAAGCATTACACTGAGATGGACACAGACCCATATCACACATATGGGTGTTTTGTCCAAAATGAGTATGCAGAATCAGATTGGACATGAGAAGAAACAGATACGCAACAGGTTCCTGTGGGAAGAGAAGATACCAGACCACTGCTATATGAATGAAACCCAAACAAAGCTATAGTCACATTTTGAAAACCAATTGTAAGCTCAAACCTGATACTTTCAAAGAAACTAGATCCAAGGTTGATCCAATTCTATCCAAATCTTTGGAGGATTACCATTAAAAACAACCTTATTTATCACAAATCTTGGTAGACCTACCACGGTTATATACATTCTCCCATTTAGTCACATGCATGCATTAGTATGACAAATAAACCAGGCTCAAGCTAACAGAAACAACCCTAATAACGCTTGCATTGACTACTCATTCACACATTTAGTACTTTTTGGCACCCACATTTACTAAATAAGGTAGAATAAGGAAAAATAAAATGTGGGTGAAGTTTCCTCTCCACCTGTACAGATTTAGACCATTTCCATATCTTTACCATCAAAATGACAATCTGTTTTCTAGGTGAACAAACACAATATTTTAAAACAAAGGAATATCACTTTTTTCTTTCAAATGCATATACAATTCTCATTAATGTATCACTTTCATAAATTTCCTTAATACTACCATGTCCAACATACAACGAAATATGTGGAAGAATCAATAAATGAAAGTCAAAATCGAAACATATAACTTAGAAACATGATATAGTTATAGCATTTTTCTTCCTTTTTAAGAAAGCATGTTAACGTATAATAACTTAAGCAAAAGTTGTGCAAATACAGCTATTCGATTACTAAATGCTTTAACTTGTTGATTTATAGGCTTGTATGCTGAAATCCATGTATTCATGCAACTACATCCTGATCTACTTCAAAACTTTGCACTGTCTACACAAGTAATAAGTGATTCAATATGAACCCCAAACTCAAATAGCAAACCAATCAAGTCAACACTGAGTGTATGGAGAGCACAGGTGCATACAGTCACTTCCCATACCGATCGCGTGATCCTAATAACTTAGATTGATACCATATTGATCACAAGGCCATTGATCTAAGTTCCACAACCAAAAGACGACAGACTTTCAAGTTAAAGTTCCAACATAATAACTCTGTCTACTAGTACCTAATTACATTTTTACGATAAACACATAAAAATACTAACTTCGAAAGAAAAAGAGAACGACGCAATGCAACAATCAACTCACACGATCTCAGCAGCTTTGAGAGCCCTTACGGCATTGGAAGTACCAATCTGAAACACCACTCGATTCTTTTCCGCATCGCATGTCCTGAAAACAACACTTCCAGTACCTCTCTCCACAAAATCAACGGATCCTAATTTCTCTAAGCAACAAACATTACACAAAAATTCCCAAAATTAAGCACCCCACAACCAAAATGGTCAAATTCTTTGCTCCATAAATCTTCAGGAAACAAATATATATATATATATAGTAATTTGTGAACAAGTGAGAAAAATGAAAAAGGTTATCATACCATTGAATCTGCGGTCGCATTTGACAAGTTTATGGTCGATAATTTCTTCACCGTAGGTTATATCAGCTCCATATTCAGCAGCTAGTAATCGAAACGGCAAAGTCCCCTAGCCAATTTCAAAATTTGTACGTAAATAACATGAATTAGAAGGTTAATTTTTCACTGAAATTCAAGCAAAAAAAAAGAAAAGGAAAAAGGGTTTAGGGTTTAGAAGTACTGACGACGCGAACCATGGGAGCGAGGACAAGTTTGTTGCGGTACTCCATCTTCGTCGGCCCCGTCGGATGATTGGATGGTCTGGATGGCCTTGACCAGGAGAGGAGACCCTGCTTCTCTTTGCAGGAGAATCCGGAGGACCAAATTTGATAAGTGCGCCGTTTAAAACACAATCTTCCCCCGAATTATTCATTTTCTAAAATTATTCTTTTTGTTTTTAATATATAAATATATTTCATTATTTCTTATTGTCCAAAATATTATAGGTAAATTACAGTTTACCATCTCAGGTGTAGAGTCTATTGTAACCTCATACAACGTCTTTAAAACATTTTACTTTCATTTCTCAAGTACTATTTTATTTCAATATAATACATTCGTTACATTTTTCATCCATTGATCTGTCAAGAGTTGACATGACTGCCACATTTGTGCAACATGGTAATTTTTTTTATTCATTAAAATATTATAATAATTTACCCAATTAAAAAAATTTAAAAAAAACCTATCTTCTTCCCAAAGCCCTTCCCTTTCCCTACAACCCAAACACCTTATCCCACCCCATCCCCTGCAACCCCCATCCCCCCCACCCCACCTCCCTTCCCACCTATTAAGGGTAGTAACGTAAAATGATGCTGAGTAGTGTTGTTAGAGTTGTTGTGAGAAGTTTGCCATACCTTACTTAGTCAATAAGGTAGGTACTTATCCTATATGTAAATGATGGTATATATACCGAAGTGTAACATTATTCAAGTAATGAAAACATACAACTTCATTTCTCTCTTCTCTTTTTATCTTTCTTATTGAATTTTTCTCTAGATTCTAACATGGTATCTATCATCGGTGTCTAACGACCTCTGACGATCTTTCGTCTCCCTGCGTTCTCTATGGTCTCTCTTCTTGATTTTCTACACTACTAACAATGGCAGTGTCTCCTTCACCTCTCTCTGATTCTACATCACAGCCATCTCCTGCAAATTCTTTAGCCCCAAATTCGTGCCCTAATTCGATCAATTCTTCGATCACAATTCAGAACATTGGCTCGCTGGTCCCGATCAAACCGACAACTACAAATTGGATCACCTAGAGTGCTTTATTTGCATCGATCTTTCGTCGGTATAATCTCATTGGACTAATTGATGGTTCCATGGTGGCGCCGCCTAAGTATCTTCTTGATTCTTCAGGAAATTGCACTTCGACTATGAATCCTTAATATGTAACGTGGTTTGAGAACAATCAGAACATTCTGATCTGGATCAATTCCACACTATCGGATTCTCCGATCCCTTACACTGTTGGTGTTACCTCTGCTCGTGATCTATGGGCAAAATTGGAGTATCGCCTTGCGACATTATCTCAATCCCACATTCATGAACTTTGTTCTCACCTTCGAACAATTGCTAAAGGCGATTTCACTGCGACTACTTATCTTCAACAAATTGAAGAAATCGTTGATGCTCTTACGACTGCTGGTGCTCCGATTGATGATTCGAAACTCATCTATGTTATTCTTCAAGGATTACCGCCTGAATATGATGCTTTTGTTGATACTATTTAGTTTCGTCGTGGTTCAACCACTATTGATGAGTTACACGGCTTGCTGCTCAGTAAGGATATTTAATTGGCAAATCACAAGAAGGTTTCTCCATCAACACCATTTTAAGCTTATAATTCCTCTGTCGGCATTCTTCCTACACCACTCGGTGACTCCAATTCTCAGGCGTATTATGTTCAACAGAGCTCCAATTTCAATTCTTCACAAGGACGTGGCATGGATTGAAATTTTTCTAACCCTAGAAATTTTCAGCATCGCCACAATAACTCTCGATCCTACAATTCTCGCCAGAATTTCTCCCGTCCCGGTCAACAGAAGAATAATCGTGGCTCCATATCCAATTTCAATAATTTCAACAGAAGAAATTCATGTCAAATTTGTCGTCAATTTGATCATGAGACTATTGATTGTCCGCATCATGTGAATCCTAGTTATGGCAACAAGAATTCACAGACAGCATTTCATGCACACACTTCTTCCACTGCTCCAACATGGCTTCTTGATATTGGTGCCAATTCTCATATGACCAATTCTTACACAAATCTTGAAAGTCCTGAATCCTACAATGGTCCTGAGCAGGTCTATATTGGCGATGGCAAAGGTTTACCTATTACTCACTCTGGTTCTTCTAGTCTTCATACTTCTACTCATACATTTGATTTGAACAATGTGCTGCATGTTCCTGATTTGAAACAAGATTTGATTTCTGCAAATCGATTTATAGTTGATAATTGGTGCTCCATTCATCTATATCCCTTTCACTTCATTGTGAAGGATCTCACTTCGGGGAATGAGCCTTTTAAAGGCCCTGTCAAAGCTAGATTTTATCCTTTTCTGGCATCTTCTGTTGCTAACCATCATCATGCTTATGTGGCCAGTACTAAAGTTTCTCAGGGCATCTGGCATCAACTTTTAGGCCATCCCTCATTCAAGATTTTAAATAAATTAACTTCAAAGTCTAATATCTCTCTTTCAGATAGGATCAATAAAGTTGTGTGCTCCAGTTGTGCTTTGGTAAATGTTCTCGAAAATCATTTACCTATGTTTCTTGTAACGTAAGCAAACCTCTTGAGCTATTGCACATTGATGTATGGGGTCCTGCACCCATTTCTTCTGTTAATGGATATCGGTATTATCTTCTATTGGTTGATGATTTTACCAAGTATTCTTGGTTCTTTCCATTGAAGTACAAATCTGAAGTTTTCAGTACATTTGTTCATTTCAAATCTGTGGTTGAAAACATGTTGGGATTCTAGGTTATTACTGTGCGATCTGACTCTGGTGGTGAATTTGTCAATAACAACTTCTCTGATTTCTTTAAAACACATGGGATCTCTCATCAACTCTAATGCCTTTATACTCCAGAACAAAATGGTTGTGCTGAAAGAAAGCACAGGCATTTGGTTGAAACTGCCCGGACTATTCTTGCAACATCTTAAGTTCCTCACATCTATTGGGTTGAAACATGTTCAACAACACTTAATCTCATCAATCGAACGCCCACTGCTGGTAAACCATCTCCTTGGGAACTATTATTTCATAAACCACCAGATTACACAACTCTTAAGGTCTTTGGTTGAAGGTTTTTCCTTGGTTAAAACCTTACACATCCTCTAAGCTTGATCCTAAAAGCAAACCTTGTGTATTTTTGGGATATAGCCTCAATCATAAAGGCTATAGATGTTTGGATGCTCACACTAGAAAACTTTATATTTCCAGACATGTAATCTTTGATGAACACACATTTCCATTTCATCATCACCAATCCACTGTGAATCATTTTCCTCCAATTCAACCTATTTCCAATTCCCCATCCATCCCAACCTCATTAACTTTCACACATTCCTTTAATCCTTTTTCATCATCTGTTTTATTAAACCCACCCCCACAATCCAATCCCTTACCTACTTTGCTTACTCCTTCACTCTCATATTCCTTACCTCACTCCTTACCTATTCACCCTCCTCCTCCTATAACTAATATTCATCATATGACAACTAGGTCTAAGTCTGGTATTTTCAAACCTAAGGCTCTTTTAGCAACCAAACATCCTCTCCCATCTCATCTATCTCTTGATTACACACTTTCCACATATCTTCAAGCATCTAAACACTTGCACTGGAGGCAAGCTATACAGGAAGAGTTCAATGCTCTACTTCAAACTAGTACATAGTCTTTGGTACCTCATGATTCCTCTCAAAACTTGGTAGGGTGTAAATGGGTTTTTTGTATTAAAAGAAAGCCTGATGGTTTAATTGACAAGTACAAAGCTCGTCTTGTTGCTAAAGGATTTCATCAGCAACAAGGTCTGGATTATAATGAAACCTTCAGTCCGGTTGCAAAACCTATTACCATTCACCTTCTCTTAACTCTAGCAGCTAAATTTGATTGGTTCATCAATTAGTTTGATGTTAGTAATGCATTTCTTCATGGTAATCTCACTGAGTCTGTTTTCATGGTTCAAACTCCCGGGTTTGAAGATCTTGCTCAACCACATCATGTTTGTAAATTGCACAAGTTGTTGTATGGCCTCAAACAGACTCCCCGAGCTTGGTATGCCAAGTTAACAGCTGCATTACACTCTATTGGATTATTTGGCTCCTAAAATGACCATTCTTTATTGGTCAAGAAAGATGCTTCAGTGGTATATGTCTTAGTGCATGTTGATGATATTTTAGTTACTGGACCAGATTCTGCAGCATGTAAAACTGTGATTTCTCAACTCTGTGAGTTATTTCTTGTTAAGGATTTGGGATCACTTCATTACTTTTTAGGCATTAAGGTCAAGAGATCTTCCAAGGGTATATTCATCTCTCAAACTAAATATATTTTGGATCTTCTCAAGAAGGCACAAATGGAGGGTGCTAAACCATGTGTCACTCCATTAAGCACAACTAAATTGGATCACTCTTCTCCATTACTGTCCAATCCAGAAGAATACATATCCTTAGTTGGAGGGCTTCAATACTTAACCTAGACTCCACTAGACTTGTCTTTTGTAGTAAATCTCGTCTGTCGGTTCATGCAATGTCCACGAGAATCTCATTTCCAGGCTGTCAAACGCATTTTCAGATATTTGAAGGGCACTATTTCCCTTGGTCTCTGGTTTCCAAAATGCTTTGCACCTCTCAGTATTCATAGTTTTTCATATGCAGATCAGCGATCCACAGGTGGTTTCTATATTTTTCTGGGTGATTCACTTATAAGTTAGAGTGCCAAGAAACAACCTACCGTGGCTAGATCATCAACTGAAGCGGAATACCTATCTTTAGCTACCACTGCTGCTGAGTTAACTTGGATTTGCAAATTGTTAGTTGATATTGGTCTTGTTCTTCCTTGTCCTCCTAAACTTTGGTGTGACAACATATCTGCTATTTCTCTTGCTAAGAATCCCCTTTTTCATGCTCAAACCAAGCATGTGGAGATTGACCACCACTTCATTCGGGAGAAAGTCTTGGCAAATTCTATCACAATGCAATTTGTCTGTACAAAGGATCAAACTGCAAATATTTGCACTAAAGCATTATCCAAGGATCGGTTCCTTCTTCTCTGAGACAAACTTTCTCTTCGGCTACCTCAACTTAGTTTGAAGGGGGATATTAAGGGTAGTAATGTAAAATGATGCTAAGTAGTGTTGTTAGAGTTGTTGTGAGAAGTTTTCCATACCTTACTTAGTCAATAAGGTAGGTAGTTATCCTATATGTAAATGATGGTATATATACCAAAATGTAACATTATTCAAGTAATGAAAACATACAACTTCATTTCTCTCTTTTCTCTCTCTATCTTTCTTATTGAATCTCTCTTTAGATTCTAACACCACCCCCATAAACCCATTTCCCAGAAACCCCTTCGCTCATTCATTTCTCCCAACAAAACCACCACACACCCCCATTTTTGATTCCTGAAAGCTTGAGCCTCCATCAATGGCGATTGCATCTCCATCCCTTTCGACCTTCTCCGCCTCCTTCTACTGCACCTTCACTTGCATCCTTTCCATTTTCTTCTGCTGCTGGAGGCTTAGTCTCACCGGACAATGGCGACCTCCAATAGGACCTCTTCCACGGCTTCTCGCAGCAGCATTGCCGAAGAGGATCGTTGGTGTTTGTCATGCTGCTTGTGGATTCTGTGGGGTCACGAGGCGTAGTCCAAAGGCCCAAGACCATGTTTCAATCGTTGAAGGGGGAGGTGGGGGTGGGTTTTTGGATGAGAGGGGAGGTGAAGAGAGTGGAGGAGAGGGAAGTGGTCGGGGGAATGGGTTTTTGTGTTTTTAGTTTTTTTTTTTTAATTGGGTAAATTATTATAATATTTTAAATGAATAAAAAAAATTATTTTTTTGCCACGTGGCATAAATTTGGCAACCACGTGGCATAAATGTGGTAGTCACGTCAGCTCTTAACGAATTAATAGATGAAAAATGTAACGGATGTATTATATTGAAATAAAATAGTACTGGAGGTATGAAAGTGAAATTTTCTAAAGATGTTGTATGAGGTTGCAATAGACCCCAAACCTGAGGTGGTAAAGTGTAATTTACCCAAATATTATTCATTGTTTTATTTTGGTCCAGAGTATTAGGGCTTTTTACATTTAAGCCCCTTCATAAGGCAATAGACCCCAAATCTAAGGTGGTAAAGTGTAATTTACCCAAATATTATTCATTGTTTTATTTTGGTCCAGAGTATTAGGGCTGTTTACATTTAAGCCACTTCATAAGGCATTCCTACTCTAATACTTTGGAAAAATTAATTGCCTTTGTAACGGGAAAGATATTAGAAATATTATGAGTTTTGATATGTAAGCTCTTGACTGCTTAGAACTCAATGATTGATAGAAGCATGGAGTTTTCCTTATGTTTTTAATTTATTTTGATGGCGCAACTGTTACTCGCAAGAATGTATTTATCTCATTATGAGGTTGTTCATTTGTCCCGCAGCTCATGTCGTCCTATTCTGCTCTAACTAAGATAAGTAAGTTTCACTTCTATCTAATAGAACATGAGAATCTTTGCCCTTGGCTTCTCAAATTTTCCATGTTATCCTCATTTAATAAATTTCTAGTCTCTTGTCATCTTCTTAATTAAGAGCATTTGTTGAGTTTTTAAAATGTTAACCCAAGATAAATTTACAAAATATATGATGTGTTACCAATAGAAAATAAACTTGTTAGTCAACACCAAAATAATAATACGATCATCAACAATCACATCATATGATTACAAAATTATTTTAAAAAGTTGGTTTCTAGCATTACCCAGTTGAAAAAAGAAAAAAAAATCCAAGGGATGAACTGCTTATTTTATTAGTAGCGAAGAAATTGGATCCATGACGTAAAAATTACTGAAATTAAATAAAAAACAACATCCTTCTAGTCTACATACTTAAAAAATAAATAAATAAAAACAAAAACAAAAAACAAAAAAGTCTCCCTGTGGTTGATCTCAAAAGAAACCTGCGTAAAAGAAATGACATAATTATTAAAAAAAAAAACTACAAAATTAACTCCTTGTGTAGTTCATATCACAAGAAAACTGAACAGTACGCCGACGTTCAATGAACTGCTTATTTTATTAGTAGCGAAGAAATTGGATCCATGACGTAAAAATTACTGAAATTAAATAAAAACAACATCCTTCTAGTCTACATACTTATAAAATAAATAAATAAATAAAAACAAAAACAAAAAACAAAAAAGTCTCCCTGTGGTTGATCTCAAAAGAAACCTGCGTAAAAGAAATGACATAATTATTAAAAAAAAAACTACAAAATTAACTCCCTGTGTAGTTCATATCACAAGAAAACTGAACAGTACGCCGACGTTCAAGGGTGAAATGGATTAGACCACATAACATGGTGGTTCTAACTCCCAAACTGCAGAAATTTGTCCCCAGTGTTTGCTCCAAGGCCCGCCATCTGCTCTTGCGGCTGCTGGTCTTGTGGAGTCATTATCTCCATCGGTGCAGCCGACTGAGCTTGTTGCATGTGCATTATTCTGCCACTAGTCGCTGGTGGTGGTGGTGGTGGTGGTGTTGGTACTACTTGGACATGATTGTTCTCGTTTTGAGCCAGCTCTTCCTGCACTTTCTTCACTTTTCTGTTTATCTCCTCCACTTTGTGGTCAACCACCCACCCTAGGTCATTCAGATCCCCCATATTCAGATCTTGCAGGGACCTCTCAGTTAGACACTGACTCATCAGGATTGACATTTCTTTCTCCCGATTCTCCTTCTTCTGTTTCCTCAGCTGGTCCTTTGCCTTCTCGATCTGCTGCCTCAGAAAAGCCTCCATGTTCAGCTGCTTTTTGGTCTGCTCCATTGACGGCATTGTCCTAAACTTGGCGTATGTGCTTTGTACTCCCGAAGGAGATGGCCAAACCTCAGGCTGAGTATCGTTCTGTCCGTAAACGACAGCACAGGCCTCAACATCACAAAGGGTAGTGATTTCACTCATCTTTTTCATGAAACCCTTCTTTCTTTTTTTGAATGTTAGTTTTCGAGTCGGGTGGTTTTGGATGTAGGCAAGCTTCACCTTCTTTCGAGACATGGTGGCTAGCTAGGGCACAAGTACGTGCCCTAGGGTTTGCTTAAGGAGGAGCTCTACAGTTTGCTTAATTGCTTGCCTAACCCCAACTCCACTGACCGGTATTTATACTACTTGCAAGGAACCTCCTCATAAATTTTCTTAGATTTACTCCACGTTAGAAAGTTAATGCTCTTAGGTTGCATGATATACAAAAATCAGTAGAGACCATTTTGATATATATACATTGGATGTGAAATTTATGACTGCCAACAAATTTACAATGTGAAATTTGGTGGAGGGAATCATATTAGCAAATTAGCAAATTAAATTAAGAAAAAATTGTAAAACGTGAGTTTGTTGGATGAGTATTTGATATTATCCACCCTTGGTTTTATATGGAAGCCTTTTCTATTAGTTTCCATGCATGCATGAATATTCATGAATCTGGACATAGATTTTTTCGTGGCTCATTCATTTATTGAAAGAATATTATTATGTCTAACTTTGGTAATTATCATTAACAAGGTAAATCTATCACCCTCTTTCTTGTTGATAAGGATGAGAGTTCAATTACAAAGAACACAACAACATACTTATACCAATAACTATTCTAAAAATCCCCGCCTAGTGCCGGCTAGGCGCTAGGTGATTGGTCACCGTCCCGATTAATGCATAGGCGTTTGAAAATTTAGAAAGGGCGCTTAGACCTACTGAAGCGCCCGCTTAAACCGCCTAGGCACCTGCCTAGCCCATCCAAGCACGCCTAGACACCCACCTACGTTGCAATTCACTTAGACAGAAAATAGATAACTTTCATTTTGCATTATTTTTTTAATACGTTGTAAGAAACTTATTGAATACTAAAATAAACACAAATTATATGCTTGTTCCCCATCTTTTCATTATATTTCAATACTTCATAATATATATGTCATTCTATTTTATAATTTATGCTGTAATTATATATATTTTAAGTATAAACAGACACTTATTTACACAAAATATAACAGATTTACTTAAATCTGCCTAGACGCCCGCCTAGGCACCTAAGCGCTAAGCCCCAACCCATTGCCCAACTAGCGCCTAACGTCTTTTAAAACCTTATTAACAAACAAATATAAAAACGTTATTTTGATGCAAACTGTCTCTAAAATACAAGTTTGTGAATAAGTAGCCAAGATTAGTAATAGCACCACAAGAATATTGACTAATTCTCAAAAAATGTGGCAGCGTGAAAACCGATCGGAAGCTGAGTGCAAAATAGCAGATAATGTTAGAAATAATTAATTTAAGCCTCAAAGAAATTGAGCAACGATCATTCTTTTTTAGAAATTTGTTTTGTTATGTCACTTCTCTCTAATGATTCTCTCTTTTGTTAACTTGCAAAACCTTAAAACATATCTTTGGATTTTTTTTAATAACAAAAAGTTCTTTTGGTAACCATTGGATTTGACCTCAAGGGTGGAGATAAATTGACATGCTTTTCATGTGTGTTTTTTTTTTTTTTTTTTTGAAGAAGGACGATATATATTTCATAAAGCCAGAAGGCTAACGAGTACAAGGTAGAGAAACATCCTCTAAAAGAAGATCACTAAGTATAAGAGGAGGTTCATTGAACCAAGTAAAATCCCCTCCAGTATGGAGGGCATAACGAGCCAGTCGGTGTGCTACCGAATTTGCTTGACGGCGGATGTGGGCAACAGAAGCTTCAGCGATCAGAGTCAGCAAGAACTTGACGTCTTCAATGATAGGTCCCATGGGAGACCGATTCACCGAGGATTCCAACACTGCCGAAACGATCTGAAGCGCATCACTCTCGATATCCATCTTGATTAAACCCCTCTCAACCACCAGTTCAAGATCCATTCTTAAGGCCAAGGCTTCTACCTGTGCCGGAGCAAACACTACCTCAAGCACACGGGTAGCCGCACCAACAAAGATTCCTTCAGCATTTCTAATGATAATCCCTACACCACCAATGCAATGCTCCTTGTCGCAAGCCCCATCGACATTTAGCTTCATTCTACCAGACGGAGGGCAGAACCCCGAGGGGGAGCCCCCAGATTATTTGGTTGGGAGGGAGAGCAAGTCACCCGTAGGAAGTCTTGTCACCAATCCACGGCTCAACTCATAACCGTTCGAGGGTCCGGACTCGGAGTCTTACTCCACAGCTTTGAATTTCTTGCCGTCCAAATAGCCCAAAGAAGCATAAGGACACACTCAAAATCTGTCCGCTTAGAATTCTGCACCACAGTTAAAGCCCATTCCTTGAGGGAGCCACTGTTCCGGTGCGGAAGCCGGCAAGATAATGGTGCTGCTCATCACACGCCAACAGTAAAAGGGCACTCCATCATGAGATGGTAAGTCGATTCCAGTGCTGAATCACATAGAATACACATCTAGTCTGTTGGAACTCTCCGCTGACGGAGGTTGTCAGTCGTTGGGACGATATCCGAAATGATTCTCCATGCCATCATCTTCACTTTGGGAGGAACATTGACCTGCCATAAATTATTGCACATAGTAGAAAATGGGCTAGTAGAGGATGAGGAAGATGCCGAGAGGGCGGGAGGGAGGATCCACAGCCGAGCCACATGATAGGCACTTTTAACAGTAAATTTGCCCTTCTTATCAAAATGCCATATGAGGTTATCACTTTTCATGTCTTAATCGTAACCAATGATATAAAATCTAATGGTGAATAATTATGAATCCTTTGTTACCTGCAGGTGGCCATTATACTTGCATGTTAAATAGCTCAACGAAACACGAGTTAATTAACAGAAGACATCGTAAAACGAGCGACATTGATCAAAATACCATATTGAACTACAAGGCCATTGATCTAAGCTTCACAACCAAAAGACGAAAGACTATCAAGTTAAAGTTGCAACATATTAACTCTGTCCACTAGTACCTAATTACGTTTTTAAGATAACAATTATGCAATGCAACAATCTACTTACACGATCTCAGCAGCTTCGAGAGCCCTTAATTACGGCATTGGAAATTTGGAAGTACCAATCTGAAACACCACTCGATTCTTTTCCTCATCGCACATCCTGAAAACTACACTTCCAGTACCTGTCTCCACAACAAAATCAACGGATCCTAATTTCTCTGTGCAACAAACAACGTACAAAACGTCCCAAAATTAAGCACTGGATCCAGAACAATAAATCTCCAGGAAACAAATATTTATATATATACATATGCTTATGTTATATATCATAATTTGTGACAAAAACAAGTGAGAAAAATGAAAAAGATAACCACTGAATCTGCGGTCGAATTTGAAAAGTTTATGGTCGATAATTTCTTCAACGTAGGTTATATCAGCTCCTTATCAGCAGCTAGTAATCGAAATAGCAAAGTCCCTAACCAGTTTTGAAGAAATTTGTACGTAAATAACATGGATTATAAGGTTAAATTTTCACTGAAATTCAAGCAAAAAATAGAAAAGAAAGAAGAGAGGGGGTTTAGGGTTTAGGGTTTAGAAGTACTGACAACGCGAACCATGGGAGGAAGGACAGGTTTGTTGCTGTACTCCATCTTCGTCGGCCCCGTCGGATGATTGGATGATTTGGATGGCAATTGACCAGGAGAGGAGACCCTGCTCCTCTTTGTAGGTGAATCGGCAGGACCAAATTTTATAAGTGCGCTATTTAACACAGTCTCCCGCGCACACCACACCCACCCACCCACATATTCTTCATTTTCCAAAATTATTATTTTTTTCTTTCGAAAATATATTTCATTATTTTATTGTTGTTAAAAATATCATTCATTATTTTGTTTTGGTCCAAAATATTAGGGCTTTTACATTTAAGCCTTTCGTAACGCATTCAACTGCTTAGAAGCTTAGAACTTAAGATTGAGAGAAGCATGGATGTTGTTCGCAAGACTGTATTTGTCTCATTATGAAGCTGCCCATTTATCCTGCACTTCATGTCGTTCTATACTACTCTAAATAAGATAAAAAGGCTTAACTTTTCTCCAATCGAGAACACGAGAACCTTCACTTTTGCTTGATCTTGGTGTCTCACATTTTCCATGTTATCCTCATTTAATAAATTTGTGGTCTCTTGACATTTAAATCATCCAACTCCAAAAAAAATATATTTAATATCTTATAACAAAAAAACTATTATGCTAACATAAATTTATCTACAAAACATTATACCCTAACTCAAGTAACAAATATATGAACGTATATAATACCTATACGTGAGATATGTAACCTAATTAAAAGGTAGAAAAAACATAACATACGTACAAGCAAGACACATTAATTTGTGACAGATTGATTATAAAAAAAGAATTTGTCATATAGGTAGATAAATATAATTAATCTGTGATATAGGTTGATTATAAAAATTAAAAATAAAATCTATAAATGGGGTTTAAAGTAGGAGGAAGAACGAGAAATAACAAAAAGATAAATAAAAAGAAATAAGCAAAGAGATAATTGGGAAGAAATTTGATTTTTATAATAAATCTTATCATTCAACAGATAACTATTGATAATTAAATAATTAAATATAAAAAATTGGACTTATTTTAATAAACTGGACTATTCCTACTATTGGCTCAAAAAATTGGACTTATATCAAGTTTCCCCTTGAGTTTTTTTTAAATTTAACCCAAGATCTTTCTTATTACATACATATATATAGATATATATATATATATATATTAATGCTAGAAGGAATTTTTTTTATAATAATACGTGAATTAGTAATCGATAAATTTCTTGCATAGAATACAAGTATCGATCATAGATCCTTTTTTAAGTTGAAAAAAATGTACTTCTTCGCACAATAATTCTGGAGATCTTTCCTCTCCACTTACTTGTAATAGGCTTTCCCTCTGTAGAAGACTAAAACTATTTGATTTCTTCTGAAGGATACATTCTTTTTATTTTCTCCTTCAACTTTTATGAGAAATACAAACTTGTAGGACATCTAGACCCACACTCCAATCAAGTAGTTCTTTATGCAAAGTGTGGATGCAAATTTCTTCCTTCTTATTCTTGGACAAAATTGCACCTACAAAACAAATAACACCTTAGGTCAAGGCCAAGAGTCTCACACGCCTACGATGATTTTTTTTTTTTTTTGTTGGGCGGGGGGAGGTGGGGGCTTTGGCCTAAGAACCTCCGATGCTAAAGTTAGAATTTTGAGGGAAAAGTATTTGGAGAATTTAGTAAGAGGATTCAACTTGGGTTTTGGAGAAAATGAGGTACTATTTATAGGGGTGTGGCCGGCCCCCTTTGGAGAAGTGGGAACCAGCCACCTTTGGTATTTTTTGGTGTTAATCACCATCAATTAGCTAATTAATAAATTAATTGAGTAATAAATTAATTAATTAGCTAATTATTATAATTTGAAAGAAATAATTTGGGAGTTACCTTGTGGGGAAGATTTGATGAGGGTTGATGAAATAGGTTTTGAATTAATACCTATTTTGATCACTTTTGACCTTGATTGAGGGATGATTGTCTGCTGCTTGCACGTAGAAATCCTAGTGTGCTTTGAGGGTAATCTTGTCTTTTTCACCCAAAAATCCACGTGTCGCCTCCATATTTTTCTTGATTATTTTTTGGCTCCACAAATGCCCCCACACATGTTGGGCTACTCACAAGAAAGGGCAGCAAGTGTAGAGATCTTCTTGCTTTAGGAAACGTAGGATTGTTTCCTATTTTGATATAGATTCCCTCTTTAATTGGAAATTAGATCATTCTAGGAAAGGGAAATAAATCACTTCTAAAGTCTATTTAAGTCTACCTTAAGTAGATGATTAAATCAACTTTAAAGAGTAATTTATTGTACCCTAAAAGAGAGAGAAAGCTAGAGGACACTTGCCCGTGCAAAGCACCGTCTTTCGTTGCTTTATTTGTCATCTCCACGCCGTACCAAGGTAAGAAAAAATTAATTTTCCTTATCTTCTTCTTGGATAGTGTTGTTGCAGGGTAGCCGTCTGGGTGGTGCTGCACGTTGGCTGACAGAGGCCAGGAGTTGGCTCGACATAGGCCGATGAGGTGTTATGGCAGGGACTACTACTTAGACTGCTCGACTTAGCTAAAGCCAAGGACAACTTGTGTGGATGGGGCCACGGATCCAGGCGTTGGGGGCAGTGCTAGGCGAGCCGCATGGTTCATGTTCTTTGGGCTCTTGGACCTGACGCTGGCCAGGCCGGCAATTGAGAAAAATAAGAAAGTCGTGGGCCTCATGGGCTGCTAGAATGCTTGGCATGCAAGCCTCCTGTCTGCTGGTCTGAGAGAAAAAATAAGGGAAAAGCCAATATGGGTTGAGTTCCCCTGCTAAGTACCGTGAATGGCGTTGGTTGCTTAGTCTTATTCGCCGTGAGAAAAGTGGGTTGCTCTCGAGAGATGAGGTAAATATGATTAAGGTGGATGTATTAGCTCATCTAATCGTTGTCGTGGAGCCTACTATGAATGAAGGTGGAAAGAAGAGATATTCCCCACCTGCTCAAGAGATGCTGATTGAGGAAAAACTGAAGACTTCTTCTGCTGCTCGTGAAGGTCGGCATGCTACCGAGAGGCCTGTGATTGACATGACTTCTTCCAATGGGAAGAAAAATGACGCTGCTAAATATGAGCATGTGGCGTTTGCCATGTCGAGAATGGCTAGTACGATTGCTGATAAAATTGTTTAGCGTAGAAGCCCTATCATGCTCCTAGTGCCGAAGTCTGTACCACGATGTCCATTAGGAGCTAAATTTGGTTCACCTTTGGAGAGGCTTGCTATTATGAAGAACAATAAGGTGGACTCTACTGCTAAAGTGGTGCAAGGCCCACTTCCCCTGCTGTTGAGACTTAATCGCCTGCTGGAAAGGAGGAGACTGCTTGCGTGGGTAGCTGTGAGAAATCCGCTAAGCCTGCTTTTAGGGAGGCTGCTAAGATCTGTGTGCTTTTGAAACCATATATGCTTGAAGACATTGATGTTTTTGCCAAGTTTGTTGATGGCGTTAGAAGGGTTGTTTGCCCAAGTTCCTTTGCGAAGCATACGACCGAGTATAGGAAGACTGTTCTACTTGCCATGATACAGACGACGGCTATTTTGGCAACCAAGTCTATGATCCTTTACCAAAAGGATACCAAGGTTGCCAAGGAGGTGGCAAATGCTGTGGCAGCAGAAGCTTATTTTTCTGCCAAGAAGATCAAGAGGTTGGAATCTGAGCTCGTCGCTTTAAAATGGTCTAATATCTTTACCTTCACTTCTCTGCAGCTTGAGACAGCTCGCCAAGAGATTGTTGACTTGAAGACTAGGCTTGACGCGATCCAAGTTAAGTATAAAAGTGCAGATAAGGAGATCGGATGTTACATACCTCAGATTCAAGATCTTAAGCATGCTGTTTCTAAGCTTCGTTCCGCTGCTTATGCAAAGGATGAAGAGTTTATTGCTGCTTATAACCAAATAATCTACTTCAAGAAGGTCGTTGATAGGCTTAAACCCCAAGTGTTGGAACTCCAAGGTGCACTGAAAATCAACGACAGTTTGAAGAAATAAGTGGATGAGCTGCAGCACATCTGTGTTGGTCTGTTCAAGGAGAACGAGCAGCTGAAATGTGAGAAGGCTAGGCTCGAGGCTTCGCTTGTTCAAAGTCAGACGAATTTTTACAAGTTGGGTTATGTAGATCATCTCTTTAGTAAGCCATCTGACTTCGAGTTTGCTGGGGAAGACTTCGAAACCTTCTCTATTTCTTCGGAAGGCTTACTTGCCTTTTGTTTTGAGGCCTCCATTGGTGAAGTAGTCAGAAAGGTTGATGCCCAAGCTAGAGCAACCGGGGTGAAGTACCGGATGATGTTGTTGTTGGGAGCGTTGCGGCTGCTGAAGATGTGGCGACCGAGTAGTCGTGGAATGTCCAAGTTGCTGAAGGGTAATCTTCTAGGTAACCTTTAAGATTTTCTTTGTTTTCCTTGTTGCTCTTGTTTTTCTTGAACTCCTTTGGCCTTTGCTAGTCGTTTATCAATTTTGCTAGAAAATTTAATAAATTTACTTCCTTCGCTTTTATCCATATTCACTTCTTTAGTTCATACCTTAACCTTAGACTTTATAGACCAGTGGCAGGCATGCTGCTTTTCTATAAGCAGACAGGCTTGCGTAGCCTATGCAATCATAAGTGTTGGTTTAGAACTTTGCAAAGTTGTTAGCCATATGGTCGGCAACCGGACGCCTTACTTACAGAAGCAGACAAATCCTCGTGACCACTAGGCTGTTAACCTTAGCTTTCTCCAATTCCATAGGTTGTGTAGCAAGTATCACAACACTTTAGGACTTGGTGTAGGTCGTTTCACGCTTTGGCAGAAATGAAGCCCATCGACGGCGTATCATGTCGGCAATGGACGAAGCTTCGTATATGCACGCCAACTTATTTAACCTTTCATAGAAACGTGCGGTTGTATAAGTTTAACGCGTCTTACTGCTCAAAGGGCAAGCTATAGGCAGTCTTCTAGAAACCGTAGGCTACTTTAAAGTACTCGGTAGCAACTTTAGGGTTCCAAGGCAGCTGTCCGTAGGGCGTACTGCGTAATGTGCCCCCTCCATCTCTAAGGTGCTGTTCCCCTAGGATTAGGCCAAGACCCAAAATCCTTCAGTTAGCTAAGCCTTGAAAAAGACCATTGTGGCTACTTTTAGGAATCCCGGCGCAAGCTGTCATGCATCTAATATACTAGGGCAACCTAGCTCATCCACGTCTGGATATTTGGAGTGTAAAGTTTATCCTCCCCCTAGGAAAGTAAACCCATGTAGGTATCGGGGAATTGGTTTACCCTCTCGCACTGGAGAGCATGGTTGGTCTCTCGGGGTGCGCAATTCCTGTAATAAGTCCTTAAGAATGGTGCGGTTTTCTTTTGAAGTGCAGGAGTGATCAGTTGTTGTAAGCATGCAGCCGAGCCAAGTTATAGATTACTTCTGAATTCCTCATTGAAAAATGAGTGAAACAAACGAGAACTTAGTTGTAAGGTATGAACTGCATAACAACTGGATAGTCCTCAGCTTGTGAAGTGGTGCCCGTCGAGTTGCTTGAGTGTTAGAGTTTTGATGTGGTGGGATGTCACACATGGTACTTCCTTAGATTGTAGGCGTTCCACTACTTTTCGATCTCTTTGTCGTTCTTGATGGCGAGGGTGTAACTATCTTTGCAGCCTACTTTGCTGATCTTGTATGGACCTTTCCAGATGAGATCCATCTTTTTGGAGCCTTCTTTGTCGGCAGTGATGAAGGATTTTCTTAGGACTAGATCTCATGGTTGAAACTGCCGGATCTCTCAATGCTTGGCAGTAGAGTGCTGATACTTGGCACGAAGACAATTAGGAGAAATGATTGCTTTTGAGCCAAATGCCAAAGAGAAAGAAGTCTCACCGGTGGCTCGTCATTTGGTCGTGCGATATGCCCATAGACATCCGGCGAGTTCGTTTAGCCACTTTCCCTTCTTGTCGAAGAGGGATTTCTTGAGGTAGTCGAGAATCGTCTTGTTGGATGCTTCGGCCTACCCATTGCCTTGAGGATATCTCGATGTGGACATGTGCTACTTGATGCCATACTTTTGGAAGAACTTCACCAAATCTTCGCCAACGAATTACAGGCCGTTGTCGGTGACGATGGATTAGGGATGCCAAACCGGGAAATAATGTTCCTCCATATGAAGCGTTCTATGTCCGCCTAAGTCGTGGTTTTCATGGGCTCAACTTCTACCCATTTGGTGAAGTAATCGGTTGCCACGATCAGTATGCCTCTGCCTTCAGTAGCAGGCAACATTGGCCCTACCAAATTGATTGCACACTGCATGAACGGCCAATGACTTGTCTGCAAGTGTAGTTCGCTAGCAGGCAGTACTGGTACTGGCTTGTAGCGTTGGCAGCGGTCATACTTTTGCACTAACTCCTTAGCGTCTTGATGCATGGTAGGCTAGTAGTAACCTGCGTTAAGAGCCATCTACGCTAATGATCGGCATTCGGAGTGATTTCCACAAACGTCTTCGTGGATTGAGCTTAGAACCTTGAGGTCGTTAGGAAGCGCTAGGCAGCGGAGATGTGGTCTAGTGTATGATCTCTGGTAAGAATGTCATTCCACATGTAGTAGTGTGTTACTTTTATTTGGAGCTTTCTATACTCCAACCTTTCAGTGGGGAGTGTGTTATTGACCAGGTAGTCTATAATAGAACTTTGCCAGTTTGGAGTTGTACTAACCTGTGACACTTCGGCTGCTAGCTCCACCTCTATGCTTGGCTTGTTTAGATATTCCACTGAGATTGAGCGTTTGAGTTGGTGGTCGAGGGCAGAGCCTTGGCCAATTAATGTGTCTACATGGATGTTGTCTGCCTGCAGAACTTGAGTGAAGATGTAAGTCTGAAACGCCTCAAGTTGCTTACGTACTTTCTCTAAGTATTGCGTTATCCTTGGATTTTTGCCGTGTACTCCCCAATAGTCTGGCTGGTGATTAGCTAGGAATCAAAATGAATTACAAGCTTTTTTACTTCCAAGTCTTTTGCCATTCGGAGGCCTGCTAGTAAGGTTTTGTACTCTGCTTCGTTGTTAGATGCCTTGAAGCCTAGAGTAATCGCCTGCTCGAGCATTGAACCGTCTGGGGTGACAAGGACCATGCTTGCTTCTGAGCCTTTGTAGTTGGATGCGTCATTGACGTGCAAATACCAAAAGTCTCCATTGAGCGAAGCAGGCATGGCTAGGGCATGCTCGGCTGCCTCCAAAGCGTCTTTGAATCACTCTATTGCGTCATCTAGGCTAGGCATGAGGGTGCGGTATGGAGTCATGGAGCTGGGACTATGTTACACGTAGCAGGAGATGCTCAACTGCCGTATCAGGCCGCTCTAGAGTTGAATTATGGAGCAAATGTCGGCTGGGGCCGTGTTACGTGCAGCAGGAAGTGGTGCTCAACTTGCTGGTACATGTTGCTCATATGTAAAATCTTCTGGGGAAATGAGGACAAAACTTGTTTCCGAGTGTCCTTCTAGTGTTCGTCTGCCCTTAGCATGCTTTTTGAGCTGAGTTATTACGTTCGTAAAAAAAACTTTGCACCGTCAGTGTCTACGCATTTATCGTCACACTTCTGGATTGGGCAGAATAATGCGTCATAAGGATGACTGCATGCGTCTGAAGGTATAACTTAAGCTTTCGGGTTACAACAATTGTCGCCAAAGTTAGCTTTTGAATCTCTGGTAGCTGATTTCCGCATCGATGAAAGCTTTGAACTATGGAATACAGGTAATTGGGCCCCTAGCTCTTATCGTATGAAGGTAGAGCTTATTGCTGCTTCTGATGCGGCTGCTCGTCCAGTCAAATCTTGAATCTCCTTTAAAGTAGTGGGGGACTTCATATTCAAGATCGCTCGGATTTGCCTTAAATATGCATCGACGAACCTTGTCCCAAAATGCATGATTTTCTGCCAGAGCGAAAGAATCTAACTTTCAAAATATGAGTGTGTAAGTCATAAATAATTGGAAGAATTACGTATGATTGTTAAGATGACAGCAGAAGCCTAGTGCATTTACAATTTAACTTTCAAAAACCGTTTTTTTTTTAGTTTATTTCATTTTGTCGATTTTTTTAATTATTTCTATTAAATTCGTTTTTATTATTTTAAATCATAAAATCACCTTTTTCTCAAACTTTGATTTAAATAATTAATTAAACTGTGCTAGAGGCAACTATACTACGATTACCTTGTATACTTGCAAGTATTTTTTATCTCTACTTTCGTAGATAGTAAAAATCTTATCATATGTTAATCTGAAAAACCACAAAAAAAAAAAAAAAAAATCATTAACAATGGATGAACTGCATATTTTATTAATAGCGACTAAATTAAAGTTACATCCATCAAATGTAAAAATTACTGAAAATAAAACATCCTCTTTCTCGTTTACTTACTTAAAAAATCAAACAAAAAACTCTCCTTGTGGTTGATCTAAAAAAACACTGGATAAATGAAATCACATAATTTTTAAATTAAAACACTGCGGAAACACCATGTGGTTCATATCATACGAAAACAAAACAGTACGTCGCCGACGTTTCAAGGGTAATATGGAGTATTAGACCACAGAGCTTGGTGGTTCTGGTTCCCAAAGGGCAGAAAGTCGTCCCCGATGTTTGCTCCAATTGCTGCCATCTGCTGTTGCAGCTGCTGGTCTTGCAGGGTCATCATCTCCATCGGTGCAGCTTGAGACTGAGTTTGTTGCATGTTCATCGTTCCACCACTGATCGCTGGTGGTGGCGGCGGTGTTGGTACTAGTTGGACTTGATTGCTCCCGTTCCAAGTCAACTCGTCATTCACTTTCTTCACCTTTCTATTGATCTCCTCCACTTTGTGGTCAACCACCCACCCTAAGTCATTCAAATCCCCCACGTTCAGATCGTGTAGGGACCTCCCAGTTAGACACTGGCTCATCAGGATTGACATTTCTTTCTCCCGGTTCTCCTTCTTCTGTTTCCTCAGCTGGTCCTTTGCCTTGTCAATCCGCTGCCTCAGAAAAGTCTCCATGTTCAGCTGCTTTTTGGTTTGCTCCATTGAGGGCATTGTCCTGAACTTCGCGTAAGTGCCTTGTACTCCCGAAGGGGATGGCCAAACCTCAGGCTGAGTATCGTTCTGTCCATAAACGACAGCACATGCCTCAACATCACAAAGGGTAGTGATTTCGCTCATCTTCTTCATAAAACCCTTCTTTCTTTTTTTGAATGTTAGTTTTCGAGTCGTGTGGTTTTGGATGTAGGCAAGCTTCACCTTCTTTCGGGACATGGTTGCTAGCTAGGGCACAAGGAGATTCCCTAGGGTTTGCTTAAGGAGGAGCCTTACAGTTTACTTGCTTGCTTAACCCGAAGTCCACTGAGTGGTACTTATACTACTTACAAGGACCCCCCTCCTAAATTTTCTCAGATTTAGTCCACAACAGAAAGTTAATACTCTTAGGTTGCAGGATATATAAAAATCAGTAGAGACCATTTTGATATCTGTATACATTGGATGTGAAATTTATGACTGCCAACAAATTTACAATGTGGAATTTGGTGGAAGGAATCGTATTAGCAAAGTAGCAAATAGTGATTTAAATTAACAAAAAATTGTAAAACGTGAGTTTGTTGGATGGTTATTTGATATTATCCACTCTTGTTTTTATATGGAAGGATTTTCTATAAATTTCCACGCATGCATGAACATTCATGTATTTGGACACAGATTTTTTCGTGGCTCATTCATTCATTCATTGAAAGAATTTAATTATGTTTAACTTTGGTAATTATCATTAACAAGGTAAATTTATCACCCCCTTTCTTGTTGATAAGGATGAGAGTCCAATTACAAAGAACACGACAACATACCTACGTACCCAACAAACAAACAAATATAGAAACATGTTTTGATGCAAATGGTCTGTGAAATACAATGAATTGAGCAGCCAAGATTAGTTAAACATCCACAAAGAAATTGGCTAATTCTGAAAAACATGTGGAGGCATGTAACTAATTAAAAAATTTGGAGGAGGAAATTTAAGATTACTAAGGAATTTTAAAATGACGGATTTTTTTTTTTTTGTTTGGTTAACCTAAAAGAACAATGAAATTTGAAACGAAATTTGATATTTTTAAACTCTCACTTACACTATGTTTGGATGAGGGAAATAAAATTGGAATTTGGATAAAAGTCAGAATTTATAAATTGACATATACCAATTCCCTTATTTAGATTCTTAAACATAGAAATTTAGAATTTCCGTGTGGAAAAAAAACTAGGTATTTGGAATCTCCAATTCCCAAGTTTAAATTTCATGTAAATATGCGTCATTTCCTAATTTTTATGATTAAGAGTTTAAAAATAACAAATTATGTATTCAATTTCATTGTTCTTTTAGGTTAACCAAACAAGAAAATTCACAAATTCTAGAAAATAAAATCTAGTCATTTTAAAATTTCTTAGTAATCTTAAATTTCTTCATCCAAACATAGTGTTATGGAAATTCGGAAATGACCCTATTTACATGGTATTTAAACTAATTGGAGATCCCAAATTCCACTTTTTTTTTTCCACACGAAAATTCTAAATTTCTATATTTATAAATTCAAACAAGGGAATTGGTGCATGTCAATTCATAAATTCTAACTTTTATCAAAATTCTAATTTTATTTCCCTCATCCAAACATCGTAAGTGCAAAATAGCCAATTTTAGAAATGATTAATTTAATCCTCAAGGGAAACGAGTAAGGACGGTTCTTTTTTAGAATTTTTTTTGTTCTACGTCTTCTCTCTAATGCATATCTCCCTTGTACTCTGAAAACCCTAAAACCTATTTTTGGATTTTTTTTTTTTTTTAAGTAAAAAAAAGCTCTCTTGGTAAACATTGGATTTGATCTCGAGGGTGGAGTTAAATTGACGTTCTTTTCTTCATGTTTTAATCTTAATCCATGATATAAAATCTAATGGTGAATGATTATGTGAATCCGTTGTTACATGGTGACCATTATACTTCCATGTTAAATAGCTCAACGAAGCACGAGTTAATTACCAGAAGACATAGTAAAATGCTTAACATGGATCAAAAGTAGACATACGAAGCACATTTCAATCGAACTAATAAACTTAGGATGAATATGATATATTTGTTCATCAAACCTTTCCCTTGTCGGAGGTAATGCCGATTGCAAGTAGTTTAATCCATTTCTACTGTCGTTAAATATTACATTTTGCAATGAGGGCAAATAATGGCGGGCAGCCATGCATGATCATACACGCAGACTGAACATCCTAAAATATGAAAGACGAAACATTTGTTATTGTTACCTCAGTGCAAAGCTTTGCCCCTCGTCTGTTCGTCCGTAGGTCTTCAGAAGAGTGAAAAATAACCGTCTCAGTTCTCTGCAGGCGACACCTCAGATTCAGCAGCTAGTAAATAACATGAAAGAAGGTTAATTTTTCACTGAATTTCAAGCGAAAGATAGAAAACAAAGAAGAGAGCACTCACAATGATAGAAAACAAAGAAGAGATCGAGCACTCACAAAGCGAACAATGGGGGCGAGGACAAGTTTATTTTCCTACTCCTCCGTCGGCGTGTTGTCGGATGATTGAATGATCTGGATGGCCTTGACCAGGAGAGGAGGCCCTGCTCCTCTTTTCAGGGTAATGTCCGTACGCAGTACATACACACAGTAAAGAAAAAAAATTGGTCAATGCACCTAGCAAAATTTGATTAGTGCGCCATTTTATTCAATGTTTCATTTTTCAATTTTGTTGGTTAAACATTTGTTCCTTTTAATACTTTAATTTAAAAAATTGATAATTTTATTAGAGGTATATTTGCTTATATTGGTACATTTAATTACCTATAATATTGGTACATCTGATTTTATGGTATATTCGTATTTATGATATATTTTGTTTATTGGTACATTTAAAATCTAACGTACCAAAAGGCACGTTTATTTTCAAATGTAGCATAAGTTTTATATACATTTTTTCTTATGTAATTTATCTGTAAAATTTTAACAACTTAATGAAGTTTATGTATGAAGGGATTAATGACTTTTTTTAATGACGTAAGAGACTAATAAAATATAACAACATAAATAAAAAGTTACTTTTGTTTAGTGATAGTGAGGAATTAGTTAAATTTATATTTTTTTAATAAGGCACAAATTAAAATTTTCTAAATTGTAACAATTCAAAGTATCAAAATCTCACTAAAATAATTACCAAAAATAATAAGAATAAGGTAAAATATATAATATAAAATTGACTCAACAAGTAGCTTCTCTGTCTGAGGGATTCCTTGACCAATTCTCCAAGATCTTACCAAAATGTCTCCTTCGTACTCTTATCCAACCCACTTGAGGTGTATACAAACTAATTACATTGAGGAGTTCTTGTCCTAGTATAATTTTGATTGCTATAATTCTATCCTTGACCCTCTTAACATCTACAGCATATTTTGTTAGTTTTATCCATGATGATGTCAACATCGTTTCTCAATATGTTTGTACCCGAATACCAAAGTTGTATTCGAGAGCTTTCGCCTTAAGGCCAACCCACTTAGTTTCATCGAGGCACATAATGTGGAGTCAAAAATAATCAAGAAAATTATGGAGGCGACACATGGACTTTTGGGTAAAAAGATAAAATTACCCTCGAGGCACACCGAGATTTCCACGCGCAAACAGCAGACAATAACGGCTCAATCAAGGAAGAGTCAAAGGTGATCAAAATGGTATTTATTCAAAACTCTCACATCACTCCTCATCAAATCCCCACTCAAAAGGTAACTCCCAATTCCTTATTCTAATTGGGATTAATTACCAAATTAATTGCAAGATATTATTTGACATAATATCTTGCAATTATATTCAAAAAACCACCATAAGTGGTCGGTCCCTATTTCTCCAAATAGGGCCAGCCACACCCTTATATATAGTCCCATTTTTCTCCAAGCACTACACCACACGATCATACACCGAGCACTAGCACTTCTCCAAGCAATGAGCCATACGGCTCGCCTAGCACTGCGCCACAGCGCCTCAATCTGCAGCCCCAGCCGTACAGCTGCCCTTGGCTCTAGCCAAGCCGAGCAGCCCAAGCAATGGTCCCTGCCACAACGCTTCTCGGCCTATGTCGAGCCCACTTCTGGCCCCTGCTAGCCGATGTGCCACACCACCCCGACGATTGCCCGCGACAGCACTATCCAAGAAGAAGACATGGAAAATTAAATTTTTTTTACCTCATAACGGCGTGGAGAAGACAAAGAAAACAACGAAAGACGGTCCTTTACACGGGCAAGTGTAGAAGATTGCTAGGGGAGGGAGAACGAATATCCTCTAGCTTTCTCTCTCTTGTAAGGTAGAATAAATTGCTCTCTGAAGTTGATTTAATCATCTACTTAATGTAGACTTAAATAGACTTTAGAAGTGATTTATTTCCCTTTCCTAGAACGATCTAATTTCCAACTAATGTGGGAATGTACATCAAAATAGGAAACAATCTTACGTTTCCTAAAGTAAGGGAAGACCTCTACACCTACTGCCCTTTCCAGCGAGTAGCCCCACAGGTGTGGGGGGTATTTGTGGAGCCAAAAATAATCAAGAAAATTATGAAGGCGACACGTGGACTTTTGGGTAAAAAGACAAAAATTACCCTCAAGGCACACCGGAATTCCCACGCGCAAGCAACGAACAATAACAGCTCAATCAAGGACGAGTCAAAAGTGATCAAAATGGCATTTATTCAAAACCCTCTCATCACTCCTCATCAAATCCCCACGCAAAAGGTAATTCCCAATTTCCTTATTCTAATTAGGATTAATAACCAAATTAATTGCCAGATATTATTTGACATAATATCGTGCAATTATATTCAAAAAACCACCATAAATGGCCGGTCCCTATTTCTCCAAATATGGCCAACCACACCCTTATATATAGTCTCATTTTTCTCCAAAAAGCTAAGTCCATTCTCTCCCTAAATTCTCTAAACACTTTCTCTCTCAAATTCTAATTTTGGCATCGGAGATTCTTCGGCCAAAGCCCCCCCCCCAAAAAAATCATTGTGAGCGCATGACGCTGTTGACCTTGATCTTAGGTGTTATTATTTTGCAGGTGCATTTTCATCAAAGGAGAAGAAGGTGGAAATTTGCATCCACACATAGTACTTACTGTTCTCCTAACCATAACTTCTACTACTTCCATAGATTTTTCCCATTTACATTCCTATATTTCACATTCCTAAACGCATTCTACTCGCTTGAATCCTACCATCATGTCCAAACTTCTTTGGCCTCACCCATCCAGTAAGATTAAATACTTCTTTTGCATGTCTTGGTTAAAGTTGATGCCAGTAGATACTTCCAAACAACTTTGAGGGGAATCATTCAAACAGAAGTTTTTACAGTGCCTTTTCTCGTTTGACACTGCATCCGTGCGCCGATGGAGATACAATGACCATTGTGCCTGAGCCACACAGCGTGTCACTTCCGAGTAACAACCTAGTTCTAGCACAATTTTGTTTAGGAATCATATCATAAGGATTCGACGTGAAGATCAAAATGTTGGCTGTCAACTACCCAACGCACTCCATCTCGTCCTTTATTTAGGCTTAGAACTGCCAGTGTAAGATAAACTTGCGTACAATAGAAGCATTGATCATATATCATATCTTTTTTTCTTTTTTTTTTCTTTTTTTTTCTTTTTTTTTTTTGAATAAATTGTACTTCTAACAATGACTAAAATTATTCAATTTCTTTCTTAAACCTTTTTTTACATTCTTTTGCTATATAGATCAGATAAAGTTGATTAAGGGTTGAAGTTCTCCTTCAACTTCTATGAGAAATATAAACTCATCTTTCAAAATTATTGGATTCTAGACCAACACCTATTTGAAGTAATTCTTAATTCAAAGTATTTTAAATTGGAAATAATATAAAGGAAAGAACTGCGTATTTTATTAATAATGACAAATTAAAGTTACATCCATGAAATGTAAAAGTTATTAAAATTAAAACATCCAACACCATGTAAAGTTATTAAAACATTGTAGAAACTTTATGTGGCCATATCAAAAGCAAACAAATTAGTACATCACCGATGTTCAAGGGTAAAATGGCGTATTGGACCATATAGCATGGTGGTAATGGTTCCCAAACGACAAAAACTCATCCCAAGTTTTGGTTTCAAGCCCCACCATCTGCTGATGTTGCTGATGGTCTTGTTGGGTCATCATCTCCATGAGTGCTGCCTGAGCTTGCTGCATGTTCATCATTCTGCCGCTGATCGCTGGTGGCGGTGATGTTTTTACTACATGGCTTTGATTGTTCGTTCTGAGCCAGCTCGTCATTCACTTTCTTCATCTTTCTATTTATCTCCTCCACTTTGTGATCAATCACCCAGCCTAGGTCATTCAGATCTTCCATGTTAAAACCCTGCAAGGACCTCCCAGTCAGACACTTGCTCATCATGATTGACATCTCCTTTTCGTGATTCTCCTTCTTCTGTTTCCTCAGCTGGTCTTTTGCCTTCTCGATCTGCTGCCTTAGAAAAGTCTCCATGTTCAGCTGCTTCTTAGTCTGCTCCATCGACGGCATTGTCTTGAACTTCATGTAAGTGCGTTGGACTCCCGCAGGGGATGGCCAAACCTCAGCTTGAGTATCATGTTTTCCATAAATGATAGCACATGCCTGAACATCACAAAGGATAGTGAGTTCACACATCTTCTTCAGTAGTCCCTTCTTCCTTTTCTTGAATGTCAATTTTCGAGTTTGGTCATTTTGGATGTAGGCAAGCTTCACTTTTTCTCTAGTCATTGTGACTCGCTGCAAACTAAGGCACAAGGAGGAGCCCTAGTGTTTGCAAACTAGGGTGTAAGAAGGAGCACTACGGTTGCTTGCTAACTTGCTTGCTTTAACCCCAACCCCACTGACTGGTATTTATATTACATGCAAGGACCCTCCTTATAAATTCTTTCAGATTTAGTCCAGAACAGAAATTTAATGCTCATAGGTTGCAGAATGTATATACAAAAATCAATAGGACATCTTGTTATGCATATACATTGGATGCAAAATTTATGACGGCCAACAAATTTACAATATGGAATTTGAGGGAATGGATCGATTAGCATATTTTGATTTAAATTAAGAATATTTGTTAACCGTGAGTTGGTTGGATGAGTATTTCATCTTATACACTCCTTGTTTTATATAGAATGGTTTCCTATAAATTTTTCTTGCATACATGAACATTCACGTATTAGGACACAATTTTTTTTCCGTGGCTAATTCATTCTTTGAAAGAGAGTTATTATGTCTAACTTTAGTAATTCTCATTAACAAGGTAAATCAGACACCCTCTTTCTTGTTGATAAGGATGAGAGTTCGATGATAAAGAGAAATCCTGAACACAAAAACATATCTAATCCCTAGAATGAATAAATATAACTGAAAATATGACTTTAGTCCCTAAAACTTATTTTTCTCCACATAAAACCCAACATAAGTTTTTTACTGGAATAAAACCTATTGACCAGATTCCACATCAACAAATTCATTAATTATATTTGATTTTACACATTTAAAAATTTTCGATGCCCAACACACCCCGATTTGAATGTTTGATTTACACAATTAATTCCATACAAATTGTAAGGAGAATTAATGATGTTACAAAAATAAAAAAAAAATAATAAATTCATTGCATAATATATAATAACAAAAAAAAAAACATGCCTAATAAATGTAGTAATACATGCTTAGTTAAGTCAATAAAATTATATTTTACATATAAATGTAGGTAAATTATTTCACACACACACACATATATATATATAACAACAACAAAAAAACATGCATGATATACATAAAAATTCATGCAAAATAATTTACCTACATAATAAAGCAAACCCAAATATATGCAAAATAATATACCTACATAAAAAAATTTTATTATTTTATTCAATACTAGTTTACCTTTTATTTGTACATATAATAAAAAAATGTGCCCAATATATATGATGATACATGCAATATAAAATACCTACATAATGAAGAAATGTTATTTGATTCAAAATTAATTTACTTACAAAATAAAGCAATTGTATTTTATTCAAGATTAATTTACCTATTATTTGTACATATATCTTATAACAATAAAATGTGCCAAATATATGTAATAATACATGGAAAATAAATTACCTACAAAATAAAAGAATGCTATTTGATTCAATTTACCTACAAAATATATGTTATTTGCTCATAATAAATTTAAATATAGGTAGATTAATTAGTTTAATATGTTTGATCATATATGTAGTACCGCACATGTATATGTGTGTGTACATATACATATATATATATATATATATATATATATATATATATATATATATAGTACTACTATACGTTCATATAGGTAAACTATATATGTGTACATATATATATATATATATATATATATATATATATTAAGCTTATGGTAGTAATATATACATTTGAAGTATATATGTGTGTGTTAGGGGTAATAATATGTGCAATAATTATATTTTTTTATTTTATTGTAATTAAGGTGAGTAATAACATTTCTTGATTTTATTTTAAATATTGTGGTGCAAATTGTAAATATTTTGTAATAATAGGCCAATTACTTCTATACTTGGCAGTCATTTTTAAATTTGAGTTTTGTTTAGATGTTTATAACTAGGTGGGTTTTGTCTAGGAAATAAAAGTTGCAAGGGTCAATATCCAAAGAACCCTACATATAAAGACATTTTTTATGCGAGCGGTTTTAAAAAAAATACAACTTTCCAATTGACTAACCAAAATTAGTAATAAATTAATGCTAAAAAGGTCAACTTTTTTACCAGTTTTTGTAAACCACATGAAGTGACAGGTAATGGTTCCATTCTTCTTTAAATTATTAAAAAATGAGCTCAACCATCAATTGCCACATCATGTGGTGTACAAAAGATGGTCTAAAAATTTGGTATCTCCAGCATTTTCTTTATTAATAGCATTTTCAAAAAAATTGGTTTCTATCAGATCTAATTTGCACACTTCCGCAGACGGAGGCAAAATCCAATCGAAATTGCCTATAATCTCCGATGATGGAAGAATAGTAGGCCTAGCAATTCCTGACACGACACGAAATTAACAGGTTCGGGTCAACACGATAACAAATCAACCCCAACACGATAACAAATCAGGTCGTTATCGGGTAACCCGATAAGCACCTATTAAGATAACAGGTTGGTTCAGATATACACGTGAGTAACGATACATGTAACATCTCACATCACCCAAGGGAGTGGATCCTATAAGCCTTATAAGTATATTCTCATATCTACCTCGCACGAGGCCTTTTGGGAGCTCACTGGCTTCGGGTTCCATCGGAACTTCGAAGTTAAGCGAGTTCGGACAAGAACATTCCCATGATGGGTGACTCACTGGAAGTTCTCGTGTGAGTTCCCAGAAACAAAACCGTAAGGGTGTGGTAGGGGCCCAAAGTGGACAATATCGTGCTACGGTGGAGTCGAGCCTAGGATGTGGTGGGGGCCCGAACCGGGATATGACAATTTGGTATCAGAGCCAATCTATGGCCGGAAGTGTGCCGACGAGGACGTCGGGCCCTTAAGGGGGGTAGATTATAACATCCCACATCGCCTAGGGGAGTGGAACATGTAAGCCTTATATGTATATTCCCATATCTACCTAGCACGAGACATTTTTGGGAGCTCACTGACTTCAGGTTCCATCGGAACTTCGAAGTTAAGTGAGTTCGGGCGAGAGCATTCCAGGATGGGTGACCCACTGGGAAGTTCTCGTGTGAGTTCCCAGAAACAAAACCGTGAGGGTGTGGTAGGGGCCCAAAGCGGACAATATCATACTACGGTGGAGTCGAGCCCGAGATGTGGTGGGGGCCCGAGCCGGGATGTGACAATACACGATAAGCAAAATATTAATTTTATAATTTTATAACCCTAAAAAAATACTATAATAATGTGACATCCCACATCGCCCAGGGGAGTGATCCTTATATGTATACTTTCATCTCTACCTAGCACGAGATATTTTGGGAGCTCATTGGTTTCGGGTTCCGTAGGAACTCCGAAGTTAAGCGAGAAGGGGGCTGGAGCAATCCCATGATGGGTGACCCACTGGGAAGTTGCTAATGAGTTCCCAAAAACAAAACCATAAGGGAATGGTAAGCCCAAAGAGAACAATATCGTATATATGTATATATTATATTTTCTGGGAAGCATACAAGTTTTACAGCGAGGGGTTAGATCTTTGTTTATGAAATGATTTTTGAAAAGTTTTGTTTTTGCCCACTCACGCTTTCTGTTTTGCGCCCCTCCAGGTTCTAAATGGCTAGCACTTTTGGTGGCTCCCCAGAGGATTTCTCGGCTTATCTGACAGATTATCACCAGTGTAGGACCACATTTGGGTGTGTTTATTTAGTGTTGTTTTTCCCGGACTGCACTAGGTCTTTCGTGCTTTGAACTTTATTTTTCACACTTACGCTTGCACATGTATGTTATTTACTTTGTGTATAGCTAGGTTCATTTTTATTCGTACTTTTATTATTATTTCTTAGCTTCTGCACTGTGCACATGGTTACGTCACTTCCACGTGACGGCCAGCATGCCCTGATCTCGATTAACCGTGAGGGAATGGTAAGCCCAAAGCGGACAATATCATGCTACGGTGGTAGAGTGGGCCTGGGAAGTGATCCGCCTCGGGCCGGGATGTGACAATTGGTATCAAAGCCTAACCCTGGCCGCGTGCGTGCTGACAAAGATGTCGGGCCCCTAAGGGGGTGGATTGTGACATCCCACATCGCCCAGGGGAGTGATCCTTATATGTATATTCCCATCTCTACCTAGTACGAGACCTTTTGGGAGGTCACTGGCTTCTTGTTCCATCGGAACTCTGAAGTTAAGCAAGTAGCGCGCGAGAGCAATCCCATGATGGGTGACCCACTGGGAAGTTGCTCGTGAGTTCCCAAAAACAAAACCGTGAGGGAATGGTAAGCCCAAAGCGGACAATATCATGCTACGGTGGTGGAGTGGGCCCGGGAAGTGATCTGCCCCGGGCCGGGATGTGACAAATAATTATATATATATATATATATATATATATATATATTAATTTAACAATTTTATACCGCTAAAAACTATAATAATTATATATATTAAATATTAAAAATTGGTGACCATTTGATCGGCTTAAATATAAATACCATTCAATTTCTTAAATGTTATACGTACAAAATAAATAAATTTAAATCTACTTAATATATATATACACATACACCATTGAACTTGATGGGATACAAATTCTACAAAACTAATTTCAACGATCCAACCGTCAAGCTTGTTTGTATATGCTTCGAGATCGCATCAACAAAAAATCGCAAAAATAAAATATTTAGAGATCAAGTAACGGGACAAAACTTTTCAACTATTATCAACGAATAATCACGATTTAACGGTTATTTTAACTCCAATTGTGATGATTTTTTACAGCTACACTCCTTGACCCTATATGAATACAATTAATGAACTCGATCTTCAATTTAAAATATTTACACTAGTGGATACCACAAAATCTTATGTTATACTTAATAAAAGTATGAATAAACTCTTAAGTGTAAGTGAATCTATCGTTTTGATGGGATATGCATTCTACAAAACTAATTTTAACGATCCAACCGTCAAACTTGTTTGTATATGCTTCAAGATCGCATACGCTAAAAATCACAAAAAAAAAAACATTCAAAGATCAAGTAATGGGATAAAACTTTTCGACGGTTATCAACGAAAAATCACGATTTAACGGTTATTTTAACTCAGATTTTGATGATTTTTTATAGCTACACTCCTTGACCCTATACAAATACAATGAATGAACTTGATCTTCAATTTAAAATATTTACGCTGGTGGATACCACAAAATCTTATGTTATACTTAATGAAAGTATGAATAAACTCTTTAAGTGTTAGTGAATCTATTGTTTTGATGGAATACGCATTCTACGAAACTAGTTTCAATGATCCAACCATCAAACATGTTTGTACATACTTCGAGATCGCATACGCCAAAAATTGCAAAAAACAAACATTTAGAGATCAAGTAACGGGACAAAACTTTTCAACGGTTATCAAAGAAAAATCATTATTTAACAGTTATTTTAACTTCGATTTTGATGATTTTTTACAGCTACACTCCTTGACCTTATATGAATACGATGAATGAACTTGATCTTCAATTTAAAATATTTACACTAGTGGATACCACAAAATCTTATGTTATACTTAATGAAAGCATGAATAAATTCTTAAAGTGTTAGTGAATCTATTGTTTTGATGGGATACGCATTCTACGAAACTAGTTTCAACGATCCAACCGTCAAACATGTTTGTATATACTTCGAGATCACATACACCAAAAATTGCAAAAGATAAACATTCAGAGATGAAGTAATGGGACAAAACTTTTCGACGGTTATCAACAAAAAATCACAATTTAACGGTTATTTTAACTCTGATTTTGATGATTTGTTACAGCTACATTCCTTGACCCTATATAAATACAATGAATGAATTCAATCTTCAATTTAAAATATTTACACTAGTAGATACCACAAAATCTTAATTATGTCATGATGATCGATGAAAATTGAGGATTTTGTAAAAGGAATAGCATGCAAGTTTTGAGTTCCATTGGCAAGGTTTAAACTTTTGGGAAAGGCTTCATAACCTTGCAAATAAAAACTCTTTCATTTTGCATATCCTTGCACATTTAATATTTTGTAATAGACTAGTAATGTATGGATGTTTGTTAATTAGGCTCTTATTTTCGAGTGTAGATGTAGTACTTAAATGACAAATGTGTTTTAATGTTTTGAAGTAATATTTATGTGGCAATGTGTGGCATGTGCAAATTTAAGAAAAATATATATATTTTTCTTAACGAGTCATAACGGGTCGGGTCACTTTACCCGTTGGGTAAAATGACCCGACCTGTTAAGGACCCGTTAAGATAACAGGTGTGACACGACACGACCCGTTAAGATAACATGTGTTACATGAAAATGACACGACATGACAGACATGACCGTTTGCCAGGCCTAGAGAATAGGGTTAATTAGAGGGTGTGATTGAATCCAAATTGGACTACCAACACATCTCTTGAGTGGAGAATCAAATCATTGGTGTAATTCTAAGAAATAATGGTGTGATGTGAAATACATCGTGATCCATCATTGACAAATAACCTAGTGTTAAGGACTTCTCCATACATGTGTTTATTCATAGAAGGCAGCGTATTTGAGAGACGAGTCTCTGCTAGGCAATGGAGAATATAAGAGAAATGTATCTTTACTTGTGATTGATCAAAGAATCCAGAGGAATGTCCCTTAATAGATACTCAGGCTATAGTATTTATAGAGATCTTGAGAATCTTTATAGAGAGAATGATCCTAATTAAATTGGGAGACTATCTAGGAGATATAAGGATAAGATATCCCATCCTCCTAGGATTACGTTATCTGATCTCCAAGAGATTCTAATTTGACTTGAATTAGGGTTTCCTTAGTTGGGAAACAAGTAATATCTATAATAGGCTTAAGCCTAAATCGTCGGACTATGCTTCATGGGCTATGGGCATTCTGGTTCTTCTTGCCACTCAAGGTGCCACGTGTTATGGTCTCAAAAAATTATGGTCCTATAGTTGCCCCTAACTATGCTTCTGAGATTGCGCTCTGCTTTGAAGATGGATAGTTACCAATGAACCATGAGTGAAACATCCTAGAATAACTTTTCTAAAATACGCATTTGAATGACCTTCAAAATTCTTGTTGATCTGGATATGGCCAAGTTCGGTTAATCCTACTTTCTTATCTCTCAAATATTCGATCTTTCAGAATTCTATACCATATTGTAAACATTGGTCGAAGTTCTGGATGCATAGCTAAACACCTAGGTGCGAGGTGGAACGTGCATATATATTCTTAGAAGAACTTAGATGACTTAAGGAATGTTTTGCTAAGTGTATTTTACTCAAGTCATTAAGCCTACTAGATTCAAACACTTAGAACTTTTTATCCTTTACTTCCTAAACGCGAAATGTAGTTTAATCTAACAATCTTTTCGAAGTAAACCAACTTAGGAGTAACAAGTACTAGAGCAAAATACAAGTAGAATTGTAAGCCTAGGGGACAGAACTCGAAGATCCCTTAGTAATGTTGATTCGAAAAAGCATCATTTCCCAAGCTTAGCGTTTATAAACATTTTATGGGGTAATCGGAGTACCACTTTACTCCGACACCTAGTACTAAACCCATGAGAAATCTTTTCCCATGCTTGCTTTTATGTATTGATCGAACAAATGATGAGAAAGTGACGAATCATATTTAGAATGACCTTCATATCTCAATGTCAGTCTAACATGCTTAAGCTACCTTGTTTGTTTATAACACTTTCAAAAGATTAATCAAGTGTTGTGAAAGATTGAACATAACTCTAATTTTGTTTGTTCTTTCACCTTGCCCAATTCTAGGTCTAAGTATTTTACGTGTCACCAAGAAGGGGTTTCCTTCCCAGTTCGAATCGTGTGTCCGTCCCTAGTGAATCTTAAACAAAAGTTTGTTCGTGACTTGGTCGCTTGTATACAGGCCAGAAACACTTATGAAATCCTTTTGTCGGATCCTATGTATCGAACCTGAGCATTTCCGATCAAACTACACTTAGCTGACTTGCATAAACATTTATGTGCATCGGAGCTGCGTTGGAATAAAATCTTCTTGAAGATTTCTTAGTTTGGATGCCTCCTCCAAACTTGCATTAGACACATGGTGCCGCTAAACGTACTTGACTTAGTGCATTGGTTGGAGATAGAAGTAATCGTAATCAGGGTCGGAGTTTAAAGCCACCCCTCAAATAATTTCTAGATCACCTTTGATTATTCCCTTGAATTATGTAGAGCCCATGTTTGAATATTAGAAGCCACAACCCTTAGGTTGTATAAACTTTTCAGATGCCAAATGGTGGGTTGGACTTCTAGAATTGGTGCCCATGTCCTTGTGTTTGTAGCCCACCTATCGTAATCGCACTTAATATAGCTCGAGACTTCCAAGCTGTTAACTGAACACTAGGGAATGGGAAAAATAAGACTCTTCCGACACGATCACTTTGAATTATTGGACTTTCAATTATGAAGTGTGTTATTCTAGAATTTAGGGTATTCAATGTACCAAAAGGAATGGTGTAAGAAAGAACAAACAAAGTCACGCAAGAATCTAAACAGATCATTGCGGTATCCGATCCTAAATATGCATTTAATCATATATACAATTAAAAATAATCAAAAGTATTTATCTTTTGGAGTACTACCATGGTTTGGACCAAGGTTTTTCATCCGTCGGATGGACCTTCAAGTTATTTTTCTCGTTCAATTTCGATGAAGCATTATGTGAGACCCTAAAATTTTAGAAGTGTTTTTATGAACTTTGGAGTACCTACGAATTTTACAATTTATAGTTCATTTTAAATGGGTGATAATTTTACTTGAGTTCAAAGATTATTTTGAGGTAAAAAGATGAAAGTGGACGTCATTAACGGTTTGTAGCATTTTTCGGATTACCTTTTAGAACTAAGATGAATTTTTAAGATGATTTACATGTTGGACCAATGAGTAAGGGACACATGGCAGCCACAAGTGATGGAATTAGCCACGTGTAGATCAATTTGACGGCCATCTTCCGCAAGAGAACCTAGTAGCTTATTCATGGTTATATATTGATAAGCTCCACCATGTTGCTAATTTATAAGAATTATCAAGAAGCCTTGTTGCCAACTTTGCATGGCATGCTGATGACTAAGCTATGGACCATTTCAATACGTGCTGCATGCATGGAATAAGTTTCTCCAAACCTACACGCAGGAGCTTGTTGAAGAACTAGATAGGTCCATTGGTTTTATCCTTGCCGTCACACCATCCAGTCGAATTACATTGGTAGCCGCCTTTTTACCCTATAAATAGGGACTTCATTCCTTTGGTTTTGGTTACCAACTGGTGCACGGGTTGGACCATGTGGTGAGATACATGGTTACATGCAAGCATGCATGTTAAGCCTTTGCAGAGAAGAAAATTTCTATTAATCTTTTGAAATTCGTAATTTTCAATCCGGGTTTCCGATTGAGGAACGGTTTTCACCTACATGTTCAGTGAATCGAACTCAACATTCTAAGGTAAATTTTGAGGAATTATTATTTAGGTTTGAATAATTCGTTCAGATTGGGTTTATGACTAATTAGGTTTAAATCTTCAATTCAAGCTTGTATTGGTGAGGAATATTGCTTGCTTGGCTTGGAGACCAAGTAGGGGGATCCTCACTTACCCTAGTTATGGAATTTTGTGCATGTATGTATATGTAAATATACCAATGCCTGTGAAAGCTGCATATATTTGAAGTGATAGAACCATGAGGAAAAATGGTTTTATTTTATATCATGATATGCATGATTGTTTTATGCTACAAATTAAAGTGATGACTTGAGAGTGAAGGGGGCATAACGACCACCTTGGGTTTCGATCCCCTAAACCTTCGGAGGGGCTACTATGAAGGGATTAGTACCGCTACCTTTCTAGGAGAGGTACTAGGATATCTAAGAGTAGAGCATTAAAGGACACTATCGTTACACCTTACCATAAGTATGTTCGTTCGGAATTGGTCCAGGTAAGGGGGTAGTTGGTCATTAGACCGGTCATCAAGCATGTAGCGATTTATTGGGATCCCTATTTTCTTTTTAAAAGGAAATTGTGTGAGCATACAATCTATATTCAAAACTAAACAAAGCTTTTGTTGTGCATCAATCATTTTCCTATAGTATATGAAGTGTCATATACTATTTTCAAATCTAGCTGGGGTGGATTCCCTGAGTGGGAGCGATGAACGTTTGTGATGCTCACCCTTACTTTATTACAAGACCAGTGCACCTACAAATAGACATTCTGGACTAAAGTCGGGACAAGCGTTGTTTGTTACTTGTCAACTTCTCGGTCATTCATTGCCTCACCGTCTTGAAGGGATTTTTGTAGCCAAACTCAACGTTTTGCATTTTCAAATTGTACCAAAGAGTTGGTTTAGTACGATAATTACCTTAAACTCTTTGGTTTTGTTGTAGATTGTGAAGTTCTTTTCCTATGTAAAAATTTTATCCAAATTCAGTTGCCCCTTTATTCTTCGTTTTACCAAAATGATTTCCGCTTCCATACTGCTTAAAAATATATTATTTTATTCCCCTCAAATAGCTTTACGTTCTATTAGGAATGTAGTGCTATAGTGTTGGATTTTAACATTATAGTATTGCGTTAATAATAGAGCGTGGTACTGTTACCTGCCCCTTTTTAGGGTGTGACACATTCAAGAATCTCATAAGATATCTAGGAATAGATATTGCATGGGAATCCAGATCAAACTTCTTCATGTATAGGAATCCAGATCCATAACCGTCATGTGGTGTAGGAGTCATTTGGATTCATGAAATTTTTCTTCTTACTCCAGATAGCATGCCCTCTATCCTTTTCCTTTACAAGCTAGTAGTAGAGGAGGACAAGTGTGGAGTTGTCACGCAGTGCTTTGCTGGTGACATTAGTTTTTAGCTTGTCAGAGCGGACTTGCATTGGTTGGAACCCTTAGGTTAACTGTTAACTTGATCATGATTGTGTATATTTTGAACTCATAGGTTGTTACGGTGTGTTGTACATCGTTTGATATGAGTTAGGAGGAACAACTTGAGGAATTAGCAGAGAATTCCAATCTCCACTATAAGTGGTAAAACGACTTTTCACGTAACTCAGAATTGAGTTCTGCAAAATTCTACATAAAGTTTTCATGCGTATCTTCAATATGGTGTACGGAAAAAAATAAAAATAAATAAAAAATAAAAAATCTAACTCACTCTAAGGAATTACAGTTTAGCCTATCACTTGGAAAATTTTGTAAAAATAAGAAGCTTATAGCTCTACTTCTTAGCTTTCTAGGCATATATGGCATGTCACTGGACAAAACCATGAAGGCTCTGAAATCTTCGTTTCATCACAACTATGCAATTCTGACAGGTATGCATTGCCTCCAGAGCTTTGTGAGCACTTGACCCAGTCGAAATGTTCGAAGGACTTGGGATAGGTTGCATGAAAAGTTGATTGTAGACTTCAGATGAGAGGTCTACGAGTCAAACTTGCGATAAGGTGTTGGTTCGCATTTTGAACTCTTTATCTTGAAGTCGTGGGTGTTCCACCTATTTGCTTCATTGATGTCTACCTCCTCGACCTTTCTTTGCAAAAAGGGAAGAGTCCTATGGCGATGAAAAAAGGTGTTGCCATAAGTTGTTTTGAAAAATAACATAAATACAACTTCTTCTATGTTATTTTGGGCAAGCATAAGTAGAAACCCGACTTTGCTTCTTGGCTTGGAAGTATGATCGTTACTCTATTTTGAATTGATGTTTGTGCTTTTTCTATGGGTGCTTTGCCCCCTAGTGAATTTCTTCTCATGCTGGAGCTTTGTTATATTCGTCATAGCAGTTGTGTTGTTGTCGGAATTACTAGCTCCACCATAGTGGTGTTAAAATGAGTTAGTCCAACGATGCAGGATCTGAAAAGAAGGGATGTGCGATCGGTATATATCTCTTTCGAAAAATGGTAGCAAATAGTCAAATTGTATTCTTAAATGTTTCACACTAAAGTGATTTAAACTTTTCAAAGCAATAACATATTGGAAGAAATAACTAAGGACATTAGAAACCGTCTTTTTTAGTGTATTTCTGAAAAGCCACGGTCATTGATTACAGACAATAGTAACAACAAGTCTACTAAAAAAGCATTCTTCATGTGAGTCGTCAAAATAGGTGGCTATTACAAACTATGAGAGATTTGTTCTCTAGAGCTAAGTCAAAGCTTCGTTCAGGATCTTATAGTTTTCTTCATCACTCATGGAAAATGTCGCTAACCGGGGAAATATAAGTTCACTCTCAATAAAAGCACAACTTGTTGGAACCAAATTTACCCACATCCGCGGACAGAGGCGAAATCCAGACATAATTGCCCATGATATCCAATGAGGAGAGAATGGGGTTGACTAGGGGTGTGATTGAATCCGAATTGGACTACCTATATATCTCCAGATGTAGTAATTCTAAGAAAGAATGATGTGATGCGCAATACATCGTGATCCATCCTTGATGAATAGTCTATGATGGGGGTGTTAAGAAGATGAGTTCTCCGTGACTGTTTTCACGTAGATGGCGGTTATATGAGAGGCAAGTCTCTATTAGATGTAGAGAGAATGTAAGAAAGATGTATCTTCAATTGTGATTGATTAGAGAATCTAGAGATGAGTCCCTTGATAAATCCTCAAGCTAGAGAATTTATATAGATCTTGAGAATACTTGTAGGGAGAGTAATCCTAATTAAATCGGGAGACTATCTAGAAGTGAGTTTTGGCTAAGATATCCAATCCTCTTAGAATTACGTTGCCTAATATAAAGACACCCTAATTTGACTTGAATTAGGGTTTCCTTACTTAGGAGACAAGTAATATCTTTAGTGGGCTTAAGCCTAGCATGTCAAACGAATGTTTTCAAACTATGCTTATGGGCTATGAGCATTTGGTCCTTCTTGCCACCCGAAGTGCCACGTGTCATAGTTCCAAAAAATCATGGTCCCACGGTTTCTCTTAAATGCGGCATCATAGAACTGATTAATATTGAATTGAGTACAACCTGGCGTATTTTAGCAATAATTAATTTAAGCATCCAAAGACCACTTTTCAAGAAGTTTTTTTATTTTATCATTTCTCTCTAATTCATATCTATTTTTAAAACTTGGAATACCCTAAAATTTATATTTGAATCTAAAAAAAAATTGTTCTATTGGTGACCAAAGAATGCATTGTGATTCATTATTAACTTCGATATTAAGGGTGGAAATAAATTTATGTGCATGATATATTTGAACTAAAAATTAACCATTAACAAAATCAGGAAACAACTGGAATGCACAAATATTAATGATACAACAATGAGGACTCCCCTTTCCTCCATTTCCCTCTTGCCTGATGTGATGCCGATTAGTTTATGTCGAGGCGTTAAGAAGATGATTTCGCCATGGATGTTCTGCACATATACGTAGCGTGGTGCATATGGAAGATGATCCTCTATTAGGTGTAGAAAGAATATTAGAGAGATGTATGTTCAGTTGTGATTGATTAGAGAATCTAGAGAAAATACTCATGCAAGAGTATTTGTAGAGATCTTGAGAATCCTTGTAGAAGAGTAATTCTAATTAAATCGAGAAACTATCTAGGAGAGAATCAATGATAAGATATCCAATCCTTTTAGAATTACATTGCCTAATCCCATGATATCCTAATTTGACTTGAATTAGGATTTTCTTATTTGAAAGACAAGTAATATCCTTAATGAGCTTAACCCTAGGCTGTCAGATTATGTTTCACAGACCATGAGCATTCCAATCCTTCTAGCCACCCAAGATGCCACATGTCATGGTCCCAATAAATCAAAATCCAACAATTTCTCTTAAAATGCGGCAGCATGAAACTAATCGATATCAATTGAGTGCAACTCATATTTTAGTAATTATTAATTTAAGCCTCCAAGGAAAGTAGCTGCCATTTTTACAGAGTAGTTTTTTGTTTTCGTCCTCGCTCTAATTCATATCTGTTTTGTTAACTCTGAACACCCTAAAACCTAATGTGGATCTAAAACAATGTTCTCTTGGTAATCTGGAGACCAAGGAAGGCATTGTCATTCACCGTTGAATTCGATATCAAAGGTGAAAAGAAATTCATGTGCCTGATATATTTCCACTGCAAATTCACCAATAACAAAATCAGGAATCAAACGGAATGCACAGAATTTGGGATACAACAATAGGGACTCTCATTTCCTCCCTTTCCCTCTTGCCGGAGGTGATGCCGGTTACAAGTAGTTCAGTCCATTTCTACATTTGCAATGAGTGCAATTAATGGCGGGCAGAAAAGGACTGAACTTCCTCAAATATGATACAAACAAACATTTCTTAAAGTTGCCTCGGAAAGCTTTGCTCCGCATTTGTCTGTCCATAGGCCTCCAGAAGAAGAGTGAAAAATCACCGTCTCAGTTCTCTGCCGGCAATTCATCAGATCTACAGATATCCCTGCGACAGAGCGGGCATACCCTTCACACAACATACAAGTTAGACTTTTCCATTCGAAGAAGCACCAAAATATATGAATACAAACTGAAAATGTCAGCAACTAGTAGCACTGATACTTCAGGCACCATCAGTTAGCTTATCAGTTCGTACTTGTATTAGTTAGAGCGGTGGCACGAAGAAACAAATGGCTCTTGTAATATCTATGGTGTTCGATAAAATCAAATGCAGAAATAAAATACAATCCCAAGGCATCTTTTGAATGTACTACATTTAAACTTCCATTCTATATTGTTAGGCCAAACAAGGAAAACTGGCTGCTGCGGCATGTATGAGAATCAATGACCAAGAATTGGGCAGATGGTGCTTTACCGCAATGGCGGAAAGCAATCATGCCTATGCATCCTAGTGCGGGTTCATCCCAATCCCCCTAAAGACTAATAATTTAACTCAATAACGCTATCATTTGTCAAAATTGGGAGGACTACAAAACTTTTCATGGAAACCAAATAATGCAGCTAATCAGTGTTTCATTAGTTGCGATCAACAATCAGACAATCAGTGGCAGTGAGATACATAGGACTTGTGTTTCCAAGAAAATTATTTGAGCGCCGAGTTCAAGTACAGCTAAAAGAGGGAAATGAAAAAGTAAATCAAGAAAGAAGTTATCTCCAACTATAAAACATATGAAAGAAAGACCCATTGGAAAGGAAAGAGATGTTAATTAGAAAGCCGCCAGATCAAACTAGTGTTTTAAAAACCGAGCCTATGCAGCATTGGAGGTGGGCGACAATGAAAACGCCTCTGTCCAGCAAGAGTAGGCTTAAACTTGCCTACACGTGGTCGAGGCGCACCTGAGGCCGTTGACTGGGCATCATTTTTGTTTAAAAGTTGCTGAAATCTAAAAGTTTTAATTGCAGAGACGTTGCACTTTAAGAACATGAAGAAGACGGCCTCGTTTTTTTTTTTTTTTGGCTGATTTTTCATTTTCTTTATTATTTTTTGGCTGAATTTTTGGTTTTCTTTAAACTGATCCACTGACAGTTATTCAACACATTCCCCAAGTAGTCCAGCATATTCCTTTCATTAGACTTTTTCTTTTTAATATTATTTTATAGATCAAACTCAAAATAAGACATTTCTATAAAAGCATTTTATATCCTTAAATTATTCTTTCCTTAAAACAAGACAAAAAATATCTTTTTGTTTTTATTTTTTGTTTTGTAGCTATATATTATTCTTCTTTTTTAAGTTGTATTATCCTTGTTATTCTCTTTTTAAGACTACGTTACAAGGATAATTTAACATTTTTTTTTTTAAAAAGAATAATATATAATGTCACATAAAAATAAGTATCGACCACGTTTGTAAGGAAAGAATAATATAAGGTCATCAAATGCTTTTATAAAAATGTCTTATTCTGAGTCTCTTAAGATCTATACAATAATATTAAAAACAAAAAGTCTAAGAAAAAGGAATATGCTGGAGAATATACTGGGGAATATGCTGAACAACTTGGAACAACTGTCAATGCGACAGTTTAAAGAGATAAAAAAAAAAGATAATAAAGAAAACGAAAAAATCAGCAAAAGAAATCATTCCAAACAAGGCTCTCTTCTTCATGTTCTTCAAAGTACAGCGACTTTGCAACTAAAACTTTTCGGCAACTTTTAAACAAAAAGGACGCCCAGTCAAACACCTCGACCACGTCTAGGCGAGTTTAAGCCTACTCCCGCTGGGCAGAGGTTTTCATGGTCACCCACCTTAAGCCTCCTAGGTGCGTCTTAAGACGCGCTTTTTAAAACACTGGCAGCTCCTCAACAAGAAAAGAAGTCAAAAACCCATTTGGCTGTGCAAAGCCTGAAAACCTCATGAAGAATACACTCACCTAGAAGAGCTAAGGGTTTGTTTGAACCATTTGGTTTTTGGTCAATAGTATTCTTTTTTTTTTTTTTTTTTTTGGGCTATAGAAAGGGGAAAAGTATGGAGGAGAAAATATGAATGAAGAAGTTGAAGAATAGTTGAAGGAATGTATATGGAATGACACACAAATGAATAAAGAAATAATTAATGTAAGCTAAAATTGGAGCGTTAATGGTCCGTTTAACATATCAAAACAATTTGTTCAAAAAAAAAAAAGAGAACATATCAAATCAAACAAAATGGCCATTCCAGCAACAACTGAAAGGAATTTTCATTTTTATTACGACAAGATTTGAACCTAGGACCTAAACATTTCCCCATCCTCCCAATGCCACTTGAGCTAAAGGTCTTGGGCATAATATGCGTTCTCATCATCGTCAGGTTAACTTCAACATATTACCATGAATAACCACCATTTCCAAATTCAAGCTTATGTTACCAAGACCAGCATGTATCAGATCACCAAGCACCAACTACCATGCAAGCACTACTAATTTACTAAACACGCAAAAAGCCAGAAGGACAATTTATCCAATGATTTATTCTTTTCCAACCCAACTAGTACAATAAATTTAGCAAAACCCCCTTCAACATTATCATGGCCAGAACATATAAAAGTATACTTCAATAGCACTCATCACAACATGTTATTCAGGTTAATAAAGAACGTGTCTGTCTAAACTGGTCATATTAGAATATTCAAAAGCAGAAAATGTATTTGAACCTGTGAATCTCCTTGAGCCACTTGTCGATACAAGTTTTATGAAATTCATGATGGCAAGGCAGTATTCTCATTCTGTCTCCTTCTTCATACTCCACAAGGCATATGTAGCATCTGTTGCATTAAAGGATACACAAAGCAAAAGTTATTAAACTCTTTCTATATTAAAGGGATGCAACTTACATTCCTTTTCTTAACCTAAAAAAATGCCATTTTGGAAACAAAAAATCAAACAGAGATATCGAAACCATGTTATAATCAGCCCATAAAAATCGTCTTTCTAAAGACACTTCATTTTGCTAACAATAGAGAGATAATGTACCTACAACAACACACATATCAGATTATAAATGTAATACCAACATCCACATGTTTACACAAGTTACTAACTATTTTTGGGTACCATTTTCTAAAAACTAATGTTAAGTCAAGTAGAGACGAGCAAGGAAAGATAAAGATAAGTTCATAACCTAAAATATATAAACCATTGCATTAGGAACGTCCTCTCAATCCACTAATTGACAGTCATCTGGATGCTCCATAGGGATTGCAAATGAATTTGTACTATTTTTGGCTTGCTTGAAAAGCTTATCCATTATGGCAGTTTATTTCTTGTAAAAAAAAATGAGAATAATCTAAAACAAGGAAGTAGAACTCGACTCAGGAGGTTCAAGTATTAATTGCAAGACGATATGCTTCTTGTGATTTAGAATGCTTTTTCAAATGGACATATACTGAGATTCCATATATTTTTAGGCACTCAGAAGCCACACAGCACTAAACAATGCTGTGATAATAGCCGTTTTCATGCTTCTAGTGATTTAGAATGCTTTTCAAATATGGATAGAAACTACTGAGGTTCTACATATGGTTGGGCACGTAAGAGCTGCTCAGCAATGAATAATGCTGTGAAAATCTACTCTTATTTTAAATTTTTATATATACACAAGCTCTACTCTTATGAACTAGCACTATGAAAATCTATGTAAAATTCTTAAATATTTTGTTCAGTGATTAAAGAAAGTAGTGGAACAGATTTCCTTAGCTAAACATTCATTGCATCTCAAAAACGGAAGCAGATAGATTCTTTTACTCTGTCAACAAACTGAATCAGGCCAGCCACATCCTTAAAAGATATACAGTGAACTGAATGTTGAACATCAGATAGACTTAGATACTTACTGTGCAGCCTCCTCATACTCATTTTTTTGCAACTTCGAAAACAATTTGACAGGCAAAGATTCCACAACTTCATTAGGAGCAGGAACAGATCCAATTGATGATACAGAAGGTCGGGAAGATAAAACCACGGATTGCTGGTGAATTTCATCCAGAACCTATTTAAATTACGTTCAAACGGTTCAAGTTATATAATTAGTAAGGAAACACAACGACAAAAAGGTAATCACATATTAACATTACCTCAAACAAAGCCTCAGCTAACATAACTATTCTTGATATGCTAGCCCTAGCACTGTTGTCATCATTTGGACCGGCATCTCGATTACTCGTACGACATGTACAACGACCTGTTCTCTGTTGACCAGATAAGATACAAGACCTCTCATGTCCAGGCACGTTTTCAAAGCGGCTCCCCAACCGCTGAAGTGCACGAACCTACAACATATACATGTGCATCAGCAAACCAAAATGTTACAGAAAAAATAAAAGAGTGAGGAAAATGTATCAAGAACAGATTGTAAGAAGTTTATATGGTCCCTTTAACAAAGTTATGAACAAGTTATACCTATAAACTAACCACCAGGAACATTGGGCATAATAATGTCCATAAAAGGGCAGCCAACTGGTTGGTGCATTGGATTAGCAATAAGCGTAAGGTTGCAATTATTAAACATCCGTTTAGAAGATCATGAGCCCAATTACTATTCATTGTTCCATTGAATCTCACTCAAAGCAGCAAAAATTACTGTGTGAAAAAGAAACAAACCTGAGATCGTATTCTTCTCCTCCGCTCTAGGAAATTTGATCTGTGTTCAAGTAGATCATGATACCTAGCCTCTCTTGGTCTTGATGTTTCCACTCCATAGTCTTGAATGCCAAACAATGAACTAGAAATATTAGATGGATAACCAGACCCATTTTCGGAGTTTACAACATTACCTTCAGGTTCCAAACTCCGTGTATCATCTCCCTGATTTGTATCTCTCACTTCTTGTTGCAAAGAAGAAAATGTTAAATCAGATAATGATGATCGACGAAGTACCCTGTCACGAAGTCTTCCAACACTTAAGGTTCTGCTGAAACGAACATTCCGTTCAACAGGTTCCCGAGCCCCCGAACGTCTATCAGAAGGTCTAGTTCTGCTGCTTCCTGTTTCATTATGAATTCTAGGAGAACACGAGTTTACACCAACGCCCATTATTGAACCATTAGCATTTCTACCAGCATCACGTCTTGAAGGATTTGTTTGGTTAGCTTGCAAGAGGCCAGAAAAACCAGATCCCAGAGTATTTAATCGTGCATTGCCAGAAGTGTCGTTATAAATATGTGCTGGCATCCTATTAACCTGTGATTCTGGAAGAAAGTCATTGGTTTGTTGGCTTTCATCTGTATCTATCAAACTGTTAGCGGGCCTTGCATGTAGATGAAGCTCATCCTCATTGTTCGTGACACTTGTCGAAGATAGAGGATAAGACCTGGATGACCCTAAACTTGTTGCCCGGCTTAACCTGAAGCTTACATTACCTGGAATGAAGCTAAAGCGAGAAAGGAAACGACTTGAAGGGTTCATAGTTGAAGAAGCAGAAGGTTGGGCAGAGCTGCTAGCAGTTCTGGAAGCAGTATCAGTGATACTAGCCTGACCCCATTCATTCAGCTGAACATTTGGAGATATACAAGGCATTTCATCAGGTTGTTCAACTTTAACCTTCCTGAAATATTCAATGTTTGCATGATCTGGCACTGTGTCATTCAGGCTTCCACATGGAGCATTATCCCTGATTTCTTTGTTCCGATGATCACAAACCTAAAGCATGAGTCCCCTTTAGTTCCTTAAATAATTTGTGGCCAATTAACACCAGCCATATAAAAAAGATTAAAATTTCAAATGACAACATATCAGAAACATTTCCAAATACCAATGTTTGGTAGCAGGGAAAAGATAGAAGTCTTGTATAGGAAAACAGAAGCAACCATGAATAAAGAAAGTCCCACGTGAAAAGCCAGCTACTTTTTTTAACAGTTAAAGGTTTACAAGTAAAATGCGATTGCTGCTGGTTTATAAAATACCCTATATGTACGGCAGGCATGCTTCTCTTTGAAATACATCTTTGGTGAGAAACTTTACATAGTACCCATGGATATTGGGATTCAATATGTATTTGGATTTCATTCCGTAGTTTCTTCGCTTGCTAACAAGATAGAAAAGCTAAAAGCTTTGATGTCGGTGAACTTTGTTTAAGGGTTTGGAGGTGTAACGTTTAATAGATTTCCAATCATCACATCTGAAGGTTACTAACTACAAATTTATTCTTTAAGGTTTGGGTTAGCATTGGTAAGCTATTAAATTTTTCCTCACAATCCTAATTTATACTTCAGAAAATAAATTCAAATGTCTTGTTTCCTGAGGTTGAGTACAACCTATAAGAACTGTTCTCAGATTGTTTATAACAGGTGAGGTTAAGGAGATGACTGTAAGTTCTTACACAGGTTGTTTACAGGGACGGTGGTGGGGAGGAAGGATGACCCAGGTTGGAATAGAAAGGACTGCTAGGTTCTATACAGATTCTCATCACGAGGAGAGAATCTCTCATGCAAACAACATGTAGTCCTACTAGCGTCACCGTCCAATAAATTGGTTACATGAGAGAACCACTCCATCATGAGACCTAAATACATCCGAGAGTAGATGTGTTTTCTTACTACAAGAATGGAACGTTGCTAAAAAGGGTAGCCACCTTTCACAACGCAGCCTTGGAAGAGATTGCTACATTATTGATTTTGGAAGGAACTTTCTACATGGGAAAAGTTAATTCAGCTTCACAAGAGCTGAGGCAACATAACAAGGCTAAATTAGAAAGAAAAATAAAAAACAAAACCCTCCTTTTACTTCCATATTTTGACTTTATACCAAAACAAAACCAAAAATGGTTTAACAATAACAGTGGAATACATTTCTTAAAGCGAAACGCAACTCTCCGATCTTCTTTTCCACCATTTTAATACTCTTATCCAAACCTTGACACCGGTCCAGAACCAAAAGTACAACTAAAGCTTTATTTAATTAACATGTATATAATTAAAAATAATAGTTCAAAAACTAGTACTTTTAGGCAGCATTTTACAAACCAAGAACAAAAAAAATATTTTTTTTTGTCTTCTGTTGCTAATAAAATAGGAAGTAAAATTAAAGATTGTGCTCCAAAATCCCAATGAAAATTCAGACATGGATGCTCAAACTCAAAGAAAATTAAATAAAATTTCAAATGCAGGGGTAAAACAGGAATCAAATTTAAATCGAAAAACAAAGAGGAGGGACCTGGTGTTCGTCGTCGCTGTCGTGAGATCGAGATTTGGTTCCGAGTCCCAAACAAGAATACGATTTGAACAGTCTGCGGCATTTGGATTTGGATCGACACCTCCGGCTCCGGCCATTTCCACCAAACGACGACGTCGAGGAAGATAATGCCGCCGCCGACGACGACGTCGCTTTGCTGCCACTCGATCCCATCTTCTTCCCTCCGTCCGGCCAGGCGGGTCCACTAGTCCAATGCCCTTAAGACTTGACCCTCCAAATGTGATTCAAATTACATCATGAACCACGCATTTGAGATCTGGAATCATGGAGCGGGGGAAGCTGCGGGGAGGAGAAGATTTGGTTTTCAATAACATTTTCACCTTTTTATCGATATAACAAAAAGTGATAAAATTTAGAGAGAGAGAGAGAGAAGAAGTTATACTTTCTTGCAGAGGAGGGGAGAGAGAGAGGGAGGAGGAGGAGGAGGAGGAGGACAGAGAGAGAGAGAGAGAGAGAGAGATGGCAGATGTGGAAATGGAGGTTTCTGGCTTTTTTTGGGTGTGAGTGACTGACGACTGACTCGTCTTTTTGAGAGGACGACATGAAAGCAGAGAGAGTGGCGTTCCCTCTGCCTCTTTTTGCGGGATTCAAAATTGGTTTTCACCCCGTCTTCGTCCTTGGGCCTTGGGCCTTGGGTCGAGCCCGACTTCTTTCTATTATATTTTGCACAACTCAAAAACCGTCCATCTAAACTCAAACGTGAAAATTAAGAAATAGAAAGAACAAAAGACATGTGCACCAATTTGATCTCCTAAAATTTATAGTCTTTCTTACGTTCATGACGTGACAAGTGCCAACATCACATTAAACCTCAATCCCACATTGACCAACTCTACAAAGTTGGGCTAAAGTAAATGAGCATGATCAAAGGTGTGGGAGCTAAAAAAATTACTCTTCCACTAAACAAGCAACTAGCATGTTAAACATGGGGAGTGAGGCTAAAGTAAATGAGCATGATCAAATACATCCACGAATGTGAAACATGGAGAAATATAAGGAAAGCGGGACTTCGAGCCCAAGGCTTGAATGCATACAAAAGGCCAACAACTCCATCAGCATGGAGGAGGGAAGAGGAAAGTATCAGATCGCTTTACAATGTACTACAACCATTTTGAATAAAGACTGACTTGAGGTCGGAATGTTTTCTTACAGGTTCCCCTCCTCCCTTATTGATGGTGAGCAAAGATGGTGTCTAAAGCTTCTCAACATGGTTATAAGGTTTACTTGTTAGAGGATTGGAGGAACCAAATTTTTTCACTCCAACCTAGGATACCAAATTTTGAAATCAAATTTGCAAACCAAGTGATGTGTCACAAATAGGAAACAAACACATTAATCAACACTTAAGTAATAGTTCAATCATCAACATCCACATCATTTGATTCACAAAATTTGGTTTAGAAATTTGGTCTCCTTGACATTACCCTTTATAAAAGGAACTGAAAACTCATTCTTACAGGGGGTAATGATGGGGGGCCAAAATTTTCAAACTAAATATGCAAACCATATGATGTCCAATTAATTAAGTGCCGGTTAACATACTTATCTCTAATTAGTGACACATCATTTGGTTTGCAAATTTGGTCTCTCTAGCATTATCTTTTTACAGGTAATCATTCATTCTCAAACACCACCTTATTACCACTAAACACTGCTCATGCCCATGTGACACCCTACGCAAACTTTGCTAATGTTGACGCTAAAAACTGTTATGGTTATCAAAAGATTATGATGGTCAAATAATGTTACATGATCGTTGTAAACGAGAAATTTAACACTAAGAGCAGTTCCACCCCTAACACAAATGCGCCAGCACCCAGCGCATTTATCCACTCAGTGAACAGTGATAAACCCCAATGAACAGTAATAGGCCAAATGTATCTTCACCCCTAACAAAAAATAGCCTAGTCAATTTTATTAAAATATTATTATTTTTTATTATAAAATCGCAAAGCACACCATCCCAAAAAAGTGGAAGTTCCCCTTCCCGATTCCGGGAAATTTTCTTTGTAATTTTGTTGCATTTCTTTCCTCCTTCTCTTTTTGTTCCTTTGATGCGTCCTTACCTCCTCAGCTTTTGTAAATGGAGTCGGAGCAACACAATCCTATCACAAGCTGAAATTTGAAAAAAAAACAAAAATAAAAACTCAATTCAAATTTTCCAGTTTGCCAATCAGGTGTTAAACTTAGAAAGAAATGATGTGGATGATGGGATTGAGCATTCAGAGCTTACTGGATTTGGCAGTGGTCGAAGTTTCAGCGATGGTTGGTTTGGGGATCTTTGCATTTATTACTTCTATTCTTTGCTCTGCCACTTTCTTCCACACCGCCGAGGACATTTCTTCTTGATCCACCCCTCGTGCCACCGGGCAATCCACTCCCGGTGTTCGAGTCCTCCTGTTGGAGGTTGAAGGTTGTGGGAAGAGCTAGCGTCAGCATGGCGTCATACAGGCCAGTCCCAAGGTCTGTCAATTTTGGGATGGCCTGGAGACCAACCTAGGCTAAGTGCCGGGCCCTTTTTTTGGCTGTGTGCCGGCCTATCCCACCTTCAGTGGAACTGCTCTAAAAGATTACGTGATTCACCTAAAAATTGGGGATACGTCAACTGAGAAGCTATAAATAGTTACAAAGTATCAAATGGAGAGGGGTTGGGGGACCTTAATAGATGTTAATAGCCAATGAAATATTAGGTCTCTCTCTCTATGTAAAACACAAACTTTCTCATAAAGTCTCTTGCTCTTTTATATGCCGGCGGGCGCCTTTTTTTTACCAGAATTTCTTTGCCGTGTTTTTAAAGATTGAAAAAAAAACAAGATAGAGAACCATATTTAAAGAATAAACAATGCTAGAAACTAAAATGGTGTGACCAAAGAAGAATTTGGTATTCTTAGTACTATGGGCTAGTGATATTCATCTTCACTAATAAGTAAGAGGTATTAGGTTCGATTCTTACCAAAAACGAATTTAAACCACATTATTGCTAACTCATCGTAAAGCTAAGCCTCGTTTGTTCAAAAAAAAAAAATTGGTGCGGCCTTATCCACAACTCGAAAAAGCTTCAGCATATCCCGTCCAAATGACCACAAGACCCGCAGAAAGCAAATCCCACATATTCGGGCAACAAATTCGTAGGACTTCTAAACTGATTTTAGAAAACTAAGCAGTACTGGTGATGATGATGATGGTAAAATAGACATACTCAGCCGTCAAACACTCCCAATTAATCACATCAAAAGCCATATGGCTCACAAAAAATTAAGGTCCAATGATTGTGCGACACGACAATGCCATGGTTAAAAAGCATGTTTAAAGTGTAAAAGAACTAAAAAATTATGAATTTTAAGCACGAACTGGTGGCCCAGTGGTAAATGGCAGATTACGAGGCTTCCTTAAAAATTAGAGGTCTTGGGTTCGAAACCAGCTGCTAGTGTGGAAGCCAGACTTGTGGGTAAGGGAGGTTGAAATGCCTCTATGAGTCTTTCCGGTCCTCAGAAAAAATGAATAATCGTGATTTGCCACCAGTTGTCTTCCTTTTTAAGAAAAAAAACTTAGAGCAGCAAATTGATCAAAAAAACAAGAAGTTTTATTTGCCAATAAGATCCTCTTCGGATCCTTTTGGTGGGAATCCTGAGAATCTGTAAATCGTGTCCGTTCATTGTACATCATGCGATCAATTTTTATCAGGTATTGTTTGTATTTAATTTTAACTAAAAATATTTAAAATGATTTCTGATCGCACGATGTATGATAAACGGATATAATTCACGGATCTTCGGGATCCTCACAAAGAGGATGCCACAAGGAACCGGATTCTTTTATTTGAACTCAAATATTATCTCAAATTAAAAGTTTGCCTGTTAAACTTCCCATTTTACCCTAAAATGTAACTTTAAGAAACAGACGAAGAAACTCCACTGAGCACGATAGCAACAACCGCCGTCGACCTTCTATCCTCTCTCGTTGTTGTTCAGTTTTTCTAAGCAACCTCCATAGGGCTGGATCTTGTTCCGATCTATTTTCTTTTCTTCAATGAACTAATAATTAAGCTCGCTAATTGTTATCTAAAATTGCCTTTTTCTATTAGGGTTCATGGTTACAACGAGAGACCAAAATTGAGAGAGAAAGAGTGGTGACCTGCTACTCGACCGTGGCCGACAAGGAGGAGGTGGAGGCTAAATTCTAAGACCAGCATTCCATTCAATGGAAAACAATCAATTCATGCTTATACACTACAATTAACTACCAATTTATGCTCATACACCAAAATCGAACGACGACCAGCAGCAGCCATGTAAAATTGGAAAGCCAAGGAGGTGCGCGAAAATCAGGAGCAGCCATGGAAATTCCTTCTGCAATTAACAACAGCAGCCAGTTCAAAATTAATTCAATCCTTTCCTGTCCACGGAATTCAATCCTACCCTTAATATCAACTAAATTTAATCTGGTATTAATAACAAAAATCCCCATAAACCAATTTAATCTGCCCAAAAACCCATCGAATTGATGCCAAATTCATCAAAACCCACCAAAACCCAATACCCGAATCCTAAAAACAACTACAATTTCAAATCTTGGATTCAATTTGAGGAGAGGATGACGCTGGACTTAGCTTCCGTCGGCGACGGAGACGGCGGCGTCAATTAAATGTGAGATCTCCACTTGTGACTGCGAGGGTGAGATGCAGTCATGCAGAGCAGAGAGTTAAGAGTTAGAGAGAGACGAGAGATTGAGACGCGAGAGGAACACGAGGGATTTCCCAAAATTTCTCAAGTTTACCCGTGAATTATATGGGTTTTTACTTTTTAGGACCCGGAATTCAGTTTTATTGTGACACTAAGCTTGCTTTGATTGAATTGTTTTCAGCCGTTGAAATCAGATCCAACGGTCCGAATTTGGTCGGCAAGCAAGGTCTGGAAAAGGTAGTCCGCACTCAGAAATGGCGGTAGGTGAGAGACCCTACTTTTTTTTTGGAGAAACTGGAAAGGTTCGTAACCAAGGCCGGAGCCAAAAACACAGGGAGGCCAACCAGAAGGAAACAACCAAGGAAACAAACATAAAGCAGAGAAGAGGGGTACAAAGGCTAAAGACGCTGCAGAGAAGAGGTGACAGACCCTACTTTTGGCGGCTGGCCTTGAACGATTTTCAAGCCCAAAATTAAAAGAAATGACCTTGCTTACGGTCCCGCAAAAGTTACACTCATAAGTCGTATTTCATTGAATTGCCCTATAAATTGTCTTTTGATACTGAATCAAAGGTGGAAGAATGTGGATACAACCGAGATTTAATGACCAATTACATAAACAATGAGGGAAGACACACCCGGCACACAAGCTTCTGTGCCGTGGTGGCCTTGCCGTTATTTTCGTACTACTTGATCAATGACAATTTTCTTTTCTTTCGTATTCGACATAATTAACTTGACCTATAAATCTAGCTAGTAAAAATGAATATATATGTGTCTCACAAATTGATAAATCTATTTTCTACGTTTGATATACCTTTCTCGACATTTTGGCGAAATTACTGTGTTGGTGGTGATTTGGATCAAAGTTACGGTTATGGCAAGTGGGATTGCAAGGGTAAGGACAATCAATCTTTTGAAAGGGAGTTCGGTCATAGAACCAGTCTCCAACTGCCTTTGCAATCGTCTGCAGATGAAAATACAGTTTTAACAACAAATTAGAACTAATGTATAGCAGTAAGTCATGGAAGATGCATGAATGAAAGCTGTGTTTGATGTTTACCGTCTTGTTCAGTACCGGAGAGTCGGGCATTAACCATGTCTCCTGCAGTTCAGTTTGGCAGTGTGCATAGCAAGAGTCTATGAACATTCCTTTTGATCGAGAGCCGCTCACACCACCAATTGCACTTAAAAACTGCGCCCTGAAATCTGAAAACGAGACAAAGTATTCAACCAGGATCAACTAATTTCTGTTTCGGCTTGAAAACTTCTGAAGGCCGGATGGCCTTGGCCTGTCCGTTGATACTGGCTTAGTTTTCTGGCGTTTATAATTACGCACCTTGCATGGTTTTGAGTTGAGTGGGTTTACAATGCGTTATGTCAAGCTTGCAGTTCTGCCAAGTCCCATGGGGATCGGCAACTCCAGGTGCCAAGATGTTCTTTATCTGGATGGACACAATCAGATCAAGTAATAAGAGGAAATCAAAAGGAAAAATAGACGACGAACTGAAATTCAAGGGAAGCAACTTAGCAGAGTTCGTAACAGAAAGAATAAGCTAACCTGCCATGAATCGTAGGCTGCATTTACATAGAACATTGGCGTCCGGATTTGTGAGGCAAAATATTGCGGGAAAAAGCACTAGATTATTGTTTCAAAAGTATCATTAGAATTTACAAATGAAAAGGATATAGTTGCAATTGAAAATCTTTACAAATATCAAATACTTACCAAACCTGGACTCAATTTTGAAGTGCAAGATGGAGGCAAATTCTTCCCCGAACCCTACACAAAGATTGACAATGAGAAGCAACGTGGATTAATATTTGAACCACATTAGGAAGGGCTGACAAATAAGGGAAACTCTCTTTTCGCATCTTATATAGAGAGAAGGAGAGAGGGAATACATGTGTTGCAACCACTTGACTAAAAAACTGTTCAACGTGTCGTGCTCCAGAAACATCCTTCCTGCAATTCATTACCAGGTGGATAAGCAACTCTCGTGTAGTTTGGGAATCAGAATACAAGGTACTAAGCGTGAGCTTACGCATTAATGAAGTAACCAGCGTCTGAAACACATTTCACTTTAGCTCCAACAGGTAAGAGGGCATGGAAGTTGTCACAGTGAAGAATGGACGCCAATCCACCAGCAGAACAACCAGAGAGAATAGCCTGCAGTAAAATGTGCTAGCAAGTCATCAGAGCTGATGACAACAGAGCTGAAATGGTTGACAGTTAAGGGGTCATACATTTTTAGCCTTCCCCATTCCTTTTGCTAATAGATCTTCAATGACAGCACGAAAAATCCTTGCTCCTCTGAAGAAAAGACCGGTGGCCTGCTCAAATTGTTATTTCATTGATAATCCCACAATCAGAAATGAAATAAGAGATCCAGATTCAGGACAAATGGTGTCTGCAAACTCGGACTGCTACTTGGAAGGTAACTTACTAGGTTTACAGCTGCAACATCACCAGTGAATGATGCCCCGTCGCAATACCTAACTTTGACTCTATTCCAGTTGTAAAAGTCTGGCATGGAATATGGACTTTTAGTTCTACTGGTAAAAAGCAAGGAACTCAACAGACAAAAGAAGAATGAAAGCTATATCGATCAACTATACTACTAAGCTTTTCATCGTAAAAAAAGAAAATTGTTTAAACAATGGCAAGAAGTACTAAATCTTGATTAGCGAAAATAGATATCAAACCCGGATTAAACATATGCCTGCCGTTCAGAATCCCTGAAAATGCAATTTCCTTGAGCATTTTCTTAGATGAACCTAAACGGTTGTTTTTACGGACAAGACAAGTTGTGATATTGTTACACCATCCTCCTCCCTAAGAACAAAACATAAGGAAGAAGAATTACGGCATCAGAAATTCACGAGCTATCAAATACACAGATTTCATGAAAACTGTCGATATACCTTCTTCTTTTTGTTCCTCTTATCTTGTGAAAGAAACTGTACTGGGAGCTGAGAGAAAAGGACAAACCTCAATGTGAACCAACCAATTGTTAATTCCTGAACCATATCCCTTATCAAGGTGGTAGGCTGGGGGACTCCCATCCAAGCAAACTGCACAACATGTCAAATTCCAAATCCTAAATCAAATATTTGTTTTGAAAATGAAACTCGAAAAAAAGGAAATTACTCTCATCAGCGTATTTGCACAAGAGTTTCTCACCGGCTCCTTTGGCAACCGCACTATGAACGTAAGTTATTCCCACAGGTAATCCGGCTGCTTTCAGCAGCATGACTGCACATACTAGAACAAACAACCATTGGCCTAATCTTGCACCAGCCATCTGCCTATACGAATAAAGAAATCAATATACTAAAAACAAAATCGAAGGAAAAAAGAAAACACCAACGACACCAGAGAAATTCATTTAGAGGCATAACCAATTGACAAAATCAATCAAGAATCTACATCTACTGGGACAATCATCGATATATTGTGTCTACAACATGCATACATACATACATACATACATACATACATACGTAAGTAAAAGAAAGGGAATCTAGTTTGCAGGTTTTCCACCATAACAAAAAATAAAAAAAATCCCAGAATATCTAACTAGAACCGATCCTCCTTGAATGATCCAAACCAGTTTAATTCTCAGCTTTCGTATTGCTTAATGGTCAAGGATAAGCATTAGCAACAAAGAGCTTTTTCCAACTTTTGCAAGGTATCAAGATTTCAAGGCCATAAAGTTGGTTCTTTTCAAAACTAGGTGGCTCCTTTTACATCAAGCCAACATTATACACTCGGAAAAGGTAAAGTTACCAAAATAATAATAAATTATATTAAAGAAAAATAATAAAAACAGACTCATCGATCATATTATATATGCAAACATTTCTAAATCTAAATGCTAACAAAATCATTCAGAAATCTATTGGCTGACATAAACAAATGGATTTTTCTCAGAAAAAAGCAGAAACCCAAATGGAAGCATTGCAATCCAATCTAACCCAACAAAAAAAAAAAAACCCATCTTTGATATTGCTTCAAAGTACCCAACTCACCCGTGGCCTTGGTTCAGTGGAAAATCCAAGTTCAACTTCAACCACACAAAGAAATACACATATATTTTGATATACACACAGAAGAATTATTAATAGCTCACTTAAACACTCTCTTAAACTCTCTTAAAAAGGAGAGTGCTAACTGAAAAAATAAAGACGGCAATGCCAACGTGCTGACTGACATTAATGAATATACACACACACACAGACATATATAAATATATAATGTGGGTTGTTGATGCTGTTAAGCATAAAAACAAGGAAAAAGTGGATCCAAATTTATGAAATAAAAACGTTGTTTACAACAGAAACAAAATAGCTTATTATTATGGCAAAACCAGAAACGGCATAATGTACCTGAAATGAAATAAAGAAAGAAAACCTCCCAGTTGATCAGTTTCAGTAAATGGATGTCGAAACTCGAAAGTCGAAACAAAAGATCGAAATTGATGGGTTGGAGGAGTGATGCAATGGTAGCCAAAGGAAAAGGATGGAGAGAGTGATGAGAGTTCGTTTGCAAAGTTTTTGTATATATATGCAGAGAGAGAGAGAGAGTTTTCTATTGAGTTTTTGGAGCAGCGAACCCGAGAGCCGACACTTATTTTCGTTCCCTCCCAACCATTCCCCTAAGAAAAGGGTTAATGATTGGATATGGACTCGGGTTTGGGCCTTTCCTCATCGAGTATGACCCGACCCAGATGACAAGGAAAGCCTCCACTGGCGACTGCTTACATCTGCTGCTGCAACGAACCTTATCGTATTACGCTGTGTTTTATTTGAGACAGAGATAGTGTCTATAGGGCGGAGAATCCTCTACCTGTTTCTTATGAGAAGAACCCTCTACTTGTTTCTCAGTGAATGACAAGAAAATGAAAGTTTAGGGCGGTTGGTGAGGTTATAATTTTCTCTCGAAAGAAAACGAAAAGCCACGACAACAAATTCCACTAAAGAAGAGATTTGTCAACACGTTTTCTTGAATATAAAATAGTACATCATATATTATTATACAAGTGAAGAGTTATTTAGAAAATAAAACTCTCATCTGCTTATATAATTACATATGATGTACTATCTATATGCCTGCATACTGAGCCAGACTGCCAGGCATATAAAGCTTTCATGAGGCAAAACATTAATTCAAACTTGCAAATCGGGTTTTTTACGCTTTTTTTTCTTTTTGAGTACCTAATTCATCATATTTGGTGACTTTTTAAGGAAGCAATTATAGTTAGGCTTTTTCCCCAATTAAAAGAAAAATTAAAGATCGCCACTACAACCATTGATATGAAGTTTCAAATTCTAGATGCACTAGTAGAAGGTAACACTCTATCTACTATAATATTAAACCACATGTCAAATAACCAAGTTTTTTGAGCGAACTGACTATTATCAATTGTCGTTGTAGTTTGAGTTTACTTTTGTAACACATTATCAACATTACATTATGTGTTAATTGCACATTTTTTTTCTCCTTGAGTTGGATTCTGGCATGACCAAGATTCGTAGCAACAATCTCAATCTTAATTCTACATGGTGCGGGTGTTGCAAGTTATATATTAGTTAAAGTGTAAATAGTAGTCTGTTGTCTCACATTGATGAAGTGCATATGTAAAATCAATTGTAACTCCTATATATACTTCACTTTGGAAATTAATGTATATATAAGAAATTCCCAAATATTGTCATATATATTGTTGGTACTTACCATGTTTAGTTTAATATGGCATCAAAGCAGTTCGCTCTTGGTGACTTGTGTGCTTTAATTTTGTATCCCACCTTGTCGTAATTTCCTTTGTTGGAAAAAATAAAAATAATAAAAAATAGGAAGCAAGTGAATAGTGTCGCGCTACAGTACAACCCTTGCTACAGTGTCATGAACGGTGGTCTGCTACAGTGTTCGTAAACAGTAATCTGTTATAGTGCCGTAAAACAATTATCTGCTACAGTATTGTGAACAATGATCTGCTATAGTGTTCTGATAAATTGTTTTCATTCCACTGCGTATCTTTTGTGCCTTTATTGTTCATGATTTAGTTCAATGGCTCAATATAATCATAGTGTTGTTATACATCTTGGTGGAACAAATAATTGGATAATTGATATTGGGGCCACTGATCATGTAACTAGTGACCTTAGAGTGTTTGATGAGTTATGTGACTATGTTCGTGATCTGTATATTATTAGTACAAATGGAGCACCTTCCCCTGTGAATGGTGAAGGCACTATCTCTCTTACTCCGACCTTATCATTGGTTCATGTTTTACTTGTTCCTGATGTTAAGTGCAATCTTTTGTCGGTAGGAAAACTACTTGATACCTTATATTGTTATGCTCACTTCTACTCTACGTATTGTTATTTTCAAGACATTCAAACTCAGAAAATAATTGGTCGTGGTAAAAGAATAGGAGGTTGGTACATCTTAATTATGGAGGATACTGTTGTTTCCGGTTCAAATAATCATCAAGTTTTAAGTGCTAAAGTGGATGACAAACATCAAATTTGGTTGTGGTATCGACGATTGGGACATCCATCATTCAATTATATGAAGCATCTATTTCCTTCTTTGTTTCGCACTTGTAGTGATTTAGAGTTCAAGTGTGAAACGTGTGTCATGACTAAGAGTCATCGTGCTTCCTTTCCCATAAGTGATTCTAAAGATACTTTGCCATTTGATTTAATACATTCTGATGTGTGGGGTCCGACGAAGGTTACTTCTAATGGATTCCATTGGTTTATTACTTTTATTGATGATTGTACTCGATTAACTTGGGTGTTCTTGATGAAGAATAAGATTGATGTTCCTTTGCTTCTTCAAGAATTTTATACAATGGTGTCTACTCAGTTTTAGACCAAAGTTAAAGTCTTTAGGTCTGATAACGGAGGAGAATATATGAATCACACTTTGGCATGTTTTTTTCGTGATTAGGGTATTATTCACCAGACGACTACTCCATTTACACCCCAACAAAATAGTGTGTCTGAACGAAAGAATCGTCAAATAATGGAGGTTGCTCGCTCCTTGATGTTGGATAAATGTGCTCCTAATCATTTGTGGGGTCTTGATGTTTTGGCTGCTGTGTATTTGATAAATCGTGTTCCAAGTAAGGTTCTTGATTTTCAGACACCTCTTGATGTGCTACAAAAATATGTTTCTCTTGTTTCTGTATCAAAACCTCCTCCGAAGCTGTTTGGGTGTATTGCGTATGTGCATGTCTACTCTTATCAGCGGAGTAAACTTGATGCATATGCTCTCTGATGTGTATTTATTGGGTATGCTAACAATCAGAACGAATATAAGTGTTATCATCCTCTGACTCATAAAACTTATATTACCATGGATGTCACCTTCCACGATGAAGTTTCGTATTTTGTGAAGCCATCTTCCGACTCTTCACTTCAAGGGGAGAGGGGGAGTAAAGTGCAGATTCGAAGATATAGTATGGATGATGTGTTGCAGGCATAGTTGGGGCTAGAACCTATTATATTGTGTGATATTGATCAGTCGGCTATAGATAGTGATCGGTCACCTGTCATTCCCAAAACTATTTCTACTGACGACAGATCAAATGTGCCCAACGAGTTGCCTGTTAGTATGTCTGATGAATTACCTTCTGATGATCGGTTGCATGCTTCTGGTATGTCTAACAAGTTGCCTAATGATGGTTCGTCCAATGACTTTGGTACAAGATAGTGACATACATGAGGTAAATTTTGATGATTCTTCTACTTATCAGTTGCCTCCACGAGCTAATCGTGGAAAACCTAAAGTACAATATAAGCCTGATATACATGCCAAAGCCAAATAGCCTATCAACAGTTATGTGTCTACTCATCGTTTGTCCAAACTATATGCATCTTATATGTGTCAGCTATCTAATGTATCAATCCCAACAAAATTGCACGATGCTTTGTCTAACCCTAAGTAGGTTATTGCCATGAGAGTTGAGATAGAAGCCTTAGAAAAGAATTCTACTTGGGACTTGGTTCCTTTACCAAACGAGAAGAAAGCTATAGGATGTAGATGGGTGCTCACTATTAAGCACAAGGCAGATGGTTCTATTGACCGGTATAAAGCCAAATTAGTTGCTAAGGGTTATACATGGACTATCATGAGACTTTTGCTCTTGTTGTCAAACTTAATATTGTGCGTGTTCTTCTGTCTTTAGCAGCAAACCAGGATTGGCCTTTGTTGCAGTTTGATGTTAAGAATGATTTCCTTCATGTTGATCTCAATGAGGAAGTTTATATGGATCTCTCACCTAGTATCGGACCATCTCCTGGAAAATGTGTTGTATGCAGGTTGTGAAAGGCTTTGTATGGTTTGAAACAATCTCTTAGAGCGTGGTTTGGAAGGTTTACAAGTTTAATGAAGAAGTTTGAGTATGTCCAGAGTCATTCAGATCATACTTTGTTTCTAAAGCGACAAAATGGTAAGCTAACTGCATTGATTATTTATGTTGATGACATGATAGTAACTGGTGATGATCAGAAGAAGATACAATGCCTTCAAAAGTACCTAGCTACTGAATTTGAGATGAAAGAATTGGGTGAATTGAAGTATTTTCTTGGAATCAAGGTTGCATGATCCAAGCATGGTATTTTTCTGTTAGAATGAAAGTATGTTCTTGATTTGTTAGCTGAAACAGGTATGTTAGATTGCAAACCTGTTGATACTCCGATTGAGCAGAATCATCGTCTGGGCTTATTTCCAGATCAAGTTCCTACTCATAAGGAATGGTATCAGATGCTTGAGGGGAGATTAATTTATTTGTCTCACACTTGCCCTGACATTGCTTATGCAGTTAGTGTGATAAGTCAGTTTATGCACTCACCTAATGAAGCTCATATGGATGCAGTAATCCGTATTTAAGGTACTTGAAGATGGCTCCTAGCAGAGGCTTGGTTTTCTCCAAGAATGGTCATTTGAATGTCGAAGGGTATATAGATGCAGATTAGGCAGGTCCTATCACTGATTGGCGATCTACATCTGGATACTTTACGTTTGTGGGTGGTAATCTAGTTACGTGGAGAAGCAAGAAACAAAAGGTGGTGACTAGGTCAAGTGCTGAAGCTGAGTTTTGTGGTATGTCTCATGGTGTATTTGAGTTGTTGTGGTTGAAAAAATTGTTGAGAGATCTTGGATTTAAACTTAAGGGTGCTATGAAACTCCATTGTGATAACAAGGCTACTATTGAGATTGCTCATAATCCAGTGCAACATGATTGAACAAAACATGTGGAGATTGATTGACATTTCATCAAGGAAAAATTGGGTCCTAGGATTATTATGTTTCTATTTGTGGGATATGAAGATCAACTCGCTGATGTACTTACTAAGACTGTGTGTAATAGTGTGTTTTCCAACTCGCTTGACAAGTTGGGCATGCATGACATCTTTGCTCCATCTTGAGGGGGAGTTGCGAGTTATATATTGGTTAAAGTGTAAATAGTAGTATGTTGTCGCACATTGATAAAATGCATATGTAATACCAATTGTAATTCCTATATATACTCCACTTTGGAGATTAATGTATATATAAGAAATTTCCAAATATTGTCATATATATTTTTGGTATTTACCAAGTTTAGTTTAATAGCGGGTGTGGCTAAGCTCTTCAAAACTGGTTGGCTTAAAAGTCAATTTCTATGGTGCATTTTGTGAAACAAGCAAGAATGGTGGCTTTTAAGTAATGAAGTATGTTTTGATGATGATTATTAATTTCATCCTATTGCCTCTACTTAATTGGAGAATTGATAATTTATGTGTTAATTGTGATAGCTCGTCCCGGACTTTTCGTACCGTAAGGGTGAAATGACGATTTTGCCCCTAGCATGTTTGCTTCGTTGTGTGGTTGTTTTGGGTTTTGTTTGGCTGATTTTGGACCACACACACACTCCCTCACCCCTTTCCCTGTCCCTTTCCCTCTCTCTCTTCCTTTTTTATCCCCATATGTACGGACACACCCAAAAACCATTGAAACCTTCACAGATCGAGGAAACAAATTACATATTCGTGCTCGTGAGGTCCTTAGGAGTTCAACCATACCCATTTTAGGTAAGGATACCTTCGTTTTCACGTCGAACTCGGGATACCCCGATTTGGTCACTGTTCATGCACACGTTAATTCTTGTGTTTTTGGGAATTTCAAGCTTGTAGGAAGCTTGGTGAGGTCCTTAGGAGGCTCGGGGTGGTTCGTTTGAAGGTTTTGGGCGTCAGGATCATGAGTTACAAGCTTGGCCGGAGTTGGTGGTGTTTTCCCGACAAGTTTCCGTGGGTTTTAGTGCTTGAAAGTGGTATGGATTTGTTCCCCTTGTTGTAAGCTTCATTTTGGTACCAATTTTGTGAAATTTGGTTGAAAAACGAAGAAGATACAAGGTTTTAAAGTTTTCCCGGTTTTCCGGCGCCGACGACAGCGCTGGAATTTGGCCGGAGAAGATGACGGAATATTCCGTCAGTTTGGACGGAATATTCCTAACGGCGTTAACGGCATCAGTTAGATTTAACGGAATATTCCTGACGGCGTTAACTGACGCCGTCAGTGTGTCAGGCACGTGCGGTGTCGGAAAATTTTTCTAAAAATATGGGGATGTTCCTGAGGTTGAGTAGATCACGTTGGTGTATTCATACACCCCATTTGAGCATTGTATGAGAAGTTATTTCGTGATGTTGGTTATGTGCTTTCAAATTAACGTTTTTATAGTTGTTTCGCATATAGGTGAGACCTATCCCAAGGACGAGCGCGATCACTCAAGGCAAAGGGGTTACGACCCTTCTACATACCAGTGAGTTGGCTTTTGGTTTTCCGTATATACCTATATACTTACTTTTTCCCAGGAAGTGAATGGAAACGTTTATACATTTATATGCCATGCATTATGTTTGCCGTTTGTTATGTATTATTAGTAGCATATATATGTTTGTATGTTGGTGCTGCGGGCGCACAGGTAAGTGCCAGGTGAGTATGTTTTATGCTTATATTCAATAGTGGTTTAAGATGCATAGAGAGCTCATAACCTGCACCCCCGGTGTTAGTGCTCCCACCCAGAGTTGGGCACAGTCCTTCACGTGATGTTCACCTCCCGCACCACACGCTCATCTTGGATCCAAGTTAGGTGCACATTCCTGTCGTACAGACCACTTTAGGTGGTTCCGACTAGTGTGCAGGTATAGTTAGTGAGATGGAGATTTGAGCTCTAGATTCAGCTGTACAAGTCACGTTAGGTGACTCCGGCTAACAGATTACATGGCATTGATTTGACATTTCCTGAGCACTTGCATTTTATTTCGAGGCATTTGGCATGGCATATTTCTGAGCATGACTTATATATATATATATTCTATTTTTCTGGGAAGTATACAGGTTTTACGGCGAGGGGTTAGAATCTTGTTTATGAAATGGTTTTTGAAAAGTGTTGTTTTTGCCTACTCACGCTTTCTGTTTTGCGCCCCTCCAGGTTCTAGTTGACTAGCACTTGTGGTGGCTCCCCAGAGGATTTTCCCGGCATATCTGACAGATCATCACCAGTGTAGGACCACCTTTGGGTGTGTTTTTGTAGTGTTGTTTCTCCGGGACTGCATTAGGTCTTCGTGCTCTGAACTTTGTTTTCACATTTTCGCTTGCACATGTATGTTTCTACACTGTGTATAGCTGGTTTTTATTTATTCGTACTTTTATTATTTATTTTATTAGCTTCCGCACTGTACACATGGTTACGTCACTTCCACGTGATGGTCAGCATGCCCTGATCTCGGTCGGGGTGTGTCATTAATAGATTATATGCTACTGCTATATCTCAAAAGTGACTCTAAGGGTTTATAATGTTTCGACTATTATTTAATAAACATGAGTTTTCTCTCTATTTTCCTAGTGGACTCTAAGGCTTGCTAGTGGATTCTATCTAGAGAATTTCGTTCGATTTCCCTTGTTATATATCTTGCTGCATCAAAATAACAATTGGAATTATGATTGTCAGAATCATAACCCAAAAGCTTGACAATATTCAATATAGTACAATCAATACTAATATGACACAGTTTAGTCAATTCAATACGATATACCAATCAAAGCCTCGTGCTTCTTATTAAAAAAAGAAAAACAAAGAGTACTGCTTCAATATTCATACTTACATGAAGATGTAACATCATTTTGCTGTAAAAAAAATTAAAATCAAAATCATTCATTCTCTTTATCATCGTTTAAAGATCATCACTAGAATATTTCATTAAATTTGAAGACCTTTTAATAGTTGATATAAATCAAATGATTGTTATTCATGAATACCATAATCAAAATGAATTCCATGGGTGGTTCTAACTACTAATAGACCGGTGAATCGTTGGGGCGGGAGGGGACCCAGTGAGTTGATGAAATTTGAAGATAACACGTGATTGGCGGTGTTTAGTGGGTGAAGAATCCAAATCGTTGGGGTGTATGTTCACAATGCACAATTGCACATGATGAATCAGTGGGTCTTCTGCTGCTGCTGCTGCTGCTTCCTTAACTAGCACTTTTCATGGCTGCTTACTTCCAAAGCTGTCTGTCACCCAATCCAATCAGACCTTATATTATATAATTTCAACCATTAAATAAAATAAGTTTAATTAAATAAATATTAGTAAACAAGTGGTGGACTTGTCACTTGTACCATGTCCTCTATTTTGTAGTGCGTTTTTTATTTGTGAGATTATATTTATTTAGTTCAGTAGCAGGGATTAGGATTATTTCCTCTTCTCTTTCCATCATCTTCTATCCTCCTCTCTCACATTTTCTAATTTTGTTTTTCTCTTATCATAAAAAATTAATATAAGATGTTGACATGGTTTAACCGTGACCGTTCAAATATGAGGGGAGGAAAGGGAAGGGAAAAAAAGAGGGAAGAGAATCCTACTCCTAGTAGCAGACATTCGAACTTAGCATTTGGTAATTGGTACGAGATCCATGTTAAATCTAGGACTTCACACGTTGCTTAGTACTAATCATTTGTTAACTTGACACAAAAATAACTGGTTTCGTATTAACTTGTTAACAAGTCGAGTCATTCATCTGTTAAGAAATTGTTAACGAGTTAGGTCGTTATCAGATCACCTGTTAATAACCTAATAATATATCGTTTGTCAGATCTAGACATTAGGTATGATAATTTTTGTATGATTCGTTAACCCGACACAACCTGTTTACGAATCATGGTTGTTATTAGGTCACATGTTAAGAACTCATTACAATAGCGAGTTTGACATAACATAACCTGTTAAAATAACAAATATGACACGAACACAACTTGTTTGTTAGATCTAATTGGGAGAGTTGGAATCATTGATTCATTTACTAGAGGGACAAAAAGAGAAACGTAGAATTGGTGGGAGAAATTTTTTGAGAGCTGCTAGACTCACCCCGTTGTCTTATTTCTCCACCCACGTTATATTTACACCCATTATAAAAAGTTAAAAAATTAAAATATTAAAATATTATTTTCTCACCCACTATTATTCCTAAAATAACCCTATATATAATTAGAGATAAATTTCTCTTAAAAAAAAGAATATAAACAAATAATATTACTCCCTTCTAAAAGCCAAAAAAAAAAAAATACCATTTCCTTTCCAAATTCCAATTGGGGTGGGAATGAAGAATTATGGGTTTTCATTCTTTGCTTTTCCCCTTTTGCTTTCTTTTTCATATGCATTTTCCATTTTTGCCACATACGTTGGAGATTCTCTTACTTTGTCGCACATTTTTACTTTTTGGGTTCATTCTAGTTTTGTAAGTTCTTGGTTAATTTGTTCAAAGTGATATGTGAGCAATGGTTTCGAGCTTTTGGTCACACCTCCTCCTTCATGCCCTTCTTCTTCTCTCTCCTCTCCCCTCTATGTTTCTCACTCTAAAATACCAAAAACGAAATTAACCCACAAACCCCCAATGTTGTTGTTCCTCTACATGTAATCTCATCCTAAACCCTTTCTCTCTTCTCGATCTCCCCAAAACCATGTCTTTGGAATCTTCACTTCCTTCGATCCTAGCTGTCCGATCCTCGCCGGAGCCCAGCAGCAAGAACAACCCCTTTAGAACGATAACAAGGCATCGGCCCCAGCCCCCACGCCTCCTTTGTACAGGAGCAACCGCCCCTCCTATGCCTACACCCTACATTCCACCAATCGAATACAGCAGCAGTAGAACCACCCTGCAGAGAAACGGTGAGATGTTAGCAAAAAGGAATATCAGCAGCAGCAACAGAGAGACGACGAGCGGTCGTCGCCACAATGCAGCAGCGCCAGCAAGATTGTGACGCCACTGGTGTCCTCCGCCCTTGCTATTGCCTCGCTGGACCCTCCGCTCTATGTGGGAATTGGCTTCCGTAAACAAATTTACCCTAACTTAATGAAAACGAATTCTAGGAATTCTCATAGGAAAACGTGAAACAAATTGCACCCTAACCTAATGCAAATTCAAATAAAAAGTCACAAAGCTATGCTTCAATTGTACGATGTCGACAAATCAAGATGACCCACATAAAATTATCTTTGACCTCTTCAACGGAAACATAATCATCTACTTCTTCTATAGAAACGTCATCTTCTAAGTTCATTCTTTTTACTTTCTCTTAATGATTTTGCTTTCTCTAAATGAAGGAGATGGGAATGATGAGTTAGGGTTTAAGGGAAACAAATTTTCTAAACATAGCATGAGAGTTATCATGCCTAAACTTTTCTTTTTCTTTTTTATAAATAAAAATAAAAAAGTAATGCAAAAGGAGGTAACTAAGGTCCTTATTAGTCATTTTACAAATGGACAAATTTGTAATTAAAAAATTCATAAAAAGGTGGGTGGGAATAACACCTCTCAATTTTATTTTTTTTTATTTTTATTTTTTTTAAATCAGATGATGTTTAGGGTCGGAATTGGATCCGCTCCAGACCTTAGTGTTCGGAGTTAAATATCAATCCATTTGGGCCGATGATTGGTGTGTAAAAGAAATCAGAATTGTTGGTTTATGTGTGATGGGCCAGGAAAATGAGTTAATAGAAACTGTTGGATTCAATTTGTGCGATCCAAATTAGTTGATCCTCATGCTCTGGACACTAAAGTCTGGAGCGGATCCAATTCCTTTAGGGTCGCCTATGGATGAGACCTTAAAAAAAACTGTGAAATTTAGTTTTGTATGAATTTATTTTATTACCCATGATTTTATATTGTGGTAAAAGACTAAATTGTCTTTTCACCATCTTTTAGTTGACAAAGAGGGCTTTATTAATAGTAGTTCAGATTTATTACCATGTAGTTCAAATTTACGGATTCTATTACCTTACATAGCAAATAACAGTTCCAAAAACTGTAGTTGAGGAAATTAAATTACGTAATCAAATACAACATTCACTAACGATACCCTAGATTAGCAAAACCATCGAACCCTCAATCGTATAATTGAAGCATGAGCAAAGAAACAAACAAGTAGCTAGTCAGCCATTACTTTCGAATTATTGGTGGGATAAGATTCAACTTAAATTAGTGATGAGTAAGAATTTAACATATCCACTAGGGATATGAAAACGAAAGTTTAGAGACACAAATCATAGTTGGCTGGTCATGTAAATCTCATCTTTGCTGTTTTGGATGGAATTGAATGCGGACGCACAGCAGCACGGTGGCCAATTTTGAGTTTTGTGGTCGGACAAAGACATTTGAATTATTGGCTCCAATGGGGAGACATTTTCATCAACATAAAGCTCATGCATGTCTTGATATATAATAGGGGAAAATAATTAAATTTTTTTCTCAAAAGGGGACTAGTTGGTATCTTTGCCACGGCAACCTATCCTTCTGGAGGTCAAGAAAATTCACAGAGCCATTTTAGCCTCTCATGGCCACCCGTAGTGTGCTTCACCAGCGCCAATAATCGAATTCAAGACGTGCCGTGTAGAATATGGATCTGAAATGCTTTTCCAACCACAATTGGCTTAAATTTATTTCTTCCCACAAACTATTATACATAGAGAAATGTTTATACACACTTACTTTCACCATAAGAACATTTTTGTGTAGGGCGAGTAAATAGGATGTGGAAACCATTTTCTTCTGAATTTGGGAGATATCAAACGGAGCTAACGGACATAAGAAACATAGAAATACCAACCAGACCATATTTGCTTTTGCGCCATCACAGTCTCAAATTAATCAATGGACCTAGACACATTACTCCAGTATTAACCAAAGATGCAACGTTACGAGTCATATGATCATCATAATTATAAGGAATTTGTGATAAGCACGTAATTAAAGTATGGATAAGCTTGGACTAATGCCAATATGCCATTGCCACCAACATATCTTGTGAACCAGAATTTGCTACACGTTGTTATCTCAAAATCCATGACATGAAAAAACAAGACTAAATGATGTCGTATCAAAGTTTAATAGTTAGTAATGCACCTCTGGGCGTGGGCGGATGTATATTGGATCAAGGTGGTCTCAAGACTACATTGAGTTTGAAAAATATATGTGTGAAGGTTTTTTGAGTATTTTTTTAATGTTTGGTACAAGTCTTTTTTGTGATCAACAAGTGTTTGAGGTAATGCATGCTAGCATATCTTGACAGGTTGCGTTGACAGCAGTGGACATATTCTCTCGATATCACTCATTAGATTGCTTCGGCATATGTCGATATTTATTGACATATACCTAACAGTGTTGCTGACAACAATAGCTCACTAAATGTTCAACGAAACGCCTCACTGAATAAATTTTTTTTTTTTTTGCGTGCTTTCCGCTCTGTTTGTATTTAAAAACCTGGAACATTTAACAGTGAGATCCCAAGCATTGCAAAAGCATGTAGGAGGAATTTGCAAAATCCTACTTGGGGGTATCATCTACAAAGCACTCACACATGCTTTTGCATTGCTCATAGAGGGTTTCTCAAATTCCCTCTATATCACATTTTTGTGATCCATTTCTTCGTAACTTGACATCGATTCCTTAGGTCTTGTAAATCCTCGTCCAAACATACCCTAGGTCTAAGAAAAGGGCATATTAATTAATATGGGATACAACTGACTTTTAAATAAATATATTTGGGTTAATTTTATATTTTTCTCGGAACTTTTTTACTTTAATCCTTCAAAGAATCAAAGGTATTGAACTTTTGAAAGTGTGTTTAACGAGGGCAAAAGTCACATTAAATTTCCTTATTGCATGGTAGACTCTGGGGTGTAAAGTGGCACGAAAATGTCAGCCTTATTGAATTTCCCCGACCGCTTTCAACTTTTGTATATAGTGTCATTGTTGTCGTCGTTTAATGTATAGTGTACCACTGTTTATACGTGAGGTGGAGATCGAACGATGTGAAGTTATATTCGTACCTAAAAGCTTTGTACAATCGTATATCATGTGTTAGATGTAGTTTGAAAATGTTTTTAAAATGATTTAAAAGTGTTTTGATGAAAATGCTTTTAAAACCGATTCTCAGTAAAAATACAAGTGAGTTCTGAAAAAAAGCTCGAAGTGCTTCCTATAAGAAATACATTACTAGTACTTCTTCCAAAATACACTTCAAGTGCTTTTAAAATCTATAAACGATTTCATTAATTTTAAAAGTACTTCTACAAAATCCCAACCCTACTTCTTTAGTGGGGTAATTTTACTTAGCCTTGGGCTTTTTGGATGCTTTATTGGGGACTAGGCTTTATTTCGGCCTGCCATGCCTTTGCTGGCTTCCTTGTTAGGCCTTTCTTCTTGGGTTCCTTTCGTATTATACTTCTTGATACAAAGTGATTTTGTACCAGAACCGAGCACAGAACCTCAGGTGCATGCATCGAACGTAGAATCTCCGGTACAACCGAGCATAGAACCTCGATTACAGTTGCAAATGGCCGTAGTCGTTCGAACTGTATTGTATGTATGTATAGAATACTGCTAGATGAATTAAGCTAAATCAAAAAGGGAAAGAGTTGCCTCCCAGTAGTGACCATTTACAACTGCACTTTTAGGCGAATAAGAAGTGAAATACAGGAGAAATGTTAGGACGATAGTTCAAAAGACATTTCCATTCCATTAATTTGGAGTACACGCATCGCCGCCGATCTTTCTTTTCATACTAATATGCAGCGAGAGGAATTACAAACATAGCATTCATTACATCTGACTTTGAACTATATACCAACTACCCTTTTCATTTTCTAATCTGAAACTGCACCGGAATCATTCGACACACGTGTTGGACGACACCACACAATGAAGTTTATGTTGTTACATCTTTCTTTGGTCCGGTCCACAATTATATCAAACCTAAGGACATATTTATGAGACTTTTGAACCCTCTGCTGGTGCTTTTACCCCCGAAACCATCATGTTCACTATTTCATTTCACCTTGGAAGATATGAGCCATCAGCAGTTGAAAAGTCCATCCAGGTGTTCTAACAATCCCCCCATGGAATACTGAATTCTACCCTTAACACGATACTAGATCTTCAGCTCTCTCACCTGAAAAACACAATTGCAAAATCGTTGTAAGATTAACGCTGATCTTTTCTTTATGAAATTTATACGCCATTACAAGCTAACATAAGGGTTAAAAACCAGATACAGAGATTTACCCAAAAATAGGGAAATACAGATATTAGCAACTGCTGCTAAAGGTAAACTCAAACATGATCAGGGAAAAGATATAGCTAGGAAGAGCACTATCATGAAGTGTGTCCAATCATCCATATAATTGCTCAACAAGAAGATTATCGTAAATCAAGCCAAAAGCGTAATATGTGATGCATTTTAGGGGCAATCACGCCTTTTCCTTTCTGTATCTTTGGCAATCACAGAAAATTATGTAACAATGTTTGTAGGTCACAAAGTTGCCAATGCAAGTCATTACAAATCAAAGAAAAATGCTTCTTAGAATTTAGAATTGTCCACACTAGAAAATGGGCAATTTCAGTGCAGTCTAATTGGCAAGAAACCATAAAAAAACCATTACATGGTGTTCCTACAGCACATTTCGAATTCATGTTGTCAGCGCAGTATTTTGTTAATAATGATGCATTGAGTTAAGTATGGATAACTACCCAACCTTTTGGGGTGATTCCAAATTAGTCTCAACCTTTTAAAACATTCCAAATAACTACCTAACGTTTTGAAAATTAGACATGTTGGATCACCGGCATTAAGTGATGACTTTACCAACATTAAGTGATGACGTTACTAGCATTAAATGATGAGGTGGACAGATGATACAGTTGATTTTCACTAAGTGCTGTCTTTGGAGCTCTAATTCCTCAAATCGACCCCTTTTAACAAAGTTAAACCGTAAATTTGCTTAGCTAAAATGCGTCGATTTGGAGATTCAAAGCTCCATAGATGACTTGAGAGTTAAACAGGCTTTAATATTTGTCCATGTCATCAGTTAATTCAAAACGTTAGGCAGTCATTTGGAGTGTTTTAAAAGATTAGGATTTAGGCACCAATTTGGAATCACCCCTAAAGGTTGGGTAGTTATCTTGACTTAACCCACTCACTTTTGACATTATTATTTTAGGGCCGCAAGAAAGTATGAAAGGCATTTTCTAGTGTGAAGGAAGAAATAATGAATGAAAAAGCAAATAAAAACTAGAATATCTGAGTTTGATGCTAATATGCCCTGTTCAAACATTACCGTTCAAAAAAACTTATCAGAAAACACGAACACCCATCAAATTTATCAAGAAACACCACCAAATTGAATTTTTCTGACCAAATCTCTCATTGCTGTGTGAGAATACTTACCATGCATGCACTTAATGAAAAAATCCAACTCAGGAAAGCAAATTGTGCCTTGAACTAGAGGAGATGGCTGCTGGTATACGAAAAATGAAAAATGGTGGTGATCAGGATCATTTCTTGGCTTCACCATCTCAACTATTCTCATGCACCCTTCTCTATCATAACATGAAAGTGCATTTTCCCCAGCTACAGTCAATCCTCGATCCCAGGCTAAATTTAAAACCTGTAGAAACAAATGAGAATCTAGCATCACACAAATTGATTACAGACAAACATATCCACATAATCAAACATTATATTGAAAAACTGCCTACTTTAAAACTTAATATGTGCCTTTCAATTTTTCAAACACCAGGAAACTCTAGGGGTAATACTTAGAAACTGAAGATCAAGTAAAATGTGAATTCGACAGGTTGGTTTCCAATAATTTATGAAGGAGATTCTCATATTCTTACGATTCAATTAGACATTACATCTAAAAACATACGTTTTGTGGTTGACACTATAACAGTTAAAGAGCCCAAAGAGAAGGGATATCGGCAAGGGCCTTTACCTGCCAACTCAAACCTTCCGGATCAGCCAGTGCTTCATTATCCTGAATAGAAATATGCGGACCTGAGCAAACAAACTTCACCGTCGCTAAATGTTTCTTCAGAACTTCAAGAACGGGAGAGTACCCATCCTGGTTTGTTGGGTTATAGTACCCAGAAGTTACCTCCGCTGCATGGCTAGTAGTCTTATACCACCAAAAAACTGAAGGAACCTACCCATTGGCATATTTTAATTAATTTTTCATTATGTAACAAGTTCACCATAGAGCACTTTAAGAAAAACATCACAACCATGCACCCCTTGATTCAGTTCTAGGTACACATGATTATACGAAATAACAATGTTAATGAACATCAGACAATTTAAATATAACCAATCACTATACTACTTCCAGGTTTGATGCTGGGATTTCTCAATGTAACTAATCTTTATGGCCATTTCTAGGTGGGACGCTAGTGTAGGACTACACTGAACATAACAAATCTGTAAACCATTTAGGGTGCGTTTGTTGCACCAGACTATTTCGGACTAGACAAACTTTCGAGACTAAGCTGGACTGATTTAGTGAAGCATTTGGTGCAGTATCGGACTAACAAGCAGCATAACTAACAAACTCTAAAATTATATTATTTTAATGCATATCTAGAATTTTTTATAATTAATTATTCTTTTTTTTTTCCTTCTAGAAACCCATTTTCTAGAATGCTCCATCTTCTCTGCCTCTCAACTCCCCTTTTTTCTACATCCGTAACCTCAATCCTCTCTACCTCTTGATTGTTTCCTTCATCAAGCTTGGCCTGAACATCTGTTGCTTTCATGGAATCCGTTTGCAAAAAAATCAACCAACGAAACACCTTTCAAAATCCCATTTCCTTTCATGCAATTCCCCAGTTCTTACTAATTGCCATTCCATTTTCTTTTGTTTCCTTCTCTCAATTTTCTCACCAACCAAACAACTTTCAAAATCCCCAATTCCAAATAATTGCTCACCTTGTCTGGCGTATCGTATTCAGATCATGGTCCGCTGAAAACGACAGAGTCGGAAATTGAATTCCAGCAACGGAACGGGACTAGTGGGGGAAGAATCAGCAGAAGCGGGGTGGTTGGTAAGTGAGAAAATTAAGGGCGTTTCTGAGAGAGACAGAGAGCGATGTGGGTGTGTGCGAGATCTAAGATGCCAAAAGACCCAGATGGTGGAAGACCCCAAATCACCGACCCAGATGACAAAAAATCCTTATTTCCGAGGATTGAGATCTTGTAAGTTCGAACGAGGCACAAGGTTTGGACAAGCCAAATGAAGCAGCGCGGGGGTCTTCGCAGTCCTGGGATATTTGGGGGGTCTGGCTAAGAACTTTAGTGAGAGAGTCAGACTTAATCCCATTAAACCTAATCCTTCAGCCTAACAAACATGGGACTACAATAATAGCTAGTCCAGTCCAGTCCAATCCAAGGAGAGTTAGTGAGCCCAAACAAACGCACCCTTATAATACTAAAGGTATGATTTAACAAATCCTAATCATGCATAATCTGCATTTTATACCTAACATCATGTAGACAAACAGAAACCAGAGAGTTTTTTAAGGAATCATGAACCCAACAGCCTTTCAAGTTCTATCGTTTACATATCACTCTTTGTTTTTTGGTTTCAGTGTCCTGTGCTGGTCATAATCACATTCAAAGGAAGAGGAAGACGAATTCATTGTCCCATGAATGCATAACAAAATTATGGATTTTCTTTGGAACATAGATGGTGTCACAGAAGGATTACTTCATTTCACTGGATGTTATACAGAAACAGAAGGAATCAAAGTTTCTTGTAGTGATCAATATGTTATCCAACTTATTTACTTCTCTCTCGGAAGTTGATCGTTGAATTAGAAATTAGAAAATTTACAACAGATTTTACATTCTATCAACCCTTCCTTTCCACTTATAAGTTCTAACACAAAATTGGGGTCATAATGGAGTGCATATTCCTTTATAACCAATCAACTCCGCCCTATTAAACACTAAAACAAAGGAACCACAATGGTCCTGCCTATTTTTCCTTTCGATCTAAATGCACTGTTAGTATAATATTGCTAATCAGAGGAGCAAAACCAGAAGAAAAAAGAAATTTAGAAAGACGAGAAGTGAAGAGAACATAACACCATCTAGCACAGACAGTAAAGGGTGGGGCATAGACCAGATACATACCTTGACAATTAATTTGGTTTCATCAAAGGCAAGGCTTGCAAGAGACAGTACACTATCCGCGTGATCAATTAACGACTGTGCATACCAATGAAGGAAAAAGCGTCCATAATAACTATCATAATCACCACGTTCACAGAAAAAGCCAGTTTCATGTGGCCGAGAATTGTATTCCCCAGCATTCTCAGGTCCCCTGGCCCAGAATGAGTGCCCACGCAATTTAGCAGCTCTCTGCAGACTCTCTTGTAAATATTTATCATAACACTGCAAAGAAGTGATCAAATGTTATTCAGCACAATTGCAATGCGAGTCTACAATTTGAAGGAGCATGAAGGAGCAATCTTCTTCAAGAACAAAAGGTAAATAAATGCCACAAACTGTCTAAAAACATCGCCACTACAATATACGCAAAGAGGGAAATAGTTCGAGAAAAGAGAGAGTACTTTCAAATAATTATTTCTTTATCTCATCTATTTTAACCTGAAGAATATGGGGACAGAAAGACTCTAAATGGATATACAATTAGCTCCTCCAAGAAAAGAGACAAATGGATGGCATGGTTTAGATTTAATGGATACCTGAAACTCACCGATACCAGGATACCTCCACCCCATCCTTTCTGAAAAGGAAGGATACTTGAGCTCCCCAGATGCTCCAAGTCCAATTTCCACAGCAGAAATGAGACCCTCAGCAAACAAGTCGTCAAACTCAGTACGAAAACTTCTCATAAAATCAAAATAGACCTGCATAAAGAAACCAATTGAACAACACAGACAAAAGGTAAAGAAGTTTCAGCTTAAAACAAGGCCAGACAGAACAGGGATAAAAAAAAAAATATATATATATATACAGACAATTGAACAACACAGACAAAAGGTAAAGAAATTTCAACTTAAAACAAGGCCAGACAGAACAGGGATAAAAAAAAATATATATATATATATATATACACACATATATCAATTCACCATAAAAGAAGAAATGGTACAGAGGCACATAGTGGAGGACATAATATATGATGAAGTAAATCAAAACAAAATGTGGATGGAATAGTTTAATGTTCCAAGCTAAAAGGCAGCTCAACATTCTGTACATATTTTCATACCTCGACACCAGTTCTTCCTTGTAAAACTCTTTCTTTATCAATCCCCAGAGATAGACATTCAGTGTTCCTCCTTCCTTCTCGATCTGTAAAGAATATGTCTGGGTTTTTCTTACCAATCTCTAAGATCCATTGTGGAAGAGGGATGAGGGCGTCACCAGAGTCACTTCTTCCATACTCATGAAATGCCATTACAACCTTCAAAAGAATGATTTCAGAAACTACTCGTCAACAGAATGTCAGATGCTCTAATATAGCATATGAAGTGTTAAAATAAAAAATTCTTAAAGTTACAAGATTAGAAAGTAACAATAATGCATCTTAACAAAATACAATCTCCCTTGTTTGACACCACAGTAGATTGCGTAGGAAGACATAAAACTAAATGGTACAAATAGCGATGCATTTTCAACCACTCAATGTGTTCAAGAAAACTTGAGACAGCAATAAATAAGTTCATAAGGAAAGGCACTGAAAATAAAAAATATTTTCGTAGGTCTAGCCATAGCTTCATTAAGCTTAATTCAATCGTTTTTTATTCATAAAATTGTGCTTTCCTAAGCTTACTAATTTGAAATGTCTTGAACTCATAATCTAGCAGATACTATAGTTCTACATATGTCCTTAGAGCATCTCCAAATTCCAATGGAGTAGGCAAACTCATTTTAATGAGCCACGTAAGCAAAACCTAGCTCCAACGGTATAGGCTATAAAATGGGTAACATAAGTCAGGTAGAGGTACCTGCAATTTGAGCTTGAACTCCCGGACGATGTTAAAAAGAGCTCTGTAACCAGACCAGACATATTTCTGGGGGCTCCAGCCTTCGACAATCCCCCACCAACAATCCACAACAACACCATCTATATTCAGAGATTGCACATGAGCTAGCTCCTGTCTCAATCCTTCAGGATCAACCAACTGACAGTAACTGTTGATGAACCCAGTCTGCAAAACAAGCTCCAAGAATTGTATCACTTAAAAAACCAAATTTTACCAAAATATGAAAATACAGGGAACATGGGTTTCTCTTAGAATCAGACAATAAGCAACGAAAACAAAATGCAAAGGGAAAAAGAGACTGAAAATTTGGCTCACGGCAAGGGCAGCATAGAGAGGAACATAAGCCAAGGCAGTGGTGGGAATGCCATGGTCCCCGGAACTGATGGAATTGGAAAGGTGATGCATGAGCTGATCACCAGCCTCCATTTCCAAGCATTCAACGGAGTTGTTGGTGGCGGCAGTGACCGTGGCGGTGGCTGTGGCGTCTCTCTCTGCAATTACTACAGAATCAAGGGATGCCGGTGACAAGCTCTCATCAATTCTCGCCATTGATGATGAGTTCGTTGCTTTTACTCCTGATGAAACTGGGCTCTCCACCGACCTCATCCCCATGGGGTTCTGGTACGCCGCTGCCTGTCACCATTTTCTACAAACTTTGAGTCCTTTAAATTGACCCTAATTCCGAAAATAAAAAAATGAATTACTTAGAAATGGGATGTACGGACCATTTGAGAGGGAGGAGGAGTGTGGCGGTAAGTGGTGCCATCGGGCTCGACGACCCAGCCAGCCTCACGTGCGAGGGCTGCGAGCACATCGTTCATGTCCGCACGCGCAGGCAGCGGAAAGTTACCGTACTGGCGGAGGCCGGCGAGCATCCGGCTAGTGATGGATCGACGGAGGCGTTCTCGAAGCTTGGTGCGCTCCTTCTCCTTCTCCCTCTCCCTCTTGCCCTTGTTAGTGGTGGGGGTGGAGGAGGGACTGGTGGGACCCGCTGAGCCAGCCGCAGTAGCGGCGAAGCCACGGGGACGGCGGGGCTGGGGCTGGGGCTGAGGGTGGGATTGTTGGGGTTGGATAGGATGGGACGAATGGTGGGGGTGAGGGAGGTAATCGGAGCTGTGGTCGCTTTGTGGGTCCAGATCGTGGCGGAGACTGTCGTCGTCGTTCATGTTTTTGAGAGGTGAAGGCCGGAAAAGGGCATATAATTTGAATGTGCACTTCTCAACGCTAAAAGTTATGTTCGCTGCTCAGTCGCTGATCCAGCTTCTTCGTAATGTGCTTTTCTCCGAATTAACTCTCTTTTCACTCGAAGTGCTTCCATGTGTTTGTGCTTCTTGAACTGCTTCGAAGTTATTTTTCTAAAATTAATTTATATTTTTACTAAGAATTAACTTCAAAAATCACTTAAAGTATTTTTATAAGAATCATTAAATTTGTGTTTATTGCATGAAGCACAGTACTTTTGAACTCCAAAATATTTACTTTAAAAGTGTATTCAGTCATTTAAAAATAATTTTCAAACGGCCTTTAATAATGTGATCTTTTTCTTTTTTTTTTTTTTTGAAAAAATAGGTGAATTTCACTTTCGAAATATGGTTGCAGATATAATTAGCGTTTTTGCAATAGGATAATACTTGCATTCCTCTTTGGGGATGAGCTCATTCCACATTGAGAATAACACACCTTAATCGTAAATATTTGGTAATCAAAATCATTCAATTTTTTAATCTCATTTGAAGATCACTCATACAGAAAATCATTTGTAATCGGAGATCATTCCACATTGAGAATAACATACTTGCATTCCTCTCGGAGATCATTAGTCATACAAATGTATACAACAAATTGACGGTGTAGGTACCAAGTAACACATTCATGATAAACCGTCCATTTATCTGATGTTTTTGGATGATTAAATGATCTCTAGTTTTACTAATTTTTTTTAAGGGCTATCCTCGATGAAAATTGATAAATTGAACGGTTCCGATCTTTGATTTTATTCGGTCAAGATACCTTATTCGCAAATGAAAAGGCATGCGCATCTCTCACACAGAGGGATGCTATATTTTTAAGGTGAGAACCTAATGCTTTTCGAACGTCATTTTCTCATAATTCGAACATAAAATTTCGCACTTATAGGTTAACATATATAAACTTGATTGTCCCTCATCTCCTTTTTTGTATTGTCTTCACCCATCTCCCTTATTCTTTTCCCAACATAACCATTTCAACTGAACAAGGAAAAAAATGATGGTCGAAAAATTCAATGTCCTTCACGCTTCACCCTTCTCTAACCTAAACCTAATATGCCTTCACTATTCTTTTTCTTCATTTTGAAATGTCAAAGCGTCCAACACCCTAATTTCAACTAAAGACAACACAACCAAATTGTACCTAACCCCGATATATGGAGTGAATTTGAGTTTTATGGGATGTGTTGCTAAAGGTTTTGGGTCACCGAAGTGGGATCAAGTCTAGGTAAACAAGATTGTCACAATATTACACGTCCAAGTATCGTTTTATGTGGATGCAAATTGAGGTCTTAGTAACATTTATGTGGATGCAAATTGATGTCTTTGAGACCATGATTTTTTAGTTTCCTAACACGTGGTGCACAAGACAACCCGAAGGGCCATTGTATTCCAGAGTGACTTATGTGATATGAATTAGGTCTTCTGGATTGGGTTGTCGGAGCAAGGCATTTTGATAGGCTCCAAATTGGTAAGGGAGATTTGTCTCTTCAAGGAAGACTTGCTTGTCATCCAAGAAAGGGAAACCTAATCAAACCTTGATTAGGTATGCATCCTCAAATATCTTGGGAATCCTTGTTATGATAAGATTAGCATGTGTCTCATGCAATCATTATTCTAGGAGGAAAATTGTAACAACCCGTCCTAAAATAATTTTACAGACTTTGGAATAGAGGGCAATTTGGTAATTTCAGCTAAGTTGGAAGATATTTTTAAAATGGTTGCTTTATGGGGCTTATTTTGTGTGCCTTGTGGGACCCACTTGGGGATTTTTGTCACATCCCAAACTAACTCTGTTGTAGCATGATATTGTCTGCTTTGAGCTTACCATTCCCTCACGGTTTTGTTTATGGGAACTCACGAGCAACTTCCCAGTGGGTCACCACCCATCATGGGATTGCTCTAATCCAAACTCGCTTAACTAAGGAGTTTTGATGAACTCCGAAGCCAGTGAGCTCCCAAAAAAGCCTCGTGCTATAGGGAGGGGAGCATGTACATATAAGGCACATCACGCCCTCTCCGTTGGTTAATGTGGGATCTCATAATCCACCTCACTTAAGGGGAACCTGGCGTCCTCACCGGCACATCTGCTGAACGACAGAGTGGCTCTGATACCATTTTGTCATATCCCAGGCTCGACTCCGCCGTAGCACGATATCGTCCGCTTTGGACCCCAGTCACACCCTTATGGTTTTGTTTTGGGAAACTCACACAAGAATTTCCTAGTAGGTCATCCATCCTAAGAATACTCTTGCTCGAACTCACTTAACTTCGGAGTTATGATGGAACCCGAAGCCATTGAGTCCCCAAAATGCCTCGTGCTATAGGGAGGGGAACATGTACATATAAGGCACATCACCCCCTCTTTGTTGGTCTTAAGCGAGTTCGAGCGAAAGTAATCCTAGGATGGGTGACCCACTGGGAAGTTGCTCGTGAGTTCCCATAAACAAAACCGTGAGGGAATGGTAAGCCTAAAACACACAATATCGTGCTACTACAGAGCCGGTCTGGGATGTGACAATTTTGATTCGCTTATCCTTTCCTACCCATGACCCCCTCCCCTTTTTTCTGATTTTATAACACTTTCTCTCACAACTCCCTCACTTCTCGCCCATCTCATTCTCTCTATAAAAACCGGCCCTCACTACAAGCAACAACAATGACAACACTCCCACCATCGCCCAAACCAAAAGCACCACAAGCTTCATCTCGTCCTCGTGAGCCTAGAACACCCAAACTAACCTTGAACTTCCTTTGGGATCACTTGATTTCGTTGAGTATTGAAGAAGTTATGAACGCTTAAAATTTACCCATTTTCCGGTGAGCACCGCCACTTTTGAGGCGTTTTTTGGCCAATCCACAACGAGTTAGCCATAGTGCAAGGTACCATTTTCTTCATCTCATTGAGTACTACAACTTTGATTTTTGAATCACTCGATTTGGTTGAGTATCGATGAAGTTATGAGCATTTGAAGTTGTGCCCATAAACCGGCCAAACCTTGGCCTGAAGCCCAGATCCAAGATCCAATCTTGCAGCCGGCCTAACCTAGACCCTTTGGGCCAAGCTACTAAGCCCAAACCTATAATTATGACCCAATTACCCAGCCCAAGTGTAAACCCATTAAGCCTATGACTTTGATCGTTGACCTGTCAACGTTGACTTTAGGTTGACTTTTTCGTGTTTCGATCGAAAACCCTCCTAGACTAATTTCAGCATCTTGATTCCAAATTCATGCTCCGTTTTCCCAAATTCAATCGTTTGAATAGAGTTTTATTAATTGGTACCATTTACGTACATATGTGCGTTTGTTAGTGGTGTTTCCGTTCTTCCCATTTCGCACGGCTCTTCGACGACTGAGTATCTATGAGTAGATCCCTTCTAAATTGCATATTTTACTATTAGAAATGCATACATGAAAAACATGATTTTATGTCTACGTTTTATGAGTAAATTGGTTTCACGCTTTTATGAATTATCATGCTTTATCGACTTTATGTTCATTGTGGTATATATGATTGATGACTATATACATACTTGTTCACATAGCTTTATGATATGACGTTTTAGCTACTGAACTCCAATTAAGATAGATATATATATTAGAAATATTATGTACTTACTTAGTGGTTTTTTATATGATTTGCCTACAGACGAATATCATGCCTATGGGCGTATGTTACTGCCTACGGGTTAATGGTCCTGCCTACGGGCGAATGATACATTTATATTGGCTTCGGCTGGGAGATGTAGTGCCTTCGGGCGAATGAAGATATTTGTTTATATATATACCCTGTACTACTACTACTAAGCACATTATATATGATATATGTTTTATGAAAGGTTTTATGGCATGCTAAGGTTTTCGGAAAAACCTTTTACTTATGATGCTATACAAGTTTTATAAACCTGGGGGTTAGTACGTTAAAGATTAATTATTTTAGTATTACTTATATATCAACTTGGTCCACTCATGATTTGTTTTGCACCCCCTCAGGACTTAGATTCGAGGTGTACAATCTCGGCGTCAAGGCACTCCCGCATCGCCATCTTTAAGTCCTTTCGGTGTAGAACCCATCTCTTTGTTCATTCAATTTTATATTATTCATTTTTAGTGTCTCAGATTAGTTATATGCTCTGAATACGTCCCTCAATTACGTATTCATTATAATTAAATTTACAAGTTTTATTTATGTCGGTTAATTGTTTCTAGTTCTCATGCATCCTAATATGGCTTCGTCACTTTCGGGTGTCGCCTAGCACGTGCCTACCTTGATGTTTGGTGAATATCAAGGTCCGGCGTGTCAAAAATAAATCTCTCCCTATGTTCCCTCTAGGATTCCTTCAATTATTCATAGATTACTATCCTTACAAGGACTATTCTCTTATTAGTATAAGTATAAATACACCTTTTAGGGTTATCACCAAAGGTACGAGATACATACGCTCTCAAGTCTACTATTTGAATTCTAGACATTTATATTGACTTGATCATTAGAGAGTCCTTTAGTGGACCTTTTATTGATGAATAATGCTAGGAACACTCAATTTAGAGACTAAATTTTGGAGACTAAAGGAGATGGAAGTTGATGATTGATTTATTACTTAAGCATTGATAAAAGTGCTTATTTCTATTGGTGATACATCATTTAGTTTGCAATTTTAGTCTTCAAATTTAGTCTCCCTATCATTACTCTTTATTGATTGATTGATTAGTTAAAGATTGTGAGTGTTAAGAATTTACAAGTTTTGAGAATTGAGTTCCAAATCATAATTCCTAATAAGTGAAATCTAAAGAATTTAAAGTGTTTAATTTGGTAGCAAGTGACCATTTACCATAGTGATGGAAATGAGTTGAGCTTTTGCATGACAGTGTGAGTTCGAATTCTATCGGTGACTCATCTAACAAAATCTATCGTTTGTAAATAAAAAAAAAATGTTTAATTTGGTTCAATTAATCGAGAATAGCAAGAGAAAAATTGTGTATTGAATATTTACATCATCTCTTTCCATTTGCTATTATTTAGTTTTGTATGCCTATTGGCCAAATATGTTTATCTTGTGGTTTATAAGGCATTTCTCGATAGACTACAAAATTGAGTATGATACTAATTATAGAGGTATTAAATTTTTATAGTGAGCCAAAAAATATGAGATGAGTGTTATCATAATGATTCATATTTTTGAGTTAAGTATAACTCATGAATGTGATACACATACAATGACTACAAAAAAAAAAAAAAAAACAAAGGATGATAAAGCGTCATAAATACTAAAAATTCATCACATAATGATTATTTGTGTCGAATTTCTTTGTCACAAGGCCCGTCACCCAAAGTGTGATGAATTTGTAATTCGCCACCTGTACTTTTGGATGCATGACGTGATTCTAAGTTAGTTTATGATGACCTAGGCGTCAAAAATCCTAAAATTATGTGATGAATGCTTATATTCACTACTCTTTTGAATTTTTATTCATTTATTCTCGTACTCTCTCTCTCACTTTTATAATTTAGTCCCACAACATATTCTTAATATTATGAAGAAGATTCTTTTGTATTTAAATTTATTATGATAAAACTATTTAAATCATGAAAAGTGAGATTTGAATACAAAATTTTGAATGCATGAACGAATACTTTTAACAATCTGAATTACAAATCACTTACCAATTAACTTATGATTTAGTAAATACCATCATGTGGCCTTAGAAATAAAATAACAAATTCTTTTGAAAGGAAATATGACATAATTTGTATGTAATCAGGGCACTGGAGCAAACTGAATATAAGAAGCAAAATAAAAAAAATAATAAGCAAATTTAAAACTCACGTCTCTCTGTATTTTCCAAGAGTGTACTTTTCTAGGTCTGCACTACAGTTTCCTTAGGGCGGTGACTAGGTTTGACGACAGTGTTAGGGCATTGGACTGCGTTTCCATGGCCATATCATCTTCCCTCCCAAAATAATTACCGCACTCAAATCACAGGTTAAAATATCCCTCATGGGATTTTAGCTGTGGCGCCATTTTTTCAAAATTCCCCCGCCCTCCCTCCCCCTCTCTCTCTCCTCTCCCACCCACTGTTTTGTTTTGAAGTTTAAACTGAGGCACTGACCGACCCATCGTATCGGTACTTTCCACTCTCTCTCTCTCTCTCTCTCTCTCTCTCTCTCTCTCTCACCCCCATAACACCTTAATAACCGGGAGACATTTAAGGTTCCCATAAATAGGTTTCTTTGAGTTCTCCCACAAGCAAACAACACACTTTTTGCTTTCCTTTCCAGAGCCAGAGTAGAGAGAGTTGAGGATTTGGGTCTGTGATGGCGAGGGGAAGAGGGAGAGGCAGAGGGAGAGGAAGACCAAGAAGGGTGCCGGAAAATCATGGGTCCACCACCAGTGTCGAAAAGGATGGTGCTTTAGAGGCGGAGGAGGTGGGTTTGGAGAATCAGAGTGAAGGGTTGAAAAGGGAAGTGGCAGAGGTTGCTGCTGTAACTGAGAAGAAGAAGCGCGGTAGGAAAAGGAAGACTGATTTGGAGGCTGAGAAGGCCGCGGAAGGCGGCGACGGAGGTGCTTCTGTCGCCAAGGAGGAAGGGGAGGCGGAGGAGGAGGGGGTTTTGGGAAATCATAATGGAACACGAGGGGAAGAAGCTAAGGGAGTCGAATTGAATCAGAATGGAGCACAACGTCGAAGCAAGAGAAGCAGAAATATGGGGGTGGAGTATTTGGAGAAAGATGAGCAAGAAAGCGGGGACGAATGCAGACACAATGGCGGTGCTTCTGTGAAGAAGCGCGGCGGGAGAGGTCGGAAAAAGTTGAGATTTGTAGAGGGAAGGGGAAGAACTGTTGGTTTGGAAGAGAATGGTGTAGTTGATGAGTCGAAATCGGAGCGCAGAGGAGACAATGGAAATAGGGCCCCTAAAAAACGTGATAATGGGGATAGGGAGGATGCAGAAGATGAACAAGTGGGGCATTCTGATGACACCGATACGGGGAAAGAAGGTTTGCGAAGAAGCAAGAGAGCAGATTATTCAATTAGGGGCGTCAAGTATCCTATGAACCAGGGAGAAGGAAAAGTAAATAAGCAGTCCAAGAAAGTAAGAAATTTGTGCATTCTATGTTTATGTCATTTGTTGTCACTGTTGTGGTTTATAATGTAATTGTTGTTTTGGATTTTATCAGTTTGTTGAGGAGGTGTCGTTGATGTGCCATCAATGTCAGAGGAATGACAAAGGCCGGGTAGTTCGCTGCAAAGTGTGTAAGAGGAAGCGATTTTGTATTCCTTGCATACAGAACTGGTATGCATTTATCTGCTCTATATTTGTATTATTTCTGATCTACTAAAGATGCTGGGTTGTCTGAGTTCGTTTTGTCGAACTAGTCACCGTCTTTTGGAGTTTGTATGAGTAGAATGCAGTCAATGATGTTTGATTTGATTTCTAAAGGACAAAGGGGTTATAGTTTACATCTTAATTGATTGGTGATGGAATAATGTTTTCATTGCAAAAATAGTTATATAAGGCGAGTTTCAGAATAAACTTTTCTGTTAATATATTTATTTTTCTGTAATAAACATGAAGATCTGTTAACATGGGTTTTAAAATTGTATTTTAATGGATGAAACCTGGGGTGCATTTGGATTGGATCTGGAATTAGGGGTTTACGGGTATGTCTGGTTGTAAATCTCTAATTATTTTGAACTGAAATGCTAGCTTTCTCTTTGCATTAGTTTTTTCTTACTATTTATTGTGTTTTTTTGTGTTGTATAGGTACCCTTGTACATCAGAGGATGCCATTGCCGAATCTTGTCCAGTATGCCGAAAAAATTGCAATTGCAAAGCATGCTTGCGCTTGGATTATCAGTCTGAGAAGGTCAGCTACCTCTCCTTGTGCAAAGCTCCTGAGTTTTGGCTTTTTCAGTTGTTCAGTTTCATACACAAGTGAAGTTTTTATAAAATGTTTTGGTTTTTAATGCAGGATGTTTACCCTGAATTTGAAGTTACCAAGGAGGAGAAAGTTGAGCACTCTAAGTATTTGATCCATACTTTGCTTCCATTTTTGAAAAGACTTAATGCTGAACAAGTGACGGAGATGGAGATGGAGGCTACAAGACAAGGTATTTTCTTTCTGGTGCTTATTAGAGGAATAACTCTTGTTTCTAATCATCTTTTGTTATGATTTTAAGGCGAATAGTTTAAACTTACATTGTAGTCGTTAAAATATGTGTGCATACATGAATACAATCTGTTGTGCGCGCGTGTGTGTGTGTTTTTTTTGTGGGGTTGGGGGCTGGTTAGAAGATGAGCTCACACGGATACAAAAGTTATATCTTTTATTGGGCCAAGATAGGTAGTCTGCAGATAATGTTGCCACAGATTCAAAAGAGACTTATTACTCTCAATAGTTTGCAATCATTTATGAAATCAGGGATATTGGATGTTATTGCTGTCCTTGGCTGGGATTGTTTCTCATTGATGCCTGCGATTAGAAGTAATCACTGTCTCACTCATCCCATCTGAGACCTACCACACAATATTAATGGAACTTCTATTATTGTTTTAATTTGATCTTGGATGTTCTTTGGGACAGGGATATCCCCTTTGGAGCTAAAGACAGAAAAATCAGATGTAGATCCTGATGAGCGTGTGTTTTGGTAGAATCTTTACCAGGAACATATTACTGTGTTGCATATATTCTGTAGTTTTTTCACTCATTTGATAGTAACTTTGTTGTTTATTTTTCCTTTGTCAGCAACAACTGCAAAACTTCTATCTTTGACTTTCACAGAAGCTGTCCTGGATGTTCATATGACCTCTGCCTTATCTGTTGTGGGGAGATTCGAGATGGACGCTTGAAGGGAGGTGGGGAAGAAGTGATTATGGAATATGTGAGTCGAGGCCTAGACTATTTGCATGGGGGGGAGGGAAAAGTGAAACTGCCCTTGGAAGCTTGCCCCAAGTCTTCTGTTGGATCAACATTTGAGTGGAAACCAAATGACAATGGAAGTATTCCTTGTCCTCCGAAGGACATGGGTGGTTGTGGTGATGGTATATTAGAATTGAGATGTGTGTTTCCCGAAAATCACCTTATGGAGTTGGTAAAGAAAGCAGAAGAGATAGATGAAACTTACAAACTTATGAATGCAAGTGAAACTGCTGCAGGGATGTGTTCATGTCTCAAATCTGTTGATGATGTTAACTCAAGCACTAAAATAAGGAAAGCGGCTTCTAGAGACGCTTCGGATGATAACTACTTGTACTGTCCAAGGGCTGTAGATATCCAGCATGAGGATCTGAAGCATTTCCAGTGCCATTGGGTTAAGGGTGAGCCTGTAATTGTGAGCAATGTGCTCGAAACTACTTTAGGCTTAAGCTGGGAGCCATTCGTCATGTGGCGGGCTTGTCGTCAAATGCAACATATAAAGCATGGTCAACATTTGGATGTCAAGACTATCGACTGCTTGGATTGGTGTGAGGTTAGTTGTTCTTTGACTTTAAAAGTATAAATTTTATGGGGATTTTTTCATTACTTATTTCCTGCCTGAACGAGCAAGGATAGACATCTTACTGGTCAAGGGTCTAAAGTCTACCACAATTTCTTAGAATACGTTTTGCGTTGCCTATGGTTCATGAGTTTCAACCTTCAAGTATTTTTCGTTACTTATACATGCTGAACAGGAAATAGTGTTGGTCAGATGGTTTGAAAATTATGAACACCATTCTAGCATGGTCTCAGAAAATCTTGTTCTCTTCTCAAATGAATTTAATGTTCTCCGTTTGATGTGAAACAACTCATTTATAAACTTATCTACCCAACAAAACAAACCATGTATGAAATAAATATCATCTGAAATTGTGAGAAATGGAGATTAAAAATGGTGTCTTCCCTAAATGAAAATGCTAATTAACTAAATGATTAGGCAGGGGATCTAAATGTGTTCCTTTAGTTATAATTCTTCAGAAAAACTTCCATTCAGATCTTCTTAATCAGTTTTTAAAACGGTGCCTGATGTGGTGTTACTTTTTATATATATTGATTCAACTAATTACCATCTTGTAAAGATGACCTCGAATCTGGATCCATATTCTTTATTGAGTTTCAAGTGTCATCAAACATAGGAGTTGAATGAGTTTTCTTCCTCCATTGCATTTTAAACACAGGAATTTGTTAATTTAGCTGTGGAGAAATATCATATATATTTCAAAGGTAAAAACCCTGTTTTTGCAAGTTGTTAGAATCACAAACCTTCCTTAGATCAATGTTAAAGGGGATATGCCACTGGTTAATTGAGCCTTCTCAAACTGTTTCTTTTTAAGAGCCAAAAGGATTTGCACATTGTTTGTTGCTCATTAGTTTTCTCCACTTTTGTCCACCAATTATTGCCATTACTTTGTTCAAAAAACTGAAATGTTTTATGGTTATTGATTTGAGTTTGATAAGTGTTATGAACTTGTGATGGAATGCAGGCGGATATCAATATACACCAATTTTTTACTGGGTATTCGCAAGGTCGGTTTGACTGGAAAAAGTGGCCCCAGATTCTGAAACTGAAAGATTGGCCGCCATCTACTTTATTTGAGAAGCGCCTTCCTCGTCATGGTGCCGAGTTTATAAATTGTTTGCCATTCAAGGAATATACTCATCTTAGAAATGGTTATTTGAACATTGCTACCAAATTGCCTGATAAATGTGTAAAGCCAGACATGGGGCCTAAGACATATATAGCTTATGGTGTTGCACAGGAGCTTGGACGTGGAGATTCTGTTACAAAGCTTCATTGTGATATGTCGGATGCAGTATGTTTCCTTATCTTGGATTCTACTACTGTGCTTCATTTGTTTGTCATAGTTCAATTTTTGGATCTTTGATACTTTATTGCTTTTCTTTTTCTAGTTTGAGTCATTGTTGATTTTTTTTGGATCCAACTTTTAGCAGACTCATGTCTTTAACTTTTGTTCACCTTATAGTTTTAATCATATTTTTCCCACTAATAATCTGTTTCAGGTCAATGTCTTGACACATACCACTGAAGTGACTCTTAATCCTAAGCAGCTTGCCACTATAGAAGAGTTGAAGAAAAAACATTTTGAGCAAGACCAAAGGGAACTTTTTGGGAATTGTCAGACTCGGGTTGACTGTGTGGAGAGTGACAATCCAGATAGTGGTACATCAGTTCAGGAGTCGGATGAACCAACTGTTCGGCATGATGGAGAAATTTCAAAGGGGTCTCAGAGTGTGGAGGAAAAAATGGATCATGATGAAGGTGGTGAAAATTGTGAGGATTCGCGAAGCAGTGTGAATAAGTTGGAAGGGTCAATTGAAGCTGAGGGAGGTGCTTTGTGGGACATTTTCCGGAGACAGGATGTTCCTAAGCTGCAAGAATATCTCAGGAAGCACTTTAAGGAATTCAGGCATACACACTGTTGTCCGTTGCCTCAGGTAAATTGCTTAGCAACAGTTATTAATCAAGAAATTCTTCTATCTCTTGAAGGTGAAGCTGGGATAATCATGGTTTGGGCTTTTACATGATCAATATTTTTGTTTCAAATTATCAATTATGACATTATGTTGCAGTCTTTTGCATGCCCACAATTCACAGGACGTTGTCTTTAAGTTAAAACGGTTTTAGGTGAATTGCAGACAAATCGCGTTTAGTTTATTTTTTTGTGTTTTTTAGAATCTTTAGCCTTTCAAAGCTTTTGTCTTCGGGTTCTACAGCATTTATTGTCTTTTTTGGTGGTGTAGGTTATTCATCCCATACATGATCAAACCTTTTATCTGACCGTGGAGCATAAAAAGAAGCTCAAGGAAGAATACGGTTAGTTCACAATATACTTATCTATGCTAAGGTAACCCTCTTTGTGAACCAGAGAGGATAAACTTACTCTTGTACACTTTCAACTTTAATAAGTTGAATAATAGAATCGAATGTTAAGGCCAATCAAGTAATATTACCCTCCATGCAGGCATGCACTTGCCTTTTTTTCCCTCCCACACTTAAATTTTTCTTTCTGCAAGTGATATTATTATAAATCTATTGTGTTTGTGTATTCAAGTTTTGTATGATATGTTTAAATGCTCTCTACTAGGAATTGAACCGTGGACGTTTGTCCAAAATCTTGGGGACGCTGTCTTTATTCCTGCAGGCTGTCCGCATCAAGTCAGAAACTTGAAGGTAACTTATATTACAAGCATAAATCGTATATTCAGGTTTACTTTTTCTTGGGTAGTTGATGCTCTATCTGTTTGTTTTGTTTGTTATACTGTTTTGAATTTTTCTGTTGATGCTATGAAATATTAGATTGTTTAGATTTTTTTACGTTTGGGATTTTAGACACGTTACTTCTCTTTGGAAGGCCTTTGTTTATGCCATCAATATATCATTCTTTGTTGCAATGAATAGTACACAGCCATTCTATGGCTATGTGATTGTGGATTAAATACCGGCAATGATATGTGACGCTTATGTGAAATTTCACATTGTATTTCATGCATATATGGACTATGTGGAATGTCAAGAAAGGTGCTAACTTTGGCTCTATCATGATTAATTGACTTAGATCTTAAATTAAGGGCCATTGATTGTTTTTGTTTCACTTCCCAATTGACTTAGGCTTTCTTACAAGAGTCTTTTTAATCATTTTCACTAACACACATTGTGATGGGAAATATTTTATCATCAATATTAAACTTCTTTCTCTGTTTGTGAAATATGTAATTGGTTTGTATGATGGACTAGTTTACATACATCTATTGTATATAAATCTTACAAGTCATCCTTTTATTTCTTCAGTCATGCATCAAAGTTGCATTGGATTTCGTCTCACCTGAAAATGTTGGTGAGTGCTTCCAGATGACAGAAGAATTCCGAAAACTTCCACCAAATCATAGGGCCAAAGAGGACAAGTTGGAGGTATGTAGTCTTGTTTGTCTTAAAAATTGGCTTTCGTTTTTGCTACATTGACATGTTCTTAGTGTAGATTTTGTTAACCAGACCAACTGAAATTTCATTCCAATTTCTTGAGTTGCTTGTGTTTCTTTGGTGATTTGGTGGGTTGATTCGAATGCTTAGAATTACGATGAAACTTCTTCCTTTACACTACGTACTTTTCTATTCATATGCTCAGATTTACGACTACAATTAGTGTCCTTGACACTATGCACTTATCTATTCATTTACCTGGGTGATTTTGGTGTTAATCTAAGATAAGATTTTGGTGGTAATATAAGATTTTGTTTGGATGCTATATTGATGTTTTCGTTTTGAATATTATTTAGAAGCCTAATTTGGTGGTGGGTGTTTATGAATGTACAAAACTATGCCTAAACGTGAAATTTTCTATTCATTTAGTTGGGCAATTTTGGTGTTAATTTAAGATTTTGTTTGGATACTATGTTGAATTTTTTTGTTTGTTTTTGTTTTGAACATTATCTAGAGACCTAATTAGGCATTCATTTCGTCTTGAACGGTATAGAGTGCTACTAGGATATTGTGATATGCACGAGTATCATATATGTGATACATTTTGTTACGGAGGACTTACTATTCTGCTACTCCTAAAACAGGTCAAGAAAATGATTGTTCATGCTGTTGAGGATGCTTTGGATCCGAATGCGAGGTTAGTTGATTAGCATACATATGCAATGCCTTTAGATCAGAATGCTGGTTAGGCTCTACTTGTCTAAGGGGCCAATGCATGATTGGAACTGTGCTGTTCCTTTCTATTCCTTAATATCTGGATCAATGAACTTGCAGATCATACTTCCATTAGATTGGTTTCATATATTACTTACATTTGACAAAATACAGTTTGGTTTCTTGATCTTAGGATCAACTATTCTGAACGAAAAACGTTGTTTCTTAATTTAACTGCCTTCAACACACACACACACACACACACCGTACTCATCAATGAGCATGAATGCACATGCATGCAAGCACACCTTTAAACATGTTGAATGCTGCAAGATACTAAGATGGAATCCTGATATCCATCGTTTAAAAGTGAAAAATTATTTTTCTAAGAGTTGGATATCAGTTCAAAATCTAACGACTAGTGAGCAAGGTTTCCTTGTTACGGTAGTCCTTGTGTGTGTATTATATTGCACTGCTTGCAAAATGTAGACCGAAAGCAGTGGATGGACAAGTTAAGCACATGATAAAGTTCTGTTACCGGAAATTTAAGAAAGTTTTAGTAACACACTAATATTTCCTTACTCTGCAGATCCTATGAGCAATAAAGTTATATGAAAGTTGTTTCTCTGTTCTTCATATCCTATGAACTTTAATATTTCATTTGGAGGACATTGTCACAAAGAAATTGGTAAAAGCTTATCTACAAACATTAGATTGTAATTAGTTTATTCACTGGTAATACTAGCAGCTGGAACATTGAGTTTTAAATTTCATTTTTGTCTATTCAAGTACCTTTGAATTCTGTTGAGACAACCCGTTCTTTATGGTTTGATATCCAGGTCCAAGAAAACTACTGGTCCATCACCGAAAGGTAAGAAAGGTCAAAAGCGAGGGCGAAAGAAAGCCAAGACCGTGAAAGGTAAGGGAGGTTCCTCAGCTGTCATCGAGGGATGAAATCAAGCATTGAAACAGCTTCCTTAACTGGTAGAATGGTTCTGTTGAGCTGTGTATGCTGCTAGGTCTGTACCATAAGAAGTATTATCCTACTTTATGCTACATATTGACTGATGGAATGTGGTATTTTGTACTCCATTCTCACATTCGACTCGTTTGTTGCTCGGGAGTGAGTTTGGAGTTTATTTTGTTTTGCTTAAAATCCACAGTTCCATGCTCAATTCGCTACGTTTTTCAACTCGTGTAACACAGTTATGTCATTAGTATTTGAATCTGTGTTGCCACTATTTTGAGTGGGCCTTGTAAAGTGCAGAAACTACGAGGTTTTTGGTTGCATTCAAAAGTTAATTGCCCATTTATCAATCTTCTTTATTTATTTATTTATTTTTAATTTCTTTTAACAGACGTTAATGGGGAGGGTCGAATCGGGGGCATTAGAGATGCCGGAGAGAATGTACCTAACCAACCTCTTGCATTTTTATAAAGAATAAGAAGGAAAGAAACATACATCTTTGGAAAAGGGTAATTCAAGACAGCCCCGTATCACGCTTAGGATTTGAGGTCGGTGAAAAAAATAACTCCGCGCTCGGAGAGTGATTGCCGGGACAAGGATAAGTTGAACCATCGTATCCCAGAATAGACGCACCAAAAACAAGGAAGTTGTGTGTGCCGCACATTCTGTTAAGGACTAATTATATATGAAGAGAAATATGAGATTAATAAGATAAGAAATACAAAGAGGGTATTGGGTGGACTGAGGGAGGGAGGGGAATTGGATTTGCTTTGGATCTTAGTGTTTGGAGCTTAAGATCAACACATCTGGATCGTTGATTGGTGTGTAAAAGAAATCAGGGTTATTGGTCTGTGTGTAATGGGCCAACGAAATGAGTTAATAGAGATCATCAAATTTAATTTGTGCGTTACAGATATGATGATCTTTAAGCTTTGAACACTAAAATCAGGAGTGGATCCAATTTCATGTGGGAGGCATTGGATTTTTCCAAGCACTTGTTATATTTGTGCGGTAGATTAGAATAGGAATGTGAGTGTTGTTGGAGCCGCGATGCAAAAAGCAGAAGGCAAAGACAAGCACAAGGACAAGGCGCGGGTTTCAAAATTGGAAAGTGAGACAAATTGGAAGCATACACCTCTATTTACACCCAACTAGCCTTCATGCAAGCGCTTATGCGTGTGTAGAAGACATTTTTTGAATCACGACATGCTACGCATGATTTACACATTTTAAATGTATTTATATGTGTAAAATGACAAAAGGAAAGTCAAATATTTTAAGTAAATGAATAATCTTAGATCATACTAGAAGAAATCCCTTATAAACCAATTAAAACGGCTGAATCCACATAACAAAATCGATCTTTATTGAATTTATATTAAGAATAAAGAAAATAATATTCAATAAACAACTAATTGAATCACATTATTGCTAGCACATTATGAGACTAAGCCCATCCATCCACTTTAGTGTAGATAATATCGTTTGTTAAAAAAAAAAAAAACAATCATTTGAAAACTAATTTAATCACATTATTATCCGCGTGGGAGTGACCTTTTTTATAACCGACATTACACGCTTCTTAAGAAGTTTTTAATGTGTTTAAAAATAGAGAAAATAATATTTAATGAACAACTGATTGAATCATATTATTGCTAACCTATTGTGAGGTACTAATTATTAAAAAAAAATTGTACAAAAAAATTTAATTATTAAAAAACACTGTTAAAATGATGAAAATACCCTTGCCACATTTGATGCATTGTTTTGGGTTGCTTTTGAAGTTTTTTGTTTGAGGGACATTTTTGTCCCATTATTTTTGGTGAAGCTTGTGACACAAAAAAACAGTGTTCATTGAGCCCATGACTTTATATATAAAGATATGCAACAAAAGAAAAAGGAATAGTATTCTGGTACTATAGGATAAGTAAGAATTCTCATTTAAAATTTTTTGTGGTTGATTATAGAATTTTGTGTTTATTATTAGAGTTCGTTATGTTATTGTTTAGTTAATTAGCCGTAGTATTTCGCATTATTTATCACAATTGATTAACTAAATGATCCTAATTTTTATTGATTTTATACAAATCTTGATCTTTATGGAGTCATTTATAACATGACTAGTTTCGATCATAAGCATGACGTTCTCTAAATCGATAACAAAGAGTTTTGAGTAAAGATTTGTAATGATTCCTTACAAGCCAAGTATTTTTTGAGAAAAAAACAAAGCCAAGGAACAATGATGGGTATGAAACTTGAAAGGGCATCGACAGCTCCATAAGTGACAGGAGAGAATTAGACAAAGCCCCTACCCACCGGCGCCTTTCGTGGCCACTATTTTTCTACTTCGGTAAAGTGGGGGCCACACACAAACGTTTGCAGTTTGGTTTTGAGCATCCCATAGTTGTAACCCAAAAACACAACAAAACAAAAGAACATGCCGGAGAGAGAGTTCCACTCAATTTTCATACTTGATTATTTTTTCACACTTATTTTTATTATTTTTATTTGTTATGTTGAAGGGAATGCAACCTCGTACTCTGTAACTTATTTTGAAACGCAACGATAGTTGTTTTATTATAATATTAAGAAGTGATACAAATATTAAATAAGTCATTCGAGATAACATTAAAGAAATCATCAATCTAAAGTCTTGAAATTATGCCCGAGAATAACTAAAAGAACACATCTAAGTCTTAAAATCATCCACATCCAAATTTAGAGGATTGAGATGACACTCTAAAGCCCGAGAAACTCCATTCCTAATAAAAATGTCAAGCACTTTGTAAATTAGCATTTGAGAACTTCTACACACAAAGCCTTGCATATGAGGAACATGATGACACTCTTTGATAACGAGCAACACCGACCATGAAGAGAACTGAAAATGAAACCAATTGGTGTTGATACTAACATGAATTTTGTGCCCAACACCATCATGAAGATACCACGACCCAAAAGGAGCCGATAACGCACCAACACAAAATTAAAATATTCACAAAGAAAGACTCACAAAAAACCTCACCGAGGAGGTACTTATTGACAAAAACACTAAGACGAAGAATAGATAAACAACAATCCATAAGAAGATAAATAAGGGAGGCTAGAAAAATGGGGAGAGGGATTGCCACCTGCCCCAAGTCGGTTCAAGGAACCGACTACTATGGAGTTTGTAGATTTAGGATTTTGTAAGAGGAGATACCTCGATAACATTTATAAACATTTTCAACCACTTAATAAATTTTACGGTCATGCTTTGTTTTAATTTTCATTTTTGAGAACTGTACAAGTGATGTTAGGTCACACAATGAGTTAGTCACTAACTAAGTATCAAACTCATCACAAATGTAATAAGTTCTCATCATCTATTTGATTCGAACATAAAACCTTTTATTTTATAAAAGAAGAAAAATATTACTGAACTGTAGTACTTGTCAGGCAAATAAAATATTGGACAAGAGATATTTATTGTGAGAAATACTATTTATGCATGTGGGCAGGATAAGAGAGACTAGAGAGTGGTGGGTGGATGGCATTAACAAGAATGTGTTTTATTTAATGCACTCTGCAATTTCCTCCACCTACAAATTAGGAAAACAAACATTTCAAATCCTTTAGAAATATTTAACACGAATAGCATCTCCGTCCAATTCTTACACCTTTCGGTTCGATTCAAATAATCAACCAAAAAACAGATAACTTTATAATCTTGATGTAAAAAAAAGCGATGACTTTATAATTACTCGAACGACAAATTCTTTTCACTAAATCAACTCGTATTAATGTTGGTAAATTGCGCAAACTATATTCTTATTCCGTTTGACATAAAAGTGATGCCAATTTCAAATAAGCTTCTCTTCGATTTAGAAAGCGAGAAAAAATAATCATAATTTATGGATCCGATGAGTGATTTTGAAATTACAAATCGGCGCTGCTCACTGAGATCTCATCACTAATTTCACGTAGGAGTAGGACCCACTCGCATCAAGTCAAGTGGGACCTTCACCGAATTACCCCATACAAATATCTACCGTCAAAACATGATTGCGGGTCCCACTGGTTATGTCGTGAACGGTTCAGATGAAGAGGAGGAAGAGGAGCCTCTCAAAGCAGCTCCTTGATATCCATGTCCTCCTCCTTCTTCTTCTGTTGTGTTCTTCTGCCTCTCCCTCTCTCTCTAAACATAAAACATCCTTTCCCCTCCACTCAGTGCCGCACCACACACACACACCCCCTACATACATTCTCTCCTCCTCCTCCCATCCCCATTTCTTTCTCTCCTCTCTCTCTCTCTCTAGAATAATAGCTCCAGTTGATTGCAGCAATGGCAGGTGCTGAGCTGGAAGAGGAACTGATATGTTTTTGAAGATTGATTCGCACTTGCAAATTAAAAGGTAAGCAACATATGATTTGTTTAAGCTTTTAAGTGCTGTCTTAACAATTATAATCAAGAATTGTTGATAAAGGTTGAAGCTTTGTCCAATAGTTTTGGGATTATTTATTTATTTATTTGTTTGGTAATTTCTGTTTAAATGCAGGGATCTAACAGACTAACCCTATATATTCTAAATTAAGCTTTTCAATCAGTTCGATAAAATATTACATAGGTTTTGTGGAAAAGTCACGTTTTCCAAAAGCACTTTCCGCATCTTTTTAAGATTTGGCAGTCATCGCAATTATCACTTCCTTTGTATATGTCTTTCCTTTTTGGTCCTAAATTGCTTTTGAAGTTCCTGAAAAGGCTGTTGAGTTGAGTGTTTGCCCACAAAAACGAAGCTTCATTTGAATCACCAGGGAAAATAATTGCACTTGTGGAGCTAACAGTCAAAGACATGGATACTCACGCACACGTCTTTGCTTGCTTCTAAACAATTAAAAAAAAAAAAATATATATATATATATATATATATATTTGCAGCGCATACGTGAATTAGTTCAGTTAACTTGTTACGCAGATTTTAGTTTAAAAACATTTGTAGTTTGTTCGTGAATCAAGTTGGTTCAGAGGAGCAATTTGTGCGTACAAGTACAACTATGGATATTTTCATTTTTTTTTTGTAAATTATATAGTAATTTAGAGGGAGTGCTGTTATCGGCACGTTAAAAATTCACTGTGCAATCCAAATTTCTATATTACAAAAAAGATTACACTTATAAAAGGTACGTAATCATTTTGTTAGAATGCTAATAATCATATGAAAAAAATAAATAGATGTGTATGGTAAAAATATGAAAGAGAAGAAAACGAGTGTGAACAGGAAAGGGCGAAAATTTCACACTGCCTTGACTTTTACAACTTGTCATTAGCTAATTAGCTTGGTAGATGTGGAGTGTGGACTTATGGTGTTTTTGCACATGGCTTGCAGGCCCAGTGGGTTTTTATTTTATTTTATTTTTGTATTTATCTGTATATTTAATATCTTCTCTAAGCAGCCACTGCTTAAGCGAGCTTAGATAAGTGATTAAAATATACACTTAGTCATAGATGCGCATGTTAGTGAAGTGAGATTAAGACCCTAAGGCAATCATTAACATTTTCCCTTTAAGAAATGCATTATTTATTTCGATTTTTACAATATAATGTACACTAATACGTATTCTTAATCTTAATTGTTCCTTAGGTTTTATTGATTGAGTACAATACCCCAATAGCAAAAAGATCAAAAGGGGCAAAAATAAACAAGGATGAGGCGAAGACTTGCTTGTTGCACCCGCGACCGGGAGATTAGCATCGACTTTGACGACCAAGAGAGTAAGTGCTTTTCAAACCTTTTTTTCTTCTCTCCTATGAGTTGGATCGCTCGTGTTTCCACGATACAAACTTCACTTGAAATGGATGGTGCGAGTTTGTCAAATACTCGTCAAGTCGCTACATTAGCGGCGCATAAATCATCTTGGACAATCAAATTTGCTGAATAATCGTAACATAATTGATTAGTGAAAAAAAGTGATGAAGTGATATTCTAATCTATTTCAGTTTCAAATTATTTAAAATTTTCGGTGATTTAAGTTGAATGGTCACCTTTAGTAGGTGGAATATGACAAAAAAGTTGCGCAATTTTGGCCACTTTAGGGTTTTCAGGTTTCATATCAAATGCACCCACTACCTACCACATTGGTGCAGACAGCAGGGTCACTCCAGAGCTTTTATTTTAGAGGGAATTTGAATCCTATCCGGATTCTCTTTCTAGGATTCTCAAATTTTTATTTGTTCATCGTATATCGTGCAGTAAAATTTTATTTAAAATTTTTTATTTAAAATTTAAACATAAACAATACCTAATGAAAGTTGGCTGCACGATGTACGATGAACGGATAGGATGCTAGGATCCTCATAGAGAGCATCTGGAGAGGATCCTCACCCATTTTAAAGTAGTGCTATTTACAAACTTATTTTTATCTCATGCACACTTTGCCAATTTTTGTTCATTTATCTTTTTCAATTCATTCGATCCGACTGCTGAAAATTCAGAGAAGTGTAAGAAAGATAGTATGCGAATAGCGCCACCCTTATTTTATTGTACTTTTAGGGGATGGGAAATGCAAACTTGGACTTGTTTTTCTTTTGGGAGATTATATTCACACATCCCAAATTACTTCTCTCACACATTTTTAATTTTTTAATATTTTTTATCAAGCGTTAGTAGTGTGTAAAAAATTAAAGAGATGAGGGAGAAGTAAATTGGGTGTGTGGATATAATCTCTCTTTCTTTTTCACCATATTGCAAGGCTAGGTTTGAATCCAGGGGAGGGGAGGGGTCCCAATGTGCATTTTGCTTGCCATGCATCCTCTGCTGTCTGCATTTATATGTTCTGACTAGAAAATTTATGGTACTATTGGAAGATTTAATATTTTATTCCAGAAAGGGAGAGTAAGTTACTGTCATTCAGCGTCTTAGAATCTTAATTAATAATGCAATATTACGTATATAAAAACTTAAAATTAAAATTGGTTTATTAGATTAAGATGCTACAGTAACAATGAACTTGCTCTCTGTCATTTTTGTCGGAGAAGACCAAATGCAATTTCACTAGATCAACCAAATCGAATTGTAGGATGTTTGGTAGGTATAAAAGATAAAAGTTAGGTACTAAATTGCCCGAATTTGTAGGGCAATAGGTATTGTAAGTGGGCCGGACTTGTGGGTCCACGCACCTTTATACGTCCAGACCACATGGGGCTCTATCTCATAATTTGAACCGTTCGGCTTTGTTTTAGCGTGGAAAGTAACAATCTTCCTTCTTTGTTTTTTGTTTTAAAAAAATTTATTTCTTGAATTTGCAAAAAGGGAGGTATACCAAATAGAGTGACTGATTTATCAAACATTCTGTTTGAAAGTGCTTATAAAATAATTAAAATTGTTTTTAACTTGTTCAAAATGTTTCCGGTCATGTTTGGTATAAAATGTTAGAAGTGTTTATGAGTTCAAAATAGCACTTGAAGTGCACTTGAAGAAGCTCCTGTTGTGGTGCGCTTCTTTCAAAAAGCACCTCAAGTGCTCTTCTAGATAACACTTGCATTTTTATTAAGAATTTCAATGTACTTGTAAAAAAAGTAAGTAACTTGTAACTCAGTTGATTAAAAATTTAAAATATTCAGCCTTGCGTCCAACATCTCATTATTTGATTTAGAATATAGATTAGTGGACCCGCACCGTATGGAAGCGTCATTTTAATTGGAAACACTCCTTATATGAGACAATGAAGTGAGTGGGTGGTGGAGCGCAATAAAGCCATTGTCTTTGTCTGCAAGACTTTTCAATTAAAAAAGTTCAATGATTTCCTTCTAATTTTTGCATGTATGCTTTAGGCATGTGTTTCATATCAGATTCAAATCTTAACCACCACACAATGTAATCGTTAACGTTTGATGAGTTTTTTGGCGTGCCAATAATAATTTGATTGTTAAATTGAACGAAAAACGCTTTTTCCCCTGGAAAAGATCCTTTTGCTTGATCCAATTTGAACTGAGCGAGGAAGCTTCTGCTTTCAATTCAAATCTGTATTTTTAGTAGGAAAAAAATGAACAATGATCATGGGATCAAACAATAACACTATGCCACTGCTTGTTTTTAGTGCTCACATCTCACTCTCTCTCCTGCTAAAGAGGGACTTAGGCAGAACGGGTTCACCGTCACTATAGTGTTCAGAGCCAATAATAGGAGGACAGATTTGACTGATTATGTCTTTTCCTCGACACGGCGTATAAATTATCTTGTGTGTTTTTACTTGAAGTTCTCTGTGACAGTTTGGTAACAGTCCAATTACATTGCTGCCTTGCTGCAAGGATTAAAGTTTATATGGGATGATTCATCTGATATCTGTCTAAAAGTAGAAATGACGAGATTAAACTTGCGCGTTTCAGGGATAATGACATACAATGGACTTGAAAATTGCATTCTCAGCAGTCAATCTTTTGAAAATGAAAGCAGAACAAGTAGAGGAGATGGCTTTATAACTGACTCACTGGACGATGATGCATCAACCTGTTCTTCAGGAAAGGATGCTTCTGGATCTTTCTCGTCAAAATGGATGACGGTGAACAAGGATGAACAAAGTCTTGATGAATGGGATCACTTGGACAGACCCCAGCATTTCTATGTTAACCAAAAACCTGATTATCCGCTTCAGAACTCAGATGTCGAGGCAATGAAAGAAAAATTTGCAAAGCTGTTATTGGGTGAAGATGTCACCGGAGGGAACAAGGGCCTCAGCACTGCACTTGCACTGTCAAATGCCATTACAAACCTAGCAGGTTTGCTTTAAATTTGCTTCTCACCATGGCACATTACGTTACCATATTGCCTGCACCATGTAGCCGGTAAGATTGGCATTATTCATGAACAGCCAACTACTCGTATGATCATATAAGAAGATTTGGAACTAGTAGCATAAACTATTTTTGTAACCGTTAGACATTGCATTCATTACACTGATATCAATATAAAAATGCACTTGCAGCAACGATTTTTGGAGAACTGTGGAAACTCGAACCACTACCTGAAGAGAGGAAAAACAAATGGCGACGAGAAATGGACTGGTTTCTTACACCTACAAACTATATGGTTGAGCTGGTTCCTGCCAAGCAAAATGGTGCAAATGGTAGAACACTAGAGGTACGTTTCAATTAAGTTGGTTTGTATTGACTATACAAATGTAATTCAGGGTAATGAGATTGGTGTGTGATTCTTAATGCTGCAGATTATGACCCCAAAAGCCCGTGCAGACATACACATGAATCTTCCAGCACTTAAGAAGTTGGACTCCATGCTTATTGTGGGTGGTCTCTTCATTGCCAATGATAACCATGGAAAATTTACTTGTTCTTTTTGCTTTTCACTTTAACTAATAACTTTTGTTCGCCTTATTAATCTTCAATTTATCAGGACACACTTGAGGCAATGGTCGATACTGAGTTTTGGTATGCAGAAGGAGGTAGCCGGGCAGAAGGGAGGAACAAAATGACATGTCAGAGCAAGAGATGGTGGCTACCAACACCCCAAGTACCAGCTACTGGGCTCTCTGATACAGCTAAAAGGAAATTGCTTAGTCATGGAAGGATAGTGCATCAAGTATTCAAGGCTGCCAGATCTATCAACGAAAGTGTGCTGCTTGAAATGCCTGTGCCAACCATTATCAGGGATGCACTTCCGAAGGTAATACAGCCTTTTTTTTTGTTTCATAGCATTCTTAATCATTGATTACATAGACAATTTAAAATCAAATCCTTGTAACTTCATCACGTGCTTGATGATTATACGTCTAAATGTTCAATACATCATTGATATTAATTATATCTCTTTTGATGTATTTAGTCTGGAAAAGCAAGCCTTAGCGAGGAACTGAACAAGGTCTTGACTGCTGAAACAAACTCAGCTGAGGAAATGCTCAATTCACTCAATCTAAAATCCGAGCACAATGCCCTTGAGGTCATTAACAGGCTGGAAGCTGCTGTATTCTCTTGGAAAGAAAGAATCGCAGAACAAGCGAGCAGTAAATCTCCTGCTCGAACATCTTGGTCCTTCATTAAGGACCCTTTATCTGAGATTGATAAGATGGAGTCACTATTGGATCAAGCCGAAGTACTAATACAGCAGCTGAAGACCAAATACCCCAACCTTCCCCAAACTTTTCTAGATGTTACAAAAATCCAATACGGCAAGGTAAGCTTCGTAAGTATATCCGTTCAATTCCAAGAAAAGCTTGAGTTTATCTGCCTATTGCTTCAAAGTTCAAACTATAGATAAGCTTCTTGATATTTATTTTGTGGAGTTTCAATACACAAACAGCTTTGATTGGAAAACCGACATTTACCATATGAACGTTGATAAACTTGTTCAGATACTTGGAAAAGTGGGATGTAGATTTTGGTGATCACCTTCCTTTACTTTACAGGATATTGGTCATTCAATTCTGGAAGCATATTCACGAGTACTTGGAAACTTGGCATTCAGCATACTGTCCAGAGTAGGAGATGTTTTGCAAGAAGATGCTTTACACAATCCCGACTCATGTACAGAATCATGTTACTTTCCGGGGACTAGTCTCAGCTGTAACTCAAACAGTTACTCATTCATTGATGGCAACAGTGGGGTTCCCCGGCATTCTGATTCTACTTTGGGTAGCATCGTTTTAGAATTTTCATATAATGTAGCAAAAGGTAGCCCTGTGACTGCAACACCAAGCCGATCACGTGTATGGTGCATTGGTAGAGAGGCTTGTGTAAGTGTTTCCCCTACAAACTCCCCTTGATGAAAATGTATGGGAGCAGCAGAAATCTTATTGTAAATGGTTATCATTATATTTAATGCAGTACTACAAATCTCAATTTAGCAACTCTCTGAGTAGTATAACACACCATTGCTTATGTGCATCCAGTCGGTAGAAAAAATTTGGCACAAAATTAGCCCGGCCACACACACACTAACTAAAATTGCAGATCACGTAAAAAAAAATCGAACTTTTAGAAATTTGGCATAAAATCAAGAACAATGGATCCATCACAGTTATTAATGCACTTTTTGTAGCAGAGAGAATCAAGTGTGCCTTCTAATGACGGAAAGCACTTATTCTGGCAGAGAGATTCAAGTCTGCCTTCTAATGACGGAAAGCACTTATTCTAGCGGAGAGATTCAAGTCCACCTTATAATGACGGAAAATTCTGTTTATGCCCAATTTTCGTCTGTGGACACTACTTTTGTCCCAAGGTCATAGCCTCGGCCACCTTCTTGAAAGCAGGCCTAGATGAAATGTCCTCCCACCAAGCCTTAACGTGAGGACTTTCATTCACCAACGACGCCCACGGAGTCTTCATGAAGTAGTAAGTGTAGGGAAGGTGGTGGAGATCAGCAAGGCTGTAGAAATCACCAGCCAGGTACTTGGTGCTACTCAGCCTGGCCTCGTACACATCCAGAACTTTCGCGAGCTTCTCCAAGTTGGCGTCGATGACGGCCTGATCCGGTGTTTGTCCGCGCATGGGGACGATGATATGTTGGAAGACAATGGGAGAGATTGCAGGGTGGAAACTCTGGGACTCCACTTCTGTCCAGACCTTGACCAGAGCTGCCTCATTGAGGTTGTTGTGCCTGATCAGATCAACACCATTTTCCTTGAATTTCTCAGCCACATATGCAGTGATAGCTCTTGACTCTGCCATATAATTATAAACAAATGTTCCAAATGAGTATCATAAAAAGGTAACAAATGGTTCGAAACACGCACCAAATAATTCCGGATTAAATCCAAAACATTAAATATTATTACTTACGGAGTAGCATTTTAGTAAATATTTATGTGAATTAAAAACAATGAAAAGTATCAAAATTTGAAAACAAATACACATGTGATGAGGCTAACTTTATATGTTTAGCCTCATAATTGAGGCTCATGTGCTAAGAATTAACGGAGAATTGACGAAACTTTTAATTTTGGGCTTAACAAACATTGTTACATAATTTAAGATGCCTTGTTTTCAATTCACACATGCACATACATAATTTAAGATGCCTTTTTTTTTATATATATAGTGAGATTTAAAAAATTATGATATAGAGGTAAGTTCAAATTTTCTTCAAAAAGTTAAAATTTGATAATTATAAAAATAATTAAACATCAGCAAGGGATGGGTTTCAGGAGACTTGATGATCTTAATTTGTGAAACGTTTTGTTTATTAAAATATTTCAAAAACTGGTAGAAAATCACCATGGACGTTGCCCGATGAGTGACGTATATTGAAAAACCAAAAAATAAATAAATATAGGAAATGAAACATTCGATATTGGAGGAGGAATCGTGATGCTAATCAAATTCATAAATATGATGCAATTGCCAGAGAAATGTGAGGTTTGAAAATAATTACATTAAAAATTTGTAAAAGAGAGGTGCATATATATTTGTAAAACCGGATCTGAAAGGAGAAATTAAGGGAGCGAAAATTATGGAAAACCGGATCTGAAGGAGAAATTAGGGGAGAGAAAATTATGGGGTAACCATTGATACATACGTTAGAGAAAACAACGAAGAATATTTACCAAAAAGAGTGAGATCACCATCTTCGAGCACTGGAATCTGTCCAAAGGGCTGCAGAATTGTAACGAAAACGTGATCAGAAATATAAATCTTTACATATGTTACGATTAAAAGATCGATTCGATCGATCCAACGGATCGATCAATTGACGAAGAATATAAAGAATTTGATAATTAAACATATAATTGATTAGTTACATTTTTGGCGAGGAAATGGGGCTGCTTGTGTTCTCCTGCAAGAAGGTTAACAGGGAGGAGCTCAAAATCAATGCCTTTTTCATGGAGAATGGTTAAGACACGAGATGTGCATGTCGAGAGAGCAAGACCATGCACTTTCACGCCCATTTTCTCTTTCTCTTTCTTGTGTGTAATAGAAAATGGAGATATGAAGATGAGAAGTAAGAGGGAGGCCCTAGTTATATATATAGGATAAATTATACAAAATTAACTCAACTATAGGTCGAACTATAATCTCATACCTCATATTTTAAATAACATAGTTTTATACCTCATTTTATATATTAATTTATGAATTCATAGCAATGTCAGATCTTCATTAATTTTTTTGTTAATTTAGCTATGGAATGATAACGTGTCAGAAGCTAGACCCACTCTTTCGTCAACTGGAATAAAAAAATAATTAATTCTTAATAAATTAAGAGTTTTTTATTTAACAATTAAAATTAATTAAAAAAGAAAAAAATTGTTCTTCTTCGGTTCTCCTCTCTCTGTACGGTTTTTTCCCAAAAAATTCCATTCCTTAAAAACCAGAGGGAAGTGGAATCAAAACCCCAGAAAACGCATGAAAACCAGCGGGACTTCGAGATCGGAAAACCCCTCTAAAAATGGAAAATTCGGTCGGTCTACGGTAAAGATGAATTTCTCCTCATTCGAAATCGAAAATCTTCAAATTCAAAACGGTTGATAAGTTTTTGGAAAAAAAAAAAAAAAAAAAAATTAGGTTTCTAAAGTTGGGTCGTCGTCATCCGGGCGAGAATCTCGGTTGCGGCCTCAGATTGCCCTTCAGAAATGGCCTTGTGACTGCTTGGAACATGTGGAGGTAGCAGGAGATTCCACGGAGGACGAAGAAGAAAGAGGCTTCTGGCTTTGACCAGGAGCCGCCGGAGAAACAAATTTGGAAGGTTTGAGAGAGAAGAAGAGGAGATTGAGGGAAGAAGGAGGAGGAACATGAAGGAAGGTACTTTGACGGCGGGGGTGAATCTAGGTTCTTGCCGAAGCAAGAACAATGGTATAGAAGCAAACCTGCGATTTTGGTTTTTACTTCTTTTTAAAATTACTTTTAACCAAGCCTTTTTAATTAATAAAATGTTTTTTAAATAACTAATTAAAATATATTTTTTAATTAATTTTAATTGTTAAATAAAAAATTCTTAATTTATTAATAATTAATTATTTTTTATTCTAGTTGGCATAAGAGTGGGCCTAGCTTCTGCTACGTCATCATTTAACAGCTAAATTGATAGAAAATTTAATGGAGGTCTGACATTGCAATGAATTCATAAATTGATATATGAAATTGTAATGTTTAAAACAGGAGGTATGAGATTGTGGTTCGACTTATAATTGATGTAGTTTTGTGTAATTTACCCTTATATATACGAAAAACTAATGATAAACGCTTCAAAATTTTGAGTTTTAACAAAAAATCATGCAATAACTTTACTTAATGGTTAGGACAAAGCTTAACCTAAATCAGTCCAATTAACATGGCCCAACCAAAATAACCTAATGAGTTTCCAGTTTTACCCTTGACAATTTTTAATTCTTTCATTGTTAGTTTTTCGTATGTTTTTTTTTTTTGTTTTTAGTACAATGATGTACTTTACACTAGGGAAGGGAAAGTTCAGCTAAACCACACAATGGGCAACCTAATTTGATATCGAATTTGCCATCCATGAGATTTGAACCTAAGACCTCTCACTTACAAGTGAAGAGAAATACCACAAAACTGTAATACTGAATGACTAGTTTTTCGTATGTTAGGCCATCTCCAACTGATCTAGCCAAATGGCTACAGGGCTAAAAATAGCTCGAAATGACACAAAAATTGTCTCCAACCGAGGGCTAGGCCAATGGGCTCGTGGGCCCCACCAGGCTAAAACCACCAAATCAAGCCAATCGGCTGGCCCAAAGGAGCCAGCCAACAAACCCGAGGTCGGCCTAAATTTTGAACTATTTAGCAACGGCTACCTGGCGTCAACATGACGCCAGGTTACCGTTGGATTTGAATTTTTTTTTTTCTCAAGACAATTTTTTTTTAAAAAATTAATAAAAAATTCTAATTTTTTCCCTATAAATACCTAAGCCATTCCTACACCATTTCTCACATAATTTTCACAATTCCATACTATCTTACTTCATTTTATTTCAATTCGTCACATTCTGTTCTCTTACTTCTTCCAATAATCTTTCCTTCAATTTTTTTCAATAATTTTCAAATGGCTATATCTGCAATGAAAGGTAGGGCTTGGACCTGAAAAGAAGATAAAGCTCTTTGCAGGGCTTATAGATGGGCCTCAAAAGATAGTGTGAGGGGGAGTTCTCAAACAAGTGAAGGTGTTTGGACTCGTACGCCAAAAAAGTACTATGAGTTCTACTAAGGCACCACTCCATCGAATTCCCGAAACCAAGAGAGTTGTTCTTATGGAAAAAAAAAAACATCTTCATCCAAGTTTGAATAAATGGCATCAAGCAGTGTTAAAGGCCGGAAGTAGACATGAAAGTGGAGCCAATTACTACGACGAAGTAAGTGTTTTCACAAATTATTTTAAATATTTAATTATATCACATTCAATTTCATAAATTAATTTCCCTTAATTTTTGTAACCATATTTTCTAGGTATGCCAAGTGAAGGAATTGTATATGGAGGACAACTCGAAACCCTGTAGTTATCACGGTTGTTGGGAAATTTGTAAAGGGTGGTTGTTATTTGAAGATCCACCTCAACAAATAGTTGATCCTATGCCGGTGTTCGGAAATGTTTCCTCAAATGTAGATGGGGATAAACATGAATCTCCTACTATTCAAGAAATAAGGGTAGAAAATCCGTCTCCGGGTGAAGGTTCCATACCTAGGGCTACGAGACGAAACAAGGCTAGAAAATTGAAGGAAGAGGGCAATGCAAAGGATGATTACGCCTTTCAACAGGAAATTGCATCCTCATTGCGATTAATGGCGGAGCAAAATGTCTTTTCTGTGGAAGAAAGGAACCGTATGCACGAAGAACGGGTAAAACTAATACAAGAAGAGATGGATGATAGGAACATGCAAAGGAACACTTTAGATTACACTCTAATGAGTAAGACATAATTTGATAGGAAAAAGAGGGAAATTATGGCCCAAGAGTTGTTTACATCCGACTATACTCCTACAATGGCGGATGAAGATGATGATTATAGTCTTTAAATTGAAGTTGTAATTTTTAAATTTAAGTTGTAGTAATCTTTAAATTTAAGTTGTAGTTTTTAAAATGAAGTAATTGAATATTTAAATTGAAGTTGTTGTAATTTTTAATATGTCCGAAAACCTTATTTTAATAAAGTAGTTTAATTTAAGTAACCATATTAATTCAATTAAAATAATAAATTATGTTTGGCCCATAGCCCTTTGGCCTTCTTGGTTGGAAATGATTTTTTTTATCACATGGCTATGTTTGGCCTATGACCATTTGACCCCCTCGGTTGGAGATGGTAAGAAATATGGCTTAACATTGTTCATTAAAATATTAATTTCTTAGAGGGCTATAAGGCTAAAGGGAGCCCTTTAACCCTCATTCGGTTGGAGATGGACTTAGTCTTCCATTTTGCTACTGCAGTGGAAGCTCACTGCCATCATCCACACAAAGGCCAAAAAGCCAACCCCACTCAAATCAAACCCTTATTTTATATTGGTTTTTTTAGTCAAAATGGTCCATGAAATTTGCATAACACATAACTTTGGTCCCTGAGATTTAAAATCAATAGAAGTGGTCCTTGAGATTGTCCACTATCCATTAATTTGGTCATTCCGTTAAAAAACTCCATTAAGTTAAGGGTATAACATGTAACTTTGGTTCCTGAGATTGTCCACCATCGATCATTTTGGTTCTTCCATTAAAAAGCTTAGGGACCACTTAACAGAATTTTTTAATGAAATGACCAAAATAATAGATGATGAACAATCTTAGGAACCACTTCGATTGTTTTTAAATCTCAAGAACCAAAGTTATGTGATGAAAATCTCAGGAACCATTTTAACTAAAAAGCCTTTTAGAGCAGATAATATGATTTGGGGGAAAAAGATTCAATCATATATACCATGATTCCTTGCTACTTGGCAGCTCATGAATGGCAAGGGCCAAAGTCATTAGATTATTAGGTTTCCCCTGTTGGAAGAGGATCTTTTTTTATTTTATTTTATTTTATTTAAATGGGGATCCGGGAGATCCTGTAATCATGTCCATTTATCGTACATCATGCGGTCAGAAATCATTTGAAATTTAAAATTTAAAATTAAATATAAATAGTACCTAACGAAAACAGATCGTACGATGTACGATGAACGGACATGATTACGAGATCTTTCGTATCCTCAGAAAAAGAATCCGGCAAGGATCCCTTTCCTCCCCTGTTAACCCACTAGCATAAAAAAAAATTGAAAGAATAAAAAATCAGTACAATGATTTCATTTAAAAAATAAATAAATAAAGCAATTCACACATATAAATACATTAAAAATATGTAAATTGCATATAACACATTGTGATTTAAAAAATATCTTTTACACTTGCGTAAGCACGAACATGAATGCTAGTATTGCTTAAAACTTAAAAGTATACTTCTACTTACACTCCACACAACCCGAATCCTTTTGTTTTGAACAAAAACTTTCAACTGTTTCATCTTTTTCTCCCAACTTCATACTTTGCCCCATATACTTTAACCAAGTACATGTATGAGTCAAATGGTCGTTTTGGAATCGTAAAATGAGGTACCAAACTTTACTTTTCTTTTTTGATTTTATATTTACAGTCTTGTTTTTTTTTTTTCCTTTCGAAATTATGTAAATATTCATTTTTGTATATCTCTTCCGGTGAATAAATATTTTACACCCTGTCATTGAATTGTTTTTCAGCCCTCTAAATATGTAAGGTAGCAATTTCAAGCATATTACATCTTCTATTGAAGAGGCAGTAACTTTAATTTTAGAACCTTATAATTTAAAATTAGTATTTGCCTACACATAAAATGTGCGAAATTTTTGACTTTTGTTTTTAAGGAGAGAGGAAGGAAGTGAAAGAGAACGTGGGGATGAGGAGAGTGGGAGAGATGTTTGTTTTTTTATTTTTTCTTAAATTGGAGATAATAAAATCACCTCTGGGTAAGCCTTAAACAAAAAAAAGTAAAATTTTGTTTTATAAATTTGTTCTTAACTTTTTTATTGTGATAAAGGATAAAAATATATTTTCATCCTTTTTTAATTGAGTAATTTTTTTTTTATTAATAGGTAGTTTGGATGAGAAATTTCAATGATACGTTTTGAAAATCATCTCAAACTTAAAAGTTAATTAGTGTTGTAAAATCGACGATGTGTGTACAGTGGAATAAATAAAATAAGACACAAAATTTATGAGGTTCCTCTACAGTCAGTGTGACTGGAGTATGTCATCGGGCAGCAGTAGTGCTTTCATTATAATTTGAATAATAAGAGTACAAAGATAACTCTATTTATTCTCTCCTCTCCTCTTCCTCTCTTTCTCTTCCCTCATCTCTTTTTCTCTGTGCTCTGTATCCATTGATAGTAGTCGGAGTGCTCTATTTATAGAGCAACTCCGTATTATTACATTTTGAATAATTACACCACACCTTTGACAAATGATCTCCACATATCAATATTCTGCCAAGGTTTTCAATAATGTGGCAATGTTTTCAATGCTATGGTCCATTGATAGTAGTCGGAGTGCTCTATTTATAGAGCAACTCCGTATTATTACATTTTGAATAATTACACCACACCTTTGACAAATGATCTCCATATATCAATATTCTGCCAAGGTTTAATGTGGCAATGTTTTCAATGCTATGGTCCATTGATAGTAGTCGGAGTGCTCTATTTATAGAGCAACTCCGTATTATTACATTTTGAATAATTACACCATACCTTTGACAAATGATCTCCATATATCAATATTCTGCCAAGGTTTTCAATAATGTGGCAATGTTTTCAATGCTATGGCAAGGTCTTCAATACTGCGGGCATTCATTACCCACTATTATTTTCAACAATTAGCCCTAAGTAGAGAATTTTCAACAGGAAAAGGCTACGACATATAAACATCCGGAGATAACTTTGCAGTTGCCGTGGAGCGAACACCATTCATGGGTTTAACACGATTTGGGCGTCCAAAGGGAGGAAAAGGGCAGTCGAGCCCCAACCTATACGTGGCCAACTGTGGGCCAGCAGTGGGACTCTCCTACGACACCATAGCGGCGGTGTTTGCGGCCTTCGGTGAAATCAAAGGAGTCTACGCGGCTGACGACAGCGGCGCTCGGGTTGTTGTGTCTTTTGCAGAAGAGGGTTGTGCCCAAAACGCCTTGAATGCATTGGGCGGTCGGCCTTGCCCTGAGCTTGGAGGGCGCTCCTTGCACATTCGGTACTCTGTGATTCATCCCACTTCGCAGGTTTGGAATTCAACTCGTTTTTGTTTGTTGGGTTGTTTTAATTGATTTGGTAAAACTGGATGCTCGTCATTGTTCTGGTGAATCTTTAGGGTAGCAGGAATAGTGTGTATTTTTATTTATTGTATTGAATAAATTAGCTACTTTTAGCAAGGAATGACCCCGCCGAGTTTGTAAGGAATGAACTAGGAAGTGTTAGATAGCGGAGATTAGAAATGACGTTCATGAACATTACAAGGGCATGCGAGAGGGATTTGCAAATCACTATTTGGAATAAGTCGTTGACAAATCGCTCTTACATGCCTATCGGCTATTGCAATGCTCCCTCTATCTAACAATTTGTAGTCATTTCCTTACTACCTTGGCATCAATCTCTTGGGACTTAGAAATCTCTTACCCAAACAGAGCCTCAATGTTTTTTCCGTGATGTTGTATATCATGGTTCCCACTTAGGAACAAAACGTTACATTGCGTGGTTGCTCAAATTGTTGTTTTTAGTTTTGATGCATAAATTGATTTCCCAGAATATGTCTATCATTCCTCAGTTTCTTCTCACATTAATGTATTTGATGTCTTTATAGGGCCGAGCGAATGATGCAGTTCCCGTATCTTTGTTGGCTTCAGATTTAAACATTCCTGGCCTTTACTTGTTTCATGACTTTGTCACTGCTAAAGAAGAGGAGGTGTTCATTCCTTGTCCACATACACTTTCTTTTTAAACTTGTGAGGTGTCAACATAGTTTTCTGCATTACACCTTATATATGTATCTTATTTCTGTTTCTTTAGGAGTTACTTGCAGCAGTTGATGAAAGGCATTGGAATAATCTTTCGAAAAGAAGGGTTCAGCATTATGGCTATGAATTTTGTTATGAAGTAAGCCTTAGATATTTCACAGCTTGCCTCCTCCTAAACTTGATTATTTGTTCGTAAACTACACCATTGTGAAAGTATCCAATTATTTTGTTGGACAGCAATATCTCGTTTGAAATCTAATCATTACATTTGACGTATCAGTCCATGGATGAAAATATTGACATTTTGGTCCGGTGTTTGGCCAACATGTTAAAACATGGGAGTGGGAATGTTTCTTCTCGTGAATTTGTCAAAATTCTGTAAATTCCATTATATTTTTTTCCATATCAGTTTGAAACAGAGTAACAACTTGGAAATTGGTTGAAACAGAGCTAGAAATGGGAAATTGGTTAAACCAGAGGAAGAATTTGGAAGTTGGTTTAAAACAGAGCAATGATAAAGATATGCTATTGGAATGTTAACAACTGAATCTCCTTTTTTTCTTGAAACCCGTTATATTGATAGTGGTTTCTTGTCCTATTTACAATTTAGTTTAAGATGTTGGGGTTCTATCATCCATTCTAATATAAAATGATTTGTAGTTGTGTTGGAATAGTTTCTAGATATTATGTTGTTTTTTTTACTCTTTGTTTCTTCTTATTTTTAAAGAGAGGGTTAAAGCAATATTGGATTGCTAATTAAGTAAGGAATGTGAGGGACTTTCCAAGCGTTTCTGAGTTTCTGTATAATTCTGTTTTTTTTGTTGCTACAGACAAGGAACGTTGATTCTAGAAAGAACTTAGGTGAACTTCCAAGATTTGTATCCCCTATACTTGAAGGGATATCTATGCTTCCAAACTGCAAGGATGCTGAAGCTATTGTTTTGGACCAATTAACGGTATGAGACTATATATTCTGCACTTTATTTGTGATAGTTCTTTCATTTGACAAAATAGATCTTGTTTTCTTACTTTTATTTTGTGTTGAATTGAAATTATTGGAAGAAGATAGCTGTTATCTTTTGTTAGATATGGAATATCATGAACTAGTATGTCTTAAGAATACGAGTTATTGCATCATCATATGCATACTGAAGCTAGACTATTATATTACAGGTTAATGAGTACCCATCTGGGGTGGGTTTGTCCCCACATATAGACACCCATTCTGCTTTTGAGGGATTAATTTTCAGCCTTTCATTAGCAGGACCTTGCATTATGGAGTTTAGAAGATATCTGGAAGGCGGGTTGCCTCCTAGACCTTCCTCAAGTTCTGATTTTGAAGTGGAATGTTCTGAAAAGAATTCAAATTTTTTAAGAAGGGCAATCTATCTTCCTCCACGGTCTATGCTACTGTTATCTGGGGAGGCGCGCTATGCGTGGAATCATTACATTCCACACCATAAGGTATTTTATATAGTTTCTGAATTATCAACTTGTTGTCTGCTGGGGTCTTGCCTGCTAGTCACCTAAACCATTTTACACTACTGTAAGATTGTGTTAGCATTGTTACTTACCATTGAACATATATGGCATCAAACACAATCATCTCATCATCACACCATTCACCACCACATGCACACACACTCTCTCTCTCTCTCTCACATTGGTGGATTGTCATTCTCATTGATGGAAAAGGTTCATTAATTGCTTCTTTCACAGATTGACATGGTGAATGACAATGTGATAAGACGAGGCTCGAGGAGGGTGTCGTTCACACTTCGTAAGGTACATAACATTCAAAGTCCTTGGCTTTTGTTTTTTTTTTTTTTGGCTGCTACTGTGGAAACTCAAATTCATACTCGGAATCCTTGAATATGAGTTACAGAAGGAAATAAATTGCTATGGCTTAGACGATACAGAGTAAGCATCTCAATTACCACTTTGATATATGACCCTCTTTTATGTATGAAAAATCCGTCAATAGTGTTGTATGACTGTTTTTGAAAACCATCACATTTGTACTTATAGTATGTTTGGATTCGGAAACTTATGATTAAAAAACCCTGCCTTTTCTGGAAATTCTGGAGGTCAGTTATGATAATTTGGCTGTTTTGTGTAATAGCTTAGAGTGACTGATGTAGGTCGTGAACTTGTGATATAGAGTGCAAGAAAGTGGAAACTTAAAATGAATTTTGTTAAAAGGGATTCTGCTTTGCAAGATCCCACGTCCATTCAAAATTAATTATATTTTTCTATTTTATTCTTTTTATATATGGCTTTCAGGTTTTTGGTTTTCAATGTGGGATCAGATGTCATTCAATCCAATGGCTCGGAATCCTAATAATCTATAAAATTACAAGCTGTTGTATTGAATCATATGATTGTCTCACAGGCTCTAGCAAAATGGCTCCCATTATGGACAGCAGTGTGGTTACCTTTCTCACTGATTAGAAATAAGGAGCCTTAATGTACGTGGGCACATAGTTGTATAGAAAAAACATTCCTACTCATACTCGATTTTGTTATTGTTAAATCACTGTTGTCGTCATAATAGATATGTAGCATATGTCGGCACATATTATACATGCTATATCTGCGATGATATAACACGTATCAGGATACATAAACCTGTTTAGTTATACGTTAAAATTATGACTGAAGATGCTGCAAGAACCGAGCAAGTATGTGCACTAATGAAATATCATCAGTTTTATTTGTTACTTCTTATATTTGCTACCATACTTGAATGGCTGTGCGGGTGTGAATTCTAGTGCTTCAACTGAGTTCCTTGCTTTCCCTTTCTTCCCCTGTGTTCATAGTTGTATTTAAATACCAAACTAATCTCCTTCAGGGTACATTGCATGTGCATGTAGTTCAATACCTTAAATTGTTTCCATGCTATCCAGTTTTGCGCTATGTTCTAATAATTAGATTTATGATGTTAAGCTAAGTTCTTTCGTGCTTTTCAGATTAGAACAAGTCCATGCCAATGTGAATTCCCTGAATATTGCGACTCTCAGAGATTAAATGGGTACGTTTCTTGAAGGTAGAAGATGTTGCTTTGAATTCTGCTTCATTCAATAGCTTAATTTCATAAGAGATGGTTAGCATGGTCTAAGGTGATTAAGCGGACTTGATTCTTTGATCTCTGAACAGGTAACCCTGTGTTGCTAACAGTTGGTCTCTTAGATCTTCAAGGAAAGAGTTTAGCAATCGATGATCCCGCGTATGACTTTGTAGGATGAAATTCCAGGATCAGTAAATGGCAATCCATGTAGCAAAAATCGCTGCTGGTCTTACAAGGAGTAGAAATCACGAAAAGAGGAAGAGAAACTTAGATTTCGTTATCCGAAGCATTTACAGATCGGTGTAACAATTTCTTATACTTTAGACTTGTCGAAATTTACCTGAGGAGAAAACATCAAGTGAAATCTTTTGGCCATTTTTTTCTTTCTGAAAATTGGAAAATGCTGTCACTTAAAGCAATTGCTAGAGCATAATTGTTGAATTTCAAAATGGAATGAAGTGATTTGAGTCATTTTGCAAAGGGTATAACAGGCTCTGACATATGGGTGTGTATATCACATCGTACACATACCATTCCCATTTCTTTGTGGGTAAGTAAATGAACTTATGAGACAAAGAACCGACCAATTACAAGCCCGTACAAAAGGAGAATTTTTTCATTGTGATCGGAACACGGAGGAGGGTACACAACGTGTTTTTATTTAAGTGGTGGGAAATTTTATTTTTTAAGTTATTAACCTTTTAACACATATATCACACCATTTGTATAGTTACACGTGATGTACCATTCCGTGTACTGGTCACATTGAAAAATTTTTCGTACAGAAGAAAGGCCAATTCCTACAAAATTCTAGTTGGAGATTTGTGTTTCTTTTCTCAAGGAGGCACATAAAAGTGAAGACAACTTCTGTATGTGCATCTATTCTATTTCATATTTTAAAAAGAAAAAATGAAAAATATTGGGTTTCCGTATGAGTCTTTCTACAAATAGTGTACTATACATCACAAATCCAACGGTGATTATTATTCTAAAGCGCAAAAGATGAATCAAAAGTAAAACCGTTATGTCTAATCATAATAGAATGAACGTATGGAAGACATTTTTTTGTATGATTCTTAGTCATATTACATTACATGGTAGAAGTTTAATGTTTGGCACATCTGCAAACAGTTGAAAGGCAACAAGTGTACGTGGCAATGCAAGTTTGGTATATTTTGCTTTATAAGAGCAAAGTAGTGAGCAAGATACCTAGATGGATATATATATATATATATATATATATATATATATATATATATATATATATATGATATTTATATAATATGATAAATACAGACAACACAAATGCTTTCAAGCAAGGAAAGGAAGATACCAAAACCTTCCCTACCATTAAGAACTAGGAACAACCTCAACTGAATTCCACGTCTTTGGGGGAAGCCGCTCAACCCTAAAATCTTCACCACCACCACCGCCACCTGATCCAACATAAAACTGCCCATAAAACCCTGAAACGCTCTTGCCCTATATGTTGTCGCTCTTCGGGTTGGCCCTCAATGAAAAAAGCAGGAAGATTAATCCATGGTCCGCATCACCAAAGAACCACACACCCTTTGGTTTGGTTTGCAGCCATCATCTGCACCGTTATAGCCGTAGCCGTGATCATCGCGGGCATCGCGGTGTTTGTCGGCTACATGATCATCCATCCGAGGGTGCCTTTCGTCACCGTCACCTCCGCTCACCTCGAAACCTTCCAATACACCGTGGCCGGTCTTCTTGATACGGAGATCACCATTGTGGTAAGGGCGGAGAACGACAACACCAAAGCGCACGCAATGTTTTCGGACACGAGCTTCATTCTAAGCTTCCAAGGGCTGAACATTGCGAGGCTGGTGGCGTATCCGTTTGAAGTCAAGAAAAATAGTTCAGTTGATTTTCATTACTTGGTGCAATCATCGCCGATTCCTCTGAGTCCGGAGCTGATGGATCAAGTCGACATTTCGTTGAAGCGGGACAAAATTATTTTTAACTTGAAGGGGAACTTGAGGGCAAGGTGGAGAGTAGGGCCGCTTGGTTCAGTGAAGTTCTGGGGTCACTTGAATTGTCAGCTCAAGTTTCATCCCTCAAATGGAACCTACATACGCTCTCCCTGCAGCTCAAGGGCAAAATAGTATTCAATCAATAGATTAATTCTTCCTTCTTTTTCTTTATAATATTATAATTACTGTCTTTCAGTTTTTATGTACACAAATTGAGTTCTTCTTTCTTCTTGTTCATCTATCTCTCTCTGCTCAGGCAATTGGCAATAATGAACACTTTTTGAGATTTAGTTGCAGAAGTAATAAATTTTTAGTAACGACTACATATAATTGATCCTACAAACTTTTATACTTTCTGGAAAAAAGAAGAAAGGGTTAATTGTCATTTCATAAACCTATTGGAAGAGCACAAACACAACTTTTATAAGAAGCTCCTTAGGCAATCAAGAAAAAACTTGGGTAATTAGCTATAATAAACAAATTTTAACATTTAGTTGCAAAAAAAAAAAAAGTTTAGTGGTTGTTATGTCATTATTATATCATTGTCGTGTTATCAGTATGTCACATTTGTGTCGTTGATATATAATCAATATGTCGGCATTACTAAAAATAATCATTTCTGAAAATCAAATGAAAAATATGTTTACTATAGCTAATTTTCCAAAAAACTTTTTTACGAAGATTTCAGCAATCAAATGATGGATTTGCTAATGTAGCTCTTAAAAATGTTTACACCTGTATTTAATTTCGGAATGTTTATTGAGAAGCTCATTTAGTCCTCAACCAGCAACAATGAAGGGCCAAGGAGAATGCTATGTTTTAGCTCCCTATAGTTTTATTTTTGGGTGTAGTCTCGGTTACATTATTTTCATCTCCACTAATGCAGGACTATACTGTAATAGTTTATTTTACTTGGAGAGAAAAAAAAGTAAAAGGTAAGAAGCCCACAAGGGCTCCACAAAGGCTTTGTCATAGTACTAAAAGCAGCATGCTCGAGGGTACAAGTGGCCAACCCGAGAGCTACTTGTAAGTAACATGTTTGCTGATTAAGATATAGTCCTTCCTGGCTAGGATATAACTTTGAGGATGACCTTAGGCAATAAGAAAAGAAGCAAAATACATGAAGCTTTGCGCATTCAGTAATCAAATAGCAAGTTGTGACCCACGACAATCGTGCATATTAAGCAAAAGAAGGTAAAGCTACCTAGAAGCAACTAAAGATACCCAAAAATCTGTGTAAATGGGGCCTAAAGAAAGCACCTTTATTTTCTTTATTTTGCTTTTGTGATTACCTTTTCTTGGCTTTTTGTTTGGAGGTCTTTTGGAGTTGCTTCGAGGTGGTACTAATGAATGAGGCCAATGGTGTGCCTTTAACCAATTTGACTATGACCTAGACCAAATTGATAACACGTGGAAACTGAACAACTCATTAGCTAGCAACATGGCAAGATCTTACTTGGCAAATTATACGCACTTATAGAACTTAATTGTCATTAATTTGGGTTTTGAGAAAGGTGCATTATGCACATTGTTGCGAGTTGTATGTATATATTTATTAAGTTGTAAATGGACTTAATGTCTCACATCGGCGAAACAACCATTTATTCACACTTATAGAACTTACTTGTCATTACTTTTGGGTTTTGAGAAAGGTACATTATGCACATTGTTGCGAGTTGTATGTATATATTAATTACGTTATAAATAGGCTTAATGTCTCACATCAGCGAAATAACCATGTAACAATACTTCTAATTCCTATGTATACTCCATATTGGAAATTAATGAAATATATAAAAAAAATTCCAAAATATAATTCAACTGTTTTAAGTTCAAGTAATCATCGAGTTCTAAAGTGTCAAAGTGGATGACAAACATCAAACTGGGTTGTGGCATAGACATTTGAGACATCCATCATTCCGTTATTTGAAGCATCAGTTTCCTTCTTTGTTTCACAATTGTAGTTATTCAATGTTCAAGTATGAAACATGTGTCATGGCTAAGAGTCATCATGCTCCATTTCCATTAGGTGATTCTAAATTTTCTTCGCCATTTGATTTGATACGTTCTGATGTGTGGGGTCCATCAAATGAATTTTGCTATACTTTTTTACTTTTATTGATGATAATGCTTGAATAACTTGGGTGTTCTTGATGAAAAATAAGAGTGATGTCCCTTCTTTTCTTCAAGAATTTTGTGCAATGGTGTCTACTCAGTTTCAAACTAAAGTTAAGGTCTTCAAGTCTAATAACGAAGGAGAATATGTGAATAACACCTTGGCATGCATCTTTTGTGACTAGGGTATTATTCACTACACGACTACTCCGCTTACACCCAACAAAATGGTGTGTCCGAACGGAAGAATCTTCAAAAAGTGGAGGTTGCTCGCTCCTTGATGTTGAATAAGTCTGTATATTGCATGCTGTTGTGGCTGCTTGTATTTGATCAACAGTGTTCCAAGTTGGGTTCTGGATTTTCGATTGATGTGCTACAAAAACATGTCTCTTATGTCTCTATATCCAAACTTCCTCCTAAGGTGTGGTGTATGTGCATATATACTCTTATCAATGGAATAAACTTGATGGGATGTGTGCTTCTTGGGTATTGTAGAAATTTGACTCCTTAATTGATTACAATGGTTACAATATATATAGGGTTTGACAAAAGCCATATGTGGAAGAATCCTAAAATAAATACAATTATCAAATTACATTCTTAAAATTACGAAGATGATTGCTGTTTAATTAACACTCTTCTAACACCCCCTCCCGCAAACTAGACAAGTTGGATCAGACAGGTTTGGAATAAGGAACACCATGGCAGGTGTTGATGAAGAGCTTCGGTAAGGTCAGCCGACTGATCAGTAGAGGAAATATAACAAACCTGATGACTGCCAAGTGCCGCCTTTTCACGAACAAAGTGATAATCAAGTTCAATATGACGGGTGCGAGCATGATGATAACAAAGTGATAATGAAGTATTTTCTTGGAATTGAGGTCGCAAGATCCAAGCATGGTATTTTTTTTTATCTCAACAGAACTATGTTCTTGAATTGTTGGTTGACACAGGTATGTTATATTGCAAACCTATTGATACCGATTGAGTAGAATCATCTCTGGGCTTTTTCCAAATCAATTTCCTACTCATAAGGAACAATATCAGAGGCTTGTGGGGGCAATGAATTTATTTGTCTCACACTCACCATGACATTGCTTGTGTAGTTAGTGTGGTAAGTCAATTTATGCACTCGTCTAGTGAAGTTCATATGGATGCGGTAATTCGTATTTTGAGGTACTTGAAGATGGCTCCTGGTAGAGACTATGTTTTTTTTCTTTCAAGAATGGTCATTTGAATATAGAAGGGTACAGAGATGCATATTGGGCGGGTTCTATTATTGACTGACGATCTACATTTGGATACTTTACTTTTCTAGGTGGTAATCTAGTTACTTGGAGAAGCAAGAAACAGAAACTGGTTGCTAGGTCAATCGAGAAGCTGAACTTCATGTTATGTCCCATGGTGTATGTGAATTGTTGTGATTGAAGAAATTGTTGAGGGATCTTGAGTTTAAACCCAAGGATGCTATAAATCTCTATTGTGATAACAAGGCTGCTATTGAGATTGCTCATAATTTGATGCAACATGATTATATAAAACATATGGAAATTGATCGACACTTTGTCAAGGGAAAATTGGATGCTAGAGTTATTGCTTTTTGTTTGTGGGGTCTGAAGATCAACTCGTTGATGTGCTTACTAAGGTTGTGTCTAGTAGTGTGTTTTCCAACTCGCTTGACAAGTTGGACATACATGATATATTTGCTCCAATTTAAGGGGAAGTGTTGTATAGATGTATATACTAGTCAAGTTGTACATAGGCTTGTTGTCGCACATCGGTAAAATAACCATGTAAAAATACTTATAATTCATAAATAATGAAATATATTTGGATTCCCCAAAATATAAATGAACTGAACTCACATACATAGTGTGAAGAGACTGAAACGCAAGCAGCTTGGAAAGGTACACAAGAATGAAGATCTAACCGCTCACCATAAAATTCTGCAAGAAACAACTTTTTTTTTTTTCATTTTCCTTCCTAGAAGGAAGGGAACTTGATTTTTTCAGAGCAATTTGACGGCGGCAGGCCAAGACAGTCAACAATTTTAGTTCCAGTAGTGTCTCCACAAAGAAGAATCTGGTAGAGCTGTTTGTTTCCTGATTTGTCCTCGTTACACATTATTGCTGGCATGTATGTCACTCTTGATTGTATGGCATCAACAATTTTACGTAGACTATAGCATGACCCGTTTGGATGGATTCCTGCAATCAAATTTATTTCTGTGCATATTAATCCGCGTAAGATATTTTTTGAAAGGATCTGCGTAAGATATTGGTCTAATGATATTTATTTTTATTTTTCAACGACCAAAATAGGTTCAAATTAAAGTTCCAAACTAACCAAACTCCATCGATTAAAAAAGAAATTAATTATACATGTAACATTAGATATAAGAGAAATATAATATATATAAAAGTGAAATTGAAGTATTTCAAATGACCTGCACTGCTGAGCATCTCCAAGATGTTTACTTTGTTCCTGAGGTTTAGAGCTGCATGAAAGTAATGATATTGACCACCGAAGAGTGGTTCTGAACAAGTTCCGTACTTCGTCCATTCCTGCTCCCATAGTTTGCTACTGCCACTTATTGGGCAGGAAAGGGATGGCCACTCATTTTCCAAGCTCTTTGTCAGGTTTGAGATCTATTCAATCAGAAGGGTAATGGTCAAGTATAAGTCCGTGTAAAGTTTGTTTATATACTACTGTTGACCTTAAAAACTACCAAGCCTACATGGCGCGCAGGCTGAATAACTAATGGGTTAACTACGTTCTTCGGTTGATGCAGGCCGTGCCAACTCGTCGGCCGAGCTCGGCCGAGGAGTAAAATTTGTTGATGTTGCGTTGAGCGCGTTGCTGACTTCTTGATCTTGCAACTACGACCGAAGAAGGAACACGTCTTGACCTTCAGGTTCTCGAGCCTGAAGACAAGGCTGCTGGTTCTGCGAAGTTCATGAATCGTCGGCACCAGGTTCAGTCATGGTGATTATATTCGTAAGAGTATAAGCACATCGAACCGGCTCCAAATTATACGGACACAGGTACTCAAAAGAGATGTATGTCTTGATGGTAAATGTGGTTCGGCCGTCAGAAGGCCGAACTCTGAAACTCACTTATGAGTATCTAATCATAAAATCACTCGGCGTTCAATGTGCCGAATGTAGTAACTTGTAACACCTTACTTTGCCGAGAAGGCTAATAAGATGACTTCTGCCAATAAGGATTCGGAAATCCTTCTCGACCGAGACTTGGATAGGTAACCAGTCGGTCTCGACGCAGTGCTGTTTATCCAAACTGAAGGTGCTCCTCAGTCGACTGATTCTACGGCAACAGTGCTGTTTATCCAAACTGAAGATGTTCAACGGTTGCCTTCACAATGCTATTTATCCAAACTGAAGATGTGTTGGTGGAAAAAGAAAATAAGAAATCTCAAGATGTTTGAGAGGTTTGTGCAGGGCAATTTGTGTGTTGAATTGGGGAGGGTTCAAATGATGCATCCCCCTCTTATTTATAGCATCCAATCTCATCTTGGCTGAATTAGAACTATACTCGGATTAGGATTCTTCGTCCTAGTCCTACCAGGGCTCGGCCAATCCTACTCCTACTCGGACTTTGAACTAAACTCTTTATCCGGCCACCTTCACTTCTCAAATCTTAGCGTCCTCACTCCACTGAGACTCCTTATCATACTAGGACTTCGACCCATCCGCTCTTATCCAAATCACTCATTCTTGTAATAGGACTCGATCGCCTTAACTGAGTGGCTTATGACCACTAGACAACCCATAATACATTTGGAAAAGTTTTGGGCCGAATATAAACCTACGCTTGACCCAATAATATTATATTGGGCCCAAACAACTACAGAAGAGAAAAAAGAAGCTAAAGCTTCTAGCTACAAAACCAATTGGCAATGAGAATAATGACACAACTCCTTATACGTTTTTATAAAGTTTGTCCGATTTTCGGTGTGGGACATTTGATCACAACACATGCACGCTGAGCCGTTTTAAATAGTTTTAATTTTTTTTTATTTTATAGATGCTTCTAACAAATCAAAGAATGCCCATATTGTGGAAGTAAAAGCAAGATCATATATATGGGTTTGTTTTTGGTAGTCCAGAGTATTCAGTTGTTTGACTCTTTATCAATTAGATTGGCAACTTGAGGAAAAATAATATTTTCTCAATTCAGTTCTGATCGTCTATTTTTTATCATATTGAGTAGTTCGGACTATTAAAGAAAAATATTTCATATGTGTACATTCTGTCTAATGAACCATGGTAATTAAAAGTTAAAACAGTCTCAAAATTAAGTAAAATTAGTTATTAGTAGAGTGATAATGGAAGAGGGTTTAGGGTACCTACCTCAGATAAACGGAAATGGGTGTTGGACTCGCAGTTGGTAGGCATTTCTCCGGTAAACGAAAGGGACCATATCCCACCAATCTTGAAATCTTTGGTCGGCTTTCCTGTCTTTGGGTAGCAACAACCCTGCTTTGCTGCTCCACAGTAAGATCCTGGCCACTAATTACAGAAAGGGATATTCATATATGCTACTGGATTGAAGATACATTGAGCTGAGTTACATGGAGTTGCACAGAGAGAGAGAGAGAGAGAGAGAGAGAGATACCTGGAAAACCATGTAGTAGGAAACAACATTTTCAAAAGCTATGGAGAGAGTAGTTGTTGATAGGATTACTGCAAAGACTATCAAACGCCCCAAGAGAGAAGTGAATCTTGTCATGGTTTATGACTTAGTTTCTGTTGTTATACGGGACTCTATCCATATATAGTTGTTCTGATGAATCACAACACGAGGGTCATGGGTGTGGACTCATGAATTTCTGCATCATTTATCACTCATATCTGTATGAGGTAATTTGGGCGCAGAGCTGCAGAGCCAATTATAAATATCCTGATAAGAGCTTGCATGGAACGAATTTATCGTCAGTGTGATATTATTAAATAATACAATGTTAATTTTTGTACATATGACATTACATTGTGAATCAACAGAACAGTATCTGATAATCAATACGTTTACTCTATTAAATCTCAGCTACTTATTTTTGCGTTTTTCAGTTGTAATTATTATTGTACACTTATTATCTACCAACCAAAAAACCATTGCCATAAAATATCCATATCTGATTTTTCTCGAGAGTTTCAAGAGCATTTGTGCCAGAAGAAGGCATTCCAAACCCAAAGCATCCTTCCCATTTTTTTACTTTATCACATGAAATGTATGCTTTGAGATTAATAAATCCATTTGATGTTGCCAGAAACAAATAGACTCGACACTCCCTTTGTTCCATTTCATAGACCCCAAAATCCAAATTTGACGTGAACCTTCCCTTTATAGAATTGACCTGCAACGAATTATATCACCGACATACTGTCTTAATTAGTATGATGTTCTAGCAAACTGCTGTTTTTGTCATTTAACATTCGGCAGAGCGGTTACTTAGTACTATAGTCTAGTGGTGGAATAGGTAATATTGTTTGGAGGGGCGAACACGATGTCAGTGAAATGCAAATTTATGAAGTTTAATACTACGGTATAATGATATTATTCTTCACTTGTAAGCGAGAGGATCTTAAGTTCGATTCTCGATTAAGACTTGGAGAACCTATAACGCTCCAAGACAAAGAAGGCTCTCTCTCACACTCACAATCATCGCCACACTTAAATTCTCAAACACTCTACACGCTCAGAAGACTCAAAAAGTTCTTATTTTTAATTCAGTGGGAATCGTTAGTGGGTTAATATTTAGTTGGTAGGAGGAAGGCGAATCAGTGGGAATCGATTCTGCATCAGAATGCGTAGTTATAATTGCATTCAGCTATTTCGGTAAAGTGCTAGTTGCATTTTATTATTTTTTTGTTTTTGTGGAACCATATTCGTCAATTTGTTTCATTGCAAATAAATATCTTAATAGTTTTAGATTCGTCTAATTATTTTTAAAGAATAATTTATAACTGCTGAATTGAAATATAAGCGGCTAAAATCCTTAAAGAAATAGAGTGAGCTAAGAAAGTGTTTCAGAAAAATGTGTCCCCACTATCTTAGCCTCTGTGGTCTAAACAAATTGTGGTTACTCACCATTCATTCTTTAACACAATAATAGGTAGTTATTAATTTTTTTGTTGTATTTTTTCCTTCGTTCTTAAATTAAAAATAAAACTCTGGGTGATTGACAATTAGCATGAAGCCTATATATAGAACGAAACTCGCATATAACATAGCATGTGTGCCCGGAAGTAGAAGGCACTCCAAGGTTCCATTCCCAAAGCGTACTTCCATTTCCAACGTCCCAAAATTTTAAATTTTGATGCCAACTTTCCAGATATAGAAATCTGCAACGAATGATGTCACCAAGTGATCCAAACTCTGTAATTTTTCACTTAGAAAGAAGATTAATGTTGGATGAGAGGATGAGGGAAGTTCGATCTATTTAAAGTCCCAATATATGTTTCACCGAAAACGTGTCACTCATTGGCCATGCTCCTGCTGCCACCTCTGCATTCCCACAACTGCTTTTGATAGGAACAAGCCCTGCACGTATCCACTCTCACTCCTCTCTCTTCTCTCTCTCTTTCTCTCTCTCTCTCTCTAAGCTCAACTCGCACCCTCTGCGCCCTGCTGCGTAAGTGTTCTTTTCCTCTTCTGTAGTATCGCCATCGTCTTCCGCTTTTTTTTGTGTTTCATTGGTTATCTGAAAATTCTCGGTCAGAGTTTCTTTTCGTTTTTTTCTCGTAAGAATTTCCTAATGGATGTGCTTTTAATGGTTCCTCGGCATGCTTCTGTGGTATTTTTGGGTTTGAAGGAAGATGGGTTACTGGGTTTTTCACATATTTGTTCCCCAGATGGAATTTTTTGTGGTCTGTTGCTACTTTTCCGGTTAACAGTTTTGGGTATGATTTAATTCTCTGTTTTATTTTGTTTTTAATTTTTTGGGTTTTCTTTCTGCATTTCATTTTAGTTAATATAGTCCGAAGTAGTTTGATTCGATTCGATCTGAGGCTGAAGCATTCTTTATCTTGGTTCAGCTTTCTATTGAATCGCGTTAGTTCTGTTGTTAATAGTTGTTTTGGTTACAAGCGATATTACTGCTCTAAATTACACTAAGACACTAAGGGGATTGGAAGGGTTTGAACTCGGATTGCAGTGGGTTGAACAGAAAGGCGGCAATCCACCACTTGCATTGTTAATATTTGTTGAGATGATTGGGAATGTTTTATTCATCGATCTTCTTTGTTTCACCATTACTGTTATTACATAGTGCAATGGGGAGTTAGTGGACCAGAAGTCTCATTTTTCAGGACTTGCAATGGAATTTGACACTTTGTTGAGCACTGTGATCATTTAAAGTTACCAAATTTTATGAGACGTGTAGTCGATATATTTTTGAGATCTCTATCATCATTAGAACTGAAATTCGGATCTGTGTTTCTGAGAACCTTTTCAATTATTTATTTAGTTTAGTTTTCTTTTGTTTCGTTTTTCATAAGCATTCATTGATTATGCAGGATGGTAGGAACTCAAAAATAAGTTACATCATGTCTTGCAAACTGTGACAAACTAATTGATTAGAAAAGGCACTAATACCGGTCGATGTGATGGCATTGCTTTCCGAGTTAATAACTATCACAATAATCTTGGTGACTCGGCCTTTCTCACTTTTGAAGCTCTTATGCTTGTTTGGCATAAAGACTACTTTTATTGTCATTCATGCATGGTTGGATTTGTTGAGGGCAGCAGTCGGCTTCCATGTGAACATATTCTGGAGAATCATGATATGGACATTGGCACTTATATCCCTGCCTGGGCGTGTTTTGACTGCCTTACAGAGGGAGAGGCAGGTTGGTTTTATCTGCTTTCTGTCAATTTTACTCTCCTATTTTGGAAACACATATTTTGAGCATGACATTTACTAAGATAAGTAGACTGGCATGTTGACATGTAATTATACGAAGATTCTCACTATGTGTGTTTTTCTTTGGGTTCGCTTTGGTATGTTGGCATGTAACTATATTAAAAAAAATCCCATCCTCACCCATTGTGTTTTTTGTTTTGGTTCCATTTACGAGCAGTTTACTATAAATTTTTGTTTGTTTATTTGTATGTTGTTTGGTTGCTTGTGTGATTGAGCATAACTTTCTAATAAATCTCACGCTTGTAAGTTTTTATTCATTTCAGATCACAAATGTTTAGGAGAAAAAGGGAGTCCTGTAGTTCATTTCACTTCATTTTTAATTTCCAATGAAAGAGCCACGAACCAATGAGGGAGGACGATGACTACAGGGTTAGGGAACGGTTCTAAAGAAAAGTAACTAGGAACAAAAATTATAGAGACTGACTCAATGTATAGAAACTACGACATAAACTCTGAGAGTGCTAACCTTCCTGTACCTCTGATACATCACTTGCTGCATACTACTACTACCAGTTTGTTTAACTCTGAAAGTTTGCAAAAGGATTGTGTGTACGTGTGCATGTGTATAGTGTGGGGTCATTCTTGTGCCTCTTTTCAGGTTTGAGAAAGCTGACTAGAAATGTTACCGTTGTTTTCTCTTGAGTCCTTTTTCTGGATTGACTTTATAGTCATAGTTACATGAATTAGCTGTCTGTTATTTTATTTTTTTGGTCGAAGGGATTAACTCTTTTATTACGAGACTCTGTAAGGTACTCCTATTTGAAATCAAGTGTGTCAAAGATAATGAATGGTTATGATTTGTGCTCTAGCTGGAGACTAGGGTGATGGCTTTTGTTCGTTTACTATGTCTGCTCCTGCTTTTGATGATGTTTATTTCCACTAGTTTGGCTCTTAGTTACTTCGCATCTGTTTATGCTTCATCTGCTAGATGGTTATTTTCCTCATGTATTGTGGTTCCTAAATTTCATCTTCTCTCAGTATGTCTTAAGCTACGAGAAATGTTGTTGTGTTAACAGCTGGAAAAACATTTACACGATATGCAAATTGAGTTGGAGAATCTAGAATGGGATAGAAAAGAACTTCAGGAGCATCTAATTACAGCCATTAAAGAACAAAGAATGATGGAGTTGATATTAGCAGAACTTGAAGAGGAACATGACAAGGCCATTGCCAAAATTGATCTGCTAGTGAGCAAGGTAATGACTTATATCATCCCCTTGCATGCCTTGAGCTAGTGGCAAAAACCGCATTCGACTACTCTTGCTGCACTTTAAGTATTTCTTACTATGCCAAACATGACTAAACACTTCTAATTTGTAACTTCTCTAGTATAGTTTGCGGAACAACAGTTTCGCGTGTCCTCTGGCTCTGGTGTTTGGTGTGCCAATATTTAGCGATCCAAAATAAGGACATGCCAATATGTATGTGTGAGCCTGCACCTTTTTATGAGGAAATAGAAAGGATTTGAATCTATATTTCTTGTAATGATTAAATTTAACAATTGAAACTAAGAATCCCCTTCTTAAGAGAGTCCATTTTGATTAGAACCGAAAGAGATCTTATTCTTGTGGTTACCCTGCACCATCTAGTTCTTAGATCCCATTTAACAGTTATCAATGACAAAATCAGCAAACGTTGAAAATTGTTTGATCGTTTGATATTATCACGGGTATCTCAGTTTTTGCAATAAACATTGTCTACTATTTTTGTGATGTTAGATGACTAGGTGGTTTCCGAGCGGTTTGGAAAATTGGGTCGCTTTTCTTCTGATACTAATTTAAGTTGAATGATCAACCACTTACAGACTTTGCTCTTACTTCTGAAAATGAAAACAAGAAACCCTTCTCTCAGTTCTTAAACAAGACACAACAAGAGACACGGTCGCTAAGTTGCTTGCAATGAAAATTTAGATTCTCTTTCTATATATATATGCATTACTATGTCCCGTTTTACACTTCACTGAATACTGACCCTTTTATGTGCTTTGGCAGTTACACGATCTGAAAACTGAAAATCTGCGGCTAAAAGAAATTCAGGGCAAAGGATGGAACGACAAAGGTCGAGATCAAACAGGCAATGCACAGAGTACAGCCATTGGGATCCCATCATGGAAATCCCGTTATGGTGGAAGTGAATTCATCCGTCAAGACCTTCTGATGCACAAAGATACATGGGGGGACGAAAGCAAAACTAATATGGAGTTGCTCAAAACCTTAAGAAATGAACCAGTATCCAGTGGACCTATACATCCTGTTATGCCTGAAATCAGCCTCAGAAATTTAGATATGAGTGAAGTTTTTTACCAGCGAAGGGGTATTGCAATCAAACAGAGTCTTTTCAGTGCAGTGTTATCAGTTTTGGTTGGGATTATCATTTGGCAAGCGGAAGACCCTTGCATGCCCCTTGTCGTGGCTCTCTTCTCCGTGGTTGGTCTGTCACTCAAGAGCGTGGTTCAGTTTTTCTCGACCATAAGGAATAGACCTGCTACCGACGCCGTTGCTCTCTTAAGCTTCAACTGGTTCATACTTGGAACACTTACCTACCCGACATTACCGAAGGCTGCGCATATGGTGGCTCCATTGGCATTAAATTTTGTCGACCGAGCGTTGAGCTGGCTTGGTTTCTCTTTTTCCCTAGCTTAAGTCTGTCTCTCCTTTTCATACACTTGCATGTACTATATAGCCCTTGGAATACGACGATGGTCTTTTGTATATAATCGTTTTGAGAGCTTGTATGTTGAAAGGTTGCTCTACAGTATTTGATTTTATCTTGCTCATGAATTGGTTTGTTAAGTTCCCTCGGAAGAGCACCGGAGAAATGGGTCAATTTTGGCGTACTCCTCGTGTTCGTTCAGCTCTCAACATCCAACTGAGTGCTGGAATTGTCCTCCTTCCCACAAGCATCCTTCGCTCTCGAACGCCACTTGGGGTTATTCCGACAAAGGATTCCCGAACCCCTACGTCCACAAATTCGATAAAAAGTGATGTTGGCTACTCTGTTAGTGATGTTGGCAACTCGATTGTGTTTTTGAGCTTCAAAGCACATTCGAGTCACCAAAATCAGTGGTGACGATGATCAAACCACATTCGAGTTGCCAAAATCAATGGTGACGATGATTTTGCCCTATAGGGAAGCAATGTGGTGAAATCCAATGACTATGGTCTATTCGTTGTGCATTACCGCCCACACAGAAATGTGAAGAGTTATTTCTAACCACACAATATGACCGGTCATATCCCGATTAGACCTCAGGTGTTTGAAAATTAAGGAAGTGTGACCAGACCGCTTAGGCACTAGACTAGCCCACCTAAACTCACTTAGGCACCCGCTTAGATCACGACTTTGACTTATACAGAAAATGGACAACTTTCATTTGGCATTTTATATAGGTCACGACTCTGACTTAGACTTGTTGAGTACTTGGATGAACACTCATTATTGTTCTCCATATTTTCAATATGTTGTATACTCTATAATTTATATGACATTTCATTTTGCAATTTATGTGTCCAAATATATTTATGTATTTTTTAAGTATAAATAGGCACAATATATAATAAATCTATTTAAATCCGCTTAGTCCGCCTAAGCCCCCTACCTAGGCCACACATGGCCCTTAGGCACTTGGTCCCAAACTGAATGACTATTTTTGTGATTATATCTACGTGAGAATTGCAAACTAAGTTGAGCCAAGTGGTAATTGGTTTTTAGTTTCATTTGGCATACATAAAAAAAAATTGAAGTTCTATCATAAATAAGACATAGAAAAGAACATAACATCGATTTTAACGACATTCATGGCATAACCTTTTGAATAGAAACTTAGTTTACTTGTGGTGCAAGTTTACATTCAATTGCACTTCCTTCTCCGGGCACACAAATTGAATGAGTAAAGTCTAAGATCACGACGAACATTACAATTCAACTTTTCTGTTGGTATTGTCAACAGTGGCACGCTTGATATAACAAATCACTCATTTAAAAGAGTTTCATGCCTACTTAAAGTGTTACAAGACATTTTAACACTCATTTAAAAGAGTTTCATACCTGCTTTAAAGTGTTACAAGATATTTTAAACTGATAACAGTTATAAATACTCGCATAAAACATAATGATATCAACACATGAGCGATTGACGCTAGCTAAATCTGAATCTGTGGATAAGAAAGCGGGGACATGATGAGTAACGTAAATGAAGGAGTGATGCACACGTATAAGTGATTGGATAAAGAACTGACGCAATTCTTTGTTTCTGGTTTGGTGATGGAGTTTATTTTCCCCTCTAGCTAGTGACATCTGTCTGGCTACGACTCTCAGTTATTAATTACCTAAATCGGTGTCCTAAAAGGAGGAGATGGTATTTGACTTTCCAACTCCCCGTCTTAATCTGTGCAATTAAATCTGGAAGTGGACTTGTCAACTTGTCAATTTATGCCAATTTCCTTCACTCGAAATATACATTGGCACTAGTTAGTTATTCCTTGGTTTAATTGGCAATGGCAAAGTGCCTTTTCATCTTTGCAAGCACAAGGTGGACAAGTTTTTTCAAACTTTTCAAATTACATATAAATGGTTAGTTGTAATAATTCAGTTTGAATTTAGTATTGACGGTATTTGACTTTAAGATCTCGTAATTATAAAGAAAATGAAATTACTAAATTTTATTGTTAATTGACATTTTTTTGTAAGCAGCTCTCCTATGATCTTCATTTTGAGGACATGAATATCGTACTTGCACTTAAAAATAAAGCAAAACCAACTTAAAACTCATGAACTAATAGAAAACTCAGTTTCTTATTTTGCTTTATTAAATTGTCAAATATTTTAAACATTTTGATCTAAACTAATATAATCTTGTGACTAGTATGTATTTAGTTCTCACAAGACCTCAAAATAAAAACCTTAAGAGAGCAGGATTGTTTGTGCAAGTTTTGCAAATTAGGAGTTTTAATGTGGCCTGCACTCTTGTTGTAAGATTTCTCCACAGCAAATGGTTTGTGGGGCAACCGATATAATTAGCAACGGGAACGGTTGAGCCAACTTATTTCCCTTTAGGAATTCTACTGTAAGTTGAAAAAAGTAAGTGTTATATCATTACATTGAATTCATATAGGAATCATATTCTTACAGTGGATTGGAGAATTTGAGTGTGATATCAATTTGTTGAACTCATGAGTTCGATATATTATACTCATGATGCTAATATATGAACTCACACTTGTGTAGCAGTCTGCTACTGTTCTAAAAATCCCCACCTAGCACTGCCGAGGCGCTAGGTGGTTGGTCACCGCCTCAATTAATGCCTAAATGTTTGAAAATTAAGAAATGACGCCTAGAGCTGTTGAGGCGCCCGCCTAGACCGCCTAGCCCGTTTAGACCCGCCTAGGTTGCAACTCAATTAGACAGAAAATAGATAACTTTCATTTTGCATTTTATTTTTTTTCAATAAATTGTAAGAAACTTGTGGAATGCTTAAATGAATGCACATTATATGCATGTTCCCCATGTTTTAATTATGTTCCAATACTTCATAATATATATATGTCATTCTATTTTGTAGTTTATAATGAAATTATATATATTTTAAGTATAAACACACTTATTTACACAAAATATAATAGATTTACTTAAATCTGCCTAGGTGCCCGCCTAGGCGCTAGGCCCCAGCTCGCTGCCGATGAGCGCCTAGCGTCTTTTAAAATCGTAATGTTATAGATCAATCTCAGGTTGAAACAATACTTAGTAAGTAACGAAGTTATATTCTTTAGACCTTTTTATACACACATCTGAAATGGTCTTGATTATAAAATTGCAAATTGAATATTGACAACAATAGTTAGTGACTATTGCGAGACTTAAAAAGTCCTTGTTTGAAACAAATGTATAGAAATTAGCATGCATTGGGTCATTTTTTCCACCCAATCCATAATTTCATGTTTAGAACTTGATTTCACAATGCACAATTTATTCAATTTCATTCCTCTACTAATTGACAGTGACATGTTTACATCTATCAAATTCAAGAGTGAACGACTATGCATTAATTTCTTAAAAACTACTTCACCAAGATAACATGTGTGTTCGTTTAATCTTAAATTACTTCTACTAACATGACTAAGACATTATAAATTGCAAATATATTCAATGATCTTTCAGGAAAGTTACTTTTTCTCAACATCTATGCATGTTTTGGAATTACCACTTGGGATTAAGAATCATCGAGTGATTCCTTTCGTTGAGGAGTGATCGTCATGATTTGTCTTCTACTTCTAGTTAAACTTCCTCTATTTCTCGTATATTGAAACCACTTACTGTTCTCTTCCGGAATCTCTTTCTAAATTCTAAATTCTGGTGAGTTGTTTTACATCAATTAGCATAAAAGCCAAACCTCCATCGGCGGCACCTTAATTTGTTTCGATCATCCATCTCCTAAATTCTAGTTTTCGGCTACTACTGCATTAAAAAAGAAAAGTGACAAGAACCATGAAGGCCAATAATTTCGTGCAACTTTAGCTGCCTCAATTGGTGGCTAAACAAGCTCAGATAGTTCAATATGATGAATCAACGATAAAGACAATATCATGTGTACTCGAGACACAAGATGTTTCAGTCTTAATTTCATGGTCCGGTAGTCAACCAGGACACTCTTAGTATTCAATTGAAATATAATTGTTCTTGTTCTACAAAGTATCACCGTTATCATGCTACACATCCTGTTCTAGCTTCTTGCGTCCTACGTACTTGCATTGTAAAATTTTCAAGCAACACCATCAGACAATTATGGTAAGGAAATGATTGGAATCCTATATTTTCCCCATGATGTTCATGTCTTGGATCCGTTTGACAATGGCTAGGCAATGATGTCCTTGACCCCTCCTTTAACTCGAATGGAGTCGAGTTCTTATTTTCGAAGGAGAATGAGGCTGAATAATATTTTAGGAATTTATTAATTTAGTTTCCTATTTATTTGTATTTTTCTTTGCAGCAAGTAGGTTATTATAAATATGTGCTCTGTAATTCGTTATTGATACGGTAGATTGATGAATGAAATTGTCTTCTGCTGTGTTCTTTGACTTCTAAACCATCATCTCCCATTCTTCTTAAGGTTAATTTCACTTCGATTTATCTTTATTTATTTATTTATTTTCCTACTAGTTCTTAAATTCCAATGTTTCTTGCATCTGAAAACCTAACTCGCGCTATCTTCTAGAATCTTGTTCTAAACTATGGTTAGTTGTTTTTTTTTTTTAAATGAAAATCAATAATATAAATATTGAATAAGGACTATATCCAAATGGAAGAAAACTTAGTCAATGTCACAGAAGATTAGGCGAGCCAGACCACGCACCATGATCTTGACCATGGTTACCAGCAACCTATCCTTTCCCCGAGCTTTAGAGAAATTGGAAGCTGCTGATTTCTCTATAGAACCCCTAGAAATGAACAAAGTAGCTAACAGAAGCAGGACAATTAGAAGCACCCCTCCAAACCTCATGGATACAAATGGATTGCATAATGTGTAATCCCATCACACATCATGATTCTGACAGAATGGACAAGAAACATAGATATGTAACTATTATATCCATAAGTGATCTTGAGATTAATTTCTATTTGGACAATACTATTAACAAATATTCCTATCCACTTGTCCAATGATGAAAGATGTGCACAAGCCAAACTATACTACCAATTAAGGACGGTGTTTGAGTAGCCAATGTGCATTGGGAATTTATGAGCACATGGCTCTAAACCTAACAAATAAAGCTATAACGCATAAATAAAGCATAAATAAACTCATGATTCATCATGTTGTGAAAGTCCTATTCACGTGTCAGATGTTGAATTAGGTTAACAAACCATATCATGCAACTAGTCAAGAAAGAAGTAAAGTAGCCAATAGAAGCACAACTCTAAGTGGACTACATAATGTATAATCTGCTCACACATCTTGATTATAACAAAAAGGACAAGAAACATAGATAAGTAACTGTCATAACCATCAATGATCTTGAGATTCATCTGCATTTGGACAGTTTTATTCACAAACGTTACTACCCACTTGGCCGATGATGAAAGATGTGCACAAGCCAAAGTACAACACCAATTAAGGAAGGTGCACAAGGAGCCAATAGGCATTGGAAAGTTATGAACACACCTCTAAACCTAATAGATAAAGCTGCAATGCATAAATAAACTTGTGATTTTAAAAGTCTTATTCATGTATCAGATGTTGAACAAGATTCACAAACTATATTATGCAACCAGTGAAGATATGAACTAAAGTACCCAATAGAAGCATGACAATTAGAAGCCACCTCCAAACCTCACAGACAAGAGGGGATTGCACAATGCATAATCCTCTCACACAAACTGATTATGGCAAAAAGAACAAGAAACATAAATACGTAACTGTCATAATCATTAGCGATCTTGAGATTCATCTCCATTAGGACAGTACTATTCACAAACGTTACTATCCACTTTTTCGATGATGAAGGATGTGCACAAGCCAAACTATACCACCAATTAAGAAAGCTGCCTGAGTAGCCAATGGGTGTTGGGAAGTTACGAACACATCTCTAAACTTAATAGATAAAGTTGCAATGATAAATAAACTCGTGACTCGTCTCGTTTGAATGTCTTATTCACGTGTTAGATGTTGAACGAGGTTAACAAACTATATTATGCAACCAATCGAGATATGAACTAAAGTAGCCAATAGTAGCATGACAATTAGAAGCACACCTCCAAACCTCACGGACAAAAAAGATTGCATAATGTATAATCTCTCGTCACACATCATGGTTCTGATAGAAAAGAGAAGAAATATAGATACGTAACCGTCATAACCATCAATGATCTTGAGATTCATTTCTATTTGGACAATAATATCAACTATCCACTTGTCCGATAATGAACGATATGCACAAGTCAAACTACACCACCAATTAAGGAAGGTGCTCGATTAGCCAATGGGCATTTGGAAGTTATGAACAAACCTTTAAACCTAATAGATAAAGTTGCAGTACATAAATAAATTCGTAATTCATTTCGTTTTGAAAATCTTATTCACGTGTCAGATGTTGAACGAGGTTCGCAAACCATATTATGCAACTAGTTGAGATATGAACTAAAGTAGCCAAAAGCGGATTGCATAATGCATAATCTCATCACACATACTGATTATGACAGAAATGACAAGAAATATAGATATGTAACTATCATAACCATCAGTGTATTGATTTTTTTTGTCCATCCTGATAAAATTTATAAATTCGAAGTTTCATTTCAATTCTTCACGATTAAGAAGTTAATTGGATATTTTCAATTTATTCATATATATTCGTATCTTCCCTTTTTGGAAGTTTAATTGAAAGAGTCTTACACATTCTATTTCTGTGGTATCCAAAAGTAACCTAAAAACTATTAGAAAGGAAGCACAAAGTAGTATCCGAAAGGAAGCACAAAGTAGTATCCAAAAGTAACCTAAAAACTATTAGAAAGGAAGTACAAAGTGGAATACAACCAGGATGTGTTAGAGATACCATATTTTTTTGGTGCAATTTTGCTTACCATTCTTAAATGATGGTAATACTTTCCAACTTACTTAGTTTTATTGTGAGTTTAAATTTTGAGATTTGATCTACAATATAGATCTTAAAATTTAAATTCAACGAGATAATAAATAAGATAGTGAGCATCACCATCATCATCACTGAAAAACGGTGAGCCAAAATATTCTCATTTTTTATACTATAATTTATATATCACGTGATCTGACGGAATTGATGTCTGGATTCCTACTTAAAAACACAAATCTGAATTTACCACAATTCGATTGATGTGGCAATACCGGATTTGGACCTCTGAAAAGTTCCACGACCAGAAACCAAAGTGGAGAAAGATCAGCCGCTGGATCCCAAATCGGCGAGACTGACAGCACCTACCACAAAACGTCCTGTAGCACCACACACACGCACGTGCATGCACGGGTACACTGAGCTCAAACATGATGGCATACGCGTAAATAAACCCAACTCTGTGGTCCATTCCGATACCGCTCACGCCAGACGCGCAACTTTAACTCAATTTCCTCGTGAGGGAGGGCCCACTATTTTGAAATAAAAATCACCTGTAGCGTGAGGCCATCGGAGCTGGTGGTAGACCACGTGGCGCAATCGCCTTGGTCTGCAACGAGTATATATCGCTCACGTCCGAGCTGCTGTCACAGATTTCATAGGGTTAGATTAAAAGCCTCTTCCATCTATCAAAACAAACATAAGTGTTTTTGCCGTGAGAGGCGTAGGAGGCATAGGGCATGATGATTCATTTCCTGGCTGTCTCTAATTCGCTTGGTGCAGGTCGGGAACCGTCTCGTCCCGTTTGAGCCTATGAATCTGCTGGCTCGAGGCTGCGGGACGAAACGGATCCCGCCTTGCATCAACTGAATCGGAGACCGCGGTGAAGGCGGTTTCATGGATCTTGCGTTCCTGCTTTGCTCGTTCGTCAGATCTCGTCTCAGGTTGGCCACCTCCAGAGAATAGTTATTATTTTTATTTGATTCAACCACTTACTGCTAATGGCAATGAATTAATATCGGTGTTCAGATGAATTTAGAGTATATTATCTTATTGTTTTTATAAAATAATATCGGTTTTTTTTTTGTTAGTAAAAAATAAATAAATTTATGGATGGAATATTGATAGATCTTGCTCATTTAATTCTATGGATATAGCACCAGAATTAAATATTTTAGATCAAATTATTCCCATTAGTTAGACAAATTGCATTTGGTGTTCATTTGGAAATATAATTCATATCTTAACAGGGTATAATTTTCTGTTTTAATTTCCAGTCCTGTTTTTGTGTTAATAAGCAGATTATCGAGATTAATTATTTATGTAAATGATTGATATTTCTTGTCACCTCCTTCACCTTTTTGCATTTACATAGAGAAACAGAGTTACTGTTTTGGGGGAATTTGAGAAAAGCATAGAATCTTTCAAAAAGAATGAGCAAAGCATGGCGTGTTCAGACACTCACTCGGAGTCTTTAGTTTTTACTAAATAAAAAATTGTTGTAGGGTTTCGACGAGGCCACTAGCATCCCCTTGTGTTAGGGGAATTGGATCCCAGGATCCCATCCGGATTCATTTTGGAAACATCATCACATTTTAGCTATTTATCATGTATTAGTAAAAAATTATATGATTTTTTCCAAATACAAATAATATCTGACGAAAACTAACCGTACGATGTACGATGAACGGCTAAGATGTGGGAATCCTTAGGGGGTTCTTTGAAATATTAATGACATTCTTATTTTTGATTAAGAAAAAAAAACAGGACAAAAAAAACCGATTTAAGTGCTCGCTTGATAATTAATTTTGTTTTTTATTTTCACGAGTGCACATAAAGGAATGACGAACGAAAAAAGTGGAAGGAGAAATAAAAAAAATGTGTGAAACAAAAACTTAAATACGCTTAATTGGTTTAATCGATTATAATCTTTCGTAGTTTCATGTACAATTCTTCCACTTCCTTCTCAAGGCTTTATTTACCTTTGCTCCTTATCTTTTATCTTGAAGTTGAGAAAGGTGATACATTCATCCTTTCAAATTAACGAAATGTTAGGTTTTTATCACAAAGGGCTTTTGAAATAGACATATCATCACTTTCGTTCCTAAATTTGAAATGGATAAGTTTCGTCTCTAAAATTGACTTAACAAATCACTTTAATCCTTCATGTCCAATTTTGTTATATTTTCTATTAGTTTGTTGATGCGGCACAATACTGAAACCACAACGCCATTCATATATCGTTAATTTATGATCATGATTATCATAAATGTTTGTATATCACTGTGACGTCGTGATCGTGATTACCATGAACATATCATTACGTGAAAAAGAGAAGACAAACATGAATAAAAGTGACTGGCCGTAAGCTTTTGGCAATAAATAACACAACGTATTTTTTGAGCATTAATTTTCCTTGAAAAAAATGAAGTGAGGTATGAAAACCCTTTTTTTTTTTTTTTTTAATGAGAATTTCATTAATAAACAAATCGAGGAACATCGAATTCCAAGCTTACAAGCCCAACATTGACAGGGGATCCGCACCTAACTAAGATAAATAAACTTAAGCTTTATAAACCGGATCCAGATGTCAAGACTCAAAAGAAACACAACAAACAAAAACCGAACGGCAAATCAAACATAAAATCTCTCTTCTGAAGGAAAAAAATTGTTCTAGCTAAGAACATGTGAGAATATTTGAACACATAAGCAAACTAATAACACTTTAAAGTAGGCATGCATTAAAAAACAATTCTAAAAACCCATGACTTTCAAAGCCTAGTGAATGGTGAATCAAAAGACTCTTTAAGAGAGAGTTTGAATTTCATTACCCTTGAAGCTCATCCTTGTTTACACAAGGGATTCACCCAAGTGGAGGGCCTTTAAGTCACCTCCTTTACTCCTTGGATGGTTGCTTCTTTGCTTCTCCTTTGCTCCTTGAGGATTTGAGGAGAGGAACTCCAAGAACACCAAAAGTTTGGTGTCTCTAAGTCTCCACACCAAGGATGAGGTGTGAAGATGAAATGGATGGCTTAGAGGAAGGAAGATTGCTAGCTATTTTTCTCTAAGTGTGGCCGGCCTCTTTGGAAGACAAAGAGAGAAAGAGTTTTGCTCTTTTGCCTCAAAGAAAACCCTTGATGTGGTAAAGCTATAAAGTTATTTTTATAACACCTCACATTTGAGTGGCAAACTTGCAATTATGCCAAGTTCACTACCACTCACCCTATGGCCGGCCATCCTTTAGTTATTGGGCTAATTGCCCATTTTGTTTTAGTTATCATACAACTTAAACATAATGGGCCTTGTGGACCAAAACCCTTTTGGGGCCTTGAGACCCGAAACTAACTTGAAAAAACCTTTCGTATAATTAATTAACTAATTAATTAATCTTGATCATTCTCAATTAAACCATTTAATTGCTTATCCATCTCATTTATATTTCTTCATTTTCATCCTTACTCGGTGTACAATCCATTAGGTTCCAATTAGCGAGGCAGTGGGCGATTGTTACTCTTAACGATCGATTATGAATTGAAACTACATTTCAATTCTCCCTTTGATGAAGATTAGTGTTTGCTAATCTTCAGGGCTTCCACAAACCATGAATGACACCTAGTAGTATGTCATGGCTACCCAAGCTAAGTATAAGTGGTTGGAGAACCTATCCAGTTACAATTACAATGCAATATGGTCATTCTCTAATACAATAATCTTAATCACATTGTTTGAGTGATAGTTTGTTTCATGTCTACTATCCAATGTGATACTTCTCTATATGATTCAATTGAATATGATTTGGAACAAACGTACTAAGTCATATTCGTATGCTTTGGCCAAGACTTCCGAATCATATCTCAGAGTATTATACCTCCACCATGGAAGGTTAGAGATCCTTTGTTGTGCATTCATATGCCTACATGACTAGATAGCTTGACCCCAACAATGTGGTGGACACTCTTAATGGAATGCCTTTGACATGATCAAAGATCAAGGATCTAACCATTAGACATCTATGATTCCTCAGGTCAAATGACTACTTTGCATATTGCAACTTACGAGTTCTTACATGACATGTATGTTTGAACTCTCTTTTGATCATGGTTCAGTGTACTCGATTACCATTTTGAGCACCTATGTGTTTGTCTCAGTGTCCAACACTAAATGACTTGAGACTAGTCATATTCACGCTTGAGTTAACATAACACATACTAACCTTAGCTAATTGTCAATGCCCAATTGGCAATCCTATGGTTAGGAACGTTTTAGGAACGAACATAAGAGAAATGTCTCGTTAATCTAACTTACTTAGATCACTTCTCTCTTAGATTAAATACATTCCTTGGATTCCCTTATTGCTTAAACACATAATACAATAAATAATTATTAACAATAAGCTTTGCCCTTCATTAAACATATAATATTTAACACAATAAGTATTCCAAAAGCTATTACATCAAATGAGTGGCTTTGTGGGTATACTTCCAACATCTTCGACAAAGTGAGAGAGCAACCCAAATGCAACCTCAAACAGTAACCCAACGCAACCCGCAACTGAATCACCATAAACCAAGATCTCGACATTTGACAGAGACCCAACAAATATAGTACCCCGAGCAAGACCACCCTCACCCAAAATCGCCTCAATTGAGACCATCATCTACCACAGGCCAAGTAAGGTGGATCCACCATAGAATCGACTAGGCAAGACGGAGCCACCACAAAATCAATCGAGGAAACTAATTCCTCCATTAAACAGGAAAGAGGTAGGAGACGGTGCAGAGGTAGGGAAAAGCTAGGGCAAGACACGAAAGAACAAGGCAGAGGGGAAAAGGACTAAGAAGGGGTTGTTGTCGACCCTAAGCCAGAGTAAGGGGCCGACATCTAAGAGTTTATAGAGCTAGGGTTTAGATAGGAGAGGGGAAAAAATAAGCAAATGGGTGGAGAAGGAGATGAGAGAAAATGAGATGTGTTAAGAAGTGAAGAATTGTTGAAGCATGATAAATTAAGTAAATGAGCACCTATTTTCTAGTAAATACATCTTTGCACAAATATCAGATCACACTCTAGGGTATTTGGTACAATACTCATGTTCTACACAAGGAATGTAACGTTTAGGTGCTACAGTTGAGTCAATAATGACTGTTAAATCATTAAAAAAGTGTTTCAGTTTTGTTCATTCAGATTGAAGAAATATGATAAAATATTAAAATACGGAGAATTGCAAAATAAGCACAATTGACGAAGTGTAGTACATGCATAACATCTTGAATCAAAAGTCCAAAAGGAGTTAACCTGGAATCCTTCCTAAACCTGTTTTGCCATCATTACGTAGGAATTTTTGACAATACGAGAGGCAAATGTTTTATCTTTCCCAACTTAGATCCAAAAACAACAAAGAAGACACATATTACAGTTAGAAGGAATATCACAGTTAAAAACATGTGTAGTCCGGGAATAATGCTAGAATAAACAAATAACTTTTGATTTTCTCAAAGAATGATCCCTTGGATGCAGTTGAACTTTAAAGCGATGGGCTTTAGACTTATAAGGGATGCGGTAAAGGTACGAGTCATTCGTAAAATGAAAAACACATTTAAATCTCACCGATCGCATACCTATTTGTTTATCGGTCCCCATCATGGATAAATGAGGTGAGGGAATACGTTAAATAGTGACGGCCGACACTTCATTTCTCATGTCGAATTCCTATGATAATGAATCTTAAACAAAATTGCGCTAAAACTAGACCGTCACCCAAAAGTGATGCGCTATGTGGCCCATGCACAATAAAAATTTCTTTTTGAACGACTTTACTCAAAGTTGTTTGGAAGCATCTGCTAACATCAACTTTACCCAAGATAGTCAAAAGAAGTATTTTGACCTTACTGGAGAGGTGAGGCCAAAGAAGATAGAACATGAGGGTAGGGTTCAAGAGAGTAAAACGCGTGAAGGAACGTGGAATAGGAACCTTACCGAAAAAACTAGGGAAGTAGTAGAAGTTATAGTGAGGAGAAAGATAAGTATTATGTGCCTCCACGAAACTAAGTAGGTTGGTCATAAGGTAAATGATCTCGAAAACTCAGGTTTTAAGCTTTGGTATTCGGACACAAACAGATCGAGAAACGGTGTTGGCATCATCGTGGATAATACTCTAATAAAAGATGTTATAAATGTTAAGAGGCTCGGCATAGGATTATAGTAATCAAGATTGTGATAGGACAAGAACTCATCAATATGATTAGTGTGTATGCACCTCAAATGGAGTTGGATATGAGTCTAAAGGAGAAATTTTTGAAAGACCTTGGAGAATTGGTTCAAGGAATCTTTCAGATGGATTAGTTACTTATGGGAAGAGATTTAAATGGATCACTTACAAGAGTAGGTCATTAAAAACACAAAATAGATTTCTTTTCAATGAGGAAGAAAGATCGTATAACTTATAAGATAGAAAAGATACTGGCGGAGAACTTGGCTAACCAACATCGATTGTTGGTAATAGATTTGTATAGAAAAAAAAGATAAAAGGAAGAACCAGACCTTGTCCCAGAACTAGATGGTGGAATCTAAAAGGAAAAAGCAAGTCACTTTCAAAGAGAAAGTACTCACCAATGCGTTTGGGATATCGAGAGGAACGCTAGCCAAATGTGACATTCCATGGCTAGTTGTATTCGAAAAGTTGCAAAAGGAGTGTTAGGAGAGTCCAAGGGTTTTGCTCCATGTCAAAATCAATCTTGGTGGTGGAAGGAGGAGGTATAAGAAAATTTTAAGGCTAAGAAGGAATGTTGTAAAGCCTTATACAAGGATAATACCGAGAAAGTTGTGAGAGGTATAAGATAGCTAGTGAAAAAAGAAAAGTCGAGAGAGAAGCGAAGCTAGTAACTTTTGATGATATGTATAAGCAATTCGATACCAAAGGAGAGTTTGATATATATAAACTAGCTAGAGCAAGAGAAAGGAAGACAAGAGACTTGAACCAAGTAAGGTGCATGAAGGATGAGAAAGGAAATGTACTATTTTCTGAGAAATGGCTAAAGACAAATGGAGATCTTATTTTCGTACTCTTTTCAATGAAGGACACGACGGGAGTACTTCTTTGGGTTACTTGAGGAACTTGGAAGAGAGAAGAAATTACTTATTCTACTGCCAAATCAGGAAAGAGTAAGTGGTTGTAGTTTTGAAAAAAATGAAGCATAGAAAAGCAGTGGATCCTGGCAATATGCCCATTGAAGAGTGGAAGGTCTTGGGAGAGAAAGATATAGCATGGCTCACAAACATTTTCAATAAGATTTTGAAAACGAAGAAGATGCCAAATGAGTGGCCAAAAAGTCCACTGGTTCCTATCTACAAGAATAAAGGCGACATACAAAATTGCATGAACTATATGATTATTAAGTTAATGAGTCATACATTGAAGCTTTGGGAAGTATAGATTGAGACAAGAGACACGGGACTCAGAGAATCAATTGGGGTTCATGTCAGAGCGCTCGACTATGGAGGGTATCTAGGGAAGTGTGGGAATATAAAAGTCTTTACCTAAGTTGGTCAAAACCAGCGTATAAGTTCAGTGGGAATGAGGTCCAAATGAGATAGAGGTGAATATTGGAGATCAGAAGTGCCAAAGAATGAGCACTTTAATTATCTTGGATCTATCTCGTGAAAGAATGGAGAATTTTTTTTTTTTTTTTTTTTTTGAGTGAAGGTAAAAGAATGGAGAATTAGATAGAGATCTAAGTTGCACATGGCATTCGTGTCGTGTTTCTCATGTTCATGTCGTTTTGTGATATATCCAATATCTTAACGAGTTGTGTCGCGTAATACACGTTAAAATGAACGAATAATATGATCCGACCCAAATTCGACCCATCAATATTAACGGGTAATATGACCCGACTCGTTACAGTTAAAGAAAATAATTTTAAAATCAATAAATAATCAAATGGAAAACATAATGCTAAATTAGTATCTACATATCACATTATCGCATAAATATTACTTGAAAACATAAGAGAACGAGATAAAAGATATAAATTATAATCATACAATTGAGATAGAATCCAATGGTAAGGACTATGTTGTTGTAAGGTATTTTAATTGTTTTTTAATGATTTTTTAACCAAAATGGTTCCTAAGATTTGCATAACTCCTCACTTTAGTCCCTGAGATTTGAAATCAATAGAAGTGGTCCCTAAGTTTGTCTACTATAAATCATTTTGGTCATTTCCTATAAAATTGTGTTAAATAAGGACCAAAATGACAAAAATACCTTCAATTTAATAAACAATGGGCCAAATTGATTTTAACATTTTTGTCATTTTATCTTTATTTATTTGAGATTTTTCAGGAAAAGACAAAAATGATTGATGGTTGACAAACTCAATGACCACTTCTATTTATTTCAAATGTCAAGGATCAAAGTGAGGAGTTATGCAAATCTCAATGAACATTTTGACTAAAAAGCATTTTTTAATTAATGTAGAAGTGTGAAAAAACAAAAACAAAAAAATAAAAATAAAAATAAAATAATATATATATGTGTGTGTGTGTGTGTGTGTGTACAAATGCTTGTATTGACAAGTTTTAGAATTTTTGTGATGAAGTCAACACCGAAATTTGCCACTATAATTCCATAAATCATAGATTTAAATTTTAACCGTTGATTCTCTTTTAAATTTACGCTCCGCTCTTTGATTCTCTTTTAAATTTACGCTCCGCTCTTTTCCCCGAAATTTACCACTGCTTGTTGTGACCATCTTCCAAGCATAGAGGATGCAATTTATATATTTTTTCACATTTTTCACACTTGTACTTAATTATTATTAATTATTATTTATTTTGAACTCTCATAAAAATATTATTCACGAGAGTTTGTTAGGTTTTAAAAACTCAAAGTACAGGGAACACGCTCACAAGCGCTTGCGTAGTTTTCATATTTTGTCACAATAGTAAATTAATTTTTATAAAGAGCAGGGGGATGAAGGCTGCCATCGGGCCATGATTTTTCTGCTTTTATGACTTACTTAGGTAAGAACCATCAATGTGCCACCTACAGTTAACTATAATCTTGTAGAAGCTCGAGTGGCAAAGCGAAAACTTTGCCCACTTTTTTTTATTTTTGATTTGTGTAAACAGCATTCTCCCTGATCCCTACGGTCTGAACAACAAAAATGAAACAGCAATCAGTAAAAATTGGGGTTAAAGAACGACAGATTCCGTAGCACATCATAAAGTCCCCTGAATGGCAAAGTTGTATAAATGCACAACTCTATGGCTCAATGTTGAGTGCATCCTTGGTCGAACAAGAAACAAAATCATTCATACAATGCTTGAAATGTTCACCGGCCACCTCTTCTTCCTCTTCCGCGATGCCCTCCTCTCCCTCCTCTTCCTCGGCCTCCTCTTCCTCCTCGGCCTCCAAATCCAGGCCCATTTGGTTTTAGTCCTAATGATTGAACTCCCCTCCTCTTTCCACGGTGTTCGTCATCCTCATCCTCTTTGTACTTAGAGTTGCTTCTAGCCCTAAAAGAAATCTCACGCGAACCTCCAGGTCCAAGCTTAACATCATTCGGGATGGCAGAAACTCGCCGATCATCTCTGAGGGCTGCCACCCTCTCCCCCAGTGGAAGTGATTCCTCGTTTGCAAAAGACTCGCGATTCAAGAATGCTTCTGCATGCCGCTCATCCTTAACTTCATACAATCTATAGAATTTTCAACAAACAGATAGTTAATAACTCAAGTTCAAGATTGAAAACTCCAAATCACAAACTCACACAAAAATACACAGAAATCGATAGTGTTAGCTTAAGAAAAAATAAATAAATCAGATTAATGACTTTTGACATGGGTTTAAGCCACCAAAACTAGCTAAATTCCTCCGTGTCTGATCATTATGATATTTTTAACACCATAGCCAATACTCGTATGATTCAAACCCACTTTATAAGCAAAATCTCCATGTCCAACACTAAGGTATTGTGTAATCCCTTGTACAAGGCAGGAAAGAATGAGTTCTAAACAGAAGAGGTTAGATTTCACAAAACCAAGGGAGCTTGGATGTACTGTAATCAGTAAATAAATGTTATGGCGAACGTCAACAAAAGAACAAGAAACCCTCACCTTGGAGTTCGTCCCTTCATTCTCAGTTTACTGTTTTCGTGGCCAGGCTCATCCAAAGATGTCGCTGAGGCATCAGAATCACTCAAGTCCGGATCATTATCCTCCATGGAAGGTCTGAAATGTTCCTCTACCAAAGATGGTTGCTTCGTAGAAGGCATAGGGTGTAGAGCCCTATACTCTTGCGAGTACTCATCAATTTCAAAATCCTGGACACATCTCATAGAAAGCATTATAACTGTTAGGGATCAAGAAAATTAATGAACGTGGTGCAAAAGTAGGCCCTAGCTTCTTATCAATTTTTTCTTTCTTTTAAATGAAAGGACATCATAAACAGAAATGGAGCTATACAGAATATATCCAGCAGTCCACTAAACTAAACAGAACAAAACAGTGCAAGTCAGGATGCAACAAAGCCAAACCCATAGGTATAGCCGTATAAGAGGTCTAGTTCCCATACAAATTGAAAGGAAAAAAAAAAGAAGAAAAGGCAATCAAACTTTGCTTGTGCATCTGCACATGGTGCATCAATGGCGAAAAAAAAAAGAGGGGAAAAAGAAAAGGCTATCAAACTTTGCTTGTGCCTCTGCACATAGTGCATCAATGGCGAAAAGAGGTGACCGATTGAAGAACACAAAGTCTAACATATTATCAAGCATCAGACCCACATTATAAGTCGCCATTGACACGTAAAATGTATAGATCCACAAAATCTAGCACATTCTATGCTACAATCATATAAACGCAGAAACCAATTAGGTAAAAGTTTGGTGAAATTAGTATAGAAAATTATAGAGGAAGGATGGTGAACTGTGATAACAAACTTCTGTTTTAAATACTTGCTCTTTTTCTACATGAGACAGGTTGAGATTATATTACCTCATTTTCAAACATTTTTCCAAACCGCTCGTCTTTGAGAATATCACTAGCAAGTGCCTTCTTTTTCTTGGCTGGCTTCTTAGTCTCATTGTCATCAACATTAATTTCGTTCTCTGCATCTTCATTATCAAGAATACTCTTTGCAAGAGTTCGATTGACCTTGGGCAATTTCCTCTTAATCTGCAGTAAAAAATGGAAGTCATGCCTAGTTGAAATACTTTGAAGAAAGACTCACAAAAAAGGTTAAGTTGCAAAAGTTTTATCGCAGCTAGAAAATAGCACAAACCGTAGAGGATACCAGTTTCGAACTTCTCATTAAAAACCATCCTCAAGGAATAATGGATGTAGACATAGTATACGCAAATAATATAGAGCTTTGAAGAATTTTAACATGCAGAATCAGAAATCCTTATATATTGTGATTTCCTTGGTCACAAGAGAGAAAATTTCTTGGAATACATAGAAATTAATGCCAGGCACGTGTCTAAATAGACCATATATATACAAAAATTAATAATCATAGATGAGAATAGCTAACCGTAATTCGCTCTCCTGCAAGTTCTTTATCTAGCATCTCTCGTTTCCGCTGTTCTCTGTATTCAGTATAATCAAAAGGCTCTGCCAAAGCTTTTGCCTGCCAGAATGTATATACTATAAAATAATGCAAACTTTGTACAATAACTAAAAGTAATCAAAGAAATACCCTAATCGAGCATGGAGAACGTCAATGACTATGAAGATATGCATTTATTACTGACACAAGATTTAAACACTAACCCTAACTTAAACACATTAGCTCACTAAATCCTTTAACTGCCCGAAACATGCATTTCAAAATAATATCTATAACCAACAATTTGCCCGTGTGATCTCTTTTCATGTTTTCCATATTTGTCCCTGGATTCGCTTCTCCCTAAAAAATGTTTCAACCTAACTGTAAATGAAAGACAGAGGAGGCTATACACAATGAATGATACGAATTGTTTTGTTTCTTGTAGCAATCATGGCACCAATTGCTAAAAAAATACATACTTACAAAAGGAAGGCTAACCTTTCTATATAACCGATAATCAATAAAAAACCCATGCATGTAAGCTCGAAGTAGACTGGTCCCAATGAGACCAGTCAACTTCAACCTCTCGAGGTCTTCTTTTGTCAAAAATTTGAAATCATCATAAATGGTAGTCTGTTCACCCTCCTCTAGCTCCTCCTGTAAAAAAGAACTCGAACATTAGAATATAACTGAAGACCTCAAACGAGATGAAACTAAATCAATGTAGGAAAGATGTAAAATAAACCCACAGTAAGGTTTTGCAGGTAAGAACACCAATTCGGAGCAGGTCCAAGTTCAGGTATAAAATAAGATGGAATCTGACTGCAGTCCAGAGCAAGCAACATCAACCCACTGCCAGGGAATGTACAAATATCATTAATTGTGCCAGCCGTTGGCTCAATGCTGGTCATGCCTTCACCCTACAGACAATGGGAATCTACTTAGCAAAACTATAAAATCCAACATCAACCCCAAACATAATATAAAAACATCTACGCCGTAAAATAAAAATAAATAAATAATGTGTGTTAAAATATAATTTCTTACCGTGTCAGGATCCCATATTCTAACAATATGATTATCAGTGGTAATCAACTTTGGCCCCTCAGAGTTTAGAGTTTGATGCCATTTAATGTCTAATATCGGGCTACCATACCTATACACCAACGACAGGGTTTTCAACAGCAAGTTATAAAAAGAAACAATTCAGACTCCCTCGGTGTTCTAATAATAAAAAATTAAAATAAAAAAAAACAGAAGGAGGTAATACTCACATGTGATCCTTAACCTGTATAGGATGTGATGAGCGCAAGTCATAGATGAACACCTGCAAATTCAACCACATGATCGAAATTAGATTTCTGTGGACATATGAGAGAAAGGATTTGGATTCAATCTATAGCAACCAAAATGTAAATGAAAGTTGAATTCTTTTTTGAACATTGGGCATGCCTCAGACAGGTCTTTACAACTTAATGGGAAAGCAAACAATGTTTCTCGAATATGGAAACCAGATATGCAATAAAATAAGAAATGGTGATGCCAAAACTAGGATACAGACACAGATTACAATGTAGGACAATAAGAAGAGATCCTGACTCACTCCAGCCTTTGGCATCACACCAAAGTTTTTCCAGCATAGAAATCAGAAAAAATCCAGCATTACTCCAAACATATGCCTCACATACACCACCATTAATCACATTAACACTATTTTTAAAGATCACAAAGTAGCCCCTTTATAGAGTGATTGGTACATGGATCCAGAAAACTGAAGTTCCACATTAATATATTTAGGAACTCTAAAGATGTAATTTGACACCTAAAGACTTTACCATGTAAAATCAATACCTACCTTATGCTTGGCAAGTTATCTCTTATCTTGAATATTGATTACCTTTTTTAATCAGAGATGATTACCTCGTTTTCTCTTCAATGCTAATGTTTTTGCCAATGAAAAATCATCATCCCATCACGTCAAGACCATATCGATTTGGACAAATAATTATGCACTCTCTCAAGGATTACAATATTAAGAAACAAAAAAATATGTTCACCTTGTGCAGACAAAAAGAAGACAATTCACTTGTCAATAAGAGAAAGGTTTATGAAACATCGTTGATAATTTGACAAACAGTGCTGATTAGCTTCTAACTTGGTTAGTGCTTTTGTTTTTCACTTGAAAGAGTACTGGTCACCCTTTCAAGAGCCACTAGTTTATCTCAAGTTTCCTTGTCCTTACGTGTCACGGAAACAAGTGGCTGTCTTAAACAATTATATGATTGTCAAGCCTACCCATACAAATACAGATATACAGAACCAAACAATTGTTCAAATTACATTTTTTGAATCACAACTGAAGAAAACTGCAGTAGATATTGCATTGTTAGCAATGAAAAATATGGCACAGTTCTCAACTTCTGATAACATGCATAATTAAATTAAATCGAAGCTATATCATCACAAAAATGTGAAATTATAGGATAACTTTTTAGTAAAAAGAAAATTGACATAATACCTTTCCACCACTGCTTCCAACAGCCAATTGGAAACCCGTTTTTTCATCAAACTCTAATGCAGTGACTTCCTGCAAATCCAGGAGGAAGTCAGATTAAGGACAGCCATGTCTGATTCAAAGTTGAAGAGAAAATGCAGTAACAGCAGAAACATAAAAATACCACCAATGCCTATGTCTTAGCAAGTGGAATAGAGAGCAACAGAAAACTTTATTTCCCGGCCACGCATCTGTTCGTTGGACTCGTTAACCGACCAAATCATTTAATCCAATTACAAATGGGAATTTTGGTTTGGTTTGGTTTAAACTAGGAGACGGCCTCCAAGAGTAAATTTGGAGGTGGTTTGGCAGTTGGAAACTTGATGGTTAGAAATAAAGCTCTTCTAGCTAAGTGGTTATGGAGGTTTGCATTATGTGCGGGAAGCACTACGGCATTCTGTAATAAATATTAAATATGGCATTTCATCCAATGGGTGGGACTCCAACTTTGTTTTGACCGGAACTTGTCGTAGCCCATGGAAGGACCTTACCCATGGCTACAACTCAGTTATTATGAACTGTCATTTTGTTGTCGGAAATGGTGAAAGAATCATGTTTTGGGAAGATACATGGTTGAGGGATTCGCCTCTCAATCTCAGTTTCCATCCCTCTACAATTCGTTTGGTTGTCGGAACACGGACACTTCTTGCTTTGTGGACTTGTCCAATGGTTGGAGTGAAAAATTAATCACCGCAGAGATGAAATATAAACAAGGTATATCATTTTGAAAAGCCAAAGGTTCAACAGGTTTTTACAATAATAAGTTCAGAATGATATAAATAAAACAAAGGAGGAAATAGCAAAGAATGCCGTAGTGCTTCCTGCACAAGAGTTGTGAATATTAGCCCCACAAGAGTTTGTGAATAAGTGATTAAAGATGCATTTCTATGTCTATTCTTAGAATTGAAACAAATTACTTTATCTAATTATATAATTCGAGGAAGAATTGGAATTTAAGGTTCAGGAGAAATTTGAATGACAGTGAGGTGTATGAGGATTCTTCTGTTTTGTGCTTAGTGGACAGTGTCCATTTTTGTCTGTTTTGTGCTTGCTGGACAGTGTCCTGACCCATTCATCTAGGATGGACTCAAGAAAATGGTTTCTGGATAAAGGGAATTACTCATGCCAATCTGACTAGACTTTTCCCATGTCATAATTATACTGATAACCATGAGTCAAAACCACACTAGCTCAAACCACTGTTGCACTCCATAACTATCCCACACTTATCCAGGACATTGACTCCATTGCAGAAACCAAGTACACTTCTGTCTGTAGAAAAGAGTACTTACTCTAACAAATATATAAAAAGCCTCTTACCTGGTCAAAGTCACCAGCGGGTGCGACAGCATTAATCCTGCCAGCTGAAGATTTCATTCTCAAGTCAAAACATTCCACGGCACCATCCTCACCACCACAAGCAACAAGACCATGAAGCTTGCTGAAATTTCAAAACAAAATATCCTTAACCTAGACAGCTAAGGAAAAATAACCAATATAGCTATATAAGGGTATCCAGCATGTGTCTGATAACTACAGAATATAATGAACCTATAATAGAAAGAAAACAAAGATCAACAAGCCACCTCCGAGAAACTATATTTAGTGCAGGCGATTGTGTGCTAAGGGAAGAGAGGAATCGCCCCTGCAAACAATTCAAAACTGTTATCGACAGACTTTATAAATTAAAGGGAATTCAAAGGAGTCTATTAAAGCAAGAAACCTGTTCCAAATTAATCCTGTATAATTCTGGAGAAGAGGCAGCACAAAGCAAGTCACAAGACCAGCAATCATATGCAAGATCCCTTCCCATTCTGTACACCCAAGTTAAATAAAATCATTATACAATGAATACCAAACCTTTATAACTGGTATGATTATCTTATTCTGCAAGGAAAATTTTTTGAAATGTCGAGGTAAAATTTTCATCTACGTATAAAGAGGGCAGTGGGCACAAACAAAGTACATATTTGGAAAAATGCTAGACATGCAAAACTATGTTTTAAAACCAAAAAAAAAATAGATGCAAAAATTTTTATGTATTTATTTTACATTTATTTTTCATATTTTTAATATATGGGTAGACTTTCTTTCATGAGTTGGTGGTTTTCCAACTCATTAGATGATAGAAATGGTGCTAACATGATGACTGTAGAGAGTAAATCCCACATCCGGGAAATGGGGGAGTAGCCCAACTCCTTATAAGCCCACGCTAATCTTCTTTACTTTCCAATGTGAATAATAAAGGAGTGAAAACTACAAAATTTCAAATTTTGAGTGATACAATAAAGGGCACTCTATTTTGTGGTGTGTTCTATGTTAAAAATTTCACCAAGATATTTGCAGACGCACACAAGCACCTACACACTAATCTAAATACAAAAACTTTGTCAGAATCTGCAAGAGTACAAACCATAAGCAAGGCAAAGAAAATACATGGTTTACACAACATTTCATGCATGGCCCACAACCATAAGCAAAGCACAAAAGGAAACCTTGGAATCCGCAAACTGTAATGCTTTCCATATTTCGCATGTAGATAAACAGAACGGTCAGCACACAAAAACGCAAGCTTTGAATAATCATCGGCCAAAACCTAAATGAGCAAGTAAAGGTTAGGCCAGTATTATTTCAAACATCAAGTGAACATCTCAAGAACAGCACAATACTGTCATTGTTACATAGAAACTATACAAACTTGAATAACTGTGGATTTCAGAAGGAGAAAACAATTTAAAAGGAAACTGTATTTAACCAAGGGGGAAAAGGGGCTGCACTTGAAGGATCAAATAGTAGGGTTTGAGCCCATATGGTGTTCTTAAGTTGCTTAAGAAAGAATACCCAATAAAACTTACAATTTTCATTACTAGTTAATAAAACTCAAAACTCTTGTAAGAACAATTAATTGATTTCTTTTTTTCAAGTTCATCAGATTCCATAGAAATGAACAAGAACGACTGACTGACATTGCAAGCAGTAAGGCAGGTTAAAGAAACAACCAATGGCACAATATTCAATAATAAAAAATTTGAGAAATATTTACAGGATAGGAGAACTTGAATGATAAAATACTGATAAAACCGGCGCAAGCCAAAGACAGAGTGGCAATAGACCATGAAAAAGTATTTCAAATACCATTGTTACATCAGATATGAATCCAATTGGTGAAACTAAACTACCTGAAAATCAATTATCTCTGAGTCCAAGTGCCTTTCAAACTTGAGTGAAAGTTCCCTCAGCTCATAAACTTTGACTTGTGGTGGGTAAATACCTGGATTTCAATAGTAAAAAAACGTAATTAAGAAAAGTTAGTATTTTGCAACTCTATTTTGCGAACATACACACAAACACACATTCTGTGCAGAATTCCCTTTAGATTGTGAAAATAAAACTACATACCAAACACGACAGAAAGTAACTTTAAAAGCACCTGCTGCAATTAGAAACTCTCCATCAGGAGTTGCCTTGATTTTGGTCGTTGCAGTTTCAAACCTCAGATCCTGGATCAAGTCCACTCTTTGCATATAGTCTGAAAATAAACAGTGAATAAAAGTCTCTCATTACGTAAAATTGGTGCTAAAAGCATCTCTATTTTAATTTTTTTTGGAAATTGAGACAAATTTTAATTGCACAAAACACTAAAAATACAAGGGCGGCCAAGATGTCCACAAAAACAAAAAAGAAAGTTCTATGGATACAAAGTACTACATAATAGTAAAGTATGTCAACTTTTAAAGATATAGACATTAGGAAAAAAGAAACACCTTATCTCAATTAGCTAGTGCGTGTATGTATGTATGGTTAGAAAGATAAGTAGAAGGGTCATGTTGAAGGTCTTACTGACAATTATCACTACGTAGAAGCAAGTTTCTTAAGACGGGACCTATGAAAATTATAACTTATTACAATGTGGAGTTTATTCCTATATATAATTGGCCCGAGTTGGGACCAAAATTGTGTATAACTAAATAGAGGTTATCCTCACATAGAGTATCACTATAAACAGGTTTTATTTTACATAATAAACATTAAACATTTCATTAACAGAGGATCTTTCTATAAGAATTGTTATTTTTCCCTTTAACAGGGATTCAATCTTCACACGCAAATTAGACAACGTTCGGTATAATCCAAAGACCCAAACTGACAAATTTTAAATGTTCAATTTGTAAAGCACATATAAAATTTCAAAAAACAAGAGAAAACAAACATATAGTGCTCTATAGCATCCAATTACTGATCACAGATTCCACCATAATGTTCAAATCATTTTACAAATCCAAAACTTAGCAGCTGAAGTCGAGAACTAAGTAAAAAAAAAAACGTACTTTGGTCTTTGCGAAGAGCTCGACGCTTCTTAGGGTTAAGCCAGGTGGCGAGAGAGCGTTGCTGGGAAGCAACGCTGTACATCTTGACACCATTGATGGAGGTCGACTTGAGTTTGCCTCCGTCGTACGCCATGGAACCGGAAAGAATGAGATTCTGAGAAAGTGAAAGCATAAACAAACAAAAAATAAATAAATACAAGAAAAAAAACATCAATAATTAATCCAAATAGTGATTCTTAAAAAACAAAAAAAACAAAAAAAAACCAAAAATACTCAGAAATCAAATACAAAATATCATCTCTTTGAGGTTATTTCTCCTATTAATACTATAAATACAAAACCCTGTACCGATCAAACAAATAAAAATTTAAACAAAAAAATGAAAAACCAAGAAGTGTATACCTCGGGATTAAATCGGTGGTGGTTTGGAGATGATAGTTAGATGGGAGGAACTCGTGACAGGAGGTACGGCTGGCGGTGGCCGCGGCGGAGAAAGAGAGAGAGTAGGGAGAGACGGACAGCGGCTCGTCTCTATTACGGAGTGGGGATGTGGTGCGGAGCAGCAGACGATTACAACACCACGTTTTTTTGGTTGAGGGTTTAGGGTTTATAACACAAACCGACCCATTTCTATTTGACCCGGAACCAACTGGAAAGAACCCATTCTCCTATCCGTACCTGTTTAACAGGACTTGTCCGGATCATGTAATCCAAACCGTCCCCTCAGATCTTGTGGTCACAATTTGATTTTTCCATTTTTTGGGCTGGTTTCCCAAGGAACGACGTCGTACTCCGAATGTTCGTCTACCCCCTCTCTTTCACTTGGCCTTCAGGCGCAGGCGCGCCCCCCCCCCCCCCCCCCCCCCCGGCCCCGCGATTTCTGTAGGGTTGGGTTTGTGTTCTTGTTTTTTCGGTTTTTGAGTCCGAGTGGGATTGTTAGTGTTTTCAAGAAAGCTATTTAAAATTCGTCTTAAGATCAATTTTTGAAAATACTCTTACAAGGGTTTTTGAGTTAAAATGTTAGGCTCAAGTAGAAGATCAAATAGGATCTTGAGATGTAACCATGTAAGTGTGTTACTACTAGGTCTTTTTGGACTCATGAAATAATACAAGCTTGAGAAAGGTCCAAATAAGGCCCAAGGAAGGAAGAAGACCAAGACAAGGGGACCATTGACCAGCCTAAAAGAACTGGAGGAAGTAGCTTCGAGCACTATAAACGACCGCTTAATGGTATGGTTTGACTCTCAACAAATAAGCCGAGCACCTTCTTATAAAGTATTTTCCGACCGTATTAGGCAAGTTGGCAAATTGACAACATTATAGCACGAAGTCCCAAGAGCCGACCTACTTAGACACTAACCCTAAGCCATGTGGGCACCATCCAGCCTATGAAGGGACGTAAAAGGTTGTCACACCTGCTGCTCGAGATGCGTACCTTTGATTCAATAGGGCCAAACAAGTCACTCGGTACACATTGGTCCATGAAACCATGCAATTGGGCCTGAACGAATGTCATTTCACCACTGCATGTCAACTGAAGAACAGAGGAGTACCCAACAAGCTATGTCAACATGTTTGGTTCATTATATGCAAAAGTGGTGGAATACTTGAGCACAGGGCTTTTGAGGCTCATTGAGGGCCTATATATGACACACCCCAACCAAAATCAAGGCGTGCTGGGCGTCACGTGAGAGTGATGTAGCCATGTGCGCAGTGCGGAAATGATATTGATAAAAAGAAATGCGAGTAACTAAGAACCAAGATAACTAATTTACACTAAGCAAATATAAGTGCAAATCCCGATATTTAAGTGTGATACACCATAATCAGAGTATAGGTAGCCTAAGTGCGGTCCAGCAGGACAAGTACTAATTATACAATACCAAAGGTGATCCTACATTAGTGATAATCTGTCAGAACCGCCGTCAATTCATCGTAAGCCACCAACAAGCACTCCTACCCAAAACCTGGAAGGGCGCAAAACAGAAAATGTGAGTGGGCTTTTGGTTTTCAGTATATATATTTGCTTGGTATTTTCCCAGAAAACGTGTTTGAATGGACTTGTGTTTTAAAATGCCATGTCAAATGTTTTATATTTAGAATATGCATTTAGTAGTTGCACCTATTTATGTTTGACGTTGCGGACGCTCAGGTAAGTTCCAGGTGAGTTTATAGATTGTGGATGTGAGTCGCATGATTATGTTGAGATGTATCTATAGCTCATAACCTGCACCCCGGTGTTAGTGCTCCCGCCCGTGGTCAGGGCACAGTCATTCACGTGATGTTCATCTCCCGCACCATACGCTCACCTTGGATCCAAGTTAAGTGCACAGTCCTGTCATACAAACCACTATAGGTGGTTCCGACTCGTAGGTGACCCGCGATCATTCGCACAGTCTTCACGTGATCGTAGCACTTAAGCGTATTTATTTACACCCAATCCTATCGTACATACCACTTTAGGTGGTTCCGACTTGTGTGCAGGCATACTTGTTGAGCTATTGGTTGAGCCATATAGGTCATGTTAGATGACTCCGGCTGATATGTTACTTGTCATTGACTTACTTCACCTAGTTTACCTAATTCGTTATACTGAGATTTTTGGCATGGTATACCTGTGGATTTTGCTATTCTGAGCATGGTTGTGTTATAGATATGTATTCTAATTTCTGGGAAATTATACAAGTTATACGGCAAGGGGTTATTACCTTCGATAATTGAAATGGTTTTGAAAAGCTTTACATCGCCCATGGGAGTGGATCCTGTAAGCTTCATATGTATATTCTCATCTCTACCTAGCATGAGGCCTTTTGGGAGCTCACTGGCTTTTGGTTTTGTAGGAACTTCGAAGTTAAGCGAGTAGCGCACAAGAGCAATTTCATAATAGGTGACCCACTAGGAAGTTCTCGTGTGAGTTCCCAGAAACAAAACCGCGAGGGGGTGGTAGGGGCCCAAAGCGGACAATATGGGTGCTACAGTGGAGTCGAGCCTGGGTTGTTGTGGGGGCCCGGGCTGGGATGTGACAATATAAGGGGAATGAGCACCTCTTATAAACAGTCGAACACGAGAAAAGAAAAAAAAGATTAGACTCTTACCGAGCATTTCTTGTAACCAATCTTCAAATATATACGAGCACTACAATGAACACACCCAGTTGTAAGGGGTGAACTGCTTAATCCTTGTTGTCAAGTTATTATAGTTTTAATTACGAGCCCACTAAGGACCAACCTTACTGGTCTTTGTTAGCCTCCCATCTTTTAACGTTAATAAAGTATATTTATTTCATACACTTGAATGATTAAATGATCTTTGTTTCCAATGATTTTTTGTAAGGATAATTTTTTTTTTAATGAAGATTACAAAATTGAACGATTCCGATTACAATTTATAATGTGAATTAAACAGAACAACGTAGAGACTAAAAGAGACCTAAAAAGAATTAAACAGAAGGACACGATTTGGGAGAATTTCCAAAATAGAGTCCAACAAATTCCTCTTTTAGGAAATCAGGATCATGCCCTGATTAGAGTCGGAATGCATTTACCAAGAGACTACGGTCACAAACCATTACCAATAGCTATATTTGTATGAGGATGAGTGAGTCGTCGAGATTCGTAGCTATCTCTCGTTGCATATCTCTGTACTTCGCAAGGCACCTGAGTCAACTACTGATAGATATGTGTCGATGCAACGTCTAGTTATAAGGAATTGAGATGGATTAAGCAAGCATGTGGATGTCTACTCTGTGGGTGCTCGGTGTTGATTACCGTAGCATACCAAAGACTTCTGGGTAGCATATTGTATGTTGATAACAATTAGGTCATAACTGAGAGCACATGAAATATCAACGTTATCTAGATTATATATCGATGACTTAGCGACGACATCTTTATTGTGTGTTGATAAGTAGTAGGTTGTAATTGACACATGAAATATCAAGCAAATTGCTGAAAAATAAAAGAAAACGATGTATATGGTCAGGTACATTGCTGAGACTTCCTGCAGTGAATACACAGGGGCAGCCAATATACGAATGTAAGTTTCAAAACAGACTTTAAATATGAATAACATCAACTAATGCACTGGGACAATATCATGCGCAGCATGACGATTTAAGATGAAAAACAAATCATATTCTAAACAAGCAAATGCGCAAACAACGTGCGAAAGGAAATAGATTCTTGTTGATGACGGGTTATAAATAAAAAGGCAGAAGAACGGAGTGTTTAATCTACTCATTATGCCTCATGAAGTAGGATTTTGAGTTGCACAACCCATATAACACACAGGCAGCAGAGGCGTATGCAGAAGTGTCTCTCAACTGTGCACGGGAAGGGGGTGATGTGATGCATTGGTGAGGCATAGCATCAGCGGCAGCATCTGGTAAGTTGGAAGTGGGAGGGAAAGGGAACATAACAAAACTTCCCTTGTTTTTTGGCAGTGCTTCGTTTGGTTGGCGGACCACTGGTTCACTAAGTCATGAACTGAGGTTTGAGATCTTTAACAAAATCTCGTTTCTCATTAAAAAAAAAAAAAATCAAAGAGAAGAAAAAGGAGAGATGCATCATGCAATTACTCTCAATCTACGGTTTAAGGACAGGAACCTACAAGTCTACAAGGATAAGAATCCATCTAGAAAAAGTCAAGCATAGATACTGTCAACAAGGTGCTTAAAGGACCAACAACAATCATAAAAGAACGAAGCACCAATATGCAGTAAAGAGAGCAACTAATACCCTCAGTATGTATGTCCAGCCTGGTGATTCTTTTGTCAAAATAAAAGCTCCACAACACGTAACAAGAAAGCTTTCGTATCAGGAACTCAATATAAGAAAGAATATGACAAGTAGAAATAGTCACATTGAAGATTGAACGCTAAGAAATCGAAATCAAACTGAACTGAATATGTCGAAAAAGAAAAGCAAAATCGAAAACAAAGACAAAAGGAAGGAACCAGAAGATAGAGTAAAAACGAGGTTAGACAACCAAAAGCAAAATCAGCTTGTTATGGAAAACGAAATATGCACTATTCACCAGTGATTATACAATGCAAGGAAAGCCTAAAACGAAAAGAACATAACTTCTATATACATCAAAATAATATTTCTACCGAACCAGTGAGGTCTTCCACCTCCTCGCCAAGCCATCATATTTCTCCCTTGCACCTCTCCCATCCTTATAGTAGGCACTCTTCAAGCTCGCCATAGTCGATTCATATATGTTGATCCTTCTATCAAGCATATCATCAGCGTTCCTCTTCAACTCCGACAACCTATCTAATTTACAAAGGCCCAAAAGCAAAGCATTGGCAGCGGCGTCAAGAGGCTCGACGTTGCTTTCAAGCATAGAGTTCCAAAGCTCAACCCCCATTTCTGGGTCGTCCCCATCAAAAAACATGGTGATGGCCGCAGCAAAATTAGCATGCGTCGGAAGCCACTCATTCTTCACCATCTCCACAAAAAACTTACTGGCCTCACGAACCTTGTTGTTCTTAATCAAACACTTAAAGATCGCATTGTAAGTGAAAGAATCCGGAAAAGCACCATGAAAAACCATCTGATCAAGGAGCCTAAACGCGTCATCGATCTCATTGCAATCACACAACAATCCAATCAATGCATTGTACATTGACAAATTAGGCATTAATCCATTACCAACCATAACATCCCAAATCGAAATCGCATTCGTTGAATCCTTCCGCTTAACTAGAGTATCAAGAGCGTTGGAAAAGAATCTCAAACCTGGCAAGCAGCCATTCTTCTTCATCACTGTCAAGAATTTGACAGCCTCCTCCGCTTGTCCCCCATTCACCAGCGTCGCCAAAAACGCGTCGTAAGCCGCCACGTTCTCCGGTCCCCACCCAACCTTCACCACCATCTCCCCAAACGTAGTCTTCGCCCTCGCCACCTCCCCTTTCTTCTCCAGTCCTTCAAGCAAAATGGCAAACGAATCGCCATCCGGACCGAATTCGGGCTTCGATTTCATGGTCTCGAGGAAGTCCAGAGCCCTCTCAACGCCTCCGTCTGCGCGGCACATTGCGCTGAGGAGAGTATTGGCGGCGACAACGTCTTGTGGGATGTCGTATTTGTCCATGACTTGAAAGGTCATGACGGCGTCGTTGAACTTCCCGGCAGCGCAGTAATTGGAGAAGGCGGCGGCGAAGGCGGGCAAGGAGAGGGTTTTTTCTTGTCGCATTGAGCGGATGGCGTCCCACATGGACTCAAAAAGCCGGTTGCGGCCGAGGACGTCGACCATCAGGTTCCAGGCCTGAGCCGAGTGCTTGTGGGCCAACCCGGCCCATTGGAAGAACTTTACGGCGGAGAAGGGGTAGTCGTAGGAGAGTTTGAGGACTTGGATGACGACTTCGGCACTGGGGATGATTCCGGTGGAGGCGAGGGCGGCGCCGATTTGCTGGGGTGAGGTCCGGATTAGGATGTCGAGGAAGACCTTGACGGCTGATGAGATGGATTCCGGTGAGATGGGGATTTGCGAAGAAGGGGGAGGGCGAATTGGGTGCGGTGGTGATATTTCGTTCTCCGCCATGCCCTCCTCCATTTTAACCTTGGAGATGAAGTTGGACGAGGACCTCTTTTCACTTTTTCCATGTTGATAACTTATTCTAATTCGTTAACTTAGCGGAAACATTAACCCTAAATATTTTGGGAATTGTCAAACTTTTTATAATAATTAGAAAGAAAGAAGGTAAAATGAAACTTTTAGAGTGTTAATAACAATTCTTAATATTTTAAAAACTTCTATTTACAATTACATTTTTACCATATTGGTATAACTTCTAGGAGCACTTACACTGTTACTAGGTTCCCCTGGGCTAAGGCAACCAATCCCCTAAAATGAACAGTAATTGTCTTTAGTGAATAGTAAATGTCTAAATGCATCTCCATCCTTAACTGAATAGTCAAGATAATTCGTAATAAAATATTCGTTTTTTTTATTTTATAAAATAATAAAAAATAATTTTATTTTCATTATAAAACAATTTATTGTATTTTTAATTAATTTTTTTGTAATTGATTGTATTTTTAATTATTTTTTATAGTTTATTGTATTTTTAATTAATTATTTTTTATTTTTTTATTTTTTTTTATTAGTGGCTGACGTCAACCTTGTGTCATATCCCTTAGGTGTTGGGGTGTGGATTTATGCCTGGTGGAGAGCCCGAGCTCGCCTGGAGCCCCAGCTATTAGAATGCGTTGGAGCCAATTGTTGGGGCATTAGGTCATTAAACAGCCAATCCCCAAGGAAATTAGGGCACAATGGAAGTGCTCTAAGGTGTCATATGTCATGCCAAAAGGGGATGTACATAGGATCATGTGGTCTCGGGGTCACTGGAAGGGCGAAAAAATATTGTGAAGGTCCTCTGCACACTCTCCAAACATTCAGGGTGAAGTGTCGATTTAGTCCCTAAACTATCACCTTAGTAAAAATTAGGTTCCTGAATTATTTTTCGGTAAAATAAGTCCCTAAATTCATTAAAAATTACTGATTTCATCCCTACTATCATATTCAAAGCTATTTTATCCAATTTTTCGTCAACTTAAGTCACTTGACACACTTTAGAGTGTAATATCGTTATTTTCTCGCCTATAAGCCCTTAACATTTCATATAGGTTGGGAATCTAACATCTAATTTACCCTTCAAAGTTAACTCTATACAATATTTCTTTATGAAAAATTACCAATCTATCATCCAATGTATATCACATGCAAATAAAGTGACTTAAATTGACGAAAATTTGAATATAGTAGCTTTGAATCTATTATTTAGGGATTTAATTGATAGATTTTTATAATTCAATGACTAATTCTTCTAAAACAATAGTTTAGAGACCTAGTTTTCACTCAGGTGATAATTCATAGACTAAATTGGTAATTCACCCAACATTTTGTGTAGGTTTTCTGCTAGGCATATCTTGACAACATTTGGTAGACTGCGTTGACTGCATTCAACAAATGCTCTAGATAACACTTATCAGATTGTTTCATTATATGTCGATGTCTGTTGACATGTGCCCAACATAGTTCAGCGAAAACAAGCTAACTAAGTGTTCAACGAAATACCTTAATGAATAAATTGAAAATTTTCTTGCACACTTTCCTTTTTGTATCTATCTAAAAATTTTGAACCTTTAACATTAGGGAACTCAAGATTCTAATGTGTGATCCGCTACTTATGCCAATTTATGTGTTTATTTCATTAGATATGGATTATTAGCATTCTTTTGTTGTATAATATAGTATTACGATCTAGTGATATTCCTCTTAACTTGTAAGTGAAATGTCTTAGATTCAATTTTCGTCAAAAACGAAGTTTGAGAAGAAGTTTCAGATGAGGGAGGATTGTGATGCCTCTCTATCTGATGAAGAGTTGGAATGCTATCCAACTTGTGCTGTTGGGTTGATGAGCAGAAGTTGATTAATTCAAACTGCTGGAGTTGATGCTGACTTGGGGAGTCCTTTGCCATGGATTGCTGACGTGGAGATACATCTTGAATATTAAGTTTATCACATACAATAACCAATGAACTAATGCCACATGCACCTCTACATTTTATCATCGTGTTCATCTTTACTAGTATAAAAGGGCATCACATTTCACAATGGGAGGTTAATGTCGTTTATCAAGTCTAACTTAGATATTCAAGAGCCTTTAATTTACACCACATTAGAGTGACGAGGCCTTTTATTGATCCTTTCTTGGTTTAACTTAGTTGTTCTCGTAAAGGTCTCTAGCAAAGACCCGCTTACAGTCGAGTCGTCGACTCGAAATTGCTTTGCAGGTTTTGGAGGTCCTTGAGTTGCGTTTCACCTATAAACGTAACTACTACGGTAAATACAAAGATCAAAAGTAAAATCGTGTATTTGTATGAAATACGGTCATTGAAGGAACTACATTAAAACTGTCGAATTTGTAGAAACAAAGAGTGTATTAGGATTTGGCACGTCGAGAAACCTAAAAAGCGACCTCAGATTCCTCAACACGCCACTGCACATGCCCTCACGCTCTCCAACATGGGGGCAACTCGCGCCGAAACGCACCAGAGTTATGTCGCCAAAAAGTTCCCTAGACTTTGCCGTGGTTGTCACCGACACACCTCAAGTGGAAGGTGCGTGTACCCCACACGCAGGCATTGCAACTTCCACGAGCACTCACGTGTGCAAGTACAAAGTGTACTCGCCTTCTTTGCGAGTTCTAAGAATCGGCTGATTTCCAAAGCTCGAGCTATGTTGGAATGAGCTTTATCTTCAGTTAATTCTCTTCGCGTGATTTTTATGTATCATATATTTACACTAATGAAATGAAAGAATAAATTAGTTACGAACTCATCATTCTTGATATTTAAATCTAAACTTTTTATTTATAAACGAAGAGAATATGATCATTAAGTATCTCCACGTGTATAAAAGTGAAAAATTATGAGAATGTTAAGAAAAATACAAAGTTCTTTTGGGCCCCCAATGGGGCAAAATTTCCAAATGAGTTTTGTTGTTTTCCCAAACATACACGACTACTTTTACCTTCCAATTTTAGGCCGTTCCTTCCAAATTCCCAACCGCTTTTCAGTTCCTAAACCGAAACCGACTCGCCCGAGTCTCAGAACTCGAACTCAGCAAACCAAACAAATAGTCCTTCATGACACCGCCTCGGCCTCTGCTCTCAAAACCCATCCGACCAGCGACACCTCCTCCGCCGTTGCCATCATCCTTCAACAAAGCCTCAAAACTGAGCCCAAATTGGAATAGGGCATCTGGGTACCGTCTCCATGCTCTCCGACCCATCGTCTTCATGGCCGCCAGCTCGAGGCCTGGCGTTTCTTCTGCCCCACAACACTCATCCTCCCTGCCCATCAGTTCCGATATCGTTTCCGATGCCGGAGTCGGTCAGAATTCAGCAAATTCACCAAATAAAGTAGAAGCCGTCGAGGAATACTTAGACAAGGTACGAAAAAGTTTACATTTTTTAATCATGTAACTTCTACCGGTTTTGGCATACTTTGATTTTAACTTCACTGTTTTTTTGGGTGGATTTGTAGGTGGTATACAGATTTCGGTTCTTAGCGTTTATGGGAGTTTTGGGGTCTTTGATTGGGTCATTTCTTTGTTTCATCAAGGTATGATTGTTAAATAAGTAAGAGGTCTTATGTTTGATTCTCGACAAAAGCAAATTTGAACCACCTAATTGCTAACCCATTATGATATTTAGCCTACTCCTCTCTTAGTGTAGATAATTTCGCTTGTTAAAAAAAATAAAAAAAATACAACGAATATATTTACATTAAGGCTGGGGCATTTGGTATCGAACGTTCAATCAAGGAGAGTCGAACCTAAAACCTCCAACTTTATATTGCAGTACTAAGTAGCTCATTAGCTGAACCATGTTTTAGCTATGCTTTTCGTTTTTGTTTTATTCGCTAAATTATGATTGTTATTTTTACTTGACATCCCCGAGTTTCGTTCCTCTTTCTATCAAAATATATAAGGCAACCCAATTTCCTCTGTTGTTGAGAGGTGTCTCACAATTGGGACGATTGCCAGATTTGCATGGTTGATAAGGCTAGAATGCATTATGCAAGAAAAGAAGATTTTGGTAATGGTAGAAAATATAGCGTAAGGACAAAATGAGGTAAGCTCCTCTGCCACTTAATAAAAGACCAATGAATGCAAAAATAAGGCCTTGAAAAGAACTCATTTACATCCCCCCTCAAAAATGTCAATTGAGCCAAGCTAGGACAGTACCTCTTGAATTTGAGCTGGTGTTATACCTTAGTTGTTCTTCACTAGGAACGTAAAGGCTTTAAATAGTGCATGTTTCTTTTTCTTTTTGTTTCAGTAAACACAGGATTACAAGCAATATGTAGGTTAGCTTGATTGTAACAGAGCATATGCATAAGCCATGATTAGATGAATCCAAAGTTGTTAGCGAACATGTGGTAATTAGCTCGCTAGCTTTATATGCCGTTGCCTATATTCTGTTTCAGTACTTGAGCGTGAAACAACATTATATTTTTAGCTCTTTCAAATAACCAAGTTTCCTTCAAAGAATGTGCGTAGCCAGTTGTGGTTTGTAATTTTGTAATGAAATTAGCAACCTGCCAATCTGCATTTTTATACCCAACAATTTGGGTATCACTTGATATGATTATGCATGGTGGTGTATGTGGCTGTCGATGTATAGCCATCCCGTTGTTCGATTCAGGAAGTGAAATGATTACAGGATAACATGATGCTTTTATGTTGATCTCTTGACACATATGGGCTTTCTCTTCTATGCACTGATTTAAAATCTTACCCAAATATGCAGGGCTGCACTTATGTGGTACAGTCTTTCATGGAGTACTCTGTAAATCGCAGTAAAGTAATCTGGTCGCTGGTTGAGGCTATTGGTGAGTATTTAAATATTATATTTTTTTCCATGATTTATAGTTTTTTTTTTTTTTTATTGTCTTTGATTTAAGAACCATGAAACAAACATTTGTTTTACTAGAGATATTTTTCAACGTAAAGACAGAGCAAACAAGAAGAAAACCTAGAGAGAAATTTTTTTCATTATACGGCCAAGAAATTTAAACTTCTAGAGGAATTGATTTTTTTGAAGCTCTAAAAGTCCCTATTATATTATTTAAAACTTAATAAAACCTTATCACATCCCCAAAAGTAATGGATTTTCACCAATCAGATGTTAGAGATTTGGAAATTAAGAAATAAATTTGCATTCATTGGGCTTTAACTAAGATTAGTTGAGTTATGACCAAGACAGTTGATGATTTCCTCTCTTGTCAGACAATCGTTATAGTAGTTGCACAACTCTTTTGTAGTTTCTGTTCAATCACGACAGTCTGCATTTTGGTCGGTGAATTTAATTTCTTTGTTTTTCTTTTCTTTTTTCCGGGTTATCTGACCCATTATTCGGTTTAGATTGTAAACTTTTACCATAATCCCCACTTGCACTGGGTGGTCATTTGTGTTTCTAGAATTTCATGTCTTTAAAAGTTTCGCATGCAAAAATGGTTATAAAATAATTCTAATTTAAAAAATAGGACTAACATGTCCACTGTTGTTTCAACTTAAAGAGTTCCAAATTGATATAAGGAGGTGATATGTAGAGTTCTTGACTAGGCGTAAAAGCACTTTAAGGAGGAGCATATTAGGGAGGGCTATACTTGACACCATCAATATTAGATATTGCACTTCCCGACGACCTTGAGATGGTAGAGGACCAACATCTGTTAATTTTTCTTGTAATACAACATATGTTTCTGCAAATGACTCACTAACTATTTTCTTATGGCATGTTTAGATGTTTATCTTTTGGGAACAGTGATGTTGGTGTTTGGAATGGGTCTTTATGAGCTCTTTGTCAGTAATCTCGGTCCTTCGGAATCTTCGGCAGATGATAAAGCTTCTCACAAATCAAATCTTTTTGGCATGTTCACTCTAAAGGTCAGTCTCTGAATTTTCTCGGGATGCAAGCCGTTTTCTTTGCTTCATTTATTTTTATAATATTATTCCTTTGTAGAATTAGTGGACAATGCTAGCAGATAAAAGAACGAAATTGTACGTGTGTCCAACTAACAGGTATTTACATAGAATGCTAGTAGTTCATTATCCAGTAAGATGCTCTAAGAAATCAGCCTTGCATCATAAGAACAGGCGAGAATAAGTGAACAAGGTAGCCCTGAATTAAGGAAATGTAATATGCTGTAAACAGCCTATCTTACCAACACTTCAAAGCTATTCTGCAGTCAACCGAAAAATAAAATCTTATGCAACTTGCCCTTAATATTGTCAATCCGAGCTCACTGCACCGGTCAGCAGGTTGGGGTTCAACCTGATTTGAAACAGTCGATGCACACCCCTAGCCTTAGGTTAAGTCCTTAGTTTATTTATTCTCTCTCTCTCTGTGCAAATTCTCAGAACTGGGGTAAAGTTGCTATTGTGGCTGTAGGATTGATCGCAAACTTGAGAAACAGTAACTTCACGTAAGAGTTGAGACTTGAGAAGAATTAGTTTCTAAACAAAGTAAAACACTACAATTCAGGTGGGAACAAATTTTATTCTTCAAGCTTCTTAAATTCTTCGAGGTGCACTCTCTGTTCTTGTTGAAGTTCTTATTCTGGCTCCTGAAGTTTTCATACCCTAGTTTCAGACTAAAATAAAGATCTGTGGTTCTCAACTGGAGCAGCTTTCTTATGACATCCATTGGGGAGGGTAGTACTGATTTCGGTCTTTGCTTTCGTAAGTGGTTATAAAAATTGCAAAATCAGTATTCATCAGACTTCTGTGGTTGGCTTGGCCAGTGGTTCAACCAGATTGGTCTCGCTGCCTCGGCATGCCCATTTCACAGCCACCATAGCCATTCCAAATGACCAAGTCCTTGACCCTTGTTCTGAAAGCTCACAGAAGAGAGTGGAAAAGAAAGGGGAAGGGAGAGAATAAAACAGGAGAATAAAGATAGGAACTGAAATATCCTCAATAGGGGGTCGCGTGGAAGTCACATATCGAAACTAGAAGGAAATTTGATTGATTTGGTTTCCTTAAACTTTTCCCTATATTGAACATTTCGTTTCATTTCGTTTTTACAGGAGCGACCGAAATGGTTGGATATCACAAGCGTGAATGAGTTGAAAACGAAGCTTGGCCATGTAATAGTGATGCTACTTCTAATTGGGTTGTTCGAGAAGAGTAAGAAAGCTGTTATACAATCTCCTCTGGACTTGCTTTGTTTTTCCGCGACTGTCCTCCTTGCTTCTGTTTGCCTCTTTTTATTGTCTAAGCTCAGCGACTAGACTTGAAAAGCCACAATATAGACACAGCTACATGTATCTTTCATACAGCTTGTAATGAAATGTGTACGGATAAAGATCACTTGCGAGAATCGTCCTTTTTTGAGCTGTTTCGAATCGTGTATCATAAATCCAGGCATATAAACTACAAGGAAGAGATGTAATCCGTATGTGTTGACGGGTCTCACCTCTATTAGAAAAAAGGTACAAATATGTGGTAAGTGTAGCATTACTAAGAAATTTGATCTCCACGACTCTTTAAAGGGTGTTTTAACTTAAGAAAATGAAAAATGAACAGTGGCACTTTTAAGTCTAGGGGGTTCTTTGGTAGGGAAATCGGATTGGAGGGTGAGAGAGGGAGGTTGGGACCAAAGCGAGGTAAGGTTAGCATGACAAATTAGAGCGGGTGGATATGTGTTTTTTGTGTTTGGAGCTTGCACGGACACGGAGGAGGAGAATAGGAGGAAGAAGAGCTACATATTAAGAGTTTGTTAGAAAAGAGAGGATGTTAAGCCGGGTAGCTAAAATAGTTTTTTAACCACGTTCACTAGTAAAACAAAAATTTAAAGAAGCTCTTGGAGAAGCTCTTCATCTCCACGCTGCCTGGGCTTGAATGCTTGCATTAGAAGCCCAAAAATGTCCTTTTGAGGCTAGAATCTAATTCGGCCTAGGATCTAATTAGAGCAAGTCCAACCATGCTTGTTTTATCAAGGCAATTGGTGGGCCAGTTCAAGCCCAACATGTACCTTTTTTTTTTTTTTTTTTGAAAGAGTGCCCAACATGTAGCTTAGGCACACGATTAACACGAATCCCAATCTAGTGGGTCCAAACGCTAATTAGATTTACCACTAATCCATGCATGATAAGGAATTAACATAAGAAGACGAAGTTAGTGAGATCCACTTCCTATCTGATTATCCTAAAACATCTCGATCATTGGATATCGATGATTTTTATAAGATCGGCATACCCTATTTTTGTATGAGAATGGATCCTCTTTGGAGCTAAGCAGCCGGAGCTTTCTCATCAAACAATCTGGGCCACATAAATTAAATCCAACGGTTTTTATTAATTCATTTTCTTAGACCACTACACACAACCGACGATCCTGATTTGACTTGCACATCAATCAGCGGCCCATATTGTTTGATGAGGAGGCTTCGACTGCTTAGCTTTGGAGAGGATTCGTTCTCTTTTTGTATAAAGTGGTTTGATGCAGGGTGCATTGGTGGTCTCAAATCCATTAGAGAGGATCCGCTAAACAAGTGTGCATGGGTGGTATGCACTGCTTTTGCTCCGTTTCTCTAGCATGAATGTAAAGTTTAGGCTTCTATTTAGCTGTGATATTAGAAATTGATTTCGATCTTATTTTGTTGCTTGAAACTCAAGAGTTATTATTTTATTACTTAAAATTCAAAATTCGCTCTATGTTGATTTGTATTTGTTTCAACAGTCGAATTTGCTGACATGTATTAAAAAATACAAATGCATATGTATATGTCACCATAAAAAAGTGACCATAAGCTTGACACCTGTCTAATTCATTTTTAAAATTAAAACAAAAAAAAAACCCCAACCAACATTCCTTTATGTAAGTGACGTCAGACACCAATTATGCATCGACCACCCACCTTCTTCTTGTGTTCTCAATCTCACTATTCTACCTCATTTTCTCTCTCTTTCTCTCACTGTTACTTTGGCATGAAACATGAGGGATGATCGGTGGAAACATGGGTCGAGTTACACTAGAGCATAGAGGGATGGTCGCCCTTTTGGTAGTTCGAAATTCTGAAGAAAAGTGAGGAATCTACCCCTCTAAACCTGCACGAAATATGTTTGACGGAATGCTTGAATAAAGGATGTTGTCCTTGCTACTGCGCTATGCGTGCCATATTTATTTTTTTGATCCGATTATTTTATAATTCGAAATCAAAATTAGATTTCTGTTTTTAAAACCCGAGAACAAAAAAAAAAAAAAAAAAACATAAATATGCTAACTTAAGCATTAGAAGGGCATTTCTTAAATGTGTTTTTAAAAACAATTAAAAAAAACAAACATAAATATGCAAACTTAAGCATTAGAGCCTCCACGCCAGGAATATTAAAACAACAATTGAAAAAACAAACATAAATATGCTTATTTATTATCAGAATAAATAATTGACAAAAACAGAAGAGAGCCTACATACTATAATTGACAAAAATACTAAAGAAAATATATCATAATACATAATACTTATTTGTACGATATACAATAAATTATTTAAATCCACCTAGTTTGTTTAAGCACTATTTAGATGCTAGGCATTAGAGCACGTCACACCACCTAACTAGCGAATAACATCTGTTGGAGCCGATTTTCAACCGTCAAGGAGTGAAACCTGCGCAAGCCAAAAACAGGCAAACACCGTGGCCCCAAGCGTTGGGAAGGGTAGTTCCTGGCGTGGAGGCACTAATGTTTAAGTTTGCAGTTGTAAAGAGAAGGATATGACGTGTTCTTGGGTTGCATGTCACTCGACATTCCTCTTAATTGCCAGGAATAATGGAGGTTGGCGAGGAGACCGTTCTGATGTACAGATGTCACGTCGGAGAATGCCCATTTGTTTATTCTCCATCGTGGGAGAGAGGCGCGGCTGCGCCAGATTGTGCAGTCTGACACTTCACATAGGCAGGAAGGTACTAAACAATCTAGTCTAAGCGGCCTAGTACTTGGGTGGAGATAGTTGGCCGAGTCCGTACTTTGGAGTGGACCATCCCACTCTGGAGGCTAAGTCGGTTATATTCGATCATACCGGGAACCACCTAATCAGATCAATCTCTCTTGGAGGGAAGGCTTAGCCTTTTGCTCACTCCGGGTCCGGCCCTAGGGAGCGAGCGTATATTATCTTCACTCTAGGGAGATTGTAGTTTGGGTCTTTCAACATCTGTTAGAACCATGTTCATTACACTATTACATAAAGGAATTATACTATAAGAAACGGTGCTTCAAATCCTCCTTCAAATATTCCTGTTAGTCCAAATCCTTCTTCGATATTTCGGGTAGTCTAAATCCTCATTCGAATATTTTGGATAATTCTCAATAAAGTAAGGTCACTTAGTTGAATGAAGTATTGTCTAATCTTCTGGCAGACCATGGATTTAGACATTGAATTGTTATCTATATTTTTCTGGGATCTTTTATCCTTTTAAATTTTGCCCTCTACTTGACAATTCTTGACTTTGCCACAAGGTGGAAACTCCAATTTTCGTATATGCCAATTCCACTCTTATCTAAGGGTTGGTGAGGTTTACTGTCCCATAAGTCTTTTCCGACGTAAGAGAGGAGGAGAGAGAGAAAGAAGAAGAGAGAAACAGAAAGGGAGAGAGAGAGAGATGAGGAAGACGAGTGTGAGGGAAGGGGGGGGGGATGGGGCGGAGGGTGTTGCTGTTTATTAAAGGGTGTGATATCCACACACCCCTTTTTACTTCTCACACATTCTTCTAATTTTCGATCGTCGGATCGGATGAATTGAATAAGATCAAATGACATAAATTAATAAGGGATGTGTGAGAAGTAAAAATAATGTATAAAAAGTAAAAAGGGTGTTTGGATAGAACATCCTTTATTAAAGCGTATTGAAGATGAAGTAATCATAAATAACATAGACTAGCCTGGCAATTAGTTCTTTATTTATTTATTTTTTAAAATATATCATAAAAAATAATGAACTTACAAATAACCTATATTCCCATTTGTGAGGGTTTTTCTTTTATTTATTTATTTATTTATTTATTTTTGGGTGTGAATTTTTATGTATTTATTTATTTTTTGCATTTTTAATAAGAGAAGGGTTAATAAGAAGCCTTTACCCCTTATATATGGATAATTCCCCTTGGTTCTTGAACTCTATTTATTTTCTTATATGTTTTACGTTTTTCCAATTCATTTAAACATTACTTTTTATCCAACAAAAAAGTATTAATATTTTTTTAATCCACATCAACATATTTGACAATTTTTTTGCGAAAGAGATGGAAACAAGTCAATGTGAAGCGAATTTTAAGTTTTAGGTCGTAAAGTGACCTACCTCTCCAGCACCACTTGCCAGTACCGGTAGGGGTGAAGGGTGGAGGAAAAAAGAAGGGGGGGGGGGGTTTCCATCATAGATTCTTATCTGGGATTCTTGAAAAACATCAGTAATGGGAATTAAAAGAAAGGGAATGAGTTTTCTTTATGACTTCTTTCGTGTTTACTTGCATGTAAGAAATTAAAATTTGTAATGTGATTCTCATTCCTTTTCAGGAATGACTCGGAGGGAGTAGTTAATCTGATTCTAATTCCTTTTCTATCATGTTGTCTTCCGATAATATCCTCATTAATTATTCTATAATAATCCAAAATACCCTAGCAAAACCTAAGAAAATACCCTCTTGGATTATGAAGCTTTTTACTGCTAGTTTCAAAATGTACGATATGAGAAACATGCAAGTAAAGCATGCCATGAGGTGAGGTGAAATGCGAATGAGGATCCTCTTTGTGAGGACTCCGGAAATTTTCTAATCATATTCGTTCATCATATTTTGTGCGGTCAGTTTTCGTCAGGGATTGTTTATATTTAATTTTAAATAAAAAGATTTACAAAGATTTCTGACCAATATACGATGAACGGATGTGATTGGAGGTTTTCCGAAATCCTCACGAAGAGGATCCTGATCCTCATTCGTGAAATACAAACAAAAAGTATAAAAGATTTTGTTGTTCACAGCAGTTAAAGCAAAAACAAAAGGTATCTGAACAATTGAAGATGGACTCATCACTCCTAGAATGTCAAACGATTTTGCTGTACTCTCATTAGATGCTTTCAAATTTCGATTAGCTTGTCTACTTATTGTTAAAGTGATTTGAATAATTTTATGCAAGGGTATATTAGTAATCAAGTTGTTCTCATTCCAATTCATTAGGATTAGTAAACAATAACCATGAGCATCAATTTCATTTTTATTCTGATGTGGTTGGTAAAAAGCTTAATACGAATGAGTTCTTCTCATCCTAGTTCCTTACTATTTCTCATTCTAAAGTTAACTGATTCTTTATTTACTCATTGTTGATAAGTAAATGAGCCTTACGGATCACATTGGTCCTTTTATAGAACCACTCATGCTTGTACACCGCCATTTTGGCATCCAAAACTTTTCATTTTTCTTTAGAGCAATTCCACCCCTAAAGACTTTGTACCAGCACCCAGCTCATTTATCCACTCAAGTAAACAGTAAGACCCCAGTGAACAGTAATAGGCCAAAGCATCTCCACCCCTAACAAAAAATAGCCTAGTCAATTTTATTAAAATATTATTAATTTTTATTATAAAATAATAATTTGGTTTTTTAATTTTTGACTTCTTTTCTCTGACACCCCTCCCGTCTTCTTCTTCTTCTTCTTCTTCTTCTTATTCTTCCCACTTTTCCTAGTTTTTTCTTCTCTATGTACACCATCTTCTTCTTTTTCTTGTTCTTCCTTTTTTTCTCCTCTCTGTACACCACGTCGTCGAATCTACCCTATTTTGAACATGGACACCCACCATCCTGGACTTGCGCACACCGTAAACCCCCAAAAATCAACACCTACATATTAAAAAATTCATCGAAAATATACAAAACGGAAAAAAAATTCCAGTTGCAGGAAGATTCGAGTTAATCAACCGATCGACGACGATCCGAGTTGCAGGAAGATCATGATTTGGAAAGGGGACATGGTGTTGAATATATGGATTTATCAGGGGAAGGGGGTTGATGGGGTTCCAGGGATTGGGATGGGGTTCCAGGAGTCGGATGGGATTCCAGATGAGAGAGACTGTAGCCATGACGTTAGCAAGGCGTCAGATGAGCCGTCTCCTTCCTCTGTCGATTTTAGGCCGACCTGTGGACTGGCTTGGGCTGGATGCCAGTCTATTCCACGAGCTGGAGTGGATTGGCTGAGTCTTAGCTTGTTTTTTCCACTGGGTGCCAGCCTCTTTTGCTTCCGGTGGAAATGCTCTTACATACTTCAACATTAATTGCTTGGCGTTCAGATAGGTTTCAACCCCAAGGTAGCCGTGTCCCTAGTTCATACAAGTCATTTTTCAATATACGGTAAGAAAGAGAATGTGAGTGTAAAGCTACTTTGCATTGTGTGTGATATTTATATTCATTTTTACTTTTCACACACTTTTGTATTAATATTTTGAGCCATCAAAATTTTAGATCTTTCCCGTTCAAAGATAATCTATGCAAAAAATACTCAAAAACGAAATAGTAGAAATGACAGCTTATATTATTTGATAGATTTGGCATGTTGGATACTTGCATCTACACTCTGAGAGCCTTTGGACATTTCGGGGAGTTGGAATCGAAGGTTGGCCTCACTAGTAAAGAAACTTTGGGCAAAATGTTGTTGACGAAAATTCAAACATCAATGCGGTGTCACTTCTGATGTAGATAGCAAGTTGATCTTGTTGAATCTAGAGGGGATAAGCAAGGTTAGGATCTTTGGCGGGAGGATCTCCATCCTTATGTTTGTTCTTGGGAACTGGTATGGCAGGAGATCGAATAGGATGTGAACCGTCAACAACTTCCAAAGATCATGACCTATAAGAAATGGTTTGATTTGACGAAACCAGACAAGGTAATAAATTTGGAACTTTAACGAAAAACTTATAATACTGTTCACTAACTAAAAATTACAATTTTACATTAAAATGTTAATTCTGGTACTATTCACTTTACACTTTATTTTGTCTTTATTGTTAAAACTCAAAGTTTTCAAACTTTTTTTATTAATTTTCCTTATAACCAATGAGTTTGAAAAAGTGAGTGATGTTAGGACCGGAAATATGGAAGGTATAGAGAAGGAAGACATGGCACAAGGAAAGAACCCTAGAAACCTAAAGACCAAAACAAACTTGAAAACCCTAGGATCGAAAAACATTTTTTTTTTTTTTTTTTTTTTTTTGGAAAACCTCAATGGTACGAGAGAAATTTTATTGATAACAAAAAAAAAAGTTACATCTTATCAAGAGGGACATAAACTTTCCCCTCATAAATCATAGATTACACAAACAATACACAGAAAAGAAGGGGAGGGGCATATAAACATTACTCTTCTAGAAACGAAAACAAGAGAGATACAAAGAAAAGAAGGGGGGAAACATGAAATCAATATAACGTTGAACATGTATAAATTTGACTCATTGTATTATTTAGTGTACAATGATTACAATATATATGGGTCCGTCAAACCCATATTTTAGAAAGAATATATATTCATGATTATGATCGACTTAGGGGGGTCGTTGAATAATCATTTCATTTTTTATTTTTAGTTATTGGTTTTTCAGTTTTCACTTTTTTAAAAAAAAAATGAAAACTAAAATCTTGTTTGGTAACTACTTTCAGTTTCAGCTTTCATTTACTCAAGGCCAAAATTTTAAAACTCAAGAAAATTGTTTCTAGTTTTAATTTATCATTTTTCTGAAAATTGAAAGTAGTTACCAAATAAGATTTTAGTTTTCAATTTTAAAAAATGTAAAAAAAAAAAAAAAAATTATTAAAACTGAAGAAAATTGTTATTAGCATTCCAAAAATCTTATTGTACATCGCTCACAAGTGTAATTTTCTTACTAGTTCTAGAAAATTTGGAGTGCAAATCGAAAGGATTGTTATCAAATGGTCCCTTAGTGTAAGTAAATAAATATTATAAAAATAAGGTTTTTTTTTTAGTCAAAATGGTCTCTGATATTGGCGTAACTCCTCACTTTTGTCCTTGAGATTTAAAATCAATAGAATTGGTCTCTGAGTTTGTTCACCCTCAATTATTTTGGTCATTCAGTGAAAAATCTCTATTAAATGAGGAAAAAAATGACAAAACTCCCTTAATTTTGTCAAATCATTTTGGCCCATTATTTATTAAATTAAGAGTATTTTTGTTATTTTAGTCATTATTTAACAGAGCTTTCCATGGAAGGACTAAAATGATTGACGGTAGACAAACTCGAACACCATCTCTATTGATGTCAAATCTCATGAATCATTTATATTGACGTCATATTTCATGGACGTCATCGACCATTTTGAATAAAATGCATAAAAATAAATCTTAGATGGGACAATTTTGAGTCAATTTGGCTCTTTAATATTTCTTTCGGTTTGGAGATAAAAGTGATAGTTAGAACCTAATAAAATTCAGGCTAAATCACCAAAATGGTCCATGAGATTTGCATAGCACATCACTTTGATCCCTGAGATTTCAAATTAATAGAAATGGTCCCTAAGATTGTCCACCATCCATCATTTTGGTCATTTCGTTAAAAACTCCGTTAAGTGTCCCGGAGCTCTTGGCCGGAAGTTTGGGTAATTTTCAAAGCTTCGTAACTCAATCATTTCTTAACCAAATTCGACCCATAATATATCAAAATGAAGATAGGAAAGTTTAGAATAAGATTATACCAATTTGGAAGCCCAATGGTTGCCGGAGATGGCCGGAAAATAGCCTCAAAGTTGATTGGTCCGAGGGAAAACTGGAAAACTCGCCGGAAACTGGGTAAATTTTAAACGTTCATAACTTCTTCAATACTCAACGAAATCAAGTGATTCAAAAACAAATATCATACTTCTCGATGAGACAAAGAGAATGGTACCATTTTAGATGGCTAACTCGTTGTGGTTTGGCCAGAAAACAGATCGAAAATTGCTATCTTGGTCTCGAGTTAGCCACTTTTGAGCTGTTTTTCGGTCAAAACACGACGAGTTAGCAGTAAAAAAAAAAAAAAAGGTACTGTTCTCTTCATCTCTTCAATAAGTATGATTTTCGTTTTTGAATCACTTGATTTCGTTGAGTATTGAAGATGTTATGCACGTTTAAAATTTACTCAGTTTCCGGCGAGTTTTCCAGTTTTCCCTCGGACTAGTCAACTTTGAGGCTATTTTCCGGCCATCTTTGGCAACCATTGGGCTTCCAATAGGTATAATCTTATTCTACACTTTACTATCTTCATTTTCATGTATTATGGGTCGAATTTGGTTAAGAAACGATTGAGTTACAAAGCTTTGAAAATTGCCCAAACTTCCAGCCAAGAGTTCCGGGACACTTAACAAAGTTTTTAATGGAATGACCAAAATAATGGATGGTGGACAATCTTAGGGACCACTTCCATTGATTTGAAATCTGAGGAACCAAAGTGATGTGTTATGCAAATCTCATGGGATTTAGCCTAAAATTCATATGCTTTGGAATAAAAAAGTTTAGAAGAATATATCTGGAGATTAAGACACTATTGTAAATGAATTTATTTAAACACTCAACTATATGATTGTCACTTTTGTGTTTTGTTAAAAGATTGTGTTTGTCTATTTTTAATGGATAAGTGCTAATTTAGTCCCTTAATTATCATTTCAATAAAAATTAGGTCATTGAATTATTTTTTTTGGTAAAATAAGTCCCTAAACTTATTTAAAATTGTTAATTTCATCCTTACTATTGTATTCAAAGCTATTTTATCATTTTTTTTTGTCAACTTAAGTCACTTTAAGCCCTTTGCATTTCATATAGGTTGCGAATCTAACGTCTAATTTACCCTCCAAAGTTAACTCCATACACTATTTCTTTATGAAAAATTACAAATCTACCCTCCAATGTGTATCACATATAAGTAACGTGACTTAAATTGATAGAAAATTGAATATGGTGGCTTCGAATCTAATATTGGGGATGTAATTGGCAGATTTTTATAATGAGGGACTGATATTTCTGAAAAAAATAATTTATGGACCTAATTTTCACTCAGGTGATAATTCAGAAACTAAATTGACAATTCACTCATTTTTAATTACAACTCGAACAGCTTGACATATTAAAATACTATTTGAATTGAACCCACAAAAAGTGTTATTCGGCACTTGAATATATAATATAACTCAGAATTATAGTATATGCTAAATTTGTACAATAGTCGGCACTTAACAAACCAGTCGTTCGAACTATACCAAATTTGTACTATATACGAGGATGATCATTAAAATCGCTTTTGTGGCCTCCAAAGAATCTTATGCCTTTGCGGTGGTGTAAAGTGCAGTTCAAGAGAGCTCAAGTATCACAGATTTGGGTGGCTACTGGTCCACTACGGCCTACCGGGACTTCTGTTGCAATATTCTTCATGTCTAGTTGATCTGTTATAAATTGCAATATGTAATATATTATTCTTGATGTCTAGGCCAGCAGTTGATGGTGCGATGGTTTTGAACTAGGGTTGGTCAAGCAAAGAAAACGAAAGGAGAAAAAGGCTTATCTTATGGTATGTCCTTCGAACTATAATTCAATCTTATTTTGCACTTTGAAACTCAATTTTTACATCATTTTACTATATTCTGTTAGTTCAGTTAAAATAGTTAAATTCACTTATGTGACATGATTGTATTTTTTAATTCTTGTTATAATTGCCATGCGTACAAGATAATATTAAAAACTATTTAATATTTAATATTAAGAACTATTTAATATTGTGTGGAACTTAGGTTGGCACTAGATTTTGTTGAGTAGTACTACAATCTGTTCAAAACTTGCTATGTTATACGTTTTAAATATAATATCTTATCTTGTGAAGAAAGGAAATAAAAAGTGGGGAAGAAAACTGCAATGGAATATTGGAGTTTGAGACTCTATTGTCCCACATTGGTCAACAGTATTTTTTCACTAGCCTTTATATAGGCTTATTCCTTTTTCTTAGTAATTAGAAATTGGACCATTTGGAAATGGATTGAAGGCTTGAGCCTTATGGTTGTGTGGATTAGGCTTGATGATTATACTATAATATTAATATTAATTAATCAAGATAATGGATTGGGCCTTGGGGCACTTGGGGCCAATGAATTAAAATTAATCTGATCAATTAGTTTTAATTTCGAATTAAGTTTTTAATTAAATTAATTAAAAACGTTTTGATTTGGAAAGAGCTGTATAGCTTCAGAACATCCAAAAGGTGTTTGAAGAGGTATGAAAGAGCCTATATAACTCGAGTCCTCATTTCCATCAATCATTAGCTTTTCTTCCTCCTTATCTTCCGTACAAACTTTCCAGAGAGTAAACACACAAAGCAATTCGCTAGAGTTCTATAATCCAGTGCGGGTTGTAGAATTAGGTAGTTGTATCCTAGTCGAGCAGACGTTGTAGAACCACAAGCACACGAGTGGGACAGAAATACTGTTCGAAGGACATAGCGTTTGCGCTAGCCTCTACCTTCAATTCATTCAAGTTAGTATCATATTAATTTTTTGTAATTATTGTGTTATTGCATTCTGTATTGCAAGTATTTGTGAATAATAAAGTATAAGTATTTTGGTTCTGTATTTATGTTATTTTATTGTTTCTAAATTGTTCTCCAACATGGAAGAGAGGGAAGAAAACAGAGAGGAATGAGAAGAAAAAATATAAACTGTTAGACATATATGAAATTAGTAGAAAAGATAATTATAAAAAATTCAAAATAGAAGAATGATAAAATATTATATTTAAAACTTATCACGCGGTGATTTTTGAGTGAATTGAAGTGTCACTCAGTAAATCTAATGACAAAACGAGCCACACAGTTTTTCTCCCCTCTTCACCAATCTACCGCTAAACTGCATAGAGCACTATTCTAAAAAGTAGTTGTATGAGTGGAATTAATTGTATTAATTTTTAATTTTTTCATAATTGATGTTTAATTATCTGCAAATAAATAGTGGCAGTCTTATTCTTTAGAGCAATTCCACCACAGCTCTTTGGCTGGCACCCAAGCCAAAAAATGGACCGGCTTCCCTTCAATTTGCCCCACCCTAGCCCAAGCCAGGCCACAGGCTGGCCCAGAATTGACAGACCCAAGAGCCGAGCCATCTGACGTCAGGCTTGTGTCAACCTGACGTCAAAGCCCATTAAGTCGCTGCTGCTTCCGTTGCTATTGTTGATCTTCAACGTTGAGGATGATCGACCCTCTTTGCTTTTCTATTGATCTCGCCAACTGATTTTCAATTGGGCTGTGGTATTTGGGTTTTCTCTGAACGACGAAAAACTCAAGACGAGCTTAGTGGGATGGGTGAAGCGAGGAAGATGAAGCAAATGGGAGAGGCAAAGCGAGGAAGATGTGGAGATGCAGAGACGTCGAGATTTCGTCCCACTACGACTGCGGTTGCAGAGTATAGCTGTGAAATGAGATGCATAAAGATGTGGGTGTGGATTGGATTGTGGGAATCGGGTGAGTCGGAGAAGGATTGAGGTGAGGTTGAAGATTGTGAGGTAGATAGGGATTAATTTTTATTATTTTATAATAATAATTAATAATATTTTAATAAAATTGACTAGGCTATTTAGTTTTAGGGGTGGAGATGTATTTGATGTAAGATCCCACATCGCCCAGGGGTGAGGATTCTGTAAGCCTTATATGTATATTTCCATCTCTACCTAGCACGAGGCATTTTGGGAGCTCACTGGCTTCGGATTCCATCGGAACTCAGAAGTTAAGTGAGTTTGGGCGAGAGCATTCCCAGGATGGGTGACCCATTAGGAAGTTCTCGTGTGAGTTCCTAGAAACAAAACCGTGAGGGCGTGGTTGGGGCCCAAAGCGGACAATATCGTGCTATGGTGGAGTCGAGCCAGGGATGTGATGGGGGCCTGGGGCGGGATGTGACATTTGGTCTATTACTGTTCATTGGGGTCTATCACTGTTCACTGAGTGGATTAAATAGGTTGGATGCTGGCGCATTTTTTTAGGGGTGGACTTGCTCTTAGGAACCAGTTTGGATTGCCTACAAATTAGGAGTATCTTGTTTATTTTGGATACTGTTGATCATGGAATTAGTTGTTCCATGTTTTTAGCTATTTGTATTATTTCGATTGTTACATAATTGGATTAAAGTTGAATTATGTTGGAAGGAGTTTAAAATATTGTATTATTGGAATTAATTGTATTATTTAGCTATTTGTATTATTTCGATTGTTACATAATTGGTTTAAAGTTGAATTATGTTGGAAGGAGTTCAATATATTGGTATTACATTCATATTAAACTCATAATACTATTGCTACACTAGTGTAAGTTCCACATATTAGTATTACATCCATATTAAACTCAGAGTTCAATATATTGATATCACACCTAAATTACTAATCCATTATAAAAATGAATTTTTTTATGAATTCAATATGAGAGAGAGATTCCATGCGTGCTACTACAAGGGGTCGAGTCCTACCCTTTGATATATGCTTTTGTTTTTTATGAGATGCATACTCTTTTCGACGTTAAGGTAGTTCCTCATTTTGATAGAATTTCGATAGAGTAAAAAAAAAAATTTCATAACTGTGCATTTTGATGACTTAAGTGATCAATGATTATATATTTTTAATTGAGAGACCATTATTCTAATTGAGTTAAAGTTGAGAGACCATTGCTACAATTTTTCTCATTTGATTTTCCATATTTGTCCCTTGATTTAGCCTTACGTGTGTGGCGGCACGTAACTCATTTTGACATAAGTTCTAACGGAGTTGACGAAAAGGACTATAGTTGCACGTTTTAATGAATTAATTAAGGGACTGATGGTCACATGCATATTTTTAGTTGAGGAATCATTACTCCAATTGAGTAAAAATTGAGGGGCCATTCATACAATGTCCTCAAACAAAAGCATATTAAAGTAAGGGTAGGACACGACCCCTTGCAATAGCACGCATGAAATGTCTCCTTCTCTCTCAAATGAGCTTAATTTAGCATTTCTTGATTTTGATTGTACTAAATGATAGATCACTAATGAATTAGATAATTTGAGTATGATATCAATATATTGAATTCATGAATTTAATATGAGTGAAGTACTAATATATTGAACTCACACTAATGTAGCAGTAGTGTTAGAAGTATCAAACTCAAATTATCTGATTTATATATAAGCATCACACACTCTTCTATATATAAAAAAATGTACCACACTCATTCAATTTACTATGAAAGGCCTAACATAACATTGGGTATATATGCAGAGTGAATAGAGAAAAGTCTTGACAGGATAAAGGGGTAACGTGCCATTATAAACCACCGAGCACACATATTAAAATGCAATTTGTCACGAATAAGAAATGATCATGGTATCAGCTTTGTGGAAAACAAATGTGAGCCCTAGTAGCAGCTTTGTGGAAAACACCTCCCTCCCCACCCCCCAAACGATCATGGTATCAAGTTTTCCTTGTGCGGGTGGTAAGACCACGATGCTAGAAGAGCACACAGAGAAAAGGGCAAGAAGTCTCTCTTTTGCCTCGACTCTACAACTTGACTATTGCCAATTCTTTATTAGTGTGTAGTTATACTTAAGGCCGACACAATATCAGGTGCTAATCATCTGTCTTGTAAAATGTTGAGTGGTGGAGCTATTTTTTTAATATTATTTTGTAACAATAGCAATGACATGGCATCAGTGAGACTCAATCATGTAACACAAGAGAACTTGACCAATTTTTTAACAGAATTAATGGTATATAACAAAGTGATGTAAAAATTGTGTTTCAGTGGCGCAAATTAGCCTTGATTGGAAGTGTTTTTAAAATAATTAAAAATATTTTGGATTCTAAAGCACTTGCAATTTTATTGATGATTGGTTTTGAAAATGTTTTTATCAAAAGTTTTTAAGTTAATTTTAAAAATATCTCCAAACGAATTCTTAATTTTCAAAGAACAAAGTAAGATTGAAGTAAAGTTTTAAAGACATACCAAAAATAGGCCATAAAATAAAAAGAGATATTTCTCCTACCGTGAGGGCTGGCCTAGGCCCTAGGGTATCAGCGTACACAGATATTAGGGTTAATACTATGTTTCCTTTAACAAAAGGAGGATCCGGTTGATGGCGACCCAAGTGTTTTCTAAGTGCCTCTCAAATTCTTAATACCTCTTTTTCCTTCAACTGCAGTTTTCAAATGACCAAACCACCAACGCAGCTCATAAAATACAAAAGCGTATCAAAATAAGGGTGGGACACGACCCTTTGCAGTGGCACGCATGGATCTCTCTCTCTCTCTCTCTCTCTCTCTCTCTCTCTCTCTCATATGAGTTTAATTTAGCATTCCTTGATTTTGATTGTACAAGATAAGTTACTAACATATTGAACTCATAAAAGAATTATTTTAAAAAAATAAAAATAATGGAGTGTAATATTAATATATTGATTCATGAGTCTAATACAAGTGTAATATTAATATATTGAACTCACAATAGTGTAACAATAGCGTTATAAGTATCAAACTCCGATTTTTTTGATATAGGCGTCTCAGTTTTGAATTTTCTAGATCAAATATCCATGCCTCTTAGTGATTTGATTAAACTTTTTTTTGTCATAATTTTGGTGCTATATGCACATTGTGTTGTAAGAAATTTCCTATAATCTAGCCTTTTGATTACAGTCTCATCCGTTACAGATATTTGTCAAAAAAAAAAAAAATTGGTTAGATTCTATTGTAGGCATAATTTACTGAACAATTATGGAGGTCATAGAGAGAGAGAGAGAGGTGCGGCATTTGTAGAGAGAAAGAGAGAGATATGTAATTGTGGGTGTATGTTATTTCACCTTATTGTGCCTTTATTTATAGTAGTAGGGAAGTTTAATTCCTTACCCTTTAGGATTACAACATTTAATAGGTAATCTACTCCTAATAGGAATATAAGATACATTCCCATATCTACTAGGATTTACACAATCACATTCCTATTCCAATAGGACTGCATTGCTTCCCCTTGAGTATGTAAATACTCAAGTAAATGGCGCATCAGGTCTTCAATGATGAAGCAAGTACAGTTGATGAAGTTGTCGGCATAATGAGCGAATGCGAGTCTTAAATCAACGGAAGAATGCATAAAAGGTAAAACTCACAAAACCCTTGTTATGGTAAAACCCAAGGTGGGAGAAAAACCCATAGACTAAGGACAAAAGTGAGAAGTTGCATTAAGTCAAAACTATACGTCTTTTGGACGCAAGTAGAAGAGCTCTCAAGGGTATGATCAACCCAGGATGGGTGCCTCATTAAAACCTAGTTAGGTAGCAAAAACCCAGTGGGAAAAATGCTCCTAATCGTAGGGAAAAAGAGTACATTAAGATCAAGTGAGTATACTTCTGGATACTCCTCTTGAGTTTGACATAACTTCCAAATGAGAACTACAAGCATTGCATATGATAGTTAGGCATACCAATTCCTTGGAGGATGAGCTTGCATGACTTCAATCTTCTGATGCTCTGCTGATGTAGATGTAGACGCAATATGTCTTGGCATTGACTTTGTTGATGTATCATGTCTTGGTCGGGTGGATACATGCGGCATAGTCTTCATGGATCATTGTCGGGACTCAACGATGGATGAAAACACATCAAGTACTTAGAATATGCTCAACAAGAACTCTTAACCATGTCTCACTTGTGGTGTAGTGAAGTGAGGTGAGTCTTGGAACGATTCGAAGATTTCGCAACTAAGGTCATATCATGGACCTCTAAGATATTGCGATATCCCTAACGGTAAAGACATAACCATTTGGAGATTTTGTCTTGTGCGGGTTCGATAAGTAACTTGCGTCAGCATAACAACAAGGCAAGCATCATTTCGAGGATCAGGGGGTTGGATCTGCTCGAGATGCGTTGGGATTTGCCCTTGTAGTAGCTTCAGGGTACGTCTTTAATACCAATTCAATGGTTGCGTGTAGGCACGGTGCTGCACCTTTACCAAGATCAACAATGAAGGAGATGTCCTGTCTAAATACAATGAGCTAAGTACAATGAAGCGCAAAGTTGAACTTTAGATATAGAATATTGGATTCCATAACCTCTTCAAGTATCTCATTTGCATATAACGTGTCACATCTTGCCCTGGGCTCCCACAACATACCGGGCTCGACTCCACCGTAGCACGATATTGTCCGCTTTGGGCCTCAACCACGCCCTTATAGTTTTTTTTCTTCTGGGAACTCACATGAGAACTTCCCAGTGGGTCACCCATCATGGGATTGCTCTCATGCGCTACTTGCTTAACTTCGGAGGTCCGATAGAACCCGAAGCCAATGAGCTCCCAAAAGGCCTCGTGCTAGGTAGGGATAAGAATATACATATAAGGATCACTCCTCTGGGCGATGTGGGATCTAACAATCCACCCCCTTAGGGGCCCGACGTCCTCGTCGGCACACACGCGACCAGGGTTAGGCTCTGATACCAAATTGTCACATCCCGGCCCGGGCCCCCACCACATCTGAAGGAAGATTTGTGAAAAACAAGTTCATTTGAGCAACATCAACAACATGCAATTAACAATTAAAAGGCGGAATCATGTTTATATGCACTCAAAAACAAAACTTAACCCATGAACTTCAAAGCCTAGTAGATAGGTGAACCAAGACTCAACTCAAAACAAAGTGAGTTGAGAAATCAATACCTTTGTAGATTCCTCTTTGCATAAGCAAAGGCTAATCACCCAAAGAGAGGGCCTTCATTCCTTGCATCTTAGATCCATGGATTTGGATGGATGAAAAGGTTTCTCCAAGTTCCCAAAATTGAGAACCTCTAAGTCTCCACACCAAGGTAAGATTGGAGAAGAAATGAGTGACCTTGAGGAAGTAAGATTGCTAGATGTTTTCCTCAAGGGTGGCCGGCCATTTCTAGAGAGAAAGGAGAGTTTATGTTTCTCCAATTTCCCCAAAAACAACCCATAATGAATTTTGGCTATAAAGTCACACTTATACCTTAATTCATTTGAGTGGCAAACTTGTAAATAAGTCCAAAGCCCACTCTTTCTCTAAATGGCCGGCCTTAGGGTATTCATTGGGCTATTTGGGCCTTTGTGAATCATTATTCATTAAGTTGTCACACAACTTAAGTCAATGGACTTGACGTTCGAAGCCCATTGGGCCTTAAGGTCCAAAACTATCCCGAGGTCTTTAACGAACTTATTCGTTTGATTAATTAACATATTAATTAATCCTTGCCAAAAATAATTAAACCATTTAATTATTCTTACTCATCTCCGTTGAATCTTCAATCTTTACCTTACACGGTGTACGATCCATTAGGTTCCTTTTAGCGAGGCAGTGGGCAATTCAAACTCTTTCAAATCGATTGTGAATTGAAACTTACTTTCAATTCTCCCGTTAGTGATAATACACTTTTAGGGCTTCCACAAACCATGGTTGACGCCTAGCAGCATGTCATGGTTACCCAAGCTAATCAGAAGAGGTGGAGAACCTATTCAGTTTTAGGATTACAAATGCAATACGGTATTTCTCTAATACAATACTCTTGACCACATTGTTTGGTTTGATAGTTTATTCATGTCTACTATCCAATGTGAGTCTTGTGCTTATATGATTACCTTGAATGTGATTTGGAACGCATTCCAACATCTCATTCATACTCTGGCCAGAAATTCTAAATCATATCATAGAGTATTCTCCCTCAAACAGTTTGAAGGTTAGAGATCCCTTGTTGCGCATTCACTTGCCTCCATGGCTAAGTGGTTTAACCCTGACGATGCCGTGGACACCCTCCTGATGGAGTGACTTTGACATAATCAAAGATTAAGGACCTAACCACAAGACAACTGTGATGCCTCAGGTCAAAGGACTACTTTGCATTATCCCAACCATGAGTTCTCATGTGACATGAATATGAGAACTCTTCGTTGATCGTGTTCAGTGAACTCATTCTCTATTGAGCACCTACGTACTTGTCTTGATGTCACACACACCAATGACTCGAGACTAGTCACTCTCCCTGAGAGAAGATATAGCACGTACTGATCTTAACGGACTGTCAATGCCCAATTGACAATCCTATGATCAGGAACGTTTAGGATGTGTCAACGAAAGAATGGTCTCATGAATCTAACTTCTTTAGATCGCATTCTTCCAATCACATATTCCTTGGACTTATCGTTTAAGCATATAACATTTATATGAGACGGCTCAAACAATAATCTTTGACCTTAATATTAAACTAGATTAGTTTAACATGTGAAATGTCCATAAAGTATCATCATATGATTGGTTTTAGGGCACATTTCCAACAACATCCTGGGCTTGACTCCACCGTAGCACGATATTGTCTGCTTTGGGCCCCCACCACGCCTTCGCGGTTTTTGTTTTTGGGAACTCACACGAGAACTTCCTAGTGGGTCACCCATCATGGGATTGCTCTCGTGCGCTACTCGCTTAATTTCGGAGTTTCGATGAAACCCGAAGCCAGTGAGCTCCCAAAAAGCCTCGTGCTAGGTAAGGATGAGAATATACATATAAAGATCACTCCCATATGCGATGTCTTCATCGGGACACACGCGGCCAGGGTTAGGCTCTGATACCAAATTGTCACATCCCGGCCTGGGCCCCCACCACATCCTGGGCTCGACTCCACCGTAGCACGATATTGTCCACTTTGGGCCCCAACCACGCCCTCACGGTTTTTGTTTCTGGGAACTCACACGAGAACTTCCCAGTGGGTCACCCATCATGGGATTGCTCTCGTGCGCTACTTGCTTAACTTCGGAGTTCCAATGGAACTTGAAGCCAGTGAGCTCCCAAAAGGCTTAGTGCTAGGTAGGGATGTGAATATACATATAAGGATCACTCCCCTGGGCGATGTGGGATCTAACATAATGTATGGATAATCAAAGGTATACTCAAAAGTGACATATTCAGGGTGTAGTTCGACTGGTAGACCCAAATACCGTCAGAACAATGCTTTAACTTCAGGTTAAGGCATAAACGAGTTTTCCTAAGATCTTTCATCTCAAATTCCATCTTCAGATGCGAGACAGTTTTCTCAAGCTCTTTCGGAATCTTAGTGAGATTCATGTCAACAACATAAACTGTAACTCTAGCAATTTGGAATAAGACTTCATAATTTAACACGCAAGGGCATAATCCATACCCCTGACTGATTAAATAATCACTTAAACGGGTATACCACATCCATCAGATTGTAAGTGAATGCCTTAAAACGAGTTAACAAGGTGTTCCGTGGTTTTGAAACTATTTGAACCAGTCCATGTAATTCTTCGGGAACTTACATGTAAATCTCCATATCTATATCCCCATGGGGAAAACACTAATCACATTTCATAATGCTACTATCAATCATATGACGTTTTGAGAGAAACCTTGCACCGTAAGGCGTGCATCATATCGCATTATTTCATTCATCTCATAACGCGCCCTTTCCCACTTGTAACATAATAAGGTCACCTTGGGCAGTGTAGGAACGACAAGTCCAAACACACTTTGGTAAGGAATTTAACCTGGATTGTAATTTCAGTTGTCTAATCAGTTCTATGTTGCCACTTAATTAACGGAACACGGTTCGATATCGTCACTTTTCATTTATGTCGATAGCTACCATATAAGTGAAAATATCATCGATGATAATCTCATTTCAATTCCATTTAGCTCATCCAAACTAGTATACTGGACCAAGAACTTCAAGTCTCGGGAGTAATCCGGATTAATCTCATGAGATGGAAATGATTTGAGATAGCGATCGAGTTTAGATTCATTGTTGTGCCGTGTCTTCCTCTTCTAGGGAAGTGAATCCTATGAACCGAATGATCTATCGTGCTCCAGGCCAAGACAAATTGATTGGCTATCCGCCTGTGTACCAGACCATCCAACAGGGGCGTCTAAACCATCCAATAGAAGCGGCATATCCTCCAGGGATGTTGACTCAGTGTCCGTTAAGTATGCCTATCTTTGCAGACATGTTTGCAGCTGGTATATGATCTCGTCACTTTAGCTAGATTAGAGAAATGCGTCTAGAGCAACATTCTGAAAACTAGAATTCATCACACTTGCTTATCATACTTGTGTGGTATGGGGATTGAGATGAGACATAGTGGGCAACGTCCATGCAAATTCGCGCTGTTCTCCAGGAACGTTGACGTTCTTATCTCTTCCTAACGGCGGGAAGATTGTCTCATTAAAGTGACAACCCGTAAATGAGCGGTAAAGAGATCGGGTGCAAGGGCTCTAAGAGAGCTAATGTGAAGGAGAATCATGATCGACAAAAGATACACATCCTTCTTTGAGGACCTATGTTGGTACGTTGCGGCGTCGTAACTTGGCACATGGAATGCATACCTAAATGCATAAATATGAAAATTGTCAGGTTCGTACCCAGTAACCAACTATAACGTCATATAGGTTGGGTGACAATGGGCCTCAAGGCGGACCAACATAACTGCATACAAGGATTGCATAGCCCTAGGCAGAAATTGAAACCTTGGTACTTTTACCAAAATTGGGGCGATCATTTAAATTTGCGCTTTATGATTGCTAGGCGATCTTATTTGGGGTGAACATGCAATACTTTATCGAAAACCGTCAATATAAACTCTCCGGCATTATCTAGTCTCCCGGACCTTAAGGGATAAGTAGGGTGGTGAACCCTTAATCGGCCATGAGGTTTAGCAGTAATGTGTGTGGACAAAAATGTGACCAGTTTGTCGATTCATCAACCAAAATCATAAGTATTTATATGGTCTGCATTTTGGTTGGATTAATCCGTATTTTGGTGCATATAGCACCAAAATTATGACAAAAAATCACTAAGAGGCATGGATATTTGATTTAGAAAATTCAAAATTGAGGCGCCTATATAAAAAAAAAAAAATCAGAGTTTGATACTTAAAACGCTATTGTTACACTATTGTGAGTTCAATATATTAATATTACACTTATATTAGACTCATGAATCAATATATTAATATTACACTCCATTATTTTTTTTAATTCATTTTTAAAAAATAATTCCTTACCCCATTGTGCCTTTATTTATAGTAGTAGGGAAGGTTAATTCTTTACCCTTTAGGATTACAACATTTAATAAGTAATCTACTCCTAATAGGAATATAAGATACATTCCCATATCTACTAGGATTTACACAATTACATTCCTATTTCAATAGGACTGCAACATATTCAAAATTATTTTCACAATAATGCTACAATTTAGCAATAATTATCTACGATTAAAGATATTTTCTTTCCAAAATAGTTTAAAATATTTTTAAATCCCTCAAAATCAAACGTACCAAAATAAGTTTTTCTTTTAGTACGTTAAAAGAAAATAGGATCGAGAATAATATAAACATACCAATACACAATATGTACAAAATAAAACATACCAAAATAAAAATAATGTACCAATATTAACAATATGTATCAAATGAAACGTACCAAAATTGCAAATAAACGTACAAATTAATGATTTTTGTAAATTCAAACGTACCCGCAGATATTATATACGTAATGTATTGTACCTAATAATAATTCGTAAACAACCATACATAAAAACAAAACAGCAAAAAAAAAAAAAAAAAAAAGAAAGTAATTTCACAAAAAAATTGAAAAAATTACACGAAGCTTTTATATTGATCACCAACTATTTGAAAAAGAAAAAAACCATGTGGAAAAAAGAAATAATATTAAATGTTTGCATAACAAAAAAAAAAAAAAAAGTGATCAAAAAAACATATTTGAAAAAAGAGAAAATATAGTTTAATTAACAATATCTCTATTAAATAAGAAAAAGTGCATCATGCAGATAAAATAATAAATTAAAAAATTATTTTAATTTTAAAAATAAAGGTGACTATTGATCAAAGTACTTTAATCAAATTTAAAAAAAAACACAGATATTTAATCTAAATGATATAAAAAACTGTAAGAGATTCCAATTTTCACTTTATATATAAGCATCAAACACTCTTCTTAGTTTGAAAGGCCTAATATTAGGTATAAATGCAGAGAGTGAATAGAGAAAAGTCTTGAGAGGCTAAAGGGGTAATATGCCATTATCAACAACTGAGCACACATGTTAAAATGCAATTTGTCAGGAATGAGAAATGACGTACGCCCAAATGTTTTTTTTATTGCATACGTGAGCCCTAGTAGCAGCATTGTGAACCCCGAACCCCCACCCCACCTCCTCTCCCACCTGCCAACCCCAAACCATCAATGGTTACAAGTTTCTGTGAGCGGGTAGTAAGACCATCATATCAGAAGAACACACAGATGCCAATGAAACTATCTTAAAATGTAACTTTTCATAGATTTTCTGTCATTTTATAGTTTAATGTTAATTCTCATGTCAATAATATAAAACATTAGCAAAAAAATAAAGTGATAGAGAATCCATGAAGATGAAGAATCCTATTTTTGAGAGCCTCCTTAGCATTTAGCATTTTTCGTTTTTTTTTTCACCTCAACTCTACAACTTGACTATTGCCAATTCTTTATTAGTGTTTAATTATATTTAAGGCCGACAAAATCTTAGATGCTAATGATTTCTTATAACATGTCGAGTAGTGGAGCGAGCTGGACATGCACTATTGGTTTACTAAGTTATGTTTGGGTAGTTTTCCAAGTCCCATAAAGTCGAGAGTTTTTAAAAAAAATGCTAGATCGAGAGCACTAGGAATTTTTTACACAAGCATTACAAAAGCAAATCATGAGAAGGACTTGTAAATTCTTATTTGGAATGATTTTACAAATTCATCTTACATGTTTTCGTATGCTCCTAAAGAACATTTTAGTCTTTAGTCCTTACTATCTACATTGCATAGTCTATCTCTTAATAACTTAGTCTCAATATTTTTAAAATATTTTTTTTTTTTCCAAACGATAACGATAATGAGTTATATAATTGAAAGTTAAGAGAAAAGGAAATCGACAAGAATTGAACCTGCTTCAAAATATATAATGTTATTCCCTTCCATCATTGCCCTCAACATCCTATACCTCAGATCTTTTAGATTCAGAAAATCCTAACTTAGCCTTTGTGTTCGTTCAAGTCCGGGGATATGCATAGCAGTCAACATGTAGATCCGTAATGACCACGAACGTACAACCGCCTAGGTTAGCTTAGCTAGCTACCTATGGTGCCTTTACATATATTAATATAGTTTTAGTTTCATGTTGAGCATGCTTCTTTACATATATTAATATAGTTTTAGTTTCAATTGAATTTTGTGTTGGTTTAATTACTAATTATGTACTTAATCACTTCGATTCGATAGTTACGAATTTAATAACTAATCAACACATCACTCCTTAATTATATATATACTAGCATTTGCTTATACACTTTATGTGTATGAATACATTTTTTTAGAAAATGAGAAGGAGAGGGAGAGAGAGAGAGAGAGAGGGAGGGAGAACGTGGGGGAAGCGGGAGGCTTTTGTTTTTGTTTTTATTATTTATAATTTTAAATATTAGAGATATTTTAACATCACCTATAGGTGAGGTTTTAATAAAAAATAAAATAAAATTTGGACCTATGAAATTACATTATTGCCCTTTTTTGTGTGATAGAAGACTAAGTTGTCTTTTCATCCTCTTTTGGTTGACAAATAATGTTTCATTATATATATATATATATATATATATGTATGTATGTATGTATATATGTGTCTATATATATATATATTCACAGTCGACATATGTAATGTAATATGTAATATGTAATATTTGTCTTATGGGTATCTCGCTTATCATGCAAATGCATACGTTTAATGATAAGGAATTTGTTTTTCCTATAAGTATTATTTTCTTGTCAAAGTTGCATTATAATATAAGTGTGTCCTATTGTTAAATTGTATATAAAAAACACTCGATCAAATAAAATGATAACATGATTATCACTTATTCGAGTTCATATTCTCTTAGTGCGAGAACATTTTCTTAAAAAGTATAGTTATTTGATCAAGCCGTCGTTCGTGCCTAATTAGCTTCCTCCGAGTGTAAAGAAAAGCATAAGGGTGATGCACAAGGATAGATGAATAACCAAGAACATCAATAAGCTACAAATATGGAGGTCTTCTCTCTTGTAGAAAAACACTGATGCCTAAACAACTTAGTGGAAGAAGCATTAACTTGCAAGCTTATATAACACACACTAATTAAACTAACAAATTAAAAACAGACTCGTCAATGTTAAAGCAAAGTTGTGGTGGTGTTGTCTAATCAAAATCCATGCTCTCTCCTTGATAATATTTTATACACATTGCAAATTTGCAATGAATGGCCATGATAGACTTCTTTAATTTGAACAGAGATGATCGATCAAGAAGTTCTAAACTAGCCAATTTCGGAACCTATTCTTTTTCCGTTTTTGGTATGAAATTATTCCTATGCTCACTCCTTCTTTATCTTCATTATTACAATAATATCTAACAAACATCACCATGTGGAACTAGCCCTTATTTTATATTCAGCAGTACCTGCCACCGTTACAAAACTTGTTAAATAGCCGCAGTTTCTAGTCACAAATTAAGCATCACTACCTAATTAACACTTCTAATTAGCATAGCTTGTGATTGCTCCAAGCTATATTTTGCTTGTTCTCAATCCCCTATCCCTTCATAGAAATGGCGACCAGTATCTTCGTGATAACCATTCTTATGGTTGCCCTCCTTCTAGGCCAAAACTTTGATTTGATAGCAGCATCAAGGCCACTACAAATACAACCCCCGGTCGTCTTCCACAAGGAATCCTTGAGCAAGCCAAAACCTCCTTCCACTGCGACGTTTACTATAAAGCATTACAAGAGGACTGAGTCATCGGGAGGCGGTGATGCCTTCCGGCCAACTTCTCCTGGTCATAGTCCTGGCGTTGGCAATCATCAGGCACCTAGTACACTACTCTGATCTGCATGTTGGTTGAAGGATAATATATAAAACATAGACTACAAATCAAAACAGTTGTATCCTTCAACTTATGTATTCTAATGCGGTGACTCCATGTATCGGTTCTCTCCAGTCTTGTGGAATCTATGAGTTAGGGTTTTTCATGTGAAGGTAGTGACGTGCATGCCATATATATGGTATTATGTTACCCAGCTATACGTGTATTGAGTTTGTTTATCATGCATTGGGGTTCTTGCTTTGAGAAAATTATTTTAATCACTTTGTAGTTGAGGGAAGTGTGACAGAAAGAGCTTGGAAGTGCTTATGAGTTATGTAAGAATTTTTAGATATACTTTGAAGTACAGTACTTATCACATGTTTGCTTAGAAAGTGTTTCCAAGTGCATTTCTAGGAAGCATTTTGATTTTTAATAAAGTTGTTGTTATGTTTCTAATTGGTGACTCAAAATGCTTCTGACATAATAACTAAAAAACACAATGGCAGAGCCAGAAAACCAAACTAAGAGGGGCCTTTAAACCATACAAAAAAATAGACAAAATAATTGCAATATATTTAATGGGAGAGAAATTAAAGGTTTTGTTTTTTGTATTGGCATGGAAAATTTTAATCAAACAAGAAAGGTGGAGCTATAAATTTTGTATGAAAAACATAGTATTGAAATGATTATACCTAAGAACAAAACCTTTTTCTTTGTATCATTCTTGTTTTTATTTCTAGAATGGTAAGGCTTACGTCCCCCTTCTTTTTCGTGTATTATTTTTTAATGTCTCTATTTTATGAAGATAAGATTTATATATTTCCTGACTAGGTGTAACTTCTTTTTTCATTATCAATAAAATTTTCCTCATACCGTCGAGGTTTTCCCAAAAGTTAAAAAAAGAAAAAAAAAGAAATCCTATTTATACATATAGACCTGGCATTTGTGTCGTGTTTCCGGTGTTCATGTCATTTTTTTTACATACCCAATATCTTAACGGGTCGTGCCGTGTAACACCTATTAAAATAAACAGGTAGTATGACCCAACCCGAAATCTACCCGTTAATATTAACGGGTCACCTGACCCGTTACCCGTTAAAGAAAATATATTTTAAATCAATAAATAATTAATTGAAAAACATAATACTAAATTAGTATCAAAATACCACATTGTCACATAAATATTACTTCAAAACATAAAAACAAGTTTTGTCTTGCAAGTATTACTATAAATAGTTTTTTTAATTATGTACAAGTTTCCAATATTCTCATGCATTGCATGTGTTGCAACATGATAATCGTGATGTATTTGAGTATGTTAATGATTACTGGAAAGCAAGCTTTTACTAGGAAACATATCAGCTTGTCATGCATCTATTTTCAGATTTGGATATAAGCCGAATGTTGATACTATCATAAATGGTGTGAGGCCTCCAATTACGAAGATTCCTTCTGGAAGACCAAAGAAAAGTAGGATTAAATCTGCGGGTGAAATCACTGGGACTAAGAAGACTATCACTTGTAGCAGGTGTGGATGTCCGGGACATAACAAGGTTTCATGTAAAGTTGTTATACAAGACGATTGATTTTTTTAATTTTTATTTTTAGAGACAGGAGTTATTGGTGACATGTAATAGATTTTCAGTTTGGAGATGTTTATTTTGTTTCCAAATAATGTTTTGGATTATGTAATTCTAGATTTAGAGTTTTTTTCGACTATTATATATGAATGCAATGTTTTAGTATTTTCAGTTTTATGAAACAGTGTTTTCTGTTTAATAAACAGTTAATATATAGATCCATCCATAAATAGCTAAGTTTATGATTTGTTGGTTTCAACATCTGTTTTCTAGTTTGTTTAAGTTAATGTGAGTTACATTTAAAGTTTCAAAGTGAATACAAGGCCTTTGTAGTAGGCAACTATGTTTGGTTCTCAATGTTGATCTAGTTGAGAGAAAATTGAAAGAAAAAAAGGCATAATTGATGCTAACTAATGATTATTACTCATTTATTTCCAAATAGTACATCTATAAGAAACATGATTCTAAGACTTAGTCATTCAATTTTTTAGTTTGATTGTCATTTTTAATGGAAAATTCAAGATATATTATTATGGAGTGTAATATTATACGTACAAGACCATACGACAAACTTAATTACTGATAAAATGAAGACCTTACTAAAAAAAAAAGAAGAGATTAATATTAATATTGGCATCTTATCGAATTACCATCATGTTAACTATAAATTATGTGACATGTTTATTACTTTTGGAGGACAAACTTAATTACTGATAAACAATTGTTATTTTTAAAGAAATAGTGTCGACAGTTTTAGAAATAATTGTTTATGAATGCAGAAATAATGATACTTATTTTTAGAAAAAGCCCTGTTTATGGCTTTTTATGTTTCAACATCTTATTAATGTTAATTTGCTATATAATTTTGGCCATTTTGTTGTTCAACATACATTTATACATAGCGAACTGCATGAAACTTTAGATTATGAAATGTATGTTAAACCACATTAACTCTAAACTTGAACAATACGTAGTATATGTGAAACCACATTAAAACTAAACTTGAACAATATGTAGTATATGTAAAGGGAAGTGTTATTGGCATTCCAAAAATCTCATTCTACACTCCTAACAAGTGTAGTTTTCTTTTTCCTAATATAGAAAGTTTGGAGTGTAGAATGAGATTTTTGGAGTGCTAATAACAATTCCTATATGTAAAACCACATTAAAACTAAACTTGTAGAATTTGTAATATATGTGAAACCACGTTAAAGCTAAGTTGTACTTTTAAGAAGTAAATGCACATAAGGATTACATATAATCCATATTATGAAATTTGATTCTAATGTCCAATACTTGTGAGTCTCTATGAGATTTCGATAAATGCTTCTTGTTCCTTTGTCTAGCTGAATTCATGGTTCATCAAATTGGTTATATCTTTGTGTGCCTTTTTAACTTGGTAATCTTTGATATGTCCTCAAACTTTCTGGTTGTTTGAGAGTTGATCAATAAAGCTCATCATGTATAACCCGCAATCTGACCTGAATTTACAAATATATTCAAGTTGTGAATGAATATGAGGATTGAAGAAAAATGAAATTTGTTATAGATAGTTGCTGCAAAAAATAAAAAATAAAAAATAAAAAAATCAGAACATACTTTTTTTGGAATTGTATGAAAATTTTACATTGTTTCTTAAATTGTAAAGGGCACAAAGTGTATGTATAAGTAGAATTGTTGTAAAAAAAAATTTTACTTACGAGTTGATTTCTGTTGTGCACATGTTCTGTCTTCATTGACTTGGAATTCAAATTCACTTTTGATGGAATTGATTTTCTTCATTGTCTTTTTAGCTGAATCCATAAATTTGAATCACTAGTTGATTCTCTTACCTTGTCAAGCTAGTAGTGGACAAAGTTTCCCTGCATAAAATTGTAGAGATCAATAATATACTTGTTTTTAAGTTAATATGATAGAGTTTTTTAGGGATTGTTTGTTGTTTTGCTTACCACTATTGCTGCATTTTCCTAGTAGCAATCAAATTTGAGATCCTCATCTTTTGAAATTTGTCAAAGATAATTGTAATGTGTTGTTTCTATAGTATTGGTGTCCAAAACTACCAAGGAGAAGTGGTTGTAATGAAATAATGGGAACAAAATCTATGATACTTTTCCATATTGGTCAATCAATTGTCTGTAGAACCTTTCGTTGTTTTGCATAGTGCTTCAATGCTTTGTTCATTGATGTTGTGCTGGTTTAATGAAATCAATTTTAGTAAAGAATGATTCATGAAACTAATGTCTAGTTTGATATTCATGAAACATCATAATCACATACTTTATATGTTCATACAACTGTATATAGAGAACTTTAGTTTCATTTTTTGACATGATGTAGAAAAAAACATCAATTAATTTTGCGTCAATTGATCCATCAACAAACAATGACGTCAAATCACTTCTCAACACAACAAGCTCAGTGGTCATCCTCCATGTCTTCGACATCAACTAAAAATAGTCCCTGTGTAAAAAAAATAAAACAAAAAACATTACACACACACACACACATATTTTTGTAGTACATAATTTTAAATGTTGTATACAAAAGAATTTGTCAATAATGTAAACTTATAGTTGATATTGTATGTAGTATTCCTTGATTTTTTTTCTTTTGTCTTTTGATTCAGCAGCTTGTATACCCTTGTTATCTTCTTCTTTTGTTATCTTCTTAATTGCCTTTTTTTAGGTTTCTTCTCTGGTTCTTAAATGATAGCCTTCAAATTGAATTTCACACAAGTCTTGGGAGGTAATTCACCTTTTGTTTCTTCAACTTTTGTGACTTGCATTTGTGTTGCTTCAACTTTTGTCTTCAAAGGTCATTCACCCTTAGGGTTCTCCTTCTCATTCTCTTTTTCATTAACGGGTTCCAAAGTTTCTTCTTGTGATTGCATGACCGATGGACTCTCACTGTCACTCATTGCAAACTTGTATTTGATCTTCATTTGTTTTTTTTTTTTAGTGTGACCATAGTCTATTCCTAGATCAAGATTTTGTTTGCTATCATCCCTGACACGTACATTCTAGACCAATGTTCTTGTCTGCTCCTTCCCCTCAGTGGCATATTGTTTTCCTTCATTGACATTCTTTTGAACATCCTCCGCTATTGGTATAATTGGTTCCGCTGTCGGTGTTTTTCAACTTCCATTTCAGCCATATTGACATTGGTTCCATTATTGGTGTCTTCTTCTGAACTTGTATTTTAGCCGTATGTGGTATTGGTGGTGGTTCTTTCTTATCTTTCAAGGTGTTTGGAAGTCCTTGTGCAGTAGCATTCAAATCTGGAATTTTGTGAGGGTTCCATTTCAACTGCATTTGATTGAGCTTTTTTTAACTTCTTTTTCAAGCTCCCAATATGTTTCAGATAGTCATTGATCTTCAAAGTATTTGCACTGGTCTTTGTTTGAATCTTTAACATTTCGGCTTTATGTGCATTTGTAATCTTTTGATGAATCTCTACTTTCTGGAGAACCTTTTCAACTTCACCGTTTAGCATTTTGTTCGTATGGTTGAGTACCAAGCATTCTCTATTTGATGCATCCACTGCATATGCCATCATTTCCCTGCAGGTTATATACCTTTTCTCAGCAATGCTTCTAGCTTTCTTGAACTCATTGAATAACTTTTCACTCAGAACTGTATCCATGCCAATGATGTGTTTTTGGACTGTGGCATCAAGCTTGATCATTTCCTCACCAAACAGTTTGTCAAATTTTGTTTGGGCTTCATTGATGCGGATATTCTCTGGTTCATCAGTTTGCCCTGTGTTTTTGTTCACATTCTGATCATTTCCTTCATCGTTGTTGATCACATTACGATCAAGCCCAATTATGTTTTCCATGTTTTGTCCTTCTTCATTTTTAGAATATGCCTCAGCAATTTCGGCATCAGTTGTCTTGCATTTCTTTGCTATATTTTTATGCCTTTTTTCCTTTGAAGATTGTTCTTCTAGTTGAGTAGAAGGAACTTCAGACTCAGCATGCACACAATAACATTATATATTTTGTTAATTTTCACAAAATGTCCAACATTTTTTCTGGAAATTGAGCACACTATTTATGAAATATACACACTATTTCTGAAATTAACCAACACTGTTTAAGAAATATACACAATATTTATGAAATTAACTAACACTAACATCTCCTATCTTTCCATTTAAAGGAGTCTATCCCACTGCTTAAGTATGACAAATGTCTGACACTATTATATTGGACATAAAGTCTTGCCCCGACCTATAGACACTCTCTGTATGAAATTAACCGATACTGTTTATGAAAAAGACACTCTATTTATGGAACTTCAACATAATTACTCAAACTATTTATGCAAAGACAGTATAAGCCATAGTTTTTTTATGGAAGAGTATAAAAGACACATTTAATGAACCATATTTTTGTAGATTCAGTTAATTGTTTATAGATGTTATTGGTCATATATGATAGTTTTTTGTTTGGAGATTATTCTGTACCTCATGTGGTACGTCTTCTCCTTTTAACTCATCTTCATTGTTTGATTCATCCCCTTGAGTATCAGGTTGCTTTCTTTTATTCGCCTTCTTTATTTTTGTCGTTGTTTCTTTGTAGGTTCTTCATGTGGCTATTCAGAAGGAATGGTATCCTTAATCTGCAAACAGTCACATTAGATAGGTGTCATTCTATATGATAAGTCAATATTTTTGTGTTGGAAAACACCTTTTCAAAGCAAAATGTATTGATTATTGATGATTACTTTGATTTTTTTCCACTAGGATTTCCTTGATTGCTTTGTGGATCATGCTTGCGTCCCATCTTGTGAATATATGATACATGAAATCATGTTTTCTCATCCGTCTATTGTCTCAACTAGATTTGTGTGAAGACATATCCATTATCCAGTACTATATGAATTAAGGAAGTGATGTTAGTTTGTGCAAAATTTTGTAAGAAACAATTCATGTTATTTTTATTAACTATTTTTGGTTACTTACCAAAACAAGAACGGTGCATCCACTTTTGATAAGGCGGTCATCGTCACCAAATTTGGTTGATTTGTTAGTATTCGGCAAATTGATTCCTTAGTTTTTCAATCCGAAGATTTGGACAACATCATCATTGGAAATCCCCTGTGATTTATGACACCCAAATTCGAACTTTTGGTATTTTGGGTTGTAGCAATTAATGATTTTGATCAAGTCCATGTTGGACTTCCTTTTCCTCTCTAACATAATCAAAGTCTCATCCATGTATGTCTTTAATAGACTCTAAAATGACATCTTTGCTAGTTCATCATAGACGTCTTGACGTCGTTGTAACATAGGGTTGTAAACTTTCATTTCATTTGCAAGCCCAGTCATGTTGCATCTGTATTAGTTTAGCTTCTTTTTTCTTAGTTTTACCCTTCTTTACAGGTTTTTTCATTGTTTTCACCTGTAACAATGAAAATTGTTAGGGTATTATTTATTGAAAGATAACAAAAAAAATGCATGTTATTTATGAAACTACGCAAAATAGACTTACTCATTTTATGTAATGGTACATGTACCAAAATAAACCGCATTGGAAAAAAACTACACACCAATGGCAAAAACTAACCAAAAATATGATATAACTCACAATATTTATGAAATATGTCATGTCACAACCCGTCCCTAACTTCGATTTTATTAATTTCAAATGAGTGAATTGACGAAAATGCTCATAGAGGTAAGAATTTTGACTTCCGTTGACCATCATTTAGAGAGACGCATGACTTATTCTGTTAGCGTACATGTGTAGTACTTCACGATATGAATGCATGGGCACAAGCAGAATCAAATTTGGAGTTACGATGGAGAATTTACAAACTTATGATCGTGAAGGGCGATTTGGTAATTTCATGTTTCGAGATATTTTGCGGCTTGTTTTGTGAGCCATGTGGAGCTCACACCCCATACTCCTCCCTCACTTCTGTGTCCCTTATCTTCCCGGCCCTTCTCTCATTTGTCATTCTTTCTCTTTATCTTTTATTTTTACTCTTTCTGACTTAAACTCTCTATTCTTCTTTTCACTTAAACTCTTTCTTTTTCTCTGTGAATCGAGGGCTTCACCACCACACCACCTACAGCTATCGCCACTTCGGTGAGTTCTTAGGCCACCTACAATATGGCTCATCTCATCCCTTTCACTTATACCTCAAATCTCTTCTCCCAAACTTCATCGCTCGTCCTTTTCCTCCCTGTACACTGATACACAGCTGCACTACCTTACCATTGCCAATGAACTCTAGACCCTCACATCACCAGACTACCGCCATCTCACCCTTACGAACTTAACCCCAAGTTTGGGTTACTGGAATCTTGCATTGGACCTCAAATGGAGCTCTGTTTTAGATTTGAATTTCCGGCGAGTTTCCATGAATCCCGACCAAGGTAAGTGTTAGGACCTTTCTCTCAAGGTTTGGATGCATTTTGTTAGAAGCTGTTGGAACGAAGGAATGACTTCCCCAAAATTCTGGGAAACTTAAGATCCGTGGCCATCTGGCCACTTTTAGACCAATATTTTGGTTAACACTGATTCCCTACATTTCTAGCTTCAAATTAGTTTTTGTATCGTCGATTTTGGTGGTGAATTGAGCTAGATAGCAGCTCTAGAAGTTGGCCTAGAAATCAGGCCGAACCTATGTTTCACGAAGACGACGAGTACGTTTGTACTCGCAGGCGTGTGGGTGCACTGGACTCGTGAGGATGGTCGGTGCGTACGACGCGTGGAGGAAACCAAGGTCCCTCCTTAGGTTTCTTGACGTGCTAAATCCGAATCTACCGTCCATTTTTCGAAATTCGATAGTTTTAAAATAGTTTCTTTATTAGCCGTACTTTGTACGAAAACACGTTTATACGTTAATACATTATATATTTACGTAAATGGTTTCATTTCTAGGTGAAACGCATCGCAAGGATCTTCGATGCCCACAAGGCGGGTTCCATATATACATATATTTGTTTAGGTTCCATATATACATCTAATAATGAATTTTTATATGACTGCCATAATTAAATTAACATTCATAGGAAATTACATAATGATGAGAATTAGGAAATCATTATAAATCTTATGGGATGCCTTAATTAAATTTACGGCTATGAATAATATTATGTTGACTAGAATTATCAAATCATTGTGGCATGACCATATTTATGTTATCTGCTCATCGTTTGCTTCACCGGTGTTAGTACTCGTCTGGGCTAAGGCCAATCTTTCACGTGTATATTCACATCACATCGTATGCTCACTTTGGATCCATTGTAGGTGTCAGTCCTATCCTAGATTGCTAAAGGAAATTAGGACTTGTATGTGATGCGCATAACGGCAGTCTTCACATGATTGTAGTACTGCAACGTATATCATAGTTACACCTAGTCTTGTTCATGTAAGAATATCTCTGCATGAACTCGTGTGTCAGCATGTGTTGATGAGCACTCGATATGATATGTTTATTTATGCAAGAATATGTGATTATAGACATCATGTGTTTATTTACTTTGTGACGTATTGCATTCTTGAGATACTGCTAACTTTGGTAAGTATTTTCTACTATACGTAGTATGTATATTTTGGAAACTATACTTGTTTTACGGTGAGGGGTTATTATGTTTTTGGAAAGGTTTTTACAAATCTTTATTTTTAGGCCCATTCACCCTTATTTTTTTCGCCCTTCCGAATTTTAGTGACAATGTTCGTGTCTACGAGGATTTCTGGGAAACGCTGATATCGGAGACTACTCCTAATGGTATAAGTCTTATTCTAATTTTACTGTACTTTACTTATGCTCTGACATCACGTGTCAAATGGGTTATTTCCCGCTCATGTGCGCACTCTTATATTTAGGCATTTTTAGGTTTAAATTTATTCATATTTTCCACATGACTACACTTTATGGCTTCGTCACCCTTCTGGTGTCAGCCAGCTCAGCTCGATTCGGAGTCGAGGTGGACATTCAGGGTCGGGGTGTGTCAGTTTTGTATCAAAGCATAAGTTTGGGCAGTATTGCGTTCATCACACTCGTGATGTAAGCGTTCTCGGTTCTTGAGCCTAATTTTCGAATCTTGCCACCTCATTGATCACGAAAAATGTATTAGCTTTTTCTAAGTTATGGGCTACTTAGATGACTTATTGACCTTCTAGAAGAGCATTATGATGATCGCCTCAATATTTTAAGCAAGAACCTCCCTGCCAAGGAAAATTCCGATTTGGATTGAGTTGATGGTCCTGATGTAGGGCTAATGTATTGGTAGTTATGCACAACCAGAGATTTACCTGTCAATCCCACTACTACTTACCAACCCTTTTGAGTTAGGAAATCATAAATAGCTTTGATTCCTTGGCAGTACTAATTAGAATACCACATATCAGAATTCCTATGAAGTTTACTTTTCGTCAAAATTTTTGGAAATGTCTCAAGTGAGGATGTGGTGCTAAAATGGTAGCACTCGATGGAAGAACATCTAGGGGCAATCACCTTTGGTCCCCGACTTTACAACTTTTTCAAGCGTATTCAAAATTTTGGATCTTCAGGTGAAAGATCGATTTCCTAAGTCTATTCTAAAGTAGGTATTAGCAAATCCTTTTTTCGGCCTTAGGACTTTCCAACCAAGACTAGCTTCCAAAAATTTCTTTTGGTATTGTACTCGTCATTTCGATGAGTATAGGCATGGGAGTACGAGTTATTATACCTACAGTTAGCAGAAATCCAAGAAGCAGTAATCAATTTCCCTATAACTAATGAAACCACCTCAGATGACCAATTCCTTACCAATCATCCAAACCATGCACTTGAGCGAGCTTTAACATGTAATCAACCTACGGTGGCGCTACTAATTGACAATATTGCCCGATATCTAGGAACTGTCAACCAGTATTCAGGTGGTATGATTTCTAATACTAGACACGTGCTAGTATATGGAAATGATAACTTTGTGCCAGAACGTTAATTCACAATTTCAAGGTAACGAACAGTACTAAATCACATAAATGCGTTAATTAGCGACGCGATTGTCAGACTGATTAACAGTGACTACCTGAGCTGAAGAAATTAAATCGTGGAAACATAGTAGAATGCCTTTTAGGAGGACAGTAAACTCACAGTTATGTTAACTGTTTTACCCATCTAGGTAACCAGAACATTCTCGACCATGCTTCCATGTGGTCATTTTCATCGACAAACATTAGAATTGAAGCATGAGTTAATTTTCCGCTGTAAGAGTAATTTGAGTATCGAAAAAGCCATGAAGACCTATTAGTACGTGTCGTAAGGAAAGCAAGTAGTATGGAACGTTTCAAGGACGAATATCTTTGGCGTCATTTCCCAAAATTTTATCTGGGATATCAACAAATTGTAAAGTGAAGTACACCATCGATCCACTTTCTTGTACTACACAAATTCTCCTTGCATCATATCGAAGGACTCTTTCAACTTTGAGAAAACTTAGTTACAAAAGCTTACCGATTAGGAAGTTATCCAACCAAACACTTTATCTAAGGAACCTTAAACCTATCCGCGAAGGCAAAAGACTGAACCTTTAGGATCGTAACTAGAATTTAGCAACTCAATCTGGAACCGTTAACCCATGCTTCGAATAGATGGTCTACTCGACCAACCTTTTGAGCCCGAGCTTTCTTCCATAGCCTGACAAATTCGTTGTAGTCTTACAGACAACTTTCCCACCTACTTCAGCAACGAGATTGAATTTTCTAAACACCAACAGTCAGCTTTATACCAAATTTCTCGAATATTAGCTTTGTTTAGATTGGTACTTTTCTTGGAAGATGTTATCTCAACATATAATATTCTTTTCATTTTCTCAAAAGGTTGTAGCTAAAGAAAGTGTGACATTCCCATAAATTTTCGTGAATTATGAGTTATCTTTGGTCTTGTCAATTTTATCGGCAGTTCGTTAACGACTTTTCAGCTGTACTGTTTTTCTATCCTAGTTGGCTGAGGAAAGATTAGTTTAGTTGATACGTGGAATATGAATAAAGTTGTGACAACTGAGGTGTTGTCTTGTTTCGACCATTGTTCGTACGCTTTTTTATGACACCGATTATTTTGAAATCTATTGTGATGTTCCACTAAATGCTTTGGATGCGTACCGATGTTGCATGACAGGGTATCACTTATGTTTCCCAATGATTGAAACCTTACGAAATGAACCATCTTATTCATGACATAGAGTCAACAGTTACTATCTTTACTTGAAAATCGAATGACTCTTCTCTGTGGAGAAATATGTCCAAAATATTAATCAACCTTAGACCTCTCAAATACATCTTCATTTGAAAAGAATTAGATTTCTGACAATGGCGATAGAGGAACCAAATCAACTCCTATGATTACACTATCGTGTATCACCCCAGTTGTACAAAAGTAGTTACAGTTTACTGCAGCAAAAGACATAGTTACCCAGCATGTCCTACCTCATTTCAATTGGAATTCATGAGTATTGATATGATGTTATCTACAAACCATCAAGAAATCGTTCGAGTGGTTATAATCACTTCTTGTATCTAAACGGAGATAGGGAAATATCACCATAAGCTCTCGGTACGAGGTATCTTGTACATGTGGAGATTATGATGATGTTTCGATGATTATAGACAGACTTGACAAGTGAGCTCACTTTTTCGTTGGTCTAGAATGACTACATTTTAGACCAATTGGTAAAAATCCCTTATTCTTGAATTTATCAAAATTTTTTGGTGTTTTGTTTAGCGTCTATTATGAATATGATTTCATAATCACTTCTTTGTGCCGGAAGGCATTTCAGTCAACCTTGGGTACGTGTCTACCTTACTGCACTTCGTATTGTTTTTGGGGCAGACATATCATCTAGAAGTTTCGCTCAGACATTGAAATTTTAGTTGTGACCATTAATTCCTAAATCACCTAACAAATACTTTGTTGAACGAATCTTTACCATTAATGATTGAATATTCCAGAAGCTACCAGTGTAGCGAGATGTAATACGTTTAATCCAATTACCTTGTCATTTAAATTTGATGGGCTTGTTTTGACTCTCAAATTCTTGAGTGTTCATTTAGCCTTCTCGGACATAGTTCTTGCTAAATCCGAGAGAAATTCATTATCAATCTGCTTGCCAAGGTGTTGTGTACTACATTGTTTGGCTACATGGTGTGCATGCTGTTATTGTATCTCACTATGATGTGCATTTTACTTCCAAGTCTTTGGCAGTCTTCTTGAAGGCCATGTGTACGAAGTTTATGCCAGTAGCACATTTCACCCTCAAACTAATGGTTAGTTTGAACGAACTACTCAGACCTTAGTGGATGTGTTGCATTTTGTTCGTTCTACAATTAGCATGGTTGTAACATACATTTATCTTTATTTTAGTTGCATGTAACTACGGTTACAATTTTGGTTTTGGGTATGACACCGTTGGGACGTAGTATGGAGATTTTATGCATAGTACATGATTGACAAAGGAGTATTACGAACATGTATTTGAATAATCGAGATTACAATTTAGGAAATTGTGTGCTATTTGCATTGTCAAGCGAGAAGGTAGTACGTGAGCACGGTCGAGTCGCTAATCAGAGGATTTATATGTATCTCCCAATGAGGGGCATGATGGTAATTTGCACTCTTGGGATTTTGTTGCTTGCTTATTGAGACAATAGTGAGATGTCGATATCGCGAGCTGTAGACCGTAATATTAATAACTTATTTGTTGTGTTCGTTAAGCAAGTAGACAAGTAGGTCCTTTTACGTTAGCATTTGTATTTGTTTATTTAATTAGTTATTTATTGTTTGGGCTTGACCCAAAGATACTACATGCTTATCTTCAGAGTACATGACGCAACGAGTGCGTAGGTGAAAAATATTTTATGTTCAGTTTTAATTTCAGTACAATTATTTTAACTTTATGTTATTATATATATATATATATATATATATGTATGTATGTATTTTGATGTGATGTTATTATAGATATATAAATATTTTTGACTTTATGTTTTTATAAAAAGTATTATATTATAGTATTGTACTGAAGGAGAAGGGCATTATGAGTTTGGAGGCATGAAAAAGGAATCATTGCAATCCGATCGTGATGGAATGACATTCTCTTTTATGCAACCGCTCTAGCTTGATTTCTTCTTTATATATTTTCACTATTTTATGTTTAGCAATTTGTTTCAAATTTCGGGGACGAAATTTTTTTAAGGTGGGTAGATTGTGACAACCTGTCCCTAACTTTATGATTTTATTAATTTCAAATGAGTGAATTGACCAAAATGCCCCTAGAAGTAAGGATTTTGACTTCCGTTGAATCGTTTAGAGAGACGCATGATTTGTTTTTTTAGCGTATTTGTGTAGTATTCGAAGATATGAATGTGTGGGCATAAGCAAAATTGAATTTGGAGTTACGATTGAGATTTTACGGATTTACAATCGTGAAGGGTCATTTGGTAATTTCATGTTTATAGATATTTTGTGAGCCACGTGGGGCGCACACCCCATACTCCTCCCTCACTTCCGTGTCTCCCATCTTCCCGGCCCTTCTCCCATTTGTCACTTTCTCTCACTTAAACTCTTACTTTTTCCTTTCACTTAAACTCTTTCTTTTTCTCTACGAATCAAGGGCTTCACCACCACGCCACCTACGACTATCGCCACTTCGACAAGTTCTCAGGTCACCTACAATGTGTCTCATCTCATCTCTCTCACTTATACCTCAAATCTCATCTCTTAAACTTCATCTCTTGTCTTTTCCCTCCTTGTACACCGATACACAGCTGCACCATCTCGCTATCTCCGGCGAACTCCAGACCCTCACATCACCAGACTACCATCATCTCACCGCTACGAACTTAACCCTAAGTTTAAGTTACTGGAATCATGTTTTGGAGCTCAAACAGAGCTCTGTTTTAGATTTGAATTTTCGGCAAGTTTCCATGAATCACAACCAAGGTAAATGTTAGGACCTCTATCTCCCTTACCTTTTTCATTTGTCAATGAGCGATCTCAAGGTTTTGACGCATTTTGATAGGGTTTAGAAGCTGTTAGGGCGAAGGAAAGACTTCCCTAGAATTCTGGGAAACTCAAGATATGTGGCCATCAGGCCACTTTCAGACCAATCTCCCAGCCAACATCGATCCACGACTGGGCTTCCAATAGGTATAAACCGATTCCTAACATTTCTAGCTTCAAAATGGTTTTTGTATCACCGATTTTGGTGGTGAATTGAGCTAGATATTAGCTCTAAAAGTTGGCCTAGAAATCAGGCCGAACTTTTGCTTCGCGAAGACAACTAGTACGTTTGTACTCGCAAGCATGTAGGTGGGCATGGGCGCGTGTTGACGCGTGTGGGTGGTCAGCGTGTGGTTACCTATGTAGCCACCTGTGGAGGAAGTTTCTTTATTAGCCGTACTTTGTACGAAAATGCGTTTATATGATAGTACGTTACATATTTACGTGAATGGTTTCGTTTTTAGTTGAAACGTATCGCAAGGATCTTCGATGCCAACGAGGCGGGTTCGACCCAACAATCTGATTTGTGAGTGGGTCTTTTCTTTGATATATACATATAATTGTTTAGTTTCCATATATACACCTAATAATGAATTTTTTATATGACTACCATAATTAAATCAACATTTATAGGAAATGACGTAACAATGAGAATTAGGAAATCATTATAAATCTTATGGGATGCCTTAATTAAATTTACGGCTATGAATAATATTAGTTGACTAGAATTATTGAATCACTGTGACATGATTATATTTATGTTATTTGCTCATCGTTTGTTGCATCGGTGTTAGTACTTGCCTAGGCCAGGGCTAGTCTTTCACATGTATGTTCACATCGCACCATACGCTCACTTTGGATCCATTGTAGGTGCCAGTCTTGTCCTAAATTTCTATAGGCAATTAGGAATTGTATGTGATGTGCATAGCGCTAGTCTTCATGTGATTGTAATACTAGAGCATATATCATTGTTACACCCAGTCCTGTTCATGTTAGAATATATCTGCATGAACTCGTGTGTCAGCATGTGTTAATGAGCACTCAATATGATATGGTTATTTATGCGAGAATATGTGATTACAGACATCATGTGTTTATTTACGAAAGTTTGTGACGTATTGCATTCTTGAGATACTGCTGACTCAGGTAAGTATTTTCATACTATACGTAGTATATATATTTTGGAAACTATATTTGTTTTACAGCAAAGGGTTATTATGTTTTTGAAAGGTTTTTACAAAGCTTTATTTTTCAGGCCCACTCACCCTTATTTTTTTCGCCCTTCCAGGTTTTAGTGACAATGTTCGTGTCGACGACGATTTCTGGCAAACGCTGATATCGGAGACTACTCCCAATGGTATAAGTCTTACTTTCATTTTACAGTATTTTACTTATGCTCTGACATCACGTGTAAAATGGGTTCATTCTCGCTTATGTGCGCACTCTTATATTTAGGCACTTTTAGGTTTAAATTTATTCATAATTTCCGCATCGCTACACTTTATGGCTTTGTCACCCCTCTTGGTGTCAGCCATCACAGCTCGATTCAGAGTCCAGGTGGACATTCCGGGTCGGGGTGTGTCATGTCAAACTTTTTATGAAATATCCCACACTATTTTTGGATATGGAACAATATAACCCACACTATTTATGAATTATCCCACACTATTTATAAAGAAATGGAGCAAAACCAAACCAAATCAAACCTACATTGTTTATGAAAGGAATAAAACAAAACCAAAACAATCCTCAATATTTATGACATATAACTATTCAGAGTTGTTTATGGATCTAGAACAATATAACTACACTGTTTATGAAATATCCCACACTATTTATATGGAAATGGATTAAAACCAAATCAAACCAACCCACATTGTTTATGAAATGGATTAAAACAAAATCAATCAAACCAACCCACATTGTTTATGAAAAGGATCAAAACAAAACCAAATCAATCCACATTATTTATGAAGGGAGCAAATGGAATATTAGTCCAAAATAGTCGTCAATATTTATGAGATATAAAAATTGATAACTGTTTATGGATCTAGAACAATATAACTCCACTGTTTATATGGAAAAGGATCAAAATCGAATTTTTTTTTTCAGGAATGTAAGCATGATAGCCTAACTGTTTTGTGAAATTGATGAAAAATAACCCCCAAATTTTATGAGATGTAATAAAATAAACCCCAAATTGATCTAAATCAATATAACCCAAACTAACTGTGAATTTGAGGCCAAAATAACACACAATATTGCTTGAACTATCCTAAAGTCAAACATGAAATTGAAGAATAGTAGTAAACACACAGAATTTCATTTTCGAAAAAAATTGATTAGATATCAAAATGCAGTAAAAATAAAACTTTTTTTTTTTTTTTGGTAGTGTTTTCTAAGTAAAAATTTATAGATTATATGGAAACAAGAACATGCAAACAAGGATTTTAGTTTAGTACCTTTTGTTTGGAGGTAATTTGTTGCTCGTCGGGAACTTGTTGTTTGTTAGGAATTCATTGTTCTTCTGCCATTGCTGTGTAGATTTTGGTTTGAAATTTGCAATTTGAAGTTGGAATTGGGTTTTGCGGAAAGGAGTTCGAATTGGTTTGTATTTGCTAGTTTGTAGGAGTGGGTTGGTGTAATTAATGGTGGTGTAGTGGTGGATTGAATGTAGTAACTGTTGTGTTTGTAACGGGCCTGAGTTAAAGTTTCGTCAAGGGTATATTTGGAATAATAATTGTTATGCAAGTTGGGCTTTTATTTGAGCCTGCGTTTTTTGTTTTTTAAGGGCTTGGTTTATATCCTTATAATTAAAACTTAAGGCCTTTTTATTAAATAATAGTTTATGGTGGTTTTTGGTTAAATTAAAGTTAGTCCAAGTCCTTTTTGTTAACGCATAAACAACTACATTCTAAAAAGAAAGGATCCAGCAAAAAAATTTTAAATAAATATCGAAAAGGAGAGCGTGTATGTACACGTGCCTTTTATTTTTATTAAAATTACATATATATTGTGTGTTAACCAATTGTAGAAATAGATAGATTTGTATCTTAAAACAAAAAACCATACAAACCATCCTATTTGATGCTAACGAGGCAAAAGCAAATCCTTATTCAACGAATAATGCTTGTGTTCTTCTCATGGGAACTTCTTGTTCCTCTACTTACAATCTACACACTTTTATCGAACCAACATCGTAATTAAAACTAATTTTAAGCTCATTTAGAGTTTTGTGAAGGAAAAAGAGAGAAACACAATTCTCTCTCTCTCTCTCTAAGAGGTAGGTGGACCTAAAATAAACATCGGGCATGTCCAAGGCCCAACTTCTTCTTCTCACTTGAAACACGGATAGGTATTTTATTTGACATATGTGAACAGTGCGCTAGACTAGAGAATTCAAAAGTACTCTACAGGTGGCATTATGGGCGACAAACACTCTTTCGATTAACCCAGTCGCTTTTTTTTTTTTTACAGAGATAAATGTACTGTCTGGTGGCATTTTGGTAGTTTGAGGAGATTAAAGTTCAAGTTTCAATGTAAATTCTTATCTTGTGTCATGTCAGTAGTCACATCAAACTGGGAGCAAAGATAGTTATTTTGAGAGTAAAAAGCTTTTGTTGGAAGAAAAGCTTGTTCTATATCAGGTAGCAGAAAGGCAGAAGAAAAAAAAGACTCACAAAAGATTTTAAAACTCTTAACCTACTTTTTCAATTTCTTTTGTAATTTAGCATCTTTGCACTTGTATTTATGTTTTAAGCTATGCTACATTGCTGTTCTTCTTCTTCAAAAAAAAAAGCTATGCTACATTGTTTGTCATATTGATTTCCTTTAAGACAGGTTCATTCCAAAACACAACAACCTGCAAAAACTTGCCTAACTGGCGATAAAATTTGCTCGAATAGGTCTAAACTTACCCGATTTCATGTATTTCGCATTTCTTTCGAGTTATTACTTTGTTGTTGAATATTTCATAAGTAGTTAACTTCATTTCCCTTATGTTCTTTCATTTTTATACAGTCCATTATATATATATATATATATATATATATATATATATTTATATGAGAATTGCAAATTGAGTTGAACTGATATGCAATCAATTTGTAGTTATCACTCGCATACATAAAGAAATTATTTGAAGTTCTTTATAAAATAAGGCATAGAAAATAATGGATATTAACCCCATCCATGCAACAATCTTTTGATTAAAAGCCTAGTTTACTAATGGTGCAAGCTTAGATTCCAATAGCAACATCATTCAACGTTTCTGTTGGTATTAACTAACAATGGCACGCCTGATACAACAAATAAATCATTTTAAAAGACAAAAAGAAAAGGAAAGAGAAAGACATGGATAGCAGCAGAAAGTTCATAGTTACTTTGCCATATCCTGTTAAGCGAATCAAAATAGCTGGGAAGGTTGGTGGGGTGGTTCTTAAGGAGAGTCCTAAAGCTAAAGAGAATGCAAGTCACTCTAGCCACTCTGGCAGGTGGTGTCGAATGAAGAATTGCAGTCCACCATTCTCGAAGTGATCAAAAGCATAGAGAAGGCCATAGTGGACACAAGAAAGGAGATCAGCAAATTGTGTATTGCCACTTGCGATTTGCATAGGAAGTTGGAGACAGTTTCCTAATTTATCTCATCAAGTCGGTAATACCAAGACTCCCACATGGAGAGCTGAATTAAACCTGGGTAAAGGAGAGCTTGTCATGCCTTTCATCTTCCCATAAGACAAGGGGCAGAAAAAGACAAGTTAAGAGGTTAGGGGAAGTTATTTTGTTATCTCTAGCCCGAGGCAAAGAATCAATACCTTAGAAGTAAAGTTGCCCACATCAGTGCTAGTCTCTAATTTTGAAGCTGCAAAAGTTGGGCAAAGTGATCCAGAGTTTATTGCTTCCAGCAGCAATGGAGTAGCGAATGAGAAATGTGTTCCCTCACTAGTGATGACTAAACCACCACCTTATAGGCCTCCGTTTATTGCCAATAAGGGAGGAGTGGACTCCAACTCCAACCGAAGCCAGACAGAAATGGCTCAGGACGAGCCATATTTCTATCCATTATATTATAAAAATCACTACATAAATATGTACAAAAATGTGAATAACAGTAGAAGATGAAGGAAATATTGACAAACTTTACGTTTTACCTTCTCTTCTTGAAATCCTACACGCTGACTTGAATCGTCTATTTCATTGATCAATTTTAAAAATCATGTCTTCCAAATCAACCAATGGTTTAAACTGTTTAGTCATCGAATGATTATCCAATAAATAAACAATGTTAATCGAAGAGTTAAACGATTTTTAATTTGGTTGATTTTTTGCATAATTAATATTTAAAGTGAACTAAAACGTAAACGGTTTCGATCATAAAACCAAGAAGAGAAGATCTAACTAAGAAGTGAGACTTGAAGAAAGTTGAGATTTTATCATAAAACCAATTAGCAATATGAGGAGTAGTTCAGTCTCTTAGGTCATCTCCAACCGAAGGTTCCAGAGGGCCGAAAATAGCCCAAAAACCTTCTCCAATCAAGGGCTAGGCCAGAGGGCTGTGGAATCTGAGAGTGCCCCACGGAATCGAAGAGGGCTAGAGGGCTGGAGGGCTGGCTGCAAGCAACCAGCCAGCCAGCCTGAGGCTGGCCAGAAAATTCAGTTTTCCTATCAATTATAACCGACAAGAATTTTTAAAAAGAATTTTGAATCCAACAGCTAGCTGGCGCCAGTTACCGTTAGATTCAAATTATTATTATTATTTTTTTAGGGTTTTTTGGGCCTTTTTTTTTAGGGTTTTTTTGGGCCTTGTTTTCAAATTTAATTTGTAGTTTTTAAATTTAATTTGTCGTTTAAATTTTAGTTGTAATTTTTAAATATAAGTTGTAGTTTTTAAATTTAAGTTGTTGTTTTTAAATTTAAGCTGTTGTAGTTTTTAAATTTAAATAATAAATTATGTTTGGCCCTTTGGCCCTCGGTTGGAGACGATTTTTTGTGGCAGGGCTAAAACAAGCCCTCTGACCCTCGGTTGGAGACGGAGGCAAATATAGCCCTATACTGTTCATTAAAATATTAATATCTTGGAGAATCTTAGAGGGCTAGAGGGCTAAAATGAGCCCTCAGTTGGAGATGGCCTTATAAACACTTACATGATCTCTAGTCCCTCACCAATGTGGGACTTTGTCCCCACATTCTCACGTGCCCCCCTCACGTGTGGCGAATTTTCAATCTTAATTTATGGACAACGCAAACAGAGTGACGAAGAGCATATGTGACCTTTAGGCTTCACACGTGGTGTGAAATCCCGTCCCCAGAATTTCACTATTAATTACGTATTTCGTTATTAAATTTCGTATTTCATGTTTACATTATTTTTAGCTTATTTTAACTTTGATAATTTACGAATTTGAATCGTATTATTACAAGGTATGAATTTTAGTAATTAATCTTTTAAAATTTGTAGACCTATCGAGGTCACAATTAATGCTTTTGAATAGAGCTTGATCTCACTAGTGTGTAGGCGAAAACCGTTCGGAAACCGGAGTTTTAACGAATGAAATATAAACGAATAAAGTCAAGGACATTTTTGTCATTTTGACTTTCAATTCCAGAAGGCTCCAGCTTTGCTGGAGCAGGAAAGGCTGTGATGAAGACACGTGTATGGCTGTGATGAAGCCATGTGTGTGGCTGTGATGGAAAGAAAAGAAGAGAAAGGAGGGAGAGACTGCCCAATCAGAAAGAAGAGAAGGGAGAGAAAAGAGAGAGGAGAAGAGCAGCCAACCGGGTCCCAAACCTTTGACCCATTTCAGACCCGGTGGCCCAATCTCCTAACCTGTTTCATGTGACTATTCCAAAGGGTTTTCCGTCGATTTTTCTGGCCTTCTTCAACCTCCCATCACGACCAACATCAGCACGACATCCCATCATCCAATTATAGCCAAAATCGACAAGATTTCGTCATGATTCCACAAAGAACACCTATGTCGGTGCCGTGAAACCCTTGCCGGCAATCCACTATTTCTGAAATGTTCTTCTTCAATTACCACCACCATTAGACACCTCTTGACCCCAGGAACAAACCCCAAACAAGTTTGGGGGCAGCGGATCATCGAAGTGGACGAATTAAGGTTCACCTATTTTTAGGGTTTCCGACAGTTCGAAGAATTTTCAGACCACTTCCCGGGCGAATTGGACCTTGGCCCATGTATAAAAATTACTCCTCTCCTCATGATGTTCATTTTGGTGTAATTTGATAATTTTTGGAATTAGGTGATTTTTCCGGTCAATCGAGGTGGCCGGCCGTTGCGTGCGGCGGCGCGTGGGCCGAGACACCACTTGACCTCCCTAGGCTCAATCGGATGCCCCGATTTCATATATGACATCCGATTGACGAAATTCCATCGTTTGAGCATATTTTCGTTGAGGTCCGCCACTTGAACATATAGCAAACAACAATCTGACCGTTGGATCGCCACCAAACTTTAATATGTTATTGTACGTAATATTTGAGGACTTTGAGAACTTATTAATTGGAAATCCAATGGCTAGATCTTGCGGATTAAGTTACGTAGGGTTGTGGACCCTACCGTTGACCATTGACTTTTTGTCAACATTTCTCGATTTCTCTTCGTTTGTTGTAGGAGGAGTGTATGAGAATTTTTTATTATATGATTTATAGAAAGAATTCTAAATGTGGACTTGTACTTTGTCTTAGGCGACAATCGTACGTGACATCTTGATTATCGTGTTAGGGTGCGTTATCGCGAACTCCAGGCGAGTGACTTTAATATATGTGATATAATTATTACCATGAAAACCTCCCGTGCTAGTATACTTTGTGGATACAACATATATTTCTAAATTATGTTTTATGCTAAATAATTATTTTTATAAAGTTTGCCATCAATCTACTTTATGAAATGTTATGTGACTTGCCTATTTGAAATGTTTATGCATTGTGTTTTAAAATATATATTTGAAATGTTTGAGAAACGTGAAGACTAATAAAGGACCGTTAACCTAGTGTCACGAGGTTAGGTGACACTGAGTCTGCACCATGTAACAGTGGTACATGGATGGTCCTGCTTGGTTAATCCGCAATAGGAGACCATACTATTTATGGATCATGCTCGGTTAATCTGCAATGGGTGATCCTTATATCTTAGTGTAGGCTTCGGCCGAACTGCGTCACTCTAGCGCTAGTTTTTAGTGTATTTATGAACAATAGTTTTTGAGAATCTTTGTGGTTTGAATTAGAAGGGTCGTTGGATGTTTGGGTGACTTCTTTGGAGTTTTCAGTGACTTGACTATGATTTCATAAAATATGATTTTATATTTGAGGTTTATAAACCGTGATCGATGTTTTGTTTTTATTGATTTTCACATATGTTGTATTATGGTCATTCATATGAGCTTCACAGTTTATCCAGGTTGTTGTTTGTCCGGTGCACCATTCCCATGTTGTAGGCATTGATTGTACAGGTGACAAGTTTGAGTAGATTACGAGAAGTTGGTAGGGGTAGCAGTGCAAAGATCAAAGACTTGGAGCGTTTAGGTTACCCCTTTATCCTCCCTTGTACTATTTCTTTTGGGACTCTCTTTTGTGCACCATGGGCTTGTCTTGGCCTAACGAGGGTTGTGTTTTTTTTAGTGTACAAACTTGTATATATTTTGTAGGGGTGAACCCACTATCATATTTAATTTGGGATATTAGTTATAGTTATTCCATTCCGTATCTTACGTGAGATTTAATATCTCATACGTTCTCGTGTCACGTGTCGATCCTTGATGTATGTATTGGTCACACGGGGGCCAACATGCTCTAATAATATTAAGAAAGTTTAGATTACTATAAAATCAATTGAGAATATGGGAAGTAACTCAACTACTTATAAGCATATGTAAGGTCCCTCATGGCCCAATTACTTTCGTTGTTCTTAAAATCATTTTCAAAGAAAATCTCTTAAGAATATACATATATATATATTAATATCAAATATTCAAAATCCTGTTTGATTAAATTTTTTAAAAAATATTTTCTTTTTGTTTAAATTCAAACTATCTTGAGCAAAAATTGGAAGAAAGAAAGGATCGGGAAAGAGAGAAGCTCGAGAGAGAGGAAATAATGGGCAAGGAGAGAGAAAGGCAAGGAGATGGCGAGGAAGTGAGGAGAGAGAAGAAAGAGAGGGTAATGAGAGAGAGCAGATAAAAAGACAGTGAGAAGAAGAGAGAGATAAGATAGAGGGTGAGGATGTGAGAAGAGTGAATGGGAGGGTGAGGAGAGGAAAAGCAGAAAGGGACTGAGAGAGAGAGCAGAAAATGATAGAAAACCTCTATAAACTTATTTTTAGTGTAAAAAAAAAACCTATATTTTTAAGTTTGTGGTGAATCTAATTTTTAAAAAGTTCTACGAACAAGAATTCAAGGAGTAAAATTCAAAACGTTTTTTAGTTTTAAAAGTTGAACTTAAGTAGGATATCAAATAAATCATCATTTGTTTGATGTGTGATTGATACTTTCAAAAAAAAGAAAAAAAAACAAAAAGGGGTCCGTAGAGCATCCCTCCGTTCTATGTGATCAGTTAAACTTGGTGAAGTTATGTGCGAGTTCTTATCGTACGTTTGGTACGTGTGTGTATGGAAATGCGCGGTGACCCTTAATGGCATTGATTGCTGTCCACACCCACTCCGCAATTAAAATTCCATTAATAAAGTAGCTAGCGGCTAGTTTTTTTATTTTTATTTGTTTTTTTTTTAGAACTGCTAGCAGCTAGTTAAGACATGAAGGAGGTCCTCAAAAACCAAAGAGGCAAGCAAGCTGGGGATCAGGGAGAAGAGAAACTATCAAACCAGGCAAAGCAACAGAAATAGAAGATGAATATGGTAGATAAGGAAGCAGCTCCAACCTCTCCAATGGAAGTGGTGGGGACGGGGCCCAGAGACGAAGATGGGAGCAGCAGCAGCAGCTTGCGGACGGCAGAGACGTTGCTTCGGCTGCTGCCAATTGCTCCTTGCGTGGTGGCTCTTGTGGTCATGCTTCACGACTCCCAGACCAATGACTTTGGCTCTCTTTCCTATTCCCATCTCGGAGCTTTCAGGTATGTATGTACACACACACACACACACACACAGAGACATATATATGCTCTCCATCTTATATATCACCAGATTTTAATCCTTTTCTTGTAAGTCTTTAGAATAATGTTAGAATCAAAGTTGAAAATCTTCAAGTTCACATGCACTGTGACAGAAACAATACTCAATCTAAATATGATTAACTGCTGCCACAAGCCATATCTGAAGGATCAATTTTTTTTTAGACTAATTACTATAATTTATTTAATTTATTGTCCATGATAACCGTGAATATAATGGAAAGAATAATAGTTGTGTTCCACTCGTAGGGGGAATCTACTTGCCCATCACTTATAATTCACGTAGATGAACTTCATAATCAGATCCGTTCATACACTTTATCATCATCTAAAGATCATATCTGCAAAAGATTATTCAATTTGGAGATCCATCCATGATTGTCAAATCAATCGACGGTTTTAGTAACAAGTAGCATCTTCATAATGAACCGTCCATTTGTTTGATGTATATGAATAATTAAATGATCTTCAAATTGAATGACTTCTTGCAAATATGATCTTTAAATGATGATAAAGTGCATGAACAGTTCCGATTAAAAATTTCATATGGCAAAGATACGTTTATTATAAGTGGAGAGACAAATAGGTCCTTGTGGAAAACACACGCATCATCCTAATGGAAATTAGTGATTTTAGACTGAAGATTACAATTACTGGAACCAACTAGCTAGTCTAATGATATTTAATTGATCACACGTCTAAGCGAGATGTTTCAAGTATGACTCTCATAGATGATGAAGACATATATATTTGTGTCGAGTTTGATACTAAGTTATGGATGATCATTGTGTGGCTTACCTAGCATAATATCCCCTAACTTTAGAGTAGAACATCGTTATGATACACTAGATTTAGCTTTGGAATACTCAGCTATTAGTTCTCTTCCTGGATTTAAACCAAATTCGTCATCATATTGGTTACCAATAGAACTCCCACAAATGATATTCATGTGAGATGGCTTTCTTTTTCCGCTATTGCCAGGGTGAATGGTAACTCATTAATCACCCAATCGTACTGAAAACACATGGCATGTGAAAGAGGAATAGGCCTCTAAAAAAAATACAATCCATAAACTGTGAAGGTCCACGACCACGACTCTTCAACCCATGATGAGGAACCCGATGAACGCGACACCATTAGGAAGATGAAGTTGTTGAAGAAACATTACCAGGCGGATTTTACTTTATATATATTTTTAAATGATTGTTAACTCTACTGTTTAATCTTTTTATATAAGTTTTTTAATTAATTTAAAGTAAATATAACTAAGAACACAGTTAGAACTTTGTCATCTTAAATCATTGTAAAGATGATATGGATGTTGCAGGTATTTGGTGAATGCCAATGGCATTTGTGCCGGTTATTCTTTTCTCTCCGCTATCATTGCAGCCAAGGCTCGTGCGGCCACCAAGTGTCAAGCCTGGACTTTCTTCTTCCTTGATCATGTAATTAACTCGTTTCATGTATTTTTTACTTTTGGAAGCTGTTATTCACACTATTTACCGTCTATAATAAAAGTTCTATTTCCCATCTCTTGGACTTTTAATGAAGTTTGTGTAAACTATAATGTTACACGCCCAGGTGCTCACTTACTTAGTTCTGGCTGCCGGAGCTGCGTCAATGGAGGTGCTTTATTTGGCATACAAGGGCGATTCAGCCGTAAACTGGAGTGCAGCTTGTGAATCTTTTGGTGGATTCTGTCACAAAGCCACAATTTCTGTTGCCATTACATTTGTGGCGGTGACTTGCTATGCACTCATTTCACTCATTTCCTCCTATAAACTCTTCAGCAAGTATGATGCTCCTGACCCTGTCGCCAACCCCATCAAGGGCATTCAGACCGCCACCTTCCGCGCTTGATCGCCGGCCAGTCACCGCCACTCACTCTCTCCTTAATTCACTACCAGCCCTTTTTCAAATTTGGTCTTGGTTTACTGCCGGGTACATGTTTATTGAATGATAAAGAAGTTACATGGCTTGTTTGTGACATTTGATGGTTATCATGTGTTTGGATTACTGCCTATGTTTCTTGAATTTCCAATCAGTAATACAAAGACCTATATTAGTAGTGATCTGTAACTAAATGCTTTAGGACCCTAATAGCTTATTTAGAGGGAATCACGTAGGGGCTTTTTTTTTTTTTTTTTGGCCCACCAGCCCTTTGCCTTTAAATTTTTTTCACGATTTTATTTAGAATAATGTTAGGTAGATCAAGATTTTAAAATAAATTTACAAATTAGATGATGTGTCGCCAATAAGAAATAAACATGTTAATCAATACTTAAGTAATAATTCAATCATCAAATACCACATTATTTGCTTTGCAAAATTGAGTTTAAAATTTTGATTCTCCTAACATTACCCTCTATTTAACCGACCTATTAAATATAAATTTTTGTTAAAATGAGCTATATCACCCCATTCGCTCTCCATTGGAGATGACCTTAGAATCCTCAATCATGTCACATTAGTTTGATCTCGATTCCTCTAACTTGAAATTGTTGTGCCTTTCGGTTCAATTAAACTAAATTTGTAATGCAGCTGCCATGTCGCAATTAGTCCCTATCATACCTACTGCCCATGGACCTGATGGAAAAGTCGTTGTGCCCCCATGCAAATCACCTCTTTCCACATGTGGTGGATTTTTCCTTATGATTTGAAAGGAGGCGACACTCTTTTTAGATTCTTAAAAACCCTCTTGTTTATGAAATTCGGATCGCGGAATTGAATAAATACACGAAATTTATGAATAAGATTAAACATGTGTGAGATATTAAAAATAATGTGTTTATTATATCCCAATATGAAATTCTATATATATTAAAAAGCTTTTTAATCAAAATGATCATTGAGATTTGCATAACACATCACTTTGGTCATTGAGATTGAAAATCAATAGAAATGGTCCCTGAAATTGTTCACCATCCATTATTTTGGTCCTTCGATTAAAAACTTGTTAAGTGTCCCAGAGCTCTTGGCCGGAAGTTTGGGCAATTTTCAAAGTTTCGTAACTCAATCTTTTCTTAACCAAATTCGACCCATAATATATCAAAACGAAGATAGGAAAGTGTAGAACAAGATTATACCTTTTAGAAGCCCAATTACTACCAGATATGACCAAAAAATAGCCTGAAAGGTGACTGGTCTGCAGAAAAATTGGAAAATTCGCCGGAAATTGGGTAAACTTTAAACGTTCATAACTTCTTCAATACTCAACGAAATTGAGTGATTCAAAAATAAAAAACATACTTCTCAATGAGAAAAAGAGAATGGTACCTTTTTTATGGCTAATTTGCAGTGGTTTGGGTGGAAAACGGCTCGCAAGTGGCTAACTCAAGACCAAGACAACCACTGTCAATCTGTTTTCCGTCCAAACCACGCTGAGTTAGTCGTCGAGAAAGGTAACATTCTATTCGTCTCATGTAGAAGTATGATTTTCGTTTTTGAATCACTTGATTTCGTTGAGTATTGAAGAAGTTATGAACGTTTAAAGTTTACCCAGTTTCCAGCGAGTTTTTGAGTTTTCCTGCGGATCAGTCACCTTTTAGGCTATTTTTCGGCCGTCTCCGACAACCATTGGAATTCCATATAGGTATAATCTTGTTCTACACTTTCCTATCTTTATTTTGATATATTATGGGTCAAATTTGGTTAAAAAACGATTGAGTTACGAAGCTTTGAAAATTGCTCAAACTTTTTGCCAAGAGTTCCGGGACACTTAACGGAGTTTTTAACGGAAGGACCAAAATAATGGATGGTGGACAATCTCAGAGACCATTTCTATTAATTTTCAATCTCAGGAACCAAAGTGATGTGTTATGCAAATCTCATGGACTATTTTGGCTAAAAAACCATATTAAAACCCAGTTTGGCAGCTAATTTACTGTTCCTAATAACAGTTAAAGGACGGATTTGCCCCTCTTCAAACGTTCTTTCCCTCCTTTGTTTTACGGTGGTACAGTGAAAATACTAAAATGCCCAGTTTTAGGGGTGGTGCGCTCGCAGCTTTCTTCCTCCACCTCTTCCTTCTTGCTCCAGTCCGAATCGACACGCCCACCACCTTTTCCTTCTGGTTGCAGTTCGAATCCACGCGACAACCTGCTCATCCAAATCAATTTCACCACCCATATTCTTCCACATCGTTCTAAACTCAAAACCTAGATCGCAGTTACTCACCCAAAACCCAGACAACCGCCGCCACCACTTCATCCACCACAACGTTTTACAAATTTCTCTTGACTGAAGGCAAGCGAAAATTGCCCTCTTCATCTCCTCAAGTAAATTTGATTAATAGATTAATTTCCCCCAATTCTTTTTTGGTTTCAAATTTACATCGATTGCTAGGCTTTTGGAAGGGTGTATGGGTTTGGGTAATTTTCATATTATTTTGGGAGTTTTGCCCACTTAAGGTGGAGCTTTTGTAGATAGATATTGGCTCTCTGGGTAAAGTTCTTGCCGTTTCAAAATGTTGAGGAGGCCATGGAAACTAAACTAATTGATTAAGTTAAAAAAAATTATTTGATAATTTTGGCATTTGAAATTGAATGGCATTGATTTTTTATTTTTTTTCACAGATTTTGGAATGACGAGATGAGCCGTAGGTTGGCATATTATTGTGGTCTTGAATGATATTTTGGTTCCCTAAAAAATGTATTTTGTAGGGAACCAAAAAGAGGAAGACAATGTGTAAATATGCTTGGTTATTCAGATACGAAGTTTTTTACTTGATTGCCCGAACTGGACTTACAATTACAATTAACCAAATGTTGATTGGCTAGTCTGTCCAGGTTCAGTTAGAATTAACTCCATAACTTTGCTGAACATGCAGGAAATGGAATTCATATACAACATGTGAGGGCAGATGGAGACACTCTAGATGTTGAATCTACGAAAAGTAATTAAGAGCTGTGTAGACACTAGACATGCAAATGGTAATGCAGCATTCCATGAAGCAGGAAGTTCATTCAGGTTCGAAGTCTCGTTCATGTTTTATGGTTCTCCATCAGATGTTTTTTTTTGTCATTTCTAGAGTCTAGACTATTAACACGATGACGCCTCAATACATTAAGCTTGAGTATTAAATATAATTGTGAGAAGACGTTGTATTTGAAGAGTTTGTCGTCATTATAATTTCTTTCGTTTAATATGAAGTTATAAATATGTAGCCTTCAAACTCTGAAATAGGTGGAAAATGAATTTAAGGGTGGCAGTAGACTATTCAGTACATTTGATACGTATTATATGTGCTGTTTATGTTGTTGAATCCAAGATAACTGCAAAAGTGGAACCATAGTATGGTCGCATCTTTCTAACTTATGTCATTTTTCTGCAGCTTTCTTCCTTCCTTTCGGATTTAAGAAATAACATCCCTGAAGCACATGTCTTCTTGACGACCGATGGCTACTCCTTAGACGTATTTGTGGTGGATGGATGACTTGTTGAGGTAGTTTTCTTTTATGATATAACGTGTTTATCGTCATTCACTATATCATTTCTACTGTTAGAGTTTTGTATCTTAAAATTTTACGTGTTATTATATTATTAAATGAATAATGTCCTATACACGAAACGTTGGATGGCCTTTCTTAAAATATATGCTGCTACAATATGCCTATTTTTGTTGGCTATGGATTTTGCCTATACTGCAAACTGTTTATGTGCTTTCTTTTTGTATGCATGGATGAACTCGTTTTAGTCAGTGTTGATTTCTGACCTGTAATATGGATTGTTGTTGTGATTACAAGTTAGTTTTATACTCATTTTAACAATTATGTATCGAAGTTAATATCTTGCTTGGAGTTTACATTTTTTTGCACATGATGCCAAAAAGGAATAGGAATAGCAAAATAAATTTAATGGTGTTAACTACATTGAAATACCATGTTAACCTATGAATCTATGAAAGATTGAAGAAAGAAATAATGGCAGAAAGATGAACAAGGAAAGAAGATGAAGGAAATGCTCTCTGTATTTATCACAATAGTCGAATACAACTCAACAGAAAATGATCTCTAAAACTTTCTTTTTATAGTCATTAGGCCTATTGCAAAATACCCAAATACCCTCACTAACGCCTCTAACTAACTCAATCATATGGTTATTACTCCCCCCTCAAACTAAACTTGGAGTATCCAAGTGAAGTTTGAACTAACTAGGTATTTGAGATTGATCTGGAACTGCGAGAGCAAGATATCTGCCATGCTTCAAGAATTAACCTGCTGCAAACAAGAAAGCACCCACTGACATCTTTGTAACTGCTAACCAAAACCTCTGCCCACCCCATTATCATCACACAAGGCTACAACTTTTGCTGTTGGTGAAGCCATGATGAAAGCCACAAGTACAATCTAGCTTTATCGTTAACATACCCAACAGATTTTCGACTTTGAACTGAGAAGCCATAGTAACACACTCACTGTATATGCAAATTACCCCTCCTAAATCTTTACAGAGACTGACACCAAATCAACCAAGGAGAATGACACTCCAAGAAACCAAATCAACCAAGGAGATTGACACTCCTGATAGCTTCCTAAATCTTCCCAGATACCAAAATTAACCAAGGAGAATGATACTCTAAGAAATCAACATTATAGGCTGTTATAAGCTTTTGAACAATTCAAACCCAATAAAGAGAGTAGAATTTCAGTGAGGCAGAGAGACAGAATTGGACACCATAAAAATTGCACAGTTCATGGTTCGAAAATCCAGCAAACCAAATGAAGTCCATGACAAACACTGATCTTGGAGCCATGAAGAATCTTGAACCCAAATATCACACTAATATCCCAGAAAAGACTCACAAGAAAGATGAACAAGCGGAGTGTAAATTCAATATACCACACTTTGGCTATCGACCTTACTAATTGACAAAATAGCAAACAATTTCTTACTGAAACATTTAATCAAACATATTATGTGCACTGTGAAAACCAGAAATCAAGAACCTGATCAGAACTTCAATCTTGAGCCAAAGCACGCAGAGGAAGCAAACCAAAAACCTTGGCGAATCAATCTACCAACTAGCATTGAGAAAACCAAGACTGAGCAAAACCCAAGTGAGAAATAGCGGTGGGTTTGTCTCTAAACGTTGCAGTTCGGCTTCCCTTGAGGACCCACGAAGCTGGTTTGGTCAGGCACTCATTGATTTTCTTATCTAAACTCAACAAACCCAGTTGTGTCCGGCGAATAATCTCTCTTTTTCCGGTCACATTCCTATGGATTTAATCAGCAAGAACACCGGAGCGGTGACTCCTATGAAAAACCAACATGGGTCTCGATCCAAGAAACATGACAACTCGAGATACACTGAGAATTCGAACCCCAATGTTTCCCCTACGTCGAAATAGGCGGCAAAGTCCCAAAAGACGGCTGAGCAGAAGCAGGGCCGCCACACATTGGTGGTTGAAGCAAAGGGGAATGATCGCTGTCTCTTATCAAAACCAAGGTTGAAGACGGATTTTGACGAAATATCACTTCCTGAGGACAATTTTACCGACGAAGCAACACAAGATTCTGTGAACTTTAGAAGACCCAAAGAACAATCGCGGAAGCACCGAATATCTAATGAGAATTTGGAAAGAAACTAAGCTAGAAACATATGAAAAAAAAAAAAAGGAAATGGAACCACCAGAATCAAAGGCGTAAGCCTGGTGGCTCCGATACCATGTTAACTACATTGAATTACCATGCTAACCTATGAATCATGAAATATTGAAGAAAGAAACAATGGCAAAAAGATGAACAAGGAAAGAAGATGAAGGAAATGCTCTCTGTATTTATCACAATAGTCGAATACAACTCAACAGAAAATGATCTCTACAACTTCCTTTTTATAGTCATTGGGCCTATTGCAAAAGACCCAAATACCCTCACTAACACCTCTAACTAACTCAATCATATGGTTATTAAATAATACAATATCATACTTCTGCACTCCCGTAGCGGAACGCGGGCGTTTTTGCTCGGTATAAGTTAGATTAAATGGTACAATATCATACTTCTGCACTCCCTGTAGTGGAACGCGGACGTTTTTGCTCGGTATAAGTTAGTGAACATAATGGCAGGTAGAAGACTATGGTGATCCTTTTTAGATAGAACATGTTGATTTGTAGTTCTCTGTGAACATCATCTGTACTTGCTTTGTTCTGTGAAGATTATTTGTGTTGCTATTCTTTCCTAGAAATTTTCTGCATGTTAATGCTCTTATATTGTTTTAGAATATACTGTCATAATGTTATCTTCCTAGAAAATCAGGAATGTGTATGAGTTCTTTTTCGGCTTGCTTTCTGATTACACACTCTCTTTCTCTTTCGGGTATCTGCTTTTGCTTTTCTCTCTTCATATTTTGTTTGTATGAAAGTCCATCCTTTTAGTCGTTGATGTCTACATTTTTGGTTGTACATAGAACTCTTAACGTAGAGTCAGTAAAATGCAGGTGCAAACTGAATGAGCTAATTAATGTGGGAAACTTTTGGAAATGTATATAACTGTAACTTAGAAATCTTTGCTTTAGTATTGCACATATGCTCTTGATGTAAATAGAATTTAAATGTAGCTTAAAGACTTATTTTACCATGTTGGTTTAGTCGTTCTGTTATTTTTTGAATTATTTAGATGAATGTATTGATTTGTGGTTTCAGGTGATTTTTAGAAGTAAAATACTATGTATTAAGTGTATAGTGATATATGTGTTTATGAATGCAATTAAGCTGCTGGTGGCTTTTGAGTATCAATTCATTATTGTGTGCTGTTATCCAAATTCATTTTTTTTTATTATTTTTTTATTTTTGGGAAATGATTCATAGTTGCTATAAACTACGAATTTAAAACCCGCAGCGGAACGCGGCACTTTCGCTCGTTGATACTAATCTACCAAGAGGGCAATGGGAAAACTAGTGGGCATGACCCCATAAAATAGTCGTGGGCATGTGCGAGAAAACTAGTGGGCATGGCCCATGGAAAAAACTAACCGGCATAATATAGAATAAGATCGACTCATCAGAATTAAAGGGGCATTGCCCTTAGCAAACAGGTAGGGGAACACGAGTCATATTGATGGTGCTGCTATGAAAGAGATTAATGGTTCTTCAGAGGGTTTTTTTGGTTGTAGTTGTGGTGTTGGCCAAGAGGATCCTCTTTCTCTTTTGTTGTTCTGTTTGGCCGAGGAAGTCTTGAACCGAGGTCTTTTAGATATGCAAGACCTTTTGTAAAAAGCGCTCGCGAGAGGTCGTCGTTCATAGAGAGCACTCAAGAGAGGTGGCCATTCGTAAAGCACTTTGGAGAGGTGGTCTTCTGGAGTGCTTCCACTTGGAGGAAGTGGTCATCCCATGTGGTTTTTTGGAGAGCTGGCCACTAAAGAGTTGACCATTAGAGTCGACTGCTAGAAAGCTGACCACTTAGGCCGATTCAAATTAAGTATGTGTGAACTTTATGTACTTCCTTTCTTATTATTTTATTGTCATTTTTTATATTCTCACACTTCACATTCTTGAATTAATTCCTCATACATTTATTTTCATCTATAGGCCAGCAAATCAATAAAATGCATAGATCAATCCTAACCACCCTTGACCCCAAAGGGAGTTGAAGGACTTAAACAAAGAGGAGGTTCCTTGCTTGGTCAAATAGTCATCTAGTCAAAAGTTAAATTTGTGGCGCGCATCAATTTTTCATTCTATCAAGCCAAATTCGTGGCTTGGTGGTTACAATCCAACAATGACAAAAATTCTCGTCAACGACCATCCTGCTAAATTAGGGGAAACACTTACATAGCAAACTAATGGATCGTTTGATGATCATTTTGTTTTTATTTTCAGTTTATTTTTTTAAATTAAAAACTTGCTTGATAATTGTTTTTAGTTTTCAAACCAAAATAATAAAGCTAGTTCGGCCATGTGATCTCACTTTTGGTTTTGGGCCTTCCCTTTATGTGTGTTGCCCATTGTAATCCTCAGAATACCAGTTTTGACCTTATATCTTAGAGCTACTTTCGCAACTCTCTTTATCAAACACTTTAATGGAATATAAAAAAGTTCTCATCCTCCTAACTGAAAACGCATAAATTTTTCTTCTTTTCACTTTCATTTTGCCAACTGTGGGTTATGCACTTTATCTTTCTTTATTTCAACGATTTCTACTTAACAAATATGCAATCAGTCAATTATAAGCATGCATCAAGTTCAAACACAGTGGCGAATGTACACTGAAATGAAGATGATCCCAGGATCATTTAGAGTTCGGAAAATGCATGCTAATGTCTTCCGAAGACTTTTGAACGTTTGGTAAGGGTCAGTTATGAACCAACCAGTGTTTGATGTAACATATGCCTAACATATGTTAGCAGGTTGTGTCGAAAGCATCCGATAAATTCTATCAACAACATTCATTAAATCGTTTCTACATGTGTCGATATTTGTTAACATTACGTAACAAACAATGTTTGACTGATAACAACAAAACCATCAAATATTTGACAAAATGCGTCACCTAAAAAATTGATATATTTTGGCGCACTTCGCGTTGTGTTTTTATTAAACAATTTGGACCTTAACACTAAACCCCCAATATTTGAATCCCAAATCCGTTACTGTTCAACTAAAATATTAAATCGTACCGTGATTCATGTGGTTGGAAATGAAAACTTGAAGGAACTTTAAGGAATAATGAAAGCAACCTCCGTGGAAGCATCAATGCCTACAAATAGAGAATTGTAGTCTATCCAACTTAAGTGCGGTTCTACAGACAGTGGATCCCACCCGTACACTACTGACCAGGGAGAGATGGAGATAGTCCAAGTAATCTCTTATTCTATTTTCTTTTTCTTATAAGGGGTAAATTCTTATTTGACTTGGAGCATAATGGTTTGGGATAAAAGTCAAATGAAAAACACCCAAAAAATAAAGCCACAAAACTTGCATAAATAAATATATATAGTTCAAGTTTATATCTTTCAATTTACATATTTTCGCAAGCCAAGCCACAAGATTTAAAACTTAGAACAACTTATAAGTCTAAATAAATATTACCATCACCACCTACGGCACGTTTACATAAAAGTAATCAGAATCAAAACGCGGAATTGAATTTCGATTATAGAGTACTTCAATGTTTACGAATATCAAGAGTGAAAAAGTTGGTGGATCTATGTGAAATTTGGAATCCTACTATGAAATTTAGAGGAATTGGATTTATTTCATTTAGGTAATATGGGTGCTGGAGTCATAATGGATTTTTCCTCCCCATTATACTCTCACTTATTTCTAAAATTTCAAGATTGCACTTCACATTAACCCAACACCACCAATCGTTCCTCAGTTCATTATGAAATTCAATAATGATAATAACAGTAATTAAGCCACCTAGTACTACAATCTAGTGTTATTTCTCTTTCACTTGTAAGTGTGAGATCTTATGTTTGATTCTTGCCAAAGGCGAATTTGTACCACATTATTACTAGCTTATTGTGAGGCTAAGCCCACCCCTCCCCTTTAATGTAGATAATATCGATTGTTCAAAAAAAATGTGAGAGCTCTTATGTTATTCTTGCCAATGGCAAATTTGAAACTCATTATTATGGCTAACCCAGTGTGAGGCTTAACCAACTCCCCCACCCTCAGTGTAAATAAATATTGTTTTTTTTTTTTCAAAAAAAAAAAACTATAATTGAAATCGAATTAAATAATCAAATTTCGTTGTGTTTAATATTAAGTGAATACAGGCATTTAACATTTTTTTTCTATTATTTAGTATATTTAACCAAAAAAATAGTGTATAAAATAATTGTTTTCAACCAAGGCATTTTAGTAATTATCTTGATTTCCATTTCGATTCGGTGAATTAGTAAACCGTTTATATGGAATCTACACCACTTGCATTCTTATTCTAGAAAAAAAAAATTAATAAACAACTTCAACATCCTCTCCATCCCAATTCCTCCTCAATTCCCCTCCTCCCATTACAAATTAGTAAACGAGTTACTAATACAACCAGCGTTGCTATAAGATGCATTGCATCTAGTCTTGTAAGAGAATGCAGAACGAATGATGGATATGTGAAAAACTTAATTTTAGCCATCTATATGCTTTAGATAACGAACAAAAGTGCCAATTGAACAATCATGGCTAAAAACAACTGAAGAAAATTACAACAAACTACAAATGCAAGGTGGATCAACTAAATATATTAAAAAATACGAAATTTAGAAATAAGGATTTGGAGGAATGATTGGATTGAGGAATTAGTCAAAAAAGGGGATGGAGAACTTCAATTTGTCATGGCTCATAAGTCATAGAAAAAGAGTATTGAGAGAGAGATTTTCGTCTCTTAATTTATTTTACTTTTTTATCCATTTAATTTAAAATAAAAGTGTGAAAAAAGTGGTCAATAATTGTTTTTTCTTTTTTAAACAAACAATATTATTTACATTAAAATGGTAAACTTAGTCTTAAGGGCTAGCAATAATGTGATCCAAATCCGTTTTTAATGAGAATCGAATTCACTTATAAGTGAAGAAGAATAGAACTAGATAATATTACTAAGTGTCAACAAATGCCTTTTATTTCAAATCTTGGATGAGATGCATATCTGATTAGAGAAGCCCTTCTAAAAATAAAAAATTTAATGGGATGTTGTTTTGTCCTGTCCAAAGCTTGGAAAATATTCCAAACCCATCCAAATACGTTTTGGAATGGGCACCTCTCCTTCCAAGCAATCAAAGACTTGTTGCAAGTAAGTCTCAACGACTACAGAGCAAGACTGGTACCTACTGTCTGTCTCTACCACCTAACGCTACACAAAGCCCACCACCACCCCACTTTTCTATGCCCTTTTGTATAATCTCCGTCTCCTCCTCCTCCTCCTCCTCTTCCGTGGCTCCACCTCCGCCTCGTCCTCCTCTGCCTCTTTTTGTTTCGAGCAGCCTTCTCGACTCTCATGGCGAAACACCAATATGAGTTGGTGTTAACTCTTCTTGTGGTTGCCTCCCTTGGCATCGTCTCCTTCGTTTCATGCATAGCCGCCGAGATTAAGCGAACGAAGGTACGTACATACATACACACACACACATACATACATAACACATACGGTTTGATCATGACAATGAATGGTTATTGCTTGATTTAATTAGGGGTTAATTTCTTGATTAACTCTGGGGTTTAATTTTGCAGGAAGACGAGCTCAAGTTGTTGGGAAGAATGTGTTATTTGCCAGAAAGTCAGGCATTTGGGTTCGGAGTTGCGGCCTTGATATGTTTGCTTGCTGCCCAGATGGTCGGAAATTTGATTTTTTGCAGTTATGTTTGTTCAAGAGATGAGAAGAAGAAGAAGATGATGAAGGGTACGTCTTCTACCACTGCTACAACCACCAGCTCCAAAGCCAAAAGACCGACTGTTTCGATGGCTCTTTTGTCCATTTCTTGGTGGGTGTTCAATCTCCTCAATTTTCCTTCTTTGTTTACAGTTAATTACTTGGATCTTTTCCACGCAATCTAATAAAATATAGCTGACCGCTATAGTTCCAAACTCAACACTTCTCCGTGCTCCGTTTGACTAGACTAAATGGTTATTTACGCGATTTTATTAAAGAGATGTTATTAGTACTCCGAAAATGTCGTTTGATATTTTTTTATGTACAAGTTTTCTCTTGTGATTTTGTACACAAACAGGTCAAGATGATATTTTTTAAGTGTCAATAATTGTTACCGATCAAATTAAATAAACAGAGTCATAAATAATTTAGAATCCCATATATCAACCAACCTTCTCATTCGAACATTTTAATTCTATTTTCTTGGCTCTCCTTCGCATACGGTAATATTGTATGATCATAAAAAAAAGGTCTACATTCTTAGTCAATAAAGATGCCAAAAATCAACCAAACCTCTCTTTTTTCGTCAAAAGATACCATTTAAAAACCGTCTACCCTGTCAATCAACTGCTGAAGTTTCGGTGGTTAGGTCCATTGTTCCTTGCATCATAGTGTTGCTGCATATTGAAATTTTAATTGCCATGGTTCCGCTGCATAATATTTGATTGATTGACATAGTTGATTTTTAAGGTGGATTCGATTTGAATCGTCGTGCAACATTGTAATAAGAAAATGAGAAGTTCAAAATGAGGCAAAAGACCATAATAGTACTTCTCGATGTGGGTCATGTAAACTGAAGTAGTTTTGAGGGGTGACAATATTTTAAAAATAATTATTATAATAATATTAGTCGTTGATGTACAAATCGGATTAACTTCAGAACAACGTGAAGTGTCAATGAGTGACCTTCGTAAGGGTGTTTTGGTCATTAAATGTAGATGATATGTAAAGAGACTAAAGATAAAAAAATAAAAATAAAAAGAAAATACAAGGTGTATGTAATTCATCTTAAATTTGGCTACATTTACAATAGAGGAATTCTAATTCATTATAGAGTGTTTACATAATGCAAGGGTTCAAGCATAATTGTCATTAGTAAAACATAAAGTTGATTAAGGATTGTTAGATGAGACGAAGCTTATCTAGAGTATCATGTTGTCTTCCGCAATCGATGTGGAACTCTAGTGATTTTATTCTGGTGTTGACACGTCGCATTGTAATTGATTTCCTAGTTAGACTCATTTGCTTCAGCAAGGGTGTCTCAACACGAACTCTTCAATAGATCTCCCAATATATAGTTGACCGGTACTTGGTAATTTTAGGGTTAGTGAAATAAGGTACAAACATTAATAATTCCTAAGAAGATGGACGTCAGACTCGATCTCAGAACCACTAAGATCTGATATGAGCAAAGTGCCGATTAAAATGGTAAATTTTGAATGACCATTGACTATTGTTGCGCTTGCAGGATGAGCTTTGTAATAGGAGGGACATTGCTGAGCACGGCAACTAGCATGAGCAGAGAGCAGCAGTACGGACGAGGATGGCTGGATGGGGAATGCTACTTGGTTAGACAAGGAATCTATATTGGTTCAGGGATACTCATCCTCATTGCAATCGGTTGCACACTCGCCCTAATCATCGTCACCGCGACGAGGAGCCGAGTTGAAGATGGCTTTAAAGTAAAAGACCAAAGCACAAATAGTGGATTGCCCTAATAGATAAGAAATTTCTCTTCACCCACCTAATAGATAAGACATTTCTCTTCACCCACTACATTCCGCGTTCAAACCCTTCCCCTCCCCCTCCCCCTAGTCTAGCTTAGAATAGAAATATCGCTTGTAATCAAAAGTTTTTTTTTTTGGGTCAAAGCTTCTAATCAAAAGTTAAAGAGCAGCAAGATGGATATAAAGTTGTAGTCAAACACATATGTATACGGTTTCAACTATTACAAATATAGAGACACAAGATCAAACCCAAGCTAATGCTGGGGGGAGAGAGAGAGAGAGAGGCACAACTACACCAGAATTTGATTTCTCTTTTTACCAATTGTATCATGGACAATATTTGCACAAAAAAGGCCAGCTCATGGGCACTAAAAAGGCATGAACCAGTCCGGTTGGTGGTAGTTCTAAAACTCCTCTAAAAAACAAGAAAATCTCAAGATGTCCACAACATTTACCTTTGGGATTCGATGCTCATGTCAAGAACGAGGAGGTAAAAGGAAGCTAAAGAGAACCATAGACCGCAAGTGAACATTGAAGCACGATCCAGCATTAGAAGGGCATATTGCCACCGCGTCCCCTCCCTCCATAGCCATATCCATAACCCCTTCCCCACTGATATGGACCCCGGTAATTCCCACCACGCCCAGAAGCATAACCACCATAACCAAGATTAGATCTCTGCTGGAAATTGCCAAATGTCTGGGGCAGAAATATTAAAACTAAATTAATATATCACTCAACAGCAACTTACGATCACTTTCTGATTTAATATTCAACCAAAAAACAAATAAAATAGAGTGGCAAACCTCAGTATCCTGCTTCATTCTCTCAGAAAACCTATGTCCGTTTCTTCCTCCACGGTTGACTGAACTACATGAAATTGTGTCAAAGAACTCATCCTTGTTATATGCAGGCTGGATGAAACAAAGAAAGAAAAATGATTAATTCAAAGCTCAACATTTGCATTCAACCGCTAAACCATCCAGTATATACAAAATCCGTGTCCTACCTTTGTGTTGGGTACCAGGCCACCTTCATTCTCATCCAAACATTGACCAGTTCCACTAGTTCCACTAGTTCCACTGTCATCCACTCTTTCTGTTGAATGTCTTTGTTTGTCCTGTCCTAGGTATCCCCACACTTCATCCTTCTTAAACTTCTCGTTCATCGCTAGAAAATCAAACTCCTCAGTGAACTGTGTAGAGTATGGAGACTGCAAAAGATAAAACAATGAAAATATTACCAGAAGTCCTATTTTATCCAGGAAACAGCTAGAACTAAGGATAACCAGAATACCCTTCCGCTTCCATTCATATTTCCAATAGGATAAACAGCTAGAACTTAGGATAATCAGAATATGCTTCCGCTTCTATTCATATTTTCAATAAGATAAGCAAGGAAAATGACATGCATATTTTCCTCTAACCACAGCCAATGATCAAGCTAACTGATAAAATTGGAATCCTAAAAAGGGTAACAATCCATGTAGATACCAAATGCAAAATAGCATGACGACAGGATCATAAATGCACTTCAAAATGTGCAAGACGCTTCCATTACTATTTAATTGCATACATCTACATCACGTAGAGAAATATGTAATTCAGAATGCAAATGCACACTTCTGAGATATCCAATAAAACATCATTTTCAAAAGCTAGGTACCAAACAGTGCAAACCAAAAGCAGCATGGTTCAAAGTAGAAATCACTTATTCTCTCCATCCATCCCTTCCACACATGACATGCATGCACACACCCAATACAAGTACGAACAATTCAACTTGTAAATTCCTTCTTTCCCTCCCTCAATGGCAGAGATGAGTGCGATGTGCGCACACCCGCACCAGCAAGCAAAAACCGCAAACAAACATGAAAGTTATATATGCTGCCAAGAGCTTAGTGAGATCTTTACAAGCATGTGGGCATGTACCCACACCAACATTTAAGTACTTTTGAATTTATACCGTACTTACAGTAGTTAAAAGCATTTGATCGTCTAAAAGCACTCATTTTCTTAATTCTAATAGTCAAAATTTCCTAGGAACATCTCACACTGTATAAGGTCAAAAAAGAAAATATCTTATCAATTACTAAATTAAGAGGACACTTTGGCAATTGTTCCAAAGCACATAAATGGAATAAACATCAGGTCTAAACCTAAGACGCAGAAGTTCACAGAGCCCTTGTTAGAAAAGCGGCACCACATTTGTACATTGGAAAACACAATCATTTGCAATGGAAAACGAAAAAATATAGGGGATTGAAAAGACAAACTTAGTTATCATAAAGTTTATGAAAAAATGCTACTTTCAATCTCACCTGTTGGGTAGAAGTGGGCAGTGGCAACAATGGTGCTTGAGTTGTGGGAGGAGGAATCATGGATATAGAACTAGATGAGGTTGGCATCAAAGTGCCCATTAAGTGTGATCTAGAGGGTGCCAATTGATCAGGGGTTAACAAAGATGGGGGTGGTGTTAGCAAGGGACCTAGATCAGAACCCACAGAAAACGATCCTGGATAAGGCATGGATTGAGCAGGTAGAACTGGTACTGGATCAGAAACAGCTTTCGTAACAATTTGTGTTTCACTTATATCCAAGTCTTGGTGAGGTGAAGGAAACAAAGGCATAGTTAGTCGGCTAGCATTTAGAGGTGTAAAATGAGATGGTAAAGGTACCTGTGAAGCCAAAGATGAAGGCATACCAAGAGAAGAAAAAGTTACAGGAGTAACAGAGGCGGAAAAGTTTGGATGTACAAAAGTTGGTGCAGAAGAAGAAATTACGGGGGTAAGACATTCCGATCCATTTGCCATGCCAAAAGCTGTAGAGGACTGATTTCCAGGTGCCTTATTTTGCACTGTCAAGGGATGTGATATTGCAGATGAAGACTGCAAGGGAATATGGTTATGTGGATGGTCAGACATATTAAGTGATGCACCATTGTATCCTTGCCAATACATTGGAAAAGAAAGTGCTGGAGGACTGGGAAGTTGAGTAGAAGAGGTATTTCCTGATGGACCAACATCGGTTCCATAATGATAAGGCAATACACCGATATGTTGTCCTCTACTAGTCAAAGCTGGGGTATCCTGCCAATGAGTTATTTCTGTCAAGCTTTTACCTCCAACTAAGGCTGATGGTGGAGAACCTACAGGCGCCCCAGCATAGTGCGACTGCAAATTAAAAAATCAATTAAATATATGAAATCATATTTTCTAATAGACTCAAAGAGATTATAATTGCCTATGTACTTTTACGTATGAGCATCGTACACACAGGTACTTAACCAAATGTCAATACCTGTATAATAGCAGGATCTTCGTGAATGTGTTCTTCCCTTTGAGATGACGGGGGGGGCTTAACTTGTAAATCCTACAATTGTGAAAACAAGAGAATTATCAATACATGTATGATGCAATCTACAAAATTTATCACCCCAGCAAACTCATCTGTTTACAAAGTCTAGGAACAGTTTCATCACAATTGGATCTCATTCATAAAAATCCTCTCTAGAACAACAAAAAAATGTATGTCTGTGTGTGAGAGAGAGGGAGAGTTAACTGAAGTATCATTCCATGCCACATAAGAAAACTTATAGAACAAAGGAGGGCAGAACTGGTAAAAGATGATATTAAACTCAAAGGTGATCCCTAGCTCAAAAGGGCACAACACATATTGAAAGCAATGAAAAGCGAAAAAAAGGGATGACACATCCAATGATTTACATACAACATATAGAAAGAAAAAAAACCAACTAAAATGCCACACAGAATATTGCATGCTTCAGAAAATAAACTATTATGTCAAATCTTTCGTTCATATCCCCAAAATTTTCCAATAGATTTAGCATCATTCATGTGCACACAAGTTTCTTAGTTTCCACACTAACAAAGGAACGCAATTTTGTTCAAAGATCCACACTTTCTTCTCCTATTATATAGTTAATCATACTAATCTTATGAATATTAGTTTCTTTGATTTCTCTTCTCTTCTTCAATCTCTATCATATGTTCATCTCTGTTTCCCCCTACTTTCTATTCTTTGTATACTTCTTTTCTTGTTCTTTATGATATAAAGAAAATTTGCTAATGAAGACTGGAAATAAACAAAAATACAAAGTAAAAAAAAAAAATAATAATTGTTTCGTCCCTAGCAACATAAACCAAGAACTAGCCAAAATAAAGCAACTCAACTTTATATGGAGCGATAAATGTATAAAAGAAAGAAGATAAGATTAAACAGTTAATCAAGTATATAATGTTTCCCTCTTACCTTGATGTCAGTTGCTCTAAATAGAATATACTCATACACCGTATCAGTTGGAGGAACTTGTGGGCCATCCTTCTTTCGCCCCTCTGTTCCATATGCTCTAACTGCAACATCATACAGAACTTAATACATTTACAATGTTTGACTTCCCAACTATAGAAGACAAAAAACCAAATTATAACTATGTAAAGAGTTGTTTTAGCAAAATTTCATGTCAGAAAATACATACAGGATGTAAATACTTGTGGAATTTTTTAGAACAGTAATATGTTCTATATGAACACAGGTTGTAGACATAGTAGAAAAGATAAATTTCACTTCAAACGCTCCTAGTGTATATTTGACTATTACTATATAGAAACCTTATGAACATTGTACAATGTTAACCAACCGAACATTAATAAAAAATTTAACCCCTAGTACTGTAACTTTCATACGTCCACTCAATATAAAAGAGGTCAATAAGGAAGAAAATTAGATCCAATTCAGTATATTGAGGTATGTCACAAATTGATGACGGGGTTATATTTCACTCCAACATAAGTAATGAACATAGCAAACATCTACCTCTCTCTCTCTCTCTGCCAGACGAATGATTGTTTAACATTCAAACAATTCGATCATCTTCATCAAATAACGACTTAATGAGTCCAAAAGCTGGATGTATGTTTCAAACTTAAAATGGAATTATCACCAAGTTCAACATAAGTTATGAATACAGAAAACCTCTCCCCGACGGATGAATAACAATTTAACCTTAGATGAAAAAGTATACAATCTTCATCAAATGACAATTTCCAAAAGCGTTCTTCTCGAGCATATAGCAGATCAAAAATTTTTACAATTATAAATCGATTAGACTGGATTGATCTTTCAAACACTGTTTTCTTCAACCTCACAGAAAGATTTCCAAACCAAACATACTTATATGCATAGAGAGATTTGGGGACCGAAAAAACTAAACCCTAGGCGATCCACGAGTACGGATTCAAATGGGCATCGAATCAACCAATGCACATATCTACATATACATATACAGATTACATATGTGTGTATAAATGTGCAGAGATTGCAGATATAGGAAGAAATGGAAGCGCGAGACGCACCGTTTTTGAGGCCGATGGAGGAGTCTTGGACGCTGAGGAAGTAGAGAACACCTTCGTAACGTATCTCGTACTTGGAGATTAGGGTGATGAGACTGCCAATGTACGATTCCCCAGATTCAGTCGACGCCATTGACGAGGGAAATGAAATGAAGTTTTTCTCAGAGCCGTTGCGGTTTTTTCGAATTAGGGTTAGGGCTTTGTCTCTCTCTCTCTCTCTCTCTCTTTCCTTTCCTGCGAATTGTGAAAGGTTGGCTTAAAAGCGCCAAAACCTTAGGGGTAGTTTGTTATTCTATTTCGGTATTTCCCTGCCGAACTTGTGAATCACTTTGTAAATATAATTTTTGCTGAGTAATTCTAATTAGGCCAACTTTTTTGTCATAAGAAATAAAAACGTTAATTTTTTTTTTGGAAAACTAACAAAAAGTTCTCAAAAACTTTAGTTTTAATGAAAATGACAAAATAAAAGTGTAAGTAAATAGTAACAGGAGTGGTGTAAGTAAATAGTAATAAGAGTGGCTTTTTAAGGTAAAAATGTCATTTTCGTTAAAAGTGAACAATACTAAAAGTTTTTCATTAAGATTCTTTTTTTTTAAACAAAAAATTTGGACGATTTCTCGATTTATGTCATCCTTACATAGGAAAGAAATAACTGAACTTTAATAAAAATGGTTTGTCTAGCAAAAATCAATAAATGTGAGATCGTTTAATAACTGAACTTTATATAAATGGTCGAAGGTAGTAAAAACATTACAAACTATTTGTTTATAAACTTTATATAGTTGATTAACTAAACAATTTTGATTTAAAAAATAATCTTTACAAGACAACTCATAATATAAATAGTTTTGATGATAAGCATAAAAATTTATAAATTGATTGGAAAACCAGCAAAGCATTCCTCAATTAACTACTAATTGAAGGGCAGTCTTGTAAATCACGAAAAGTTTAATCCTAATCATTAAACCCTATGCGACTCGCTCTTGTTACTCTCTCAGTTTCCTCCCTCGCCGTCTCAGTCCTCGGCAAACCAAGCAATCGCAAACAAAGCACCACTCACATTTTCTGGGTCACTTTTCTCAGGTAATTTTCTTCCTAAAAATCTCGATTTCCTTACAATGTATTTAGCTGCTGAGAAAATTCATGTCTTGCCTTTGTGTTTATCTATGTGTAGAGAAAATCTTTAATTGGGTTTTTATTTCTTCTGGAATTTGTTGGGTTCAAAACCTTCTTATTGGTTCTGCTTATTAGCTAAATTATATCTGTGAAGATTAATTTTGACGCATTTTCCTTTATTTTCTGTGAAAATTAATGGGTATTATTTCAATAACTTCACCGTACACGACTTTGTCTTCTAATTTCTGATTTGTCTGGAATAAAAGTGCGACACCCGTTTGTTTAATCCTGAATTCAAGAAAATTCACAGCCTTCTAATTTTTTATTTTTCTGGAATAAAAGTGCGACACCCGTTTGTTTAACCCTGAATTCAAGAAAATGCACAGCCTATGAGTTTCTGGCATTCAATTTGTCAAAATTTAGCAAAAAAAAGGGGAACTTTAACGAAAAGTTTCTGATACTGTTCACTTTTAACGAAGAACCATATATTTACACTAAAAAGTTAATCCTGGTAATATTCACTTTACCTTTTATTTTGTCCTTATTGTTAAAACTCAAAGTTTTCAAACCCTTTTCATTAGTTTTCCTTAAAAAAAAAAGCCATTAACGAATTAAAGCTTGCTGCAATGTACAATTAGGTTACCTTCATTTAGGTATCTTCAGATGGTCAGACTTAATATCTGATATGCACACAAAGATTTGTTTAGTTAATTGTGTTCATATCGTACACATAGAGCGTGGAATTGTTTGAAGGTGAATAGACTTTGGAAGAGCATAAGCTAGATCTTATGGTCAGTAGCTAGATCCTTAATTTTTTATATGGTGAGAAATCTTGTGTTTGCTAGTTAGGTCTGGTCCTGCATATCTAATCTCTACTGTTTAATGGTAATTGTCGCCAAGTTTACCTTTTTAGTACTTAAACTGGAAGATGCAAAAAAGAATTGGATTTCATTTATGAATGAATCAGTTCCTTACTGGAAATCGCTAAGTTTACGCAGTGATTTATTTTGTGAATGCAAGTGACTACTCAGTTTCTACCCTAAAAATCAGATGTATGCATGTGTGAATATAATTGGGTGTATCTTTTTGTATGCAAGTGAATACTCTGTTGTGGGGTTAGGTTCACTACGCCTCCTTTGACTAGGTGTATCATTTTGTGTTTATTAATGAAAATTCATTCGCACTGTCTACTTCTTTTTAGAATCTTGTTATTTAGTTCATTTGTATGTTTTAAACATGTTTTGTAATTTTGGGCAAGTCTAAAGACTAACAAAGTTTCTATAAAAATTTGAATCTGGGGGAAAAAATGGAGTATGTAAGGTCAGCCCAGACCATTTTGAACCCTAGTTCAGCTAAACGTGGTGTTTGGCACATTTTATGTTGTTTTCTTTTTAATCTGTTTATTGGTTGATTTATTCTGCTCTATTTGTGTTTTTTTGGGTAGCGGGAGAATTCTTTTCTTTGGTTTAAGACATGGTGGGTTGGCAGAGGCATGTACAGTCCCTAATCCATCATGTTGGCAAAAGAGTGGAGAACCATGGTTGCACGTCTGCTGCAAACTTTTCTTCTTCTTCTCATTTTCTAAAAATCCAGACACCATCTTACCAAACCATCTCAAGGCCCCTTCATCAGTACTTTCAACACTTGGTAACGCACAAAACTCATCTTTCCATTTAATGTCGTATCTCTCGATTACAGGCTACAGCACCCTTTGGTTTTTCTCTCTCCTTTTGTATTAATTATCATATATCTTGTTCTCTTTCCATATCACAAGGGAATTTCCAGTTCAAGGAACTTGCTTGCAGATTCATCTGATGGAGCACCTCATCAATCTTCAGTCACTCCTCTCTCAGCTTCAAGTGGTGAAAAATTTGAAGAACAAAACCAGAAATCATCTTCTAGACCTTCACAAGTTCAATTTGTGTTAAAGGGCATGAATCAGGTTACCATATTCACACTTATTGCATCTTTTTGATGGTTTGTAACAGATTCTAAAGTTTTTTTTTTTTTTTTTTTTTTTTTGGTGTGGGGGGGGCGGGGGCGGGGGGTGTGGTGGGGGGTGGGGGTGCTATACATTAAAATGTGCATACCGGTTGGAACACTTCAATTCTATTCAAAGCTCTGTTAATGGGTCAGTTCCTTTAGGGTTGTTGAACAACTTAGAAGAGATGTTACATTCATATTGTTCATCTTGCTTTATTTATGGGTTAAGGTGGAAGTTCTGTATTTGGGAAAAGACTGCATTGCAAAACGGAAGTCTGCAGACATTCTTTATGTCAAGGGGAGGAATTCCTTTTTGTCGAAGTTTGTCAGTTTTTTCCCATTAAATGATATTTAAAGGCTGTATCTTCACATTAACATTAAAGATGCCTTGTTACCTATATGGCTGCTCTATAAGTTCTATGTTGGATGTTATTTTTAACTTTCCCCTTTTTCTGATCGTACATTTATTAGCTTTAGCTCACTGCCTCCTTGCAGAGCCCTAATAAGGTCAACTTGGTTGCTAAACTGGTTCGTGGTATGCGTGTTGAAGATGCATTACTGCAACTGCAAGTGACAGACAAGCAAGCTGCAAAAACTGTGTATCAGGTGATAGAGCCGTTCCACACTTTGTTGCGCTAGGAAGTCTTTTGATTAGAGAAATACTTGGTGTGTGTGTGTGTGTATATTTACATATAAGGATTGCAGGACTGATGGATGCAACTGAATTTATGACTTGTTAGAGGGCTGGAATGTGAGAGATGCACTTTCTAGTAGTATAATCTAGTGATTTCTCTTGCAAAATAATATTCCTTTCTTACAAAATTTAGATATCTTGTGAATTATTTGGTATTTGAATTTAAAGTTGTTTAGCCTTCGGTCTTTTTTACATAATTATGCTCATCTAGAACTCACGGATGAAGAAATGTCTAATATTTGGATGTGTTTCAGAGCCTCTAGAGGTATATATTTTTCCTTCAGAGTCATAACTTTTTATAACAGAATATTAACATTATGTAAGACGCTACTGTTTGCAGGCTCTTCACTCAGCCCGGGCAGATGCAACTTATAATCATGGGTTGGATCCAGACCGTCTTCTAGTTGGTAAATAATGCCAGTGCAGTAAAGTTTCCTCAATTTATAATATTGTTTTTCATAAAAATCAATCCTCACTGTTCTGGATTCTCTCCTCAGCTGGGGCCTTCGTTGGAAAGGGATTCTTGGGATTCCGCAAGAACAGACTTTACTACCATGGTAAAAGCAATGACGGAACTAAAGTGAGACCAAATTACCAACTAACGGTGACGCTAAGGGAGATTTATCCGGAAGAGGAGGAGGAGATAGCCAAACAGAGAGCTGACAATTTTCTCTATATCAAGAAACGCCTCAGGCTCACGAAGCAGGAAAATAAATTTGTTTCTCACCACCTTATCGGCAATCACAAAGGCAAAGGAAGTACCAGTCAACAAAGTGGTATGGCTTCGTGAGCAATCTTCCTTCCCATGCATGAACATTTTGAAAGAGTTTGGAGACGTTCGAGAGCTCCTCCTTTGTCCTTGCAATTCAATAAAATGTCGTGTAGAAGTGTGAAAAACCGAAGTGTCAAGAGTAGGATCAAGCCTTTGTCTCAGTTCCTGGTCGTGGCTGCATCCCGCGTGTTGTTTTAAATGCTTAGAGGTATTCCATCTCAAATCATCTCTCTCTTTAATTGGTGCATTCAGAGAATGTAGTTTTTACTTCTTTCACCTTGGCACTGGCCGTCGACAACTATTTTCACTAGATGTTTTGCTAAAGTAATATAGGAAGCAATTCCAAGTGCTTTTTCTACAAATATTTGGATTTTTAATAGAATTTTTTTTTTTTTTGGGTTCCTAATAAAAGCGCTTATGCTAAAAGCGAGATCAAGTGCTTCGTACAATAGTGATTTCAACCTGCCCTTCAGAACTCTCAGATCGTTACCTCTTGATTGGGTTGATCAAGTAGTGTTTGCTCAAATTAACGATCCTTGTAATTCCTTTTCGACTTTTTGATGGTTTCCTTTTAGTCTTGCATAATTGTAGGCTTGTTTTATTAACACCTCGCATATTGTTGATACATCTCACATACTTTACCATAATACCGTTGATGGTTTCCTTTTAGTATTTGCTCAATTTTAGTCTTGCATAATTGTAGGCTTGTTTTTTTAATTAAAATTTATCTTAATATACCTCACATACTTTACCATAATACCGTCTCACCCCACACTTTTAAAATACACACCACGTCTTTTTACATACATCCCACATTTCTACATACACCCTACATTTTCTACATACGCACCACATTACATAAACCCCACACTTTTCACATCTTAGGTGCAAATACATATTTTATTTTTTACTTTTGTATAATCACAAAACAATGAAACCAGTTTTAAAAGGTAGAATTTATGTAGAAAATTGGCCAAAATGCTTCCATGATTCATTGGATAGAAGAATTTGATCTCTCGAAAGTTTAAAGCCAATCGAAACTCCTTAACCTGCATAAGCATCTGAGTAGATGCTTTAAAGGTGAGAGTCGATTTCATGCCGATCATCCGGCCATATTTTCCCGCCTGGCTTTCACTGTGAATGGGGGCACAATCACAAACACAATGGCATGCGGGCTGAAGCACATAACAATAACATAATTATAAAATAACATAATTAGGCCTCTCAATCTTGAGCCACAACCCCAGCAAGTAGTAAAAGACAAGGGGTGAGCGTTATCCATGAATCGACCATACTGTTTTTCAAGAGATATCAGTTTATAGGCCTGCCGATGTCGTTAAAGTCACTAAAATAATAATAAAATACGAAACCTTCACATCATGTGAAGCTTCCAAAACGTCGATTTCATGTTTCGTCAAAAATATATTTTTTTTTAATTAATATGTTTGTAGTTTTATTGATTACAGTTTGTTCTACAATGAAGAGGGAGAATGATTTTAAGTATTCTTGGGATAAATGTAAAAAATGATTTGGGGTGTATTTATTTATTTATTTATTTATTTATTTATTTATTTTAACCTTATAAGGTCAAAATTATCATTACATAATAAGGTATATAAGTCATTTGCTATCAAATTTTAATGTGAGGTGTATTCAATTATGGGATGCTAATAAAAAAAAACCTAATCGTATTGGATCTTACCTTATCCAAACCCAAACATGCGTTTTGGGCTTTGTCTGCAAGGCTGCAACCATTCTCAAAACCATATCCAAGCCCAAATTTTTTTAATTTTGTAAAAATGAAAAATCATTAAAACCCATTTAAATAATCTCTAATATTCCTTGGGACTTTTAAGTGGTAGAATACCACCACCATTTTCTTCACAATGAGCCTCCATACAAGCCAAATGAATGATGTGCCCCCATTTCATATAAAAAGAGTGCAATAATAATCTTTAATTTATAAAGTTGGCGATCCACTAGTAATTGCATTGAGTATAAAATTATTTTTAGTTGCTTAACTCTTTAGGATAAAACTTCATAGTGCGCGCATCTATTCTTTAGTAAAGGTTGGCGTTTACACCTAGATCTCGAAATTCCCTTCCACTATACTGGATTTTGTCTACTCAGTAGTTGGGCAAGGCGGGTGGCGTGGGACTTCGATGGACACGTGGGAGTGCAAGAAGAAAAATTTATTTCGCCCAATTCTTTAAATTCACTCAAATTTCTACATCCCAACTTCCTTCTTCAATCCTTATGACGCCATCATGGCTAAGACCTGCACCAACAGACTTTGATGCGTCATAAACTTGTATGCTTTGCGCACCTAAAAAAATTCACAAATCCGTCATTGATTACGATTGCTTTTCATACCAATAGATTGGACTTCTTTTTTCAATTCCTCCAAGAGAATAATCGCCTAATAATTGCTTTCAATCTAATATTTGTCCATAACTGAGTTGGAGCTCAGAAAAGAAGCCAAGTTCAATCATTGTTCGTCTCATACATTTAAAAAAGAGCATGCCAAAGAAAACCAGCTTATGTGTTTGTTGTACGTACGTAAATGCATTCGTCTTTCCATTCTCCCAACCAAAAAGGTTAAACAATTTCGAGTCAATTGTTCACATTGATTATGATTGGGTAGTTCACCTTAGGCCATCATTGTTTTACACTACTTTTATTTTAATTTTATTTTTCACAGAATAATTATAATAATAAAAAAAATTATAAAAGAAAAAAAACAAATCTTCAACTGAAGATGGTAAAGAAAACAAAAATTGTGAGTAATTTAGTTGATTCTCAAAAGTTTAGAGTTCTTCTCTGATAACCATTGCGTTTGTAGTATTTTATTAACTCTTTTTGAGACAGAGATGACGAAGTTTGGAGGTAGAGTGTGAGAGAAAGGGAGACAATGTATGAACTAAAAGAATTAATTAAACTAAGGTTATCAATTTATCCAGCAATCATTTACCGAGGTTACTGTACTTCATCTAAACATGAAACAATGGTAGAGGGATCTTGTTAGCACACTGTTCGTTCCATACTTTTATCAATTCTGAAACTATTGAGCATTGGTCAATTAAGTATCTTCGAAGTAGGGCCAGTCTAGAGATTTTTAAGGCCCAGGACGACGTAAAAAAATATGTCCTCACTTTATATACGAAAATTATTTGTTTTCACACGTAAGACATCGATGAAATTATACTTAGAATAGCACTTCAAACTTAATAATTTAGAAACAAGGAAAAACTAATTTATTTTGTATCGCAAGAATGAACAAAAAAACTCAAGGTTTACAAGTAGATAGATATGAGTTTCGTTTTCCATCTGAACTTTTAAAGTGTTTTTGTATAAATCATGAGGTGTTTTTTCTTATTTACTAACCTTGTCAATTTGGGACTAAAAAAATAATGATATTTTTGTGTCTTTAATTGATATGTATAAGTAATAAATTGGCACTAAATTAAACTTTTTTATGACACGTAATATAATTTGCAAATTTGGTTAACGCATTACTCTTTGTGGAAGATTAGACTTGAATTGGAACAAATGTTTAAAAATAACAACCCACATAGCTACTAGTTATTAATTAAAAATAAATTAACAACCAAACAATAATTCGTAAAAATTGAAAAGAATAAACATGCACTTAGCATTTCGAACTTAGGATCTCTCGTTAATTTTAAACAACAAAAAACCATTGATTCTAGTTAAACTTCTTGATTATTTAGTCAAATTTTATATATTTATACTCTTATGAAACGAAATTTGTAAAAGATCAATCACAACATAAACACATGTCAACAACACCAGAATAAAGCTATTAGAGTCCCAAATCGATTGCGGACAAAAACAAGGAACACTGCTCAACTATAAAAGGAGATCATTCTCCCACAATTGATCTCTAATGATCTTATTATACTTAATTCATTACTGGAACTCACTAATAATGATCAAGCTTAAACCTTTGTGTCTTGTCAACTCTATATTATTAATGAGAATTCCTCTACCCTCATAGACGTAGCCTAACTTAAGATGAACCACATATATCTTGTGTTTACTTTCGTATCTCTATCTTTTTACGTATTTTATTCACATGATGACCAAAGAAACCTTACGAAGGTCAAATATTGATAGCTGTTTCAAAATCAACTCGATTTTATGCATCACACACCACCTCATATACAAGAAATTTTCAAGTATTGTAATCGAAGAATGAGCTACGAATAAACACGTTGCTACATTTGATTGCATCGGTCAATAACTTCAAACATCTCTCTATCTCACGTCATAATTTCACTACAATAACGTGTATGACACCTAAGCCTTTATTGACTTTCCCATAACTTGAAAACTCTCACGTCATAAATATCTCTTTGAAAGATCTCTCTTGACTTTTCCATAACGTTCAAAGTTTTGACTCTGACTTACAACTGCTTATTTTGTAGTTAATCGACATGTGTCCTTCACGTAGCTTTTGGTGTTGTGGAAATGGAGAGGGCAGTTTATGGATATGATTTTGTTGAGTTTTATCAGGTTTAATAATTAGGTTTGTTAGTATTACGTTTCTAGCTGATGAGTCACCAGATTGCAAATACATGCACGTTTGAAAATTTTAAAATCGATAACCATTACGTTTTTAATTTGTTGTTCGCATTTTTTATGATTTTGGAGGTAGAAGAAAAATACATTAACAATGTGAGAGGAAGAAGAGTGGAGAAAGAAAAGCGACATGGAAGAAAGGTACATGATGCTTCAGCCTCTAATCATGCTAGCTAACATAAGTCAAATCTTAAAACAATCGAATAGGCATCCAAAAATGAAGTGTTCTTGGGAGCATACTAAAACAAGATGAACTAGCCTTGTAATTCTAAAGATATAATGAACTTAATAAGTCTTTGAGATTCTGGGGGTCATGTACAAAATTATAAAAAAGCCCTTCCTTCAATAATTTTTTCGAAAAAAAGTAAGACAATGTATTGGTGTAAGAAAGTAATAACTTAAATCAAACAAACTTTAGTACTCATTGATTGTAAGTTTACAAATGTCATTAAATAATAAGTAAAATTAGCTACATACATAACCTTTACTAAATAATCAAAGGATGTTCAATCTTAAACAACCAAACAAGAAAAAAGTTTCAAAAACTAACTTTAAAGTTTCACTTGAATATATAGCATTATTATATAATAAAATTGAAAGAAAATGCACAATGAGATTTTAATGTGCTAATAAAAGTAATTTTTTTTAATAAATAGCATTATTATATATAAATATTTGATGACAAATTATTTTTGGAGCCCCCTCAAAATTAGGGACCATGTGCGTTTGCACTTTTTGCTTACCCCCAAACCCTCCTCCAAGATTGGCCCTGATAATTTGGGGGCCTAGGCGAGCCTTCAAAGTGGGGCTCTATAGTTCTCTGATCCCTTACTTTTTGTACATTGATATGTAAAAAGAAAAAAAAATTCACTAAATACATTAAAAAAATTCTATTTTTACGTCAAATACCATAAAATATTAATATCAAACGAAAAAAGATATATAAACATTACCAAAATATTACATGTCTCGCGTTTTTAGACACAGATGTAGTAATTAAGTTTACATAATTTAATTTTTCAACCAATTCTTTATGTATTCTAATATGAGGCATGATAACTAACTCATTTTCAATCAGGGAATCACAATGCAACAATCAACATTCAACTCAATATTAAGCCTGAGACATTAAGCAAATAAATGCACCCTTTTCCACTATGCCAGAAGATTTTTGTGTTATTCATCTTACTTTTATAGTATTTATATACTAAAAATATAATAATAAATAAAACTAGTGGCCCCAAAAATCGGCGACTCTAGATGGTCGCCTTAGGCCATCTCCAACCGAAAGGGAGCCAAAGGGCTATGTTTAACCATATAACCCTGCAAGAAATTATTTTTTTAATGAACAATGTCAGACCATATTTTATACCATCTTCAACCGAGAGGGTCAAATGGCCATAGATCAAAACATAGCCCGTTTGACAAAAAAGCCATCTCCAACCGAATGAGACTATTTTTTAGCCCTTCAATAATTTATTATTTTAATTGAATTAATATGGTTAATTGAATTAAACTACCATATTAAAAAAAAGGTTTTCGGACATATTTTGAGTGTCACTTGCCGCTAAATCAATAAGCCTTCGAATTTCTTATCTTTATATAATGAAAAGGATGTGAAAAATTGGTGAAGCATTGAAATAAATGAGGTAAGATAGTATGGAATGGTGAAAAGATGTGAGAAATGGGGTAGAAATGGCTTACGTATTTATAGGGAAAAAAAATTAGAATTTTTTTTTTTTAAATTTCGTCTATAAAAAATGTCAAATCTAACAGTAACCTGACGTCAAGTAGCATGTGTTTGGGCTGGGCTATAGGGTTGGCTAGTTAGTTGCTCTTGGCCAGCCTGCTAACAAGTTCTCCAATTTTTGGTCAGGCGGGTTAAGATTATGTTTCCATGACACACCCTGACCCGAAATCTCAAGAATTCACTATGGCACAATATCTCGTAACTAAGGGCAAGACATCCAAAATCACAAAATCTCAACGGTAATATAAGTAAAATCAGGTGCTCATCAATCTATACTAGCACACAAGTCGAAGTCGCTTAATGCGACATGCACGACTGAACAGATGCTCATCAATATATGCTAGCACATGAGTCGGAGTTTCCTAATGCGACCTATACGATAGGACTGGGTGTAATTATAATATACGCTCTAGTGCTACAATCATGTGAAGACTAGCGCTATTCGCGGGTCACCTATGAGTCGGAGTTGCCTAATGCAACATGTACAATAGGACTGGCACCTACTTGGATCCAAGGCAAGCATGCGGTGCGAAGGTGAACATACACATGAAATACTGGCCCTGGCCCTGGGCGAGCACTAACACCGGGGTGCACAATGATGAGCAAACTACATAAATATAAGCATGCCATAACGATTCAATAATTATAGTCAACATACTAACTTTCATAGCCATATATATAATTATAGCATTAAAGATTATAAGCATACCTGTGCATCTCGTAGGATGTAGCATATTTAATAAATTTTGTCATTTCGCTAATTCATATAAACTTTAGTCTAATCTAGACGTACATAAGAAATTCTTTTTCAAATGCATAAATGGAAACTATCAATCATATAAATATATACTATAAAAAGGAAAAGATCCATTCACCTGAAGTCCACGCTACAACTCCCTGGCACGAATATCGAAACGATCGTCGCCTAGAACAAATATCAAATCACTTCTCAGAATTCTTATCGATAGAACACGTAAATTACATAAAACACATCCCCAAGGTCATTTTAGAATGATTTGAAATTCATTGACCAAAAGTCAACCATCAGTCAAAGGTTGATGATAGGGTCCACAACCCTACGTAACTCGATCTGGAAGATCCGCATCTCAAATTTCCCATCCGTAACTTCCCAAGAGTTTCAATAATCTTTTAGAACAACATCCTAAAGTTTAGGAACAATCCAACGGTCGGATCTCCGCCAATCGCTAAAATTAAGTGATGACCGACGTTTTATTTTACAAATTTACAAATCCAATTTGGGAAGATCCATATGTCGGATCATCGATTCATTTAATGTCCAAGTGACGATCTCTATCAAAACTATAGTCTTACGACAAGATTTCGTCAATCAAACATCACATATGGAATTTGGGTATCCAAATTATTCTAGGAAGGGCAGGTGGGGTCTCGGCCCACCGAAAAATTCAACTATTTTTAAAAATTCTCAAATTTTACAAGATTGAAGATCTCAACGAGTAGAATAAGTTGTATACCTATTGCCAAGTCCAATTCAACTGAGAAACGCCTGAATTTTCCCACGAATGGCCGGAACCCTAGTTTTAGGTGTGCTTCGATTCGACTTCCATGTGAGCTCCGACGCCTCTACCACGGCTTAGGCTTTGTTACAGACCTTAAGAGAAGTGTTTTGGTGGTGGAGATTAACGTGATTGCCTTCAGAAATGGCCGATCGTCAGCGTGGCCCGTCGCACCCACCGGTGCAATTCTTCGTGATTCCGAGACTAATTTCTTCGGATTTGGGGTGGAAATGATAAGAAGAGGGTCATGGTGTACTTCCCAGGTGGTGGTTTGGCTTGAATCGCCAGAATTTGGCCAGCGGAACCCACAGATTCCATTGTTTCCGACCAGGTCGGGTCACAAAACGGGTCAATGAGGTGACCTAGTTTCTTTCCCCTCCTTCTCTCTTCCCTCATTCCTTCTCTCTTCCCTCATTTTCCTCCTTTATTTCTTCTCCTATTATTTCCTTCCTTCCTCTCTCCTCTCCCATTCGACCAACCTTTCTCTTCCCCACCAGTTGGGCAGCTCTGCCCCTTACTTCTTCCTTCTTTTTTTTCTTTTTCCCACAACCTCTCTACTAATATTAAACTAATAATATAATAATTATGAGAAATATATCAAATAATAGATAGTAATCTTTACAAAAGTGCTTTTCAGATTTGTAGTTCCGTAAAACCGATATCGTAACTCCAGTTTCGGTTTAGATTATGCTTACGCGATCGTCCCGTCGAGAATTTCAAGAGTACGGTAAAATAATTACGCGTCACGAAAGGTGATAAAAAAAGTCAACAATCTAGCTTCTAGGACATTTTCGTCAATTCACTTATTTAAAATTTTTATAAAATCATAAAGTTAGGGACATGTTGTTACATTCCAAAAATGATCTTGCCGTTTAATTTGGATTAATAAATTAATTATCAAAAATAATAACAGACTTCATGAATGATTGACTTAGGGCGATACAACGAATATTACTGAACCAGTTATAACCCAAAGAAACTCAAATAAACTGATATTTCAATCTCGAAAACTTAATGAGGTCAAGTAAAACTTAAACATTAGACCACGTCTAGTTCCCACCCGAAATAAATAATAAATATATAAGTTTTCGATGTGTTTGACCGTTTCCTTTTCTTGACATGATATACAACCAAAGATCTTTGTGATTAATTTCGAAGAAAATTTAGTACATGAAGGTCATACAAAACAAGAGATTTTCTCACTTCAACAATTCATCACACGATAATTGTTTATTAGATTGATAGTCCATTTTTCAAATACGCGACAAATATGACAAAATCTCCCCAAGAGTTCCATCTTAATATGCTTATTTGGACCTTAGGAATCTCAATAGCAGCCTTAATGACTCTGTTGAGATATTTTTTATGCAATTTATATGTTTTCATGGTTTGCAACATTCATTATTTTATTTCATCTATAAAGATATAAATAGCAAAATATAAGATTTTTTTTAACCAAATGATATTATCTACACTAAACTGGTGGACAGTGGGATAAGCCTCACAATGAACTAACAATAATGTGGTTCAAATTCACCTTTGGCGAGAATCGAACTTAAGACCTCTCACTTACAAGTGAAGAGAAACACCATTAGATCGTAGTATTAAGTTGTTTTATCTAAAACATGTGTTCATCTATTACTTATGCAAAATCTTAAGTGAAGGGAGCACCATTTAAAGAAAAATTAGGCATTAGTTGTGGGGCCCAAACAACATCAAACTTCAACAACCCGAACCCTCTATTTTTCAAATTGCACCTCATATGTCTTCTTTACAAAATATTAGTGACCAAATTAAAAATATTTGAGGCATCTAATTCAGTTCAAATCCACTTAATACTACGTACGGTCTAGTGGTATTCTTCTTCACATGTAAATGAGAGGTCTTAGGTTCGATTCTCACCAATAGCGAATTTGAACCACATTGTTGCTAGCCCATTGTGAGACTAAGTTCACCCCTCCATCTTATTGTAAATAATATCGTTTGTGCAAAAACTAAATATAGTTTTAAAAAAAATTGACGAACACTATGGTCTAAGATACATTGAAATTTATTTGTGACAATTGAATAGGCAAATGTTTTTGGATTGAATTGAATTTTTGCAAGAATGATATATGAATCGAGATTTACAATATATACAGTTCAGATCATTGAAATTCAATATGAAGTGGGTCCCATAACTAATCCCTTTTTTTCTTTTTTCTTTTTCTAAAAATGAGGATCCCTTCTCATAAAAGGTCTGTTTTTATGATTTCTAAAAGACAAAAAAAAAAGTATTGTGCTAATTTTTGTTTTCTTACAGGAATTATATATTAAAAAGGGAACTAGAAGAAAATGAAAGATTTGTTGTTCAAACCACATCGTAGGTTGGTTCCAAAGAGCTGTTTGCCGCATGCTTTTGGAGTTTGCTTCTTCCATTTTAAGACGTGATCATGTAGACAAGGATACTAAACAAGAAAATAATACTATTAATATTAGAGTGTTATAGTAGATTCAGATTGAAGAAAACTTTTGTAACATCCCACATCGTCCAGAGGAGTGGATCCTCTAAGCCTTATATGTATATTCTCATCTCTACTTAGCACAAGGCCTTTTAAGAGCTCACTAGTTTTGGGTTCCATAGGAACTCCGAAGTTAAGTTAGTTCGCGTGAGAGCAATCCCATGATGGGTGACCCACTGGGAAGTTCTCGTGTGAGTTCCAAGAAACAAAACCGTGAGGGTGTAGTCAGGGTCCAAAGCGGAAAATATCGTGTTACGGTAGAGTCGAGCTAAGGATATGATGCGGGTTCGAGCCGTGATGTGACAACTTTTCCCAAGTAAATTCACTTTGAAAACTTGACAGAATATTATTTATAAACAAATGATTTCACTACTTAAAACAATGAGGCTTTTTGTGATAAAAATCAATGCTTATCGAATTATTAAGTTTGTTAAATTAAAACAATATCAATGTAATTAGTTGTTGACCACTGACTTCTTTTTGAAACTTGACATAAATTTGCACCAAAATATATTTTCGATATAGTAGTCCATAAATTCAACTAATGAGAACCCATTCTACGGCACATCGTGTATGCCATGCCATCCCCTAAGCTGCTTGCTGCTGCTGATGAGGCATATACATACAACACATATCAGAGCCATAATCGTTGTTTATGGATTTTCTAATATGTATATGTAAATATATGTATGAGAGCGGATTCGTGGTACTACTTCTTTACATAATTTTTTATACATATTTTTTGGGGTCCACTTCATAAATGTATTTTAATAATCAGAACCATTTATCTTTTAGAACATCATTTGTATATAGATCATCCCTACCCCAAAAAAAAAAAAAAAAAAAAAGACAAATTCAAAACTAATAAGACATTCATTTGTAGTCACGAAAATGGACGAATACAGTTCTATAAAGAAACCCTAACGGTCATATAGTTTCATATTTGGCTAATTTTTGGTGGCATGACTTTGAGGGAAGATCTAAAAGCTAAACGGTTCGGATAATTGAAATATATTATGAAGTGGACCCCATAAAAACGTGTGTCAAAAAATGAGTACTTAAAATGGTGTTACGAAACCTCCCTATATCTTATGCATGTTGGAGAACAATTCAGAAATAAACAAAAAATAACAGAAATAAATAGAACTTGAAATTCTAATATTTTATTAACCAAAAATACTTGATGTGCATAATGAAATTATACAATAAATACATAAACTAATATAAGAATATCAATTATACTAACTTGATCACAGAAGGTAGAAGCTAGCGTAAAAGCTATGTTCTTCGAATAGTATTTTCGTCTCACTCTTGTGCTTGTACTTCTACAACGTATGCTCGACCAGAATTCAACTATCTAATTTTACAACCCGCACTGGATACTAGAATTCTAGTGAATTTGCTTTGTGTGCTTACTCTCTGGAAATTTCGTATGAAAGAAAAAGAGGAAGAAAGGATGATTTCACTTGGATACTGTGATTGCAAATATATAGGCTGTTTCACACCCTTTCAAATACATGTTCAGTGTATTTGAAAGTACACAACTCTTTCTAATAGCTGTATCTTTTAATCAAAACGTTTTTAATTAATAAATTAATTAAAAACTTAATCCAAAAATTAAAATTAATGAATTTGATTAATTTTAAATTTCAAGACCCCAAGTGCCCCAAGGTCCTTGTCTTGATTAATTAATATTAATTGTATTTAGGTTATATTATATTCAAGCTTAATCCACACAACCATAAGGCACAAGCCTTCAATCCATTTCTAAATAGTCTAAGTTCTAATTACTAAGAAGAAGGAATAAGCCTATATAAAGGTTAGTGAAAAAATACTGTTGCTCGATATGGGACAAGAGGGGTCTCAAACTCCTACAATACCCCACATTTGAGGTGACTATTTGGTCCTAGAAACACTAAGATACGAGAGTAAACAATAGATGTGACATACATCAAGAGAGGTGTTTTTGGACTTGAACCTACCTTAGTATATACTTATCGGATTTACTAGATGACGCAGTGAATATAAAATCTTGAACTGTTCATCTCCATAGTAAACCAAGACAATAAGCAAAACATATGCCACATTTACACATCACAAATTCATAAGTTTGTGTTCTTTTTGGTGCTGAACAAATCCTGGATTCATAAGAGCTTTATTGAATGTAGCCATGTAATTCTCATAAATGCAACCCCACATTTACTCTCATATAGGTGATATTGATTAAGAATATGCTGCTACTATTCCACTTGATTTACAAGTATCAATATTATTAAACTAATGTATCCTACACCATCAGCAGTCACCACACTTCTTCCATCATAGGAATGGGTATGTAAGTGTGTTTCTTCTTGAATCTAGCCAAACCAGTTTGCCTATTGAACCTAGACCATGAGATCTCCAATCAACTAGATTAGATTTCCGTTTGGTAGTTTCATTTTACTCTATTAGCTTTAAACTCATTCCCCTTGATGTATGCTTAACTTGCTCTCTAGACAAACCTTTAGTAAACGGATCCGCAATATTATCTTTTGACTTAAAATAGTCAATAGAAATTACACCACTATAGAGCCATTGCTTTATAGTATTATGCCTTCATCTAATTTGTATAGACTTCCCATTGTATACATTATTTTTAGCTCGATATTGTGCAGGTAAACTATCACAATGTATATATATTGTCGTTACAGGTTTAGGCCATATGGGAACATCCTCCAAAAAATCTCTTACCATTCAGCTTCTCCTCCAGACATATCGAGAGCGATAAATTCCGATTCCATAGTTGATCGGGTTATGCATGTTTGTTTGGAAGATTTCCAAGATATTGCTGCTCCTCCTAAAGTAAATACATATCCACTTGTGGATTTCGTATCAGTATTATCCAATATCCAATTCACATCACTCAATCCTTCAAGCACAGGAGGGTACCTCGTATAATGCAATCCATAATTCATTGTATACTTTAAGTATCTCAATACTCGAATTAAAGCTTCCCAATGATCATGCCCAGGATTGCATGTATATCTACTTAGTCTACTCATTGAGTATGCAATATCAGGCATTGGACAATTCATAATATACATAAGACTTCCAATAACTTGTGAGTATTCACGTTCAGATATAGCATCACTTCTATTTTTCTTAAGTTTGCTATTGGCATCAAAAGGAGTAATTGCATCTTTACTTTCCAAATGACCATATTTTCTAAGTGTAACTTCTATATAATGAGATTGTGTAAGAATATATCCTTATTGGTTTCTTTTTATTTTTACAACAAAAATCAAATCATCTAGTCCAAGATCTTTCATATCGAAACTTGATTTCAATATCTTCTTGGTCCAATTTATCATCTCTTTGTTAGTTCCCATTATAAGCACATCATCTACATAAAAACACAACATAACGCAAGCATTATTTTGAGTTTTTGTGTAGACACACTTATCACACTCATTTATCTTAAAACTGTGTGTTATCATAATATGGTCAAATTTTTCACGTCATTGCTTTGGAGCTTGTTTAAGCCCATATAGTGATTTCACAAGTTTACAAACTTTGTGTTCTTGACCTTTAACCACAAACCCCTCGGGTTGTTCCATATATATTTCCTCATCTAAGTCTCCATTTAAAAATGCAGTCTTTACATCCATTTGATGTATTTCCATGTTATGGAGTGCAACTATAGCAATTAACAATCTTATTGACGTAATTCTCGTTACATGCAAGTATGTATCAAAGAAATCCAAACCATGTTTTTGACGGTATCCTTAAGTTACCAAACGAGCCTTATATTTGTCAATTGTACCATCAGGTTTTAATTTCATCTTAAAGATCCATTTGTACCCAATTGGCTTATTGCTAGGGGACAAATCGACTAATTCCAATGTATGATTTTGCATAAGGGAATCTATCTCACTGTTAACTGCATCCTTCCAAAATGGAATTTCAGGAGTGGACATGGCCTCCTTGAATGATTGAAGTTCTGTTAATAAGGTCACAAAATCAGGCCCAAAGTCTGATTTTTGGAGATTGTTGTTGGAGAACAATTTAGAAATAAACAAAAAATAACAGAAATAAACAGAACTTGAAATTTTAATATTTTATTAACCAAAAATACTTGATGTGTAGAATGAAATTATACAATAAATACAGAAACTAATATAAGAATATCAATGATACTAACTTGATCATAGAAGGTAGAGGCTAGCGTAAAAGTTATGTGCTTCGAACAGTATTTTCGTCTCACTCTTGTGCTTGTGGTTCTACAACATCTGCTTGACCAGGATTCAACTACCTAATTCTACAACCCGCACTGGATTCTAGAATTCTAGCGAATTTGCTTTGTGTGTTTTCTCTCTAGAAATTTCGTACGGAAGAAAAAGAGGAAGAAAGGATGATTTCACTTGGATACTGTGATTGCAAATATATAGCCTGTTTCACACCCTTTCAAATACACTTACCTGTTCAGTGTATTTGAAAGTACACAACTCTTTCTAATAGCTGTGTCTTTTAATCAAAACGTTTTTAATTAATAAATTAATTAAAAACTTAATCCAAAAAATAAAATTAATGAATTTGATTAATTTTAAATTCCAAGGCCCCAAGTGCCCGAAGGCCCTTGTCTTGATTAATTAATATTAATTGTATTTAGGCTATATTATATTCAAGCCTAATCCACACAACCATAAGGCTCAAGCATTCAATCCATTTTCAAATGGTCCAAGTTCTAATTACTAAGAAGAAGGAATAAGCCTACATATATATGCACACTGCTGTTGTCTACGCACAGCTGTCTAAATTTAGCGAGACATTATAATGATTGATGGTCCTGTCTTCACCGAATTGAGAGAGATATGCACCAAGTCAAAAACATGTGTATATGAATCATGTATCCTCTACCCTCCATGGTATATTTAGCAAGACATTATAATGATTTATGGTCTTATCTTCACCTCATTGAGAGAGATATGCACCAAGTCAAAAACATGTGTATATGAATCATGTATACCCTCCATGGTATATAAGACTTATCAGAGAGTGCCGTTAGTAATCTGGCATTCTTCTCTAATATCTCTTTCCATTTTGTATTGATAAAATGTTTTTCTTTGCCTAAACATGTCACATACAAAATTAATTGAGAACGGGAAAATGGAGTGCGTGTGAGCGAGAGAAAATGAGTGAGTAAACAAAATACATATCTTTGCTTAAGAATGATTGATTTTTTTTCTTTAAGAATTGTTATTGGCGCTAAATAAAAAAACCATCATGCACTTTAAGAAGTACAATTGTTATTGTACATTTTGATAAATGAGCCAAGCATATAATTTTCTTAAGAGTGCTACTAATAATTTTCATGCGTTCTATAGACTGGCTTGAGGTCGCTTATTTTAAGTTGCCATTAGTACCATGCCCATGTAAAGCAACTATGATAATCAAAGTAAATATATACTAGTGCTAGTAGTGGGATGTTACGATGCATGCTTAAAACTGAAATAATGAATATAAGAACAAAATTAACTTTGTTAATTCCATTGATTTGAATCTTCATTTCTGCCTTGCGGCTGTTTACATTTATTATGGTGAAATTATGGTGAAATTAGTATACCCCTACCTACTTAAATACACTTATCACATTGGGTGAGGAATTTTCCTCTTCATGATCTCTTGCATGCCAAAAAGAAAAAAATAAAAAAAAATAAAGGGAAGAAAAAGAAAACATGATATGCCAACCATATCATGTTTTGGTAGGAAGACTCTTCTCTGTGCACTTGGCTTCCTGTGCTGCAACATGTTTAATTTCTTGTATCTTGAACTTTCTGACTTTCGGAGGGCACGTCCCTAATATTCAGTGACTTTCAGTCATCTGAGATATTAATGGGATAGATGAAAACAATGAAGATGTACGATATGTTTCTTTAAATCTCACGTGTTTATTTTATGTTGCTTATCTCTTTCGGCCAAAAGGAAATGGACTTTGGAGTGGTGGGTTTCTTCCTCATGCATGAAATGGTAATATATGTCAAGTAGCTGGCTTGAAGGGGGAGGGAGGGTCTGAAAGTTGGGGACTTGGAATGTTTTTGGGAGTTTATGATTTATGGGGGTTTTATATGATAGTTTTAGGAGATAATCTGATGGGCAGGCCATTTTGGGGAAGAGCAAAAGGGCCATACTGTATGCCATTTTGTGCACCAACCATAGACCACCTGCACAATGCCACATACATAACATGTCAGCCACCTCCACAACCAGATCAACAAATTAAGTTAAAGCAGGACGAGGAGGTGCTAGCAGATCTGCTTTGCCGCCACTGCCACAGGCACAGCACAGCCACTGCATGCCTACCCTCTTCCACGGAAGAGGATTATCTACCCTCCTATTCTCATTTTCTTTCATCTCCTTCTTTCATATATTATTTTTTGTCTTATTATCTTTATAAAAATTAATATAAGATGTTGACGTGATTTAACCGTGACCGCTCAAATAAGAAGGTATGAAATGATAAAGAGATTAGGAGAGTAGAGAATCATCCTTCCTCTCCCTCAATATTCAAAACTACCAAAATAAGTGAAAGTACCCACCTGTACTTTGTTGTTAGATGGTGTAAAAAGACCAAAATCTCCAGCTTGGCTAATTCATTCCCTGGACATGCGTGGGTCCCGCTGCCAAATGGCATGTAGGTATTGGGTTTTGGAGCAATCTGTGTCACACGATGACATAAAGGTGATGAGTCTTTATCCACCATACATCTATCTCCAACATAGCCATTGTTTATGGTGAATGAATGATGAGTTGTGTACCTTAAACCTGGAGGGATCAAACTTGTCAGGATCAGGAAAGATTTCTGGGCTGTGGTGAATGTTTCTGAAAAGTGGTAAAACTTTCCACCCTTTTGGTATCAGATAACCTGAAAACATATCCATATTTGAGATCATCAGCAAACAGATTCTAACTTTCATGTTAAAAAAGGTGAAAAAGTAAATCATTGGTTTGGTAATTACCGACCTTGATATTCAACATCCTCCACGGCTTCCCTGAAAGTGAAAGACAAAATGGAAGCAACTCTTAGTGTCTCTTGAATCACTCTACAAGTCAAGGGCATCTTTTTGGTATCTGCCCAACTCAGAACTTTCTCCTCCTGTTCTTCTTCTTCTTTTGACCTTATTATTGCTTCTTGCTCTTCCTGTAAATATCACATCACATGAGTAACAACTTAATTACAACCTAAAAAAGGAAATTAGAATGTTTTTAAATAAAAAAAAAAAAAAGGGAATTGGATGATTAGAATGCTTACAGTGACAGCTTGTAGAACGCTTGGGTTTTCCCCAAGGTACTTGACAATCCAAGTTAAGACGCTGGCTGTGGTGTCACGGGCAGCGAAGATGACCCCAATGACGTTGTCAGCGATTTGTTGGTCAGTGAGGCCTTCTTTGTCACCCATGAATGATCCCAGAAGATCCTTATGGTCCTCCTCCTCTAACTGCATCCTTTGCCTCCTTGTAGATATAATTTTGGCCAAGATCTGAGCCAGCTCCTTCCTTGCTTTCATTGATTTGTGAAACAGAGTGCCTGGAAGATTAATGGGCATTGAATTGTAACCCTTCTCAAGAATGTAGTAGCACCTCTTCAGATCCTCTCTGTACAGAATCTCATCCTTACCAAATATAGAAAGGAGTGCAACATTGAATGTGAACTGCATCACCAATAATTGATTAATCAGTACAACAATTTAATATTATATCAACCAAAAATCTCTCACTACAGAAAAACAGAAAATGTTCTCTCGTTGAATCTTGTCAGACTAATCTAGATGACGGACAATCTCACCAGACTAATCACCTCAATTTTTATGGCAACATAAGTTTCGCAAGATAACATTAGTCTTTACCGCTCTGATTCTCTCTGTTTTGTTTTGCTTTGCTCTGTTGAAAGAGTGGGGGTGTTGCTACAATAACTCACCGTTTTCATTTCTCGGAAGGTGTTGATCAAGCGGCCTTGGCAGGACTTGAGAGAGTCTTTGGCAATGGATTCAATGTCAGGGACGATACTTCTGATGGCTTCCGGCATGAACGCACGGAGGACAAGCTTTCTCAATTTGGCATGGTAATCTCCTTGGTGGAAAAAGATGGCTTCTTTCCCCAACATCCTCTCTTTGCTCGCCGGAAAAGTTGGCTTGAACAGATGGGCTCGAGAAAGCACAAATTTCGCCGCTTCGGGGCTCGAAATCATCACACAGGGACAACCCAAGATGTGGGTTTTGAAGATTGACCCAAACCTATCAATTAAATTAAAACACATCATTAGTACATAAAACCAACTAGTCGGTGAATTAAGCAGAAAACTTAAGAGCGATGTGGGTTTGGGACGAATGAAATGAATTATTACCTCTTTTGTTTTGAGGCAAAGAAGACATTTGGGTCTTGAGAGTAGAGTTGGAAGGTTTCTCCAATGTAAGGCCAGCCTAAGGAACCCGGCGGAAGCGGGATTTTCCGGCGGTTCGGAGTGAAGAGCTTGGTGATGAGGGAATTGATGACAAAGAGGAAGAACAAAACAAAGGCAAAGATGCAAAACATGGAGTTCAAGATATTCAATTCCATTAAATTTCTTGTTCTTCTTGGAATTGAATTGAATTGAATTAGCAACTATAAACCGGTTAAGTAGCAGCAGAAGGAGAAGAGGAAGAAAAACAACTAGTTGTGTTGTGAAGAAAACAACTGAAGTAGTGGGAGTATTTATAGAGGGTGTTGGGTGAGGAAGAAGAGAGGAAGTGAGGAGATGTTTGTGCTCCCTTCAATTACAGCTTGAATCCCACACACGGATCTCCCTCCAGCTCATTCCTACCCTTTCACTTGTTTTACCACTTTTAGTCGCTCCTTTCTTTCTTTATCTCTAGTTTGAAAAGGGTTACGATTCTTATTTTGAGTTCAAAATTTTAAGGATGCATTTTTTAGAGTAACTGATTCTGTTTTAGCATACTTTTTAATTCGAAGATCAATTGTACTTTAGCACATTTATGTGTTATTGGAACTATATTGAATGTCAAGGGATATCATATAACTTTTATATCAATGTGTAATGGAAGAGATTTTTTTAGAACGTCCAAAATACGAATTGGTATGCTACATATTATTGTACAAATACATTTTTCACTACATATATATAATACACCGTACGTATTTTGAATATACTAAAAAATTTATCACGTAGTGGAATACTTAATATATTTTAAACAAAAAATGTTATGGAGAGTGAGAGAGAGGAGAGAGAGAGGGAAGAGAGAGAGCACGTGTAGAAGCAAAAGCAACGCATAAAGAATGTGTACCGTGGGACTTTCCTCATGTAGGAGTTTGACCGTACGACGGGGCGTTAGTGAATCACGAAATAAGTGCGGGCTTTGAAGTTTATTACCAAAAGGAGGGGACGGACACGCACGAAAAGCTTAAATGCAAAAACACCTCTTTGAGCAATGCAAACGGCAACCTTTATCTCATCCCCTATCTTCCCTACTCTTTTACATATTAATACTATTTGCACTGCATTTACTCCCTCTTCCACTTTCCACCAGACCTCCCACGTAGGGATTCTTTTAGCATGAGTTAAATAACTACATGTCTAGGGATTTTTTTTTTTTTTTTTTTTTGGGTGTTGTGAAGTATGAGATACTTCAGGCATTTAATCATTAGATTTTTATTTAAAAAAAAAAAAATCAAGTTAACGGTTAAAAAGTCAGAAGTATTCTATAATCTAGCGGATTATAGAATTTTTGCTTAGTTAAATAGCATTTTTTAAACTAATTTCGAACGAGATTTCAAATCCAATTCCTCTTTCTCTTTTTTATTAAAGAAAAGGAGTAACTAGTTACTTTAGCTCCAAGATTCCAACTAATTTTTCTCCAAGACACTTAAAAAACTAGTTACTTTAACTCAATGAATGGTCACTCCCTAAATTAAAATTGGAGGAAAGAGATCTTAATGGTAAACTAAACATTAAAAATATTAAACTCTCATAGTATTTAACAAATATTTATAAATTATTCATAGTTGTTGGAAATGATAAGTTAAATTAGGTTAGCCAAAACAATTCTGGCGTTATTCACTAGCTAAATTAACAAAAATTTAAGGATAACAAAATTTTACACCTTTAATTTTTGGGATGATTTTTAATATGGGCTTGATGTCACATCCCGGCTCGGGGCGGATCACTTCCCGGGCCCGCTCCACCACCGTAGCACGATATTGTCTGCTTTGGCCCCGACCACGCCCTCACGGTTTTGTTTCTGGGAACTCACACGAGAACTTCCCATTGGGTCACCCATTCTGGGAATGCTCTTGCGCGCTACTCGCTTAACTTCGAAGTTCCCATGGAACCCGAAGCCAGTGAGCTCCCAAAAGGTCTCGTGCTAGGTAGGGATGAGAATATATATTTAAGGATCACTCCCCTGGATGATGTGGGATGTTACACTTGAAGTTTCAATTTTCTCATTTACACTTTAAGATTTTTAAATTATATTAATTTAAGTCTTTAGTCAAATTGACGTGTTTACCATTCATTGAATTGATTGCACGTTGTGCGTGGGGCCCTTAAAATGGCTAACGTGTAAGCTAAATTTGCACCACATTGACAAAAAATTAATCAGGTTACGGAGGACTAGATGTTCAAAGAGAAAAGATATAAATTGATACAATTTCAAAATCTCAAGGTTCAATGTGAGAAAATTAGAACCACATGGCTCGTTCTGAAAATCATTTCAAAGCTAGAGAGTGTAACGTGTATTTAACCTAATGTATAACAAGCCCTTAGATGATCTAACTACATTTTACACCTTCTAGGTTTGAGGTAGTTTTCAAAATGCACCATAAGGTTCCAATTTTCTCATATCAGATCCTCAAGTTTACAAGTTGTATCAAATTATACCTTTCATTCCTTGGAATGTCTAACCCTTCATCAAATTTATGAGATTTTTTTGTCAATATAGTACAAATGTGGCGTACATGGCAGTCCATACTTACCATGTTAGTAATTGAATGAATGATCAAACAATCAATAAGACTGAAACATAAATTGGTACAATTTAAATAGCTTATGGTGCAATACAAATTTTTTTTTTTTTTAACTTCGTGGTCTATTTTGAAAATCACCCAAAACCTTAAAGATGTGAAATATAGTTAACTCTAATAAGTAATTTGTCGAAAAAATGGCAAAATTATCATGCAATGTGATCAAGCATATAGCATAGCGAAGGGAAAGTCTATTTGTGGATTCTCAAGCATGAAAGTTTTCTAGTCTCAAATGTTATGTCGCCAAGTAAGGAACCTCTTCTCAACCTGATGGCTGAAGAGAACTGAGGAGCAATATGACAGACACAAGCCCATAAACTATGAAATCCAGCATTTACGGCTTAGGCTCCAATCCCTGATTTGAACCTAGTTAGTTTCAAAGAGAACAACGCTAATCTCTATTTTGAGCCTATAATACGATGTTTCAAAGAGAACTCTTATCTTGTAAGTGAAGGAATTTCATGACTTTATTGTGTGGGTCAACACTTTCACATTCTCATATGCTCCCTTACATTTTTCAGGTGAACAACACATATTGAATAACTTAGAGTATATGTGGCTGTTGGACTTCACTCATGGGTGAGCTAATACCATGTTTCACCCTTAAATTAATTGGCAACTGAAAAAGTGACATAATCACTTATAAACTCGTGCAACATTCCATGACATTTCAATGTGGAAATCGACAATACATAATTTTTTTGAGGGTTTTGTTGGAACGTTGTTACTTTCGTATTTTGCTTCTAATAAGGTGTTGTTATAGCAACGCTGGGGTGTGAGATAGTTTATAAACAAGCTTTAGCTCTACTTTTAGGGTCGTGTATTCATATCATTATTCATGAAAGTTTTGTAGTTTTTGTCAGTTTTCTTGGTGGATTTTTTTTTTTTTTTTAAACTTTTGACAAGCGATAATATATTACATAAAATTTAAATAAATTATGATAAGCAAGATTTAACAGTAATTTAATGCAAAAGTGAAAATGCACTGCTTTAACTAACTTGATTAAACTGTATTTCAATATACAATATGGTTGCACATAATTTAGTATATATAAATTTTCCAGATTTCTAGTAAGCCGCCACGTCCGCTAAGAATATAGATAGGTTAACAGATTGACAGAGATTTTACAAGATATGCTATACAACTTAACAAGGAACTGATCAACCTGCGGTCAGAAGAACTGAACTCTCGGTTCCTGTAACTCTGCTTTCTGGTAACTCGAAGAAGTGAGAAGTCTTTTCATTTTTGTCAACTGGAAGACGTCAAATTCCAGGTTCCGAGTCTCGGAAACCTGCATGCAAGTATATGAACAAACAAATTCAAATTAATAAGCTCATTAGTTGGGCCTTCCATCAGGCTGACCATGAGATGAGGATATTGAGGCTTCCTCTTAAATGCTCCAAAGTAGAGTTCTTCTGATCTATTTAGCTGCTTGTGATCTCATCTCACTCGAGAATAACAAAGACCCGTCTTGCTTGAGATTTTTCATAGACGCTCGGTACAAGAAAATTATGGTCATTCACGGTTTGATTTTAACTTACCGATAACAAATCATTTAATTTTTATTGTTGTTTTTTTTTTTTTTTTTTATTGTTGAATTAAGATTGAGTGGTGGGTGACCATTCTTGATAAATAGTCATTTTAGCATTTTTTTGCAAAACTTTATTCGTTTGTTTTCTTTAATAAAAATGAATGTCTTAATAATTTTAAATTTATCTAATTTTTTTGTAAAAATAATCTATAAATAATGTACTAAAATATAGACGAATCGTATTATTAAAAATAGGCCTTACAAAATATATGTCAAAGTGTGTATCTGAAAACGCGAGTCCCGAATCTTAACCTACACCTGTATATATTTATATGGCAACGCTAAGTTGGTTGTACATAAATGAAATGTGACACCTGTAAATTAAGTTTCAGCCGATAGGGTAGAGGTGACCAGGTGTCAAGTGTATCCATACAATAATACAAACGTCCCATAAATATGTGAGCTAATCAAAAGCACGAAGAATTCCATCCAAGAGAAAGTCAAGGGGTGATCGATTGCCTACTTTGTACATTAATGAAGGGAAAAGTAAAGGGTCATCATCATAAAAGTATGTAGCTGATGAGAGAAAATACAAGTTTGAAAGTCATGTCAAATATAGTTAAGGGAGCAGGCTGCAGAAGTCATATCCAAACGGCCACAAACATGTTTTATTTTTCTTTGGATGGAACTGGAGGTCATAATATATGAATAGGATTTGAACATATATGCAAGTATACACCTGGTATATATCTCGGTGACAAGTTTTATAGTGTGAATTTACTTAGCAAGCATCAAAGTAATTGGTTGTTTAGAAGATAAGTCAAGTGGGTGAGAGATTCATTATGAAATTTAATTGGTCACACCCTTAAATTCGGAATAGTAAAGAAGATCCCACCCCAAACGGACGGGTAGACAAAATCACCTTGAATGATAAAGGGGTACCATTATATCTCTATATATACAAACAATGACATATCCAAGATTATAACATTAGGGGGATCTAATCAGGGTATGCTAGGCGCTAGTTGAGTGGCGGACTGGAGCCTATCACCTATGAGCTAGAAGAGCCTAGGCAGATTCAGGTAAATTTATTATATATATAATATAAAATAAGTGTCTATTTACACTTTAAAAAAATTATACTTGTATTGAGAATTTGAATTTATTATTTTAATTTGGTTGATTATTTAACATATAACATAAAAATAAAAATAAAATCATAATTTATGCTTTAGTATTTTAGTGATTTTGATGATATGAGATGTCAAGTGATTACGAGTTCGTAATGCATTACGAAACATTTTGTAGAGATCGTATGAATTTATAGTGAATATGAAAATAAAATAAAAAAACAATGTCATACGTATGGTATAAAAGGTATTAGTTGAGTAATAACCATCCCCTTATTAATTAAAATGTTAGGTGACACAACCTGATTAGACAATAATTTTAAAAAAAAAATGGGGAGTTGGTCACTTGGGAATGGAGAGAGATTTCTTCTTTGTTGGAACCAAGGTCCAAGAACAATAGAGTCATGTTGGTCTTCTATGTGATCTTTTTCGTCTAAAATTAGATATTTCTTCTTGATTCAAAATTTCTGTTGCACAACTTCTGCACAACCATGGTGCTCTTTTCTGTTCCACCACTTGTCCAACCATTGGGTGGTCCATGAAAGTCCTCACAAGCGATTCTTTGGACTTCCGGGTGGTCCAGGGACCATCCATATATAAATGGATCTGCCCTAGTATACAACAAATACAATAAAATTGAGTCTACAAATACTTCTAGGATGCACTCACTGTGCACAATAAAGATTGGGAAATTGGATATGTCTGCAACATTCAAGTGTTAATTTAACCAATTTTGAAAAAAAAAAAATTATGTGTTTAATCTGGCGCCAATTGCCATAAAGTTTGGTCATTGCAATGAGACAAGTCACAACTAGATATATTATATAGAGTGAGGATCCTCACCTGATCCTCTTTATGAGGATGTCAGAGATTCTCAAATCACATCCGTTCATTGTACATCGTGCGATCAGAAATCATTGTAATTTTTTTTATTTAAAATTAAATATAAACAGTACCTGACGAAAAGTGATCGCACGATGTACAATATATATCGAACTCATGATCACCATTATATTATATTTTCCTAACCAATCAACCGTATAGGTTTTACAAGTAAGTGGGAAATATGAGAAAGATTTTCCTTACGAAAGTTTTTACCTAATCAAATGCAAATACATATTATATATATATATATATATATATATATATATTAACACTGAGAAAAGGCCGGCTAAAACAACAGTTGCTGATACTATGAGATCATGACAGTGACCTTGTAAGGAGGATCAATCAAAACTAGGCAACTGGAAACTCTATACTTTGGTTATTGATTAAAAAAAGTTGAAGAAGATCAATTCTTGTATTTGTGGTATTTAACTATCATTTATAAAATCTAAACTGTTAAGGTTGAAAGTTGGAGGCTGATAAAGTCATGTCGTTGCACTACATTAATATTCAACCTATTTGAAAAAATATCGATAACTTTAGCATACCAGATCATTTTGCAAGTATTTAAAGAGTTAAAATAAACGTAGTAAATTTAATTTGGATCATCTGAATTGGATTATTTGGCTTCTTTTTCCTTTCCTTTTTGTGAGTGTACTCGATCGGTTCCAGCTATTATTCGTATATTAAATAGATCAAAAGGTCGACTATTGTGACATTTGAAGTGTACAATCATTTACCTTTAATAGTGTATATAGCTGCATGTCCAAAAAGGAAAAGCGCTGCATGCCAAAAAGTTTTGCTGGATTTTGCTGACCAAACATCTTCAAATAATATTTTTTTTAAAGGAAAACCTTGTGGATTTCCACCCGTGAATTTTTTTAACAATTGAATTGTATACATGTTAATCCATCATTCATATATCATTTTTATTTATAAAAAAAAAAAGACAAATTCAGAATAAACGAATACAAGGTTTGAAAAAAACACCAAACTGAAAAGTATTTAATCCAACGGTCTTATGGTTCTTTATTTAAGTGGTTTTTGCATATATAATCTTTGAAAAAATACCTAATATACATACGATTCAATCAGTAAAATACAATATGAAGTGATCAGTATTAAAGTATCTCTCAAATAAATTTATTTGAACGATCCACCAACGGTCGGTGATATAGAAATGTTCCTCAAATATATGTACAACACGCACACACTCTTATATGGGGACTCTGCATAAAAACAAGATACTCCTCCCTCCCTTCAATTCGGACTATGTGATCCACCTCAAACCAGAAAAGTTCTAAAATCTTTTAGAAGAGATTGACTCTATCATAACTGTTGCTAGCTAGCTAGCAACCCCTTGCAACCATATAAAGGGCAAGTGAACCCCACAGAATCAGCCAAAATGCACAATTGATCATATCTTCCTTACCTTTTTATGTTATGTGACCTACAAAAATCAACAAAACAATTATGGGAGATCAGATTGCAATCTTTCAGCTGGTAAAATGTTATCGAGTATCAATCCTGTTGGAGAACAATTTAGAAACAATAAAATAACAGAAATACAGAACCGAAATACTTATACTTTATTATTCAAAAATACTTGCAATACAGAATGCAATAACACAATAATTACAAAAAATTAATATGATACTAACTTAAATGAATTGAAGGTAGAGGCTAGCGCAAACGTTATGTCCTTCGAACAGTATTTCCGTCCCACTCGTGTGCTTGTGGTTCTACAACGTCTGCTCGACCAGGATACAACTACCTAATTCTACAACCCGCACTGGGTTATAGAACTCTAGCGAATTGCTTTGTGTGTTTACTCTCTGGAAAGTTTGTACGGAAGATAAGGAGGAAGAAGAAAAGATAATGATTGATGGAAATAAGGAGGATACAACTACCTAATTCACATAACCATAAGGCCCAAGCCTTCAATCCATTTCCAAATGGTCCAAGTTCTAATTACTAAGAAAAAGGAATAAGCCTATATAAAGGTTAGTGAAAAAATATTGTTGACCAATGTAGGACAAAAGGGTCTCAAACTCCAACAAATCCCACCACTATTATAAAATACTAGAATATTCATATTGGCCATATGGCAAGCTACGTATAGGTACTAAAAAAATACGCAAATTGACTAGAATCATTCTGTCCATATTGGATATGAAAGTGATGATACTTGAGTATTACCAGTTGTAAAATCTTTTCTAATTCATTAACAGGGCCAGTTTATTGGGGCTTTGTTGTCACTTTTGCTCGTAAGTGATTTTGTTAAAAATGGTTTTCTTGATGCATAAAATGGAATCAGCATACGGTGAAGTGGCATTCGCAAGGGCGGTCCAATTAAGGATAGATGAACGAAGTAACTTGCAAGGAAGATAGAGTATTGAAAGGTACCAGTGTGGTACCGGTCTAAGAGCCTTCAATGTTTAAGTTAGCAGACTATGCTTAAAGCACAACATAGGCAAGTTTAGTGGTAATATAGTGTTGAACGACAATTAGTGATTACCCTTAGAAGAGAGTAGAGGTTACCCTTTTATAGGGCCAAAGTTAGAGGAAATTTGCTCAGCTAGCCAAAGTGGGATTAAATGAGATTAATGTGGTGTTGCCATTTGTCGCGTTGTGATTGGTCTCATTAGTTGGAGGAAAATCTCTCATTAATTATGGGGATAGTAAATGAGTGAATGCCGCGTGGCATAGCCCCTCGCTTGTTTTGGGGTTAGTTCGTGTGCTTCAGTAGGTCTCTTCAGTAGGTTCATGATGTTTTATAGTTGACTAGTACTCGGTCGTTTCAAAGTCCATTAAATATGATACAAACAAATCTCATTATAAACAAGTTGAAATCTTTACTAAAATTTCAACTGCTTCCTCAAAAAGAAGTTAGAGTGTTTCCTTCAATAATGGAGGATGGAGTTGGTTTTATTTTAGATGCAGGAGAGTTAAAAGAAGGAAGCGCCATTCAATATTTAGGGTTAAAAGATTATTTGTTAGTGCCATATTCCGAAAGTGGATGTTTTAAACTTTTCACGCCATTCGGAGGAACGCTACTTTCATTTGGCGTGTTAGTTTTGAGCTCGTAATATATGAGTTTGGAGAAAATTATGAGTCACGTGGTCGTATAAAAGGTGTTCCTTTCTCCCACAAAAATGGCTTAAGCCATCTTTTGCAGAAATACATTGAAGCAATTCTCCACAAACTGACAAAAGTAGCTTGAGTCATCTTTCACGGAAATCCATCAAAAATGCACCTACTAATAAATGGTGTTCTTTATTGTTTGTCTTTTGAGGTTTCAAGGGTGTTATGTTCTCTATCGTTTGTCTTTTGGGGTTTCAAGGGTTTTATGTTTTTTATTGTTTGTTTTCTGGGGTTTCAAAGGGTTTTATTGCTTTTCTTTTGGATATGTCCTTTTCATTCAAAAATAAATTCAGAAAAATGAGAATTTCTCTCACAACCTTGGGATATTGTAGCAGCAATTAATCTTTTAACCCCATGAATTACTAATTCTCCAATTGTTTTTCTTAATTGAATGACACTTCCTTTTTTTAACTCTCTCGCCTCTAAATTAACACCAACTTCGTCCTCCATCACTAAAAGCACCATACTAGATGTTTCCTTGAAAATTGATTCAGTGACGTAGCAAAAGATTTAAGTTTTTACGCTAAACGTATTTATATGTTCTTTTGGTTCGCATAAACTGCTCTTAGCTATTCCAAAAATAGTACCAAACATTTCCTACTCAAAAATCAAAATCAATTGACAATGGTTCGGGAGTCTCATAACTTTATATATGGTGGTACAATATTTGACATTCCTAATGTGGAATTTGGTCTTAAAAAAAAAAAATTTGCACACCAAAGAAGAAAAGCTAATTTCTGTAGCAATCATCCACTCATTGTCTCCCCAACTATGAGTAGGGTCAGCACGCCAACTTAAAGTCCTCTAACTTGATCATTGTGGCCATGGTTACAATTATCTTGTGAAATGAACCTTGCTTTTTAAATAAACCAAGGAAACAAAAGCGAGACTGCAATTTTATTCATGTATTTAAAATTTTATTGGTGCTTGCTATAAATAATATACATATGTAACGTGAGTTCGAAAATTTCATGTACTCTGAGAACATGGTGAATTCTTAATTGAAAATGTACAATTTCTAATATACAAGAGACGAGGACGATGTTGCAGATTTAAGAACCAAAGCTATGATCTAACATTTAATTCATATCCTGATAAGAAAACTAAAAAAATAAAAAACACTTAATTCATGTCAACGCGTGTCGACGTGTCTAAAATGTGTCTAAAATGTGTCTAAAATGTGTACGTTTGTACGTATATATTTGTATTTATATCAAAAGTCATAGTTCTTATCTATGGGCCCAAATCAAAACCAGAGGACTCCCAGTTTGTCGAAAACCACCTTGATTCATTGAAAGGAAAGCCCCCCAGTTTTGTTGCACTCGGTCATCCACTATATAGTATGATAATCCCCCCTTGCTCAAAACCAGTCATCTTATTCCTGGTTTCTATTGATTATGCATTGCTGGATTCAACGTTAATTATTTGTTATGTTCCCTCTCCTTGTTTGATGCAAACTTCTTTATTTTCGAAAGAGACAGAATGGGATGGGATCGGACTGGAGACAAAAACAATTCCACCTTGACCTACTACCCCATGCATGTATTATATTTCGTTTGGCATATTTCAACCTTTAGGGTTGTATCCCACGCTCAATTATTAAAACCACCTTTTGTGATGATGTTATCAAGTTCAAAGCTAGCTTAAGAAAGAACGAAAAATAAATTAGATACGTATAGGTACAAACACACACATGTATATTGTGTACATGCAAATTTTAATCTAAGTTGATTAACTAAAAAACCTACAAAAGAAATGATGCCAAAGTGTATGTTTAACAACGGTCTAACAACGATATGATGTTAGTCAAAGACTCACAATGTCTAAGTCAAAGAAATATTTTTGAAAAATAAAAAATTTGTAGAGTTTTGAATTACTTGATTCAATGAATGATTTGACTGATTTGACCATTTTATATAGGCGATGGCTTAACATATTAAGGTCAACCATGCAATCAAAAGAATTTGCTACCCAACCAACCAGTCTTCTCTCTATAGTTCATGGTTTATGTTTTAAAAATCGTTAAGCGGCAGCAGACGACGAAATGGAGCCTAACGCTTTAGGGCCTAGGCGTTTTGTTCATATTTCTTCGTACATGTATTCCACCATCCTCCACTCCTCTAATATTCCTCACTCTCATGTATTTCCTCCTCGATATACATCCCTTAATTAATAAAATCATAGATGACGCATAATTTTTTTTTTTTTAAACAAGGGCTAATTTTTATCATTCACATAACCCTCAAAATCGATTTTGTGATGGATAAGGGAATGGTTTGTTTGAGGGCTTCGTGCGTCAAGCCCGTCTGAACAGATTGGTGATGGTAACAAGACCCCTAGGAGCGATGGTAATGGTACATGGTTTCGTAAATTCCACTCGATCCTTCCCAAGATGATCAATAATGAGATTTCGACCCTGAATAGATACACATCTACCCGTAGCCTCGAGAAAGCCCTTCTTAGGCCTTTTTCAACGCTTGAATGCAAGGCCGAGACTCAAGGCGAGGCAAACAACCTTCTAACTGAGGCCAGGAGATATTCTATTTTTCAGATTTCAATCTAGCTCCCAATCATGCCTTCCAAAGATCTTGCCATTTCCAAAGAAACTGGAGTTACATCTCTTTTACATTTCCATTCAAGAGTTCTTATGTGTTTCCACGCCACTTCGAGACCCCGAAAAATGGACAACTTCCTTTTCTTAGAAACACATACAAGAGCCGTCACTACAAAATGGATAATGGTAACCCCACCATAAACTACTTCATTTATGAATTTCATACACAACCCTCAAAATCGAGAAATTTTTCAAAATGTTCAATATTCAAGCGAGTATTCACGTGTTATAAAATAAGTAAAGTGACACAGAAAAATATATTGTTTTCTTTATTTGTATTATACCATATAGAGGACATGAATATCCGATACTTAAAAAAATATTTCCTAAAATAAATCTCAGAACGGGGACTGAAACATAGAAACAAAATATGAAGAAAAAAAAATGCTAGGAAACAAATGGACGTTGGAACAGCTGGAAACTCCGCAAAAGCCAAATTCTTCAGTCATTCAATCTAAAGAAATTTTTACATATTATATGATATATCAGAGGGGCGTTGGGGGAGAGCAAAAAGTGTAGTCGTACAAGGTCCCAAATTTGAAGGGATTTCTAATTTTTTTGCCATTTAATATTATGTAATGTTCTATATTTAAAAAATTATTTTTGTTAGCACTTTAAAATCTTATTTTGCACTTCTTATAAACGTAATTTTTTTTTATAATGTAATTTTTTTCCTTTCTAAATATAAAAATTTGAAGTATAATGAGATATTTTGAGTGTCGATAGTAACACCTTAAAGACAATATTTTTCTTGTTTGGTTGTTTAATATTGAACTTCTTTTGATTATTTAATGAAGGTTATGCTTGTGTAGATATTTTTACTTATTATTAATAATATTTATAAACTTGCAATCAGTGAGTTCTAAAGTTTATTGGTTTAAGTGATTATTTTCTAGTATCAATATATTGTCCTATTTTTCTTTAAAAACTATCTAAAAAAAGGAATCATTTTATAAATTTCGCACATGCTCTTAAATTTTCAAAAACGACCCTGTGATATATTATAGACTCACATAATCGCTTTCGTCACACGTCATTCTCTGCTTTACAGATAAGGTGTTGCTAGCTGTTTTTTTTGTCACACCTCAATTAAATCTAAAGTATTTAAGGAAAAAATGTAGGATTAAGAGAATGGTAAACAGAGTAAAACGGCATCGACTGTCAACTCTAATAGTTTATTGTTTTATAATTTAATCAAACTACTTAATTTATTTATCGAATGTCAAACATGATGCACTGCATGCTACTGTAGACACGTGGTTTCATTTCATTCGAAGTACACATGCACCTACGTAATATGTGCATGCGCTTAGCATCAATAAACTAAATATTTTTGGTTTGACCCAATAGATAAAAACTACTAATTTTTGCAAAAAAAATTGCTAAAATAATTCTCTGCCACCTTATGTTTTTAACATATATTTTATAATGTTAACATATAAATTTACATTAATTAAACTGTAAATTGACAGAGAAAGTTCAACTTTAAAATCACATCGGCAGTTCTCTTTTGCAAAACCAAAAACCATGGTGGATCACAGTACAGAGGGTATGAATTCAAGGAAGCTTGCCTCCATGCTTTGAGGTAATTAAATCGATTATTCGACGACCGTAGCCTATATAAGTCAAAATTCCATCAGACAAAGCCAGTTGTAAAGTTTAGAGTTTTGATCGATATAGTCTAATTAACAATGATATTCCCTTATTATCTTTGCTATAATTTATTATCTCAGACATTTTATATGTATATGAATATCGAGGAGTAATTTGCTTAACAATTATTGATCAAGGGCTTCTTGTTTGCTGAGTTGTCGACATCTACTAAAGAAACATGATGAGTGCTGGCGAAAGCCCATGTCGAGTGATGTCGATGCTACTTGCCAAGTGTTTGCTGAGATATGTTAAGCATGCATCACACCAAACACTTGGTAACTATGAAGTTGAATGTCGTGTGATTTTATTATACAATGACCTAGTACAAGAATTTAGGTGTAATACAAAGATCAATCTAGATCCTACAAGTCGGCATTTATTCCTACAATCAAGGAAGCAAACATACATGCAAATGGTCAGAGAATCGATCACGTATCATCCCTATTTCTCAATACCGCTCCTCAAGTTGGAATGTATGTTGATGTTTCCCAACTTGACAAATAAAATTGTGAACTGTGAAAGTCCAAGTGGCTTTGTGAACATGTTTGTTGGTTGTTGGGATGTTGATATGTGGGCCGTTTTGATCATCCCGCTTTGAACATTTTTGTGTACAACAACCAACTTCTTTATGCTTAGTTCATTTGTGAAAGATGGGATTCGAAGCAAATGTGAAGTGCAGACTGGCTGTCACAATATAACTTGACAGGGTATAAATGTAGAATGCCCAAGTCATTGAAGATGGATTTCAACCAAATAATTTCACATGTGGATGTCATGGAGTGATATCCGCATCTGCGCTTGAACATGATATGGTAACTTGTTTCTTGTTTTTCTAAGAGACCAATGATTTCCGAAGGAATACGCAATACTAAGTAACTGAGCGTCGAGAATCACGGCATTGAACCCAATCTGCATCACACAAAAATTAACAAATGATTTCTCGAGGAATAAGCAATACCTAGTAACTCAGCGTCCAGTGCCATGGAGTCAATCCCAATCAGCATAACATAAAGCATTCAAATGGATTGAGCTCTTTGCAGAGAAAAACAAACCTTGCCCAGTTGTGTTTTAATATAGTGCAACACCCGATGAGCTACTTTAAAGTGTGATGTTTGTGGCTTGTCCATGAAGCGACTTAGTATGTGTACCGAATATACTAAGTCAGGTCGTGTGATATTAAGTACATTAGTCGACCAACAAGTCATTTGATACAATGAAGGACAGGGAAGACATTATCCGTCATCTTTATTGAGGGACATTGTTCTAAAAAGGGTCTAGGTGGTGCCTAAGCGTTGGACGAAGAAGTTCCAATGTGATTTAGGCACTATGCCCCAGCCTGACGCCCGATTAATGCTTAACATCTTTTAGAACCTTGTTAAGGGATATATTTTTTTTCTTTGGGGCTTGGCGTTGGCTTGGCAGCAAGAGGGATCTCCAATGCATAATTTCGCTAGACAATTGCAATAATCCAATAATAAAGCACCACATCGTTTATTTTAAAAATTTAGTCTTCCTAGCTTACCCAAAATAAAATAAAAACGAAAATAAGCGAAATACAGGGTTAAAAAGTATATTCCTCTTATAAAAAGAATCAAGAATTCTTTACAATGCCAAAATAAATAAATATAAATTCTAGCCTCATATCTTGTCCAATCTCATCTCATTTACTCTTTTGATTGTTCAATTTGTAAACCTGCATAAATAATGGAGGGACGAGCTTCAACAACTCGAGACACAACCTTACCACAGTAAACTGACAAAACTAGATTAAGTCATAGCATCTTAGCAATCAGGTATCAAATCATGTGTGTCCCATTCCATATTTATACTACTTGATCTCGAGTGACTAATTATACATCCCATTCCGTACTTAACAAGCCATAAAAAAAAAAAAAACGCATGACATCCACTGTAACCCTGCTCAAATAACTTGGTATATTACTAATTAAACACTATTATCCAAATGTCGTTTTGATTGATATGAAATATTGTAAGGAAAGAAACATTGGAACAGAAATAGATTTAGATAAACAAGTAAAGATGCAATCCAATAAAATCCAAATAGATGAGTCCATTCACATACTTTAGCCTATAGTTGTATACAAAAACTCTCATTAAATACATGCAATCTGGGTAATCATTTCCAACAGGAAAGCATATGTTTCATTATATATAGTTGAAAGTAACACACACACACACACACACATACATGCAATCTGGGTAATCATTTCCAACAGGAAAGCATATGCTTCATTATGTATAGTTGAAGGCAGGCGCTTGCGCGCGCGCACACACAAAATAAGTTTGATACACACACACACAATAAGTTTGATAACTAACGTGCAAGCTAACAAATCCGTGACATAGAAACTATCATCGCATAAAATTAAAAGTAATAGGATAGACAGACATGAAAACAGCTACGGAAAATTGAATGGAAAACTGGGGATATGTCATATACTTATCAAGGCTCTATACAATTTTTTTTTTTTTTTTTTTTTTTTTGTAACAGAGAAGTTCCGGCTTTTTCTACGACAAGCTTCTTTTTTTGGTTTTTACAGATCGACCACCATGAGGGATTATGAATAGAGTTTTCACCTTAAATCAAAATAGATTTTCTTTTCAAAATGAATCAATTGGTAGATCAACTGATACCACAAAGCCCTTTCAGCTTTCATATCAAAATAGCCCACAGAAATATATAAGTGCATAAAACCAAGTGGATTAAGATGTGAAAACAAGTATTTGCACAAATTAAAGTTGTCAATCACAGCACTGCATAACATTAACAACAATAGGGAAGTCATGTACGGCCGTTAACAGAATAAATGAGATACGAAAATAATTACTAAAGCTTTGCAAGCTACAGGTTAACAAGATATGTAATCATGTTTGTTTCATGATTCAGACCCCAACCTAATCTCATCAAAGTGAAGCGAACATTGAGTTTTAGGGTGCAAAGTGGCGATATTTTAGTTTCAAGGGGAAAGTGAGATAAAATTCGAGTTCCAGGGGAAAACAAAAAATAAGCCTTGAATCAATAGAAAGGAATCATCATGCACAGATATATGCAGATTACAAGTTGATCTTGCAAAGAACTTATGCAAATTCCATGGTAGGGGGAAGCAAGGATTCGAACCTTAATCTTCTCATGTAGATATTATAACGTGCATAACCAACCACAAGTTGAGAGCTCTACCAATTTCAATCCAAGGACGCTTAAGAACCTCCATCGGGAATTGAATGCTATCTATGTAATACTCAGGAGAGTATGCAAGGTTGTGACTTCTAAGGATGTAAAAGTAGCAATACGTAATCCTGCTCTAATGCTCGGTTGCTGTCATCACGGGACTCTTTAACACACTCAGAAAGCATCAACAGCCACGTCTATTTCAAATCGACAAAGGATTTAGAAATGTAGCCTCAACTAAATTAGTTTCACCTTCAGATTCAGACGGCTTGTAAATCCAACCTTGACATGGTTTCATAATTGATTCTAACCTCAAAAACTTCAGAAAACTCATTGATCAAAGATCTACAAGTAATATCAAGTAGCTGACAATCATCGGAATCAGGTAGATCTGCTCTTCCACAGTCGGCAGATGTATGAAATTCCTCAAGCAAGCTTTTAACGCTTCCAACCTGATAGCCTTGTAACCCACAAGGTACGATCCAACGAAAATGGGTCAAGTCTGGGTTCACATTCACTGCTAAGCCATGATATGTTATCCACTGGCTGACTCGTATTCCAATGGCTGCCAGTTTCTGGTTTCCTGAAGAAAAAATCAACTAAAAACATCACAAGAAAATTCCAGCTGCCAGCTTCAATACCAATATTCATGTTTTTTTAAACACGACTAAATTAGGGAACAAGGAACCACCACTTGTAAAGGAAGCTATGAGAGCAAAAACTCGGTAGCGGCAATGATAATTAGCTATAATACGAAAGGAAGGACATACAGCATGCCTTTGTTTTAAGAAGCATACCATGCCAAACACCAGTGAGGCCCTCAAGCCGAGATGCCTTGATACAGAATGTCTTTGATAGAGCACGGATGATCACCTCCTCAAGTGACCTGAGGTACCAATGAAGATCCATCTTGTGATTTCGTAGATTCATAATAGGGTACATAACTATCTACAGTGAAAAACGCATGCATCCACGGTTAGGAAAGCTGACCCTCTAAGCAATTAAGTCACATGTTCGGGATTTTGATTCCTACTTTACCACCGTGGGATAACAAGTTCAAATTACAATGGCAACATCTTCGGAAACATAAAGGTTAAATTCAGCCACTGAAGTACCTGACCCGGACCATGATATGTAACCTCGCCGCCACGTTCAGTTCGATAAACATCGAAAGGTGGGTCCTTGATATCAAAATTAAGGAACTGTTCTGAACTAGCAGTTCCCAAGGTATACACAGGACGATGCTGGAGAACGAACAATGAGTCTGGGCAATGATCATTCTTTTCTATCATAGCTTTTTTCTCCTCAACTATGCTCTTCTGCCAAGCCCATGCCTGACTATAAGGAACCTGCTGCTTGTACATATTGAAGCACTCACACCTGCACAAATCCAAGTTGACCTGGTGGGTTCCATGGGACATTATAAGTATATAAAATGATTTGGAAACTCACTCTCTCATTGCCTCGATAGTATAAGAGGTGGACTGCGGAGTTTTAACATCTGAAACTTGATTCGATTTTGATAAGATGCGCAGAGAGAAAGACCGATGAGGTTTATGTTGATGCTTATAGATTGGGTATGTTGGAACTGCAGCAACACAGTGAGTCACCACAACAGTCATATTTTAGGTGGTGTTTTGGCTCCTACAATGAAATGGACTGGGAATGTGAACGTAGTTGGGAAGGCAACGGAAATTTAGAAAAACACAATAAACAGGCATAGTTCAGCCAAAAATAAATTGGTAGAAACAACAATATTAATAAAAAGCATCACCAAATTGAAAGACCGCAAAAATTACATTGCAATTGTCGTGCGACCAAAATTTGTTACAGTTCACAACTTGCAGAAAGGAGCTAAAAATATATGCAAAGGTTCAATTTGCCAGTCTGTTCTCAATAAACTAATAGTTTGAAAGCTTCTTGACATTGATATTTAAGTTAATGTAACTAATATTTCTTGTTGAAGGCTTAGCGGCGAAGTCTGCATAAGATAAATAATCATCATCTATCATTCATTATTCAGAATTCAGAAACATAAAATAATTCAAATGATGCAAATTAAGGTTACAATCCAAATCAAATTGAAGTCAACTTTATAACTCATAGTCATATAACTCTGTAACAAATTCATATCATTCAGATTTCAGATGATAAAATCATACCTGCAGCAAGCACGCAACAAGCAAGGCAGAAGATGAACGCAGTTAAAAAGCAGGCACACCAACACCAATCCCTGCATAATTCCATGTAATTGAACTCATTAAATTTCGAAAAATCACTCGATTCACCTTAATACAAACCAATTAATAAATTCCCAGTTTTATTTGTAGAGATTCATTTAACAAAAGAGGAGTAAATAGATGGAACAAGCGCTGACAGAAAACAAAAGAGAAGTAAAGAGATTCCTACAGTCAATCTGCACACTCCTCAAAACTGTTCAGAAGTACCTTGACAGACGGAGCCGCGGAGAAAGACAACTAAGTTGATTAAGGAGAAGATGAGATGGAGTGCGGAGAGAGACTCGCCGGAAATGAGACAAACGGAGATGAAGTCACCGCCAAGAGGAGAGAAAGATGAGGGCTTTGATTATCGGGGGAACTGGAAACAGAGTGAGAGAAAGAAAGATAGGAAATTTGAAAAAATAATCAGAATTTTGACTTCAAATAGAATTAGAAAATTTAAAAATAGGACTGTAATTCTGATCTAAATTTTGGTTATTTTTTCAAAAATTTCGGGAAATGGTAGATGCTATTTAGGGGGTATACGGAGTATTGAATGGCGTATTTAATTGAGATTTTAAATGAATTTTTAAAATACAATGAGTTTACTAAAATTTATAGAAATGTTGATCTATTTAATTAGAATTTCAAATGAAATTATAAAAGTTCAAAAACATTTGTGGTTCCGGTGGTGTTATGATACATTCAATGTCACTCTCGTAGTGCTTTTAATGTTCCTCTCATAGTGAAAAAGTTGTTAATTAAACCCTCTTAGTAAACCTCATTAGCAATTAAAATTAAATCTAAACTTCCGTTAGTCTCATGTTAAATAAACTCACGTGTGTCCTACATTGAGAGGATAAATTTGTGTTTTTGGTACTTAATCAAGAAACCAAAAACATATGTCGTCATATTCGTTCAAATTTCAAGCCTCTTTTTCATCGAGTCAATTCCAATTTTAGTTGAACCCTAATATCTAATGACATATATTTTTGTTTCTTGATTTGGTTTGTAAAAAGACAAATTTAGCCTCTTCACATGAGATCCACATGGGTTTATTTAAAGGAAAACTAATGAAAAGAGCTTGAAAACTTTGAGTTTTAATGATAAAGACAAAATAAAGGGTAAAGTGAATAGTAGCAGGATTGACTTTTTAGTGTAAAAATATGGTTTTTCGTTAAAATGAATAGTACCGTGAGCTTTTCGTTAAAACTCCCTTTATTAAGTGCTTTCTTTCCGGGTCGTAAGTTATCTAATGAATGCTAATGAAGTCTAACGAAAGCCAGGGATTGAGCCATCTGACCGGATAATATGGTAGCTCATGCCACCGTCAGAAAGGTTGGAAGAGAGAGTGATTCGATCAAAAGACTAATGATGTTAGTTTATCATGGCACTTTCCAACACTAGATGAATATAAGCGAAACATGAAACACAAACAAATATAGAGAACAATCATAGTGACCAAAACAAAGACTAGTTACTTTGCTAAAACGATGTTCTACTAAACAACTGTGGAGATAACTAGAGCAGAGCATAAAAGGTATGTAACTGAATTCCTCGATTATTTGAGGCTTGATTACAAAGCTGTAAAAAGCTGAGAAGAACTTAGGGGCAGCTCGACCAATTCACGGAGTTGAGGCATCTACTTGAACACCATCCACGTCATCATAAGCAACTTCATCCCCCATTTTTAAGGGTTTCCCTTGGCAAAAGATCTCAGGGAAAACCACACAACATTCTCCGAGAGTTCTAGTGACCTTAAACGTTAGACTTCCAAGAATGAACGTATCTTTTGTCCTTAAAGGATGCTAAGCAAATGGATTTCCGAGAGTAGTCTGAAATGGCTCATAATTTATAACATTTGTTGAATTAAGCATCTCTGCATCAACGGGTTCATCATCCAAGTCAATCATATCCATATTCTCCCCTATGAATTGCAGAGAAGATTATGTGCACAAGCGGCAGGGTTACGACCAAAGCACCAATTTAAGCAATCTGCTTCGTAACACCACCCACATCATCGTCACAAGCAACTTTATCCAACCTTTCCTCATAAGGTTCCCCCTTGCAGAGCTTTGAGTTCTGCGTAGTTTTTGGACATAGTGGAGGAAACGGTAGAATTCGGAGGAGACAGAAAAATTTAGAGGAAGCGGCAAGAGAATGAGGAGAAGAGATAGAGAACAATGAGAAGTGAGCCGAACGATAAGTACTATTTTTACTTCATGAGATATTATGCATGAATTCATGTATAACGAGATGGGTCGGACGGGGCTGAGTCGACTCATCTTGTTTTAGATGAGCACAAACGAATAAAATAAATTACAATAAAGATTGTGAATCAATTATTTCTATGAAGAATTTGAATTTCCCATTAAATAGAGAGAACTCTACTTTGAGTCTTTGATCCTGAGATGAATAAAAAACCTAAACCCAAAACTTCATTTGTAGCAAGGTACTGCCACTACATGGGAAACAACATTTGGGTAAAGAACTTAAAAAATAAAATGATTGATTATAAATTGGATTAGATTAAGAGTAGTAAAGCATAATTGGTGTTTGTATGGGTGTACAATGAGTCGGGCTAGGCTAGCCCAACCCAAGTAAAACAAGCACATACGGATTGAAGAAAAAGCCAAGAAAGAAGTAGAAAAAGTATTGAGAAACATAGCTGTATGGAGGGATATTAGACACGAGTTCATGTACAATGAGACAGGCATGGCAGGGCAAGGCCAACTCGTCCTTATGTAATATGAAAGAGATAAAGAGAGATGGAGAAAGAAGCTTACCCTATGAGTGGCGACTAATGATGGTGATTCCACAAGAGAAAAATAACAAGGAAAAAGCGTCGAAGGCGAAGACAAGAAGGACGTAGGAGGAGGAGGAGGAGGAATGTACCCATGTTTATACACACACACAATAGTATAACTTATATTTTAATAGTTATCATCCCACTGTGATAACCCGTACCTAAATTTATGTTTTTATTTATTTTAATCAAGGGAATTTACGAAAATGCCACTAGACGCAAGGACTTTGACTTTCGTTGACCATCGTCCAGAGAAATGTATGACTTATTCTTTTTGAGTATTTGGGTAGTACTCGTAGGTACGAACGCATAGGCAAAAGCCGTTTGCCAGTCTGGATTATAACAATATAGTTACGGACATTTGAAATTGGTTATTTAAAGTTTAGTTATAAATTAATTAAAACTCCCACCATGTGGGAATGGTAACCAATCAGAAGTGAGGAAGGGAAATAAGGTATCATTTGGTACGTGGGACGAGACGGAATAGAGTGGGATGAGGCGTTCCGTCCCACGTTTGGTGTGCCTAAAAAGAATGGAACGCGTTATTCCACGGGACGAGTTTTGGGTGAATTTTCATTCCGCCTTACCCCCTGGAACGACTAATTCCACATTTGTGGAACACAAAATTATAACATTTTTTTAAGAACCGAAAACCCTGCCCCCCTCCATATGTCTCTGTGTCTCATCCCTTTATCTTCCCCAAGTGAAAGAGCATTTGATTGATCACTACCAGTCTGCCACCACCATTTCCTACATTAGCTACATGGGGAGTTACAGAAACGGCGGCCATGGCAGGGACCAAAGCGGCACCACCATTTACTGAAAAAGCTGTATTTTAAACTCAGGGAAGAGAAAGGGAAGAGACATAGAGAGATATGGGTGGCGAACTTGGTAACCTGCTCTCTTTCCAAAACCAAAGCTTCGTCCCTCATTGCCAAATCGCCGATTCGAGAGGTACCCACTTGGTTTTTCTCGATGATTTGTTCAAAATAGGTCTGAAAGATTTCTTATTTGTCTGATTTGGGTTAGGTTTTTCTATTTTTTGTAAGCGCGGAACAACCGTCCTGTTCCGTCCTGCATGTACCAAATATACATGGAACCTCCGTTCCGTCCTGTCCCGTTCCATTCCATTCTGTTCCGTCCCGTCTGCGTACCAAACGGTATCTAAGGGACCAATCAGAAAATGAGAAGATTGAATGAACGAAGGCAATGGATTAGGCAGAGCTGCCCAATCAGATGAGCAGAAAAGGAAGATGGACCAACCTGAAGAAGGAGAGATCCAGTGACCAATCGAGGGGGAGATCAGGGAAGGAAATGAGAGAGATGAGTGGCACCCAACCCAAACCTCCATCCCCTTGACTCGTATACCCAAGACCCGACCAGTGGCGCCACTGGTTTCGAAGCAATTTCCGGTGGTTCTCTAGCAAATTAAGATTCCTCATCACTTGGAATCATCCTAGGAGCCTTCTGTCTACCCTTCTCATACAAAAACTCGAGCCAATTTGGCTCTAGTTTGGGCAATTCAAACCGAGGGTTCAAAGGGTGCACATGACGATCTGTCCAATTCCGAAAGATTTTCCGTTAACCATCACCATCTTCAGGTGTTCCTTGAGCCCAAGAATAAGCCCCAAACAACCTTGGAGCCGGCCGAGCACCAAAGAAGCCGAATCGAAAGCCACCATTTTTAGGGTTTCCTGCGGATTCGAGATGATTTGAAGCTTTTCTCGGCCAAATTGGACTTGGCCACATGTATAAAACTTGTTTTACTCATTGAGATCTTCATTTTTGTGAAATTTGAGATTTTTAGAAATGGTTGATTTTTTCGGCGAGTCGGGCGACCAACTGCCATGTGCGGTGGCGCATGGGCCAAGGCACCCCTGAGCTTTCTAGGCTAAATTTGATACCCCAATTTTATATGTGAAGTCCGATTGATGAAATCTCGTCGTTCGAACATAATTTTGATAGAGACCGCCATTTGATCCTTATATGAATCGACGATCCGACCGTTAGATCGTCACTAAACTTTAATACGTTATAGTACATAATTTTTTAGGACATTAGGAACTTGTGGATCTTCCCGAATTTGATTTGTAAGTTCATAAAATAAAACGTTGACTGCCACTTAATTTTAGCGATTGGCAGAAATCTGACCGTTGAATCGTTCCGAAACTTTAGGATGTTGTTCTAGAAGCTTGTTGAAACTCTTGGTAAGTTACGGATCAGAAATCCAAGGTGCGCATCTTCCAGATCGGGTTACGTAGGGTCGTGGACCCTACTGTTAACCTTTGACCAATGGTTAACTTTTAGTCAATGAGTTTCAAATCATTCTAGAACGTCTTTGGGGTTGTGTTTTATGTAAGTTACGTGCTCTATTGATGATAATTCTGAGACGTGATTTGATAATTGTTCTAGGCGCCGATCGTTCGAGACGCCTTAATATTCGTACTAGGGAGTTGTAGCACGGACCTCAGGTAAGTGGGTCTTTTCCTTTTTATAGTGTGTGTATATATATATGTATGCGATTGATAGTTTCCACAAATGCGTTTGAATTGATTTATGCATATCATGCCAAGATTAAGTATCATTATTAGAAATGTTGTACTATGGTGAAATGCTCAATAATCATACAGGATGCGCAGGTAAGTCAAGTTAAGGTTGTTATGTTAATTGAAATGGTTAAATCATTATGGCATGCTTATTTATATAGTCTACGCATCATTGCTACACCCCAGGTGATAGTGCTTAGCCCAGGCCAAACTAGTCTTTCACGTGTCGTTCACATCAGCACCGAATGCTTGCCTTGGATCCAAGTATGTGCTAGCCCTGTCGTACAGACTGCATTAGATAGTTCCGACTCATATTTGACAGCGAATAGCGCTAGCCTTCATGTGATTGTAGCACTAAAGTGTATATTATTCCACTTAGCCCTGTCGTACATGTCATATTAGGTGACTCCGACTCGTGTGTTAGTATAGACTGATAAGCGATAGGTGCAGTCGTACATGTCACATTAGGTGACTTCGACTAACATGCTAGTATAAATTATTGAGCACATGATCATATTTATATCGTTGTTAAGATATTCTATTGTGGCATACCTCTGAACTTACTGTTGGCATGCATTTGATTTCATATCTATACGTAGCATGATTTTCTGGAAACTATACATGTTTTACGGCAAGGGGTTATAACATTTTCAAAATTTTTTATTAAAGCTTTATTTTCAAGCCCACTCACCCTTGTTTTTCGCCTCTCCAGGTTTTAGTAGATGAGCTTTCATATCGACGATGATTATTGGCAAATCTTGGTGTAGACAATTACCATCGATGGTATAATTCTCACCCTATTTTACAGTACTTATGCTCTGTCATCACGTGTGAAATGGGTTCATTCTCGCTCACCGCGCACTCTTGTATTTAGTCACTTTTTGGTTTAAATTTATTCACATTTTCCACATCACTACACTTTATGGCTTCGTCACCTTCCACGCGTCGGCCAGCACAGCTCGATTCGGAGTCCTAATGGACATCCCAGGTCGAGGTGTGTCACCCACAAATTATGAGTTTTTATTTAAAATTTCATTAATATAACCAACTATAATTTTTAATTTATAATTTAAAAAATATAGTAACATACATAGAAATAAATTATCACATTAATTTCAAGGACTTCGATCAAAAATTGAAAACCAATAAGGCTTCAATCAAAGAATATTGATAGTTAGGGACCGCATCCAAAGTCTCTCTTAAGAAAATCTTAGTGGTTTCTTGTAATTGTACCACCTAGAAGACAAACAAATTCAAACTACACTCAACTTGACAACTGATTTGCAAGTGTGGATGTTGCTACACCTATCGTCTATTTATAGATCATCATCGTCGGAGTCGGCAGAGTGAGAGGAATGGGGGGCATAAATGTTGTCGGAGTTTTCTTCTTCGTCGTAGGAAAGTAGGTAGTGTTTGCTACTGGTGAGAGGACGAGGAGACATTGTGTGAGGGAATCGACTCGCAGAGAGACGAGAAGGTCGCGAGTGAATCAAATCGTTATGTAAAAGAAAGGGATATGCTATCAACACACCTCATTTTACTTCTCACATACCTCTTATTAATTTATGTCTATTGATCTTCTTCAATTCATCCGATCTGACAGTCGAAAATTAGAAGGGTGTGTAAGAAGTAAAATGAGATGTGTGGATATCACACCCCAAAAGAAAACAATTTTGTATCCCATAGCGGGCCGCATCTGCATTGGGCTGATATGTGGGTCGGGTTGAAGATCAGGCCCTAATCCCAATCCACCAGCAGGATATAGATTGGTGATTTTAACCGTTTGATCAAATTTTAAGGGTTCAAATTGTTTGATGAGGAGGATTTAGTGGAAGGGATCCGAAGCGGATCCCCTTCAATAGTAGTATGTTAGAAAGCCTAGAGCAACTTTATTTATTTATTTAATAATATTAACAGATTTGATCATATTCCAATACTATAAATCATTCCCGCCACTTTTTAACTTCGACGAACAAACGGATATTACATCTTCACTGTAATCAGACTGTAACCATAAATACATGCTGTCTTCAACAAATATTACACCTTCAATAATATTAGAAAATCCTGAAAAATATAAAACTGTTTTTTTATGTATACATTACATGTAGATGTTTGCTAAGTAATATGTGTTTCATATGCTCCCTCAATAAAAAGATATTTTCTACTATAAAATACAGTCCATTAACCTCGCAATCTGATACGATTCTATTCAAGCACGATAGCAGGAGCGTTCAACATTAACGGCATCATCTGAATACAGAAGGTCTTCAGCCGGGTTCATAAGGATTATATATAGCTTGGTGGAACTTCCAATATGATATTTACCAATCAAAATTTCCAAATCCTGCAAAAACACATCTCAAACATGTTAGAGCATGCTTGTGCATTCTCAGTTCCGTATCTCTATTAGACAATGCATCCAAGAAAATAATTCAGTACCTAATTCGGGGCTTTGAAGGTACATATTTTCAGCCCTCAGTGCAGAGTTGTCAAAGGACAAGATGTCTTCTGGTTTTGTCTTTTCATCCCTGGGTGATTCAACTTCTGGCTCGGCTTCTGATTCTGCATTGTTTTGCGTGGTCATGGATAGCTTCCTTTTTGAACGAGCTCTCCTGTTCTGGAACCAATTGTAGACATTTGTTTCGGATATCTGGCCATGCTGTGTGAGTTCCATGGTTAGCTCTTTGATCTTCTGCTTGCATGGAGTTCCGTTACCTTCCTCAAAAATTTGCTCAAGGATTTGAAGTTGCACGGCTGACGGGGTCCAGCGCTGCCTTGAAGTTATCTTGTGGCCACCGGATGCCATGAATGGATCACAATAAAAATTCCCCAGTCTCATTCCTGAAACAGAAAGAATGATGATCATAGGAAATGGAAGGCCACACCAAATAAAATACTTTCTTCCACGAAAAAACCTTCACAAGTAAACACAACTTCGAAAATTTAAAAATTCACCAAACCACAATAGGATCATCCTAAATTGAAACAACCAAATTTGTAGACAAACAAAGTGAACTTGAATTTTATTCTTGGGAAGTTATCTTGAGGCCACCAGATGCCACGAATGTGGATCGTAACAAGAGTTCCCCAGCCCATTCCTGTACTTTGAAAAAAACTAAGAAAGAGAGGGAAAGAAAGACTCGTTCCCGAACCAGTAAGACTACGGATACCAAATAAAAATTATTCATTTGACAAGACTGACACAAGTTTGAATATTTTTAAACAAGATAGTTTCTCTTGCTCTTTCACTTTTATGTTGTAATTAAGTGAATATAATCAAACAACAGAAACGCCAATTATTGGGCAGCAAACTCAAGATCAGAAGAAATACAGATGGTAAGCAATTTGTGCAGCAACAAAAGTCCGATCACTTGTAGTTCTGTTGATGACACTAAAGGTACCAATATTCAGTACATAGGTAGTTAAAAACCACCTTTTTCTAGTACATTAATTTACTAATCCACATTTTTGTGCCTTCGCTTATCCTCCTTTTATTTCGGAGGCTAAGGCTGGGCCACGCCGGGTGCTGAATTTGACAAGGTCCTTCCACCTGAACTCCTGAAAAAGTTGGAGGAGGATATATCCACCAAGCTTGCGGTAAGCTTCTCCAACTTGAGGAACCGGTGTTTGTGCTCCCACCCCATGAATCAATTACTTGCAAGTGAATAAATTCATTACAAAAGCCTACATGGAAGTCTTTGGTACGTCAAGTAAACCAAGTGGCTCTATCATGTTACAAGGTTTTCACGGGACCGCGGCCATGGGCACATAAAACACCCAGAAATCGAGAACAAGTACATTCCTTTCCACCATTACCACAGAAAATCATAATCTTAGATACAAAAACAAGTAATGGAGTTTCGATACAGCTTCCTGAGTCCTAAATTAGCTCCTCATTTTACTTGAAAAAAATGAAAAAGAAGAGAAAAGTACTAATCGTCATACTCATATGTGTAAAACCCAATATGGAGAAGGAAAATTGGATCAAATCTCATGAATCAAAACCAATCAACAAGAAGTGGAAAAAAGCAATTAAAAAACAAACCCAATTGAGATTGGATGAGAGAGAGAGGGGCAGACCGACCAGTAAGATCTTGTTGGGCAGAGAGTTGCTTGTGCAAGTCGACAAGCTGGTCACAAATGGTGGTGTAGACGGCGATCTGTTGCCTCAGCTGCTCCATTTGCTCGTCCGTCATCACCTTCACGAACAACCCTCCATTTCCATTTCCAATCCCATCATCTTCTTCTGGGTTCTGCAAATTCTGGTGGATCATTTGCTGCTGCCACTCCCCCATCATCCTTCCCAATCAATTTGCTGAGTTGCTTTTTCTTCAACTCGCTTTTCCTCTTAAGCTTTAGTCCCTCTAGCTACCAATCCGCTCTGCTCCTCCTCCTCGGTTTTCTGAGTCTAGTGTTTGATTGACTCGGTGACAGTGACTCACTTTTTGTATTAATTTAATACTACAGACAACAGAGAATGACGGCGTAAACTAAGGAACTGGGAATTTGGACTTCCCCTGTATTTTAGCATGTGATTGCTGCGAGCTTTGATTTTCAGAGACGGTAAATTGCGTTTTCCACACTCATGTCTCATGGTTCAGCGCATGAAACACTTTAAGTCCCTATCTATTATAAAGTATAGTGATATTCTCAAATCTTTTTACTTCTTATACATTTTTGTTAATTTTTTGTTATTGATTTTCTTTAATTTATTCGATTTGATGGCTAAAAATTAAGATATGTATGTGAATAGCATTACCCTAATATATACGCGGCCGCACGGGGGGTTTTTTGTTTTGGTGGGGGGGGGGTGGTGTTATGATTCAGATGCATTTATAACACACATTTTACCGTTCACTAGTGCCTTTTTTGTTTTGGTGGGGGGGGGGGTTATGATTCAGATGCATTTATAACACACATTTTACCGTTCACTAGTGCTTACTTTGTAACCTTTTTTTTTTAAACGACACGGACTGTCTATATTTCAATTCATCATCCACATATTATTCTTGGAAAAAAAAATTAGACATTCAATTCATCATTATAACACATCCAAAACCATTTATAGTATAGACAAATACAGTTGTAACGAAAAGCTAAAACGACTATCATTTAATCAAACAATCATATGGTTTCAAATTTAGGTGATTTTTAGCAGATATAATCTTTGAAGAAAAACCTAAAGAGTTATTTATTGGTTTACTCCCTGAACTTGTATTGAGGTGCAAATTCCCCCTAAACTTTAACTTTAGCCGATTACCCCCTAACATTCATAATTATCTAATTTTCACCTAAACTTTAATTTTAGCCAATTACCCTTTAAAATTTTATAAAAAGTCAGTTGCTCCCTAGCGTTAGATTTTAAATTTTTCATCAAATTTTCGTCCATCCAATTTTCCATTCTTTTTGCCCCATACAATTGTCATGTGTTGATTGTGTGACCAAAATGAATAAAAAGTTTGATGAAAATTAAAAAAAAAAAAAAAAAAAAAATCTAGCCTCATGGGGGAAATTGGCTATTTATAAAAGTTCAGGGGGTAACCGGCTAAAATTAAAGTTCAAGGGAGAAATTGGTTAATTATAAAAGTTCAAGCGGGTAAAATGGCTAAAATTAAAATTTAGAAGGAAATTGACAGCTCTATACAAGTTTAGAAGCAAATCAACAAATATGCCAAAACCTAAAACATAAACAGTTCAAATTGTTAAAATATATTACAAAGTAGATCTTATAAAATAAATATCAAAATGTTTATTTTGTGTCCCGCGATCTCACCCCTATATACGTACATTATCCTTGACACTGATCGTCATGCACACCAAAGAAAGAGAAGCTCAAATTTTTATTCACATTTTATTAGTTATCTACTATTAACCCTTGGATCGAGTTAATTGTCATGCGCACGCATATTCTTACATAAGCATCAAATTGATGTTATATTATAATGCCCCATCAAAAGAGGTTAAGGAGATCAAAACACAATATGGTCGTTATGTCCCCTCCCGCTCCAGTGTGATTAATAAACATGTTACCGTATATTATTAAGGATTAAGTATCTAAAACTCTCTAACCTTTTAGTGTCATTTTAAATTAATCTCAACTTTTTTAAATATTCCAAATAAGTACCTAACTTATTGAAAATGTCACATTCGTTAAGTCCCAGTTAATTTTTCAAACATAGATTATATTCAATACCCATCAATTGAGAATATCATGGTCAACACTAATATTAATTGCCTCAAATTCTAAATTTCAAACAAATTATATAATATGGAACCAATTGATTAAACGAATATTGAATTGAATAACAAATGGACCCAAATTGAAATTACATCAAGCAGGCAAGCTCTTAACAAAGAACAGGGATAAGAATTTAGACAGGTTTTAGGGAGCTTATAATGCTTCCAATTCTTCTTTATGGACAGTGAAGATGGTGGTGGCTGCATCATAGCAGTCCATACCATTTCAGCAACCTCCATGAACTTCTTCTTGATGGTGGTGGCTTGAGTTATACGGTGCAGTTGGTGGTTTTGCATTGAGTTGGGAGTTGATAGTTTGATGGGAGCGGTGGTGACTCTTAGTTGGTGGAAGTTATGCTTCCTATGACCTTCTATTGATTTTGGAGACAAAGTTAGCCCTAGTTAATGTAACATATTTTTAATTGCAGCTTAACGAATGTGACATTTAATAGGTTGGGTATTTGTTTGGAGTGTTTAAAAATGTTGAGACCAATTTGGAATGATACTAAAAGGTTGAGGAGTTTTAGGTACTTAATCCTATTATTAAATAGTAACACAAATTCTTTTCTTTGAGAATTAGAGAAAGTCCTATATTCCAACAACAAAACATATTAACCATCACAGGGTGCTCCGAGGGTTGAAGACGAATTTAGACCCGTATTCAACACAACACAAAAGTAGTTATGTGCATGTTAACCACTCACTTTCTTCTCCAGTATCTAGGAGGTATGATTCAGTATCCTAAAGGTGCACGTAAAGCAGTTCTGTGCGTGTTGTAAAGAACAAAAGAGGAATATTTCTCTTATTCTCAGAGAGTTTTAGGGGGAAAGTTCCTCCTTGGCGTATAAATATGTGTGTATATACTAGTGAGTGGCACCTCAGTCCAGGATGGCAGTGCACAGAGGATAAGAGCGTAAGCAGGGACTTGCCAGAACAGCTATAGCAACCGGGCCATCGACAAGGCTCGAAATCAAAGTGTTAGGAATCATACCAGCTCTCTTCGATTCCTTGAGATTCCTGGCAAACCTTTGGTCCCAATTCTCGGCAAATCCATGATTCAGAGGAAACTTTGCAAAATGCAACAACAGTGGGCCAAGTTGTTGTGTCCATGGATAACGAGAAAGGAATAAGATTCTCTCATCTCTTTTTTTCTCTCATTTGTTATTTCCTCTTATTTGAATGGTTACGGTTAAACTATGTTAATATTTTATATTAATTATTTATAGAAAGAAAAAAATAAAATAAAAAATGTAAAAAAATGGGATGGAAGAGAATGAAAAAAAGAAGTACAAAGAATTCTAGTCTGACAAGAAAATAACATAATCTTGTTTAATCTTGTTTAGGAGTTGGAGTTTACGTGATGATGACTTAAGAGACATGTAGGAAATTTGCAACGAGGCACCCAAGAGTGGCAATAACGTGGCAGACACATCACCAGATTAGTGGGCCCACTCATGTCCCGTATGAATAAAAAAAATTAATTGACAAACCTAACGAAGAATAGAAAGTGAATCAAAAATTGAATTTGAAGACTAATGTAGTTAAATTTGAGTTCCAAAAATCGACGTGAAATGTTTTTTTTTTTTTTTTAATAAAAAAAAAAAAAACAACCGGTAGCAAGTTACGATTATCCATCTTTTTTCAAGGTCGAAGAGACTTACAGAAGCATTTCAGCCTCCTATGATTACAAGTCTAACTTTTACACCAGCATCGAGTTTTGAACCCGAAACCTTCCGTTTTTAATTTTAAGAAAATCTCGTAATCCGTTATTTACCATTGAACCATTAGCTCGTGGTTAAATCTAACATGAAATTGGAGTCCGAGCTAGTTTCGAGTTTCAAGGAGTGTACGAAAAAATAAGGTTATTCACTAACTACTGTACGACCGAACTCGAGACTAACTAGTAATTATGCCCACTTGTGTAACTGTTTTTGTGTTTGCGTAATTGTGTCACATAAGTGTTTCTCTTTTATTTTTATTTGCAAAATGTATTAATACCAAAAATTAAAAGAAAATAAATTCTACCTCAAAGGAGAAAGAAACAACAGAAATTAGAGCAGGGGGAGAGTTGGAGAAGGAGACCGAAACAATAAAGCTCAGCGGATTGGAAGGTCCAATCAGAGGTGGAAGAAGAATTTCTTTGCTCTTCTCTGCCGTGCTCGATTGGGGGTGTCAATCTGAAGTTGAAGGTATCGTCCAATTTTATATGAAATTGTTGTCGGCAAATTCATGGCGGAATTGAAAGCGGTGCTATTGCTTCGCGGGGTTGAATTGGAGCTGCGAAGGCGCTGAAAGCCTGAATCAATTGTAAGTGGCGACTCTGAATTTTTATGTTCTTCTCTCTGTGCTGACTCGTTGGTTTTGATATATGTTCATTAGTTGATGTTAATTTTCTGGTTGAGTGAAATTAGGGCATAATTTTGGTAATTTTGGGTTTCAATTGCGTTATTAGGATTACAAATACGCCATTCATGGATAAAATTTTAGGGGTTTCTTCTATTTCATCATTTTTTTTATTTGAATTTCGGGTTCTGGGCACCATTATGGTGGATATTTCTAATTCTGGTCAATATTACGATTCTCCGTTATGCATTGATATTTCGGCTTTTTCAGCGATTCAAAGTTTGCATGTTGTAATTCTAGGTAAGATGTATATAATCTATCCCATATATCTTTTTAAGGCTCAGCCATGAACCAGTTTGTGTGCTTGGGATTGTGTGCAGATTGAACTACATTTTCCGTGTTAATGAAACACATGGTGTACTGCTATTTTATTAGCTCGAAAGATAGGAATTGTATTCTTTAGCATTACACAGTGGGTTTGGGATGGATGTTGAAGTGATTGATGTCGAAGGAATGGTGCATCATGGAATAGCGGATGATGGTGATGCTGAACGAAGTGAAGGTGGAGAAGTGAATAACGCGGAAAATTCCGAGGCTCATGGTGAAGATGGGATTTCCGAGCCATATGTGGGTATGGAATTTACTTCTGAAGAGGCTGCCAAGACTTTCTATGATGAATACGCAAGGCGTTTGGGTTTTAGCTCTAAAGTTGGTCAATCTAGTCGTTCTAAACCTGATGCGACAACCATTGCTCGGGAGTTTGTATGTGGCAGAGAGGGTTTGAAAAGAAGGCAGGCTGATAGTTGTGGTGCAATGCTTAGGATAGAGTTAAAGCGTCAAGATAAGTGGGTTTTGACAAAATTTGTGAAGGAGCATAGTCATGCATTAGCGAGTCCTGGTAAAATGCAATACCTTCGGCCTCGTCGGCATTTTGCTGGTGCTGCAAAGAATGCAGCTGAAACCTATCAAGGAGTAGGGATTGTTCCCAGTGGTGTTATGTATCTTTCCATGGATGGAAACCATGGTAACCGTGCCACTGTAGAGAAAAAGCGTGTAGTTAGGAATACTTCATCTGCAGAATCAAATAGACCAGTCAAGAATGCTGTAACAATCAATCATGCTCTTAGGCCTACTAGTCGAAGGAGGACACTAGGGAAGGATGCTCAGAATTTGCTGGAGTATTTCAAGAAAATGCAGGCTGAGAACCCTGGTTTCTTTTATGCAATACAGCTTGATGAAGATAATCACATGGCAAACGTGTTCTGGGCAGATGTGAGGTCAAGAACTGCGTACTGTCATTTTGGTGATTTTGTGACACTGGATACCACATACAGAGTAAATCAGTATAGAGTGCCATTTGCTCCATTTACCGGAGTGAACCATCATGGTCAAACGGTTTTGTTTGGTTGTGCATTACTTCTAGATGAGTCCGAAGCATCTTTTATTTGGCTGTTCAAGACATTCCTTACAGCAATGAATGATAGCCCTCCTGTTTCGATTATGACTGATCAGGACAGAGCCATACAGACAGCAGTTGCTCAGGTGTTTCCAGAAGTCCGCCACTGCATTAGCAAGTGGCATGTTTTAAGAGAGGGTCAGGATAGGTTGGCACATGTGTGCCACGCACACCCCAATTTTCAGTTGGAACTTTATAATTGTATCAATTTGACTGAAACTGTCGAGGAGTTTGAATTGTCGTGGGATTCTATCGTTGATAAATATGACCTCAGGAGAAATGATTGGCTTCAATCATTATACAATGCTCGCGCTCAATGGGTACCTGTGTATTTCCGGGATTCCTTTTTTGCTGCTATATCTCCCAATCAAGGGTATGATGGCTCCTTTTTTGAAGGCTATGTGAATCAACAGACTACATTACCATTGTTCTTTAGGCAATATGAAAGAGCTTTGGAGAACTGGTTTGAAAGGGAAATAGAAGCAGACTTTGATACAATTTGCACGACACCAGTTTTGAGAACACCATCACCCATGGAGAAACAGGCAGCCAATCTTTATACAAGAAAAATTTTTGCAAAATTTCAGGAAGAGCTAGTTGAGACTTTTGTGTACACAGCAAATAGGATTGAAGGTGATGGAGCTATTAGCACATTCAGAGTTGCGAAATTTGAAGATGACAACAAGGCATACATCGTTACATTTAACTATCCGGAGTTGAGAGCTAATTGTAGTTGTCAAATGTTTGAGTATTCAGGCATTCTTTGTAGACATGTTTTGACAGTATTTACTGTAACAAACGTGCTTACATTGCCTTCCCATTATATTTTGAAACGATGGACAAGAAATGCAAAGAATGGAACTAACCCAGATGAACGTAGTGGTGAGTTACATGGCCAAGAGTCTCTAACTTTACGGTACAACAATCTATGTCGAGAAGCCATAAAGTATGCAGAGGATGGGGCAACCACTACAGAAACTTTTATTGCAGCAATGACTGCTCTTAAAGAGGGTGGGAAGAAGGTTTCTGTTGTGAAAAACAATGTTGCTAAAGTTGCCCCTCCTAGCGGTCAGATTAGTGTGACTGGCTATGATGACAAAAAAAACTCGACATCAACATCAGATTTGACTCCTTCGTTGTGGCCACGCCATGATGAAGTAATGAGGCGTTTTAATTTGAATGATGCTGGTGCACCTGCTCAAAATGTTTCTGACCTGAATTTGCCACGGATGGCCCCTGTATCTCTTCATCGGGATGATGGTACTCCTGAGAACATGGTATGGAAAATAATTCTTTCCAATGAATTCTTTGTTTTGGTTCTGTTCTTCTATTTTGTTTTGTTCCGAGTGCAAGTTCATGGCATTGATCTGGGATTTTTTGCAGGTGGTACTTCCGTGTCTAAAGTCAATGACTTGGGTCATGGAAAGTAAGAATTCAGTACCAGGAAATAGAGTAGCTGTCATTAACCTGAAGGTACAAATGAAGAAATGAAAAAATAGTTGTGACATTTTATATTACCAAATAAAATTAGCTCAAGTTTGCTGTATTTGATAATCATAGCCAGGATGGCTGAGTTTCATGAAATCTTCATAAATCCTTTTATTGTATTTAGGCTATTTCTTCATATGTGATTATTGCTGCACTTAATTCTGTAATGTAACATTGCGCTAGTGGAATGCTTGGGTTTGCACCGTCAAGCTTAGCTTACAACTGACTGAGCAAGAGTGTTCTCTCCGTATTTTTTTTTTTCTTAAACACATCTCTTATGACCACTGCAGTTGCAAGATTATAGCAGAATTCCGTCAACTGAATCAGAGGTTAAGTTTCAGCTCTCAAGGGTTTCATTGGAGCCAATGTTAAGGTCCATGTCCTACATCAGTGATCAGCTATCAACACCAGCTAATAAGGTTGCTGTAATTAATTTGAAGGTATGGGAGTCAAAGTTTCAAACCTATATTTTGTAAATTTGACCACAGTTTGATGAACCATTTTTCTACCTTATGTTGTTTGTGTTCATTCTCAATACCTTTTGCCTCCTTGTGGGTACAGAAAAATGGGGTTCCCACTTGGAGACACCCTTATGCTATTTTTCTGACTTAAATGCATTTGTAACTGGTCTTCTGCAAGCGGAATGATGGATAATTGCTTCAGAATGCTCTAGGCTGTGTTCATTAAGCTTTTCCAATTTTATCTTTCTGTTAACCAGTGTAGGCTGATAGGCTCATGGCAATGCCCTTGGAGTATCATTTTTCAATCCCTTACTATGTTTTGTTTGAAGCTCCAACTCTCAGAGGGAAAGAGGGAGTGTTTCTGTTTTGGAAGGATTTATCGGCATGAGATCCCTCTTTTAGTGTTACTTTATTTACCTTTATTATTGATTGCACTGTCTCTATTTTCAATCCATACTAAATTGATTTGGAAGGCCAAAGTTTTTCCTGAGGTTAAACTTTTGGCTTGGATTGTCGCTCATTGAAGGGTGAATACTTCTGTAGTCCTTCAATGGAAGAGGCCAAATTTTGTTTATACCCTAACTGGTGCACTATGTTCAGAGGAACTTCGGAGAGCTTTCATTGTCTCTCTCTCTCTCTCTGCGAAATCCTATATTTGTAGTGACTTTTTGGGGAAGGAAACAGCCTAAGTTGTGAGGGAAGGTTGGGGAGTTTGTGGACTGCTTCTGGGATAAGGCTAGATTTTGGCTTAGGTTTCTTTTGGGTTTCATGACAGCCTTTCTTTTAAATATGGATCGGGAACTTTTATTTATTTATTTTATTTTTTTTTAAATTTATTTATTTATAAAAACAATGTCACTGCGGGTTCACTTTGGATCATACTCCCCACTTTTTAATTCATGGCAGTCCTTCTGTTTCCTACAAAAAGAATAGTGTATTTATTAGATTGGGCAGTTTCTTACCTTCCTACTATAGAAAAGAAAACAATTTATATCATTTCAAAGCATCTCGGGGAAGACTTTTCCATCTTCTCATATTCTTTCTTTGTTACATTGTGCCACTTATGGTATAGATGGTTTAAAAGAACTGAAAAAGATTTGAAGTCATTTTTACAACCATTTCATTTCTAGTTTTAGTTATAATTTTTTGTGTTAGTGATAGAGGGAAGATATATGGGGTAACGGAGGGATGAAGACAGTTTGAGGGAGAGTGTTGAGGGGGAATATGGAGAATGAAGAAGAATGTTTGAAACAAAAACTTGAAACTGTCAGTTTTTGGTTTTAAATTTTGTTATGTGTACCATTCTATACCCTCCCACCATCATGCCTCCACCCTTCTTTGTCTCTCCTTTCTCCCTTGTTTTTTTAATTTTCTTGTCAATCTCTAAAAACTAAAAGAGAAATGGTCACCACACCGACGCTAAAGAAAGAGGGTTAATTACTAGTTTTCACATGTTTGTTCATTTTCTGAAAAACGGGAATGCAGTTGCAATGATTTATTTCACACATTTGCTGATAGGACAGTGGGAAATCAACTGTTGTAATTTTGGTAGACATGAATTCATTGCATATTTTATTGGTTGTAAAAGTAAGCATTAGAGGAGGGGGACATCAACTAGGTTATCAAATGAGATAAGAAGAAGATGTAAGAATCGCATCATTTAGTCAGACGTTTCTACTTGTGGGTTATTGGAAATGCAACATATAATCTGTTACCTGTTGCACCTTTCAAAAGCCTAAAAGCATACTGGTTTTACAAACATTTCCATTGTATTGATCTTGATTCTAGCACTTCTAAAATTCCTAAACTTGCCTGGATGAACTCTGCACACACATAAATACACACACATTAATCATTTTCAATCCTTGTTGATATGCTTAAGCTATGGGTATGTGGAACGCCGACTGTTTAATTTCATCCGCCCCCTCTTGTGTCTGGACTCTCCCACCATTTAAATTAAATAGCTCAACGTTTAGAATTATAGTGAGGTTGCAATTGATGGGATATACTATGGTAATCTAAACAGTTTTTGAATCTCTTAAGATGAGGGCTAACACATCTTATGGGTTGGAACAGATTAAATGTTTAGCCCTCAAATGAAACTAATACTCTTAATATAAATCTTACATTAAAGCCTTGAGTCCATCTCTGTTGAGTGTTGACTATTCTGGATTTGAAATGAAAATTAAATAGAGGTCACTCCTAGATATGTAATAATAATTTGTTGTTCTGAAGGCTCTTTTTCCCATCTATTAACGTTTGATGGATTAAGATAAACAAACGTTTTGAATTTCTTCAGCTTCAAGACACAGAGACAACTTCAGGGGAGTCAGAGGTCAAGTTTCAAGTTTCTAGGGATACATTAGGTGCCATGCTAAGATCAATGGCCTATATCCGCGAGCAGCTTTCAAGTGCTGTAAGCTTTCTCAACCAATTCTGTATTGGATCTCTTGTTTTCGGTTTATCGACTACATTTATGCTGTTTCATGGATGACAAAAAATCTCCGAAATGTTTATGTTCCCTAGTAAATGATTACTAGTTTGAAAATTAGCGCATTTAGAATCAAGTATTTAGGCTGTACGACAGAAAGAATTTAAGATTTTACCGGCCACTATAGGCACAAAGCTGAAGAGAAAACCTAATGAACCATATAAATAATTTTTTGGTGAACATATTGCAGGTGTATCTCCAGAATTCCAAATAACATAGCTAGTATGGAATTTGACGTTTTGATGAACCAGAAGTATTGTAATTTTGACTCCCTTAAGTATCTGGCGATATCTTTTTCATAGGAAACATAATATTTTGTAAAATAAAGTAAAAATTAATCTACCCTCTCTCTCCCTCCCTCCCTCTCCAACCCCCCCCCCCCCCCCCCCCCCCCACCCCAAAAAAAAAAAAAACACAGTCCCTCTTAATACACTTCATCCAATATATTTGTTGGACTGACCATGTGAGGTGTTACTCGTCAACAAGACTTTCGTTGATGACAAAGGTGGTAACTTTTTATCTTATACAACGACTGGTTGCCCAGCCATAGAACTACACATGCAGTCTTTCTTTTAGGTTACAGAAGAGGAACGTATGCAGGAATGATGGGTGGATGAAATTTATTGATTTACTACACTTGTAGAGGCATACCCAGCATATACTGGGACTTTTGCCTCTTTTTATTATTAATACAATGTACTTGATAAAAACGAAGAAAAAAACCTGGAGTTTTGCGAAATTAAAGTAGGAAAATCCTGGACATTGTGTTTTTGTTGAGTGATTACTCAATTCCTTTAACTGTTTACTTATGTAAAAGTTTAAATTGGCAGGCTGAGATCCAGCCAGAGTCCGTCGCTAAAAAGCAGCGGAAGTAAGGGCATCCTATTTATTCTACTTCACATACTGTAACCCAGATGTGTGTGACATCGGGTCTCCATGCGTAAGGGTGGCCACCTAGCAAGTTCGGAGTGCTCACAGCAGCTACATCTATCGCCTTGCATGGCCCTCCTCTTGTGTATGATTGTTGTCAACATATTTGTACATGTACCGCTAGAGAATCCAAAGCTTCAAAGAGATTTGGTAGGTCTACGTGGGCGAAGAATCTACGACAGCCCAGAAATTAGAGGGTGCCACTATTTGACATGCTTGTGCCGAAATTTTTTTTCTATAGGAATTGGTAGGGGTGATTCTGATTGCCGTAAGTTTGCAGTTCCCACATGTTTTTTTGTTTTTGTGTTTTTCTTACGTTGTAGTATAAGATGTGAATTCGTTTGTTTTGCTTGACTATGTCAGTTGAAAGGAGTATCTAATTTCCCATATTTCAGGGCCCCATCTGCACTGAAGTCTTTTACTAATGTTCAGGAACTTAGATTTCCCTCTACAATATTCGTTTGTATGCAATTTGGAAAAATAAATAAATAAATCGTTTGGATAGTTTGAGAGAGAAGAAAAACATTCATTAGAAGGTGTCGAGCCTCGAGAGTTCGAGGTGTGCAATTTTCTTCTATGCGTCCGGAGCACGGGGACTCGGAATTCGATCTCGTTCAGTTTACAAAGTGACATGATGGGTTAATAATCTTACCGAAGAGACATGGACCAAAGTCCATAATTTTCTTGGTCCTACTAAAGTAGCTCTATGTGCGTTAAATCTTGGGAATTTTAACGAAAAGCTTATGATACTGTTCATTTTAACGAAAAATCACATTTTTACTCTAAAAAGTCAATCATGATATTATTCACTTACGATACTTTTTTTGCTTTTTTGTTAAAACTCAAAATTTGCTTTGGTTCCGCCGTACCAATAAGTGGTCAAGAATTAAGTTTACGTGTACACACACACACACACACACACACACACACTTGTCGTGTGGTTTGGCCGTACATCCCCCCTCTTCTCCGTCTAGTTATGTACACAACTCCGATTCATAGTCGCTATTTGCAGAAGAAATACAGGGAATGGAAGCTTCAAATTGTCTCAATGATTTTCCAGCTTATCGTGTGGCAGTAAAGCTTTTTGCTGCTCTGAATGATCTTCCAAGGGCTGCAAGATATTTCTCCAAGTTTAAGGAAGCAGGTTTCTCTCCGACATATGATGTGTATTTGGACATGATTAAAATTTACATGGTTTCTGGGAGGCTGGCCAAATACAAACCTCTGTGTGAGATCAAGTGTGCATATGAGAGTGTGTATGTGTGCGCTCTATCTTTGCACATGACAGCACATTTGTGCATGCCTTTGTGTGCGGTGCAGATGATGTTTTACACTTGATCTCTGAACATTTGGCAAGTTGATCAATTGTTGACAAGCTATGCTACAATATTCCTTTGTGTGAGCATGAGTGTGTATTTGCGCTTGTGTGAGCTGGGGCAGAATGCAGATGATGGTTTACACTTGATCTCTGAACTTTACGTAGATTCAATTGTCGACAAGTTATGTTTATCCTTTGCACATCTGTTCATAACAATCCTATGTGTGAGCTGTGCGCATTTGCACCATTGCGTGTTAGTTCAGATGATGCTTTTTTTCTCTTTTTCTTGCCTTGTGAATCATAAACTGCCTCTTTGTTACTCGTTTATCTTTTAGCATTGCTGTTATTATTCCTTTGTTATCGTCAAAGGTGAGTCGTGAACTTGTGCAAGTTTAGTGGGTTCTCACTGTTTATTTGATTGTTGAAGATGTACGAAATCAGGAAAGGGAGCTTTCAAAATTCACTCTTTCCGCTATGTAGAGAGGGGGAGAAAAGGTAAAAGATGGTTTTGGTCGCTGTTATTTTACACTATGGGTCTTGCTTATGAGTCTTCCAACAATTTTTTTGTCGTCGAGTTGGGTATTCTCTGGTTGTTTCTTTTTTTTCCCCAGTGCCATCCCTTTTAAATTTCATCAAGAGCTAGATACAATTGCTATCATTGCTTCTTAGAACCTGCACCAAGGACCCTCCTTCGGTTGCAGACAACTTTCTTCCCTGCATTGTGTTGGGCTGAGTTTCTGTGACTTCTGTTGGCTTAAGCTTTTAGTATTTGGAGAGACATCTATAAGAAAGAACTCGTGTAACTAACGCTTGTTTTAATCTCAGCGAGCTACTAGGCTTATCCAACAGTGTAGGAGATAGCTTGGTTTCGGTACTCAAGAATTCACATTGTTTTTCTGTAGTCCTTAGTTTGTAACCATTGTTTTAGCTCGTGCTTTAAACTTATGGTCAATTTTTGGACAGTAGAACTGGATACTGAATGAAAGAAGGTAGATGTGAGTAACGGAAGAATATGATAAAACGGACAGGGGATTGGGATGATCTTTTGATTGAGAGATTTATGCATAAAGAGTATGGAAGACGGTTCTTTTCAACTGCTGCTTATGATAACATAGTGAGAGAACTGCAGGAAAATTGAAAAAGGGTCGGTTGAAAAATCGGATGAAAGCTCTCAAACATAATTTCAATGTGTTACAATCTCTTCAAGGGTATGAATGGTGCCATATGAAGCCCCAACCTGATGCCTGAAACGCTCTAATAAGGGCGGATTATTTTATCATGGAATGTGCATCACGCTTGAGAATTTTGAAGCTGTAGAGTGTGTTTCTGACTGGTTTAGACAATCTGGGCTCGGCTTCGTTTGCTTTACTCTTCTTCGGACACATTTGGCATGGTGCTCGAACCTTGTTTAGAGATGTTTTTGTTTCTGGTATTGATCCAGATTTAGAAGCTCAAGTGGAATTTGGAGCATTCCAAAAACTTGGAGATCCAACTACAAGAAGACAAGTAGTCTAATACAGTATGCTTTGTTACGTGTTACTTTTCATTTTTATTTTCCATGCATCTTTATTTACAAAACTTGCAGCATGTGGCGTGGCAGTAAGGAGGTCGATATGGTTTTTGCGAGGCTGGAAAAAGAGTACGAGTGCATGCAAGGAGGTCGATATAGTAGGACTGAAGCTAGATGAAGAAACAAAGTCTCAACTGTTGTTGCAATTACAGGAACAAAAAGGTAAGGCTTTTAAAATTCCAGCTTTCAGATCAAAGTTATATGCTTGGTTGCCTTTTACATTCCATTCTCTCTGTGTCACACTTTACAAATGATAGAAGTGCACAATGTTTTGTGCTATAGATAAACGGCAGCGGGTGTTGCATTTTATTGTTTTGTGCCTGGCCTTCTGCATTATTCTCAGAAACGCATACATACAAGTAAAACAATTGAGCTCTATATATCTATGGATTCCATATCTCCTTCAACCAACTCAGCTTCTGAATTTGACAGTTCACAGTATGTTCCTTCCATGCGTGATCATTGTCAAGATAGTTCTCATAAAAACTCAGGTCACCGTTTTGCCTTACTGTCACTGCAGCGCTGCTCCTGGTGCCATAGCGTCCCTGCACAATTGAAAATTGACGGATATGTAAGTTTCAATTCTTACAGGTAACTGGACTATGAATTCATTGCTAATAGCGTTTACCAGTGGAGTGTCAACTTCAACAAATATGGAGCTTAGATTGAACTCCCAGTCAAGTTCACATATACGAGGTAATGCTCTCTTATCAGCTTTAACTCCGTCCCTCATTAGCTTCTGAATCATTTCCTTCACGGGCATTTCTCCTTCACCGTATTTCTTAATCTCTTCCTCGAAATTTAACCGCAAGCGCTGAGCCTGCAGGACATAAAGCCAGTAACCAGGTACATGAGTGTTGGATCGATGACAGAAACAACCATGTAATTAACATAATTAGTAAGGTTAGTTCAAACCAACCTTGTGCCAGGGTGAGTCAAGCTTTGCATTTGATAGCACATGAATCCCTGGAGGAACTTCTTGAACAAGAATGGCTTCTCCTTTCGGCCTGTTGGACAGGTAAATCATGGTTCTGGAAGGAATGTCTGCCAAAACCAAGTTAAACCCGTTATACCGATGCGCCTCCTTCGCCAATTCTTGTGCAAATTCCTTTGGAGTCTTGGTGCTCTGCCATTGATTTATTTGCACAACACATGAACAGAAACTAACAACACAAGAACAACAAATGGTAAAAAATAGCAGGTAAAAAGAACGAAAACTGTACCTTTAAGAAGAGCACTGGTAGGTCTCCGCGGCTCTTTGCCTCCGGGTCGGTATCCAGCTCGAGTACATTTGTAAGAAAAGCGAGTCTCCCTCCTCTTGAACAGGCCAACCATGTCCCTCCTGCAACCTCATCTTGCCCGCCTAGTATCTCGCAACCTTCCCACCATCCGACTGGCGTTGTAGGCCTTTATATACGTACAAATACATACATACATATATGAAGATTAGATAATAAACAACCCCATGAACTTAATAAATCAAATAAAAGTAGCGTAATTGTGAATTAGATGGGTGACAGACTTGCCTGTTGTGATATTCATCTCTGTTTTGCAGGAGAAGGAAAGGGTAAAGAGGGTGGGCTTGCCAAAGGAACACCGCTATACACATCGTTCAATCACACTGATTCTTCTTACTAACATGTATAATATGATATACACACACATATATATATATATATATATATATATATATGTATGTCTGTATGTATATCCTGAGCTAGCTCTGGTTTTGTATAAAACAGGTGGCCAAAGAAAAGCTATTAGCAATATCCTTGGATTCGAGGGGTGGAGTGTTGTGACAAAAGTAGGTTATGAATAAATTAACTCTCAGTCACAAAAGTAGGTTATGAATAAAAGCAAACATGCGGTGTGCCGACTCGTTTTTCAAACAAACTAAAATTTTTATTTTTTCTAAATCGTTTTCTTATTTTGCTATGAGCGATTTGTTTCCGCTTCAATAACGCTTAAAAGATTACGTTTTTATACCACACTTTAATATTGCAAAAACATGCCATAAGTGATGTAAACAGTTTGTTTTTTTTGGTTAAAAATTTGTCTTGTAGTTAGAAATTGGAGTGGTGGAAATCAGAATAAATATGAAATGGCCTTTTGTTTCGTCTCATATTTATTTATGGAAAAGACTTACATCTAATTCCAGTTGGACACGTGTCTAGGTGAGATTGAGTGTAAGCAGGACCTATTGCTGAATTTTTAGCAGCTAAGTCTAGTTTTTTATTTATGGGGTGTATTCAATTGGGATTTTAATTATTTTAATAAATCTAGGGGTATTCAATCATGATTTTAGGTGATTATTTGAAATTCATGGTGTATTCAATTAGAATTTTAAGATAGTTTATTAAAATTCTTAGAAATCCAGATGTATTCAATTAGGATTTTAAAGGAGTTTATAATATTCTAGGTGTATTTAATTGGAAATTGATTTTAAAGAATTTGAGAAAGTTGAAGAATTAAAGGAAATTGAAGAGATTTCGTAGTGTATTTTAAGCATTCACAAATCTCATCTCTTCCCATGAGATTTCGAAAGAATTAAATCAAAATTTTATATGGAATCTCTACAACTTAATTAAACTCCATAAAAATCCATAGATTTATAAATTCATTAAAATCTCTCAAATTCTCAATTGAATACACCCTAATTTTAAGGACTTGGATCCTTTCCTGAGCCCAAGGAGAGGATCCTCCTGACCAAATGACTTGGGCCGTTGGATGAAAATCCAACGGCTACAAACAGAAGTCTCTTTAAAGTTATAATAATTATAACCGTTGAATTTTTATCCAACGTCCCAAGTCCTTTAATCAAGAGGATCCTCTCATTGGGCTCAAGAAAGCATCCGAATCTTAATTTTAAAACCTAGGCGTCTGTATCAAAACCCCTTAGCAAAATAGTCCTTATCCTTTAATCCGTTGTTTTTTGATCTTATACGAGATTCGAGTGTGCTAAATAGGATTAATTAGTGATCGGATTAACCACACGCAATTAATTAATTAATTAATTAATTGGGTAAGCACCAATTCTTTTGCCTATGTTTTGTTTACTTAGTAGTCAGAGCATTTAAAACAGCCTGTCGTGTCACTTGCTGGTTTCGGAGGCGCCGCTTCTTCCTCACCCTTATCGTTTAAGGTCATTAATACTTTGACGTGTGCCGATTTTTTTTTTCACGCGGTAATGCTTTTTAAAAAATGTTCAAACAATTTTCCCAAAAGTATGATTTTTTATAAATTTTTTATATCTCATGTTTAATGTTAGTATATAAATTAATATTAAATTATAAGATAATAAAGAATTTATAAAAAATCTCACTTTGAGAAATTCTTCTTAGACTTTTTCATACATTATTGAATCAAAATATCACATTTTGTAAACTTTTTCAATAGAAGTTTTTCTCCTCCTCTAGTGCCACAATTTTGATTATCTTGAATGAACACAATCCTTTTCACATATATTAAGGAAATCAACTTTGGAGTTTGTACGTTCTAATAATACGATATAATCAATACTAAGAGACTGATGAGTAGGCTAAAGCTTTACAATGATTAGCCATTAATTTGGTTCGAACTCAACTTTAGCGAGATTTCAACTTAAAATCTCTCACGTACAAGAATAATTTGTACTTGGATTGTGTTACTAATTATGGTTTTTGTATATAGAGCCTCTCTGAGCTACTAGGTACAATTTTTAGGCAACCTACTCGGCATTCAATTTGGAGGCAGATTGTCTGCCCTCCTGTTTGGATGTCCTTTCATCTCCTCCTATTTTGTGCGGTCATGGTTAAACCACGTCAACATTTTATATTGATTTTTTTTATAGAGATAATAAGACAAAAAGTAATAGGAATATAAAATGTTGACGTAACTTAACCATGATCACATAAAAAAAATAATAAAAAAACACCCAAACAGAAAGGCAAACAATTTACCTCCATTCAATTTACCTATCTGAACTTTGCCCCTATAGGATGAGGCAAAGTAGCTTTAGCAACATTTATTGTGAAAGGGAAAATATGTAGGGTCTAATTTATCTCAATTGTAGAAAAGGGTGACACGTAGAATCAGTAATGAAAAAGGCACATACCATGTATGTGTGTTGGTCATGATTCACTGGGAAGGTTTGAGGGTGCAACTTGGATAGTAACATCCGATTTCAGTCAATTTCGAGTCAAAAAGTTTCAAAACATTCCATACAAAAGTAAAAATTGTAATTATCTAAACTACACAGTATAGATATATGAAAATTTTTATTTCAATCCATGTAACGTCTTTTTACACTCAATTTAAATTTAAATTGTTAATTATCTATTTTATTATATTACATAATTACTATTAAGTACAAAATGAAATTAATAAAAGAACTCAAATTTATCAATAAACCCATTAAACCCTACCATCACTTCTTGTTTATTCTACGTTCATTCTGGCTAAAACCCTAATAGGTCTTGTAGAGAAAAACAAGCTTTTTTTTGGTGATGGATGATGATTTTAAAGTTTTGAATCCTCCAACTGAGATATGACTAAATTTATGAATATTTTGTTCGTTTAATTTCAATTTTTTTTTTTAAGTTTAGAAGGTGAATATTTGGGTTTCATTTTTTTCATCATTTCCGAACTGTTTGTTAAACTTTCTATAATTGGAAAATTCTAAGGAAAAACTTCGTACCAATTGTTCTTAGATGATAAACTTCCTTGTTTGTTGATAAATATAAGGGGATGAATTGTTTGATTTGTTGCTTATGCACATCAATAGAAAGAAAAAAGGCAAATGTACAGAAAAAAAAAGAAAAAAAAAAGGGAAGTAGCCATGGAAATGATAGTGGGAAGAGGGGGTGGGGCAACGATGCCTCTTCAAAAAAAATAAAATCAATTATAGATGTTATTTTATAAAAGGAATAGGTGTAAAGATAACTTAACATTTTGAATTAGATTTAAGATGGTAGGTTAAGTAATAAATTTGGATTTAAAGAGAGATTAATTTTTTAATAAAAAACAATATAGGTAAAGAGAGTAAATTGGATGTAAAAAGAGATTACATGATTTCAAATAAAATTTTCCTAAATATATATGCCGTTGAATAAAAAATATATATTAATAGAATGCTAATTGTCAACCAGAACTTCATAAAATTATCATTCCAACACTCTGATCATAACTGAACAAAAATAAATAACATAGGCAGTATGTATTAAAAATAAAAAATAAACTCTCTCCTCTCTTCTCATCCCACGTTCTCTTCCTTCTCCTTCCATTCTAAAAACAAAGGTAAAAAAATGTTCAGAAACACTTTATGGGCATATGCTAGTACGTATTAATCAAATCTCAAATTTTGATAAGCGGATTAGGAAACTTTTTGATTGAGAAGACCGTCAACTCGCACCGACCAACTGCAGCCCAAGTCGGCCAGGCTTAGGTTGCCTTATTTTCGCCCAGCTGCTCTCCCATCGCTTGCTTAGGGCCACCAGACGTCATCTTCATCGGTGATAAAGATCCGTTTCACCTGCATATCATACAATTAATTTTGTTCGATTCTCAACCACATGATTAAACTAACAAAAACCAGCCAACTTGTTAGTTCCAATAATTCATAATAATTTATACTCACAGGGTTCTTCTTGTACATAGGTTGCAGCTTCATCATCCTCAGAACTGGCCGCTTCTTCTTCTTGCGGTTGCGACGACCATCTGTTGCTTCTGTTCCTTCCCCAAAGAGCGGAAATCTTTTTTTAAAAGACACAACAAGCAAACAACTAAATAAGAAATTAAGATTATATGTAATGTACTACAGCCTAATATATATATATATATATATATATATATATATAGGAAGCTTCATACTTGTTCCAATCACTACGTCTGTAAAATGAAAGAACTCTGGTTTCACCACCGTTAATTTAAAATAGAAAACACGAGACAAATGAAAGCCAAAAAGGGAAAGAAAAAAAAACAATGCAATCATGATTGCATCAAAGTTATACGGGGAGCAAAAGAAAATTAGAGCGAGGCTAAACTGAAACGATTGTTGACTAAAAACCAAAACGATTTGGGGTATAAAATTCAGATTTACCTATTTTTCCTCACTCGAACCTCAGAAATCAGACTTGTCGTCTGCAACTGCTCCGTCGTCTCCATCGTCTCTGTCTGCAACTGCTCCGTCGTCTCTATCGTCTCTGTCTGCTCCGTCGTCTCTATCGTCTCTGTCTGCAACTGCTCCGTCGTCTCCATCGTCTCCGTCTGCTGGTGAGAGCTTTCGACTTCGTTAATTTTGCATCTCAATCTGATTCCCAAAACTCATCTCTGGAACTAAGAGCCTGCTTTTCTGTTTTTAACTTCGAAGTAAAAGTTATGTAAATTGGAAAAGCTAAAAGCACTTTTTTGGTTTGGGAGTATTATTCCCATTCTAAAAATCTAATCCTACATTCTTATAAGGATATTTTTCTTCTAAATATAGAAAGTTTGGAGTGTAGAACAAGATTTTTTAGAATCCTAATAATAATTTCCTTTGCTTTTTATATAAAATATTATTATTGTAATTAATATAATATACTATTATGCTTTCATGATATTTAGATTATAATACAGTGGTCTAGATATTATTGTGCTTTCATGATATTTAGCTTATCTGTTATGTAAATTGAAAATACAGTGATCTAGATATTTAGATTATAATATTTTATGTATATGCTTTCATGATACATTTTTTTATCTCTTAAGTTAATATAAATTTCTCATGTAATAGTCTCTGTTTATACAGTGGATTGACTCTTATTGTTTATATGTTTGTTAATTTAGGAAAATGAATCACTCTGATAATCATGCGAATGATAATGTTAATCTGGATGAGATTGTTGAAAATTATAATGCTCCGTTGTGGAAGTATGTCAAAAAGCTCGAAAAAGTGGGAAATAAAGGAGGAGGAAATACTAAATTTGAATGCAATTATTGTCAAAAAAAAACTTATAAAGGATCCTACTCTAGGGTCAAGTTTCATTTGTAAAAAATGTCTGGAAACGGGATTGCGCCTTGCAACAAGGTTACTGATGAAACTCTTGCAGAAATGAAAAAGTTAGTCCAAGAGTGTGAATACAAGTTGAAGAGTTATGCTCCTAAGCATGTTTTGTTGCCCAATATTGGTTCTTTATGTTATGATCTACCTCAAGCGAATCTTGATCCAAATAAGAAAAAGGGAACAAGTGGGCCTCTCAGGAAAGCTTTTAACAAGGAGGCTCGAGATCAATGTGATGATGAAGTTGCAAGGATATTTTATAAAAGTGGCTTATCATTTAACCTAGCAAAAAATCTACACTATCGGAACTCAAATGTTCGTGCTTCTACACTTTCAGGGTATGTTCCACCGGGTTACAACGCACTGAGAACTACTCTTCTGCAACAAGAGAAGAATCACATTGAGCGGTGCCGCCAACCAATCAAGTGCACATGGAGCACTAAAGGTGTAATTGTAACATCCCAATATTTCTAATTCGGAAGCTAAATCCGATGATAGGCCAAAATAAAGTCATGGCTAATCTCTACGCTATTAACCATAACAAATTTCTTTCATTAAAAGAAATCCAGCGAAATATTAAATTTGGGGTTATTTTTATGGCTGCATCTAACCGTCTCGTTAGACTACCTACGTACCCTGCGAAGAGATCAAGTCATTCGTAGTTCGTCATTATGCATTCTAGAACAACATCTCTCCACAAAATCTGCAGAAAAACAACACTATTGGACCAAGTTTAGGTTCCCCTTGGAGCATTCAAAACTAAACCAAATTGTATAATATTATATGGGTTTTAAAGCTTGTGTTATGTACTTTAAAGGCATATAAAGTTTGTAGAAAATAGAGTTCTAAATTGGAAGTTATGCCATAAAGAAAATAGAGTCTTGAAACTGGAAATCCAGTTTTCTGCTGCTGTCTGGCAGCCCAGTGACCCAACTTTGGATATAATTTTGATCAATCAAAATTCAACAGAATTTAGTGAAATCATATGGGTTTTGATCACAAACATGTCTAATTTCAAAACACACAATATTAGATCTAAAGGAACTCATGAGGACATAGAAATCAAGAGCCAAAGTAGGCTACTTGAAACATAGTTTCTCTCTGTAAAATGAACAAGTATTCTGCAATGTTAAACCCATACTCCTTTAATCAAATTTACAATTCCAGGCAATCCCAAACTATCCAGGAATCATATTTAACTTCTATTTCTATGTGTTAGCTTACCCATACCATGCTTAATTCTTCCTCTTGTAGCTAAAGACTACAAACAATTCAATAAAATTAAAGTATGTACCATTTCTTGTTTTTGTCCTGCCCTCCAAAGTTGTTCATCAATCTACCACATAGCTACTAAGCTCCTAAATCAATGTTACCACCACAACTCCTCAACAAGAACACCAGAAATTCAAATTAAACACATAAATCTCAAACTTGTTGGAAAAGGAAACTTGAAATTCGGAAGATCCACTTAGATATCCTGAAAGCGCATGAAGAGAGAAGTATTTTTCTCTCTTGGGTCGAGACCTATCTCCGGTGAGGTTAGCCGGAATCGGCGTCAAAGCTTCTAGGCTTCAACATACGGGCATGCTTGGTTCCATATCAAATTGAAGAGGGCTTCGCTACAAATACATAAGCTTCAACTGTGCGTGATTTCGTTACCGTATGAGAAAGTTATGATTCCTTGAAATTTTTGGAGTGAAGGAGAATTAAAGGGAAGAGGAACACAGCAGCCACCTCCTCACTACTGGTTTCTCACGCAGGGAAGGAGAAAAATGAAGTCATTGGCTTCCAGAAAGTTCCACTTGAATTTACTAAAATGTCCTTTTATTTAGAAAATTCGTAACTTGCTCGTCCTAACTCCAAATCACATTTCATTTGCGCTCATGCGTCCGTATCGAAACGTACTATTCGAATATGTAAAGAAATCTGGAAAATCATGAAAGGATTCGCAAGGAAATCCGTTTAATACAATAGGGCAATTTCATCATTTTCCACTTAACGAAAAATTATACGACATAATTAATAATGAAATCTTGAAGCAGAATTTCACATTTTCCCCATTCGAATTTCATAACCATAAATCTATTTATTCTCAATTACTCCACATATACATATATTTTAAATTTTCAGGGTATTACAGTAAGTGTTTGCAGTGATGGGTGGGCAAATGCTCAAAGGAGACCACGTATTAATATTATGGCAACTTGTGAAAGCGGGCCAATGTTCTTAAGGGCAATTAATTGCGAAGGTGAATACAAAGACAAACATTGTATCGCCAATTTCCTTGCATAAGCTATTAAAGAAATTGGTCATGAAAATGTTGTTCAAGTAATCACTGATAATGCCCCTGTTTGTAAAGCTAATGGGTTACTTATTGAGGCCCACTATCCCCATATCTTTTGGACACCCTGTGTTGTTCACTCTCTTAATCTTGTTGTGAAGAGTATATGTTCTCCGAAACTAACAGATGTTTCGTATGATGACTGCAATTGGATTTCAACTATTGCTAGTGATGCTTGGCCCATAAATTTTTTAATTATGAACCATAGCATGAGATTGTCCATGTTTAATGAACATTGCAAACTAAAGTTACTTTCCATTGCCGAAACAAGGTTTGTTTTCTCCACTTTTTTTTCCCTTATTCAATTATAAACTTTCCTAATTTTTAAAATTTTTAGATTTGCTTCCACACTTGTGATGCTTAGAAGATTTAACGAAATAAAGGAAGGTTTGCAACAAATGGTGATTAGCCCGAATTGGGCTTTGTACAAAGAAGATGATTTGGTTAAAAGCAATGATGGTGAAGCAAAAGGTATTGGATGAGGATTTTTGGGAGAATATTGATTATATTTTTTTCTTTACATCTCCAATATATGAGGTTATTAGAATGGCTGACACAGATAAACCTTGTCTTCACTTGGTGTATGAGTGGTGGGATGTTATGATTGAAAAGGTTAATGCTGCTATATACAGGAATGAGCACAAGGCATTACATGAAAAATGCAGTTTTTTTTATGCGGTGTATCACATTTTATTGGAGCGATGGACTAAAAGTAGCACACCACTTCATTGTTTGGCACATTCATTAAATCCAAGGTAATGATTTTGCTAACTTCCTTATAAATTCTTCTAAATTAATCTTTAGCATTATGAGTACATTTTTAAACTACTATTTCTTTTAGTTTAGGTATTATAGTTCAAAATGGCTCCAAGAAAACCCTAGTTGTCTTGCTCCACACTGAGATGTTGAACTTACAATTGAAATGAAAAAGTGCTTTGAGAGATACTTTTCCAATGAGGAAATTAGAAGAAATATCAATGTGGAGTATGCCTCTTTCTCTATGTGCTTGAATGAATTTGGAGCTATTGATTTTATGAATGACAGGTTTCATTTGGAACCAGTGATGTGGTGGATTCCATGGAGCTTCTACACCTAGTCTCCAATCCATAGTGTTGAAGCTACTTGGACAACCTTGTTCCTCCTCTTGTTGTGAAAGAAATTGGAGCACTTAGAGTTTTATTCACTCTTTAGGAAGGAACAAGATTACGCCACAAAGAGCCGAGGATTTGGTATTTGTGCATAATAATCTTTGTCTTTTATCAAGGAATAGCTCGACCTACAAAGAAGGTATTACTCAATTGTGGGATGTTGGAGGAGATGGCTTTGAAAACTTGGGTGAAGAAAGTGTCGGGATGCTTGAAATAGCTAACCTTTCACTTGATGAACCATCATTGGAGATTACTTTAGTTACTGGAGGAGACATCATGAATGTGGAAGTTGAATGAGACTTTATTTTTTTTGTTTTTTTTTTTCGTTTGGATGTTCATTTTAATTTTTCAAGTTTGAAGACTAATTGCTTGTTGGATGGACTATCTTTCTAATTGTTTGGAGTTTATTGAAATAAATTTAAACTTGAGTAATAAATTTGAATGATATTTTAGATATATTTATTTATTTATATAATTTTTTAATTGTCGTATCCCTGACATATCGTGTCCTTGTTTTTAGAAATTTAACGTGTTCCCGTGTCGTATCCCTTTATCCGTGTCCGTGTCCATGTCCATGCATCCTCATGCAAACTGTTAACTAAATTGAAAATATTTGAGGCATCTAATTGAGTTCAAAAAAATTGATAAACACTTTGTTCTCTAAGAAACATTAAAATTTCATAGTAATAATTAAATAGGCGAATGGTTTCTAATTAAATTGAATTTTTGCAAGGATGATATATGAATCGAGACTTACAAAATAAACAATTCAAATCATTCAAATTCTATTTTGAGTGGATCCCACAACTAATCTCCATTTTCTGAACGATTGAATTCGTAAGCTCAAGGGACATAAAAATAATTGCTTACGTGGTAAGTAGCTGGAAGATGTCTGGACCATCATTGCCGTAGGGTAGGCAATACTTCATCCAGAAGTTGGACTTGGATCCGAATCGATATAGAATGTTCCTTTTGTTTTGATATCAACACAGACGAATTGATTAGGAGGAAGACCTTCGATGCACAATTGGAACACCACTACACGTGCCCAGGAGAGCTTGTGATGCTGCCGCTCCTTATAAATGCCAGAACACACTACGGACATAAGACCGTCATCACCAAAATTGGCAATGAATGGAGGGTAAGTGCTTGGGTAACGGAAAATGATATTCTCAAGCTGAACCAGCTCTGCAACACGTCGGGGGGTTCCATTGGCCTCATCAAATGGATAAGCATACACGTGCCCATCTTCGACAGAAACTAGAAACTGCTTGAACTGTGCTGAACAAGGGACGGTAGCGTCCGGGATGTCCGATGCTTCTTCCCATTTCTCTTCATGGGTGTTGAAGATGTAGTTTTTGCCCGTAACGGGATCCTTAACAATGAGCTTCTGGCCCCACACGCCGTAGTGACCGATAAAAGGACAAGAGGAGTTGAGCGTACGACCAATGATGAATGGAGGATTTGGGAGGACTTTTCAATCATCGTATCGGATCCTGGATGTAAGGCCTCAAAAAGGAGTGGAGGTTTTTTGCCCTTGATGCACCCATCATAGAAGCGTGAGGAAAGGACGTAGATTTTACCGTCTATCGTGACGACACAAGGATCAAGCTTGGGAGCAGACAAGGGTGCATCAACAGCAAGGTTGGCCCTTTCTTTAACTATGTAATCGGGTGACAACTGACCCCCAACCACGTACGGCTCCGAATACGCAATCATGTAACGAAATTCTTCAAACTCAACAACAGATTGACGACTACAGGCAATTTTAAACTCAGGCCTAGTAAACGACTTCTTAACGTCCTCATTAGAGTACCAATCCAGCCATCTACTAACATCAAGAACGTAAAGATGTTTGCTCATGTTCAAATACAACAGCCAGTCCATGTTCAGCGACATTATACTTGAGAAATTCTCCCTTAACCTGATGTGCTGGATCAATGAAAGAAAGACTCGTCAATTAAGCAAAAGTAGTCCGCAAGAAACATGTAGCAGTTGTAAAGCAGCCCGCACATAAGCACAACTAGGCAAACAGACTATTCCAGTCAATAAATAACCTGTAATATTTTCAACAACCACAACATACCTGCCTGCAGATGGCAAGAATGAAAGCAAGACCGAGAGATTGGATTTGGATAGATGAGATGAGAGAGAGACAAAACTGATCTGACAAGGGGAAACCCTAGATAATGATTTCTCTTGTATCACTTGCATCCCAATTTATTCAAAGGGTTAGACGGACAGTCATTTTGGGCCGTCTTGCGGTAAAAGTGAGCCCACCCCAATTTGTGGACTCTGTATTTTTTTTATTTTTTATTTATTAATTAGCATATGCCTCACATTTTGTTTGTGAAGATAATTTTTTTTTTTAAATGGAAAGGAAAAAAGGGAGAAAATAAGTATATGAATTCGAGAGAAGTTTATTTTTATTTTTATTTTTATTATTTTTTTATTTATATATTTTATTTTTCAAAATTAGAGAATGTTATGGTGGGTGAGGTTTTGAAATAAGTGTAAAAATTTAGTTTGACTAAATTTATTTTACTGCCCATAATTATATTTTGGGAAATTTTATTTGAATCCGTTTAACTTCTTTTTATACCCAACTTATTATATACACTCATATCCAATTCAAAATGTAAAGTCATCTTTACACCCATTTAAAAAATAAATTATCAAATTGAATAGTTTTGTTTTCAAAGAGACTCGAAAGTCAAAAAACATTATGAGTCTTTTGTCCCTCCTCCCACTGTGATCTCTTCAACTAACTGGTCCCAATTCCAATCCATATCCAAATTCTTCAATTGTTTTCGTGGCAAGTGTCAATATATCTAACAAAGCCTTGAGTTTTAATAAACGATACTCTTTGTATATATATACTAGTGACTAATAAGGCTGTCACATCTCGGCCCGAGCTCCCACCACAATCCGGGCCCGATTCCACCGCAGTACGAATATCAAGATGTCACGAACGATCCTCACCTAGAACAATTATTCAGTCACATCTCAGAACTCTTATCTATAGAACCCATAGTTTACATAATAGGCAACTCCGACCTTGTCGTATTGGTTGTCCATGAGTCATACATGTTATATTAGATATAGTTAGAGCTCATAAACCTGCGTTAGTGCTCCTGCCCGTGGCTAGGGCATAGTCCTTCACGTGATGTTCACCTCCTACACCTTACGCTTACCTCGGATCTAAGGTAGATGCACAGTCCTGCGTACATACCACAATAGGTGGTTTCGACTCGTAGGTGACCCGCGATTATTCACACAATCTTCACGTGATCGTAGCACTTGAGCGTGTTTATTTACACCTAGTCATGTCGTGCAGATCACTTTAGGTGGTTCCGACTCATGTGCAGGTATACTTATTGAGCTATTGGCTAGCATGCTATTGAGCTATTGGCTAGCATGTTGATGAGCTATTGGCTAGCATGTTGATGAGCTATTGGCTAGCATGTTATTGAGCTATTGGCTATCATGTTGATGAGCTATTGATTTAGTCATACAGGTCACATGAGGTGACTTTGGCTAACATGTTGATGAGCTATTGGCTAGCATGCTGATGAACTATTGGTTCAGCCGTACATGCCACAATAGGTGGATCCGGCTGACATACCATTTCATATTGATTTATTTCACCTGGGTTACTTATTCTTGTTGAGATATTTGACACGGCATAACTGTGAGATTGCTATTTTGGTTATGGTTTTGAGTTATAGTCACTCCTGTTATTTTCTGGGAAATTATACAGGTGTTACGGCGAGGGGTTACTGCCTTTGGTAATTGAAATTGATTTGAAAAGTCACTCACATTTTCTATTTTTGCACCCTTCCAAGTTCTAGCAGCAGAGTTCCGTATCGACGAGGATTTGTGTCACTTTTTAGTACATATGTCCTCTTATGATGGTATAATCATTATCTTACCTTACTGTACCATACATATGTTCTGTATCATGCGTGAAATGGGTCCAGACCCGCTTATCGCGCACTCATGTACTTAAGCACTTTTAGGTTTTAATTTACTCACATTTTATACACTATCACACTTTATGGCTTCGTCACCTTCCGGATGCTGGCCAGCACAGCTCGATTCGGGGTCCTAGTAGACATTCCAGGTCAAGGTGTGTCAAAGGCTGCTGTTATTAACATTGGAGAAAAAATAGTTGTTTAAAACTAACATTCATCTTCATAGGTTACATTTTTTGTAATTTATACTTGTATTGTTTTAATCAAAATCTTGAGTTTTGAATATAATTGAATCTTCTGAAGGTTAAAGTTTTTGTGAGCATATTCAAGTACAATAGCTGTTATTTTGGGCATAAACCAAATTGTTTTGTTTGTAATCTAATTGTTGTTGAACAAAAAATTTCCATAAGTCGAGTCATAACTTAGTTAGAGGAGTTAGAGGATTGATCAAAACTTTATCACCATCTATCAATAAAAAAAAACTTGTTTTTTTCTCTATAAGAACTTAGGGTTTTAGCTGGAATGAATGTAGGATTAACAAGAAGTGATGGTAGGGTTTAATTATAGGGTGTGAGTTTATTGATAAATTTAAGTTTTATCATTAATTTCATAATGTACTTGATGATAATTATGCAATAGGGTAAAAAATATAATTAATATTTAAAATTTAAGTTAAATGTAAAAAGAGGTTATAAGTTTAAATAAAATTTGTATCCTCTTTTGATTGACAATTTTTTTTAATTTTTTTATTAATGTGATTTAGATATAACGATACATGTGGAAAGTCCGAATAACATTACCCAAAACACGAGAGATAAATAGTTTTTTCAAAAGGAATAAAGGTAAAAAAATTAATAAATAAAAATTATTCAAAATAATAAAGGAAAAGCATCTTAATTGGAATTTAGAGAGAGAGAGAGAGAGAGGGGGAGCGAGAGAAAGAGAGAGAGAGTAAAAGAAAAGAGGGAGGATAGAATAGAATAGTAGGTGAAGGGGGCGAGGCGGAGGCATCAGAAGACAGAAGCGCCGGCCGATGACGACGATGGATAATCCACCAACCAAAAAGAAGAAAGGTCGTCCTTCTCTCTTGGATCTCCAGAAACGCGCCCTCCTCCAACAACAGCAGCAGGACCAATCCCCAAACCCTCGCCGTCTATCCACTCGCCGGAACCCTACTCCTCTCGGTTCATCCCCGCCGTCCAATTCCCTCTCCGATGCCGACGCCGACGACGAGCGCGCAAAGAAGAAGCACAAGCCCCTCCTCGCTTTTAATCCCAATTCGGCTCCGACATTGTCGCCCTTTAATTCGGGCCCCTTCGGCTCCGATTCGAACGCGGGTGGTGAGGATCCGGGGGCCGCTCTCAAGATCAGCACCATCCATCACGGATCTAATCATATGGTGATCATCACACTACAAATCCTAAAACCCTTTTGCTTTTCTCAAAATTAAACACAAACCCATGTCCTTTTTGCACTTATTCTCTCCATTTTTGTTTAATTTCGAAAAAAGTAACGAAATTATTTGTTTATTTTGCTTAATTTTGAAAAAGTAATGAAATTTATATATTTTTGCTTTATTTCGGAATTAGAATCTTTTAGGGATTTTCGCGCGAAAACCAGAAGTTGTTTTTGGGGAGACGGAATGGAGTAGTGGGGGGATGTGTTTGACTTGGACATTATTTAATTTTTATTTATATATTTGGAATCTGGGCAGTTTTTCTTTATTTCCTAATTTAAATTCTTCATCTGGTTAAATTGTACTATAGAAAGACGCACACCATTTTGTCTGAAAAGCTTCACTTTGTCTTTTCTTGATTTATTTGTTCATTTACTTTTCCAATGATTGCAGAAAATTAAGTTATAAATTAAATATGATTTGTTTGTGTTAATGGTAATTTTAGCAGTGACATTGTTGTTAATGGTTTTATTGCGTTGCAGAGCCAAGAAGAGATTTTGAAAGCGACGGACAGTAGTAGTATATTACATGGTATGACACTGTTAGTCAATCCCAATTCTTGCTCAAAAGCTCTCTCCCGGGGGTTAAATTCTAATGACTGTCAACTTTTACCTGTGGACAGGGTCGCAGGTTGAGTCCGGTCCCACGACACCTTTGCCAGACAAAAAGTTGTTGGTGTTCATCCTCGATAGGCTTCAAAAGTAAGTGTCTTAGGTTCCAAAGTTGTTTTGTCTTTTCATTGACTCTCTGAAATGGCCATGGATGTTCACTCGTTGGTCTCAACTTTCTTGCAGAAAGGACACTCGCGGGGTGTTCTCTGAGCCTGTTGATCCAGAAGAGGTATGTTTTACTTATATTGAAATTGCTTGTTGTGATGCTAATCTTAGCTTGTTTTACGATTAACAATTTCGTGGTTTGGTGTAAACATGTTGGTGTCTGTTCAGCTTCCTGATTATCACGAAATCATTCAAAACCCAATGGATTTTGGAACTGTGCGGACAAAACTAGATCAGGGAGCTTACTCCAGTTTGGAACAGTTTGAGGTTCGTATTACAATCTTTTTCTTGCTAGTTTTCAGTTGTGACACACACGGACTCACCCACCACAGTTGCATCAATGTCACCAGCTACTTGCGTCCTCTTCCCTTTCTCATCTCCCTTGCCTGCTCACTCTCCCCCCACCAGCTGTAGGAATAAATGAAGTGTTTAGGGATGGGTGTTTCCTAGATATGGTTTTTGTATGATTGATAAGAACATCAGGGATTATTGTCTTTTGGAAATTACGGAGATGTCAATTATTGTAATATAAGGCATGCTAATTCAAGTTGAGTCTTTTGCTAGTTAAAGAAGGCAAATGAATCCAGGACTGAGAACATAGTGCAATTTGTCGTTCCATTCAGTATTCAAGTTATTAACTTTGGTCTATTTTAAGAACCATTTATTTCTTTGGCATCTTGATGTATCACGGGAATGTTAGAAATAGAGAAATGGTGTGATTCACCATGGATTCAATCTATTGAGAACTCTATTCTTGGTGCACTAAACTGCGATGGTATCTCATTGCTTATGATCGTGCTCTATTTCTGGTTTGATTTTCTTGTTAAATTAGTTGTTGTGACAGGTTTTTAAGTTTTAATGTTTAACTTTTGCAGAAAGATGTGTTCTTGATATGTTCAAATGCAATGGAGTATAATGCACCAGACACTATTTACTTTCGACAGGTTAGGCCCGTCTTACACTTCTTCCTATTTAGGCAATCTGATCATGTTTGATGGTTAACAATGACTATTTCATTAGGCACGATCTATACAAGAGCTCGCAAAAAAGGACTTCGAAAATTTGAGGCAAGTGAACGAAGATGGTGATCCGAAACCAAAAATTGCAAGGAGAGGCAGGCCACCTGGCAAGAGCATGAAAAAGTCAATTGAAGGATCTCCTGTTGATCGTGTAGGTCCTCAAATTGTATCTGAAACTACTCTTGCTTCTGGAGGAGAGAATTCTAACTTATCCGGCACATATAATCTAAGACGGCCTGCTCCCCATAAGTTCAGGTCTTCTGATGCATTAAATATGGCCTCCCATGGGTATCTTAGTGGTGAAACTGGTGCTAGTTGGTTGCCTGGTTGGGAGAATGAATTTCCAGGTTTGTAATTTCAAGTGCGCCTGCTTCACTGATTTGTACCCCTTATTCAGTTTCAGTTTTTTTCTTTATTTTTTGTACGAATTGCTTGATTTTATTTTGATTCTCTAGTTTATTGAACAAACGTTGAGCCTTTCCTTTTTTTTCTTTTTGGGTTGCAGCTTCGGTATTGAGGAGTGATCTGAAGTATGGAAAGAAACATTTTACTGTAGATGAGAATAGACGTGACACTTATACACAAGCTCTGGCTTCAGGCGATGAACCATCTATCTTTTCTGGTTGTGAAGGAGAATGGAAGCAACTTGTGGCGGTATGTATAATGAGAACTTTCTTGTATTCTTTTCTGAATGGGAGACTGGAATTTTTCAGTGATGTGCAAGATGATGGGTAAGGGGTTTGCTATTAGAAAATAGAGAAGTGGATCTTCAATATGGAGATTATAGGAGTCTTCAAAAATCTATAAAAAGACAGTAGATCTACTATACGTTTATTTGTCGGACTTGTATAAAAATATGATTCTTGTATAACATGATTTCTTAGTGTTTGTTTTATTGTTTTTCCCCAATATATAAACCAGGTAGGTCTACAATTTGAGCATGGATATGCAAGGAGTCTAGCTCGATTTGCTGCAAATCTTGGACCCATTGCTTGGAAGGTTGCTTCAAAGAAAATTGGAAGTGTTTTGCCTAGTGGAATCAAGTTTGGTCCGGGATGGATTGGAGAAAATGAGACATCAAGGTTGCCACAGTTCTCAATCTGTGAGAGGGAACAGAGGGTTCAAAGCAACCCTGCATCTGATGACCACTCAGACAGACTTCTACCTCGAAATACATTATGCTCAAAATCTGTTGTTCCAAATAGATTTTCGCTACAAAGTGGTGTTAACGTAGAAAGTAGGAGACAATTGAGTTCCCACAATGAAGCGGCATCAGTTGACAATGGTGCGTGTGGGATAAGACCTGTGCCTCCTTTCCCGGTTCAGCAGAATTTCACAAATCACTCTGGTAAACTATAGTTCGAGTAGTAGGTTTGTTTACGTATTGTATATGTTTTACCACGAATGAGAATGTTAATATACTTGCCATATTACCAGGGATGTCATCTTCAACTGACAAATCAGTGCCTTCTCAAATGCTCAGCAAGGCCTCCGAGAGCAACGCCATCATCCATCAAATGCCTATCAAGCATATTGCTTCAGAGGAAGCCAAATTGCCAGAAATTTCAAGTGGATCGAGATCTAGCCATCTACTTGGTGGGGAAGCATCCTGGCACGGTTCATCGTTACACAATAAACAGGTTTCTTATTCATTCCCCTCTGACTTGAACGTCAAACTGGGTGCACCCGGCTCACCTCAAATCGGTCTGCAACAGCAGCCGGATTTAGCTTTGCAGCTTTGACTACCGTGAGGGTGCCGGAGGCGCGTATATAGACAAAAAGCAGTAGGGATTAATGAATTACATTAACACATCAGGATTCTTTTCCCCTTTGTTTTAATCTCCCTTTCGTTCTAATTAAAAATTATTATGAAGGTCGTTCTCTGATTGCCGCAAGGAATCATTACCAGTTAAAAGTGGTAGGGAAAAGATTTTGTACAGATTAATCATTTTTATTTTAAAATTTTATTGGTTTAGCAATTTAATCCAATGTGGATGTACATTGGTAATTTAGTATGGGTTTGTTGAATTGTGACTCAGATATGGAGGAGTATCCTGATTGTTGGATCCCATTATGTCTATGGGAGAATTAGACATCGAGTATAAGCTTCTGTATAAGCACTGTTGTTGAAATTTTATTTTTTGGGACCGTGAACGGGAATGATAAACACACATTTTCGTCTCTTGCACAACTATGTATAATCTATTTGTTGTTTTTGTATAATTTATTTAATCAGATGGATAAAAAATAGAAAAAGTGTGTGAGAGGTTAAGAAGGGTGCGTAAAAATTAGCATCCTAAGGAAACACGACAAAATTGTTTTACGGATTAGCACTTCAAAATGTTTTTAATACAGCCGTATTTTTTAAGTTTTTATTAAAACCGATGTGGGAAATATCTTTGGTTATCTGAAAGCACTTTTGACGGTTTAAGAAACAATGTCAAACGAGTCCGGAGTAGGTTATGTAATTTTGTAGTAAGTTTTGCCAACTGCAGATGGAAGAAACTAGCCAACGAAATGGGTAGTCGTTTATGTTCATTTTAATTGAGTCTCCAAGTAGTTGGCCCTCACGTTTTGTAAATATTTTCATGAAAGGCGGTGGAGGAGTTTGAGACGACCGACGAGGAGGAGGATGATGTTGAAAAAAAGGGCTTTGAGTTTGAGGTCACCGCCACCCAAACTTTACCGAATGAGGCATTGGCATTCGGTGTCAAAATCAATGTTTACAAAACAAAAGATGGAGAAGTGGGGTATCGATCCCCATACCTCTCGCATGCTAAGCGAGCGCTCTACCATCTGAGCTACATCCCCTTGTTTGATCCTTGTCATCACTTGACATTTATCAGAGAAGAAAGGGGTGTGCTATTCACACACCCCTGTTTACTTCTCACACACCCTTATTAATTTATGTCCGTTGATCTTCTTCAATTCATCTGATCCGACGGCCGAAAACTAAAAAGGTGTGAGCGAAGTAAAAAAGGGTGTGTGGATATCACACCCCGAGAAGAAAACCCACACATTTGCTTCTTTCACATTTAATTACAAATTGTAATTGATATCCGCAATTGCAGGCTGAAATTATCAACTCACTTTGTTGGGATTTTATATGGTTTATTTAAAGTTTTGTTGCGAAACGTGCATTGCAAGTTAAGGTGAAGTTGAAGCAAAATTTATTTTCTATTCATTTTTCCAAGCTCAGTCAACCATGTTTCATCCACAAGAAAAAACTTGTGTAGGACCTAATTTCTTGTTCATCCACGTTTGAAACGTATCTTGATGCCTGAAAGTTGAAAAGTTAAAATCAGAGACAGATGATCATAGACCCGACCTTACCAACACATGAATTGTACTAATTAGCAAACCCTTGAAAATGAAAACAGGATTCTTGGGTTGTCAAAGAGCGGGTTTACTTGCTTTGTTGAAGAAAATTAAAATAGAAATGAAATTTTTTAAACTTGTAAAATGTCCATAGAGACAGAAGTTTTTTTTTTTTTTTTTCCTAATGATAAACTAATTTTATTAATGATCAAATACGAATAGAAACATTAACAAAGGGATGCAAAGTTAGAGAGAACATAAAAAGTTGGAATAATATACAGTTGTGGAGTCTTGTGCCAATGATACAAAGTCTTTGTGAAAAAATGAAAACATATCCTTATATTATTAACACGAGACGTTACAGTAAGAGTATATCCATGCCATACAAATCCTCGTTGAGCCCGCTAGTACTCGAAATACTAGTCTTGTTAAATCATAACTAAATATTTATGTACTTGGAGAATGTAGTTGGCTGGTAGCGGATAAAGTATTGTATGCAAGGCCAACAATTCAGCTATGCTTCTTTGCGTGGTCTAGAAAAAGACTTCCTGAATCTGCATGTGGAAGGAAAACCGAGAATAACCGTTTGCTTGAGACTCCGATAAGACTCAGACAGCCTGCAGCTCTTCTTTATATTTTCTTCTTTTTCTTCTTTTCTTTACTCTTTTATGTTTTTGGATGGAGGATTCTTTTCGATGTTAAAACAGATGTGAGACCCATATGTGTTGGTAGGTCTACTTCTATTAGAGAAATGGTACAAATAGATAGTAAATGTAACAGTACCCGTGATGATAACCTGATTGAAATAGAACCAAAAATTGATGGGCGAATTCCTTCATTTATGCATGTCAAGCAAAAGCACTGTTCATCATGCATTTTGACCTTTTTGTTGATATTACTCTCATGCAATCAAACATGCCAGATAGCAAACATCTACTAATTAGTTTGTTCAGTTTTAAATACGTAGTAAGCAGCATTCGCAGAACTGGTTATATCATTAGAATTATGCATTTAGGTGTGTAAGTTAATCTCAACTACGAATTAAGATCGCATCGCATGTCAACAATTTGAATAATTTGTTGAAAATGAATACACATGAAAAAAAAATTAGAAATTAGAAGTTCCTTGATCTTAATTTCACATTCAACTAGCAAGGGACCAGAAAAATCGACTGTAAGGTTCCAATGGAGGGGAAAAAAATTCCTCTCTCTCCTTAATCACAGGAATAAAATCTATATCCTATACAAAAAAACAAACATGATGAACAGAATGAACAAGAAATTGAAAGAATCCCACCTCATCAACTAGAACTACTTCCCACCATGTAATCCTATGCCTTAAATATTATGTATACATTTGTGACAAACTTGAACTCCTGCTACATACCTAAGCTTGTGTCTCTGCACATTGTTTTCAATTGCATTTCGAACTCGCATCCATGGCTGCCATCGCCATGGTAACAAAAACAAGTAGGAAACAAAACATATATATGGAATGAATTGAGATATATGTTTCATGATTGCCACACCATTCTGTAGCCATCCGGCGTATGAGACCCAAACCATCTCTGGGTCAACATCTTCAACCGCTCGTCTCTAACCTCGCAAAACTTTTCCGCCCAACCTTTCGGCTCCACCGGCTGAAACCCTAATCCGGGGGTCCTGTCCTTGGACTGAGGATTCAGCGCCCGCATCCAATCCACCACGTATGCCGACACCCTCCTCCGAAACTTGGTCTGGAATTCCGGCCACGCCTGGTACTTATAATGGTTCACCACCGCCTTCTCCATGCTCAATTGCCTCGTCCTGTACCCCTTCTTCAACTTAAAGTGATGTATCACGTTCACCAGCGAGTCGTCCACCGCGTCCAGCCGCACTATCGACTTGTGCCGCTGCTCGAACCGCCTCCGGCACGTGTACCCTTGCGTAACGCCTTCTGCTGGGTGATTTTTCTGGTTCGACGGACCGAAATCGTTGCACTTGATCGAAACCTGCCCAACAACGGTGTTGTTATGGTTGTTTTCCGGTAGCAAAGATTTCAGCATGTGCTTCGACGGTTGGTCCGACTGGGCCCACAAGTTCGGCGCGAACACGAATTCGTCCACGTCGATATACGCGACCCACTTGCACGTACGCCGGGCGTACAGGGCGCCGTGCGAGAACCCGGCTTCCTGCGTCTTAGGCCACACCCAAAGCAGCGTCGTAACGTTGTACCCCTCGTCGGTCAGCTCTTTTACGACACTCTCGAGACCGTCGTCGCTGTCGTTGTCGTACAGGATGAAGCGATCGACTCCGACCTTGGAATGGTAAATCACCCACTCCCTCAGGAACTTTGCCACGTTGTACACCATGGTGCATACGCAGACCTCGTCCAAATTATTTTGCTGAATTTCTGTGGTCCCCACGGTTGTAGCAATCTTTGTGGCCCCCGCACTAGTAGTAGTCTCCATAGGTGGCCTGCACGAGTAGTACGCAACGGACGGGACTACGACATTTGCATCAACGATTTCCAGTGAGATTTTGATGAGCTTCTCGTTGAAATTGACGTCCGTCAAGTTGGGGTGGTGGCACCTGAACACCTCTTGTACGGAGCTTGTAACGGCGGTTCTGACGGCGTTTTTGTTGTTGATGTCGCCAAACACGCACCTGAACTCGGTGGGAGGTCGGTTGACGCCCTGGCGGTTGTTCAAACCCTTGGCGAACAGGAAGACGTCGTCTTCGGTCGAGAACGACTCGTAGACCATGAAGTTCCACCGGACCATCAGCTCCGGAGAATTCGAACCCGGCGCCAGCGTGTCTTTGTCGGAGCACTTGGCCAACGCAGGTTGGTAAAACGGGCGCAGACGCTTCACTCGGTTGGGCATGGGGCACGCCAGCGTCGTCCGGTTCGTAAACGGCAACGGTTTGGAGAGCCTGGCGTCAGATGTGTCGTTGTTCTGGAAGAGACAAACATAGGTGTTGCCTCCGGCGGATGGAAGTGGAGTCTCTGGAGAGACAATGAGTAGGATCTCCCAGGAGGGGAGGAGAACGGAGACGGTGGATATGGCGGTGGAGGAGGAGTTCGTGACGGAGGAGACGTCGTGGCGAGTGCGGTGAGGGGTAGGAAGAGGCTGATCGCGGATTGCGATGGAGTGGTGGCGGTCGTCGGCGAGGGTGATGGGGAAGTGGTGGATTAAGTCGGTGGTGCGGGAGAGGTGGAGGGAGAAGAAGGCGAGGAACAGGGAAGCGCAGGTGAAGAGGAGGAAAGCAGGGAGTGTGCGGCGCATGGCTTCCTGGAAGCAAACGAAGAGGGACAGAAACGAAGGAGGCCGAGAATTTAAGGAAGGTAGTGGCGGGGGTGGTGGTGGGGAGGAGGAGAGCTGGAACAATTGCTTTATTTGGATCGTCATCGTCGAATATAAATTCGAATCGAATCCAAATCCGAGTTGAGATTGGAATTGGATCGTTGGTGACGGGCGTTTGGATTCAAGTTTGAATTTGGTTTAGAGAGAGAGAGAGAGAGAGAGAGAGAGAGAGAGAGAGGAGATTAAAGAGAGATATGGGAAAATAATGAGATGATAATAATTGTTAAAAATTGTGTTGTTTCGAAAGAATTGAGTGTTTAATTTGTTTGGTTTGTTTGGGAAGGAAACAGAGAGTCAGAAATGGAATACGACGACCAACGGAATGCCTATATCTGTTTTATTTATGAGAATTATTATTAGCACTTTAAAATTCTTATTCTACATTTTAAATTTTTTATATTTAAAAAAAATACACTCATAAAATATATAAAATAAAATTTTAAAGTATCAATATCACTTCTTTTATTTATTTACAAAAAGATGTCAAATTCTGATGGGACAAGGATTTTGGGGAATCTGGGCGGCTTGTGCTGCTTCTTCCACTTGTATTCTGTTCTATTTGTCGACTTGTTTTCGGTACGATGTCGTTTTCGTTTCCTTATTTTTATCCAAGTGTGATCAGCTTGTGTGTGACGATACATTATTCAAGTGTTTTTAATTATTTTAAAAATACGTTTAATCGAACTCTTTTTAATTTTTCTTGTATAATATCTCCAACTGATTTTGGGGTCGTCTCCTCCATTTTCTTCGCTTATTTGACTCTCTTCATCAACTCAATGTTATTCATATCTTATTTTTGTATCACATTTTTATACAATTTTATGTGGCATTTGATATGGATAGCCACATCATTTAATTTAATTAGATTTTTAAATTTAATTCATTATTTAATAAATTAATAATTAAGAAAAATTAATTAATTAAATGATGATTGTGGTATACGAGGAGTCTTTCTCCTTTATTTCCTTGGGTTTTACAATTTTTTTCAAATAATGTGGCTGTCCACAACAGATATCACCTTAGGTGATATAAAAATATGGTATGAATAACATTACTCTATCATTTTTCCTTTTTTTTTTCTCTGTGTCCTCCCTCTGCCTTATCTTTTCTAATTCTATCTCCGTCTAATCGTATTTTCATCATTTGTTTCTTAATTAAAATTATCTTTTCATAAAATATTCTCTTTCCTTGTGTATTTCTTCCTCCTTAATTTTCCTTCTTCGTATCTTGGCTCTCCCTTTTCTTTTTAATTCTATCTCCATGTTTCTTTTTCTTTTTTTTTAATTGGAAATTCATTTTTTGTTTCTTAAATAATTATTTTCTCATAAAATTTTCTCTTTTTGTGTATTTTTTCTTCCCGTATCATTTTTACCTCATCCATCATCCTCTTTTTTTCTTGTGCTTTTGGTGCCTTTTTTTTTTGGGAGCTTTAATGAAAATGGCTTGTGTCACATCTCGATCTGGGCTCCCACCACATCTTAGGCTCGACTCCACCATAACATGATATTGTCCACTTCTTGTACTTTTGGTGCCTTTTTTTTTTTTGGAGCTTTAATGAAAATGGCTTATGTCACATCTCGACCCGGGCTTGACTCCACCGTAACATGATATTGTCCACTTTGGACCCCGATCACGCCCTCACAGTTTTGTTTCTCGTCGGCACACCTCTGGCCAATGATTGGCTCTGATACCAAATTGTCACATCCCAGCTCAGGCCCCCACCACATCCTGGGCTCTACTTTACTGTAGCATGATATTATCCGCTTTGTGCCCCGACCACGCGCTCACGGTTTAGTTTCTGGGAACTTAAACGATAACTTCCCAGTGGGTCACCCATCCTGGGATTGCTCTTACGCGAACTGGCTTAACTTCGGAGTTCCGATGGAATCCAAAGCCAGTGAGTTCCTAAAAGGCCTCGTGCTAGGTAGAGATGAGAATATACATATAAAGCTTACAGGATCCACTCCATTGGGCGATATGGGATGTTACAGCTTGGGCCAACAAATATTTAAATCCATAAACAGTGACTTAGATTCCAGAAACAGTAACTTAAATTCAAAAAACTGTGACTTAGATTTCAGAAACAGTGTTACTTAAAAACCAGAGACAATTTATTTTTACAGTCCATAAACAGTGACCCGTTATTATTATTGAATAGCATGCAAATCTCAAATTTATTTTCTGGAGAAACAAACGATGAACTCCACTGACCAAGAAAAATTGAAAACCAGTACCTCAAATACACTATAAATAATAATGACGATCACATTTCAACGAAATAATACAAAATATAAATTAAATAGCATGAGATCTATATTTTTGTTTTAAAGAAAAAGAAGAAATTCTGCAAAACAATGATGAATTCCATTAACGATGAAAATCTGGAACTCAACCTTAAAAGATAAGGGTAAAATCGACAAATCATAATTTATTATAGTTGGACCATTTTTAGTTGGACTGCTTTAATATGGGCCTTGTACTAATCATTAAACAAAACTTATAACATGATTTTTTATTAAATTAAAAATTTTCAAGCCCTTTTTATTAGTTTTTTTTTTTTTTTGACGTATTAACATACTGCTCCTAATTAAACATGGTATTATTTACCTATAACCCATGATTTTATTTGTCTACCTCTACCGCAGATTTTAGTTTGTTTTTGTTTCATACCAGAGAGTATTTATATAACTTACCTATATATACGTGTATTACTTTTTCTACCTATATATATATATATATATATATATATATATATATATATATATATTACATGTCCATTTTGTAATCGACCTCCCTCTAGTGATAATCAACTTTATCTCTCTACCTATATAGTAGTCAGATATTTGAAATTAGTTTTATACAACTATTTTTGGAATTATTTTTTCGTGTTTGTAAGTAATATATGCTCTATCTAAACCAGAATATTCTGTCATTTAAAGGACAAATTTCTCAGATAATAGTTTTGAGGATTTAAATATTTAAAATTCAAAACTGTGTAAGTGATACAAAAATTTAATATTTTTGTCTGAAAGGGAAAAATGGTACCAAAACATGTAATTAGGGGTGGTTTTGGTACATTACCGTACCAAAATCTCTGTACCAATTACCATACCAAATATTTGGTACGGCAAAATCTATTACCATTACCGTACCAAACTTTCAGTATACCGAATATTGGTATATCAAATAGTTTGGTTGGTATGGTATGCCAATGGTAATTGCCACTTTGTTTTACGCCAATTAGTTTGCCCAAAACTAATATTTTTTAATTAATATAGAAGTGTAAAAAATATAGAAAAAATATATAAACGCTCGTAATGACAGACTATACAACTTTCATGAAGAACTTAACTTTGAAATTCGCCATTATAATCATATAAATCATAAATCAAAATTTAACCGTTGATTGTTGTTTACATTTACGCTTCATTTTTCTCATCAAATTTTGTTTTTGTCGGATTTTCTTTTTTGAAAACATGATCTATTAGAGGATGTAGGAAGATGAACAGTTTGGATCGTTGATATTATGTTCAGAGTTTTACAGTTAGTAAAAATATTGCATGATGTTTATAAAGTTTCTACAAACTATACGACATCGACTCATATTTCAGTTAACCGTAAATATCGAAACGTGATATCAAAGATCTGAACCGTTCATCTTCTTACATCTGCCAGATGATCATGTTTTCAAAAATGAAAATTTTAAAAATGAAATTTAGTAAGAAGAATAAAGCGTAAATGACAATCGATGGTTAAATATAAATTTAAGGTTTATGGATTATAGCATTGGATTTTGAAGCTGACATGTTGTAAAGCTTGTCACTATGAGTGATTGTATATTTTTTTTTCACATTTTTCACACTTCTATAATTATTATTAATTTTACCCTCAAATAATTATATGAATAAATACATAATATAATATTAATAATATTGGTAGGTATGGTATACCATCGGTACTGGTTTTGGATACCAGTACCGTACCGAAACTGTATGGTATGGTACAAATACCTTACCATTACCAATTGGTACAAATTTTTGGTAATAATTTGGTATGGTATGGTTGGTAGGACGGTTGGTAAGGTAATTTAGTAAAAAATTTCATCCCTACATGTAATTGGACAATTGAACTGCTAAAAAAAAATATCTACATTTAAAAAAAAATTATTTTTACTCACCACGCACATACTCAAATCTCCAAATTTAGATCTCATATCCTACATGAACCGGTCACTTTGACTAAGATCGGCACAAAAACCCACAGTCCATGTAATTGAAGAACTTATGAAGAAACCGTGAGTGCCAATAAAATTTGCCACCTCGTTATGACACCCACAGACATTAACTTTTGGGTAATGATATGGATATCAAATTCTAAATTAAATATTATGGTTGTTGATAATTGAATTATTACTTAAATATGATTAACGTGTTTATTTTTTACTGGTGACACATTATTTGTTTTGAAGAGCATTTTGGCTCACCACCATAAACTATGTTGTATTCTCACCACACACAATCATTTGTCATGTGTCTTTTCGCTATTTTTTTTTTTTATAAAGAAAATTGAAAAGGTAACATTTAATGCGAAAGCTAACAAGAGTTAAGTAAAATGACACGTGACATATAATTAGATTTATGGTGAGCATACATCATAGTTATGAGGTGAGCAAAAATCCTCCATTTGATTTGGAAATTTGATTTACTAGCATTACCCTTAACTTTTAGGAACATCTACTTAGACTTTAATTTGTGGATCACTTGATGTGGCAGTTGATAATTGAATATTTTTCTTAACGATTTAAATAAAGAATCTAATAATTAACTACCACATTATGTAGTCTCTAAAATATTGTTCAAACATATGGTTTCTCTAGCATTACCCTAATTACTTTTACCCAACCCTTTAAAAGAGGTACCCAACAAAAAAAAAAAGCATGAGTTTGAGGAAACCACATTGGCCACAAGCCATTCTTTCCAATAATTGTCGATAAGAAAAAGTGGAAAAACTGATGGCAAACTACAATTATTCACCTTTTTGGGCCAGAAAAAGGCCATGGGAAATTTCTCCCCTGCTCGTAAGTCAATCCTTCCAATAGACTATTATAACATGCTTAGGATTATTGGGCACATAGAAAATGTAAGCTAATTTTCGCTTGAATGTTTAATGTTTTGGGATATATGGACCCACTTTGTGTTACAAATTTTTCATTCACTTATTTTTTTTATACTTTTGGGTTTGTTAAAATATTTGGATTCTATGTTAGTCAAGTAAAACTGGCTTGTGGGTGAAGAAATACTGATCCTCCAGGATGCAAGTTGCTTAGAGAGCAACACAAGTTTGCTTAATAGTACAAGTATCTGAAGGGATCCTATTTTCATGCAAAAATTAGGGACTAGTTCTGAAGTCCACTTTACATCCAATTTCAACAGTCTAATTTGTTTATTTTTTTGGTGGTGTTATCTACACATATCTTTGAGTCTTTGCAGTTCATTTGATCCGATAACCGACAATTAAGAAGTGTGTGCAAAAGATAAATGGGAGTGTGTGAATAGCATTGAATTATCATGATGAAAATTCAATGTTTCTTATAACATAGTATTGATATCACGATTACGGAATCATCAGGAAAATGATCCTTTTTCCGTGAAAATCAAATGTAAAAGCCAAGACACAACTAAACCTAACCCAGTTGAAACGAAAATGAAAGATACAAAAAGATCACAGTTAATCAAGTTACTTATTCATTCCTACACGGAACTCACGTGTCATATGATGAAATCATGCGTGTGATCTTGGTGTTACTTTATATACAACATTATGTCTTATCAAAATGTTTTATATAATTATCTCTTTTTTGAAACCAAGAACCATAGCATAGAAGGCCTACAGAGAGGCAAACATAAAACAATACTAAGCAGTGTCAAGGGAATTCACAACGACCCCTCCACCAAGTAGAGGCGTCATCCCCATCACCACCATAACCCATTAATGAGGGCACGGTAATCCGTCATTGTTCAATACATAGACCAACGAAGATGGGGGCCTAACGACCCATACGACGTCACTCATCTCCGAAAAACCAATCGATGCAATCTTGTGAGCCACGCCATTAGCAGACCGTGGCACCCAAGACCATCGGCAATCAATGAAATCCCCCCCCAGCTGTTTAACCCGAGCCAGCATCGGGTAAGCCTCCCAACTACCCAAAGACAGCGAGTTAGAGAGACATTTAATCGCATCCAAGGAGTCCGATTCCAGAATTACATACCTTACACCCAGCTCTGCACCTAGCCTGCACCCGTGCAACAACGCATAGGCCTCCGCTGCTGCAGCAGAAGGAGCAGTAATAGAATGCCTCACAGCAGCCACGAACTTACTCTCCAAGTCCCTCACAATCAATCCAACAAAACCCGTCTTTGATGCCTTGGACCAGCTAGCATCCACATTAATCTTCACAAAAGGATAGGCCGGAGCACACCATCTCGTAACCAGCAAGTTTCTCCTGCCATCGCCCCCTCCTCTATCCCCAGCCTTTGCCTTTGCACCAAAAAACGAGCTCACCGCCTCAGAGACAGCAGCCAGGACCATTAACGGGTTAATGGGCACCCCTTTGAAAACAAAAGCACAGCGAGCCTTCCATATACACCAACAGGTAAAAACAATATAAGATTGTCTCCACCTTATATCTTCAGAGTTGCATAGATTCGGAGAGAAAACCCCCTGAATCCAGTCCGACCAAGAAGGGAGAGAAAGATGATCCATTTTATAACCCAATGCCCCTCCAAACCAGATTGGCGCAACCCAAGAGCAGGAAAGGAAAATGTGCTCAATGGTTTCATCATGGCAGCAGCAAATAGGACAAGTAGAGGTTTGAGAGGACCTTCGTCGGAACAGTGCATCCCGAGTAGGAAGACAATTGTGAACAGTAAGCCACAAAAAATGCCGCAACTTGGGGGGCACCTCCAGCTTCCAAATCCCTTTCCAAAACGCTTTGGGAACCCCACGAACAGAAGGCCGACGCAAATCCCTTCTCGCCATCGATCTTTCTTGCAGCCATCTGTATCCCGACTTGACCGAATAAGACCCGTTCTTACTCATATCCCAGATAAGCCTATCTTTACAACTCAACTCTCCAAGAGGCGTCTCCTCAATAGCCTGCATAGCCTCCCCCGATATGAAAGGCTGTAAAAAGCTGATATTCCACCGCCCCGACTCCGGACAGATAAGTGCACTTACCCTTAAACTGGGAGTCACCGCAACCTGGCCAACCGGCACCGGATGTCCAAGGGGCAAGGATGGAAGCCACCTATCCTGCCACACCCGAACCTCCTGACCACCCAAAATCTGCCAATGGGAGCCCTCCCTAATCAAGTCCCTGCCACAGATGAGGCTACTCCACGCCCAAGAGACCCGCCCACCCTTCTTCGCATCCCAGATCGAGCTATGTGGAAAATACCGAGCCTTGATCACCTTAGCCCACAGCGAATCCGGATCCGTGATTAACCGCCAGCACTGTTTAGCAAGCAGAGCATCATTAAATTCCTGAAAATTTCTGAAGCCTAAACCACCCATGTCTTTTGGCAAACCCAAAACCTCCTTTGAAACCCAGTGAATCTTGTGGGCTCCCTCCTTACATCCCCACCAAAACCCAGCCACCAACGCATCCAGTTCCTTACAAACAGCGGCTGGGAATTTGAAAATGCACATTGGGTATGCCGGGATAGCTTGGATAACAGCCTTAATTAATACCTCTTTACCTGCACGGGAAAGAGTATTTTGTTTCCACCCTTGAAGCTTTTCCATAACTCTTCCTTTCACATAAGCAAGACCACGCTTTTTTGATCGACCCCATATGGTAGGGACCCCCAAATATGTTCCCGGATTGATTACTACCTTCATACCAAGGGCGTTCCCCATTTGATCAGCAGTTACCTTCGGAACGTTAGCCCCAAAAAATACACTGGATTTCTCCAAATTTACTTTCTGCCCTGACGCCACACAGAAATTGTCCAGCAGATTTCTCAAATTCCGGCAGTTTTTCATATCAGCCCGCAAAAACAGAAGGGTATTATCCGCAAAGAAGAGGTGAGAAATCACAGGTCCTGATCCACCAATCTTAACACCCTCCAGCCTGCCTTGGACTACCGCACCCTGAATCAGAGTGGATAGAACTTCCCCCACCAAAATAAACAAGTAAGGAGAAATAGGATCCCCCTGACGGAGACCCCGTGAGGGAGCAAAGGACTTTCCAGCCTGCCCATTTAGGAGAACAGCGAACTTCACAGACGAAACACAACCACTAATTAACGATCTTCAGCTACTGCAAAAACCCATTCTTTCCATTACCGCGTCCAAAAAATCCCATTCAACCCTATCATACGCCTTCTGCATATCAAGTTTAATCGCCATTTCAAATCTATTCCGAGCTTTCCTTCCTTTCAGATAATGAAACATCTCATGGGCTATGCCAATACAATCCTGGATTTGTCTACCCGCCACAAAAGCATTCTGAGAAGGAGAGATGATTTTAGGTAATATTACCTTCAACCGGTTAGCAAGAATCTTTGACAGGATTTTGTACGAGTAGTTGCACAGGCTAATCGGCCTGAAATGCGACACAACTTCCGGATTCGGGACTTTGGGAATCAGCACCACATGAGTCTGATTTATCAAACTCGAACCCGTAGCATCCTGAATCAAATCTCTAACCAAAGCAGAAACACCCTCCTTCACAATCTCCCAATATGTCTGATAAAAGACCCCCTGGAAACCATCGGGGCCAGGAGCCTTAAGTCCTCCCATATTCCCAGCCGCCGCCTTTATCTCCTCATCCGTGACTGGTGCAATTAGCGCCTCATTCATTTCTGGCGAAACCGAGGGATTAATGCAATCTAGCAGCGTCCCCCAGTTACGATCTCCTGCCGAGCTAAAAACTGATGTGAAGTGATTATCCACCAATTGGCGCACCTGAGACGGACTCTCCACCCAATTCCCATTCTCATCCCTAAGCTTCACTATCTTATTTCTCCTCCGCCTCTGAAGAGTTGAAGAATGAAAAAACTGAGTATTAGCATCCCCCTCCCTCAACCATTTTACCCTCGATCGCTGGCACCAATAACTCTCCTCTTGGAGTCTTAATTCATCAATCCGCCTAGATATCTCCCTTATCTCATCATAGTTTGGACCCCAGTCCCGCTGGAGCAAATCTAGCTGGGAAAGAAGATCATGGATCCTACTACCTAGCCCCATAAACTTAGTGCGATTCCACCTGCTTAAATGATAACGACAATCGTTTAGAGAACTCACCCACCTCTTCACAGGGTTGCCATTATGCCGCCGATCCCAGCACTTTGCCACCAAATTCTTACACTCTTCCTCCGAGACCCAATACGCCTCAAACCTGAACATCTTCCTTCCTTTCTGCCCTTCAATATTAGAAATAAGAAAAACTGGGCAATGGTCCGAAGCTAAAACCGTTTCATGCATAACTTGGGAGTTCGGCCAGAGTTGCTGCCACTTCTCATTCGCCATGACCCTGTCTAACCTCTCCTCCACCCAATCCCCTTTTCTCATCCCTCTCCACGTAAAAGCCAGCCCATTGTAACCCAAGTCCATCAACTGAGAGGAAGATAGAAACTCTTCTAAGAACCTTGGCCTGTTGTACAAAACCTCAACTCCACCAGACTTCTCATGATCCCACAGGAATTCGTTGAAGTCCCCGCCACAAATCCAAGGAATGTCCGTGGGGGTAAAGTGATTAACCATCCAATCCCAAAACAGATGTTTCTCAACTCTATACGGCGTACCGTACACACCCGTAATCCGACACCAATGCGTTTGCCCTTTAATTCTCATCACAGCATCAATAATATGCTTGGACGAAAAGATAATATTAACCTCCAGATTGTCCTCCCACCACAAGCTTAATCCGCCAGCACTTCCAATTGGCGAAACATCAAAGCCATGAACATAACCCAATCTCCTCCTCACCCCAACAATTCTATGATCTTTCATCTTAGTCTCCGATAAAAAGATCATAGAGGGTCTCTTTTTGCGAATAAGCCCATGGAGAGCCCTGACTGTCGTGTTCGACCCTAGCCCACGACAGTTCCAGAAGATATAACTTATGGCTGGCCTGCGGCTGTTGAAGGCCAGCCGCCACCGCCCCGAGCCCCCTTGCCCGCCTTCCATATCGCCATCCTACCTTTATCAAAGTCCGACCCCCCTTCCATTACATCCTGTCTTCCAGTATTCTCACTTATTTCTTCCTTATTTTCCTCCGCCGTACTGTTCGCGCTTTCCATCGTTAGCCCTCTATCCTTGCTGTTTAACCTCCTTCCTATCTCTGCCGCCCTATCTTGGCAGTTCTCCTCCGTAACCGGGCCCTTAAGTTTCTTCTGTGGAGCTTGAGTTAGCACCAAATCCTGTGCTTCCCCACTTCTTTTGCTGCCCCAGAGTGAGTCATCACCCTGGGCGGACAGAGTATCATTGCACCCCTGGACATCGCCCGATTGTCCTTCGCCCACTGTTTTGATGCCTTCCATTTCAGAGCAAGAAGACGAATCCTCTCCCTCCACCCGCATTCTTCTACGCCATTTTTTATTACCTGTGCCACGGCTCTTAGATGCTCCCCCAATCTCACTGGTTTGATTACGCTCCATTCTTTGTAAGTTTGACATTCGCAATCTACCTTGATTTTGTGCAGCCGTGAAGCCCAGTCCGCGCACCGCCCCTGCCTGCCGGCGTTCCCCCCTGCCCACACACTCCACTCTCGTTGGTATCACCACCTCTCTTATCGGCGACGCCTTAATCCACTCTCCATACGCTACCTCCCCTTCTCCAGACATCTCAGCAGAGCATTCTGTGTTGATATGCCCAATCCGTCCACACTTGTAGCAGAAATCTTGAAGCCGTTCATACCGAAATTCCACCCAGGTTTCCTTATTTGACTCCCTTCGAATCCAGCACCCCTTAAATAACGGCTTCTCCGTATCAACTAAGATTCGTACTCGTACAAATCCACGAGCGTGTCCGGTATCCTCCATGGCTATGAATTGCCCAGCCTCTTTGATTACACGCTGGACGTTCTCAACAGAGGCTAAGCCCAGCGGAATTCCCCTTAATTGAGTCCAAAATGGAACAGCATTCAACTCCATCTCCTCTAATGCTAGCTCCGGAGGCCATTTCACGACCGAGAACACCTTCTTCATCACTGCCCAGGGGGCCTGCTTAATGATCTTTGTGGCCACATTTTCATCTTTGACCGAAATAATAAAGACATTCTCCCTTACCCATTTTATTTCCACCTCACCCAATTCTTTCCAAGCCGCTCTAAGAATATTCCTGACTCCCCATTTGTTCACTGGTTTCTGCGTAAAGACTTTCCCAACCAATTTAACACCCTGCTCCATAGTTGATAACTCCAGTGTTTGGTTCAGTTGAACCACCAGATCGTCCACCCCACTAGTCGCCATCACCCTGTAGCACCGCTGCCCCACTCGCCCAGCCTGAGCCTTCGAGAAACCTTTACTTTCTGTAAACAGCCTCAGACCACACTTATAAGCCACCTAGTCTACCAGCTGATTTCTTTCTTTTACTCGGCCAAAAAGTCAGCACATCGTTAGTATCCTCATAAATGCAACCAGTCGACCAAACTTAATGTTTGTACCCCACTCCTCCCCGTCGCTGAAGCCCCCACCCCCCAAACAGAGTGGATCGGAGATATCACCCCCGCTAAATCAACGTTCTCAAAGATCGATTGCAACAAAAGTCTCACAAGCATTGTATAACCTTCCTACCGAACCTGCTCTTCCCTCGGCCTCCTTCTGCTCTCCGAGGCATAGTCCTAATCCAAACACCCGAGAACCCAGCACTCTTCTTAGACCCCAAAACCAAAAACCACCCACGCCCACACTCCTTCAAGTGGACCACCCAGAACAATCCTCTCTCGGATCACCCCAGCATTCGCCACCACCCTCGAAACGGAAGCTGTCACAATATAAAACCCCACCCCTTCCCACCTACAAACCCAGCCCCCGCAGAGCGAGTCACCTTTAATTGATAAACCCCAACCCACCCCGTTCCATCTTTAGGAGAAAATCACCCTGAAAATGAGAAGCCCCTCCCCCTTACCTTCACCTTAACCCCTCACAGCACCCCCCTTCTCCCTGCCAGTAAGATAGGAGCCCACCGCCCCGTATAAGCACCACCACAGCTGAAGCCCCAAATCGCACAGATTCCACAGATCCAATGGACAGAAGCAAACCCCCCAATCAGATCAAAGCATCATCCCCTACAGCCCTTGTGGGGTAGATCGACCTAGCGTTGGAAAGCCCCACTCCCGAACCGTACCCTAGGCCCTCTCTTCATCAACCTTCCTGCTGCCAGTGACTTAGTTGCCCACCACCCAGAGAGCAAAGCCCAAGAGCATGATCGGAAAAGCACAAAAGCAAATCGAAAACTGACCTGTAACCACCACCACAGCTGAAGCCCCAAATCGCACAGATTCCACAGATCCAATGGACAGAAGCAAACCCCCCAATCAGATCAAAGCATCATCCCCTACAGCCCTTGTGGGGTAGATCGACCTAGCGTTGGAAAGCCCCACTCCCGAACCGTACCCTAGGCCCTCTCTTCATCAACCTTCCTGCTGCCAGTGACTCAGTTGCCCACCACCCAGAGATCAAAGCCCAAGAGCATGATCGGAAAAGCACAAAAGCAAATCGAAAACTGACCTGTAACCACACGCACTGAGGCGGAACTCACGAAGGAGCAATCACTCTCACACCAGGAGAGAAAATCGACCGGCGGCGCGCACCTAGGTCGAGAGAGACAAACTGCAGAGGTCCCAAGACAGAGAAAAGCAACTGCTCTTTGCTGTTTTGGCCATTAGGTTAAGTTGGCCTCGCCATGTTTAGTGTTTGGAATCAACTGACAGTGGATTGGTGAAGCAAGTAGGGAAGTATGTATGAAGAAGAAAGGCAGGATATTATCTCTTAGAAACTAGAAAGTTTAGATGTTTCATCATACTATCGACATCAACCTCTATGATTATGACTTTTCATCTTATAACTGAACTAATTTTAATAATGGTTTCACAAATAATCAATTGCCCTTTTTTCTTGTCACCAAATTAGTCATCTCCTAGTTGGGTTTTTAATTCAGACTAAAATCTCAACTGGTTTAGTCAATTTCCTCATTGTCGCTGCCCAACACGGAGGAGATCGTGCGGAGTTACAAACTGGTCTTGTTGGAGATCGTATTCAATTCGATCCGATCGTTACTATCTCACCATCATCGCAAAATATGTTTTTGAGATTTTGATTTTTAGTTTCTCTGCAACCTTGATGTGATTTGCTTTAGAAAGCCGTGAATTTTTCAATCGTCTTCATACTGCTAGAAGTGATTGTGGTGGCTATGATTTGTGTGGGAGAAATGTCATCGTGTCTTATTTTGAATTGTTAGAGTTACAATTTATGTCGATGACATACATCTCACTAAGACTCTAGAAGAGCTTGAGAAAACTATCTCGCACCCAAAGACAGAATTTGAGATGAAGGATCTTGGGAAAACTCATTTACACCTTGACCTGAAGTTCAAGCATTATTATGATGGTACTTTGGTCTCTACCAGTTGAACTACATCCCGAAGGTGTTACATTTGAGTATACATATGATCTTTCAATGCTACATGCAAAATGGGACCCTTAAAGAGGTTATGGAATCCAAAGTTCCATATCTGAGTTCAACTTTGCGCTTTGTTATACTTAGTTCATTGTATTAGACATGACATCTCCTTAGCTGTTGATCTATTGGTAAAGATGCAGCACCGCGCCCACACGCAACCATTGAATTGGCGGTATTAAAGACGTTTTTTTGGCTACCATGAAGTTACTACGGATTTGGGCTAATCCCAATGCATCCAGAGCGGATTCGACCCTCTTGATCCTCGAAATAATGCTTGCCTTGTTTGTTATGCTGACGTTGGTTACTCATCAAACCCGCACAAGGCATATCCTTGTGTGGTTATGACTTTACCGTTAGGGATATCGCAATACTTGGAGGTCCATGATATGACCTTAGTTGTGAAACCTTCGAATTGTTCCAAGACTCACCTCATTTCATAATGCCACACGTGAGACATGGTTGAGAGCTCTTGTTGAGCATATTCGAAGTACTTGCCATTTTCATCCATCATTAAGTCCTAATGACGATCCATGAAGATTTGCCGAATGTATCAACCCAACCAATATATGATACATGAACGAAGTCAATGCCAAGACATATTGCGTTTAGATCACATCAGCAAAGTATCAGAAGATTGAAGTCAAGCAGTCCAATCCCAAACAACCTTGCTGACCTCTACTTGACGTCACTGTCGAAGTCAACCTTTTAGAAGCTTGTCCAAGGAATTGGTATGCCTAACTGTTCATATGAAATGCTTATGATTCTCATTTGGAAGTTTTGTCAAACTCAAGGGGAGTATCCAAAAGTATACTCACTTGATCTTAATGTAATATTTTTCCTACTATTAGGAGCACTTTTCCCACTAGGTTTTTGCTACCTAACTAGGTTTTGACGAAGCACCCATCATGGTTTGGTCATACCCATGTGAGCTCTTCTACTTGTGTCCACAAGACATATAGTTTGACTTAATGCAACTTCTAGCTTTTCTCTTTAGTCTATGGGCTTTTCTCCCACCTTGGGTTTTACCATAGTGAGGTTTTGTGAGTTTTACCTTTTATGCATTCTTCCGTTGATCTGTGACTCACATTCGCTCATTGTGCTGACGACTTCATCAATTGCACTTACTTTATCATTGAAAACCTGATACGCCATTTACTTGAGTATTTACACACTCAAGGGGCAGTGTTGCAGTCATATTAGATTAGGAATGTGATTGTGTAAATCCTATCATATTTAGGATATCCTTATGAGATTCTATCATATCTCTTAGACCAAATATTATCCTATTAGAGTTGTAATCTTATTAGGGTAAGAAATTTACCTTCCCTACTATTATAAACAAAGGCACAATGGGGTAGCATAATACATACCTCACAATTCCACACCTCTCTTCTCTCTCTATGCCGCATCCCCTATCTCTGTCCTTGGTAAATTAAGTCTGCAACACGTTTCAGTTTTTTTTCTTTTTAAAAGTAAATTAAAACATGCAAATAACTTGTAGTCTGTGAGTAACCACATCAATTGACCCAGTGGTAAAGGCATGAACTGCGGCTCCTAATCAACAAAAAAATGTGGGAGTTCCAAGGTTTAATACTCCGAGTTGGTGAGTCTGCTTGATTATGGTCACAGGTAAGGTGAAATTCCCATAGCCTCTCTAGCCTCAGAATAGGTGAATAACCGTGCCTTGCTATCAGTCCCCATTTTTTAAAGAAAGAAAAAAAAATTGTAGTTTGTGTATTAGTTTGGCTTCACTATTTTTACATTGCTTAGTCCAAGCCAAGTCAGTATAATTTATATAGTTCCTGAAACTTGTCCAGTCCGAAATAGTCTAGTGCAACAAAATCATCTTAATATTTGACAAGCTTAATTTAAAGGGAGTTTTAACAAAACACTCCGGTACTGTTCACTTTTAACGAAAAACCACATTTATACATTTCCCTAATAATATTCCTTATACTTTTAAAAAGAGCTTTTCATTAAAAGAGAAGTTTTTTTTTGAACTTTTCGTTAGTTTTCCTTAATTTTTTTAATGAATAATTCGAATACTTGTTCACATATATATCACTTTTTTTCTTTTCTTCTTAGGAAGCTGCAGATCGATGTCAAAAAGTGTATAAATTAACACAAAAATTAGATAATATGTTATTTGTGTCCCTAAACCCCTATGAAGAACTTCATCGTTGGGATTTGGTTGCTTCTAATTGGCTTTTTAATCTAATTTGACACAAATTAATCTACGTATAGCATGATTTGCTAGCATTGATAATAAACATATCGGATTAATGTCAAACACGAATACAAAACAAACCTGTTTAGAATTATATACAAGTTAGAAAATAGTTCTTCTCTTTTCTGATATAATTGTTGAGGTTGGTGGGATTATTTTTAGAGCAAGTGAGCAACCGATGTCAGCGTATACGTTAGAGTATATTTTTTTTTTTTGGGAACTTTAACGAAAAACTTCCGGTACTATTCATTTGAACGAAAAACCACACTTTTACACTAAAAAATCAATCATGGTACTATTCACTTTACCCTTTATTTTATCATTATCGTTAAAACTAAAAGTTTTCAAATCATTTTCATTAGTTTTTTTTTTTTTTTTAAGGAGATGTCAAATTTTAATTTGAACCCACCCAATATGTCAAATTAAAAATAATAAAAACTATTTTTTGAAAAAATAATAATAAACAAACATTTAATGATCAATTATAAAATAACTTGAAGTTGCTATTAATTTTGAGCAAAGGTGGCGATTGCCAATTCACGTCATGCCACATTAGCATTCTCTTTTCGGTTAGAAACCTCTGTTGTTGTTTTCAATTTTTTTACTATTAATGCTGATTTAAACTTTTTGGAATATCCTTTTTTTTCAATTTTTTTTTTTTTAAATATCCTTTGGTTATGCTTTTATAGTTCAATTTCCTATCATGGCAAGTGGACTAACTTAAATTTACCATAATTTAAGTGACTTGGTCTGTTGAAAAATCATAGTTGTCTAAAGAAAAACCAAAGAAAAATTTTATGCCGCCGGACCTTGCCTTTGGCTTTGGGGTTGGCGGCAATCTTCTTAACAATCATTCTTGGTCTCTTTTCTCTTTTTTTACGTTTACTTTGTTTTGGTATAGAATTATCGTCATGAAAAGTTGTAGTTGATGTGATAGTCGTCGTCTTTTGGCCCCCACACACAGTAAACACAACGTTTTGAGGTTGAAGCTGGAACCCCTAAAAGATGTCGGATTGCGTAAGGTTTTGATGATATGGTTCTAGGATGTCCGGAGGATGTGGATCAGCGACATGATTTTATCCTTTAAGTTTGTTTCTATTTAATAATTTTCCGTAATTGTCTTGGAGTTTGGCTTTGATTTCTCTCTTCAGGAGAGTTTGCTAGTTTGATTGCTCTCTATAAGAGAGTTGCTTCATTTTAATTTTCATTTTGGTGTACTCTTTTGGATCTATGTGTGAAGGGGTGGAACTATTTATGTGAAACCCCAAGTTTTTTTTTAATTTTTTTGTAAGTGTTTTAAAAGTAATTAGTTTGAATTTTAGAGAAAATATATTATATGTAACTCACAAGATGAAAATATATTTGATTACGAGTTTGTGGCATTTTTCGGAGTACTTTTCAAAGCTCAAATGAATTTAGGGTTTGGAGTTTGACCGTTGTGTCAATGACACATGGCAACCATTGAGTGGCTAAGTGTGTGCCACGTGGTGATCATGACAGTACAAAGCCACTGGTTGTGTTATTAGTATGCATTGGTGGAAAGTAAATAGACGAGGTGTTAAATAAGAATGTTGGCCATGAATAATCACATTAGGATGTCCCATTTAGATTATTAGCTTCTTCTTTAGTTGTCACGTAGGCTGCAGGAGGTGGCTTAATAAGGCCATGCAATATGAGGTGGGTGATATGATAGCAGTGAATAAGCATTTGAAAACCCCCGACTGGATGAGAGACACTTCAATATGTCATTTGGTACCGCATGTTTGAACCAATAAGAAACATAAGTGAGCCGCCACTTTTTCCTATAAATAGGTCCGAAGCAAATTCATTGGAAATATTAGCATTTGGAGCTATGTTTTAATACTGAGGTTTTCAGAGAGAGAAGGAGATGGAGCAAAGAAAATTGGAGTTTGATTTGTTGGATCTACTTCACTTAGTGTTCTGAGATCGTGACGGTGATTAGGTGATGCGAGTGGACCTATTGGCATCGTACTTCCTGTCTCAATATATGATTTGAGATTTTTGTTCTCAAATGATCTTCGTGTAACATGATGTTTAACGGTTTTATGATTTGTGTAATCTTGCAGTTCCGGATGAGCTCGGATGACTGCTTGATGTCTACTCATTCTTTTGTGATTGGTGATGTTTTATTGTAATATTTTTATATTTAATTTGCAAAGACCTTTTTTAGGTGGAGTTTTTCATAATATGTATTCAATAATTTTGTTCTTAACAAACGATAGTATCTACACAAATGGGGAGAGGGTGAGCTTAGCCTTAAAATGAGTTAACAATAATATGGTCAAAGTTTGTCTTTAGAGAAAATAGAATTTAAGACCTCTCACTTGCAAATGAAGATGGATACTAATCGACCTTAATACTAAGTGGCTTATGATGCTTTCTTTTCAATGAATAAAAAGTAAATTGTAGCAATGGTCCCTTAACTTTAACCCAATTGAGAAATTGTCCCTCAACTAAAAATCCATTACCATTGGTTCCTCAACTCATCAAAACATGTAGTTATGGTCCTTTTCGTCAACTTCGTCATAATTATGTCAAAATGAGTTATGTTAGAAGAACCATTGCTACAATTGGATTAAAGTTGAGGGCCCATTGCTTCAATTGTGTTAAAGTTGAGGGACCATTGATACAATTTTTCTTAGTTTATTTTCCGTATTTGTCCCTTGATTTAGCCTTACGTGTATGACACGTGACTTATTTTACCGGAAGTTCTAATGGAGTTAACAAAAATGACCATAACTACACGTTTTGATGAGTTGATAAACTAATGATAATAGATTTTTAGATGAGGGACCAGCTCCAATTTGATTAAAGTTAAGGAACAATTGCTACAATTTACACATGAATCAAATATCACTCTTCTTAATAAACAAAACTGCGAGACAGCGAGTGAGTAGAGATTAGAGAAGCATGGACCACGAGCCATGGCTTTACGGACAGTTCGCACATTCTCTAAAAGCACAAAGGTTGTGCTTCAAGTGCACACAAAGTTCAACATTCCTTCGATTTTATGCCATTTTGATAAGGTTGATGGACATATATATTGTTGGATGATGGATTATATGATATTATCCTTTAATAGCTTCGAAAGTTAACTCACATCACATTTAACTTTTTTTTTTTTTTTTTTTTTTTTTTTTTAAAAAGGGACAACTGGTGGCAAGTCACGATTATTTACTCATTTCAGAGATTGGGAAGACTTACAGAGATATTTCAACCTCCCCTGACAGTAACATGTACATTGCCCTTCCGAATTTTTCATTCAATAATTGTATAAAAACTATTGAATCACTAGCAGCACAATTGTTTGACTTTTGTCGCAAAACCATATTATCTGTGGGTACTTTAAATCAAGTGATCTAAAAAACATGCACTTTGGATTCAAGTTTTGGTTAAATCCCCAATCGTATTAGAGAATGAGCATTACCCAAGCAATATAAGTCATATTAGATATACACACATGAGGATAATTCTTAGACTTAAAAAAAAAATAACACAAAGGATTTTTTATTGGGTCAAATAAGAAAATGAGTACATAGAGTACTTACGTTTCTTTATAACATTCTCTGTGATTTTTTTTAAAAGGAGAACAACTGATGGTAAGCCACATTCTTCGTGATTTGAACTGATTGTTTTTTAAGTCATCATTAAAAATTCATGTATATGAATGCGGTCAGAAATTTCTTATTCCTAGACTATAAACATTGTCAAATTTTGAAGTAAATAATATTTTTATAGTTTAGATTCAGAGTTTGACAACATAAATATTTTTTATTTTTTACTACACAAGTGTACGATGTTTTGTATGTCTATGTGTGTATGTATCCTATTTAATTACATAATGCAAAGCGAATTAATCACATGGTTTGCCATTTTTATGCAGATATGCAAAATAAAATGAACCTTATATATCTATATAATCCATTTGACTAATCCACAAGGCTTTCGAACCATGACAGTTAACAACTACTATTCGAAGTTACGATAGCATTTGATTTTATTTATTTTAATAATGATAGTTGGACGCCAACATTAACCCTAATAGGGTTTATTTTATGTAGAAGATGGCCGATAAGTGGTGCTATTTCAGTGGCTTTATTGCCAGCATCGAGAGCATGCATGCCTGGGCATTTGTCACAGTGTTGAAAAGCCATACGTGCCACACACTACCAATGATATCCTAATAAAATTTTGTAATTAAAAGTGACCTATAAATGTAAGCTTCATACGCAAATGTTTTTAAATAATTGAAAGTGTTTTAAGTTAAAATGTCTTTGAGTTCTAAAAGCACTTGAAGTGCTTCCTGTGCTTTCTGCAAGAAACACAAGAAGTACTTCAAATGTTTTTCTAAAGTTCACTTGCATTTTTATTATGAATTGGTTCCAAAAATATTTTCACTAAAATTGCTTTCAACCATTCTAAAAGTACTTTTAAACGATCACGTAGTTGGTGGCTTATCGTGATAGTTAAGGTCTTTTTCTTCGATATAATGCATTTTGAATTCAAATAAAAACCGTATAAACTAATGAACGCAAAAATCATCCAAAGCATATATTCTTATATTTTGGAATCCCTACCCCTCTAGGCAATATTCCAAACTATTATTTATTTTCATAATCATCACTGATTCGTCATCATTTTGAATGATTCTAATAAAAATGATATATAATTGCACACGGTGTCCTCTGGTCGCTGGACGATAGTCTTTTTTCACGTTGAAAATTTTGATTGTTTTATATTTTGATACATATGTGGCCATAATTTGTTACGCGATAGAGATGTTTCATACAGATCTAAACAAATAAAAATATATGGCCAGTGTCAAGATTAAGGACAAACAATTTGTTGTGGTAATGCATTATGTAGCATAGGTGTAAATCGCTTAAAGATAAAATTTTAGGTCATACTAGAATTATTGCTCGATCCACTTCAAGGAACATAAAGAAATAGGTAGTGATTATCTACAGTTCTACTTTTTTTTTTCTTTTATAAACTTTTATGATTTATGTTTCTTAATTCTCGTATGATTTATTCAATTTAAGGTTGGAAGAAATTTATTTTATTTTATTTAAAATGATCTCTGAGATTGACATAACTCTTCAATTTGGTACCTAAGGTCTAAAATCGATAGGAGTGGTCTCTAAAATTGTCTACCGTCAATCACATTGGTCATTCTATGAGAGATCTCCGTTAAATTGGAGTATTTTTATGAAATCAATCTCTGCCCTTGAACTGGTTTCTTCAATTCAACATAGATTCTTCACAAAATAACTAAAATAATTAACGGTGGACAATATCAGGAATCACTTCTATTGATTTTAAATCTCTGCCCTTGAACTGGTTTCTTCAATTCAACGTAGATTCTTCACAAAATAACCAAAATAATTAACGGTGGACAATATCAGGAATCACTTCTATTGATTTTAAATCTTAAAAACCAAGCTAAAGAGTTAAGTCAATCTTAGAGACTATTTTCAATAAAAAGCTAAAGATTTATAATGCAACAGAGAAAGTGCAACAATCACCTCTACGTTATTGGCATACTATTGAAAATAAAAGGGGCAAAAGAGTTTATATTAGTCTGAACCATAACCAATGATTGGGCTAAAGCCCAAAGATCACCAAATATCCATTCTTTTGATTATTCACATGTTCAGCCCCAAGTTTTTTTCTTTTTTTATCAAAACAGCCCAAGTTTTCTCCAGTAATTTAACATCAAAACGTTGTAATTATTATTTTTCATCGATGAGGAGAAATTTGAATGCAGGACTTTGGATACAAAGACGATTGCTCTTAGTTTCAGTGGTCCTATTCCTCCTAGTGCTCGTATTTTTTTTTTTCCTAACCCTGCTATTCCCATTTCTCCTCATGTTCCTACCCCTCGTGGTCGTCTTGGATATAAACGGAAATTTTGTGAAACATCAAATTAGTACGGAATAATTCACCACTTTTTGTATGGAGTAATTTCTCCTAGTATTTCTATTTGTTAATACTCATATATGATGAGGGCACAATGTGCGTGAGATTTAAATACAATAAAGTTTAAACGGTTTACTTAAAGGAACACGCTATCCGCTGAAAAAGAACATACAATGTACAATAACAAGCCTATTCTTTTGGCAGAATCTAACCTCTTCTTTGGGTCTCTCCTCCTTATGTAGGCCCTGCTTTATTAGCCCAAAAAGCTTGTATTCTGTTTTTGGGCCTCTTTGTGGGCAAGTGGGCTATAGGTGAGGGTCCTTCTTGCTGATGACTGACACAAGGTGCAGAGTTGGCAATCTGTGCATACCTATTCCTTGGGAACTGTGTCTCGTGTGACATAGCTCTCGATCAAGGAGGCAAGTACTATGGTTTCAAATTGGGAGGAGGATTATCTCTCTTCTTAATTTCGATCTTTTTCTTCTTTATTTTATTTAAACAATTATGATTAAATCACGTTAACATTTTGTTTTACATTTTGTATATAAAAAAAAAAACAAAAAATAAAATGTGAGACAAGGAAAGAAAAGAAGAGAATAATAAGAAGACAGATAATCATACTTTTCTAAATGGAGACAATATAATTAATAGGGACAAATCAATAGTTTGCAGTACATTTTAAATCTCAAATTAAAATCTACATAGTAGGTGGTTAACTTCATTCTTTTGGTATTTAAATTCAAGGATCTCAACCATCTAATACTACAATTTTGTGGCATTTATCGTCACTTATAAGTGAAATACCTTAGGTTTGAGACCCATAATGGTTAATTCAATATCAATTTGTTCTCCCACTCTTTAGTGCAAATATATCGCTCTATCAATAAATAAATAAATCCCAAATAAATTATTAAATAATTTAAAAAACAAAAGAAAATCAGTTAAGCACATTACGGGTGGGCAAGAGGCTAATAATTGGTTCATGTCATTGAATCTAAAGACTAGTAATGGAACAATTATGATGCCAATTTACAAATTTTCGTGAAACATCACAAATAATAGATCAATTTTATTTTTGTTCGGCCTTTATGTTGGGTGGAACAGTACACAGTGAGACGGAAAATAGTTCATCTCACGTTTGGCACGAAAAATAGCGTGTAACTCTATTGTTTTTGGAAAAAAAAAATATGGGTATTTATCTTCTATGCAGTTGAAAAGCACAACTCCATTGTTTCTATGAAATCTAGAGATCTTAGTAAGGTTGCAAGCAGCATTTTAAAGGCACAAACCTGGAGATCTCAATTTTTAATGTTGTGCATGTAATGTTGGATTTTGTGTATGAATTGAAAATTTCTTGTTCAATTTCATAATTTGAATATGTTGGAATGTTGATTTTTTTTTTTTTTTTTTTTTTTTTTGTTGAAAAGCGGGTCTTTTACATTATCAAACACACAAAAACATTACAACGTCCAAATATACAGAAGATGACCTATCAAACTACCAACAAACCCAAACAACAGTTAAGGCCCAAACCATAAAATGCAACAAAAGAAGACCTAGTCTTCCACTACATCCCCCACTATTGAGCATCACTACCAACACAGGCCCACACCACCAACCGGCCGACACCTCATCGATTGCAACATCCAACCACGAGCACCTGTCCGAACACAGCCACAAAGACGAGAACCAAGAACCAAGTAAAGAAGCTTGCAGGATTCCATGAGCAACATTGCCAACAAAGGCAGACAATGAGTAGGTGGTGGTGTTGAACACCTGAGCCGGTGGGAACACCAGAACTCTACACACATCTCAAAGTACCGCAACAAATCGTGGTTATGAAGATGATGTAGATCGAAGCAAAGATGAGCAAGGAGGAGTGACATCGATGGGGTGTGAAGAAATGGGCAAGTCGGGAAGGAGAGCAAGGGAAAATAGCAAAAAGGAAGATGAGAACAATGAAAGCACGATCACCGACCCCAACCATAACTAGGGTCAGTGGTATCGGATTTGAACAGAAGTGAAACCCTCGCACAAACAATGGTGAGAAAAGTCTCTCACAGGGAGAGAAAACTTTGTATGGTAAAGTAAGTTTGTTTTGGCCTCTGTAGTAATCATTGTGCTTTTTCGATGTCAATTTTGTTGGAGAAACCAATGTGGAGAAATGATGAAGTGTTGAGACTTATATTTCAGGTTTTCTATGATAGTTTTCATAGAGAGAGTGCACATGGGTACATTGGTTATTTAATCTTTTTGTTTCATTGTTTGCGTCCTGTGCATATCAAACGAAAAACAAAACAACTGTCCTATTCCAGTTTGCGCATACCAAGCGTAGCATGTAACTTCCGCTCCATCCCATCTTCGTACCAAACACTCAAGTATTACTTAGTTTCTTGTGTTTTAATTTTAATCATAATTATGTGCATGTGAGTCGCACATTTTTTTTTCTGTTATTAAAATCGACCGAAAATATAAATGTCTTTCAATTAGATTGTTTGCTAAATTAAATTACTGAAATTGAGACAATTAAAACTATAAGGACGAAAAGAAAACTTCAACTAAACTATAGTCCACAATATAAACATTGTTGTAAAATCAATGGTATGTGTGCAATGGAATATAAAGTAAATAAGACACAATATTTATGATGTTCGGTAAGTGTGCCTACGTCCTTGGGGTAGCAGTAGTACTTTCTTTCATGATGTGAAATAATAGGAGTACAAAGATAACTCTCACTAGTTTCTTTCTTTTCTCTAACCCAGCTCACTACTATTTTGTTTTGTATCTCTCTTCTTTCTCTTCTTCTTTTCCTCTATCTTCTTTTCTTTCTCCCTTTCTTTCTTCCTCTGTATGCTTTCATTTTATAGGTAAAAGGTTATTGTAGCAACATTATTTGCTTTACAAACTTTTTTCATATAAAATGATAACCAATCTGATTTTTCTTTGGATGAATAGTAACAAACTATTTATGTGGGTCATCCACATATTACATTACAACACTCCCCCTTGGATGACCATATATCAATTTCGGTTGCCTCATTAAAACTTTCATCCATTTTGGATGCTCCCCCTGATTTCGAATTCTTTAATCTGACTGACTACTATTTTGATGTAATTTGATACCATTCATGATAGTTGGAGTGTTTGCTTCTGAAGGTGGTTTGCATGAGCCCTAAATTGTAATAGTCACAAGTTTTAACCAAACTCTTGTATTTCTGAGAGATATGAAGATGTGGCAATGAATCCTTCATGCATTTTCTACACTTTATGACACATTCTCCTTTAAAATTTATACAGAGTAACTTGCTTCCATGTATACTTGAGGGATTTACTTGTGGAGATATGTTTTGGGCATGTATAATTCTCCACTAAAGTGAATAAGCTTCACAATGAGAAATCATGTTTCCAGGAGTGTATTACAATTTCAGGTTTCAATTGGAAACTTTGTGTCATATCATGTGAGTGTATTTCACTATATTACAAATGCTTATATATAACCTTCTGGGTTCAACATCATTTGGCGATTTGTACTATAAGTCAACTTTTCCACATTCTTAATAAATTGTAATGGAATTGCCTTTCTCCATTTTTTGCCAATAATTTTTCTTTTTTTTTGTCGACGAACAAAAGAATGTGGCTCAATATCAACACAACTCATTGATGAATTTAGTAGCTACTGTAAAACCAAAATTATATTGGTAATCATCAATTCTTGATCCCATAATTCTCATGTGCATGCGCATGCATATTTATAAGTATTTCATTACTTTAGATATCATTACCTCTTCAGGGGCTTTGCATTGTCTCTTCTAGGACAGTCATCTCTTATTAGATGAATTGTTTGAGAATTTGGATCATAATCTCCTTTAGCGCTAGCGTTATAGAGCTTGGATTTTTTTTAATCTCCACTTTTGGGGAGTTGAGTCATTGGAACCTACACATCAATCATGTTTCAGGCATGAGATATATTAAGATTGCCGTGTTCATGGATTATCCCTTTTGGAACTTGAATCCATGCGAAGACTGTCATGCTTCAAGCATGCAACAGTTCAATAGTGTCAAGTCTATGATAGTCTGACTAAGATTTCAATCTGTGTGGCATCTCTGTAACTTGTAATCAATTAGTAATTTTCATTACCTTTTTTGTACATAATGTGAATGATATAAACTGGTAGATTTTGCTGGGGCTATGAGTAGGATTCCTATCATTGAACTTTAGTCTTCGATTCACTCAGTCAACCACCAATTTTCTATATTTGGAATTCCATGGGCTCATCTTTGATCATTCTGCTTCAGTCTCTTGCCTAGTAGAAGTGGTGCGCAACCTTTGCCCTTGGATGGTCCATCACCTTTTGGTGACTCGTCCATGTTTGACAGCTTCAGTGTAAAAAACCAGCATCATATTAACTGTTTTGAGGTATTTACTGAGGAAATCTGAGACTTAACAATAGTTGAAGATGACTACTCGAGGGCAATGCAAGGTAAGAAATCAAAGAAGTTGTTCCAGGCAATCAGTTCCAGATCGAAAGTTTGATTTCAAGTTCCCACTTATTGCTCTCTTTCTCTTTATCTTGCAGGTAAGAACAACAACAAAGAAAAATGACAAGGAAAAGCATGATATGAGATACTTTTGCTTTCGACCCTGATAATACGAGATACTTTTGCTCTTGAAAAAAATAGTAGAAGGTTTTGATACTGATGCAAAACTTCCCGATCAAAACTATTTTCTTGCTGAGGAAATGAGTTGAGTATTTTGAGTGACTTGTTTGAAAAGGTATTCTCGAAGAGAAAGAAAATTGAGTATTTCGAATGCTTCGTTGAAAATGCACTTTCAGAGATGAGGAAAAGTTAGGCATTCTTGCAGGTCTGCTTTGCCATAAAGGACGGAGGTCAACATATATAAGGATTTCCCAATAACAAGTAGTGGTACTGTTGGGATCATTTCCTTTACGTTTGTTAGCAACAATGGTGTAATTTGAACTGTAAAATTCACGTGTTTCAACTTTGTCAAAGATCTTTGACAAAGTTTTCTGTGATATCCGAAAAACTAAGATTGCATCTGAAAAGTGTCAACGAACTTTATTCAGGATAATCTGGCTTTTCAAATTCGGAGAGCGGTGCTCTTCGATTTTTGAACAAATGGCAATGTTGCCTCTTCTTCTTTTATAGAGGCATTAATTGTGTTCAAAAGCACGCTCCAAAAGTTGCTACCTGTAGAAATTTCCCATTTTTTGCACTTCTGAGATTTCAATTTATCTAACTTCCTTTTCCTTCATCATTTCTGAATATGGCTTGCTCATCTAACCGTCATTTTAATTTGAATGTTATGAAAGATGTAGACATGTCTCCTCAAGATAATACATGACACCCATCATTCTCATCTGCTAATGGTCCTCTTACGATTAGGGACTCTGTGATGAAGAATAACATAACTGCTACAGTGATAATTAGAAATCTTCTCATTCCTAAGGATAATAGGATACTTTCAAAACGGTCCAATGAATTAGTTGTTCAAGACTCTCTGGCTTTCAGTGTTCAGTGTGCGGGCTCTGTATCTAATATGGGCCAACACCTACTTGCTCGAACTCGCCAAGTTGAATCATTGATGGCTGAGGTGGCTAGTCTTAGACAAGAGATTAGAGAGCTCAAGCACGAAAATAGAGAGTTGCACATGCTTGCAAATAATTACTCAACGAGCATAAAAAGAAAGCTTGACCAGCTGCAGGAATCTGAAAGTCAGAAACAAAGTGAACACTAGAGATTCATGGCTAGATTCCAAAAGCAACTAGTGCCTTCCCCTTCTAGTGTTTTGCCAAGTACTGGGGCGTCACATAATCAATCTTCAGTGCCTCTCCCTTCTGGGGTACCGCCAAGTACTGAGGCTTCACATAAGCAATCTTTGTGAAGGCCCCCTATTTGTTTGTTTTTGTTGTTGTAACTCATGTGTATGCACGCGCGCGCGCACACACACACACACACACACACACACATATATAGAAAAATTCCTTATCTTCTGGTTTTATACATGCCTGAAACTTTTGGTTCAGTTTGTTAGATATAGGAAACTATGGAAACTTCTGGTTCCGTTAATATGAATCAATAAGCCTTTAAGCAAAAATGTTTTCTAATATCATATGTTTCCACATGAATTCTCGGGCATTATGAATTCATGAAAATATCACTTGTGTAAGATGTCAATGGTCATAAAATTGGGTTTTGCTAAGTTCACCATTTCCTTATTCCCAAAAAGAAGAAATTTAGGTATGACAGAAATTGCGATAATTAACTCATACCACATGTAGCATATGTCTACACAAGATGTTAGAACTTCAAGTTCTTATCATTATTCATATTTTGAACTTCAGGTCAAAACATTATTCATATGTACTCAAAATTTATTCTCAAATTTGACATCATTAGAATCTTTAGGTTCATATTTTTGAAATTCTTGCCCATACTTAATCTATACATGGATTAAGGAACTTATGGTCCTCATTTACATGAATCAAGGAACTTTTGGCCCTTATTTAATTTAATAGTTTGTGGACTAAGCCACTTATGGCCGTCATTTTAATTTAATTGAGGAACTGCTGCTCTCTTAGTTGATTCAAAAACTTCAGGTTTTGATTTGATCGAGGAACTTTGGGTCCGATCTTTTTTAATGGTGGAACTTCAGGTCCAATCATTTTATATGATGATAATGAAAAAACTTCAGGTTCTAATATGATCAAGGAACTTCGGGTCCTTTTATGCTCTCATCATAAAATGTAGTACATTAAATAAATTAAAGCAATAGGCGGTAATTCCAGCCATGATAAATAAATTGCTTTTAAGTAAATAAAGTTTGTGACAATGGCTTTGATTCAGTACCATTCACATAAATATCAAAGCTTAAAGCAAAGGGTAATAACTCCACCCACTGTAAATAAATAGAACTTGTGATAGGGCTTTAAACCAGCACCATACACATAAATATGCAAAAATAGAAAACACAATGATTAAGTCTCCATCTCTTTTTTTTTCCTTTTTTCTTTGTCTGCCACTTTCTTTTGTTTCATCCCTTTTATTTTATTTTCATTTCATAGTTTTAAGTCCTTTAAGTTACCCAGGGAGTAATAGTAACAATAAGTCTCAGTTGGTGTTCCTCCTCCAGTGAGTTCAAAAAAATCAAAACGGTTCCCATAAGTTTTGGAGTCAAGAGTAGTGTCTGTGACTTATGAGAAGGTCAAACTGTTAGATTTGGCTCAAATTTTAGTATGATATGGATAAGAGTATAACGAACAACTTTCATGAAGAAACAATTTCGATCTGAGCTACCAAAAATGGAGTTTTGGTACTCATAAGATGGTTGTCCAGTTTTCTGCGGAAATTGGAAACTGGGTTGGTGTTTCAGACATCTGTGACAATCGCACCGTTGGAATTTTCTGAAAATTTTGATATGTTATAGGTACTGGGCGAACGAACAACTTTCAAGACGGAAGTATCTCAATCCAAGGTCCACAAGTTGGAGTTCAAAGGTTGTTTACATGACTGTCAGATTTTGTCAATAATAATGATAGTAGTTATATAACCAAATGTATATTTACTTTAAGAAAATTAGTCATACAGAGATATGAAGATGAAGTGAAAAGATTTTCATATTTGTGAGATTCCAGCCGACAGAGATGAGAGTTAGGTAGTGCTTCACCAGATTTATGGCGTTGTGCTTGCCACCGACATGAGAGTTTCTCGTTCTGATGACATGTTGTAAAATCAACGGTATGTGTGTAGTGGAACATAAAGTAAATAAGACACAATATTTACGAGGTTCGGCAAGTGTACCTTCATCGTTGCGGCAACAGTAGTCCTTTCTTTCCTTATGTGAAATAATAGGAGTACAAAGATAACTCTCACTATTTTCTTTCTTCTCTCTAGCCCAGTTCACTGTTATTTTATTATGTATCTCTCTTCTTTCTCTTCTTCTTCTCATCTCTCTTCCTTTCTTTCTCCCTTTCTTTCTTCCTCCGTATGCTCTCATTTTATAAGTAAAAGATTACTGTAACAACACTATTTGATTTACAAACTTTCTTCCTATAAAATGATAACCCATATGATTTTTTTCTTAGGATGAATACTAATAAACTATTCATATGAGCTATCCACGTATTATATTACAACAAACATCAATTTTTTCTCTCTCAGAACCAAAATATATAATTATCACGAAGTATAGTTGTCAATTAAAAAAAAGAAAAAAGAAAAATGAAATGAAGCTCACGTGATGTCACGAGTAGGTCACGTGGTAGGAGAATGAACGACAGTACATCATCGTATCGAAGCCTTTTCCCCTATGAAACAGACTCATCGGGATCCAGTGTCGGTCGGAAAAAAGGTTTCCCACTTATTTTTTGGTCAAAAAAAGGTGAGTCACTTGAATCCCAAACCATCGCTTTGTCAGTGTCAGCAGTAGTAAAAACAACCCAACAACAAGGGCAATAACGTGATATCACCCCAGGAGCCAACCGGAACCTTTAAATGCGGGAAGGGAGATTGCGAGAAGTCGGAGTGATAAATGGCACAGCTCACGTTCATGGGACCACATGAAATATATTTATTACAACAAATTTAATTTCTTATTTCTTAACAAAAATAAATAATAAATAATAAAAAAATGGAAGCTGAAAATCCCGTTGTTCATAGGCCACCGCTAAATGCGCTAGCTCACTGCCCAAATTTAGCGAACGCGTTTTGTCCAATTTATTTATTTAATTTCTTGTAAGTTTATTTAATTTTAATTGGGGAAGTTGATTTAATAATTTTTTATTTTGCTAATTTATTTACGTTTTTTTTGGTTCGTGTTATTAATGGGTGGCATCTAAATCTGAAATCATATCCAATTGGGATTATAATTATTTGGGAATTTTTTGTTGTCGGGGCCTCGTAAAGATTTCGGCTTCTGAATCTCTCCGTCTCCGGCTACGGAGGAGAGAGAGGGGACAAAACCAAAGCTTATCTGTTTGTAGATTAGGGTTAGGGTTAGGGTTTCTCTTTTTACTTCTTTTTGTATGAATTTTAATTGATTACATCGATGGAAGCTTAAGGGATGAGTTGCTTTAGTTGCTTCAGTCCTCACCGGAAAGATGTTAGCAAGGTCGAAATCGATAACGGCACTCGATCCTCCGGTCAGTCTGCCTTTCACTCTTTTTACTTATATATATGTATAGATACGTATATACTTACCCAATTGGATTTTTTTGGCTCGATTTGTTGAATGTGAGTGGTCTTTTATTGCAAATTGCAGCAGGTAGTGGGAGAGGCAGAGGAAATTCCAATGACAGCGGTAAGATTCTCAAACACCCGTAATTTCTGAAAGTTTGGAATTTTAATTGCTTGTTTGGTTCTGTTGTGACACCCATTTTTCTGGATTTTGAGATTCAGCTGCTTAACACATTATCTGGAATTTTGGAATTTCGTGTTTTTGTTTTGTAGTAGCGAAATTGAGTTGAGTTTTATTGTGTTTATGTATGTGCAGAGTGTGGGAGGGGAAAAGGCAGCAACGGACAGAAAAATGTGGCACGGAGTTTCACATTTCGCGAACTTGCAGCAGCCACCAAAGGCTTCAGGGAAGTGAATTTGATTGGGGAAGGAGGTTTTGGAAGGGTTTACAAAGGCCGGCTTGATGCAGGCCAGGTAAATGTTGCCCGGCTTTTCCAACGTTCATATTACCGTTATTCCGTTAATCTTTGTATGGAAATTTTAATTAGGGTCATGTCCGCCAATATATGTTTCTGGATGTTAATGAAACTGGAATTGCTCGTTCAAATCAGAATTAATATCTTTCCATAAACCCTTCTTTAGATGGACGAAAACTTGATCCATTGGATGTAGTCCAAATATCATTTTATAGACTAGGTTGTTTTTGATGTTTATGTGTTGCGGCTTTTCATTTATATGAGCAGGTTGTCGCAATTAAACAACTTAATCATGACGGTGTTCAAGGGTTCCAAGAATTCATCGTCGAGGTTCTCATGTTAAGCCTGCTACACCATACAAATCTGGTCACCTTGATTGGCTACTGTACTGACGGAGATCAGAGACTCTTAGTCTATGAGTACATGCCAAGGGGTAGCTTGGAAGATCATCTTTTTGGTATGCATCTTGATACTTAAGTACAGTACATTCTCATCCATTTTACAGCCTCTAATTCATTCATTTTCCTATTGTATTATCCCTCGTGTTAAATGATAGCTTGATACTTTATATTTATCACATTGGGTGAAATATGGGTGTTGTACACCAAAAATATTCGTTGGCAGGAATAGTTTAGAAGGCTGAATTTCCGATCATTCATTTCTGTCGCTATAATTGTATTTTTGGTATGTTGGTTATTTCAGTTACAGTTGTCCTGCTATTGAGGATGGCTTAAGGAAAGAATGGATAACATCTAAACAAGACATATAATCTTTCTTTAGCAGCCTCTCTTCTTTATTATTGTACTCCATTGTATTTGACCTAACAAATGTGGCATTTTATGTTTCAGATCTTAGCCCTGGTCAAGAGCCACTGAGTTGGGACACTCGAATTAAGATAGCTGTTGGTGCAGCACGGGGCCTTGAATACCTCCACTGCAAAGCTAACCCACCAGTTATCTACCGTGACTTGAAATCAGCAAATATACTGCTGGATGATGAATTCAATCCAAAGCTTTCAGATTTTGGGCTTGCTAAACTTGCACCTGTGGGTGACAAAACTCATGTCTCAACAAGAGTGATGGGAACATACGGGTACTGTGCACCAGAATATGCCATGAGTGGCAAGTTGACTCTGAAATCTGATATTTATAGCCTTGGTGTGGTTATGTTGGAGCTGATTACTGGGAAGAAGGCAATTGACTGCTCTAAGAGGCCAGGAGAACAGAACCTAGTATCTTGGGTGAGTTAACTCTTTCTATTTCTCAGTTTTCATTCAAATTTTGGACTATCAGATTTTCAGTCTCACTTACCTTTGTGGAACTACTGCTAGCTTGTATCACAAATAATTTCCTATTGTTATTTTTTTCTAACCTATTGAACACCTTTGTTTTTGTAAACGCAGTCTCGCCCATTTTTGAAGGATCGGAGGAAGTTTGTCCAATTAGTTGATCCTCTGTTGCAAGGACGTTTCCCAGTTCGTTGTTTACATCATGCAATTGCCATTACTGCCATGTGTCTTCAAGAGCAACCAACTTTCCGTCCTCTTGTTACTGATATTGTTGTAGCACTTGAGTACTTGGCGTCCCAGAGCCACAAACCTGAACCTCATAAAGCTGGGGTCCATGGTCCCTTATCGGCATCACCTTCACAGCAGAACAGGGATATTGTCTCTCAGGATTCTTATTGCAGAATGAGTTCAACTTCTACTTAGAAGTTCTTCGGATCAACTTGCTCAAAAACGGCTTGATTGATGTAAGGCACAAAATCACTTTTTGGAAGGAATTTCGATCATATGGTCATGGTTTCCAATAATTGTGAAACAATATTTTATTATGCTGTTTGAGAAATCATATGTGTTGTCGCTAGGAAGGCTTCTTGCATTGATTGCATAAATTTTTCTAAACCATGAAATTCATATATGTTTTGATTGCATAAACATTTAAAAGCAAAATGCAAAATGTACTCCTCAAGTTCATCTTTGTTTTCCACATTGTGGTTGATGATTTACTTGATTTATCAACTTAAGTTGCTAAAAACGAATAGCATAGGCTAGCGAGTAGCATAAATGGGTATCCTACTTTGTGTTTACCCTTTATCTAGTGTTAGCTACTGTAGCCTGTCTGATCCCCCATTCGGAGGATATTTCAAGTCCTCGAATTCATTTGAATTCTTTTTCTGTCACTGGGTTCTATGCCATTTTGCCAAAAGTAAAAGCATACAAGTGTCATATCAATGATTGTGTTAGGATCCCGTGAAGGTCCCCTGCTTTGTATCCGAGTTTGCAAAGTGTCTTTGGGAATTTCTGGGTATCAAAAAAATAAAAAGTAGAAAGAAATCGTTTGCTTCATACATCATGTGTTTCTTTACGAGTTGTATACTGCACTTTTAAAACATTGTTTCTGAAGTCTTGATTCTTGAATGACACAAAAGTAGATTGTTCGATAGTGTTTGCTAATGAATGAAGCTGTAAATTTCATATTCCCCTGGTCATTTAATTGCATTAATTTACTGTTGTCTAGCGAATTGTGCTTTTAAATTTCTGAAGTGCAAGTTTGATGTTCATGATTCATGCTGTTCTGTGATTCAATGTACCAGAAACATTTATCGTGACAGTTCATCGTCTTTTCATCTTCCCTTTTTGTTCTTTTCTTGCCCGTTGTAGTTCTGTAAATGCTAAGCACTGATCTGTCTGTCATTGTTAATGAGTTCTGCATGCTCATTGTTGGAACATTTTCCCACTTTGTTCTTGCAGGTGCCTACCCTCGTTGAACACCGAAGATAATCCCAAAGGAAACCCCGGAATACCAAATGTAATATACACACATGAACAATTGGTATATAAATGTGCACAAATATGTATATATATGTTTGGGTTTGGACGTGTAGCTTTTTGATAAATTAAAAAGATTCAGGTTCTTTGTATTTTTGATCTACTGGTGTGGATTCTTTTAATAAAAGTGAAAATAGGATTGGAATATAACTGAATCAAAGGAGCATCGTATTCGCATGATGTATTATTTATATTTAATTTTAAATTTTAAAATAATTTCTGATCGCACGATGTACGATAAACAGTTACTATCACGGGATTCTTATGATCCCCAGGAAAGGGATCAGGTGAGGATCCTTTTCCTTTATTGTGAATGGAATGAACAGTGCACAAGCTCGAAGATTTTATAAATACTTTATACATGGCATTGTGCGTGACAAAACCCTCTTTCAAACTGAATAAAGTTAACTCAATAGGTTTTTACAGAAGAAAAGTGTCTTCTGATGACATTTTGGTAGTTTTGGGAGGATAAAAACTCAAGTTGTGATGTAAATTCATGTCCACTAACAGCAGTCACTACAGCAATTGGGAACGTAAGGGATTAACTCGAGAGAAAAAGACTTGAGATGGAAGAAAGACTTGTTTTATAAAAGTCAGCAGAAAGGCTACAACTCACAACATAAAAGACTTTAAAGCTCTGTAGCCTACATTTTTCAAATTCCTTTTATAATTTGATACTTTGCAAATTTCATTTACGTTTAAAGCTCTTATACATTGATATAGTATCAATTTTTTGTATTCAAACATTATTTAAAAGCACTTAGCTACTAGCAAGAACTTGCCCGAAACATTATTTATGGTTATTACTTGGCATACACAAAGAAAAATTGAAATCTGTTACATAACAAGGCATGGAAAAAACTTAAACATAAATTTTAATCCCTCTACGATACAATATCTTGATTAGAATCTCAATTTACTGGATACGGTTAAAGCTTCAACTGCCTGAAGCTTTTAATCAACCAAAGGACCACAATTTTGTTGAGGCATATTAAAGTATTGTAACAAATGATGTTGATGTGTTGATAAACCCTATAAATATATAAACTAAAACAGAGGACATACTAATTGCCAAATTTACGTTTCCAAGATGAACATAGATTCCACATTTCAAACAAAGAATGATTAGGGTGACAATACTAGAATACCATGTTGCTTTTCATATCAAACAAAGAATGATTAGGGTTTGATTTGTTGATAAACCCTAAACCATGGTGTCCCAATCTCTTGTCTTGTCTTTTGTAATATAATTCAAACCATGGAGTTTAAATCTTTTGTGCTCATTTTTTATGTGGTCTTCATTATTAATAGGTATGTGTTAATAAATTTAACTCACCTTAACTTTGTTGTTATAAATTTAATGCGTGTTAATTAATGATAGAGGCTACAGAGATGCCACACACAAGAAATAGGTGTAGAAGACTTAATCTGAAAACCGTGGGACAAAACCATTGTACTTTATAGGTTGCTTTTAGATATTCTAAATTACTATAATTTAGAAAGTAAAAATTCGAACTCAGTGAGTTAAAGCGGCAAACATATTACTCTAATCAATTAATTGAAGCTAGACTTGTTTTTTTCTTTTTTTCTTTTTTCTTTTCTATACCAGGGTCCCAGAGTACAAAATAATGTGCAATATAAAAGGTATGAAAGTTAAAACAGATGAATTAAGGTGGTTGTCCACTAACGTGGGGCAATACGTTTTGCATGGATAATTGTACGTGGACCGACAAACATGTTACAACTTTTCCCACAAAGAATCATCGAAAACTTTATTCTTCTTCTTATCGAGTAACTTGGTGTATTTTTGCTCATTATCCTACTTATTATTAGATTGATCTAAATTTTGAGAACAGTATCTTTTCATCTCACAAATCTCGAAATTTAAACTCATCTAACGATGATACATTAAGTGGTAAATATCATCATCACGTGATGGAGTAAAAGTATATTCTCAATAATTTGAAGTGGTCAGACACGAAATCGATAATTAATAAATAATAAAGCTTAATGGCATGGTCAGAGCCGAAATGGGCTAATTAAATAATATAGCTTAATGGCAGTCTGCCAACCAAGTCAACGGTTAAAAGGACAGCGTCATTGCATGACTAATCCACTTTTCAAGAGATTAAAGACCAATAGACTTTTCTTCACTGATAAGAATAATACAGTTGGCTTCCATATCTCAATCACCATTATTCACCATGAAAAAAAAGGAGAGGAAAAAAAGGAGCTGGTTCCAATTTTAAACTGTGCGTGGATGAGTTCAAGATAATATTTTTGAAGTAACTATAAGTCTTTCATATTCGGGTAAAAATTCGAATTTGATTCAAATATTTGAAGTAACTATAAGCTTTTCATATTCGGGTGAGAATTTGAATTTGATTCAAATATCGTAGAAATCAAAATATTAAATTGGGCCGGAAAATTCGAGTTTTAGAGTTTTAGAGAGTGATTCTAATTGAGCTCACGAGTTTGGTTCATGTACAACAAACGACCAACTTATGGAACGAGAGAAAAATGAGAACAACTGAAAGTAAAGTGGGAAAACAAATAAAAAGTAGATGGGTCCCTGTCTCCCTGTCTCCCTGATAGTAAGGTGGGAAAACAAAGAAAATGTACATTGGTCGCGCATGCAATTAATACATACAAGGGGCTAGAAATTCATGCGCATTTTTTCCCTTACACGTCATATGTAGTGTCGGAGTCAAAATTTTCAAATAATGAGGTCTTAATATCAATCACAATAGCTTTATTGGCCTATTTCGTCGAGCACCTAGTAAGCATCTGCCAACATATGCAAAATCTTATGCCAACGTATGTCGACAACTATTACTATTGTAGATGCTTGTCGAGGGTGGATGCAAGATATTGTGGAGTAATGTTAATGATTGCCACGACTTGTCAACTAAAGTATTTCATCGAGTACATGGTGCGCACAATAGAGTTGCACACATGAAGAGAGAAAAGAAGACAAATATGATAGAAGAAAATAGAAGAAGTATGAGGAAGAGGTTGTAATTTAGTTTGCCATAACTTTTACATACAATGCAAAACAAATACACATGGAGTTTTTGAAGTTATTGAGGTCAAAGACAACCATTGACCCCATGCTAACACCGTCACTGTCTCTATGTATTTTTAGTCATTGAATTAGATAAACAATAATCTAGGGACAAATAAACATGAGTGTGCAAAATGATGAAGGAGTGTGTAACTCATCCACTACATAGAACTCATCTTTATCAAACTTACCATTGCAATAATGTTAGAAGAATCAAACTTAGTATGTCTAATTCTTATATATAGGAATCAAACTAGGCCTAACAGCTCTCAAAAAATCTGCAATGACTAAAATGAGGCCAGTGCTTTCTCTTTGCCCTCGTTTAGTATCTAGGACTGGATTGAAATAACCTCTAAATATTGAGCATGCATTAGAATGATTTTCATTTTGGAGGAATTACAAAAGATTTGGCAAAAAGAAAACTTCTTCCTTTTACTCTTACAATTATAAGGAGGATTGTAATGTATAAATTTTGTAAGAAATGTTAAGGGGACTCCCTTAAAAATGAGACTTTCTATGGACTCTCCGCCACTGTGCCAACATTCTAAAACATTGTGCCAAAAAAATGAGAAGGTGAAAAGCCCATAGAGAGTCCTACTTAAGAATCTCCTTAGCATTTCTGAAATTTTATTATGTAATTCATCTTCTACCTCAAAGTTACAAATTTTTTATTTTTTTCTTTAACAACCCTGAAAAAAAAAAATTGTTTATTTATTCCAATCCAATTTTTAATACCAAACGAGATCTTTCGAGTCTGAAAAGAGATCACGCTATATAAAAAAATAAAAAATAAAATAAAATAGATAGTCATTAGTCACAGAAAGAAATAACATAGATTGCATTTTTGTTTCTTTATCGTGTCTATTTTTAAGGGAAAGGGATCATTTTCCAGCTTCCTTTTCACCTAATTCATCAAGTTCGGGATTCGGACCGTTGAAATTTGATCCAATGACTACAGTTATTATAACTTTTAAAGGGATCTCCTGTTTGTAATCGTTGGATCAAATTTCAACGATCCGGATCCCAAACTTGATGGATTAAGTGGAAAGGAATCCGAATCCCTTTCCATTTTTAAGGTTGGCTATAATTTTCTTCTGGAAGATAAAATGCAGTTTTATATTTTGTTTACATGTCGAGAAGACAAACAGTACTTGCTGCTACTTTCAATTAGCTTATTAATTTATTTATCCACGCTTCAGTCCAACGCCATTTGGCTGCTACTTTTTACTAGCGTCCAGTAATACGTTCAGACTGGAATGTTGACCGGGAAAAAAAAAAAAAGGTGACAAATATTATGGAATATATGTCCTTTTTGTTGTTATGTCATTGAGAATTCGCTTTTCTACTAAAATTTGAATTCTGCCCAATTCGAATTGATCATATGCAAATTGTGGTGTTTTATTGAATTTACTAAATATTGGGCCTATGTATTTAGTAAATGAGGCATAATCTAGTAGCATCATCTTGATGCACGTGGGATTTGTCACTGACGAAATGCAAATCTGACCAAAATATGTTGAAAGGGATTTTGGCAATTCTTACAAATGGCCTTGGATTTTGTTTAGTACGTAGGATTGGGTCGGAAAGGATAATTTCTTAATTTTATCACATATTGAAGGGTGAGGGAATGATTTTTTATCTGGAGGGGATTAGAAGATGATTAGACATGAGTAAAGCTCATCCCTTTTAATTGTGACATCCCACATCACGCATGGAAGTGATCCTTATATGTATATTCCCATCCCTACCTAGCACGAGGCCTTTTGGGAGCTCATTGGCTTTGGGTTCCATGGGAACTCCGAAGTTAAGCGAGTAACGCACAAGAGCACTCCCAGGATGGGGGTTGGGAAGTTCTCGTGTGAGTTCCCAGAAACAAAACCGTGAGGGGGTAGTCGGGGCCCAAAGTGGACAATATCGTGCTACGGTGGAGTCGGGCCCGGGAAGTGGTCTCGCCCGGGCTTTGATACCAAATTGTCACATCCCGGCCCGGGCGAGACCACTTCCCGGGCCCGACTCCACCGTAGCACGATATTGTCCGCTTTGGGTCCCGACTATCCCCTCACGGTTTTGTTTCTGGGAACTCACACGAGAACTTCCCAATGGGTCACCCATCCTGGGAGTGCTCTCATGCGCTACTCGCTTAACTTCGGAGTTCCCATGGAACCCAAAGCCAGTGAGCTCCCAAAAGGCCTCGTGCTAGGTAGGGATGAGAATATACATATAAGGATCACTCCCCTGAGCGATGTGGAATGTCACATTAATACTATTATTTTAGAGAGGATTGGAATAGATAAACTTTCTTCATGAGGGCATCTCCAATTGAAGATGTAAAATGTTTTGAAATGAGCATTTTATATTTTCGGTTGGCCGGAAAGTCCTCCAATGAAAAGATGTAAAATTGACATCTTGATCGAAAAATGTAAATTAAAATGCAAACTTGCATATTTTTTTACATCTTTTGAAGGAGGGCCTCGTTAGGGCCGTCTCTGAAATTTCGAAGGCCTTGCTTGAAATTTGAAAAAGGGCCCCTCCTTAAGATAGTTTAAAAAAATGACAATATATTGATACTAGAAAACAATCAATTAAATCGAAATAAATTTTAGCACTAACTGATTGCAAGTTTACAAATGTCATTAATTAATTATAAGTAAAAAGAGTTACAAACATAACATTCACTAAATAATCAAAAGTTGTTTATTCTTGAACAACCAAACATGAAATACAAAAAACTTCAAAACTCTAACTTTGAAGTTCACTTGAACATATAACACTATTATCTAATAAAATTGGAAGAAAAAAAATATCATTTTGAGTGTGTTATTATTAGAAAATATCTCATCTCATTGTATCCAAAAATTTATATTTAGAAGAGGGGGGGGGGGGGGGGATTACTCTTATAAGTGGTGCACAATGAGATTTTAAAGTGCTAAAAAAGTACTTTTTTGTAAATATAGAACATTATTACATAATATTAGATGGTAACAATATTTTTTTTTTGTTTTTTTTTTGGGGGGGGGGGGGGGGGGGGCTTCAAATTTGGGGCTCTCTGTGCGACTGCACTTTTCGCTCTCCCTCAACGACCCTTCTAGGGGCCCCATAAAAAAAATAAAAAAAAACTAAATGAGATTCTAAGTTTACATCTCTACCATTGAAGTACAACTCACATTATTTATGTCTCCAGAAAATGTTAAATGGAATGCAAAAGTGTAACATTACTCTAACTTAAGGAATTTACCTCTTTAGATAAGGTGTGTTTTTCGGTATAATTTTTCTTTTGGATTTGATAAATCTGTTACATTTTTTGGGTAAATCATGTAACTATAAATTGGTTTTTTTTTTTTTATCTTTCTCACGTAAATTTGGTTTAGCTCACTTACATTTGATTTGTGTTCTTGTTGAAGATTGAATGCTCAAGCGGTGGATGTTGAAGGTGTCATTGCTTTATAATTTTTAACCCTTTTTCTTGTATTCAGAAATCTTCTTCATAGTTACTTTTCTATAGATTTTGTTTTGGTTAATTTGTGATTTTTTTCTTCTTTATACGACAGATTCATTTTTCTTTGTTTACAGGTCATGGCCATGGCAGACTCAAGAGGAAGAACTTACATAGAAGGCGACCAAGTTAAATCAAATTCTAATGGCAGACTAAAGCGGAAGAACATACATTCACTTAATTAATTAATGAATTAAAGTAAATATTGATGATATAACATAATTCAGGATTTGAAAACCAAACCGACATTTGACTTTGAAAATTAACCAAGGTTTACACAGATTTGGAGAATAAATAGTATAATGCCCCTAATAATTTGATTATCTGAACCTATTGTTTTTTTCAACAATAAACATGCTTACGTGGCAATGAGAGTATTAGAGACGGATGCAATTACGTCATCTATCCCTCCTTACTATTAGATGCAGAGTTTTCATTTTTTGCCCCTAAGATTATCTAATGGATGCAACTATTAACGTAACGCCTCTACTTCTTCTTAATTTTGTAGTGACATTAAGAGAATCACTCATTCGCAATTCTATGTTTCTCTGGGTTCTCAAAAGAGTCCCTTTTGCAGACCATGGCCAACGCGCGCTGCAAGAACGCGGGGCTGGAGGCCTGCCTAAAAGAAACCAAAGAATATTGTCTCTCTGAATATTCCTCTTTTCATTGTTTTGGTATATATAGCCAAACCTATTTACATACCTACTATAACAAACTAACTAATTACATACACATGTAACTAAATGATCGACTGATTATGCTAACTAAACTGTCATGACTTGGCATCTTCATCTTTACTGCCCACTGCCGAGAATCGGCAACGCTCGTCCTCAAGATAATCGTCGTACTTCGATTCTTGTCGCCAGAGTCGTCCGAATCGCCATTCCTCTCGTCGATAAAAGTCGCAGCTATCTTTGCATGATTCTTGCAGCTGCCGCCCAAAGTGGGGATTGGTCTGCGTGACTCTGCCATTGACCTGCCACGTAAAATTCCACTTGTTTATCATTTTGTCCTAATCCTCTAATAGTCTGAGCTTTTATTCCCATTTTTTTAATATATATGGAATAATGTTATTCACACATCTATTTTTACGTTTCACACATCCTTATTAATTTGTGTCCATTAATATTCTTCAATTCATTCAATTCAATGACCAGAAATTAAAAAGATTATGTAAGAAGTAAAAATGAGTGTGTGAATAACACCATCCTATATACTAGCTTATCTCCCTCAATACTAGCACAAATATGGGGCAAGAAAGAGTATATATTGACTAAGATGCGGGAATAATATGAAAAAGCGACATAACAGTGTGAATAATATCGTTCTATTTAAAAAATATATATATTGAAGCCCATGTCCCTGTCTCAGTGTTTGTGAAAAAGTCCAAAGGCAAAAGTCTCAAATACACACTTATTACGTACATGTCGAGCTCTATAGGTGGCTACTTTTTTCTTGCTTGGCTATTTCTATGTTGCTTCTTCCACTCTTTCCTGGAACTTGGAGACAGACACCAGAAGACCACATCACTATATATCTGGATCAAATTAAGTGATCATCGATCGGTTGCTTGCTTGCCATGGGAATCTGTTTTGGAGCTCCTGTCAATCATAGTTCAGCATCTACAACCAAACCGGCTACCCTAGGTATATATATATATATATATATATATATATATATATATATATATATATATATATATTATATATGCATAGTTACTACAAATATTCCCCTCCAAAGTAAATTCTTCAATTGCTTCTTTCCTTTATTTTCTGTTTGGTTGCCATGAAAACTTCAATTTTCTTGCGTCCTCTCTTTGCCATGAAAGTTGTTTGGTTTTCAAGTTTTAAGTGTTCATTAATGCGAATTTATTTAAGAGGATTTAATCACATGCACGTTTATGAAAATATTTATATATATTGGCAGTAGCATCGAGATACATTAGCAAGAACAATGGATTCGTAGGAAAAGGTGTCAGCACCAAAAAAGTTCCTAGGAATATTAGTGGCAAAAGAAGTACTGGTGGAACAACGGAGAGAAGGGATAGCAAGGCACAAGTGATATTAAGCAAAAGCAGCAGCAGAAAGAATTATACTGAAGCAGCTGGAGGTGTGGCTCTTCCTCTTCCTCCTGCTGCGGCAGCAACAGCTGCTCCAATTGAATGTATACCAAAGTTGAAAGAGTTCACGTTAGCAGATCTGAAGAAGTGTACTCGAGATTTTCGACCAGATACAATACTAGGTGAGGGAGGTTTCGGAAGGGTTTTCAAGGGCTGGGTCGATCCCGTCACATATGCCCCGTCTAAGGTCGGCGTTGGCTTGGCCGTCGCAGTCAAGAAGTCCAGCGAAGACAGCTATCAAGGTCACCAAGAATGGCAGGCAAGTCATTCTTTTTTATTTAATTAGCTAGGGTTTGCCGATAGATTAGTAATATAATGCACATATTTATATGCACAATATTTTTGGCTACTAGGTAAAGGCTTAATTACTTTTGCCAGCCAAGTAAAATTAATTTGCATGATATTAGTATATATAACTTGACATGATTATATGCCTAGTATTATTAATTAGTATGGCTTAATTAAGCATATGGCACCCTATATTTGAGTTAAATGTTTCTCCTCATGTTAGACATGGCCTGAATTATTGGGCACAAGATGTCATTGTAACTAATAGTCAAATTTTTAAAAACTTGTTTCCTAATTGTTTTTAGTTTTCAGTTAAAAAAATGAATATAAAAATTAAAATCAAACCAAAATTTGAAACTCACAAAACTTTCAGTTTTCCGTTAAAAACAACTATACTAAATAAAATAAAAAGGTGAAAACAAAATTAAAAAATAAAATGTTTATCAATCATCCCTCACTAACACATAAAATGTGATTCCAATAAGAGTAATGCTAGAGAGATTAAATTTTCAAACTAAATGATGTGTCACCAATAAGAATAAGCATGTTTATCAACGTTTAAGTAATCAACAAATCATCAACTTTCATGTCCTTTAATTTTCAAAACTTAGTCTTCAAATTTAGTCGCCATAACATTACCCTTCCAATAAACCTAAAAAACCCTAATGTATATAAACTAGTGGATCGAACAGTACGACTTCCATGATTGCAGGCTTTAGTTGTTAAGGTAGCAGTACTACGTACTAGCGGCTGATGAATCATGATTAGCTTTAGTGGTCTTCCATTTATAAACACAAAACATATTTGCATTTGCATGAAAATAAATTATTAGCAGTGACTAATTAATAAATAGTTAATTCTTTCCATATATGATATTAAATAGTTGGGTTGGTATATATGCAGGCGGAGGTTAATTTTTTGGGGAAGTGTCATCATCCAAACCTTGTGAGGCTGCTGGGACATTGCTGTGAAGAAAGCCAATTCCTTCTTGTCTACGAATATATGCCGAAAGGCAGCTTGGAAGGCCACCTTTTCAGAAGTAAGATTAACATATATAAACAAGGATACACCAATGTTTAAAACTTCTTTGATACAATCAATATTTCCATGTAAATATCCAAAAAAAAATCAAAGAAAGATTTGGAAATCGGGCTTCATCTCGTATCGGATAAACTTTTAAGTTCATGCTAAAATCGACAAATATTGTTGATATTTCTAACACATTTTTTAAATATCGGGTACTCTTATATTTTGTCCAAATCAGTGTTTGACAATCCCTAAAGTTTCAATTTAAATTTTCGTCATTTCCATCAAAAATAACCGATATCAATATTCGATATGTCCGTCGATATTTTCACAAATTTACATATCGATATTTTCAACGATATCGATATTTTAAACACTGGGATACACACATGTTTCACGTTGATTAGTTGTAATGCAATATTGCATGCATGTCTGTTTTGGTCTACTACACTTCAGTCAAAAAGTAGGCAGTAAATATATATGATTAACAAGAGATCATGATAATTCTACAGAAGGTCAACAACCACTTCCATGGGAAATAAGACTAAAGATAGCAATTGGAGCTGCGCGAGGCCTTGTCTTTTTGCACACCTCAGAAAAAGTCATCTACCGTGACTTTAAGGCCTCCAATATTTTGCTCGATTTTGTACGTTCTTCTTTCTTTGTTTTTTTTCCTTGTCATTTACCAAACAACAAAGTAGAAGAAAATGAGACACCAATTTCTAAATTGACATTTTTTTCCTTCGTTTATTGACTTTATTCTTGGTGGTAATTTTGTTATCTAGGCCTACAACGCAAAACTTTCAGATTTTGGGCTGGTGAAGACAGGGCCGATGAATGGAAACTCCCATGTAACCACGCGTATTATTGGAACTCAGGGATATGCAGCTCCAGAATATGTCGCAACCGGTAATACAATTTTCAAGATAAATATATTTTTTGTGACACTAAAAATATCATTTTGGACTCCTCTTCATTGATTTTTTTTTTTTTTTTTTGGGTATTTTACAAGGAAGTGCATGATAACTTTTTATAAAGTGCAATTAATAACTCTCATTTCGTTAGAACTTTTCCTCAAAGAAAATAGTGAGGCTTTAGTTTAAATTCTAACATTTTTCTTATAATTAAGAAAATTGTAAGGCTTAGCCAACTTCTCACTCTCTTAGTGTAAATAATATCGTCTGTTCAAAAAATAATAATCTATTATGTAAACTTCAACTTTTTTATTGTGGTAATCTTATTTGGACATTACTACAAAATCCTTCACCATAAATTATAATTACCATATGTTATCTTAATTTCTAAAATTTATGACCAAACATTTAACGGCTTCTCTTTACATTTGATTATTTTTAAAACACTAAGTAGTTTCTATACAAACGTACATCAACACTAAACTGGCCCTGACCCACTTGGTGGTGTTTAGTAAGGGATTATTGTGTATATGTATATACAATGGAGAATTCAGCATTTTTACTCCTTGGAATCAAAATTTTTAGTTGAAGGATCTATAGATTCCGAACTAGCTTCTCCAAAGTTTTTCTTGTAATTTCGGTACATAATTTTACATATATCAATCAAACAAAAGAAAAGCGCAACTAATTAATCACTTTAATTATCCACTAATAAAATCATATTAATCATAGCATGTAATCAAATTGGCACGAGATATCAACTAATACTACTGAAAAAGTATTACCCACCATGGAATTCCCAAAAACACTAAACTCCAAAAATCAGATCCCCTGTGCCAAGTACAAAAAACCTAAAAATGGGAAACAAACAAAAGGCTACAGTTTTGAACCATTAACAAATCCCAAGACAGTGAGAATATCACTCTGTTTCGAAACCATATATATTGTATGGTTTGGTCTTTGGTGTCCTGTCTTCATTGATCTGCCCTACTTGCCTTCCTTACCATTAAGCCACCGTGAATCCAGTTTTATATCATTATCAAGAATAATAATACCACTCAGTACTACGGTTTGGTGGTATTCCTCTTCACTTAAAAATGAAACGTCTTAGGTTCAAATCACGTGGATAATGAATTCGATACCAAATTAGGCTGCCCATTATGTGGCTTAGCCAAACTCCCCCAATAATTACAAGTATTTAATACAATTATCGATTCAATAGTCGGATGTAATCTCCTTATTTATATATATTCACATGAAAATGTATATAAACTAGCTCAATCATACAACTTTTTCTTTACTGTCACTGAGCATTGTTTTTATTTGGCGTTTAATTATATGAACTCTAGCCTAACTCCAACAAATTTTAACTTAGGAACTTTTCAAACTTTGGAAAGAAAATAACACTAGACCAAAAACTAATCGATTAAGTTAGATAATCCATTGTTTGATCAATTAAGTCCAATTTGTTTTAACCAATATTAGGAATAATCCAATTTATTAGAATAAGTCCAATCCTTTAAATTTAGGATTTTTTGTTATCACTAGTTATTTATTTATTCATAAGATTTACTATAAAAATTAATTTCTTCCTAATTATCTCTTTAATTATTTCTTCTTCTTTTTTTCTTGTTCTTCTTCTTTCTACTCTAAACCCCATTTATAGATTTTATTTTTAATTTTTATAATCTACTTATATCACAAGTTAATTTTATTTATCTATCTATGTGAAAGATTCTTTTTTATATCAACATGTATCACTAATTAATATGTTTTGCTTGAAGGTATATAAATGTTTTTGTATCTTTTAGTTAGGTTTCATATGCTTATAGGTATAATATATGTGTAATTGTTTATCTACATATATCATAGGTTTTTGTTCATAGTCTACCTATAACACAGATTAATTGTATTACATACTTTTTCTTTTTATAATCTAACTTTATCACAAAAGTTAATGAATTTAGATATCTTTATCTAAGAAGACAAAATTAATATGAAAATATGTAATTAAATAACTAGACTCACCCTAGAAAATAACCTATACTTTTGGACTTGGATCTAAAAGTGTCTTATTGCATATAGGCAAATCACTCTTTTGTCAGTAGACCCAGCTTTCACGCTGCCTATTTCTATTGAAGGGAGGTCCTTTTTAAGTAGTGACTTTCATTTTGGAAAACTTTATGTCGTCTTCCTAGTATTTATTCTTTTGAATTTTTTGATCAAGTGGGAAAAGGAGAGAAACTCTACGTTGCATTTGGTGGGACATGGGTCCTTTTCGAATTTATGTATCTTAATTTACCAAATTTATGTATCTAAATTATTGAAATTTAATTCAACAGTTATAAATAGAGATTTATTTTAAAAATTATAATAATTTTAAAATTATTGAAATTTAATTCAACAGTTATAAATAGAGATTTATTTTAAAAATTATAATAATTTTAACTGTTTGATCAAATTTTAATAATTTAAATACGTGAATTTTATAGATTAAGGTACATGGATCCTCCATGTCCATTTGGTGGGGTTCGACGAGATTTGAGTCAATGATTGAAAAACTTACTTTTCTCAATAGTCCGAGATACACGATTTCCACAGAGACTATAATAATATATTAACTTACGGCCAAGAAAAATATTGCATTGGGTGACTTGACTGCTAAATGATTTTTTAAGCTAGTATCAGCTTATCGTACGTATAGGGTATACCGTATACATACAGTAAGATATTAACAATACTTAACGTACGTGTAGGTGACTTGACTTGACTGCTATATATATATATATAGTTATTTATTTATTTATCATACTATCGACCCACTGTGACAATTTCCAATAAAAGTATATAAAAGTGATTAAATTTCAAAATATTTAAATCAACAGATGTAATGTATTTCATTTGTATACTTAATGAGTTAATTCTACTATATATTTTAAAACAAGGAGGATTAGATTTAGAGCACATAATCTTTCATTTTCAATAGATCATGCGACTTCAACATGCTTTAAAATATAAGACGATGAGAAAGTCTGTAGCAAATATCCTGCAATTGGTGCTTTATATGCCTTTATATATTTATTTATGTTTAAAAATATAAATTCTACATGTAAAGTAGTTGAGCAAATGAACATTTTCCAAACACTTAACATGCATGTTCAACTGCAGGGCACTTGTACGTAAAGAGCGACGTGTATGGTTTCGGTGTCGTATTGTTGGAGATGCTAACGGGATTACCGGCAGTTGACAGTAATCGGCCATCTTGCGAGTACAGTTTGGTAGATTGGGCGAGGCCGTCGCTTCACAAGAAAAAGTGGCTGAAGAAGATAATGGACCCAGGGCTTGGAGAGGAATACTCGTTAAAAGGTGCCTTCCAAGCGGCTGAGCTTATTCTCAAATGCCTAGAACATGATCCTAAAAGCAGACCTTCCATGGAAGAGGTTTTGACAGTTCTGGAGAAGATTAACGACATTAAGAAGAAACCAAAATGTACAAAATCCAATGGGAGACGACATGATGAGGAACCATATTCTTCAGCACATAACCATCATAGTAGTAACAGGTCTCCATATCACCAAAAGAACGGCGGTGTTAGAGCTAGTTCTCAACATCGTCTGTATTAATTAATCAAGATTTGTAGCATTGTAACATGTTCTGAATTGAGGTGTTTTTTCTCCTTGTATTGTACTTATCTACTTTGTATTTCACGTGTTGATGTTTTATTATATATAACTAGTTTAAAGTGTGCTGTCGAATGTCGATGGATGCAAAACTTAAGTTACTATTGCGCTCACACGTCATATAATTCCATAAAAACATGCAAATTTAATTATACCTTATACTTGTTAGAGTCAAATAATAATGTTCTACCCTAATTGGTTTACGTGGTTGTATCTGAATTGAACTAGAGTTAGGGTTTTAATTAGTTAGCCATCCCTTGTGCTGTTAGGATGCCAGATGGCATCAACTTGTGGTGACAGTTTGAGTTGAGTATTAGTATAAATAGTACATTGTAAGAGAAGAAAATGAGTTAATGAAATTGTATTGTTGGTATTGTTTTTCTGTTACTCTCTCTCTTTGCAATTGTGGAAGATGTAGAGTAGGTCCTAACATTGGTATCAGAGCCTAAGTTCCCGACGTGGCGGAGGGGGCTACCTGGAAAGGGCTACCTTAATGAGACGACCAAAGGGTGCGCCATTGTTAAGAGTGAAAGCCACCAAAGTAAGGGTCGTCGTGGGCGTCGGCTTCTGAAGGGTGGTGTAATGTTATGATCCCACATCAACTACACTTATGGGGGTGTAGGGGTTCTTAAGTTCTTTGGGTCCTCCCACCTATTGGACTAGTCTTTTGGGTTGAGCTCTTCCCTTGGGCTTGAGTACCTAACATGTGCCACATGGAAGAGTGAAACCCAAATAATTCCTATAACTCTCTATCATTTCGTTGTGTAAGGAGCAACCGTGCATAAAAATGATTCAAGCTATTATGTGCTTGAATTTGATAGTCTACAGCTTCATCATTTCGTTGATATGAACTGATAAATTTTATGATACTATCAATCGTATGGAATAACAACTGAATAATTTAGAATCTCAATTTAGGTGGAAGGTATTTGCATTATATGTTCATATCATGCATCATTCTTAGTATTGGTTACATGTTTAATTAATTTCTGAACCTTGGGTTGGTCTTGAACTCTTCTCGATGCTTCCCTTGTTCCTTGGGCGTTTTCTTTAATTGAAATTTGACACCTTATATTATTTCGCAATCTCCGCGCATGTTTTACTAGCCTGCGTCGTAATGTCCTCTTGAAAATTAGAAATCACGAACCGTAAAATTTCTCAGAAAAATTACTTCCATATATTTCCAGTGGTACAGGGCACAACTGTTTCCTATTGAGAAAGTAAATTTTAATCCGTCAAGTTGGTTGATCTGCATAGACATTTCTGCCCCTTTGACCCACTGGGCCTTAAAACGATTGGGGTTTGAGTAATTAAATGGAATGTTCAACGCAACCCACCAAGCCCTATTTTCTCTCTTATTGGGCTAATTACAAAATGAAGCCCAAACACATGTAAAAGTCAAATTGGTGTTTTATGGCTTATGTTGCAATTTGACGTAATCTTCATTATTTTGCTTCACTTTTAAAAGCTAACGACCACACAAATTCTTACAACTCAACCCGAAGAGAAAAATTTATATGGAACGGTTTTTTAACATCAATACCGCAACATCAATTTTGAAAGCCGAAATAAATTACAACAAGGATCCTCTATAAATCCTTACCCATACAAGTCAAATTTTAACCTAGTAATACTATACTAGAAGCTTTTCCAAACCAAACACATAAATGGTCATAAAGCATGTCCTAAATTTGCTAGACAGCACGAAAAATATGTTTAACTGAAAACTGTGAGATCTGCTCCAACTTATGCCAAATATCTTGAACAACAGATCTGATATTTCATGGTAATTGAATGTCTCCATTAATAATCTATATTAGCACTTTAGAATCACCTTCAATTTCCAACCTGGTGAGTTGTAGTCGGAGTCAACACTTGAGCCTTCAGTTTCCGATCTCTATTAATAATCTATATTAGCACCTTAGAATTACCTTCAATTTCCATAGTTATTTGGTTGTTATTGTTGCAGTAACAATGATGTTGTTAATGAGAAAAATGTGACAAAAATTCAAAAAGTAAGTAATAGCCATACCACAATGGTGACTAATGCATTAATATATAAATATATACACACATATACATATTTTTAACCTTTTCCACCATTTTCACATTGATAACATCGTTGTTACTCCAGCAACAGCAACCAAATAGCTACTATATGGGGTAGTTGTTGCTCACTTTTCTAGTTCACGTTGTCTACATGTTTCAACACGCCAATCTCAAATTGATATAGGTATATTTTCTTGTAGGGAAAGTTTTCTGGGCATTGATTGTGAGACCCAAAGAATTTATTATCAAAGACGAAGAATTTTGGAAAAATATGTTCAACTCCTCAATATTTATATTTATGGTTACATAGAACTACCATACTATTGTAACCTTTGGTTGGCGATTGTAAAATATTTCAAATATTTTTAATTTTCGTTGTTATTATAACGTCTGATCCACCAGTTTTTATTTATTTAAAAAGTGATCAATGTATCTTGAAGGTACTTGGGAATAGAACGCTTTGACGATTGAGCGATACATTCTTGAGATTCTATGTGCTGTTGTCTCGTGACAAATTTTCGGGGTGTGACACTGACGAAATTAAATTCTTACTTTCACATTTGAAAGTGTAAACATAAGCTCACATTTTATTACTTTATCATGTGAATGAGTTGGAATCTCATTCTGACATTATCACTGTCACAGCAGGAGATGTACAAGTCCCATGACTCCCATCCCAGTACTTGGATCCATGCATGCATCATGTATAGAAGAGAAGACTACAGCTATATATGGCAGCTTGTGTTGTGCAGATTGCAAATCTATATGGGACACCTACGTTTGGTTCTGGAAGGACCAAACAAAATAAGATATATAATATGCAGATAGAAGAATAAGTTCAAAACTATGTAAGACAATGCAAGACAATAATTAAGTGTTAAATAATACAAAGGACAGATTAAAACTACAAGTCTTTTCGTTGTTCGGAGATATCTCACAAAATTAGAACGATAGAGAAAAGGTTAGAATTCATAACGTGCATGAATTGAGAAAAATTACAAACACAAAAACAGAAAGCTGGTTAACTTTGCTGAGAGACCCAATAAGATCTGGAGAAATCAAATGGGAGTTAAGATTGCCAATCCAGTTGTAGGATCAAATTGTATGTGATGACTGATGAGACCCAAAAAGTAAGTTGTGATTGTGGTTGTGGTCACTCTCTTTTTTAGGAGGAGAGTTTTTGTAGCAGTTATGATTTACCACTCAACCATGAATCTTAAAGTGACAATTGTTGTTCAAATTTAAGGTGGCGATGTTGGGGTTTGTGTGCTTGGCAAGGATTATGTGGAGAAAGCTCGTCTTTTGGTTGAGATGACTCATGGCAGGAATTTTTGCCGACGATTGCAAGCTCTTCAAAGAGTGATTTAGTCTTTTCTTTGTTGGGTAGTTATAGTGGTTCAAGGGATTCATAATCATGTTTTCTTGTTGTTGCAAAGTCTTCAAGTGATGGTACGATGTTTACCTCATGTGTCTTGACGGTGTTAGGTCTGGCTTGTAGGGTTTAGGCCTTGTGAGCTTATCTTTCCTGGTGGTTAGGTGTGGGTGTCTTCCGTGATTGAGGATTCGTAGCTCTAAAGAGTTTATTTTGTGTTTATCCTTTTCTTTTGTTGTGGTTTAGTTGTTTGCTTCCTAACAAAGGACTATGAGGACATCTTCGTGATGTCTCATAGCTTGTCGAATGAGCGTCATCTTTTCCAAGTTCATCAAAAGATGATGGAAGGTTTTGTCCTTGTGATTATTTTCTTTCCGTTTGGTTAGATGTGGTTATATGGATACATTTTGTATTGTATTTCTGTTATGTTTATCATCATGAAATTGTATTCCCAATGGATGAGTTCTTCATCTTATTCACTTAACAAAATACTTGTTACGCTAAAAAAAAAAAAAAATTAGATAAGTAACCTGGATTATGAAACTTGTGTTGGGGAACCTACTTGTTACACCACTTATATTTTGTGTATCTTAACCATACAAACATCATGATCGGATCCATTTATTCTGTTTACATCATCTAAAGATTATATATGTAAAAAATCATTCAATTCGGAGATCGTTTAGCCATCAATGCATGTAAAACCAAAAGGTTTTGATAACAAGTATCATCCTCATGATGAAATGTCCATTTATTTGAAGCATATGAATGGCTAAAAATTATCCAAATTGAGTAATTTTTCGTGTACATGATCTTTAACAGGTGACAAAAATACGTGTAACTGAAAACTGTGATATCTTGCTCCAACGAATGCCAAATATCTTGAACAATAGAGATCTGATATTCCATTGTAATTGAATGTCTCGATTAATAATCTATATTAGCACGTTGGAATAACCTTCAATTTCCAATCTTGAGAGTTGTAGTCGAAGAGTCAACACTGGAGCCTTCAATTTCCAATCTCGAATAATAATCTATATTTGCACCTTAGAATTCCCTTCAATTTCCATAGTTATTTGGTTATTGTTGTTGCAATAATAATGGTGTTGCCAACGAAAAAAATTTGACAAAAATCTAAAAAGTAAGTAATAGCTATACCAGAATAGTGACTGTAAACACGAATTTCCTGCGACAAATGAGACAAGAACACATGTACAAAGAATAGTTGTATAAACGAGTTTAGGGTTACAATCTCTTTACAGTTTGAATCCTCTGATTCAATCTCCAAACATGTAGTGTTGTTAATCTAAGGGTCACGATGACTTGATCTTGGATGAACGGATGTCGCAAGGAATTGGCTAGTGGCGAGGGAAGAACCGGCATGTGTAGTGGTGCTTGATGATTCTTCAAAGGTTTTGGCAAAGAACGTAGAGGGCTTTCTGAATTCTTCTGTGTATTTGGGAATTTGAGGAATTTGGATGTTTGAGAGCTTTAGAGTTTCAAAGTTTCACTACTTGGGCGTGAAATGATTTATCAATCTTTCCTTTGTCTTGGAGCCTCCTATTTATAAACTCTCCGAGCCTTGACTACGGATGGATTTGGCCTTGATTTGTGGCTTGGTTAATTGAGGAAAGAACCAGAACTCGATTTGTGGATCGGTTCGTGATTTGACTCCATCAATTAGTATTTAATTAAATTAAATTATAATCAAATCATTCATTCCGCCAAGTGTTGACACACGTCCTTCTGGATGACTCGGCCGATTTTGTTGAATCACATGCTATTTGTACAATTTGTGTGAATGTGGCGCATGCCACATATATCCTGACACGTCGAAACTTTAATGCATTGATGAACATTTATTTCACTGAAATTTCGTTATCTACAATGACTAATGTATTAAATATATATATATATATATATATTAATCTTTTTCCATCATTTTCACATTGATAACATCATTGTTACTCCAACATCAGAAACCAAATAGCAACTATATGGGAGTAGTTGTTGCTCACTTTTCTAGTTCATGTTGTCTACATGTTTCAACAATCCAATCGCAAATTGTTATAGGGATATTTTCTAGTAGTGAAAGTTTTCTAAACATTGATTATGAGACCCAATGAAATTATTATAAGAATTTTGGAAAAATATTTTTCAGCTCCTCTGTATTTATCTTAATTATGGTTACATAGACCTACTATACTATTGTAACCTTCAGTTGGCGATTGTAAAATATTTCAAATATTTTTAATTTTCGTTGTTATTATAACCTCTTATTCACCCTTTTTCACTTAAAAAAGGCTCAACATATCTTGAAGGTACTTGGAAATAGAACGCTTTGACAATTGAGCATTATATTCTCGGGATTCTACGTGCCTCTGTCTCGTGACAGGTTTTCAAGGCGTGACACTGATGAAATTAAAGTACGTCTTTCACATTTGAAAGTGTAAACATAGCTCACATTTTATTGCTTTTATCATGTGAATGAGATTTGCTTTTATCATGTGAATGAGTTGGAATCTCATTCTGGCATTATCATTTTCACGGCTGGAGATCCACAAGTCCCATCCAAGTACTTGGATCCATGCATGCATCATTTATAGAAGAGAAGACTACAGCTATATACATGGCAGCTTGTGTTGTTGTGCATATTGCAAATCTATATGGGACAGCTACGTTTGGTTTTGGAAGGACCAAACAAAACAAGATAATAAGTATGCAGATGGACGAATAAATTTAAAAGTACGTAAGACTTTGCAAGATAATAATTAAGTGTTAAATAATGCAAAGGGCAGATTAAAAATACAAGTCTCTTCGGAGTTCGGAGATATCTCATAAAATTAGAACGATAGAGAAAATGTTAGAATAACATGCATGAGAAAAATTACAAACATAAAAACAGAAAGCTATTAACTTTGCCAAGAGACCAATAAGATCGGAAGAAATCAAGTGGGAGTTAAGGTTGCCATTCCAGTTGTAGGATCAAATTGTATGTGATGACCGATGAGACCCCAAAAGTAAGTTGTGGTGGTAGTTGTGGTCACTCTCTTTTTTAGGAGGAGAGCTTTTGTAGCAGTTATGATTTACCGCTCAACCACAGATCTTAAAGCGACAATTGTTGACCAAATTTGAGGTGGTGATGTTGTGGTTTGTGTGCTTGGCAATGATTATGTAGAGGAAGCTCGACGTTTGTTTGAGGTGAATCAGGGCAAGAATTGTTGTCGACGATTGCAAGCTCATCAAAGAGTGATTCGGTCTTTCCTTTGTTGGGTAGTTGTAGTGGTTCAAGGGATTCACAATCATGTTTTCTTGTCGTTGCAAAGTCTTCAAGTGATGGTACAATGTTTACCTCTTGTGTCTTGACGGTGTTAGGTCCGGCTTGTAGGGCTTAGGCCTTGTGTGCTTAACTTTCCTGGTGGTCAGGTGTGGGTCTTCTGTGATTGAGGAATCATACTTTGAAGAGTTTATTTTGTGTTTATCCTTTTCTTTTGTTGTGGTTTAGTTGTTTGTCGCTTGACAAAGGACTATGAGGACATCTTCGTGATATCTCATAGCAGGGCTTCTTTGCCGAATGAGCGTCATCTTTTGCAAGTTCATTACAAAGTGATGCAAAATTTTGTCCTGGTGAACATTATCTTTCCGTTTGATTAGATGTGGTTATATGGATAGGTTTGGAATTGTATTTCTGCTACGTTTATAATCATGAAATGGTATTCCTAAGGAATGAGTTCTTCGTCTTATTCAATTAATGAAATACTTGTTACACCTAAAAACAATCTTTGGTTAGACAAGTAACCTGGATACTATTCCCTAATAAAATAACATACACTCGCATAATTTATGAAACTTGTGTTGGGGAACCTACTTGTTTCATTACTTATAATTAATGTATTTTTACCATACAAATTAACATCATAATCGGATCTGTTTATTCTCTTTATCATCATCTAAAAATTATATATGCAAAAAATCATTCAATTTGAAAATCGTTTAGCCATCAATGCATGTAAAACCAAACGACGGTCTTGATAACAAGGATTATCCTCATGATGAAACAACCATTTATTTGATGAATATCGATGGCTAAAGATTCTCTAAATTGAGTTATTTTTTGTATACGTGATCTTTAACGGATGATAAAAATAATAAATAGTTCCGATGTTTATATGGAGAGGATACGTTAATTATAAGTAAGAAGAAGAATACAAACATTATCTCATATTTTATCAATCTCAAAAACTTATTTTCTTATTATTCAACACATGCTTCTTTAATTCTCGAAATAAGTAGATGAGAGTCGGAGCGTGAATATGCTGAAAGGCCATGTATATATCTATCATCAGTCCAGGCGTGCCGCTGATGGTGATGATGACATTCCAATGAGTGGCAATCATGAACCTGAATGGCAATCCCTCTCTTTTTTCTCTTTCTTTTTTCTTTTTTCTCTTCTTTTGAACTAGCTAAAAAGCCTAATCTAAATCTAAAAGGCCAAAAGCCCCTTCTCCGAGTGTGTTGTGTTCCTCCCTCCCTCTCTCTCTCTCTCTCTCAAATTAATCATCATCCGGTGTGGTGAGTCGCTGACCGAGTGAAGAGTAGGTCCTACAAGTAGAATCTGGTTATCACTCGCATCATTAATCCCACTTAGCTTTGGATAGATTATCATCTTGCCAACTGTTACATGGCATAATGACTTATATAATATGAATATATAGTCATGTTTACGTTCTATGTCAATAATACAAGAGCATTTGTTAATTTTTTTTTATGTATTTTTGTATTATTGATAATAAACGTCATTGTAATAGTGTACTCGTGACTGTTACATGGCAAAATGACTTGTATAATATGAGTATATAGTCAGGGTTGCGTTCTATGCCAATAATATAAGAACATGTGTTAATTTTTCTTCATATATTTTCGTATTATTTATAATAAACATCACCGTAATAGTATACTCGTGTCATCTCTTGTCCTACTTAATGAATATCATTTTTATCTTAATTAATCAGCATGCAGCTCTAGCCTTTGTTTATTTTACTTAATTGCCCATCCCCAAACTGCATGGTATTTAAGCATATATATATATAAGGAAACTTTAACGAAAAGCTTCCGGTACTATTAACTTTAATGAAAAATCACATTTTTACACTAAAAAGTCAATCATGGTATTATTCACTTTACCCTTTATTTTGTCTTAAAACTCAAAGTTTTCAAACTATTTTTATTAGTTTTCTTTATATATAATGATCATCAGCTACTTACTAGTTTGACCTAATACTTTTCTTAATTTTATACGGTACCTTAGTTAATCTATTAATTTCATTTTAATTATCTTCCTCCTTCTACCTATCTGGATCCCTATCAGTCACGGCAATAGGTGAAAAAAAAACCCCACTAAGAAAATCTGACTGACTGACTCTCAGATTGATTAGGGAGGGGGCTGCTTGGTTTAAACTTCCAGAGTTCGAATCTGCTGTGCCCTGCCAGCATTATGCTGGTGACAGCAGAAAAACAAATTAAGCTTACAAGGTTCCTTTATTTATTCATTTATTTTTTTGCATTTCAGGTTCCTTTTTGCTTAACAGTGAACAAAGTAAAGGGCAGAAACAAGCAACCAATAAATAGCCAAATTATTGGAACTATTTACATTATCAGCAAAATATCACCAAAGAAGCAAGTTAATTTGCAACAACCTAATAATTGTATAAAAACATATCTTGAGGTATTATATTTGAGCCTCTCTAATATTGTGGATAAAAAAGAAGGCGATAATGTCTATAGCATTATGATCCATTTGTATTTATCTTTACTAGTAAGTACAAGTTTTAGATTCGGCACTTATAGATGACAAGTTCATTAATACTAGTCGTTCAAATTCTCCACTTCTTAGTATAGATATTATTGTTTTAAAAAGTGGCACTTAAGATGGTAGAATTACTATCGTAAACGTCTATCTCTTTAAATTATACATATCTTATCGGGTAATGCTAGGAAGATCATTCATTTAAACTATATTTTATAAACTATATGACATGATTGCTTATTATTAAATTATTACTGAAGTATTGATTAAGATGCTTACTACTTATTGGTGACACATCATGTAGTTTACAAATTTAGTTTAAAATATTAGTCTACCTAGCATAATTCATATCTCAAAAATGCATGTATACATATCAATCATTAACAAACCGGCCAACTATTCAAAGGATGCAAAGTAGTACTATAAATGAATTGATTTTCTCTGCGTTGTTGTTCTTCTAACTTTTTGAAAGGTATAGACCTATACCACTAATTGGCTAAGTTGTCATCTTTTTGCAAAGATAGCTCAAAAATGAAAGACTTCTCATCCTTGTTAATTTTATTTGAACTTACTTCCAAAGATGGGTAACTAATCATAGGCTTATACATATACATGACGACTGAAGTATATTGTACGTTATTGGTAATTTGGTATGCAAGCGTTTTCATCCAAAATATATATAACGTTACAATTTTTTTTGGTCGAATAACGTTACAACTACTATTAGATGTAAAAGAAGATAAAAGACGCATGCAGAATATATGCAACGTTACAACTACTTACATGCAAAAAAATGATAAAAGACGCATGCAATATTAAGTGCAATGCAATTCAACTTGTGATCGATCACTTTGCCATGTCTAGCCAAAAGGAGCCTTTGCTTTAAGTGAAAGTCTTGACCTTTACTTTTGCACAGAAAATTAAGCTGCGTGCAGAAAGTTGGTTAACCCATACCCATCCTAGGAGAAAATGAGTTCCACTCGTAAAAAGTACATATGATATCATATATATATAGCCTGCAGTTTGCAAAATATGAACTATGATGTTGTGAGTTCCTCAAAATCTAGTGAAAGATAATGTACAATATATATATAGGTTATGATCTGATGACGCTAATATTTTTAACATATTTTAACATCCATTTTGTAAAACCTACTTCATAATTTTTTTTAACGATTTAAACCGTTTATATTTTAAATCTTAAGTACTGGTCAACATGTTTAAATCTAATAACCTAAAGATAAATTTTTAAACTTGTGTCTAAAATATAGCCCCATGTTATCACCCAATCACCTAACTGTCCATATTCGACTTCTGTCGTCATGTACGTACCCATGCAAAATCATGAAAGTTCTAGATATGCATTGCATTATAGTTAACTGACATAATCATTTACTAAATGAGCTGATAATATATATAACTGCATCGTTAATTTCTCTTAGGCTGTGTTAGCTTCATCGAATCAGCACTGACAGTGTGCACCCTCTAACTTACGGCAACAAGTGGATATACAACAACAATGTTATTTAGGCACATATTGACTAACGCTTGTGAGTCTTACGTTATGTTAAGAATAAATTTCACATTGATGAGAGAATAGACATTGCATGTGCTTATAAAGTAGTTGAGTTACTCTCTATATTGCCAATTAGTTTCATGGTAGAACATCAATTTTTTTTATGATATCAGAGCAGCAGGTTGTCTCATGTGCTAAATATAGCCCCATGCATCAATTCTCATGTATATCACCCAATCACCACACTGTTCATATTCATATACGTACCTATGCAAAATCATGAAAGTTATCGATATGTGTGACATCCCACATCGTCCAAGGGAGTGATCCTTATATGTATATTCTCATCCTTACCTAGCACGAGGCCTTTTGGGAGCTCACTGGCTTCGGGTTCCATCGAAACTCCGAAGTTAAGCGAGTAGCGTGCGAGAGCATTCCCAGAATGGGTGATCCATTGGAAAGTTCTCGTGTGAGTTCCCAGAAACAAAACAGTGAGGGCATGATCGGGGCCTAAAGTGAATAATATCGTGCTACGGTAGTGGAGCAGGCCCGAAAAGTGGTCCCCCCAGACCGAGATGTGACATATGCATGCATTGTAGTTAACTGAGACAATCATGTACTAAATGAGCTGATAATATATATAACTGCAGTGTTAATTTCTCTAAGGCTGTGTTAGCTTCATCGAATCAGCACTGTCAGTGTGCACTCTCTAATACGGCCACAAGTGGATATACAACAACAATGTTATTTAGGACGTATATGAGTCCTACATTACGTTGAGAATGAATTTCACATTGATGAGAGACTGGACATTGCATGTGCTTATAAAATAGTTGGGTTACTCTTTATGTTATCAATTTTTTTTTACGGTGGAACATCAACTTTCTTTATAGTTTTAGAATAGGTTGTGTTATGTATGAAGTCCAATGGTCACACACGCTCCACGTCACTCGAGTTATGTTGTCTACATGTTAAGCTTGAAAATTCACCACACATAAGAGGACGTGTTGAGAATAAATTTTACAATATTTAGAGGAAGGAATTTACATGCATTTATAAAATAGTTAAACTATTATATATATTGTCAATTAATTTTGGGAATTGTTATTAACACTCCAAAAATCTCATTCTACACTCCTCGTAAGTGTATTTTTCTTTCTAATTATAGAAAGTTTGGAGTGTTAAATGAGATTTTTAGAGTGCTAATAACAATTCCCTTAATTTTATTGTAAAACTTTAACATTTTCCACATTAATAGTACTTCCCATCTCTAAAAACTATAAATCGTGATTAGATTTTAATGTAACACGTCGCACCGCGGTATATTCAATTTATCTCTCAATCAAAAGAATGAATGGTAAACCATTAGTCTAAAATTTTGACTTACGAGGCAGCGGCTCCTAAAAACCCTTAATAAAATAGGCTCGACTACGATGCTACGTCTCGTTAAACATCATCTTTTATAATATCATATGGATTGGTGCTAATTAGCATTAGTCACTCGCGGGGTCACTGGGGTTTGTTGGTAGTTGGTTCGACCCATTAAAATCCACAGCGACCGCACTGACCCACTGATGTGTCTTGCGGTGAAATTACCTGGCACCATCTAGAAGCCTACGCACAAGGAATGTGGGTTTATTGCCACATCACCTAATTTAATGGGTTTATTGCCATATCACCTAATTTGAGTTAGGCTATGCAGTAAATTCATCCTAATAATTTGATATGACGGCTGTCAATCGTAGAAATTAAATTAAGATAGTGCTATTTATATATTTCAAACATTTTTCTTAAATTCATGTTCTCATATCGGATGAATTGAAAAATATTAATGAATAAAAATTAACAACGATGTGTGGAAAATAAAAAATGTTTGTGTGGATATCGGTAAAGGTGGCAAATCAACCATAGGGTTGTGAGTGGATACATGTTAAGAGGCATTTAATTTAATATCACTTCAATACAGACGTGAGATTGGTATTTGACCTAATGGTGACGATGATGTAAGTTGAAATCAAACTAAATAAATTTTAACGAGTACAAATTAACAACTCAATATGTTAATTTACCCCTTTAAACACCACTACCCTAATTTTTTTATTTTTTATTTTTGGTATACTCACCACTAAATTTAAAACCTGAGTACAAATACAGAAAATAACATGAGACCGTAATCCCAGTGGCGACCGCAAAAAAGTCAAACTAGTTAAAACATCTTTGGACCCATAGAAGTTCGTATCATTTTGGGATCTCAAACTACCCCACCCGAAATAATAAGGTGCACTTTTTGGTGGGCATTTTATTTTATTTTTTTTTAAATTTGTTTATAATTGTTGCCTTTGTCTTGTGTTGAACTGAAATAGTTTTGTTTAGTATAATAGTATGGACCAAAAAATAATTTAAAATGAACGGCAATAATGCTGAACAAACTTACTATTTCTAAAACTTTTAACCATAACGGGATGGTCTGGTGATTGGAGACAAATTTCAGGCCTATATTCCATACGGCATGTTCTGAGTTCGATTTCTGACGTTGAAAAATCACACGATAGTGGGCATGAGGAGGTTGAAATGCTTCTATGAGTCTTCCAGACTCTTGAAAAGATAAACCGCCACCAACATCTAGTCTGTTTGAAAAATAAAAAAAAATAAAAACTTTAGAGTATTGCTTGGCATAAATCAGAATGTGTGTGAAGCTAAATTATATAAATGTTATATGTTTCTGTAAAAGTAAAATGAATGCTAATATTATTGGAACAACTTTGAGTATTTCTCGAGTCCTTACTCACAATTAGCTCAATAAATATATAAATAAAAAGCGATTTTTGAACTTTTATTTTCTTCTTTGCATTCACTTGTATTATCTAGCATTTAGATATCAAGAAACCCAAAAAAGGAGTATAAAAAGAGAAAACAAAGTGCATGTGAAAACCACTGCTAATAATCATGAAAAACTACCCATTCCAAAATTTCAACAATAAAATTATTTTTCGTAAAGTCATTAAAAGCATCAATTAAAAAAAAAAAAAAAGTTGAGATACACAGATCAGCAAAGTGTCGAATGGGAGTTGAAACAGGGGTGACTCTATCTAATTTTATTTATTTATTCCTTAAAATAAGAAACAAAGTGCCTGACGGGACAAGCTTATCTCATTTTTCAAAGTATTGAGAGACATAAAAGTCAACACAAAAAATACCATGATATTGAGACCAAAATTTCTTACTATTTTAAGGAGTTTATTACATTATAGAGTAATATTTTAGACTGTCAGTCGTTCTTATTAATACGCAATTCGTAAATTTCTACATAGTTCATATTGATAACAGCTGAGAAATAAGTGTCACAAATAAATCTTTTGATTTGATATTGTGGGCATGCCATACGTCTTTATCGCTTAACAACCACACTCAATCCCAAGGCCATATATCATAGGTCTGCGTAAGATTTTGCGCACTTTCACACTAACAAGAAGAAAATTATGTTCACACTTCTAGTCCACCACTTTGGCTTGTCTCTCTTCCAAAACGGACTTAATTCCAGCTCACAAATCAACCATCTCATCTCATCCTTACGTAATCACTAAATCAAACCTCTCTATCGACCTAAATCCACTCCTTGTCAACGTATTTTCAACTTACCAAAACAGCCACGTCCCAATAAGGAGAATGACTAAAATAAACTAAATTTACTGTCATGTAATGTTTTTATTCAATAATATAATGTTATATGTTAATTTTTATATAAGAATCGAATTGTTACAGTTACAATACATCAATTTAAGTGATCATTTATCACAATAATAAAAATATATTAACCATTGCGTGACGATGTGGATACACATTCTATCGATGATTAATCTAACATTTAATCTAATAAAATCAATTATTTGACAAAAAAATTCAATAAATCAGTTTTATGTAATTAGTGATATGAATCCCTGTCGTACTTGCTTAAAAATCATTGAGATGCTCCGACAAACCAACCGAAAGCAAGGGCAAATTCGTAAATGAGACCGGTAATTTTCTTATTGCCGTGGTGTCCTTGATTTCGCTGCCCCTTGAAGATGGTGTGACTTGTGAGAGTCTGAGAGATAAAGAAAGAGTGGAAGAACCTGCCCTAAAACCGTGTTCAAATCATTCTGAATTTTTTTTCAAAAACATAAATGGTACATCACGTGTTTTTATATAAGCAGTGAAAAATTTTATTTTTTAAGTTATTAACATTTTACCATACACGTTTCACCACTATTGATGTAGTGATATGTGGTGTGTGTTTCATGATAAATTTTTAGTTGTGACAGGAACACGGGTTGTATACCATGTGTTTTTATGTAAGTGATGAAAAATTTTATTTTTTAAATTATTAATTTTTTAACACAGATATCCTACCATTTATATAACGATACGTGATGTACTACCTATGACGGTTACAATGAAAAATCTCACCCACACTCAAAAATATCTCAGTCACTGAAACTAAATTAATACACGTGTCATCATACAGGCGAAAGCCAATACAAGCAGCGAAGGGAAGGAAACGTTATATTTTTTTGTAGTTATAAATACACTTTCTCACTCTTTTCTCTCAGTCCTCTCTCTCTCCTCGCTTTCTGTCTCCAACAAACAAATACAGAGAGCACAGAACGATAAACGCGCCTACGCAGTTACAGAGGAGTGGTCGTCTCCGTCTTCCTCCGCATTATTCGCTGCGTTTTGGACTCTTCCGTACTGGATTGAGGATTGAGGTCGCACGCAGAGGATAATGGCCCTCCGCCGTCCGGGGCTCCTCCTCCCCCTCTCTGTCTTCCAGGCAAGCACTTTTAATTCCTTTTTCCGAATATGTCCATAAAAACTCCGACGGAATTTCTTGCTCGTTTCCCGACTTTCCAACTTTTTTTTTTTCCTGAGGACCACGAAAAGATGAAGAAACGGAAAAAGAATTTGAGCTTTTTTCTCGATTTGTTTTTTTTTTTTTTTCCCAAGTTTTTCTTACAGTTTTCTCAGTAACCAAACAGAATTTTCACTTCAAAATTGAATTGAATTGAATTAGTTGAGGCGCGTTCGACTTCGTTTCGAGTATAATTAACAACATTTTCACTTTGCTTACTTTCACTGATGCAAGTGTTGTTTATGCAGGTGTTATTTATTCTGGGCGTAGCATATGCTGCTCAGACCTCCGTGACGTCTAATGCTACGGTGGCGGGGTGAGGCGGCTTCCTTGACATTTTACATGCACAAGATATCAACTTTATTTTTCGTATTAGCAAACTTCCGAGGCTTCATTGTTATTTAATTTAGTTACTTCTACTTAATTTTGGCACTTCATGATGCATATGGTGTGTTTTAGTTAAATTTCACTAAAATATTGATAATAATAATAAAATAAATGGTGACTGGAAGTTAGTTTTAAATTAGCTGTTTTTAAATCGCTCCTGGTCTGAATTATGTCCTGCTCATGTGGTGTTTCTATGATGGTTGTTCAATTAACTATCTTTAGTTCTGGGAATCGTAATTTTAATTTCCTGGATTAATTATCCGATGAATAAAAAATAGTATGACGATTGAACTCGAGGTTTCTTGAATTTGTTCTTCACTTTATTTTTCTTGTTGTCTAGGGAAAGACATTCGGAAGGGTATTGCGCAATGTATGGCATTTGCGGGCAACGTAGTGATGGAAAGTACATAAACTGCCCTTTCGGTACCCCATCCGTTAAGGTAGAAGCAGTCACTCTTTTATCAGTAAAAGTGCTGATAAAAATGTAGCTTTAAGTCCTCCTTGCTTCTTATTCCATCATAATGTGTGTGTTTAAGATTTTTAATTAACCCAAATATCGCATATTTTATGTGTTCCAGCCGGATGATTTACTTTCGTCCAAGGTCCAAAGTCTCTGTCCAACAATTACTGGGAATGTTTGTTGTACAGAAGCTCAATTTGACACACTACGGGCACAGGTCCAGCAAGTAAGTATATTTTTCTGTTCAGAGTTGGTCGTAATCCCTCTCTGCTAAGAAACTAGGTTATTCATTTTTCTCTCCATAATCTTTTCACCCTCACCCCACAATATATAATTAGTATTCTTTTAACTTGTGTTTTATTTTTTGCAGGCGATTCCCTTTCTTGTAGGTTGTCCGGCATGCTTAAGAAACTTTTTGAACTTGTTTTGTGAGCTTACGTGCTCTCCAAATCAGAGTTTATTTATCAATGTGACTTCTGTAGCCAAGGTCAGAAAACCCTCTTCGTATTTTACTGTTCCATATTGAAATATTTTATGCTCCCTTCATCCTGCAGTACAATCTTATGATTTATTAATTATACAAATAAGAAGGCTATATATGATCTCAAGCACAACAAGAGACATTGATTCATGCTTTTACAAAATTTCTTGCCAATCGAGATGTGTTTAAATCTCTTGGCTTGCCGAAGCGACCTAGTGCAGTAGATTGTTTTTTGTGATGTATGATGTCTGTATAGAATATTAGAATTATATCTAACATGCCAATATGGTATCAATTGGTCTCTATGTAGTCTTATAACTGTTGCATCAACTAAAAATAGAAATGAAAGCTCTGAGTTATATGGTAAAAGGATTATGTCCCAGAAATCGTTTGACATTCATCCTTATGTTTAATTTACTTGATAGTTTGGGACATGAACATTTTGAGTTTCATTTAGTTGATGAAAAATGGGAAAAGGAAGCAGATAATTCTTTTATTACTTGAGCATGTTGTTACCCACTTGATTCGTTGATTAAAGTTTGAATTTTGCAAGGATTTAGTCTTTTACTTGGAAATAATTTTGTTTTTTAAATTTATTTTTTATCGAATAGAGAATATGATTATGTCTTCTTAGAGAGAGACAATACTTAATGAAGCTTATTCCGTATTCAGGTTAACAGAAACATGACTGTCGATGGGATTGAATATTATATAACTGATGACTTTGGTGAAGGGTTATTTAACTCCTGCAAGGATGTCAAGTTCGGTACCATGAATTCTCGAGCTATAGAATTTATTGGTGCTGGTGCTAAAAATTTTAAAGGTAAGTTTATTCTTTTGAAATTGCAAATTAGGTCTCTCTCTCTCTCTCTCTCTCACTCTCCATCTCTCCTTATCTCTCTCTCTCACGTACACACAGACAGACAAATGTACACTACATGGATTTTACCCTTAAGTGGGGCATGATAATAGAAAGATAAGCATATCAAAATGGCATATATTAATCAAGTGACGTGGCTACTTTTGCGATAGCTGATAAGATCTAACTGTGGAAATAACGCTTCACTATTTAGTTTATCATGAAACGTGGGTCTTTTAGCCTCTTGCTTTTGCTGGTAGTGGGAATTGATTGACCATTGGATACTTAATTGGCAGAGACAAGGCATCTCTGAGTGATGTTCCTTGTTCTATAGAATTCCAAGAACATCTCTTTGTTTACCTTATGCAATTGAGGCCTACATTTTTGCTCTAAGGTCAAGTGCTTGTATGCCTGGCCTTAGTTTGTGCTGTTTAATAACTAGCTGTGCTTTTACTGTTGGTTATGGCAGACTGGTTTGCTTTTATCGGCAGACAAGCACCTCCTAGTATGCCAGGTTCTCCATATGCCATTAGATTCCCTTCAAGTGTTACTGAGTCATCTGGGATGAAACCTATGAATGTATCTACTTATTCATGCGGTGATAATTCACTGGGCTGTTCCTGTGGTGATTGCCCTTCAGCTACAGTTTGTTCTAACACAGTTTCTCCAGTTTCCCGAAAAGGAGGTTCATGTTCAGTGAGAATTGGATCGATTAAGGTGAGAGAGCATGGTTTAGGATATTTTAAGCTTTTGGCTCTCACATGAATTAGCTTGGTCATATCGGATGAATATTTCATGTAGGCATGTCAGGAACTATACTCTTTGTTCATACGCTTTACTTCTGTGACAACTGCAGGCTAAATGTATTGACCTTGCTGTTGCTGTTCTATATATTGCACTGGTTTCTGTGTTTTTTGGGTGGGTTTTGTTTCATCGGACTAGAAAAACCAAGCCAGCTTCTGGGACAAAACCATGGTGGAGTGCAATGGATGATGGCGAAGTTCATTCTAACAGGGAGAAGAATGAGAACCCTCCGATGCAGGTGGAAACCAATTTCTTTTTTTCTTTTCGTGATATACATATGTAATACACGCATATATTAATAGTTTACTTATTCATGTGTTGATCTGAAATTTATATCATTTTTGTCTTCCGTGTTTACATGTTTAAATCTGCTTTTTGGTTTTTTCATTTGACAGTTTGTGTGCATTCTATCATACATACGCCATATATTTCTGCTACTTTTAGCTAGCTGTCTGTTTCATCTATCTGCGAAGCTTTATGGATCATATATGTCATTCCTGACCTCACCTGCCCCATTCCTCGATTTATGTTTTGTTTTGTTTTCCTTGCTATGTTGTCATTTTCATATTCGTTGCAAATTCTCCTGTTAATAATGAATTTATTATTTATATCATGTCAGATTACCAATCTACATTGATGAACTAAGCACATAAAAGCGGGGATATGCTTAGGATTTTTTTTTTTTTTTTTTTTTTAGTTAATTTCTTCATTTTCTAACAAAGGATGAATTCTCACTGGATTTTTTTCTATCACCTCTTCTTCTAGTATAGTCTTCCTCGTTAGCTTTCAGTAGTATAAACGCTTGATATATTTTCTGTATTGTGCCCCAATTATTTTACTGTTATATTCTTTAGTTTACTGAGACTGCTCTCTAGTTGACATATGCTTATAGAATTTTTCTTTGCTTCTATATAGCAAAGTTCTTTGCCATAAAAACTGTCCCTGTAATATGTCGCTTTCTACCAGTATTGTCTTCCTCTTTAGCTTTTGGTTAACTCGCTTCATGAAATTGCTTTGTGTTTCTGGTGTGCTCAACTTATATCACTGCCATCTCGAGTCTGTAAGCATATATTTCACTAAAATTGTTGGTCATAGGTATTTGAAGATGCTCCTCACGTTAGAAATGATGTCCAACTTTCAATTGTGCAAGGATACATTTCAAAATTTTTCAGGTGATTGCTATCCCTTGCAGAGTGATTGCTCCATGTCAAACTTTTCTGTCAGTGACTCAGTTAAGGCAGAATTATTTTCTTAAATTATTACATTTTGATGTACAGGAGATATGGAACATGGGTTGCTAGGAATCCAATTATGGTGTTGTGCTCATCATTGGCTGTAGTTCTTCTGCTTTGTTTGGGTCTTATCCGTTTCAAGGTGGAAACAAGGCCTGAAAAGGTTCGGTTCGGTACTTGAATAGTCTTTTTAAGTTAAATAATTTATACTTAAAAAAAATGTGAATGTGATCGGTTGCACTATTTTGAATGAAATGAGTTCTAGTGCTCTCAGTTATTTTACAAAATTTTCTTTTTCTCGTTTTTGGCCTTTGGAACCATGACTGTTTTTTATACAATGGAACGTGTGCCTAGATAACTCATGAGGTTCATCAATTTCAAATCTTGTGAAGTTAGTATTCAACCCACTGTTTATTCACAATTATACTCTCTCCCCTCTGAACCTTGACGTGGGTTCTTTTGTGGGCGTTTAGCATTTAAACAACTATTGTATGCATGCCACATTTTTTTATGTCACTAGATATATACGTTTTACATTTTAATTTGTTATGGCCAGAGCATTCTATGTTATTGTTGGAGTTGTACCATTCTGTTCAACTTAAGTTGTGTAATGTTGCAGCTGTGGGTAGGGCCTGGGAGTAAAGCAGCAGAAGAGAAGCAATTTTTTGATAGCCACCTAGCCCCTTTCTACAGAATTGAGCAGGTACTACATTGTTACACACTCTGTTTTTGGTGAACCATTTTTCATCTTATGAGGTGTTACACTTTACGCGATGCAATGAGGTTACCTTTCCAAGGTAGCAGAACTGGGAAGTAAAAAAGGTTAAAAAGCATAGAGCCAACAGACATATATTGGAAATGAGTTGCCTTTCCTTTTTATCTGGACATTATGTATCATCATCACTCTGTTGTTGGTATGAGAAGCCTGCTGTAGTATAGGGTGAAGTTGTATTTACAACTCAACTCCTTTAGCTTTCAACTTGCAGAGAAACTTATGTCACACCTTGTGTTTTTTTTTGCAGCTAATATTAGCAACAATTCCAGAGGGTAAGCATGGTAACTCACCTAGTATTGTGACAGAGGACAATATTAAGTTACTTTTTGAGATACAGAAGAAGGTATTTATCCTTCCAGACTGTAGTGTTACTTTTCAGAATTTAAGTATTTATCTTATAAGATTGGATGGGCTATACGAGACTAGAAATGTTCTTGGTTTTGATATGTACTCCAATTGATTTTTTGTTCTGTCTGTTTTTTCTGCATTGACGTGTGGTAAAAGAATACTTCTTTATACAACATTACTCATCCTTGACAGGTTGATGGAATTAAAGCAGATTATTCTGGATCCGTGGTATCTCTTGCTGATATTTGCATGAAGCCAATGGACAAAGATTGCGCCACTCAAAGTGTCCTACAGGTACAACTCTTTTTGATGGCCTACATTTAGTTGATGCATTCTGGGTGACCATATGGTAAACGAAACTTGTGATTTTTTGTTCGTTTAGCTTATACTTATTTTCGCACTTTTTACATGTTCGTAATCATTCTGAATGTGATACGAGTTCTTGAAGCCGGTACCTAAATGTATAACTTGCACTGACAGTGTGTTGGTTTTTTTTTAAGGTGTTAAACCACAATTTCTTCATATTCCAAAAAAAATTATTGCATTGTGGCTAGATATTTTTAAAATTATTTAACAGTTTCTCTCTTCGTTCCAGTACTTCAAAATGGATCCTGCAAATTATGATGGTTATGGTGGGGTTGAACACCTAAAGTATTGTTTTGAGGTATATTCTTATAATTTCCATCTACAACTTATCTGAAGTGTAAATCTAGTTTATTGTCTAATGAGATTCATGATCCAGGGTCCATCATATGTGCATCTTATAGTAGTATGCTTGATCACTATTTTATAGGTATGTTATTTTTAGAATATCAGGGTTGGTAACACAAAACAATATTGTTTTTATTAATTTTTATTTAAGGCTGATGGATAAAACTAATATCTCTGTTGCTCATCACACTGCTTGATCTATATTATTATTATGTGCTTCTATTTTCTGCTCAATTTCTCAAATAATGAGAACATAGAGATCTGTCCATATTTTCTCTTTTTTGCCTTCGAGATAAGCCGTAGTCATCTGGTCCAATGACCAAACTCACATTTTAATATACTTACATCTCTCCAGCTTGTTCTATAATTGATTTTCTTGCTTTTTTTACCATTCCAAATTTCTCAAAGAACATGGCAATACTGTTACGGAAAGTAGACCTATTAACATTTGTGTTTTGTGTTATTGAAGCACTATTCATCTGCTGACACATGTATGAGTGCATTTAAAGGTCCTCTTGATCCTAGCACAGCATTAGGAGGCTTCTCTGGGAAAAACTACTCTGAGGTAACGATTTTTCTGTTTTTTCATGAACAAATTCAATTTTTTTTTCACCTTTTTAAGTTGATAAGAAAATCGAATTCCTTGAGTATTTATTGACCATTATGATTCTCTTCAATGCAGGCATCAGCATTTCTTGTAACTTATCCTGTAAACAATGCTCTTAGTAATGATGGGAATGAAACTCAAAGAGCAGTGGCATGGGAGAAAGCCTTTATTGAGCTTGCAAAGGTTTACTCTTTGTCTAGCATAATTCTTGTAATTGTTTACTTTTTGCATTCTTGTTCGTGTTACCATCCTGTCCCGAATGAAAGTAGACATATTTCTCTCATAACCGTTTATTGTTTCGTTTTTGTGATAGGATGAATTGTTGCAGATGGTGCAATCTAGAAACTTAACACTTTCTTTTTCATCGGAAAGTTCTGTTGAAGAAGAACTTAAAAGAGAAAGTACAGCAGATGCTATTACAATATTGGTAAGTGGTTTCTCTCTTTCATTTTAGTTGCATGTTTCCTTTTATAATCAAAGCTCAGAATATCTATAATGCATAAGTACTGTACATGATATAGTATGTGTGTTAAATAATTTTTTTTATTCATTTATCATTTGAATCTTTTAAATTACTAATCTATTTATGGTTTCGCATTTCACTGCAGATAAGCTATCTTGTGATGTTTGCTTATATATCTCTTACTTTGGGTGATTCACCTCGTCTATCATCATTTTACATTTCGTCTAAGGTATGTTCTCAACTATTTTAGTTTGTTTCAAGTTACTGGAAAATACTGCCCTATTTGTATGCGTTTGGTTTTCCTCTGATTCAAAATTGAGACATCATTTATGTCACTATAATTGTGCACGTTTGAATTCCAGGTATTGCTTGGTCTCTCTGGGGTTGTGCTTGTCATGCTGTCAGTTCTTGGATCAGTGGGATTTTTCAGTGTTATAGGTGTAAAATCTACCTTAATCATCATGGAAGTTATTCCATTTCTTGTTCTAGCTGTAAGTTCCTCGACATTCTTACATATATTATACATACAATGTATGTCTATATATATACATATATACATATCGCTTGAAAATTTGGTTTGCCAAATTGTTTATATTATATACAATGTATGTCTATATATATATATATATACATATATACATATTGCTTGAAAATTTGGTTTGCCAAATTGTTCATAATGTGTATAGGTTGGGGTAGATAATATGTGTATACTGGTGAATGCTGTCAAACGGCAACCCTTGGAGTTGCCTTTAGAAGGGCGAATAAGCAATGCACTCGTGGAAGTTGGACCATCAATAACACTGGCTAGTCTATCAGAGGTCTTAGCATTTGCAGTTGGAAGTTTTATTCCTATGCCAGCATGCCGCGTGTTCTCCATGTTTGCAGGTTGGAAATTCTGATCCATAATAACTTTTAGATATATGAAATAGTTGTTATATGTTTTTATTGTCTTGCTGTCTGACCTCAGGCCTCCAAACTTACTTTTGCACGTTCTTCTGCAGCACTTGCTGTTCTGCTGGACTTTCTCCTTCAAGTTACTGCATTTGTAGCTTTGATTGTTTTTGATTTTAGGAGAACTGAGGATAAGAGGGTTGATTGTTTCCCATGCATGAAAATTTCATCATATGCTAACTCTGACAAAGGTATCGGAATGTTTTTATAACTTGATTCAGGTTGATGCATTTTCCTTAATGCCAACACTAATTTTCAATCAACCCTACTCTTATTCTCATATTATGTTTTTCTTTTGAATGCTGTTTTATTTAGGTATTGATCAGAAGAATCCTGGTTTATTGACTCGTTATATGAAGGTGATTGCTTTTTTATTACTACAGTAAACGGTCTTACAAAACCATGTGGATGGATCGTAGGGATGATATTGGCAGTTGGAATTACCAATCTACCATGATTTTCATACTTTTCTATGTAGAAGGGCTTAAACCTTTAAGAAATAGAATGTTGGCTTGTCAATAAAAACTTGGGAACTTTAACAAAAAACCACATTTTTTACACTAAAAAGTCAATCCTGGTACTATTCACTTTACCCTTTATTTTGTCCTTATCGTTAAAACTCAAAGTTTTCAAGCCCTTTTCATTAGTTTTCCTTAAAAAGTTTGATGCTATTTTTTCAAAAACTCTGGTAATTCTGTGATGATAGTCATTTGCTTTCTGCTTACCTAATTTCTAACAATGCTGTTTTTTCTCCTTTTTTTGTTTGTTTTACATTTCCAGGAGATCCATGCTCCCATTCTCAGTCTTTGGGGAGTCAAGATAGTTGTCATTTCCATCTTTGTTGCATTTGCATTGGCTAGTATTGTGAGTTTTGATTCTTCCTCCTAACGTATCATATATTTCATATCTGTGAATATCCATTTTACTGTTTGTGGCCACACCTTCCTCAGTTAACTTCTGATTCTTTTGAACTTTATAGGCATTATGCACCAGAATTCAGCCTGGTTTGGAACAAAAGATTGTTCTTCCCCGAGACTCCTATCTTCAGGTCTATAAGTCAGTTGCCTACTTATAAAAATGCGTTTTTGCTATTGATTACTCTGTTCTTTCTTTGAGGTAACACTGTCTTTCATATATTGCCAGGGGTATTTCAATAATGTTTCAGAGTATCTACGAATTGGACCCCCACTATACTTTGTTGTGAAGAACTTCAATTATAGGTATCTTACTGTTATTCATGTTCACTCTTGTTTGATGTATGTAACCAAACTAGCTATGAATGTCTTCTTAGGTCAACATATAAACCATATCGTATAGCAGTCATGAGTTCTTGAGATTGCTGCTGATACTCTACCCAGAAAATCACATATAATCTGATTGAAATGTTCACCTTTCAACAATGTGCTTCAGCATTTCATTTGATTTTCCATCCAAATGCCCAATGGTGGCTATCTATCAGAACTACTATTTCCTTTAGGAATAGGCATCCCATGGACAGTTGGCATGCATACATCTGCATATGAAAGCAACTATTTGTAGTCATAAAAGGAATTTTCTCCATTTAACTTTTCATGCATGCATTTCCGATGTCAATAATTATTATTATTATTATTTATTTATTGCAAACACTTATCTGAATGCTTCTGTTTGCTGAATCTCTGCTTCATTCTGATGTTGCTCTGTCCCTCAGTTCAGAATCAAGACATACGAACCAGTTGTGCTCAATTAGCCAGTGTGATTCAGATTCTCTTTTGAATGAGGTAAAACATTCTTTGTTCTCTTTATAATGGGAAAATTATAAGATTTTGGATGCTGTTTTAGAGCATAAAATGCCCCCTGCATTTTTCTTGTTCACATGCCAGTATTTCCTTGATAATCATACAATAATTAATGTCTCTTGCTAATTCAAGCTGGTTCCTTTCAATCTTACTGCTAATCCAGAGTGATTGATGTGTTAAGCTTAATTCATATTTAGCGTTATTAGTATATTATATGTTAATATTTTCTCAATCTGTAATTATAAAGAGATTAGTACATAATACATTTAATATGATGTGTAATGCTGGAAAGTTCTAGCATTTTAATATCTGAATTGTCTGTTCATTTTCTTATGAATGTGAATTGGTACATATCTCTTTGAGCTTTTATTCTTTAACTCGGCTATTAAATTTTCCATGTCCTTCATTCTTTTGCCTATGGTTCCTTCTTTGATCAACCAATACGTGTCAGGGTTTTGGTATCCGTTATGTTTGATTGCCCCTTAGTTTCTGTTTTGGTATGTGTGTGTGAATTTGTGAGTTGTCCTTCTGCATCTGCAGAAATGCTAGACCATCCTTAATTTCAGAATTTATGTGTTTGATTTGTCCGTTTGTATGTATGTATTTGAATCATTTGTTTGTTTTTCTATGTCTAAATTTGAATTGTCCTTTTCTTTGTGTTGATTGTCCTTTTGTTTCCACAGATTGCAAGAGCATCCTTAAATCCAGAATCAAGTTACATTGCTAAGCCTGCTGCTTCATGGCTTGATGATTTTCTTGTGTGGATATCTCCAGAAGCATTTGGGTGCTGTCGGAAGTTTACAGATGGGACTTACTGCCCTCCTGATGATCAGGTGACAGTACATTTTTCTTAGTATGATTGTTAGTATGCTTATGGAAGCGTGGTCTGATGTTTGGAATTTGTTTTACATTCAAAATTGTTGAATTGTCTTCAGTTTTGGAATTTCTTTTATATGCAAAAGAGAATTTATGATAATGATGCTTTTCTTGTCCGCTTATAAATCTGTTAAGAGCACAAATCATCTCGTTTTTGTTTTGCTTGCAATCCCCTTGATACTAAATTTAAGTTTCTCTCTTTCCACTTTTCCAGCCACCTTGCTGCTCTCCCAGTGATAGTTCCTGTAGCCTTGGTGGAGTGTGCAAAGACTGTACTACGGTAATATACACATGGCATGACAGAAATATTTTAACTGAATTTCTTTGTTTATAAGGGAACACATCCATTCTCATTTTCAATTTTGTTGTTGTCAGTGCTTTCGTCATTCAGATCTTCACAATGACCGTCCCTCTACCACACAATTTAAAGAAAAACTTCCATGGTTCCTCAATGCTCTACCCTCTAATGATTGTGCTAAAGGTGGCCATGGAGCTTACACTAGCAGTGTGGAATTCAAAGGTTTGTTGATGGAATATTGTGCCTTTATGATGACTTCTCTTTCCAAACTGCTTATCTGCTTTCAGGTTAAACTTCCATTAGATGTAGCTTTTTATTTGAATTTACATTTTAACATGTTAATCATATTTTTGTTATCAGGCAATGAAAGTGGCACTATTCAAGCATCATCATTTCGTACATATCATACTCCTCTCAACAAGCAGGTATCTCATCCTGTGATCAATCAAAAAAGATTACCACTTCCCGTCTTTTCTAGGTTTCAACACTAAAGTAAGCCCCATAACTTGAATATCTACAAATTTATGTTAGGTTGACTACGTAAATTCAATGAGAGCTGCTCGGGAGCTCAGTTCTAGACTTTCTGATTCTTTGAAGGTAAAAATTTGAAGGCTACTTGCTAAGTCAATTGATTTATTTACAGTACAACTTTAATATTATAAAGCTACACCAAAATCTGTATTGTAAATAAGTAGAAAACATAGCTCAAAACGGAATTGTGGTGAAGCAACCCTATATGAAAACTATGCAAAAGGATGACTCCTATACTTTACTTTGTTTTTGTTTTTGATACAAGCAAATATTCTAGATTTTTTAAGCAATATTCTAGTTTAAAGTTTAAACTAATCTAAATTGTGGGGAGGGAGATTCGAACTTGAGTGCATAGGGGGTGGCACATCTGTTCTAGCCAATGTGGTTGTGCCCACATCTGCAAACGACTCGGTGTCTATTATGCCGACATCACAACCCATGCAAATGGGAAAAGGGTTAATGTCCATTGGTTCATTTGATTCATTTGACAATAGACCCCAAATTCTACATTTAGATTGAGTACAACAGTCTTGTGTCGCCCCTTTCCATAAGCCACTGCTTCATAATTTCATTATTTATTCACACTGGGACAGTTAAACTATAATAAGTTAGCTTGATTCACTAATGCGTTGCTCGTGGTATACCTGTGGAACTGATATTTATTTTCTGGTGCAGATTGAGATATTCCCATATTCAGTTTACTATATGTTCTTTGAGCAATACCTTGATATTTGGAGAACGGCACTGATCAACCTTTCTATAGCCATTGGTTAGTTTTTTTTATAGCTTTGAATACTATATCTTAGTGGGGAAAAAATTCATAAAATTCAAATTTCACCTCTCTGGAACTCGGATTTTAATTTTAGCTTGTATCTATCTACTATAGATATGCATATGGTAGATTTGTGGTTTCATTTAGTAAAAGGATTAATCTGGATATATTGTTGGTGTACCAGCTGCTGTGTTTATTGTTTGTTTAGCTATCACATGCAGGTCAGTATTCATATTCTTAGCCTCGTTTAATTCTTGTAATTGTGTGCAAGGTTACTCGTTGTGTTCATCTTCCTTAGCAAATAAATTTGCAAAGAGGTGTTTATAATGATACATTGATGCTTCCTTCAAATTTGTTTTGTAGTATATGGAGTTCAGCTATTATTCTGTTGGTGTTGGCAATGATTTTAGTGGATCTCATGGTGATCTTTCTTCGTTAAAATTTCTCTTTTGAAACAAAATAATACCTCCTATTAGTGGTCACATTTGCTCACTGGATAACATTCTACAGGGTGTGATGGCAATTCTGAACATCCAATTAAATGCAGTCTCTGTTGTGAATCTTGTAATGGCAGTGGGCATTTCGGTTGAGTTTTGTGTGCATATGACACATGCTTTCTCGGTCAGTGTCAAACTCTTAAACATTATCTTTAGTTATTTACTTTTGCCTTCTCTTTCTCGCTATTGTTAGTTTTTGTGATGCCTAAAGTCCCTTCAAATCTTGGGGTATTTTGATTTTGGCTTCACAGAACAGAATCAAAGTTATCATTGGCGACAACACGCTACCTTTTTTCTTCTGAAGTGTATAATTAACATTTGTTGTGCAGGTTAGCACAGGAGATAAAGACCAGCGCACCAAGGAGGCTCTGGCTACCATGGGTGCCTCTGTATTCAGGTACTTGGCCCAATTCCAACCCTTCTTCGTAAGAAAGGGAGAAACTCCTACTTTGTTTTGTTCCATCTCCGAGCATCTTCTGCGATTGATCATTCTTTGCCAAATAGCTAGTCTCAAGTGCAGTGCCAATAGGATTTTGTGTGATAAATTTTATCCGATCTAAGCTTACATTTCCATTCTCTCTTGACATTCTTTTGCAGTGGAATCACATTAACAAAGTTAGTTGGGGTTATTGTACTTTGTTTCTCGAGGACGGAAATCTTTGTGGTACTAAATCTTTCACTCACCGTCTAATCATACTGGCCATTACTGTCGGATCCCCCTTTGAACACATCTTTTCCTCTTATGTTTTGTAGGTGTATTACTTCCAAATGTACCTAGCATTGGTTCTTCTTGGTTTCTTACACGGGCTTGTGTTCTTGCCGGTAAGTTAGTACAGTTCCCTTATCACGTCCTTGCCATCCTCGACGGAAATTATAAAATTCTTGAACAATAACCAGCATCTGAAAAGAAAATATGTTGAATAGAGATAGAAACCATGTCTTGCATTAGTCTGGTTTTGAATTTTGATCAACTAGTACATAACGACGTTTTGTTTACAGGTCTTCTTGAGCATGTTTGGTCCGCCTTCAAGACGCGTGCCCGTTGAGCAGGGACAAGATCAGACATCTGTTTCCCCACAACTATGAAGATAGCGGATTACTACCTCTCCAGTTCTCTTTCGTGTTGTTTTACAGCTGAATTATTATGTACGAACAGAATAACAGAAATATCGAAATAGTTAAATGTGTAAATTATAGAACTGCCGCTGCTGACAAAGGAACAGAAAACAAAAAAGAGCAAGAAAATGGTAGATTTTGAGATTTGTTTGTTTGGCTAGCATCAACTTCCCTTGGCGTAAATATCATACATCACATCAATGTATAAAGATATGTTAACCTTAGAACAAAGGAAGAACTCAGAAAACTATTCCGTTTAGGATGCATCCAATTATTGGTTTATTAAGAGGCTGTTTGATAACCATTCTGTTTTCAGTTTTTAATTTTTTATTTTTAATTGAATGCTCATTTTGATGCGGGAGTCAAACCTTGAAAAGAACTTTTTTTTTTTTTTTATTTTATTTTATTTTAGAAAAGAACACTTTTTTATTGAAAATAAAAATCGAAGACCACTAATTGCATTGGAATAATAACGTAGGAATTTTTTAAGTCATATTTAGAGTATGGCGAGAGTTTCTTACGAAGTTCATCCTTTGTTTTTAGTTTCTTTGAAAAATGATGTACTAGAGGTCTTAGGGAGAATTGATTAATTAAAGATTATATTTGCGTGTGCAATTGAAGTAAATGATTTCTTTCTCAAATCAAGTGTGACTTGGTAATATCAATTGAATCCACGATTAATGACATTGATCTTGCTTTGTTGTTCCTGATTGAGCAAATTTCAAGTTATCTATGTGTTCTTTTAAAATCCTTCATATTCGTCCTACAAAACATTTGGTAATACTTTCAGTTTTCACAATTTGTGTAGTTTCTAAGGCATTCTACACAATTTCTTGAAGCTTATAGGAGGTTTTTTTTCCCTTCCTTTTTCTTTTAAAGGGACCAGCTGGTGGTTTAGTCACGACAGTCCACTTTTTCGGGAGCCGATGCTTATAGTAGTTGACATTTTATACTTCAGTGATAAACGTACTTTCGATCCTACTTCAGTTATCTATTTTCAATGTATTTTCTTTGATATCTGTAACAGACAAATGAAAACTAAAAACGAAATAGTCCTAAACCCTTTTCCTTTCTTCCAATTAATACCCTTCACGGAACATTCGCATTATAAAGCAGAAACCCAATTAAGCATCTAAAGTCTCCCAACACCCTGAAAAGATTTACCAACATCTGATCCGATAGGAAACAAACCCATTTAATTGTTTTATTAAAGCTTCATCTGAAAGCAAATTCTTCCTCTGGAAATTGACTCGATGCTTAGAAATCTGGCACAAGCATTCCCAATTCACATATTAAAAATGGAACTTTAACAAAAAGCTCTCGGTACTATTCACTTTAACGAAAAACCATATTTTTACACTAAAAAGTCAATGCTAGTACCATTCACTTTATCCTTTATTTTGTCATTATTGTTAAAACTCAAAGTTTTCAAGCATTTTTCATTAGTTTTTCTTAAAAATAAATATATAAACAGGACTATTTTAACTGGCAAAAAATTATGTAAATACACAGACAACTATCCACTAGCAATTAACAAAAGGAAAAGAAAAATGTTAGGAATACACTAAGTCACTAACTGCTAGCTACTAGACTAACAAAATACATTCAAGCTGCCGCAGTTTCAGATGGAGATCCCAGATGTTCCTTTCCACCATCCTTTCGTTTAATTCTGCACGACGCAAAACTTCCATCTTTACATTGCGAAGATTTCATATGCTCGGAGCAGCGATCTATGAAGCGAGGTTTCAACATCCCTACTAAAACTAACGGATGCATCCCCACTTTATTGACTGCAGACTTCTGCTACTTCAGTGCTTGCAAACTCAGACAAACATCTTCCTATCATGACGGTCTACCTATCAACCTTTCAAGTGATGACGAGATATCTGGAGAGAGAGCTTAATTGTGCGGCTCTCAGAAGATCGGCACACATCAACACACTCCTCTAAATCATCGTCACATGTTAACAAGACCCACTCCGAGTCATCATCCAAGTATTTTATATCGTACGTACTCATGTCTTGTATGCTAAATCGCTTTGCGATTTCTTGCACCAAATCTTCATGTCTCCAATTACTCTGCATGCGGAAGCGGGTTTTCTCATCCCCATATGCAACTTTTACTCTTTGAACCTTGCCTTCTTGAGCTACCCGGCCATTATTTTTCAGTGAATGTGGAATGGACTGCAGATTTTGTTGCTCGCAGAGAAGTTTCTGGCTTTGGGATCTTGGCAGTAGCTCCGCTCGATCTTGGCCAAAAGCATGCAATACTGCCTCACTTCTGACCCTCTTTGGCACATCATCTCTTGAGTTATCTCCAACAACTGGATCATCGTTACCAGCAATGTTACATGAGAAGGGAAGTTGCTGTGTCCTGCTGGAACAGCATTGGCTTGAACTGGAACTCTGACAGCATGAAGATGGAGGAGATTTTGATGCGGTAGCTTGGGGGCTCAAAACACCACCTTTGGGTGACAAGTTTGTCTGATTTGGTTGATCACTCAGCTTTGAACTTGAAAATGGGCTGGTCCCCGATAAATTTGGAGATGTTAGCTCTGGGAAGTTCGTATAGAAAGAGTTGATCTGGAAAGCACCAGATGCGCCTTCAACTGAGTCGATTACAAGTTGGAGTTTCTGTAAAGAGTGACCAACCTTCTTGATTTTTCGAGATGGCCAACGCTTAATCCCATGTTGTCTGCATATCCTTTTCAAGGTTGTGGAGCAGACTAAACATGATCAATTCGAAAAGAAATTCATTAAAATTTTGAAACACAAAACCTTCATAGTAGAAAGTTCAACATAAGCCACATAAACATAGAATGCTGCAAGGCATTAGCGTGCTAGCAGATATTTTTAAAGTCCAATTGGTATTAGCTGGAGAAACAGAAAATACTAACACGAAAAACTTAATTTCGGAAGATTGCAAGGTGCATACGTACACCATACAGATTGTACAAGTAAAACAATTATAAATTGCATCAAGTATACACAGCAGTCCCATTACTCTAAAGGCCACCAAAATGCCATACGAATATTCACAACTAAAACATCAAACAGGAAGCAGGTTTATCACAAGAAATGCTTACCTCCAATACTCTTTGCAGCATCTTTTAGACTACCGGAAAAATATTTGCGAAGAACTTGCAAGTTTATATCTTTTTCTGCCTTGGTACGTCTTTTCTCTCTTGTCTTACTCACAGTAACACTTGAAAAGCTACCCTCACCTAGAGCAGAAAACTCTTGTCCACACTTAACACCACCTTTTAGTTTTGAATCTTCTTGATGCTGCCTTAACTTCGACAATTTCACACTCAGCACCTTGCGTGGTTTTTGGTTTGGGAACATTGAGACATCCTTACCATTCTGTTGGACCTCTGTGAAACAAGCAATATTACTTGGTCCGGGCTCTGACCGAGCTATCACCTCACTGACATGAAAATTAGTTTCCTCCTCAACTTCCTTGTCTGTGACAACCCGTAAGCTCCGGCATGTCTGTTGCATAACCAAGGACAGTGATGTAAGCATCTTTTCCTGTTCTTCAGGATCCCTGCACTCCACTGGCAAGAAGAACTCCAGGACAAAATCAGTTGAACCAGTGTCAATGCTCCGCAGACGTATTGCAACGGCTGCATGCAAATCAAACATCCTGGCATGGTGAGATAGAGGATACTCTGTCTTGACAAAGGAAGTTATGTCATTTGAGAAGCATGGCTGATTGGTCATAAAAGCTCTCCCAACGATGCCTTGGCCTCTTAGCAAGTGATGCTCAGAGCACGCTTCATGAAAACTCTGGATACTAGGATCAGCCACATGACAAGCATGCTCCACAGTTGAAACACAGTGGACGTAGTTGTCATCAGAATGCCGGCACCCATCTTTACCTTGTTGGACGCATGACATCCAGGTTTGTGCTAAGGGCAACTTGTGCGTCTCACATGCAGATCTCAAGACCTCTCGGATCTCGGGTAACGCAGCGTGAAAGGGATTGTCACACCCCTGCTAAGATAATCCACCAAATAAGCTTAGAACAAAAATCAGAATATACTAATATGTGATAAATCAATCTTCCTTCAGGGTAATTATGCATTTACCTTTACATTTTGAGTACTCAAATTTCTAGAACTTCGAAGATCAACAGCCTGCAAATTTTAAAGCTTGTCGACATCAGAAAACAAGATTCATGCGAACAGCCTACAACTAATTATATGCCCCTGTGATATGAAATTCAAAAGTCTATTTATCTAGGAGCATGGACCCATGAAGGTTTATCTTAAGTAAATTGAATGAAAATAAACACAGGAACGAAAAAAAGAGGTTTCTACTCATATGTCCATCCTCAAATTGGTGTTTATGTGCACTGATTCAGAAGCTCATAGGGATAAACAACAGAGCTGAGTTTCCAATTCATGGGTGGGACGGAGTATCTGTTGAGATAGGCTTGCTTTCATTCCCGTAGTTTAAGTTTAATTCTTTAACTATTCTCTCGGTTTGGAAAACAGTGTTAGATGCCGCATATACACAAAAGAAGATAAAGCAAGAAACTTGCAAACCTAATAAACTCCAAGTGCCTATTGCAGTGACGGGAAAGGAAGAAGGCCAAATGAATGAAATTTTGATACAAGGAAAGAGCACAGACCTCAAGTGCCTTGCAAACGCTGTCAATGTCAGGTTGATATTTTATCTTCTGGTCGGTCGTAACAACCTCAATAACGCCCAAGCAAGTCCTACTACCTTGTTCAAAGATGGGAAGGGCTAGAGTTCCACTTACATTATACTGTTGAGCATGGCTAACCCGTGGATATTCATCATGTCTAAAGTATCGAACATCAGGAGTCCACTCAGGAATCTTACCTGAGAAAACCCGGCCAGGCAACCCCATAACCATTTCTGTTGAATCCTCCTCAGTTGCGAACTGGTATTTAGCAGAGATGTCTCGATATTTAGCAAGCCTGGAACAGCTAGAATCAAGATAGAAAAGTTCATTCATTGTTAAAACATGTCTACCCCCTCTATTCACTGGCACCCATACTTGTACAAGAACATCTTCGTTTCTCATGACCTCTCCAATGTTCACGAGAGCCCTCATTAATCTCTCCGTCACAGATGATGCAAAACCTTCATTTCCAGTGGGACCAATCCACCACCTTCTGCTAAATTCACGACCTTCAATTGTAGGATCCACTGGTTGACCAGAGTACGCCACAGCATCTTTTATCATATTCTCCCTAGGAGACTGAGGATTCACAGGACCTTCTACGAGTTGTTTAAGGAATGGTCTTTGCGTCTCCTCTTGATTACTGTTGTGCGACGTGTTCATGGCCATATTGCCATTGGTCTCCAACGTATGCCAAAAAAACGAGGGGTTCAAGGGGGCAGCGGTACTGGGAAGGCTCTCATTAGGAAACTCAGGTCCATATGTGGTTTCCAACCAGCATCCCTCCAAGAAGAGTTCGTCCATGAAATCTAAATCTGTAGCGGAATCAGGTTGAGCTCCCAACATGGTAGCTGGTGACAGAACACCATCATCCATTGCAGAAGCCTCACTTTCCGGATTATCCCCCAACCAGTAGGTTCCAAAGCTCATTAATCTTGGCAAGAATTCAATTCTTGAGCGTCCGGCCTTCAAATCCGAGTCTGTTTGAATTCCCCAAAATCATTAAAAAAAAATCTTCCGAGTACAACAAATAACAAAAGAAATTGCAAACAACTCTTCTCGTAGAATTAACAAGGTAAAGTAATAACTAAACAAAAGCAAAGGAACAAGAATTAAACTGTAAATATATATATTAGTTATTGTACAAAGATTAGATTCTCCTTTCCACTAACAGAAATTCCATACGAGTCAATGACCATAGAACCATCAAATCTTCCAATGTCAATGGTTCAAATCAAAAGGCAAAAACAGAAGAAATTAAATAAAACCCACTTTCCACATATTCTTAAGAAAGAGGTGGGTCAAATCTTGTAAACAAAAAAAAGGAACAATCTTTCATTCACTTACAGTCAATATTCCAATTGAGAATTCAAGCATTTCACTTCACAATACAAGAAGCAAACCAGTTTCTGAGACCCAGAAAAAGCAACAGAAAAGAAAAAGGAATAAGAAGAACTCACTGTGTGAAGATTCTTGGAGTTTTTTATTTGTTTTTTTTCTTGGTTTATTCAGACACTAGTTTCTGCATAAACCCATAAAAAGCTATCTGCAACTGCAATACAACAAACAAACTCAGAAAAGAGCTCTGAGTTGAAGAGGTAGTTGTTTCCTAGTCACAGAGAGTTCCTTCTCCCCTTCTCATCCCCACCACAATTCCAAAGTTCCCATCTTTCCTTCTAAGAATATATTATAATTCCAGTCCAGGCTACCTCATTGGTGAGAAAGATTCTAACTTGCATACATGGTCCCCACCTCAGACGTATGCAGCCCATCATGGACATTGTACTTCTCGCTTTAAAGTCAACCAATGGCTGATAGCTCAGCAAAGTACAGACAGAGATGTTGAGTTGTGTCATTCCTCCCTATTGAATCTACAATGAAACCCCAATCAAAGTAGGTTATCTTATGTGTGAAGTTCAATGGTCTTACGTACTTCATTTTACTTTATTTATATTGTTTATGTGTTAGGTTTGAAAATTTCTCTACAACTAAAAGACGTGTTGCGAGTAAATTTCACATTAAAAAAATGAAGAATCTTTAATTTTACGGTGTACCTCAACTTTTTCACGAAAGACTGAGTCAGTTGAGTGAGCTTGGGAAGAGATTGGTTGAGTTGTGAGGAGAATCGTAATCAAGGAGGAACGTTTAAATTTAACTAAAAATTTGAAAAGGAGATTGTGAGAATCAGTGGGGCTTGGTTATGAAATGCTGATGGAGGCTGAAGCAAGCAAATGAAATCAGAAATTATTAGAGGGATGAGTAAAATAAGGAGGGATCGTGCCCCGGCACTAACCATCTCCCACTTCAGATGCTCTCGCACGGCTCTGACTCACTCTCCTTCCTTGTTTTATTCCAGTTCCAGTGATGTAACTTCTGCATCATAATAATATTTTTCTCACCATCTTAAATGACAGTGATGGTTGTATCTTAAAAAAGATATAAGCTTAATCGATTTACTTGTATTCTTGTGACATACGCACTGTTAAAATGTTATAATTGTTAAATGGAATATCTTTCAAGTATGTTCGGATAACTGTATGAGATATAGTTAGAAAGAAAGTCAAGTCCCTATCAAATTAAGAGTTGAGGTTGTCGTGCATTGTCAATAAACTTTAGTCAATAAACTTTAATGCATACAAGCCTGTACTTGTATCTATTAAGTGCAGATTAATTTGGGAGGTATTCTTTATAAACTTTAAATCCGAGACAATTTTTGTAAGTGTCAACCAAGTCTGGACGCTAGTTGATGCACCAGAGGCATTGTACCTACAAGCAATGAAATGGTCTTTAAGTGGAAGATAGCATGGCACAAAGCCAATTCCCCTTAATGGCCCATTTTAAAGGCATTGTGCCTACCAGCAATAAAATGATCATTATGGAGAAGATAGTGTGCATGCAATTAATGGCTCAAATTCCCATTAATTACTTAATTCCCAAAATTATCGTATTAATAAAAATGACATAAAACCGCACCTTAAATCTCAAACGGCACAAAGTTAATCTAAAATTTAAATTATTACTGCATGTGGTTTGATATCTCACAAAGATAGTATGTAAGCAATATGGTACAAAATTTTAAATACAATTGTTCATCCGAAACAAATGAATTTTAAAGATCAATCTCGGCAAGAGCAACTTCGTATTCCTATTCCCCAATCCCGTTGGGGTCACGCAAACGTCCATAGTACTATCTGATGGTGGTGGATGAGTACTTTGGTCTCACAGAAATGAATTTTGGATGAATGTTTGCTATGTTGCTTCTCCTTAACCAGTTGAGAGGGGTACTCAATTCCTTATGAGCAATAGTTATGCTCTACTAGTTGGACAAGATGAAATTACACTTCATCTTCAACCTCTTGAATCAGGCAATGAAATTCTCTATAGACTCATGCTTGTATTGTTTCACTTCAGTCATATCACTGATAATCACTTCGAGCTCAATCCAATAGAACTGCTCACAGGAATCCCTCTCCATTTGTCTCCAAGTGCATGAATCTAATTGGCTGGTGGGTTGGAGTACCAAAGAAAAACTTGTCTAGTTGTGGAAATTAAATAACTTTTCTTGTAACTTTTTATATTGTTTTTAATAGACGACACACCTCGTGACGACCGAAATTCGTCAAATATACATTATGTGAGGAATTTTCAGTATTTTGTAATGCTTTGGACTTGATATTTTTCAATTTATTTGATCTGAGGATAAATCTTGAAAATTGTTATTAGCACTTCAAAAATTTCATTCTATACTCTTCACAAGTGTATTTTTCTTTCTAATTATAAAAGTTTAGAGTGTCAAATGAGATTTTTGGAGTACTAATAGCAATTTCCTAAATCTTTTTCAATTTGTATGATCTTTTCAAATAAATTTATATTATTTAATCATTTTCAATTTATTTGATCTGAGGCCAAAATTTGAGAGGGTGCGTAAAAGGTAAAAAGAGGTATGTTAATAGCACCACCCTTTTTATATTATATAGAAGGTGATTTTCACACACTCAATTTACCTTCTAATACCCCTTCATTTCTAGTCGAGTAAATCAAACAGTAGTAATGGACATAATTAAATAAAAGTGTGAAAAATTAAAAAAAAAAAATCATGTTCCCTATTGTATATACACGTCTGCTCTCACAATTCTCCTTTTTCCATCCTCTTCCATCTCCTCCTCTCACATTCTCTATTTTGTCTTTATCTTTCTATAAAATATTAATATAAGATGTTGACGTGACTTAACCGTGACTGTTCAAATAGAAGGAAATGAAAGGAAAAGAAAAAAAAGAGGGGAGAGAATCTTACTCCATTCTCAAAACCTGCCCTGACCCTCTTGTAGTTGATTAACAAGGGGAGCTGGATGAAACTTCTGGTGAAAAGAACGAATATACAATTTGGAAATAGGTGTTTGAAGTTTCAATATTAGTGTCAATTCTTTAGTTTCTTTCTCCATATAAAGAACCGGAATTACTTCTTTTTGAATATGTTTTATCATTACCCTTCCTAGGTTCGAATGGACCTTCATTACTTTCACCTTCTATGGTATTTAAATCAATGCCACATAATATAACGGTCTAGTTACATTCTATTTCACTTAAATGATAAATCTTAGATTCGACTTCCGAGTTCGAAATCAATTTAAGGGTTAGGCCAAATCCTCCTTACCCCCTTAGACCCTCTCTAACCCTTGGGTTAAAACCTAAAATTTTTAATCCAGAAAATTTAGGTTTTAACTCAAAAACAATATTTTTTTTGCTCCAATAGTTTTGGTTTAAGATTTTAGTTCGAAATTATTAAATAATGAATTTAGGCTAAATTCATTTTTCCGGTAACTTTTTGTTTTGAATAAAATTTATGTAGATTCTGAGAAAAGTTGAAAGATTCACTAAACTGACCCCATGAATCATGTATTTATAGAGTTTTGATAAATTTTGATTTAAATACTTTTTTAATTGTTTCATCCGTTAGATTTAATTTTGAGCTGTTAAATCTCTTCTTCTTTTTTACCATTAGATTTGATCATATTTGATCTCAGTCATTGGATTTAATGTATTTAACAATTAAATAGGTTTGAATATGGACAGTTGGATCAACCAACGATCCAATAATTGAAATCATTGGATCGAAATATAACGATCCGGCATTTTCTTCTTTTTTTTACCATTGAGCCGTTGGGCTCGTTTTGGTTGGCCGACATTTTCTTCATGGGCAGGCCCAACTTCCTGTCAGCCCTCATGCGTCTCATGTGTTGGACACGTCACCTTGCTGCGACCACCACTTTTATGGGTGTGTCCACGTACATAAGGTGGGCCAACATTTTAACTTCGCCGGATTCTAGGTTAAATGTGCTCAAATTTTAAGTTTTAAAACTTACTTTAGGCCAACCCATTGGAAAATAATTGGGTTAGTTTAAACCTAAATTTTAAATTTTAATGTAAGAATTGAAGATGATCTTAGTATAAATAGAAATTCCTCGATTAATTTATGAACCATACAGAACCCAAAGCACATATTAGCCCACACGATCAGAAAAGTAAAGTGACATCCCCCAATCTAAGTAGCAAAAAATAATAATAATAATTTAAATTAAAAAAAATAGAAAAAGAGATTTGAGAGAATCAGTGGGGGATGGGGGGTGATTCTAAAATGGTGACGAAGGCTGATGCAGCAAATGGAATCAGAAATTCTTGGAGGGATGAGTAAAATAAGGAGGGATGGTTGGTGGCCCGGCACTCACCATCTCCCACTTTAGACAGAAGCCAGCAAAAGAGGTCCTATTCTCAACATTTTTAACCAGTTTTTCTTGTCTATTATTTGACCAAACCATGCAAGGATTTAACTACATTGGAATAACAACGTTTACATCTTGGAGAAGATATAAAGCCTAACTGATTTACTTGTATTCTTATGGCGTATGCATTGCTAAAACGTTATAATTGTCAAGTTTAATGTCTTTCAAATAAGTTCAGAGAAGTATATGAGATGTATTTAGAAAGAAAGTTGAGTCTTAATCAAATTAATAATTGAGGTTGTCGTACATTATTAATAGACTTAATGCACACAAGCTTTTGATTGTGTCTATTAACTACAAATTTGTGAGATATCCTTTAGAAACTTTAAGACACAGATGACTTTTGGAAGTGCCAATCAAATTTGGACACCAGTTGACACGCCAAAGACATTATACCTACAAGCAATAAAATGGGTTTTAAGAGGAAGATATCATTGATCCAAAATGGCACAAAGTCACACGTCAAATCTCAAAAGTTCCCATTAATTCTCAAAATTACCAAATTAATCTAAAATGGCACAAAGTCACGCGTCAAATCTCAAATGACACAATGCCGCTCCAAAATTCGAATTGGAACTACATATGGTTGATCTCTCACAAAAATGGTTTGTAAACAATATAGTACAAAATTTTAGATGTAACCGTGCTTCCCAAAACAACTGGATTTTTCATATCAATCTTGGCAAAAGCAGCATCGTATTCTTATTCCCCAATCCCTTTAGGGTCATACAAACATCCATGCTCTATCTGGTGGATGAGTACTTAGTAGTTGCTAGTTGCTACCACTGTATCTTGGAGGTCATAAAAGGTAACATCATCAAATTTCTTGTTGAGAGGGTACTCAATGCCTTATGAGCAATAGCTATGCTTTGCTGGTTAGATAAGTTGAAATTACGCTCTATCTTCAACCTCTTGAATCAGGCAATGAAATCATATGTAGACTCATGCTCATATTGTTTCACTTTGATCACGTCACTGATAATCACTTCGAACTCGATCCAATAGACCTACTCATAAAAATTTATCTCCTTTTGTCTCCAAATGTGAATCAAATTGGCTGGTAGGTTGGAGTATTCAGCTAGATGTTGCCTTATCAGACCCTTTTAGGTTAATGTCATATGCTCGACCTTCTGCCACTTGGGCTAGTGGAATCCTCATTGGGCCTTACTTGGCTTGATAAGCCCGCCAACTCTATTGAGTGGAGGTGCCCAACTCCTGGGTCATCAGGAAGAAATTTTTCAATGTGATCGATACATGGGGTGGTATACTACGTGTTACTATACAAATGATAAGATACGTGTAATAAAAAGTTAATAACTTAAAAAATAAAATTTTCACCACTTCTATTAAAACACGTGATGTATCACTTGTATTCCTGTCACAATGAAAATTTGCCCACGTGAGGCACCGCAAACATGAGAACACGGGCGTAAGAAAAGGATAATTCAAGTTGATGGTCTCTAGCATCACCCTTGAAAAAATCAAGAGTTAAAATAGGTTAAATAAGAAGACAGTTGTCAAAAGGAGGGGTTGAGTCACAGCGGAGGCTGGGCAGTGGCTCTTTCGGCACAGCGTGGTCCCTCGTATATTTAATCAAATTTTAAACGTTTTGACCTCCACCTTTGGAGCCAGTTTTCCTGTTTTGAACTCTCTCCTTTCCTGAGCCAAGCCTGAGAGTGAGATCCATTGCCCATACCACTTGCAGTTGCAGATCTCCACAGCTCCAACTTCTTCACCTCCAACGGTAATCCAATACTCTCTCTCTCTCTCTCTCTCTCTCTCTCTCACAGAGATGGCAGATATGTGTTACTTAATCAAATGATTGAATCTTGTTCAACTTAATTTCTTATGGCTCTTGGAGTGTTACCCAGCTCAGATCTGTAGTGATTGTGATACTGTTGCTCTCAGTTTAGTCCATAGAATTGCGATATGAGTTCCTCTTTCGTTCGAATTTTTTACATATCTAAATCGGACTCGCGGGCTCATCTATTTTGGTTTTCTAGTGAGTAATTAGTGAATTTGAATTGTTGAAATATAGTTTTATTATTTGATTGCAGAAAGTGAATCTTGTAAGTTTGAGATTACTTTCGTTATGGACGGAATTTACAAATTCAGCATAGATTGTTGCTTCCATGCTGAAAATGTTGCAGTTGCCCCTATAATAATTGTTTTAGTCTTATACACAAAGGGCATCTGAAAACCTTAGCTTAAGATACTGTGCTGTAGCTTGATAGTAATATCTGCAACAAGGATGCATGTATTGATTTCATCTTTCATTTTTATGTAATGCCTCTGCAGCCAGAACCTTAATTCCAAGCCAAGTTGGTTCTGCTGGTCCCTCGAATAATGAACTCGAATCTCAGCAACAATGCACTGGCCAACATTGTGCTTGGTTCATCTATGTGCCATAAGCAATCCACATTACCGGTAAAAAAGGTGGCGTTGAGAGATGTACAGAACGATAATAGAAGCTGTACGCCTAGTTATCCTGAGAATTCTTTTCTAGGACGGCTGCTCGCAGATCCAAGTAAGGTTTCTGGAACTAAGATACTCAGCCCTGAGTTTGCGCGGAGCCCTCCTTGCCACCAGTTCACGAGAATCAGCGATCCAAGTGATCATCTCATGCATGGTGGGGTTGTGAAGAAGTTAGATTCGGAGCTAGGAAAGCGAAGAGCTCAAGGTGTTAAGGAAGATTGTCTAAATTTCAAACGACATTGTTCGCAAAAGCAGCCAGACCTACCTAAAGAAAGAAACAAGAAGCAAGAGTTAGAGCCATCTTGTATACCTGCATTTTCACCAACGCATTGGGCTTCTCCGATTAAATTCTCACCTAATAGACCACCAGTTCCCAATTTTCTTAGAAAGTCTAGTAATGGCCTTCCAGCTGCTCATTCCAAGCACCTTAGATTTACTCCTGAATCTGAAGTTCCCCAATCAGTTCTTTCTGAGAGGAACCGTGATGAGGAAAGGACAGAACGGTTTCTACATCTGCAGAACCTCTTGAAACACTTTGACGAGTCTGATCAGAGCGAATATCTCCACAGTATGTCACTGTCTTCTGGCAATGCCTTTTTAAGATAAAATTTTGCTCTACTAAATGTTTCCAGGACTGAAAATCTCTTTGTTCTGAATGTGTTATCAGTGCTTCGTTGTTTACCTTCATCCGAGCTTAGCAGACATGCCATTGAGCTAGAGAAAAGATCAATGCAGCTATCAGTTGAGGAAGGTAATCCTATACAAATGTGTGCTATGATTCACAGTTTAATGCTTGCTCTCGGATCCTCCCTTTGATTTTTTTAATTAAATAACTTCTAGTAATCAATGCATATTATGCAGCAAAAGAGATCCAAAAGATGAAGGCTCTAAATATATTGGGGAAGTGAAAAGCATTCAAAACACATTTGTATCGTTAGCTGTGAAGTTCATATCGAGAAACTGACGCTGGCTCATCTATTGCAATATGTCACTCATGGCGTTTTCTCCAACAAGAGCAATAGGTAGGGTTTTACTCTTACCTGTGTACTATCTCAATTCAATTCGTCACTGCACCGAAATTGTTCAGACTACATGTACCTTTGTTTTCACATTTTTGGTGTCTTTTCTACGGCAGAAGAGGTTGTAATGCTTTGCTTCAGTTTTGGTTAGGTTTGATGTTTTAGACAAACAATTTTTTATATAATGATAAACTAGAAATCTCACGGGCAGAGAGACTTGTATGTCAAGTGATTAAGAGCGTTTATTCTTGTTTTGAGGTTTTTATTTAAATATCATTCTCCAGTATCGTTTGTATCAAAAAAGAAACGTCACACATTCTATACACGTGAGAATGACAATTGCTACACGAGATATCGAGAGTTTAAATTGGACAATAGTTGTTTAATTATAGACCAATAAAAAGAAGAAAAATCTAAATGAGCTTCTGTAGCGAAGCAAGGGCCACGAAAGTGTGATTTTTTCTGGCGGGTGTTTGATGTAGCAAAATTGGTGTGGGCGAGAGAGGCACAGGCGTTTGTGGCTAGTCTTACCTCACGGCCCATTCCAACCTTATCAGCATATTGGCAGTATAGGGCAGCTTTCACACACTACTTTTCTAATATTATTTTTTGGAAGTTTTTTGGTAACTGTGTAGGCCCATTTAGTTTTTGCGTTGTCAGTTTGCTAATTTGGTTATCATGTTTATTTTTAATTTATTTGTTAATAATCAATTTTGTTTAAGATTTTTAGAATTATGAATGGATTCTGTCCTAGATTAAGCTAACAGAGTCCAATACGAGGATATCTAGTTTATCCCGGAATCGGACAGTCATTGTGCAGTTACAAAGAGCACACGTTTCAAGGTGTTTTGGTATACGTGGCGACGTAGGAGTGGGCAATGTCACCGGCATCAGTGGTTGTGCATAGATGTTAGCAAAACACCAAAACTAGGATAAGGAAGGATGAATGCATGACGTTCTCAATTATTCACATTATTTTTTATCACCTCGATCTCTGTCTTTTTGCAATTACCATACAAAATATCAGCGACGTTTCGCAATATATCGCATACCTGCACGCTAATATTAGTTCTTGTCGTTTGAATGATTTTGCGCTTGTACCCAATTGTACGTTGGGTGGACTTATGTATTTATGTAGGGCTGCAAAAAATTCCCAAAAATCTCAAACCAAATCGAAAAAATTCCAAATCCAAACCGAAATTATCTTAAGTTTTGGTAATCCTGTACCGAAAAATACCGAAATATTCGATATGGGATTGGTTTTCAGATTTCATTTTTCGGTAATCCTGAAATCCCGAAATCTTCTTTTCCTTTTGCTTTTGGTTCGTACTTCCCATGCTATCAAAGAACAAAGTGTGCAGAAAAGCAAACCGCAATATCAATTATATATTATTAAAATAATCAAAATGTGTTGAAAAGCACATGAATGTTGTGTGTTGTCTAAATTACTATCAAGCAAACTGCAAACAAAGCCTATTGTATAATATTAAAATAAGAAAAGTTTGCAGAAAGATGTCTAAAGACTCAGACTCTTTAGACAAAATGTCTCTCCCATCTTTGCCTTCGCCAAAGTCTCCATCTCTGCCTTCGCCAAAATCTCAGACTCTTTCCGTCTCTCCTCTCAAATTCGAAGACCTACCCATCCTCTCACAATTAGACTCCGGCCAACTCTCTCCACTTCGGCCACCATCACACCTCATTGCTTCATCCCCACCTCTGATTCTCTCCAGCGATTCTCTATATGTGTGGGGTTTCAAATCAAGGTTAGGGTTTCAAATTGGGGCTTAGGGTTTCGAATTGGGGGCTCAAGTTAGGAGAAAGACGAAGGTTTGACTATCTCTGCACTCTATCTCTCTCTTTCGACCTTCAATTTTTATCGATTCACCACTGTTTCTGATTTTAAATTGGGGATTTAAATTTTAAAATTTTAATGCAGGTTCAGATGATTTCATGTTCGATTTCGGGAAATCCTGAAATACTAAAAATATTTCGGGAATACCGAAATTTTGGTTTGGGATCGGTCCTCAAATTTCCATCCCAAAAATAGTCGGTTTGGGACTTGATATGCCATTTTCGGTTCGGTATCCCATACCGAACCAACCCTATATTTATATTTGAATTTAATAAAGTGTTGATTTGCCATTCAATATTACGGTTTAATGATATTCATCTTTATTTGTAAGTGTGAGGTTTTATGTTTGAATCTCTTAGATGACGAATTCAATACCAAATTAGGTTGCTCATTGTATGACTTAGTTGAACTTCATCATCTCTTAATATAAAATATATCGTTTTACTTAAAAAATAAATAAATAAATAAAGTGTTGATTCATTATATTTTTTAAGTGGATATTGTAGCATATGCGGCACTCTTTTTCTTGTTTCGGTATGTTTTTATATATAGTTTTGCTTCGAAAAGATTTTACAGAAGCCCACATTATTAATCTCCAGTGATATATCAAAACTAGGCAAAAATGTTTTATAAAGACTAATGTAGCATGTTGCCTGCTCAATTGACAATTGTCTTCTAGAAAAAGTTTCACTCCAATGATCAGGCGAACTAAATGGCAAAATTATATTTCTTTCATCGATAATATTTATTTTTATCTTTTAGTTCTGTCATCTTTCTCCACTTTTATTACGAAAATATATGTGGGTGCCCTATTTTGCCTACTTTGAGGGAATACGCAAAATTTTACATACTCAACTGCTTACACCATTAGAGCTAATTTTTGCTCATGTCCTTACACGATTGAAGATGTTCTAAGACAACAAGCATATCCAATGAACTTTTGAATGAGCTTTTAACTAGATTTAGAGAATGTAGAAATTTAATCTCTAATCACACTCCATGCTAAGAGCTTCTTTAAGCGAAGATAAAATTGAGAGACAAACCCAAATATCTTCTTCTCCAATGATGTTGGTACAAATTTTGTGAAATTAGGTTGATTTTCTTTGACGAGACAATACTATATATATTTTTAAGTTATTAGTATTATTAAGGGGAGTGGAAAGGTTCAAAACTATTGCAAGGATTTACGGAAGAATGGAGTTTCAAACCATAACTCATGAATGAAAAGCCAAAACCATGTTAGCTTGAATGTTGGACTACATGCAAAACAATCCTATAAACTAGAGAATTTGAGCTTAAGTAAGAGGGACAACAATGGTGTCGTGGTCGATTAACTTGACTATGGTGATTTTTAGATGAATCAGATCAGAAACAAAGTTTACATATTAACAAAACTCATAATCACCCATCAATGTTTCAAAATGTGTTCTATTATAGAAAGAAAACTAAAAATAGAGAAACTCATGTAACTTGATATGTGATAAACTCTAACCGAGAGAAGAGGAAAATGATGTTGTACATGTAAAAAGAAACCAATTTTTCACACACCAATTTTAGCATATAGGCACACTTTTTTATTTTATTTTATATAGTTATTATTGAATTGAATAAACCACACATAAACCTTGTCTAATATTTATAATTTTGCCATGTAAATGCTCCAAAATTCCGTTTCAAGGGACTTGGCGATAATCATTCCGACTCGTCACGATAAATTGGAGAAGATACGTAGTGAACTTCCAGCTGTGCGTGTGGATAAAAATAACGTGAGGCTGAGAGCGGAAAATGGTAATTTCACACAAAAGATTGAGCCACGCCCACGGCCCATACCCAAAGCCGAAACTCAGCGTTTATAAATCCCCCAAATTTGCTTTCATTTCCTCTGCTCTCCTCTTGCCTTCTCCATCAAGCTATCTCTCTAACCTGACCTTCCTCCATGGATCCTTACAGAGTAATACTCTAATCTTAATCTTAATCTTTCTGGGATTTTTTTCCTTTTTACTTGTTTATGCTCTTAATTTGATTTATTTAAGGTTTGATTTTCTTGTTGAATTACTTTTCTTGTTTATTTTCTTGGCAACCAAACAGAGCCCTCTCTAATGGATTTGGATTGGTTTGTTTTTGTGTGTTGTTGCAGCACCGCCCTTCAAGTGCTTTCAATTCCCCGTTCTGGACCACCAATTCCGGTGCTCCAGTTTGGAACAACAACTCTTCTCTGACTGTTGGACCCAGAGGTGATTTAATTCTTAATCCACTTTTGATTTATCTATTTATTTATTTTCTTTTGACGGATTTTCAATTGCAATTTTGCATTAAAGTTTTACATTTTTGTGTTTTTTTAGTCGCACATCGCTTTTCAAGCACCTTGTGAATAATCATATTCATGTTTTGATGCTGTTATCTGTGTATGCATATATATATATATATATATATATATATATATATTGTGTGTGTGTATCTGTGTACACACAAGCGCACATATATATGGCTTACGAGAAAGTTTCGATAGTCTATCTACGTGTTATTGTGAGCTGCAAGATGACTTTTTGGATGTTTGTATCATTACCAAGTCGAACATGATTACTATTTTGAAACTCTTGTTGTTTTTGAGATATATATATACATATATATATATATATATGTATATATTTACTTATTTATATAGTTTGTATTTGAAGTTAGAACTTTACCTATTTGACATTTATGTTTAAATTTCTCAATTATAGTTCTCAGTCTGTTGGTTTTCAATGAATTCTTGCGGGTCCCTTTTTTTCATTGCTTCTCGGGTTGTCAAGATGGATTTTTTGATCGTCTGGTTGCCTGAAACTAAATAAAAGTTACTATCTTTACAAGGGAGAGCAGTCATGTATATTTGACATACTTTATAAAATGTATAACCGCTAGTTTCATTCTTATCACATCTTTTGCATGTAATCGGGATGGTTGATTATGTCGAGTTGAGTAGATGCAGTTAAGAATTTAATTCTTTGTCTACTTGTCAGGTCCAATTCTGCTTGAGGACTACCATCTGGTGGAGAAACTCGCCAATTTTGATAGAGAACGGATCCCAGAGCGTGTTGTCCATGCTAGGGGAGCCAGTGCAAAAGGTTTCTTTGAGGTCACCCATGATATTTCTCACCTTTCATGTGCTGACTTCCTTCGAGCCCCTGGAGTTCAGACACCTGTCATTGTGCGTTTCTCCACTGTTATACATGAGCGTGGCAGCCCTGAAACCCTGAGGGATCCTCGTGGTTTTGCAGTGAAGTTTTACACCAGGGAGGTGAGGTTTCAATGGCTTATTGATGTTTTATGACCTCTGGATAATGATAGTTGAGTTTTGACACGTCGATGATCGTAATTATATTCAACAGCATATTTATAGTTAAAAATACGCAGTGGTATCTCTAGTCACAGCTCCAGTGACAAATACTTAAGTCGTATTTAATTAACTGAAGCCAGTAGTCTTGTGACTTCCATGAAATATGGCATTCTTCCTTTTCTTTTCTTTTATTTTTTAAATATTGTTTTGATTCTGCAGATTGTTGATTTCTTTGTAACATTATTATTAACTGTTATTAACTCTTGGAAATCATTTGGTCCTAATGTTGTTGTTTGTTTATACATGCATTCCTTTCTTTGCTCATGCTGTGACTTTATTTTTCTTAAACAGGGTAATTTTGACTTGGTGGGAAACAATTTCCCCGTTTTTTTTGTCCGTGATGGAATGAAATTCCCGGACATGGTCCATGCTCTAAAACCGAACCCTAAGTCCCACATCCAAGAGAATTGGAGGATCCTTGACTTCTTCTCCCACCATCCAGAAAGCCTGCACATGTTCACCTTCCTATTGGATGACCTGGGAGTTCCACAAGATTACAGGCACATGGAAGGGTCTGGTGTTAACACCTATACTCTTATCAGTAAGGCCGGGAAGGCACACTACGTGAAATTTCATTGGAAACCCACTTGTGGAGTCAAGTGTTTGTTGGAGGATGAGGCTATTAAGGTTGGAGGAGCTAATCACAGCCACGCTACCAAGGATCTCTATGACTCCATCGCAGCTGGCAACTACCCGGAATGGAAACTTTTTATTCAGACAATTGATCCTGATCATGAAGACAGATTTGACTTTGACCCACTTGATGTTACTAAGACCTGGCCTGAAGATGTTCTTCCCCTGCAGCCGGTTGGCCGTTTGGTGCTGAATAAGAACATTGATAACTTCTTTGCAGAGAATGAACAACTTGCTTTCTGCCCTGCCATTGTTGTCCCTGGTGTCTACTATTCAGATGATAAGTTGCTCCAAACTCGAATCTTCTCCTATTCCGATACTCAGAGGCACCGTCTTGGCCCGAACTATCTGCAGCTCCCAGTTAATGCTCCCAAGTGTTCTCATCACAACAATCACCATGAAGGATTTATGAATTTCATGCACAGAGATGAGGAGGTACTTTTGCTCTTTTGAATTTCTTTTCCAAGTACGATACCACTTTTTCCCTCAATTGCTGACGCTTATTGAATGTCTGTGCCTTTTTACACTTGCATTGCTAAAGATTCAGACATGTGCTTAAATTTTCACTTGTTTGTTCATCAAAGTTTTCTCTGCTCAGATGCCATACTGTTTTCTGTAGGTTAACTACTTCCCATCAAGGTATGATCCTGCTCGCCATGCTGAGACCTTCCCAATTCCTTCTAATATTTGCACTGGAAAGCGTGAGAAGGTCAGTTTGTATCAATGTAGAAGAATTCATTTAAATTTCCCTTAGTTTTCCCATGTTCTTGTTTTCTGTGTTTTTCTTTTTACTTGAAACTTGAAAGCACTTGGAATGTAAAAAGTTAGATACATGCATGAATGCTTGTTGCATTTCTGAATCCTTTTGGTGCGCTGCACATCATGATTCATGTAGCAACTTTGCGTTTAATTTGCGTATGTTGGTTTTGTTGGATATGCAGTGCGTCATTGAGAAGGAGAACAACTTCAAGCAACCCGGAGAGAGATACAGATCTTGGGCACCCGACAGGTCTGTCAACCCTATAATGTCTCTATGTGGAAGTAATTGTATTTAAACGTCATGTTCATAATCTAAATGTTCATTGCAGGCAAGAGCGATTCCTCCACCGATGGGTTGATGCCCTATCCGACCCTCGTGTCACCTATGAAATTCGCAGCATTTGGATCTCGTACTGGTCTCAGGTGAGTGCATACGTGCAAAGTATTCGCATTTGTGAATTGGTATATTGCATGTGATTTCGTACTGGAATATGATGTGTGCTGGTGGTAATTGAAATGCAGGCTGACCGATCCTTTGGTCAAAAACTGGCATCTCGTCTGAACGTGAGGCCGAGCATTTGAGGGCGATGCCAATGCAAGATGTTTGAGTTTCGAGAAGACATAGTGAAAGGAAAATGTGGGAGGAGAGAAATCAAATGTTAAATTGGTTTATCCTTGTGTTGTGATACTGTCATACTAAATTTCGCATGTAAAAATAAAAAAAATTAAAAAAAATTAAAAAAATTAAAAATTAAAAAATTAAAAAATTAAAAAATAAAAATAGAAAAAGAGATTTGAGAGAATCAGTAGGGGATGGGTGGTGATTCTAAAATGGTGATGAAGGCTGATGCAGCAAATGGAATCAGAAATTCTTGGAGGGATGAGTAAAATAAGGAGGGATGGTTGGTGCCTCGGCACTCACCATCTCCTCAACATTTTTAAGATTAACCAGTTTTCCTTGTCTATTATTTGACCAAACCATGCCAGGATTTTACTAGATTGGAATAACAACGTTTACATCTTGGAAAAGATATAAAGCTTAACTAATTTACTTGTATTCTTATGGCGTATGCATTGCTAAAATGCTATAATTGTCCGAGTTTAATGTCTTCCAAATAAGTTCGGAGAAGTATATGAGATATAGTTAGAAAGAAAGTTGAGTCTTAATCAAATTAAGAATTGAGATTGTCGTACATTATTAATAGACTTAATGCATACAAGCTATTGATTGTGTCTATCAACTACAAATTTGTGAGATATCCTTTAGAAACTTTATGTACCTACAAGCAATAAAATGGGCTTTAAGAGGAAGATAGCATTGATCCAAAATGGCACAAAGTCACACTTCATATCTCAAAATTACCAAATTAATCCAAAATAGCACAAAGTCACACGTCAAATCTCAAATGGCACAATGGCCCTCCAAAATTCGAATTGGAACTATATATGTAAACAATGTAGTACAAAATTTTAGACGTAACCGTGCTTCCCAAAACAAATGGATTTTTCATATCAATCTTTGCAAAAGCAACATCGTATTCTCATTCCCCAATCCCTTTAGGGCCAGACAAACATCCATGCTCTATATGGTGGATGAGTACTTAGTAGTTACCACTGTATCTTGGAGGTCATAAAAGGTAACATCATCAAATTTCTTGTTGAGAGGGTGCTCAATGCCTTATGAGCAATAGCTATGCTTTGCTGGTTGGACAAGTTGAAATTACGCTTCATTTTCAACCTATCATGTAATGAAATCCTCTGAAGACTCATGCTCGTATTGTTTCATTTTGGTCTGGTCACTGATAATCACTTCGAACTCGATCCAATAGACCTACTCATAAAAATTTATCTCCTTTTGTCTCCAAATGTGAATCGAATTGGCTGGTAGGTTGGAGTATCCTGCTAGATCTTGCCTTATCAGACATTTTTAGGCTGATGTCATCTGCTCAACCTTCTGCCTCCTGGGCTAGTGGAATTCTCATTGGGCCTTAATTGGCTTGATAAGCCCGCCAACTCTATTGAGTGGAGGTGCCCAACTCCTTGGTTTACGTAAATTTATCACGCGAGATGTCGTAAACATGAGAAGACGGGTGTCAAAATGATAGTTTGAGTAGATAATCTTTCTAACATTACTCATTAAAAAATCAAAAGTTAAAATTAGGTTAAATGAGAAGACAGTTGTCAAAAGGAGGGGTGGAGTCACAGCGGAGGCTGGGCGGTGGCTCTTTCGGCACAGCGTGGTCCCTCGTATTAATCAAATTTTAAACGTTTTGACCTCCACCTTTGGAGCCAGTTTTCCTGTTTTGAACTCTCTCCTTTCCTGAGCCAAGCCTGAGAGTGAGATCCATTCCCAATACGACTTGCAGTTGCAGATCTCCACAGCTCCAACTTCTTCACCTCCAACGGTAATCCAATACTCTCTTTCTTGCTCTCTCACACACACACAGAGATGGTAGATATGTATTACTTAATCGAATGAATGAATCTTGTTCAATTTGATTCCTATGGCTCTTGGAGTGTTGCTCTCAGTTTAGTCCATAGAATTGCGATATGAGTTCCTCTTTCGTTCGAATTGTTTACATATCTAAATCGGACTCGCGGGCTCATCAATTTTGGTTTTCTAGTGAGTAATTAGTGAATTTGAACTGTTGAAATATAGTTTTATTATTTGATTGCAGAAAGTGAATCTTATAAGTTTGAGATTACTTTCGTTATGGACGGAATTTACAAATTCAGCATAGATTGTTGCTTCCCTACTGAAAATGTTGCAGTTGCCCCTATAATAATTGTTTTAGTCTTATGCATCTGAAAACCTTAGCTTAAGATACTGTGTTGTAGCATGTATTGATTTCATCTTTCATTTTTATGTAATGCCTCTGCAGCCAGAACCTTAATTCCAAGCCAAGTTGGTTCTGCTGGTCCCTCGAATAATGAACTCGAATCTCAGCAACAATGCACTGGCCAACATTGTGCTTGGTTCATCTATGTGCCATAAGCAATCCACATTACCGGTAAAAAAGGTGGCGTTGAGAGATGTACAGAACGATAATAGAAGCTGTACGCCTAGTTATCCTGAGAATTCTTTTCTAGGACGGCTGCTCGCAGATCCAAGTAAGGTTTCTGGAACTAAGATACTCAGCCCTGAGTTTGCGCGGAGCCCTCCTTGCCACCAGTTCACGAGAATCAGCGATCCAAGTGATCATCTCATGCATGGTGGGGTTGTGAAGAAGTTAGATTCGGAGCTAGGAAAGCGAAGAGCTCAAGGTGTTAAGGAAGATTGTCTAAATTTCAAACGACATTGTTCGCAAAAGCAGCCAGACCTACCTAAAGAAAGAAACAAGAAGCAAGAGTTAGAGCCATCTTGTATACCTGCATTTTCACCAACGCATTGGGCTTCTCCGATTAAATTCTCACCTAGTAGACCACCAGTTCCAAATTTTCTTAGAAAGTATAGTAATGGCCTTCCAGCTGCTCATTCCAAGCACCTTAGATTTACTCTTGAATCTGAAGTTCCCCAATCAGTTCTTTCTGAGAGGAACCGTGATGAGGAAAGGACAGAACGGTTTCTACATCTGCAGAACCTCTTGAAACACTTTGACGAGTCTGATCAGAGCGAATATCTCCAGAGTATGTCAGTCTTCTGGCAATGTTTCTTTAAGATAAAATTTTGCTATAGTAAAATTTTCCAGTACTGAAAATCTCTTTGTTCTGAATGCGTTATCAGTGCTTCGTTGTATACCTTCATCCGAGCTTAGCAGACATGCCGTTGAGCTAGAGAAAAGATCAATGCAGCTATCAGTTGAGGAAGGTAATCCTATACAAATGTGTGCTATGATTCAGAGTTTAGTGCTTGCTTTCGGATCCTCCCTTTGATTTTTTTAACTAAATAACTTCTAGTAATCAATGCATATTATGCAGCAAAAGAGATCCAAAAGATGAAAGCTCTAAATATATTGGGGAAGTGAAAAGCATTCAAAACACATTTGTATCGTTAGCTGTGAAGTTCATATCGAGAAACTGACGCTGGCTCGTCTACTGCAATATGTCACTCATGGCGTTTTCTCCAACAAGAGCAATAGGTAGGGTTTTACTCTTACCTGTGTACTATCTCAATTCAATTCATCACTGCTCCGAAATTGTTCAGACTACATGTACCTTTGTTTTCACATTTTTGGTGTCTTTTCTACGGCAGAAGAGGTTGTAATGCTTTGCTTCAGTTTTTATTAGGTTTGATGTTTTAGACAAACCATTTTTAATATAATGATAAACTAGAAATCTCACAGGTAGAGACTTGTACGTTAAGTGGTTAAGAGCGTTCACTCTTGTTTCGAGGTTTTTTATTCAAATATCATTCTTCACTATCACTTGTATAAAAAAAAGTAATGTCAAACGTGCTATACATGTGAGAATGACAGTTACTACACGAGAAATCGAGAGTTTAAATTGGACAATAGTTGTTTAATTATAGACCAATAAAAGGAAGAAAAATCTAAATGAGCTTATGGAGCGAAGCAAGAGCCATGAAAGAGTGATTTTTTTTTTTCTGGTGGGTGTTTGATATAAAAAAAATTGAAGTGGGCCAGAGAGGCACAGGCTTTTGTGGCTAATCCCACCTCACGGCCCTTTCCAACCTTATCATCATATTGGCAGTATATGGCAGCTTCCACAGACATTACTTTTCTAATATTATTTTTTGGGAGTTTTTTAGGTTACTGTATTGGAGCATTTAGTTTTTGTGTTATCAGTTTGTCGATTTGGTTATTGTGTTTATTTTTAATTTATTTTGTAATAATCAATTTTGTTTAAGATTTCTAGAATTATGAATGGATGCTGTCTTAGATTCGTCAACGGAGGCCAATACAAGAACTAAATTAGTCAAATTGAAAACACGTGGATTAAATTAATTTTTTATTAAGATAATATATTTATATTACTGGTGGTCATTATGTTATGTTACACAATGAGTCAGTCAATAAAATTTAGTGTCAACTCGTCATCTACAGAAGTCGAACTTAATAGTCCTGCTTTATAATTAACAAAAGTATTACTAAATTGTAGTACGAAGTGATACTGTTCGTTTTTGTAAAAACTAACTAAAAGCATCTTTAAGAGAAAGCACTAAATTTTTGTTAAACGAGCAAGTGAACTGTATCAAAAAAAATTGTAGTAGCTACTTAGTTTAACTTTTTATATAGAAATTTTAAGAGACTTTGAATATTTTATTATTAACAAACCCAATCTACTTGTTTCATAAAAATAAAAAATAAAATAAAAAAAATAAAAAAAACTCTACTAGTTTTATTATTATTTTTAATATTTAACGGGTGAATATTATTCTCTACTAAAACCTGGTGGATGACTTTTGTTCATTAACAGTGTCCACCCGGTTTTGCCCCTCTCTCATTTTTCTTCCGTGCGTGCGTCTCCTCAGTTCCACAGATTTGAAAAGTCTTCCTGACCAATTCAACCCCAAAAACTTCCGAGACTCCTTCCACGGATACTTGAATGGCTTACTCTGTTTTTATAGGAAGGATTTATCCATTTACGTCAAGTTTGTAGATTGACACGGCTGGTAAACAATAGAGCGAAGAAAAAAGAGAATTGTAGGGTTTTACTTTGTTTTCGTCGGGATTGGATAACAATGTGCCAGTTGAACAACTGCTTATAAAAATATGTTTGAATACATGTTTATCTTGGTTAATTTTCTGACTATGGTTTCTTACAGGCTGGTGCTCATACTGTATTATAATATAAATAATATAATGTATATTCCTATATTGATGGATTATAGTATAATGCATGTTTATGTTGGTAAAAGTAATATTGGAATGATATTTCATGTCTCCTCTTTTTCTATGCCAATTACATGATTATAGTTCCTCTTTTTGTTCAGCTCTAAACCCCTCTCCCCTCGTAATTATTGAATTCCTTACTAATGATGTTTTGGCTTTTAGTTAAATTAGGTCAGGAAAAGTTCTGTACTTGCTGACTTTTGGAATGATAATTATCAGTCGACTACATAGATATATTGAATTTATTATAAACAGTTATGTAAAATAATGAAACATAAAAAAGAAAAACAACGGAGATACTGCACAATTAAAATGAATCAGGGATTATATATTAGTATTTAAGCTATATAACGCTTATGGATGTGTACCTCACCTCGTTGTGTCAAATAAAATATCGTTGTATAACAAAATGGATCTTATACTCATGTGAAATTTGGATCTACTTCAAATTTGTCATTAAATATAATTGGGGTTTAGTATATTTTTCATCATTTTGTAGATTTTTGCCTTTTAACTTTCTAGGTGTTGGAGAAATTTTTTTAGTATGTTTTATACAATTCTTAGATTAAATTTCTGATTTTGGTAGTGATACGCCAAATTCAAATTTGAAAAGAAAAATATATATTACACATCACATGTGATTTGTTGTTTATGTGGTAAAAAAATAGGATGTCTTTATACTCACACTGAAGGGTGGAGGAATTTTGAGATTAGGGTAATGAACTGCTTTGGAGCTTAAGGTTGTTGGTTGAGAAGTTAATAAGCTTTTTCTAAGGCCCGGTTTTAAGTTTTGAATTCTGCCCGACCGAAACTGAAGTCTATTTCATCTGCTTGATACAGGTTTTAGGGGTTTGTGGACAAAGTTTTCGGACGGTGCTTTCCCCATGATGAGCCTCACTGGACAATAGATGCTGTAAATAGTAACCTTTGAACATCGTGCTCTATTGGATTGATGAGTAAGTGATTGAAACAGATTCTGTAAATCAATGTTGGTGGAGGTGTTGTTCTGCAGCCTCAAGAAGAACAGAGCAATGTGTTTGAAATAAGGTCTGACTGAAACTTTTCTCTTAAATTTTGCATTTTTTGAGTTTTAAGCCATTCAAATTGGTTTGTTAAGTAGGAATAAAAATACCGGTTAAACAAAGATTACTAATTACTAACCAAATTCACATTTGTCTACATTAATCTTTAAGTAGGTAAACCAGACATCAATCATGGGAATAGATCCAGAGGCTTTTTGGCCTGGAGGTAACTATGAAGGTTCACATTATTATTTATCAAAGACTTCTGATTCAAATTCACAAGAGGGTAATTTTAGTGGTGGTAATAGCCCTTTTTAGCCCACTTTGAGTAATGATTTTGGAATTATAATGTTTGATGGTTATTTTGTGTTTCGGTTAAAGCATTGGTCCATCTCATTTTTCATGGATGTGCTCACTGGCTCAGCTTTCAAGGGGAACCCAGCAGCGGTTTGCTTGCTGGAGGAAGACAGAGACGACCAGTGGTTGCAGGTTTTGGCTGCCGAGTTCAATCTCTCTGAGACTTGTTACTTGACTTGGCTTACTGACTCGGGCTCAACTCCTCCGTTTGGTCACATATTCCTTTCTCCATCTTTTTAAGTTCTTCATTTTTCCCTGTTATTAATTTTATGTTTTCTGTCCCTGTGTTCTTTGTTCAAAGGTTGGTTGGTTGTCTTCTTTTTAATCTTTTAAATTTGTTGCTATCATTCTGTCTAGCTTTTTTGAATCTCCGATTGTGCATCACCTCGGGGTTGATTTTCATACTTTCTCATTATTTTTTTGGGGATATTAAGTTACTTCTTTTTAATCTTTTAAATTTGTTGCTATCATTCTGTCTGGCTTTTATGAATCTCCGATTGTGCATCACCTTGGGGTTGATTTTCATATTTTCTCATTATTTTTTTGGGGATATTAAGTTACTATCAATTTCTGTCAACATTTATTCATATTAATTGTTCTATGGCAGGCATTTGCAGTTGGATTGAAGAAACTTGGAACCGTGGAAGTTTAGAGCCTTCCCTTCTTCAACACTGTGAAGGTTAAGGTTGCTGACGCACATGCAATTTCGGATGCTGCTAACAAGCTTGGATTAAATTTGAGAGCAGTAGACTCGAGCACTGTAAGTTTTTTATTTTCGTGAGTCGCTTGCATCAGTTATTTCATTAAATGTTCTATAGGACGGAGGATGGAGTGCTTTTACTTCATGAGGTTACTGAATGTTAAACTCCTTTCAGATCACTGCTTCGTTTGACAAAACAACTACCTTAGAGGATGTTGACAAGCTTTTCAAAGCTTTTGCTTTGAGCAAGCCTATAAGTGTTTCATATATTTACCATAAAGTTGATATTTTCAATTTATTATACTGTTAAACTTGCTGATGTAGAAGAGTTAATTTCTGGTAGGCAGATGATTATAGTGTTGTTCCTATTATGCATAAGGTTGTGGTAATAATATTGTGAGATTTTGTGTCTGCATAACTCCAGGAGTGATTTTGATAATTAGAAAGTAATCTCTCAACTTCTTTGTGATTATAGTTGCTTTGATGCTGTCATAGGGACTTTTATCATATGTTCAAATTGATTTTGATATATCCATTTTCTGTTTAGTATTTATAACACTCTTTGCATATTTACATGTTAAAAACATTATCTATAGTTATATTTTCGCTCTCGCAACAATGTGCGGGTAAAATTTACTGGTTGCTTTCTAAATTTCAAGAATGATTGCTCTTTTGCTATAATTAAATAGTCTTTGACAACATTTATTAGAGATAAATTTTTTAAATTTAACTTTTTATTTTTAATTTTTTAACAAACGATATTATCAACATTAAAAAATAGAAGGTGGACTTAGTTTTATAATGAGTTAACAATAATGTGGTTCAATTTGCCTTTGGCGAGAATCGAGCCTAAGACCTCTCACTTATAAGTGAGAAGGAATACCACTAGACAGTAATATTGTGTGGCTAAATTTAACTTTTTAAAATAGTAGAAACTTTTCAGTGTGTTGAGAATACGGCTCAGTTTACTAGTGTCATAATATTATTAACTGACAGAAAAGGGTAAATTGTAGCAGTGATCCTTCAACTTTAATCAAATTGGAGAAATGATCCCTCAACTAAAAATCCATTACCATTGGTCTCTCAATTCATCAAAATGTGTAGTTATGGTCATTTTTGTCAACTTCGTCAAAATGAGTTATGTTGGAAAGATTATTGCTACAATTGGGGTCCCTCAACTCATCAAAACGTGTAACTATGATCATTTTCGTCAACTTCGTCAGAATTCTGTTAAAACAAGTAATGTTAGAAGGATCATTGCTACAATTAGGTTAAAGTTAAGGGACTATTGCTCGAATTGGGTTAAAGTTAAGGGATCATTTCGCTAGTTTGATTAAAGTTGAGGGACCAATGGTAATAGATTTTTAGTTGAGAGACCAATGGTAATGAATTTTTAGTTGAGAGATCATTACTCAAATTGAGTTAAAGTTAAGGGACAATTGTTACAATTTACTCGACAAAAAATTTATCCCATAATAAAATGACACTTGATGCACAAAACTATGTTTCTGACCCATTAAAAATTTCTTCTAAGAGTTTTGATTGTTTTATATAAATCTTCAAGAGATGCCTCTAATAAACCACCAAAATGGGGTGTTCTAATTCAAGTTTTCAAAGCGTAGGAGCGGACAATGTCACCCGGCATCAGTGGTTGTGCATAGAAGTCAGCAAAACACCAAAACTAGGATAAGGAAGGACGAATGCATGACGTTCCCGTTCTCAATTATTCACATTGATTTTTTCCACCTCGCTCTCTGTCTTTCTGCGATCACCATACAAAATGTCACCGACGTTTCGCAATATATCGCATACCTGCACGCTAATATTGGTTCTTGTCGTTTGAATGATTTTTCGCTTGTACCCAATTATTAATATAATTATATGTTAGGTGGACATATATTTTTATATTTGAATTGAAAAGTATAAAAATAAGATAATTTGGTGTTAAGTCACGATCACAATCACGTCATGAGTAATTGCCATGCCATGGCTATGAAAGAGAGAGACAGAATATCTGGTGGTGAGATTGGATGCAGCACCTTCTTCGAGCTTGCAAGGAACCGTCTGCAGCCAAGCTTTGGAGTGAAGGAAAGGAATGCCCCGCGGGTTCATGGAGGTGCAAGAAGAGGGAGAGAGAGTCTGATTTGGAGGAAGAGAGGAAGAAAGCAAAGCAGCATGGAGGTGCAATAATTCCACGGTGGAGAGAGAGAGGCTGAGAAGTCACAACAAAGACGAGATGAAATTGGGTGGTTACTGCCTTCTGGGTTGTAGAGAGAGAAAGAGAGAGAGAGAGAGAGTTGTCTTTAGAAAGCAAGCACCCATGTGCTTGATTGATCAACTTTTGTCAGCCACACTTTAATTATTTTAATAATATAATAATGACCCATTACACATTCCAACACATGTACATATCCAAAACAAATAATTAAATAAAAAAATATTAATTTAATTAATTCGGCTTGATTTTTTTTAATTCAGTTTGATCTTTTTTTATCTTGGTTCGGTGTTCGGTTTGATTTTTTTGGATTTTTTAAATCCATCCCTAATTCCAATGATAAAGCAAATTAAGTGGCAAAATTATATTTCTTTCATCTATAACATCTTATTTTATCTTTTAGCCTTGTCATATTTCTCTACTTTTATTATAGAGATATATGTGAGGCCCTATTGGCCTACTTTGAGAGAATAGGCAAAATTTGTCAATTGCCTATTACGTTGGAGTTAGTTTTTGACTATGTGACTCATTAAAATGAATTCTCTTCCTAACACGATTAGAGATATTCTAAGACTAAAAGCATATTCAATGGACTTTTTAATGAGCTTTTTTAACTAGATTTAGAGAAAATGTAAAAAATTTAATCTCTAATCACACTCCACATTAATAACTTGTTAAGCGAAGATAAAATCGAGTTCCCACTTTGATTTGTCATTTAAGCGAAGACAAACTCAAATATGTTCTTCTCAAATGTGGGTACAAAATTTGTGAAATTGGGTTGATTTTCTTTGATGAGACAATACTCTAATTTTTTAAAAATTATTATTATTATTAAGAGGAGTGGAAGGGTTTGAAAACTATTACAACAATGAGTTTTAAACCCAGGGCTCATGAATGAAGCCAAAATCATGTTCGCTTGAATGCTGGACTACATGCAAAACAATACTATAACTGAGAGAAGAGAAAAATGATATTGTACATGCAAAGATGAAAAGCATTCAAAACACATTTGTATCGTTAGCTGTGAAGTTCATATCGAGAAACTGACGCTGCCTCGTCTACTCGGCGTTTTCTCCAACAAGAGCAACAGGTAGGGTTTTACTCTTACCTGTGTATTATCTCAATTCAATTCATCACTGCTCCAAAATTGTCCAGACTACATATACCTTTGTTTTCACATTTTTGGTGTCTTTTCTATGGTAGAAGAGGTTGTAATGCTTTGCTTCAGTTTTGATTAGGTTTGATGTTTTAGACAAACAATTTTTTAAATAATGTTATGTTACACAATGAGTCAGTTAAGAAAATTTAGTGTCAACTTGTCATCTACGGAAGTCGAAACTAATACTCCTGCTTTATAATTAACAAAAGTATCCTTAAATTGTAGTACAAAGTGATACTGTTCGTTTTTGTAAAAACTAGCTAAGAGCATCTTTAAGAGAAAGAGCTAAATTTTTGTTAAACGAGCAAGTGAACTGTATCAAAAAAATTGCAGTAGCTACTCAGTTTAACTTTTTATATCAAAATTTTAAGAGACTTTGAATATTTTAATATTAACAAACCCAATCTGCTTGTTTCATAAAAAAAAAAAAAAAAAAAAACAAAAAACTCCACTAGTTTTATTATTTTTTTAATATTTAACAGGTGGATATTGCTTCCTAAATTTCAAAAATGATTGCTCTTTTGTTATAAAAAGGCAAAAGATATAGAGATAACATTTGCTAGGGATATGAGCGAAGATACTGCAAAATATTATACTAACACAAAATATTGCAGAGGAAGTGAAGGATACTGATCTTATTGCTTTCAGTTATTTTTCTCTCACAATGTGCATTTTGATAACACACGGAGCGCTCTATTTATAGAGCTACTCCCGTGAAAACATACAAAAATGAAATGATGGCCACTTTTGACAATATCACATAGAGTAATGCTATTTATACCATATTTTTGTTTCACATTTTCATACCATCTTAGGTGGCATTTGATGTGGCCAGCCACATCATTTGAATTAATCATATTTTTAAATTTAATTCATTATTTAATAAACTAATAATTAAGAAAAACTCATTAATTAAATGATAATTGTTGTATACGAGGAGTCTTTCTCCTTCATTTCCTTGGGTTTTGCAAATTTTTCAATTGACGTAGGTGTTCACATACCAAATGCATGTGGGCATACACCTTACAGCTTTCCACTATCAATTTTATTATAATTTTGTTGCGTAGGATGCAAACCAAAACTGCACCTCGTGAACATTTGTCCCCATTTTTATTTTTTATTATTTTTTCTTGTTCAATCACGTGGTTTCACAGACAAGGATTGTCTACCCTTCCACTTTCGTTGTCCTCCCGTGCTCTGTTGTTTTGTGTGGTCACGGTTAAGCCTCGTCAACATTTTATATTATTTTTTTATAGAGATAATAAAACAAAAATAAATAGTAATATAAAATATTGACGTGGTTTAACCGTGACCACACAAACAGGAGGATACGGGAGGGCACCGGAAGTGGGAGGCAAACAATCCTTGTCCTAGTTTCACATGGTGCTGCGTACCATTTGCTTTTATTCTTTTTCAAGCTCAGCAGCTCTCTCTCATTTGAGCTCTGGAGGCAAGGCCTCAAAATCCGACAACATTAATAACCGATCCGTGCAAAATTCACAGTTTTTCCTTAGTTAAGTAGGTAAAGGATGGCCAACTCCTCCATAATCTATCAGAGAAGTACTGTTTGCCTATGCAACTATTCATTTGTAGAAACACGTATGAATTACTATTCAAGCACAATATTTTCACTATTCATTTACGGAAATTTTGTAAAATGAATAATGCTGCTACAATAACATTTTTCCTATAAAATGAGAACTTACGGAGGAAGGAATGAGTGAAGCCACTAGGCTCAAGGTTGAGAGAAAGAGGAAAGAATAGAGAGTTATTTTTGTACTCGTATTATTATAAATGAAAGCACTACTACTGTCTCAAGGACCTACTCCCGTCACACTGACTGTAGAGGAATCTCGTAAATTTTGTGTCTTACTTCATTCATTCCACAAATTGGAGTTATGATTCCTCAACTAAAAATTCATTGTCATTGGTTCCTCAACTCATCAAAACGTGTAGCTATGGTCATTTTCATCAACTTCGTCAGAATTTTGTCAAAATGAATTATGTTTGAAGGACCATATATACAATTGGGTTAAAGTTAAGAGACTATTTCTCCTATTAGATTAAAGTTGAGGGATCATTTCTCCAGTTGGATTAAAATTGAGGGACCTTTGGTAATGAATTTTTAGTTGAGGGACTATAGCTGCACGTTTTGATTTTTAGTTAAGCGATCATTATTCCAATTAAGTTAAAATTGAGATACTATTGCTACAATTTGCTCTTTTAGATAAATCTTCAAGAGATGCCTCTAATAAACCACCAAAATAGGATGTTCTAACTCAGGTTTTTAAAGCATATTCAAGAATCGGATAGTCTTTATGTAATTTCAAAGAGCACACGTTTGAAGGTGTTTATACTATACGTGGTGTCGTAGGAGTGGACAGTGTCATCCGGCGTCAATGGTTGTGTATTTCCGTTACAATTAAAAATTTCTCGTTAGGATAAGAAAGAATGAATACGTGACGTTCTCAATTATTCACATTGATTTTTTCCACCTTGCCCTCTGTCTTTTTGCGATCACCATACGAAATATCAGCGAGCAAAGCACTTACGATAATCATTCCGACTTGTGACAATAAGTTGGCGAAGATATGTAGTGACCTTCCAGCTGTGTGTGTGGATAAAGATAACGTGGGGCCGATAGCGGAAAATGGCATAGGAAAGTGATCGAAAACTTTAAGCTTTAATAAAAAAAGGAAAAAATGGAATTACAACTGAATGGTAATAAAAATTTTCAATTTTTAAAGTAAAAGTATCATTAATGTTAAAAGTAAACAGTAACTGTTTCCTTATAAATTTGCTTGCATTTCAGCCTTGATTGCCGATCTGAGCGAGTGGCTTACCCCCCCCTTCCTCTGCTCACCTCTTACCTTCTCCATCAAGCTCTCTCTCTCTCTCTCTCTAACCTGACCTTCCTCCATGGATCCTTACAAGGTACTACTCTAATCTTAATCTTTCTGGGGTTTTTCTCTTTTACTTGTTTATGCTCTTAATTTGATTTTTTCTATTTTTTTTTAAGTTTGATTTTCTTGTTGAAATACTTTTCTTGTTTATTTTCTCGGCCACCAAACAGAGCCCTCTCTAACGGATTTGGGTTGGTTTGTTTTTGTGTGTTGTTGCAGCACCGCCCTTCAAGTGCTTTCAACTCCCCGTTCTGGACCACCAATGCCGGTGCTCCAGTTTCGAACAACAACTCTTCTCTGACTGTTGGACCCAGAGGTGATTTAACTCTTCTCTGACTTATGCATGTAATAGGGATGGTTGGTTACGTCGAGTTGAGTAGATGCAGTTAAGAATTTATTTCTTTGTCTATTTGTCAGGTCCGGTTCTGCTTGAGGACTACCATCTGGTGGAGAAACTCGCCAATTTTGCTAGAGAACGGATCCCAGAGCGTGTCGTCCATGCTAGGGGAGCCAGTGCAAAAGGTTTCTTTGAGGTCACCCATGATGTTTCTCACCTTTCATGTGCTGACTTCCTTCGAGCCCCTGGAGTTCAGACACCTGTTATTGTGCGTTTCTCCACTGTTATCCATGAGCGTGGCAGCCCTGAAACCATAAGGGATCCTCGTGGTTTTGCAGTGAAGTTTTACACCAGAGAGGTGACGTTTCAATGATAGTAGAGTTTTGACACGTCGATGATCGTAATTATATTCAACGGCGCATTCATAGTTAAAAACACGCAGTGGTGTCTCTAGTCACAGCTCCAGTGACAAATACTTTAAGTCATGGATAGTCTCTAGTCAGCTCCAGTGACAAATACTTGACAAATACTTTTAAGTCATGGATAGTGACAAATACTTAAGTCATCTATCTATCTATATCTATATTATCCATATTATCCATATCTATCTATCTTCTATATTATTAAGATTATTAAGAGAGCACACTTGCGAACCTTTTTGTCCATTTTTTCAATTTTGCCCCTCATTTTTGAATTCACAAAGTTAAGATGAGAGGGTAAAATAGTAATTTTGTACCTTTTGATAAAAAGATAATTATATCCTTTTTTTTTTCTTCCTATTTTGCTCTTATTTTTTTATAAACAATATTTACATAAGAAAGATAAAATAGTAATTTTGTATCAAAATTTTTACATAAGATTATATTATTAAAAGAACACACCTTGTGAACCTTTTTGCCTATTTTTTTCAATTTTCCCCTTCATTTTTTAATATACAAAGTTGAGATGAGGAGGGCAAAATAGTAATTTTATACATTTTGACAAAATGACAATCCTATCCCTTTTTTCCTCATTTTTGATATAGAATATTTACACAAAAAAGGTAAAATAATAATTTTGTATCAAAATATTTACAGAAGATAAAAATATTCACTTATTAAGAGAAATTATCCCATAATCATTTTTTCATACAGGTAAGTGAAATCATGATGTTTTTTGAATAATTGGAATGAACTGAAGCGGTTGCACTTGAGGAGAAAGTGGAAGGAGGTGGACAGTTGTTGACACACACAAAGTGTGCTCTGCTAGTATTTAGGGGGTGTAGTTAAACTCGGATTTGAGAGAATTTTAAAAGATTTTAAAATCTTAGTGTAGTCAATTAAAAGATTTTAAAGGAATTTAGAATCCATTCAAATCTAGGTGTAGTGGATTTTAGAATCTTTTAAAATCTAGGTGTAATCAATTAAAAGATTTTAAAGGATTTTAAAATCCATTCAAATCTAAGTGTAATAAAAAAATTAAGATTTTAGTGGATTTCAATAAATTGTGGATTTTGTGGAATTTGAAAGCCAAAAGTATATATAACTAAGATTAAAAAGAATCCAACCTGGATTTCAAATCCTTCCACCACAATCCATTTAAATTCTTTAAAAATTCATGTGAATTTTGTTGAAGACTCTAATCTTCTTAAATCCTATAAAATTTATCATTTTTAAAATCCTTTAAAATTTTAGTTCGGCTACAGCGGTAGTCTTGTGACTTCCATGAAATATGGCATTCTTCCTTTTCTTTTCTTTTCTTTTTTAAATATCGTTTTTATTCTGCAGATTGTTGATTTCTTTGTAACATTATTATTAACTATCTATAGCTCCTGGAAACCATTTGGTCATATTGTTTTTACTTGTTTGTACATGCATTCCTTCCTTACTCATGTTGTGACCTTATTCTTCTTAACACAGGGTAATTTTGACTTGGTGGGAAACAATTTCCCCGTGTTTTTTGTCCGTGATGCAATGCAATTCCCGGACGTGATCCATGCTTTCAAACCGAACCCTAAGTCCCACATCCAAGAGTATTGGAGGGTCCTTGACTTCTTATCTCACCATCCAGAAAGCCTGCTCACGTTCGCCTTCCTATTCGATGACGTGGGAGTTCCACAAGATTACAGGCACATGGAAGGCTTTGGTGTTCACGCCTACACTCTTATCAGCAAGGCCGGGAAGGTACACTACGTGAAGTTTCATTGGAAACCCACTTGTGGAGTCAAGTGTTTGTTGGAGGACGAGGCTATTAAGGTTGGAGGAGCTAATCACAGCCACGCTACCAAGGATCTCTATGACTCCATCGCAGCTGGCAACTTCCCGGAGTGGAAACTTTTTATTCAGACAATGGATCCTGATCATGAAGACAGATTTGACTTTGACCCACTTGATGATACTAAGGTCTGGCCTGAAGATATTCTTCCCCTGCAGCCGGTTGGCCGTTTGGTACTGAATAAGAACGTCGATAACTTCTTCGCAGAGAATGAACAACTTGCTTTCAACCCTGCCCTTGTTGTCCCTGGTGTCTATTATTCAAATGATAAGATGCTCCAAACTCGACTCTTCGCCTATTCTGATACCCAGAGGCACCGTCTTGGCCCCAACTATCTGCAGCTCCCGGTTAATGCTCCCAAGTGTTCTCATCACAACAATCACTATGACGGATTTATGAATTTCATGCACAGAGATGAGGAGGTACTTTTGCTCGTTTGATTTTCTTTTCCAAGTTCAACACCACTTTTTCCCTCAATTGCTGACGCTTATTGAATGCCTTTTACCCTTTTTACACTTGCGTTGCTCAAGATTCGGACGTGTACTTAAATTTTCACTTGTTTGTTCATCAAAGTTTTCTCTGCTCAGATGCCCTACTGTTTTCTGTAGATTGACTACTTCCCATCAAGGTTTGATCCTGTTCGCCATGCTGAGACCTTCCCAATTCCTTCTAATATTTTCACTGGAAAGCGTGAGAAGGTCAGTTTGTATCACTGTATAGGAATTCATTTTAATTTCCCTTGGTTTTCCCATGATCTTGTTTTCTGTGTTTTTCTTTTTACTTGAAACCTGAAAGCACTTGGAATGTCAAAAGTTAGATACATGCATGAATGCTTGTTGCATTTCTGAATCCTTTTGGTGTGCTGCACATCATGATTCACATTGCAACTTTGCGTTTAATTTGTGTATGGTGGTTTCGTTGGATATGCAGTGCGTCATTGAGAAGGAGAACAACTTCAAGCAACCTGGAGAGAGATACAGATCTTGGGCACCCGACAGGTAGCTGCCAACCCTATGATGTCTCTATGTGGAATTAAATGTATTTAAACGTCATGTTCATAATCTAAATGTTCATTGCAGGCAAGAGCGATTCCTCCACCGATGGGTTGATGTCCTATCCGAACCTCGTGTCACCTATGAAATTCGCAGCATTTGGATCTCATACTGGTCTCAGGTGAGTGCACACATGCAAAGTATTCGCATTTGTGAATTGGTAATAGTTGGATGTGATTTTGTACTGGAATATGATGTGTGCTGGTGGTAATTGAAATGCAGGCTGACCGATCCTTTGGTCAAAAACTGGCATCTCGTCTTAACGTGAGGCCGAGCATTTGAGGGCGATGCCGATGCAAGATGTTTGAGTTTCGATAAGACATGGTGAAAGGAAATTGTGGGAGGAGATAAATCAAATGTTAAATTGGTTTATTCTCGTGTCTTGATATTGTCATACTAAATTTCGATTGTAAGTGACATGTAGCCTCAATGTAATAAGTCCGAATCGTTCGTACTATACAACTCCAATGTAATCCCTCCTTGGTGCCAACTATCTCCTATTAATGGCTATGATCTGGTTGTTGTTCGGGGTGGGGTTGGTGGTGGTGTTCGAGGCGGCGATGCTCGGTGGTGGATGACGTTTCCGGTGGCTGGCTTGGATCTCTGTCAATGGAGGAGATTTCAGTAGAAGCTTCTCGGTTGGTTGTTCTGTGTTTTTTTGGGCTTCACTGTTGTGGGGCCTCTTTCTTGTTTTCTTTTGGTTTCAGGCCTTTTTGGCTGTGTATAGTTGTAAGTTGGATCTTTGCTTTGTTTGTAATTTTGGGCTTGTTTAATAAAAGTTGAGGGAGTTTTGATTGTAGTTTTACTACAGTCAAACTTTTTCCAAAAAAAAAAAAAGAAAAAGAAAAAAAAAATGTTCCGGTTGCAGGCACCGAATTTTCACTGTTTCTATGCGAGATGTTGTGTAGTTATACTTGCGCTTGACTTGCACATGATTTGTGGCTTCTAATGGGATGTACTGTTATAGCCATGCGGATGCGTACGTAGTTTATAGGACAACTGGTTTTACAAGAGTCTACCATAATCTAATCTATTCCGTTCTAATTTGACGCATGAACGTTATCTTTTGCAAGTTTATTATAAGGTTATGCAAGGTTGTCTTTGTGAACGTTATTTTTTCGTTTGGTTAGATATGGTTACGTGGGCTAGTATTGTATTATTTTTCAGTTGCATTTGTACTTGTGTTCCTAATTAATTATGTTCCTCATTTTATTTGATTAATGAAATATTTATTACATTAAAATCAGTTAAACAAAATATTTCGTAATTCGACGCAATTCTAATACATATTTGTTTCTTCCTTGGAAAACAAAGAAACCTACAGAGTACAAAACACAAGGCAAGTTGAATAAGTAAACCTCATTAAATACGTAAATCAAATTAAATAAGTAAAACCTAATTCCTTGGAAAACAAAGAAACCTACATTTCAACTCTAATGTCTGAGTGAGTGGCTTATCCCCTTCCTCTGCTCACCTCTTACCTTATCCATCAAGCTCTCTCTCTCTCTCTCTCTCTCTCTCTAACCTGACCTTTCTCCATGGATCCTTACAGGGTACTACTCTAATCTTAGTCTTAAATCTTTCTGGGATGTTTTCTTTTTTACTTGTTTATGCTCTTAATTGATTTATTTAAGTTTGATTTTCTTGTTGAATTACTTTTCTTGTTTATTTTCTCGGCTGCCAAACAGAGCCCTCTCTAATGGATTTGGGTTGGTTTGTTTTTGTGTGTTGTTGCAGCACCGCCCTTCAAGTGCTTTCAATTCCCCGTTCTGGACCACCAATTCCGGTGCTCCAGTTTCGAACAACAACTCTTCTCTGACTGTTGGACCCAGAGGTGATTTAATTCTTAATCCACTTTTAATTTATCTATTTGTTTATTTGCTTTTGACGGATTTTCAATTGCAAATTTGCTTCGAGTTTTACTTTTTTTGTGTTTTTTTAGTTGCACATCGCTTTTCAAGCACCTTGTGAATAACCGTAATCATGTTTTGATGCTGTAATCTGTGTATGCATCGATATTCTGTCTATGTTATTGTGATCTACAAGATGAAGATGATTACTATTTTGAAACTCTTGTTGTTTTTCATTGTTTTTCGGATATATATGCACACACACACACACACACATATATTGTTTGTATTTGAAGTTAGAACTTTCCCTATTTGACATTAATGTTTAAATTTCTCAACTATAGTTCCCAGTCTGTTGGTTTTCAATGAATTCCTGCGGGTCCCTTTTTTTCATTGCTTCTCGGGTTGTCAAGATGATTTTTTGATCGTCTGGTTGCCTGAAACTAAATAAAAGTTACTATCTCTGCAAGTGAGAGCAGTCATCTATATTTGACATACTTTATAAAATGTATAACCGCTAATTTCATTCTTATCACATCTTTTGCATGTAATCAGGATGGTTGATTATGTCGAGTTGAGTAGATGCAGTTAAGAATTTAATTCTTTGTCTATTTGTCAGGTCCAATTCTGCTTGAGGACTACCATCTGGTGGAGAAACTCGCCAATTTTGATAGAGAACGGATCCCAGAGCGTGTTGTCCATGCTAGGGGAGCTAGTGCAAAAGGTTTCTTTGAGGTCACCCATGACATTTCTCATCTTTCATGTGCTGACTTCCTTCGAGCCCCTGGAGTTCAGACACCTGTCATTGTGCGTTTCTCCACTGTTATCCATGAGCGTGGCAGCCCTGAAACCCTGAGGGATCCTCGTGGTTTTGCAGTGAAGTTTTACACCAGAGAGGTGAGGTTTCATTGGCTTATTGATGTTTTATGACCTCTGGATAATGATAGTTGAGTTTTGACACGTCGATGATCGTAATTATATTCAACAGCATATTTATAGTTAAAAATATGCAGTGGTATCTCGAGTCACTGCTCCAGTGACAAAGACTTTAGTCATATTTAACTAAACCCAGTAGTCTTGTGACTTCCATGAAGTATGGCATTCATCCTTTTCTTTTCTTTTTTTAAATATTGTTTTGATTCTACAGATGTTGATTTCTTTGTAACATTATTATTAACTAACTCTTGGAAATCATTTGGTCCTAATGTTTTTGCTTGTTTATACTTGCATTCCTTTCTTTACTCATGCCATGACTTTATTTTTCTTAAACAGGGTAATTTTGACTTGGTGGGAAACAATTTCCCCGTCTTTTTTGTCCGTGATGGAATGAAATTCCCAGACATGGTCCATGCTCTCAAACCGAACCCTAAGTCCCACATCCAAGAGAATTGGAGGATCCTTGACTTCTTCTCCCACCATCCAGAAAGCCTGCACATGTTCACCTTCCTATTGGATGACCTGGGAGTTCCACAAGATTACAGGCACATGGAAGGGTCTGGTGTTAACACCTATACTCTTATCAGTAAGACCGGGAAGGCACACTATGTGAAATTTCATTGGAAACCCACTTGTGGAGTCAAGTGTTTGTTGGAGGATGAGGCTATTAAGGTTGGAGGAGCTAATCACAGCCACGCTACCAAGGATCTCTATGACTCCATCGCAGCTGGCAACTACCCGGAGTGGAAACTCTTTATTCAGACAATTGATCCTGATCATGAAGACAGATTTGACTTTGACCCACTTGATGTTACTAAGATCTGGCCTGAAGATATTCTTCCCCTGCAGCCAGTTGGACGTTTGGTACTGAATAAGAACATTGATAACTTCTTTGCAGAGAATGAACAACTTGCTTTCTGCCCTGCCATTGTTGTCCCTGGTGTCTATTATTCAGATGATAAGTTGCTCCAAACTCGAATCTTCTCCTATTCTGATACTCAGAGGCACCGTCTTGGCCCGAACTATCTGCAGCTCCCAGTTAATGCTCCCAAGTGTTCTCATCACAACAATCACCATGAAGGATTTATGAATTTCATGCACAGAGATGAGGAGGTACTTTTGCTCTTTTGAATTTCTTTTCCAAGTACGATACCACTTTTCCCTCAATTGCTGACGCTTATTGAATATCTTTGTGCCTTTTTACACTTGCATTGCTAAAGATTCAGACATGTGCTTAAATTTTCACTTGTTTTTTCATCAAAGTTTTCTCTGCTCAGATGCCATACTGTTTTCTGTAGGTTAACTACTTCCCATCAAGGTATGATCCTGCTCGCCATGCTGAGACCTTCCCAATTCCTTCTAATATTTGCACTGGAAAGCGTGAGAAGGTCAGTTTGTATCAATTTAGAAGAATTCATTTAAATTTCCCTTAGTTTTCCCATGTTCTTGTTTTCTGTGTTTCTCTTTTTACCTGAAACTTGAAAGCACTTGGAATGTAAAAAGTTAGATACATGCATGAATGCTTGTTGCATTTCTGAATCCTTTTGGTGCGCTGCACATCATGATTCATGTAGCAACTTTGCGTTTAATTTGTGTATGTTGGTTTTGTTGGATATGCAGTGCGTCATAGAGAAGGAGAACAACTTCAAGCAACCTGGAGAGAGATACAGATCTTGGGCACCCGACAGGTAGCTGCCAACCCTATGATGTCTCTATGTGGAAATAAATGTATTTAAACGTCATGTTCATAATCTAAATGTTAATTGCAGGCAAGAGCGATTCCTCCACCGATGGGTTGATGCCCTATCCGATCCTCGTGTCACCTATGAAATTCGCAGCATTTGGATCTCATACTGGTCTCAGGTGAGTGCATACGCGCAAAGTATTCGCATTTGTGAATTGGTATAATTGGATGTGATTTTTTACTGGAATATGATGTGTGCTGGTGGTAATTGAAATGCAGGCTGACCGATCTTTTGGTCAAAAACTGGCATCTCGTCTTAACGTGAGGCCGAGCATTTGAGGGTGATGCCAATGCAAGATGTTTGAGTTTCGATAAGACATAGTGAAAGGAAAATGTGGGAGGAGAGAAATCAAATGTTAAATTGTTTATCCTCGTGTTGTGATACTGTTATACTAAATTTCGCATATAAGTGACGTGTTGCCTCAATGTAATAAGTCCGAATCGATGGTACTATGCAACTCCAATGTAATAAGTGCCGGTTGCAGGCGCCAGTTTTCACTGTTTCTATACAAGATGTGTAATCATACTTGTGCTTGACTTGCATATGATATGTGGCTCCTAATCGGATGTACTTTTATAGCCATGCGGATGCGTACGTAGTATATAGGCTTCTAATCTAACCCATTCAAATTTGACGCGTATTGTATCGTCCTTTATATATATGAACTTGTATTCCTGATCAATGATATTCCTCATTTTATTTGATTACTGAAATATTTAAGGCCGAGTTTCGACCTAATCCTCCTGCTTGTTTTACTGTCTTCATATTATTAATAAAATAAAATAGTGGGGTCCGGCGGAGGGTTCAAGGTACAACAGTCCTTTCCCCATTACCTCGCACACGTCAATTGACGTAGAACTAGTCTCGCCTAATATTTTTATTTTCATATGGAAAAACATAGACGTGCAAATTAATATAAAGTTTTCCATTTCTTTTATTGGAGCTACATATGAAGATTATGAATGATACACCTGAAAAAGATTTCTTTAATACACAACACTATTTTTCCCGTTTTTAATATGGATCGGCATTCGGTACAGCCTCTCCTCCGTGTACAAACATGGATGCAGTCCTCTTCGTGTCTATTCATGTAGGTAAGTTAGGAACTAATTCGTTTGTCAGATACTTTCCCATACTCCTCGTCTTTGTATTTCCTTTGACAGATCCACGTACAGATATTGCTCCGTTTATCTTACGGTGGTGGGTGATCGTCCTCACGGGTTTGAGGAGGGATAGGTCTCCAACCTGGTTTCTCATCCCAGTACATGTCATAGTATATGTGACCAGGAGTGTGTTCAGCCACACAACACCATATACCAACATACCGCTTTGCACGATTCCTGAATTTCTCTTCCCTTGCCTGACCATAAATTTCGCAAAGCGTCAGATCAGCGCATGATAACGAAGCATGTGGTGCATGTACAACCAAAGTAAGAAAGAAAAGCCGAATAAGATTGACGAAAAGACTTGCCTTGTCGGTGAAACCTGGGAATGCATCTTGCATAGAAGAAAACTGAATTACTTTTACATCCTTGAACGAGGAGAATACTGTCTTGAACTGCATATACAAGTGAAATCCAATATCGTGTAAGTCACTCAGAACACCAGGATCCAAAAGACACTACTTATTAATAGGGTTAAGAAGGAACAAGGTTTGTTACACATATAAAACATACATATATTAATCTGTACACTCTTCCAAGAGAGAAATAAAATGAACTCACACACGCACACACGTATTAATTCACATTACCGTTTCTTCGTTGCTTCTCTTTGGAAATCTGAGTGCTCCTGAAGGGGTGGTAGTATTTGAAGCTATGCAATCTCGTGTTCCTTGTTGACAAAGCTGGACATCAAGCCATGACTCTTTCACCTAAAACAAAATTCATAAATGAAGTTGTCTACTCTTAGCTACAGAATCAATGGAACTGACTCTTTTGACTTAAAAAATTTCATAGATACCCATTTACCTGTTTTGGCATCAATGGATTGTCAAAGAATGAGTATTCTCTGACACCGATTGGGGGCCCAAATATCTCCGCTGGCAATTCCTTAAGCATGACATTCACCTGCGATACAGTACACTTTTGTTAGCTACCACCTCCAGAAGGGATTTCACGGTAGGACCTTGAGATACACCAATGTTCCTATGAATTATTTGTGCAATTCTTGGAAGCTTCACTCTGTACAAACCCATTAATCTAAACAGTGGAACTTAATCAGTTTAAACGAGATGTAAGATTTGACAAATGACAAAGGTGAAGAAAAAAAAAAACTAGAAAATCGATTGTACACAGGTAGGTGTAGGAAAATAATTAAATAACCGCTGTATGCCTCTTTTTCTCTCCTTGAATCTTTTTTCTTTCTTTCCAGTTTATAGAAATTTCGGCTTCTCAAATATCCAATCCAACCATGAATTTTCCTTGAAACTTTTCATGTTCTGTTAATCAGGGATTAGAGAGTATTTTGTAGCTCAGCCCCTTTTAAATGTTTATAATAAAAAGGGTCCACACATAGGATAGAGAAAAAGGAAAATTATGGAAACACATCTTGTGGTTAGATCGTAAAACATGTATTGTCCTCAGGCATCATGACACTTATCGTTTATTTCATTCATCAGTACTTAATATGAAAATTGATGGAAGAGATGTAGAGATTAGGTATGATTTTTATGGCGTCTTACCAAAATCATGTGCTGCAGACGTGCTTAATTACTACCAAAGTTAACTTTTTTATGTAGCCGAGGAAACCACATAGGTATCTATGTGACAAAAATAAAACATTTTATAAGGCCGAAGTTACGACTGTTTTATCTGTAGTTTAGCTGAAAAAGACATTGTATTACCAGTTGACTATTACGATGTGTATAAATACAGAAAAATCTCTCAGGTGAAGCCGATTCCCTAAACGATCATAAGGGCGGTTGCACCACATCCAACCAAAAACAAATGAGAGAAAAGACACTACTAGAAACCATCCCCTCTAAGGAAACCCCACACCCCCCCAACCCCAACCCATCCCCCCCCAACCCCCCCACCCCCCCCCCACACCCCCACCCCCACCCCCCTCTCTCCCCCTTTTGCAATAAATCATGCTCAGAAATGGCAACTGGGATATCACAACGAGATGCAATCAGAAAATTCAACTGACACTTCTAGTAATCCTAATAGGTTTTTAGCAAGGGTAGTAACAACAAAGTAATCAGCACAAATAGTCATTCAGACTCCATCGCATACTTATTGTGGAGAGGGGAAAAGTCTAAAATTCTAATCGAGCCCATTGCAAGGAGGACCAAGTTGATAATACGATCACTACTTTTTGTCCCATGACATTGTAATTCAACTCACTACTCCAAACAATTAAACTCTAGCAAAAAGAGCCTTGAGTTAATATGGTAACTGACTCAATTTAGAAAATGCAACTCATATCCTGCTGTTTTTTTTTTTATTTTTTGTCTGACACATTCTGCTATTTTAGTACAAAGGCTGATTTAATACAAAATTCTACCAAAGGAATGGCAACTGTCTTACAAGAATTTTTTTTCGAGCAATCTTGTCTATTGTGGAAGCAAAGATAACAAACTGTATAAAGTTAGCTCTGACAAATTGGACATACCTCAAACACATGATCTAGAGGGCAAATAAAGGGTTGTCGAGTGATAGATCCCTCAAGAACGCCAGGGTGGGGAAACCACAGCCTATCCAACCTGCACCATAGTGGAGGCATAACCTAAAAAACACAAATAAAAGAGATGACGACTAAAATACATATGCAGAAAAATGCATTATTTCATCTCAACAATAATGAATTCCAAACTTGTAAACCTAAACCCTAAAACCTTAAGTACATATCCCAGCACACTGTTGTTTGATTAATTAGAGGACTGATTTTGTCCCTTATCCTTATGACCAAACCAATAAGCAAAACAACACAGTATCTATAGTGTGTAAAAGGTGACCAATTTAAATTGCACTGTGTTTTGAACCATCCAATCTAAAACCAAATAGCTACTAGTGGAGAGGACCAAGACTTTATATGTTGAGATACACGAATTTGGATACCAGATGTAAGAGTTTAATATTTTCAACACTAACTCATGTGTGGCTGGTCTAAGCCAAACAGATGGATTAACTTATATATTGGATGACACGGAGCATGTATAGCCAAATTGGGCCTGAAATGTGGATAAATTGTCCCACTCACATACCTTGTCAGAGTTAGACAATGCAACCAAAAACCAGTGGATTATTAGAGGAGAAGCCCGTGATTTATATAAAGAGATACAAGACTTGGAATATCTGATTTGAGATTTCTATATTCTCATAGAACTTAGAAGACATATCTACGTATGTACTTAAGATTATCAGTCATGATCCCACTATATTGTTAGACATGCAGGTCCTTACAAGGTTTACACCTTTGAACAAGAAAATAATAACTAAGCCTTGTCTGTGATATTTTGTGAAGCATGCACAATGGAACATGTATTAATAAGCCCCCAATTTCCATATATGATAAATTGATGATGACGATTGCATCAAGGCTTCTGTTAATGGTGAATTGTAATTTCACCCAGGTACATCTAAACAAACCAAACTCAAACTCAAACTCATTTAATGATCCGAAACTAAATTCATTCACACATATATCACCAGAACATTTCAGTCCAAAAAATAGACTGAAATAAAATAAAAGAGAGATAATATATATATAATTTTTCTTACCAGGGTGCGATTCAACAGAGAAGCAATTGCAAGAGCCGTTCTTATTTGTTTTATCTGAACAAAATCATTTAGAATAAAAATTATAAGATGTAACACTAAGATACGATCCCACACAATGTAAAAAGATTATGGAAGCAGGTTAGCACATACATACTTGGTAATTAATAAGAGTAAAATGTGATTTAACATTATGCTCCCCATCTAGCAACAAGCTCTTAGGAATAGACGGCTTAAATGACAAAAAACCTCCTGCGTAAATTTGCAAAGTCCTTGTTAAGAAAGATGTTAAGCGTCAATTGTATAAATTAAATAGTCATCAGTAAGAACAAATGTGCAGCAGTAGCGTATCCGTGTATTCAAGTGATCAACTTTTCACTTCTAAATCACAAACTTTTTGATTGCTGACGAGGTTAGAAGTTCTAAAGGAAAAAGAGATTAGCTGGTGTTTTAATTATTAGAGATGGTCTAGTATTCCTATAGAATGTTCATTCCCCCATATATTGTAGGTAATACCAAATTTTCAATTCTTCCTACTATACCCTCTAATTCTCAGACGTACCATTCTATTCCAATGCTCATTCTAGCTACCAAACAGTACCTTGGTTTCTTAATGTGAAAGATCAAGTTCCATGAGATTGGAAGGAAATCTTGGCAGAGATGATGCAAAGGATGATACCGAACATTCGCATTAAGCAAGCAATTGAAAGAAAGATGCATCCTAATAAGATTTAGAAGATATCCAATGTACAGTACAATATCAATGATATTTCCTTTTAGTACCTGGTGCATCATAGTATTCTGGTGGGTCATAGAAAACCATGCCTTCCCGTAGTCGGTGGCGTTTTCCTTCGGTACCTGCATACTGGAATGTGGTATGCACTGCATATGGCTCCAATCTCAATTGTTGATGCATGGCCTGTCATTAAAGCGTTAAAGCTTAGGGCTTAAGCGAAACATAACCTTTTATAGCTTAGTTGCATTAAGTCCTTGAAAGACACCTAACTTTGACAGCAAAATTGATTAAAATAAGGAATAACACTGTAAATTGAAAAGATACCCAAACTATCAAATAAAAACTACAGGATCTACCTGGACAAAATATGTATGCCCACTACAAAATATACTCGCAGGCAGAACTCCCAGCTTGAGACTTCCATCAAAAGCATATACAAGTCCACTCTCTCCATCAACTGGTGGCCCTAACTGTCTTCGTACGAGATCATTAAACCCATTCTGGTCCCATATCTTCTCATCAGCTAGAAGCATATCTTTCCATTCCTTAGCCAATCTTTTAGCAGGATCTGTTGGCCGCCAGTGAAAAATTCCAATGTTGTACGCAGCACCAACTGTTATAGGTGAAGATACATCTTTTAAAATTCTCAAATTTTGAGTTAACTTTAAATCTATTGATCATGAAAAAGAAACATAACCGAACAAATAACTTCTAAAATAAAAATAAACAAGGGTGACCAGAGACAAAGAGGGAGTCAAAATTAGACTGCACTAAACAATGTGGATAGAGTGTGAATGGTGAGCATATTAGTCATTGACACGGGCACAACTCCTATGTTAAAAAATAAACACTGGGGTATCTTTTAAATCCAGGAACGGAGCTGCAGCAATATACATCATGTGTATGAATTTCAGAGTATACTACAGTCAACACTGACATATATATTAATCCAACTTGGTATGTACATGAAGAATATTCATAGAGTGTTAAATAGAAACCAGAATAACATATTAGTATAGGTTCGTTAGGAGTAGGACAAAAAGCACATTCAGTAGTTCTTTTTCTTTTCTAAGTGCCTAAACATCCAAGAATAGTAATGAAGGTATCTACAAAAATAAGGAGAGTTTAGGATCCTATACTAGTTCCCTGATGGGTAGACCCATAGTAATCATTTGTGGTGGGACACATTTTTATATCACCAGATCTTATGCAAGTTATACTGAAATCCTCCTCATGGAAAAGCTGCAAACAAAGGATAAAGGAGATAGAAGGAGAAATATTAAAAAAAAATCTTTACCTTGTTGCCAAATGTCCAGCCTGTCATCGGTGACCGTTGGTACAACTTGATCACTGGAAGTTAAGACATCTGCTTCTGCATAGCGAGCAAGATACGGAAGTGGGTCCTGTTCCAAGAAAATTGATAACTCATAATGCCATACGAAGCAACTAAACAATTAAAATTTTGAACGCTAGCTAAAAAGTACCTTCAACCAAACCATGTCTGTATCACACATCAATAGCTCAAAACCATAAGGGAGAATTGAGTCTATCAGTATAACTTTTTCTCGTCCCATCTTGTGGAATGTTGGCGACCCCCATCCAACGTCTATTGTGCTCATGTGGCTGCCCATGTCAAACACCGGAACACCTTTCCAATACAAAGCCTCCAACAGTTTGGTGTCCATTGCACCTAAGCCATCAAGGTCAAACTCAGAGGTGCAAATGAAAATAGAAAGACAAGCACATTTTTTTCCTTGGGAAGTGGAACAAGAAATGTATACAAATTGCAAAGGCCGTAAAGAAAGAAAAACGCACGCCTGAGAATATGGGGTAGCTTACCAATGAGAAGGTTAGAAAGCCCCAGATCAGTCAAGTGTTTAACCCAAGTCAGGATAAAATCCATGAATGCATAGTTCCCAAAGGTCACTATAACAACGTTATCCTTCACTCTTTGCTGAACTAGTTCTTTGCTCAGTCTAAATTTCTTCAAAGGTGGCATTTTCTTTGTGCGTGGGGGAGCTTCCCAAATAGGTCTTGTTGACATGCTTTGAGGCCCTACTGAAGGTGTGGCCATTGCTTGAACTATTTCTGGTTGAGAAACATTGGGTGCTTGCTCTAAAGGAGGAGAACCTACATCTGTAACAATTCGTTCATTCACATAAATAAAACACATGCACGAAGAGGGAGAAGACTGGGATCATAGACAGATTGCTTATTGAATAAACACAAGACATTGCAACAAAGGGTGCATTGAACAAAACAAAAAGTCCCGAGTTATACAATATTACTGACTGCAGGGTAATCGATAATAGAACGTCAAAATCACATACACAAAATCTGACGCATATATCCAATGCTTGGAGTCTGCTCAGAAGTCAAACACACATACTTAGACCGAACGGACTAAATCAGCTCCAATGGCAACTCCAAAACACAACGGCAGTAACCACAATGTGTAAAATTCACACTCTTGGTGTATAAGAAGAAACAAGAAGCACAGAGTTGATCGCCTTTAGTTCTACCCAACCCGAAAAGATTATAAAAAAATACCAAAGGTAGAAAATTTGATCATATAATTCCTAAATGAGGTTGCATTCATGTTCGCCGGTTACGATGTAATAGCTGAATCAGTTTCATCACTTGGACATGTAAGCAAGGAGTTGAAAATTTGTACTTGGTTAGAAAGACAAGGTCCATTGCGTTAATTATTAACTGAGCACATATGTGCTGAATTATTAAAATCTCAAACCCCCGTTTCGAATATGCAATGTAAGTGATAAAGATTGAAGCTTTTGCAGAAAATGAATTGAAAGGTAGTTCACTTGTAAGCAAATCAAGAGAGAGAGATAGAGGGGGAACTGACGGGAAAGCCAGGAGGTGGTGGAATCAGCGGCAGACTTGCCGGAGTAGATGGCGGATATCACATACAAAGACGAGAAGACGATCCCAATTATTACGGTGGCGTATATCGTCACGAACACTGGCTTCGCCTTGTCGAACGCATTCTTCCACGCCATTTTTCTGCTTTTTATTGGGATTTTTGGTTTATTTGGTCACCATTCCCGCGCCATTATCTTCTTCCTTCTTCTTTCGTCTGGGAGGAAAGACGAGAAGAAAGAAACTGAAACCCTAATCGAAATCCCAATCAATCAATCTGAATCTAAGAAGAGAAAGAGAGGGAGAGATTTATTTCAGTTTTTCTTCTGAGCTGCTCTCACAGGCTGCCCAGCTGCCCAACTGCCAAGGTCAACTCTTCTAGGCACCATGTTTGTCCCATCCTTCTCCCTATTATTTTTTTAATACTGAAAACCCACATGATTACCAAAAAGGATTAACTTGACTCAATGGTTGATGAGAGTTCCTCCCCATTCACTTTTGCTACGAATTCCTCGATTTCAATCTTACGGAATTCGATCCTCTCCTGGGCTTGGGCTCAAGAGTCTGCTGAGTAACACACATGGATCGTTGAATTTTGATCAAACGGTTACAAACAGGAAATCTTTTAAAAGTTATAATAATTGTAATCGTTGGATCAAAATCCAACGACCCTTGTGTGTTGGTCAGGAGGTTCCTGAGCCCAAGCTCAGGAGAGGATCAAATTCCCAATCTTACGATCGAAATCGTTTAATATTGAAATTATATTATATGTGTGAAAAAATAATACAATATAAAATCATTTGATGATCAAACTATACAAAAATAAATAGACAAATTCTGTAAAATTATCATTAACCATTTATTTATTTGTGATTAAACGACTTTAATTCGAAGAATTTTAATTGAGTTTTATAAACTCCATTTGAATTTCAAAAGTGAATTCTAAGTGGATTTAATGGAGTTTGTGAGTTTTTATTTTTTATTTTGAACAATTTTTGTGAATTCTATTAATTTTAATCTTGACAAATAAATGCATTTGAAGGGTTAGAGTGTGCCACATCGTTCATACTCATTGCAATGTATTTACCCATTTTTTCAGTGAATAACCATTTTTCTCTCTTTTCTCTTTGTTTTTCTTCCACAGCTGCATACTTACCTTCAATTTCATCTCTCATCTCTCATCTCTCATCTTTCCTGTAAAAACTAACTAAATTGCAACTTTGTGATGTCGTGAAATTACTAAAATTGAAGATCAGAAATTATACCTGATAAACAAATTAGAGGTCGAAATCATACCAAAAAGTTGCATCTCCTTTGCACCTACATCCTCATGTGAAAAACCATGGTATTACCATATAAGCAATCTTTTTATAAAACCAATGCTTTGGGACAACCAAATTTCTCTCCAACGAAGTCACTAGCCATCACAACCTGCAAGCAATTGCCAAGTATTTTGAGATTCATTGTAGGATACACACTGGCTTAAACATTTACTCTTGTGTTTTCATGCAAAGACAAAATCATGTTTTGAGATTAGAGGGACGATCGTACTTCTTGGTTGTGCAGTAGTTAGGGAGACTCGGATTCAATTGTGGTAGAACGAATGAAAGTGGGAAATGAGACTGTTGTGATTTGGATGAGGCATGCAATGTGACGTGGAGGAAGCCGGAGATGAAGATGATGAAAATGGGAGAGCAAATGATTGTGATGTTGAGAGTGATAAATCAGTAAGATATCATGAGAAACAAGGTAAGACAAACTCATCAAAATCTTATAGAAAAAGGCAAGATTTATTATGGATTAATTTACAATATAAACTCCAAAATCCATCACTTTTAAAAATCGTATCAAATCAATGATATTTGGAATACACATAAACTTTTGTAAATTTATTTAAAATCATAATTGAATAGATTAATGGTTTTCTATAAATTTTTGTAAAATCATTTGAGATCTTGATTGAATAATTTGGTATTTTCATAAATTCATTTACACACTGTGTTTGGATGAGAAATTCCAAAATGACAGAAATAAAAATGACGGAATCTTATTTTCTATAATTTGTCAATTTTCTTGTTTAGTTAACCTAAAAGGATAATGAATACAAAATTTAACGTGTGTATAGTGATGAGTCGTTTTTATTCTATACATTTTTCTCTCTTTTCTCTCTGTTTTTCTTCCACAGCTGCATGTTTACCCTTGGTTTCATCTCTTATCTCCCCTCTTTCCTGTAAAAACTAACTAAATTGCAACTTTGTGATGTCGTGAAATTATTAAAATTCAAGATCATAAAGTTATAATTTTGGAACACTTACATACATTTGTTAAATTTTTCGTCAGAACCTCGATTAATTGATGATGTGGCGTCCACGTAGACAATGATTGGACATCACTTGGAAATTAAACTAAAGTAAATCTCATTTTACTATCTTGAAGTTTCTTGGTTTTCAACATTTCATACTTCAAGTTTTTTTCATCCTAGTTTGGTACCTAAAGTGAACTCTTGGACAGTTTCATACATATGTTAAACTTTCTGTTAAAACAGCAGTTAACATGTGACGTGTGTGACATCCCGTCCCGGGATTATTAAAACGCACTTGTGAAAAGACATTTTTACCCCTAATTCGTTTCTTTGACGTTATTGGTTGTTTTGTGTGTTGTGGCATGTGTTGGGTCACACACACACAGGCACACTCACTGTCTCTCTCTGCCCTTTCTCTGTCTCTGTCTCTCATCTCCCTCTCCCTTCCCGTTCACCTTAATACGTACGGACAAACCCATAAACACCCTAAACATTAACAGATCGAGGAAACTAGGAGCACAGTTGTGATCGTGAAGTTCGTGGGAGCACAATCGTACCATTTTCAGGTAAGAAATTCGTCGTTCTCACGTCGATTCGACGATGTCTGTTTTGAGCACTGTTCATGCAAACATTAATCTAGCTTGTTTTTGGATTTTTGAAGCTCATAGATGTCTTAGTGAGGTCCTAAGGAGCATCGGAGTAGCTCGTTGGACGAAATTGGACGTCGGAATCGTGGGTTTCGAAGTTGGCCGGTTTTTGAGTTTTGAGACAGGTACGATCTTGTGGTTTTTAGCCCTTAAAACTTGTTGGGACGTGTTCTACTAGTTTAGGGCTTCATTTTGGTGTTAAAATCGTGAAAAATGGTTGAGAATCGAGCGAGAAAACTCGAGTTGCAGGTTTCCCAGTTTTCCGGCGCTGGCGACGGCACCGGAGATTGAACGGAGAAGGTGACGGAATATTCCGTCAAATCTGACGGAATATTCCTGACGCCGTTGACGGAATCCGTTAGAAATAACGGAATATTCCTCACGGCGTCAGTTGACGCCGTCCGTGTGCACCGCACGTGCCTGCGGCGGAGGAAAATTTTTCTAAAAATATGGTTGTGATCCTGAGGTTGTGTAGAGCACGTTGGTATATTCATTTGTCCATTTTGAGCAATGTATGAGAAGTTATTACGAGAAGTTGGTTATGTGTTTTTAAATTGACGTTTTTATAGTTATTTCGCATATAGGTGACACGTACCCCGAGGACGAGCGTGCGCACTTGAGGCAGGGGGGCTACGACCCTTCCACTTACCAGTGAGTGGGCTTTTGTTTTCCGTATATACCTATATACATTTATTTTTCCCAGAAATTGAGTAAAAAGGAGGTTAATTGCCTTATGCCATGCACGTTATTATTATCGTGTATGCATCATTGCACGCATTAGTAGTGGCATACATATACATATGCATATTTGGTGCTGTGGACGCACAGGTAAGTGCCAGGTAAGTGGTTTTCACGTTTACATTTCAGTAGTGGTTTGAGATGCTTAGAGAGCTCATAACCTGCACCCCCGGTGTTAGTGCTCCCGCCCAGTGTAGGGCACAGTCCTTCACGTGATGTTCACATCCCGCACCACACGCTCAGCTTGGATCCAAGTTAGGTGCACAGTCCTGTCGTACAGACCACTTTAGGTGGTTCCGACTCGTAGGTGACCCGCGATTATTCGCACAGCCTTCACGTGATCGTAGCACTAGAGCGTATATATATATTACACCCAGGCCTGTCGTACAGACCACTTTAGGTGGTTCCGACTCGTGGGCAGGTTCAGTTATTGAGTTTGAGATTTGAGCTCTATATGCAGCCGTACAGGTCCCGTTAGGTGACTCCGGCTGCCAGATTATATGTTATCGTTATGAGATATACCTGAGCACTTGCATATCATTATGAGACTTTGACATGGCACATTGTTGAGCATGTTTGGCATACCCTTGAGCATGATTGGCATATTTATACGTACGTATATATGATTATTTTCTGGGAAGTATACAGGTTTTACGGTGAGGGGTTAGAATGTATTTTGTTAAATGGTTTTCGAAAAGATTTGTTTTTGCCCACTCACGCTTTTGTTTTGCGCCCCTCCAGGTTCTAGTTGCTTAGCAGTTTCGGTGGTTTCCCCAGAGGGCTTTTCCGGCGTTTCTGACAGACACTCACCATTGTAGGGTCACCTTCGGGTGTACTATTGTCGCAATCTTCTTTTGGACTGCTATAGACCTGCTCTGAATTGTGTTTCACTTATGCTAGCACTTGTTCTAGGACTTTGTATGCTAGTTTTTAAATTATTCGTACTTTTATATTACTACTTTTTTTTTAGCTTCCGCACGTACACATGGCTACGTCACCTTCGTGTGACGGCCAGCACGCTCCGATCTCGGTCGGGGTGTGTCAACGTGACACCCACGTAAATGATGACTAGGCGCCCCGTGTCAATCTAGGGCCCACGTGAATATTAAAAAATTAAAAAAAAAATGAAGGGATTGAAAACTTCCCAATATGAGAATTTTAATCTTTTGCATTAAATGAATTTATATGAATTCTATGAATTTTAATCCTGACCATTAAATGCATCTCAAGGTTTAAAATTGTCACATCATTCATACTCATTGCACTCTACTTGATGCGTGCTTGTTGCAGGTATGATTTTATCATTTCAACAATATGAAATTAGTTACAGAGTTATATGACTATGAGTTATAGAGTTAGTTTACTAACTTCAATTTGATTTGGTGTGTAACCTTAATTTCTATCATGAATCTTGATGCATCATTTTACTTATATTTATATATTATATGTGTGTCTGAATATGTTCAATTTTTCTATATATTCTTTGGTTCGTTTGTTCATGTTGAGGTATGTTGTTATTGTTGTTTCCGTAAATGCAAATTCAAATTATGTGCCTTCGTTTCATATGGAATCAATCAAAATATTTCAAGATTTTAGTTTCGTACAGTAAATGGGGTTTTCTCTTTAAGCATTTTGTAATGTATAATGTATTGCTATCATCATGTGTTTTTATCAAAGTTCAAGTTTTACACCATCACCGTCAGCCTATCTTATGCAGACTTCACCTCTAAGCCTCCAACAAGAAATATCAATGTCAAGAAGCTTACAAACTTTCAGTTTATTGGGAACAGACTTGCGGATTGAACCTTTGCATATATTTTTAGCCCCTTTTGTGCAATGTAATTTTTGCGGTCTTTCACTTTCATGATACTTTTTATTATTACTGTTGTTTCTAACAATGTATTTCTGTTGCCTTCCCTACCACATTCTCATTCCCAGTCCATTTCATTAAATTGCTCCATCATGGTTCGGATCCTTGCTTCCCACTACCGTGGAATTTGCATAATTTCTTTGCAAGATCAACTTGTAATTTGTATATGTGATAGGTTTTGATTAAATTGACTGATTTCTGTACATGATGTTGCCTTTCTATTGATTAAAGTCTTATTTTTTTGTTACCTCCCATGTAACTCGAACTTAATGTTTTTTTTTTTTTAAATTAAAATATCGCCACTTTATACCTAAAACTCAATGTTCGCTTCATTTTGACAGGATTTCGTCTATTCCCATTACATATTTGTTAAGTTGCTTAGGTGGCACAAGTCTAATGCTGACTTATGATACCATCCACTAAAAAAAGCTACCTGTCATACTAAAAAGGAAAAGTATAAACACCCCATTAAACCCAGAAATCCTTCAGCACCACTGACCCTCACCGTCGAAAGTCAGGGACATAACAAGGACAACGCCAACTTTCTCAAGCTTTTGATTACCAAAGATGAAATTTTTAGTTTTTCGAACTTTTTTAGGTAGGGGTTTGTACCCTATGATGTTTTCTATTTTATATGAAGAAAGTGTTAGTACGTTCAAGGAAATACTAAACCCGGAAATAGAGAGAGAGAGAGAGAGAGAGAGAGAGAGAGAGAGAGAGAGAGAGAGAGAGAGAGAAGGCATGGATGAGAAATGAAGAAGGGTTCATTGAAAAGGATGGAAACAAACATGATTACATATCTTGTTTTTGTCTATTTATTTGCCTTTAATTTATTCAAACTTACTAATATTAAAACAAGAACGAAAGTAAGAGGACAACAAAGGAAGAGCGGAAAAATCAGTTCGTTGCTTTTAAACTGTATTGTGCCAATCTTAAATTAGGTTATTCCATTTCCAAAAAATAAAATGAAACTTGCACGTATCATGGGGCTGGCAGTATACAAGTACACCGGACTTGATTTTGAGATTGTGGTAATAAATTAGAGGGGAGGAAGGAAAGCAAAAGGGAGTAGAAGTGATATTTATGATATACAGCTACTTATGTGAGGATTCAATGGTTGAAAATTATGTGTAATAAGTGCCTTAGTTTTGTTTCCTTTCCATGCATGTGGATGTGGTTGCCATTTTTACCAATTGTCATTAAGGATGGTATTGGTACGGTTATCATACCAAAATTCATGTACCAATTACCATACCAAACTTTTGGTATGACAAAATATATTACCATTATTGTGCCAAATTTTCGGTATACCTAATTTCGACATGCCAAATAGTTCGGTTGGCATGGTATGGTAATGGTAATTACCATTTTGTTTTGGACCATTCTTTTGGGCCAAAATTTGATTTTTTTTTCTTTTTTAACAACCCAATTTAAGGCCCAAACGTGTTTTGGCCACTCCCTTTGGGTATCTAAAACTTTTTTATTTAATTATTAGAATTTTATAGAGATTCATTTAAGAAACAAGAAGTAAATAAATGGAAGAATTGCTAAAAGAATCCAATATCCCTAAAAAAAAATAGTACAAAGATTCATAAATTCCATCTCTACATTCTTTAAAATTGTACAAAAATTAACTTGATAGACGAAGCCAGGGAGAGACATCCCAATTTGATGAAGAGAAGATGAGATGGACTCCGAAGAGAGAGAGAGAGAGTCGCCGGAACTGGAGCAACAGAGATGAAGTCGGTGGCTAGATGAGTGAAAAGATGAAGAGTCGCAAAACAAGAAAGCTAAGGTTTTTTTTTATTGGGAAAGTAGAGATTAGAGTGTGAGATGATTGGATAAATGATTAGGAAAAAAATATAAAGCGCACATATAATGATAATAATACCTAATTATATATAAATGAATAAATAAATGATATAATATTAATAGTAGTGGTACGGTACGGCATACCACTGGTAATGATTTTGAATACCATTACTATACCAAAAATGTATAGTCCGGTACAAATACTGTACCATTACCAATGGTACAAATTTTTTTGCACAAGTTTGGTATGGTACGGTTGGTAAAACTTTTTTTATTTAATTATGAGAATTTTATAGAGATTCATTTAAGAAACAAGAAGTAAATGGATGGAAGAACTGCTCAAAGAATCCAATATCCCTAAAAAAAAAACTACAAAGATTCCTCAATTCCATCTCTATATTCTTTAAAATTGTACAAAAATTGACTTGATAGATGAAGTCAGGAAGAAAGACATCCCAATTTGATGAAGGAGAATATGAGATGGATTCCGAAGAGAGAGAGTCGCCGGAACTGGAGCAACAGAGATGAAGTTGGTGGCTAGATGAGTGAAAAGATGAAGAGTTGCAGTGCAAGAAGGCTTATGTTTTTTTATTGGGAAAGTAGAGGTTAAAGGGTGAGATGATTGGATCAATGACTAGGAAAAAAAATATAAAGTGCATATATAATGATAATAATATCTAATTATATATAAATGAATAAATAAATGATATAATATTAATAGTAATGGTACGGTATGGTATACCACTGGTAATGGTTTTGAATACCATTACTGTACCAAAAATGTATGGTACAGTACAAATACCGTACCATTACCAATGGTACAAATTTTTTGGCACAACTTTGGTATGGTACAGTTGGCATGGCAATTTGGCAAAAAATTTCACCCCTAATTATCATATAATTTCAACATTGTATCCTTATAATTTTTTAGAGGAAAGACACATGCAATTCTGACCTAAAAGTGAGTAAGTCATATGTGCTAAAAATTTTCAAGACAAAAACATCCACTCAAATTTTCACAAATCCACCTCGAACTCAATTTTGGCATTCGCCGTCGTATATCTAAAAAATACAACACTTTCACTACAATGTGTCAGTTGAAACTAAATATTAAACACACATCAAAGTTTGAAGGTAGATCGAACTTGAAATTTCTTCTCCTTAGAAACATCCGTTGTGAGATCAAAATCAAGCTAATTGATGAACTATATAGTTGTGGCATGCTTTTTATTTAAATTTTTTTTCCTGAAGTAGAGCATGTTTTTTACTTGAAGACACTGTACACTGCCCTTCATCCAAAACAACCATTTTTGCCAATAATAGCAAAAACGAGCCATTGGTTTCTGATTGTCATTTCCAGCAATCGAATTGAAGTAAAAATGGCAATCATGGAGCACTCGAAACCATACCCTTCACCTACATTCTTCCGTCTCCTCCAATTTCTCCTCTGAATTCTCCTCCACTTTGTCCAAAGGCCATGGAGCACTCGAAATTATGTGAAGGGGAACCTGCTTCTCCCTACACAGAAATTCTTCCGTCTCCTCCTATTTCTCCTCCGAATTCTCCTCCACTTTGTCCAAAAGCCATGGAGCACTCAAAATTCTACGGAGGGGAACCTGCTGCTCCCTGCACATAATCTGGGGAGAAGATGAAAGGTATCGACTTGGACGATGAACCTGCTGATGCAGAGCACTTCCACACTACTCTTACAACACGCAATTCATCTGCTTTGTGTTCTTTGAGGAAAGGCGGTACATTCACTCTCGGGAGTCTAAAGTTCAAGGTCACTGAAACTTTCGAAGAACGTTGTGTGGTTTCCCCTGAGATCTTTTGTCAGAGGGAACCCGTGAGAAGGGAGGATGACGTCGATGGTGTTTTGAACATTAGTCCTTACAAAAGATTAAAATTAAAAAAAAAAAAAAAAAATGGTGCTAGATTACATATTCAATTTAATCCCTTGAAGTGTACTTTTATCAAAATTTATATTCAATTTTTGTTATTTAATGTGTATTTTTATTTAATCTCTCCACATTAAATTTTAATTTTATTCATATGCACATATTTAGTTATTTAATTATAAATAAACATAAATGAGAAAATATTAAAAGAAATTTGTGATATAAAATATATAAATACATGATTGTACTATGCCGAAATATATATAATTGACTTTTTTGTACCTACATTGTACCGAAATATATTATAATAAACCTAAATGTATGTATCAAAATGTATTATATTGAATTAATATACCTAAATATCAATACTGAAATGTAAGTACCAAAATATACGTACCGAAATGTATGTACCGAAATATACGTACCGAAATGTACGAAGGCTTAGGTTTTTTTATTGTGAAAGTAGAGGTTAGAAGGTGAGATGATTGGATCAATAAGTAGGAAAAAATATATAGTGCATATATAATGATAATAATACCTAATTATATATAAATGAATAAATAAATGATATAATATTAATAGTAGTGGTACGATACGGTACGGTATACCACTGGTAATGGTTTTGAATACCATTACCGTACAAAAAATGTATGGTATAGTACAAATACCGTACCATTACCAATGGTACAAATTTTTTGGCACAACTTTGGTATGGTAATTTGGCAAAAAATTCCACCCCTAATTATCATATAATTTCAGCATTGTATCCTTATAATTTTTTAGAGGAAGGACACATGCAATTTTGACCTAAAAGTGAGTAAGTCATATGTGGTGAAAGACAAAAACATCCACTCAAATTTTCACAAATCCACCTTGAACTCAATTTTGGCATTCGTCGTCGTCGTATATCTGAAGAATACAACACTTTCACTACAATGTGTCAGTTGAAACTAAATATTAAACACACCACAAAGTCTGAAGGTAGATCGAACTTGAAATTTCTTCTCCTTAGAAACATCCGTTGTGAGATCAAAATCAAGCTAATTGATGAACTCTATAGTTGTGGCATGTTTTTTATTTAAATTTTTTTTTCCTGAAGTAGAGCATGACATTCATTAATCTAGATCAAAATGAATAAATACAAAGACGATAGAGCGTTTTATTGGGGTCTCGATAAAATCTAACCAATAATTTCAATGAAGAAAAAAGAATTTCAATAGTTTTTTTCTTTTTCATTTTTTCAAGTAATTAAGGGATTCTATGAGGAGACTAAATAATGTGCCAGAGTCCAGTCCTAACCAACCTCTCCTTTGCTTGTTATATGATTACATCCAAGTGTTTAAGATGTATTATCAGATTGTACAGGGAGAATTATAATCCCTATAGGACTCGTGTAGGAATTATTATGACTTCCACAAATATTTCAGACTTTTGTTATTGGTTTTACTTCTTCTTCGTGCCTCTGCACCTGTAATTCTACATAATGATATTACCGGTCCCAATAATGTTATTTCAAACTTCCAACGGCTCAGTCCATTTTTTGATGCGATGGACGTTATTATGAGTCCCATTCTTATTCATGGTTCATCTTCCTACTTGAAGACACTGCACACTACCCTTCACCCAAAACAACCATTTTTGCCGATAATAGCAAAAACGAGCCGTTGGTTTCTGATTGTCATTTCCGGCAATCGTATTGGAGTAAAAATGGCAATGGCAATCATGGAGCACTCGAAACAGTACCCTTCACCTACATTCTTCCGTCTCCTCCGATTTCTCTGCCGAATTGTCCTCCACTTTGTCCAAAGGCCATGGAGCACTCGAAATTCTGCGAAGGGGAATCTGCTGCTCTCTGCACAGAAATTCTTCCGTCTCCTCCGAATTCTCCTCCACTTTGTCCAAAAGCCACGGAGCACTCGAAATTCTGCGGAGGGGAACCTGCTACTCCCTGCACACAATCTGGGGAGAAGATGAAAGGTATCGACTTGGAGTTGGACGATGAACCTGCTGATGTAGAGCACTTCCACACTGCTCTTGCAACACGCAATTCATCTGCTTTGCGTTCTTTGAGGAAAGGCGATACATTCACTCTCGGGAGTCTAACGTTCAAGGTCACTGAAACTTTCGGAGAACATTGTGTGGTTTACCCTGAGATCTTTTGCCAGGGGGAACCCGTGAGAAGGGAGGATGACGTCGATGGTGTTTGGAAGCAAATGGCTCAAATCCGTGAAGTGATCGAGCTGCCCGTAAGTTATTCGGAGCTTTTTACATCAGTTGGTGTGAAAGCTCCAGAAGGAATTATGCTTCCTGGACTTCCGGGTTCAGGAAAGGCACTAATAGTCAGAGATAATTATGCTGGTGGAACAAATGAGCACTTCCATAATGCTCTTGCAACAAGCAATCTGGCTGCTTTGCATGAAACAGTGAGTGTTTCTTGTCTTTCTTTTCTGATTTCTTGTTATCCTTGCATGAAACTGTGACTTTTCTCTGTATTTGTGTGTTTTATGCTTCGCTTATATGCATCTAGCGTTGGAAAGTGTCACGATAAAGTGTCATGATAGACTGATATACTGATAGCTACCGTTCATCAATTTAATACCGGCCTAACAGATTGAAATAAGTGTTGGAAAATAGCACATTGTATCTAGTTCTAGTTCAGCTAGAATTTGCCCTTGGTCAAGAATTAGGGTTGGAAAAGCATGCTGCTAAACATAACTTGATCCTTTAGCCTGTATACTTTTCAAATCTTTGTTGCAACATGCATACTACGAATACATTATTAGATTTACCCAATTGTTATTTCCTTCCATGTATGATGGCAAATTATTACTTTACATTTTCTGTTTTTTTTCTTCCTTTTACTGTGAACCCTTAAACTTTTCTTGATAGTTGGTATACTAAAATATGTATCTGATGGAACTTGACAATGTTATTTCTTTAGATTATGTATACATACGGGATGATTAGTCCTTTTATACGAGAGCTGGGTGGCGAGAGTGGTGGGGAGAGCAGCATTAGTGCTAGGTACGACGAAATTAGAAGTGATGATGGCATCGATGAACGTGCTAGTGCCAGTGGTGGTGGGGACGACGAGATTAGCAGTGAGGATGGCAGCGATGAACAAAGTGCTGATGAAGAAGATGTACCAAAGCCGCCCACTGCTTCTACTAGGTTTGTTCACACTTATATCAAACCCTCAATGCTATGTTCAAACACCTGATATATCTGACTTTTTTTAATTTGTTTTGTTTAGATCCGCATGGGTTAGAGTCGCCCGATGGACCATTGGTGTGTCAATCCCACTAATAGCAGGGAGCGCCACTATAGTGTCTACAAGGTCAAGGGGCATCACTTTTGATGTGTTCAATTTCTTTACGAACGGACTATCCTTTTTAATGCTGTTGCTCGCTACAATCATTTTGAGGTTAGTATTTCAGACATTCTCTTTTCTGAATTCAATGTGAATTAGTTTGTTTATTAACACAATGTTAAATTTCATGCTGCAGGACACCATTTCCTACATTGACACCTTCCCTGTTCATACGCATAATGGGTCTTCATGTGTTCGAGTAAGTAATTACATAGGGAAAAACAGATTTAGTTCTTTTCAATACAGGTTTAGCTTTATAATAACTATAGTATAACTGTTTTCCATTTCGTGAACAGGCCTTTATCCCAGATTTGGTTGTCTTTTGGTGCCCAATTCTTGCCAGCCCAATTTACTGTTTGCTTGCAATCGGTTGTCCCCGCATTGACATACTTGATCTCATTAATCTTCAGGTGCGCTTCAACCTTGTTCAAGTTAAATAACACTGCATTAGAAGCTAACTTATTATTTACCATTGTGATAACAGGATACAGTCGATCTCTATTCGCAAGAAGAGCGACCAAGCAAAACTGGGGGGTCTAGTAATAACTTTTTGTGGGGCGTTCTTGATTGGAAAATATAATGGCCCCACCATCGCAGCTCATCGACTTGTCAATGAAAACTGGACCTGGCCATTGTGTCTTGTGATCGCTTCAGTACTGTGCTCAGCTTGCCACAATGTACTCATGGTAAGAATATTTCAATTTTAGATCATAAGTTGATTTATAATCTTTAAAATGGTTTTGGTCTATTTGTTTATTAATGGCTGTTAAACGTGGTGGAAATTATATAGTTCTTCTTTCAACTCTGTTTTTTTAGGAAAACACTATGGAGAAGTATGACGTCGAGGCTCTATGGCTTGCAACTATAGTACGGTTTTCAGCTATGATCCCCAGCCTCATTATTGCCCTGGTCACCACTCGTGGACGAGCCTACAAGTGGGTTATGGGTTGGGACTTCAACACGTTTTGCTGGGTATTTGCGGTTAGTTTCATAAACTAACAACATCTATATTATGAAGCAACTTATGTTAGTATACAGTTTGTGATTTGTTTACCTTTCTCTTGTAGGGCATTTCTGCTGGTCTAGTGCAGTATTTGGGGACCAATTTGACGAAGAAGACGGATGCTGTATTTGCGTCCTCATTCACCCCGATATCCATGATTTTAGTTATTGGGTTGTCAGCTATGATCTTGCATGATCGCATAAAAAAACCGTGGTAAAATCTGCAAACTTAATTCTAATAGGCATTAATTGAGTTATTTTTGAAGTTGATTGATAACAAAGTGCATCATTGAATTTTCAGTATTGGGGGTGTCATAATGATCGTGATTGGGCTTTTCATTTTTCATTGGGGAGAATATCGATCAACCTCTAAGGAGGAGGCTCGAGCTGAGGAGGAGCATTTGAGGTGGAGGCTCAATCTGCAGAGGAGGTTCAAGCTATGGAGGACATTCGAGCTGTGGAGGAGGTTCGAGCTGATGAGGTAGTTACACTTATCGTTTCTTTTATTTTTATATGCTTTAATCTAATTATTTGTTGTTGTTGTTTGTTCATACAGGAGGAACCTTATGCATGTGCAGAAGGAGGAGCATTCTGTATGAACTGCTCACCTCCACCATAACCCAAACCTCTGAAAAACCAAGCCCATTAATAAAGGCATGACCAGAAAACTGCTAAGGCCGCCACAGAACCCACAGCCCAAGCAGCATGCCACGTCCCAAGAAGACGAATTTCTTGACAAGGAATTAAACAAAAGCATTCCACCCCTCTAACAAATTTCTGTTTGTAACGGTTATATTTGGATAGCTATAGTTCTCATACCTAGTCTTGCATCTCATGGTGTGGTGCAATGTTTCCGTCACGTCACTTTTGTTTAGTAATGGTTTGTTTCTATTCTATGCTTTACTAAACTGCCAGTTATTCTTGATAGAGGAATACAAATTGATGGTCATGGTATAAAGAGTTTCATGTGACATGAAAACATTGTTCTTTTTGCTCTTTGTTTCATGATCGATTGCAACATAGTTAGTGCCTGGTGGATATTGGATTGAGATCCCTGCTGGAAAATATCAGACAGCGAAGCGTCTGTCCTACTGCCAAATAGGCTTTGATTGCCTATCCTTATGCAGTCCTTGTGCTTTCAAGTCACTATTTATGGTTGGTGAATTTGCATGTTGAGCTATATTTGGCAAATCTTTCCTTGACAACCTGCCTTTAAAGATGTCATTTGCATGTTTGGATTCAGCGGCTACTCAAGGAGTTACAGATTTTAAGCTCTGATGCTCCTTTACTTCACTGTGATAACATTTCTGGCATGACATCAGCAACCAATCCTGTATTGCACTCCAAGGCCAAGCATATTGAAATTGGTTGTCATTTTGTGCGTGAAAGATTTCAAAAAGACACTCATTTGTTGCAGTTTGTAGCTTCTGCAGATCAGTATGCTGACATTTTCACAAAAGGATTGTGTGCAGTTATACAGTTTCTTCTGTCTTCGATTCTTCTGATTTTTTTCGGCTTCTCTCTTACATTTCTTCGGATTACATTTCACTGTTGGCATGACATTGAGTGTGCTGGTTGTAAAGGTCATTTTCCTGAGCCTACCCATGATCCTGTTATCCAGGTTCTGTTCTGGTCACTCTTGGTCTCTTAAACAAAGCCTTAGGTCACAAACTAACCTAGTTACTTTGCATGGAGAAAATCGGCCATTTATTCGTATGTTGAATTGCTCTGCTATAGTTGGTGTTGGTGTGATGTCTTTTGATACAGGAAGACAATTATTGCTGGTGGCTTGGAGCCTTGGAGAATAAGATAATTGAGCATGCATACTCTCTCTTTTGCTCTGCTATAGTTGGTCTTGATGTTCAATAGCTCTGCTGTATTTGTTTTCTGCAGTTACCATGTGTAATTGTATGCCACAGGGGAAAGGAAATAAGCATACATATTTATTGAATTTTGAATGTCTATATTTTGTATTATGTGAAACCAAGTACAAGGAAAGCTCATATAAATGAGCGGAAGAAAGGAAAAGAAACAGAAGCCGAAAACAAGGAAAAGCAAAGCAGAAAGAAAGGAAAAGCAAAACAGAAAACTTGGAAAAGTAAAGCAGAAAACATGGAAAAGTAAAGCAGAAAACATGGAACAACACTTCCTTGATTTATGCTTTACCTACAACTAAAGGTGAGGACAATCAACAACTGTCACCACTATGACAACTATGACAGCCAATGTACCATACATACACCCATGCTTGCCGACTAGGATTTAGACTAACCTTAGAACTTCCCTAGAACTTTCTTCCAATACTCCCCCTCAAGCTGGATCAAAGGGATCAATTGATCCGAGCTTGGATAGGAGATGATGAAAGGTAGTAAATGCCAGTCCTTTGGTGAAGATATCTTCTAGCTGATCATGACTGCGAATGAAGTGTGTAGCAATTACCTTGGACTGCACTTGATTCCGAACATAATGACAATCAACTTCAATGTGTTTAGTTCGCTCATGAAAGACAGGATTTGATGCGATGTGCATTGCTGCTTGATTGTCACAGTGAAGAGACATAGGTTGCGGGTGAGGAAACCCTAGATCCGAGAGTAGAGTTTTGAGCCAAGTGAGTTCACATGCCGTTGATGCCATAGCACGATATTCTGCCTCTGCACTTGAGCGTGCAACCACACTTTGTTTCTTGCTCTTCCAGGTGACAAGATTACCCCCTACGAATGTGCAAAAACCAGTGATAGACTTGCGATCGAGAGAGTTCCCTGCCCAATCTGCATCTGTATATCCTGAGATCTGAGTATGACCATTATTGCGCATGAGGATCCCTCTACCAATGGAACCCTTCAGATAGCGAAGCACACGGTGAACAATCTTCATGTGATCTGTGTTTGGAGCATGCATGAACTGACTAACAAGGCTCACAGCATATGATATATCAGGACGAGTGATAGTTAGGTAAATAAGCTTGCCAACCAATCTTTGATAAGACTCTATATTAGGAATGAGATCACCATGAGACTGCATCTTCAAGTTGCTATTCAAAGGTGTCCGAGCAGGTTTACAATCTGTCATGTTTGCCTCATGAAGAAGATCAATGATGTACTTGCGCTGATTTAGAAAACAGCCCTTGTGGGAATGTGCCACCTCGATTCCTAAGAAATATTTAAGAGTGCCGAGATCTTTGATAGCAAATTTGTGACTGAGATATTGTTTAAGAGCACTAATCTCAGAAACATTATCACCTGTAACAATTAGGTCATCGACATAAATAAGCACCACAAGTTTACCAGATTTGCCCGATCGCACAAATAGGGAGGAATCAGCATTGCTCCGAGAGAAACCAACTCCCTCTAGGACATGACTGAGCTTGGCATACCATGCTCGGGGACTTTGCTTGAGGCCATAAATGGCTTTATGAAGTCTGCACACCAGGTCTGGATTGTTTGATTGAGGATGACCCGGAGGAATTTTCATGAAAACTTCTTTTTCTAGTTCCCCATGTAAAAAGGCATTTTTAACATCCATTTGAAGGAGAGGCCATGTATTGTTAATGGCAACAGATAACAGCACCCTCACTGTATTCATCTTTGCCACAGGTGCAAAGGTCTCTTTGTAATCTACTCCATAAGTCTGAGTAAATCCACGAGCAACCAATCGAGCCTTGTGTCTTTCAATCGTGCCATCTGAATGGAACTTGATCTTGTACACCCAACGACTTTCTACAGCCTTCTTTCCTTTAGGAAGCTTCATGATGGTCCAGGTGTTGTTTTCGTGAAGAGCTTGAAGCTCTTCTGCCATAGCAGCTCTCCATTCTCTATGTAATTTAGCTTCTTGAAAGCTTTGAGGTTCATAGGTCTCAGTAACTGTATTGAGGAATGCAGCAAATGAAGGTGACACTTTGCTGTAATTAATAACAGAAGTTAAGGGATGCCTGACATTGTAAGTTACATAATCATTTAACTTGGATGGGAGTCTCCTCTCACGGGAAGGATTTCGACGAACTGTGGGAGGTTGAACCACTGGTAGTTGAGCAGTCTCTTGGTTGGAAGGACTTCTTGAGAGTTCAGATAAGATAAGTTCATCAGGTGCCACTGGTGGTGTGTTCTACAGGTTGTGAGACTGAGAATGGACCTCATTCAGTGTTTGGTCCCTTATGACACCCGTTGCGTCTTCTTTACATGGATATGGTATTGGAAACAAGTCAAGCATGTTCTCCCCCTCTTGAGAGTGGTCCAGAGGTTGAGTGAAGTAGGGCATTGGTTCCTCAAATCTTACATCTCTTGAAACAACCATTTTCCTAGTTGCGGGATTGTAACATTTGTAACCCTTTTGAGTGGAAGAGTAGCCCAAGAAAACACATTTGGCAGCCCGTGGTTCTAGCTTGTCACGTTTTTGTGCTTGAATGTGAACAAAGCATGTACATCCGAACACTCGTAAGTGTGACAAATCGATTTGTCTGCCTTTTAGGATCTCATAGGGTGATTTAAAATTCAAAACCTTACTGGGCAATCTATTGATAAGATATGCAGCAGTAAGAACACCTTGAGACCAGAATTTTTTCGGCACATTCGAGTGAAACATCAGGGCCCTAGTTTTTTCAAGTAGGTCTCTATTCTTCCTTTCTGCTACCCCGTTTTGTTGGGGTGTTCCAACACAACTGGTTTGATGTAGTATGCCATGTGTGCTTAGATAATGAGACATGTTATGGGACATATATTCGGAGCCATTATCTGATCGTAAGACATGAATATTTGAAGCAAATTGAGTGTTTACAAGTCTATGAAAATCTTGAAAAACTTCCAACACTTCATTTTTAAATTTCAAAAGATATAACCAAGTTATCCTTGTGAAATCATCCACAAAGGTTACAAAGTATTTGTATCCGTCAAAGGACTCTAGAACTGGTCCCCAAACATCGGAATGCACGATTTCAAAAGGGTTACTAGCCCTAGATAGAGAGGAGGTGAAAGGTAATCTAGTGAATTTAGAAAAATGACACACATCACAAGAACTTGTAACCTTGCACAGGTTTGGAAACAAAAAGGATAGGACTTTATCAGAAGGATGTGCAAGGCGTCGATGCCAAAGTTGTTGTTCCTGAATCAGGCTTGAGGTGACTTGGAAAGCCTTGGGAGTTTGAACATGCTGGAAAAGATAGTAAAGGCCGTTTAGAAAAAAAACCTTCACCAATCATCTTCTTGGTGGTGATATCCTGAAAAATCACAGTTTTTGGAGAGAAGATGGCAGTACAGTTTAGTGAGTTTGTGATTTTTCCAACAGATAAAAGCTGAAAAGGGAATGAAGGAACATATAGGGCCTCAGACCCGACATTACTAGATATCAAATGTATTTTTCCTTTCCCTACAACCATGGCACCCTTGCCATTAGCAACTGACACTTGGGATGGACGTGAAAGTTTTTTAAAATCATACAGATTTGTGGACTTGTTGGTCATATGATCAGTGGCTCCTGAATCTATAATCCAATAATCATGCATATTACCTATTTTAAGAGCAGTTGAGAAGGATCGTAAGATACCTAGAATATCTTGTTGTGTCACGCCTTCTTTCCCAGCCAAAAAACCAGCAAACTGCCCAAGTAGAGCAGCTGGTTTGTTGTCAACATGACTGGTTGATCCTTCATTCTCCCCACCACCTTGTTTCTTGTGAAGGAAGGCAGCAAATTCATTTATCAGCATGGCCAGATTAGAGGTGAACATCTGTGCTTCCTAGGAATGAGAGGTCATGGTATGATTTGCCTTGGGTGATGAGTTGTGTGCTCCTCTAATGAAGCTCTTGTTGCTGTCCCTCGAATGCTTGGGCCTTAGTTCAGGATGGAGAATCCAGCAATGATCTCGTGTATGTCCACCATTATCACAATAGCTACACTTCAAAGTGGGTTTCTTTCCTTTATATCTCCTCTCTTCATTAGCCTTGTGATTTGAGAAATATACCCTAGATTCTGGTATATTTGACTTTAATTCCACAGTCATGATTTTTCTGCGAGTTTCTTCCCTTTGGATAGTGGCACACACACTTGAGAAGGAAGGCAGTTCAGGATTCATGAGAACATGACTCCTGAGATCTTCGTATTCAGAGCTCAAACTTGCTAGAAGCTGAAAGATTTTATCTTCCTTAGCTCTCTTGATCAACACGGCAGCGTCAATGGTGTGTGGCCGATAAACATTCAAATCATTCCACATGGTGGTCAACTTGCCAAGATGATGCACAAACGAGTTCCCTTCCTGTTGTAGACTAGCAATATCCTTCTTTAGCTGGAACACTCGAGCTGCATTATTCTGATTTCCATACATCTCTTTGAGATTTTTCCAGAGAACGTATGAAGATTCCGCATAACTGAAGATTTCTGCAATCTTTCGATCCATAGAGTTGAGCAGCCATGACATGACCAGCTGGTCCTTGCATAGCCAATCATTGTAATCGGATGAGGACACATCAGGTGCTGGAATCACGCCATTAACATAACCAAGCTTCGATCGTCCTCCTAACGCAAGGGAGACAGCTCTCTCCCACGGGAGATAGTTGAACTCATTTAGTAGGACCGAACTGAGACGTTGATTTGGATTGATATCAACATCTAGATGAGATGAAGAAGACGCAGCATGCGAGTTTACTTCTTCGCCATGCAAGGAGCTCTCTTCAGCCATGATGGAGAAGAAAGAGAAACAGGAAGACGGTACTCAGAAGCAGGTCGATAGAGATCACTGCTCTGATACCATATTGAATTTTGAATGTCTATATTTTGTATTATGTGAAACCAAGTACAAGGAAAGCTCATATAAATGAGCGGAAGAAAGGAAAAGAAACAGAAGCCGAAAACAAGGAAAAGCAAAGCAGAAAGAAAGGAAAAGCAAAACAGAAAACATGGAAAAGTAAAGCAGAAAACATGGAAAAGTAAAGCAGAAAACATGGAACAACACTTCCTTGATTTATGCTTTACCTACAACTAAAGGTGAGGACAATCAACAACTGTCACCACTATGACAACTATGACAGCCAATGTACCATACATACACCCATGCTTGCCGACTAGGATTTAGACTAACCCTAGAACTTCCCTAGAACTTTCTTCCAATAATATTTGAGATTAGCATTGGAGATGAATATTGCAATTGTATGTTTTTAGTACATGCATCCTTCTCGGTTGTATAAATAGAATATTGTCTTTGCTGGACTGATTTTTTCAGTCTTTCAAGTGCAATTCAGATTGCAGATTTATGGGCATGATTTTTGGGAAGATAATAAAAAATTACAGACGATAAACACACATCCTTTTTAGTTCGGGGAGTTTTGATCTAGGTGCTTGACTTTTGAATACGTGTGTCCGAATTTGTTCAACTTTTTTTATATATTCTTTGGTTCTTTGTTTTTGTTGAGGTATGCTGTTGCTATTGTTTCCGCAAATGCAAATTTTGTGCCCTTGTTCAAAATATTTCAAGATTTTAGCTTCGTAGAGCAAATGGGGTTTTCTCTTTAAGCATGTTGTAATGTATAATGTATTGCTACATCATGTGTTTTTATCAAAGTTCAAGTTTTGCACTGTCACCGTCAGCCTATCTTATGCAGACTTCACCTCTAAGCCTCCAGCAAGCAAGAAATATTAGTTGGATTAACTTAAATATCAATGTCAAGAAGCTTTCAAACTATGAGTTTATTGGGAACAGACTGGCGGACTGAACCTTTTGCATATACTTTTAGTTCCTTTCTGTAAGTTGTCAATTGTAACAGATTTTGGTCGTACCTTGGCAACTGCTAGTTCAGAACAGTTTCTTAATTTCGATTTCAAGGACTACATTTATCGAACTGAATGTGGCGGGGAGGTTACATATCATGGTCTGGATCAGGTACTTCAATGGCTGAATTTAACATTTATGTTTTTGGAGATGTTGCCTATTATGAATCTACGAAATCACAAGATGGATCTTCGTTGGTACCCCAGGTCACTTGAGGAGGTGATCATCAGTGCTCAATGAAATAGCAGACTGAAATAGCACATCTACCAGATCCCCGATGATGGCCAGCTACTTGACATTGCTTGTAGATCTTTGATCAATGAGTTTTCAGAAGTTCTTCAGGTTAGAATCAATTACGAAACCATGTCAAGGTTGGAAATAGACATGGCTGTCCACGCTCTCCTTAGTCACAACCCAGCATAAGGTCATACAGATAGCATTCGATTCCTGATGGATGTTCTTAATACCATTGTAACAACTTTTGCCGCAACAGTATTAATAGAAACCGCCGTATGAATGAATACTTAGGCGTACTTAGATTGAAATTGGTAGAGCTCTCAACATGTAGTTTGTTATGCACGTTATATAACTACATGAGAAGATTAAGGTTCGAATCCTTGCTTCCCACGACCATGGAATTTGCGCAAGTTCTTTGCAAGAACAACTTGTAATCTGTATATTTGATAGGTATTGATTAAGTTGACTGATTCCCGTGCATGATTATGTCTTTCTATTGATTAAAGGCTTATTTTTTGTTATGTCCCAAGAACTCAGAACTTAAGTCTCACATTCCTCTTAACACTAAAATATCCTCAATTTTGTCACGACCTTTTGACAGAATTGACGGAACCTCATAAAAGTGAAGTGAATATTGAGTTCCAGTGTGCAAAGTGGTGATATTTCCACCACTATTGGTAAAGAGTCACTTGCAAGTAATCAAATTGATTAATTAGAATTTAGATGTAACCACCAAACAAATGTAAATAAAAATAAATACTATTCTGCAAATTGCGCTTTATTGCTTAGTCATTCGTATATAACCTGATGCATATGTTCGATTTCAACTAATTTTCTTCAAGTTAATTACACTAACACTCTTTTAGGTTTTGCCGGTGTGCCATGGAAGATGTCAAATTGTGTCGAGAACGATTTTAGCCAGTACGACACTTTGGGTTTAGCTGATGTAGTGATATGCCTTCTAAATGTCCGGAGGACGTGGAGCATTTGATTTTATCCTTTTATTTTGTTTATGTGTAATAATTTCCAAGAATTATCTTGGAGTTTGGTTTGATTTATCTTTGTATGAGAGTTTGCTAGTTTGATTGCTTTCTATAGGAGAGTGCTTGATTTTAAGTTTTGTTTTGGTGTGCTATCCCTTTTGGGTCTTGTGTGAAAGGTGGAGCAGTTTGATTTGTTGAATATACCTCATATGGTGTTCTATGATTGTGGCGGTGATTAAGTGATGCGATAGACCCATGGGCATCGTACTCTCTATCCCAATTGATGGTTTGAGAATTTGTTTTCACATGATCTCCTTGTAACACAAAGTTTAACAAGTTTATTAATCTGTGTAGTCATGCAGTTCCCGAAGAACTTGAACAAGTGCTTGAAGTCTACTTATTACTTTGCGATTAGTGATGCTTTAGTGTAATATTTTTAGATTTAGTTTGCAATGATCATTTTGGGGCCGAATTCTTCATGATATTTATTTGTATTGCCTTTTTATTAATGAATGAAATATTGTACTATTAAAAAAATATATATACTAACACCTCTGAGGATAATTGAGATTTCACAAAACCCCTCACGTTTGAGATATTTCACTAATACCCTCTTAGGTTTTAATTCACTTTTCAAATAACCGCTTAAGTGAAATATCTGCTTATGAGTTTACTAACTTACCCTTATAATTAAACAAAAAATTTATAAATGCATTGAAAAAGAATATTACATTAAAACATTAAATATTAAAAAAAACAAAAATTAAAAATAAAATGCAGACAGACAGTACACAGTTCAGAGCCTCCACTATTCGAGCTGGGAGTAGAACTGTGGGGAGCAAACAGTACCCAAAAAAACACAAAAATTTCAATGAACCCACTAAATCGAACGAAAAAGTGAAACCAAATTAATACCTTTGAAGAAGAATGCCCAGATATGAAAAAAACCAGAGCCAACAAATTTTAGTAACCATCTTAAAATCGAATTTTTATAACTATAAGTTTACTTGAAATCAGATTTTTATAATTGCAGCTGTGAAACCATTAATGTTTTACAATTTATATATATAATTATAAAGCTTTTGTTTATGAGTTTTAAGTAATTAATAAGGGGTAAAGTTGTCTATTTATTATTAGATTTTTTTACTTAAGGTGTTATTTGAAAGTGAACTAAAACCTAAATGGGTGTTAGTATAATATCTCAAACGTGAGAGGGTTTTGTGAAAACTAGATAAACCTCAAGTGTGTTAATGTAGTAGTTAACCCAATTTTCTTCCTCTAACACGTATTTAACTCACTAACAATTAAATAGGAATATCATCAGACTGTAATACTGAGTGACAACATTTTCTCTCTACTTTTAAAAAAATATTTTTAATTTTAGATCACTGAAATTCCAACACCCCATTCCTTGTGCAACAGGAATCTTCCAAGCTCCAATTAAAGTATAAAAAGATATTTTCATATTCCTTCAACATATATTTCTTCCAATAGAAAATTGATAAATGACATAGAGGCCATTTATTTGATATATATTTTCTAAACCACATAATGTAGCAGTTAATTCTTGAATTATTTTTTTAATAATTTTAAAAGAGAATTCAACCATCAATCATAACAACACGTGGTATACAAAATCAATATATTCTAAATAAATAATATCTCTAGGATCCCCCAATAGAAAATCATACTTTCTCAAAAATGGAAAAAAAAAATGTATAATGCTTGTCAATAATTGTCATATTCCATAAACAGATATTGTCATGAAATATTTAAAGGGTGCGGGCCAAACAAAACTTGTGTGCATATATTCGAAATACAATTCCGGCAATGTTGAAGATAACGCTGCTCGTCTTGCTCATTTTCTTGTCATTGCTGTTGTTATGCAGCGGTAATTTGGAGAGAGAGGTGGTAATAACTAATGATTTAGGTCCAGGGATCTTTTTGAGGATTAGCTGCAAATCCGGAGACGATGACCTTGGCCAGCATTACTTAATGTTTAAAGACTCGTTTTCATGGAAGTTCAAAACTAATTCGCTCACCACATTGTTCTTTTGCACCATGTGGTGGGAAGATGTCAGCGGAAGCTTTGAGGTGTACAATGCCCTGAGAGATGAAAAGCGGTGTATAACTCACTGTTGGTGGAGCATTCGTCAACTTGCAGCTTTTACGTATAATGAATTCAACGGAGCATGGGATATTGGATATGAGTGGCAGAAATGAGAGAATTTAATTAATTTCTATTTAGTAATAAAAAATATGCATGTAATTAATTCCCAAATGATCAATAATAAATAAATAAATAAACCTTTTGGATGCATGCGCAATTCGATCCATCTCTATTTTTATATCTTCATTAATTTTATTCTGACCAATTAAATTCACCTCACCATTTAAATTTAATTTTAGTTTTTTTTTTTAACTGTGTGAACAGACGAAAGAAGGCATATACTTCAACAGTTCAACCTCAATATAATGTTTCAATGTGCGCCACACAAATCATAATAGTTTCTTTTTTTTAGTACGTCATCCTTTTTACGCTAAGGGAATAGGGAGTTCGGCTAAGCCACACAATGAACAGCTTAATTTGATATTGAATTCGCCATCCAAGATTCAAATGTAAGACCTCTCACTTCCAAATAAAGATGAATATCACTAGACCATAGTACTGAGTGACAAATTTCTTATAATAAAAAGAAAATATTGTTCATCTTATTCTCCCAACAAAGAACAAAATCATAGTTCATTCTTTTCTTCACACCCTTCAAATTCAAATGTTCTTCCATGATACATCCCTTGAACATTGCTAACATCCATTTTTTGGGTTTCTTTCCTTGTAATTAAAAAGGTGTTTGTAATTTACTGATCAACTTCTAAATGGGTAATAGATTCGGTTCCTATGATTCATTTGTTCAAGTTTTTTGGACTATTTCTCTGACCCTAAAATCAAGCAAGGGCTGTGCCTAAGGTGTGGATTTTTTGTAGTTGTAACACTACCGTGCAAGGTTTAACTCTCTCCAAGGTGGCAGGTGGGTCATCAATTGTTTTTAAGTAAAATTTTGAAGGAATAGGGTGTTAACCTCGAAACATATTAGAATTAAAAAAATGATAATGTTAAGAATACTAAATTTTTAAATCAAATAATGTGTCATAAATAGAAAATAAACATAAACACTTAAACAATAATCCAATTATCTTCCACTACATCGTTTGGTTTACAAATTTAATTTAAAATTTTAGTGTCCCTAGCATCACACATAAAAATGGCACTAATGATAATGATAGAAATTGAAATATTACAAAACATTAAAATAACTTATTTGGAATCCCGGTTGAACGCCTCGATTACTTTTAGAAACTAATTTAAAATCTCAATAGAAAAGCGCTCATCTTTCTATTGTGACTTAATCTCTCTCATCTTGGCATTGACTTCATCTATGTTTCTTATCTGGTGAAGAAGATGAAGTTTCATCACGGCGTTGTACAAAATCCCCATTTTTAAATATGTTAACTTTTGTCACTTAGTATTATGGCCTAGTGATATTTCTTTCCTTGTAAGTGAGGGGTCTTAGGTTCAATTCTCGCTAAAGGTAAATTTAACCCACATTATTGCTAGGGAAGTGTTATTGTCACTCTAAAAATCTCATTCTACACTCCTCACAAGTGTATTTTTCTTTCCTAATATAGAAAGTTTGAAATGTAGAATGAGATTTTTAGAATGTTAATAATAATTCAATATTGCTAATATATTGTGAGAGGTCTTAAATAATATTGTCCGTTAAAAAATATCGGACTTTTGGGTACTCACCCCACCATCTTTCTTTATCAGCCTGTTTTTTCTTCTTTCCTAACCGCACCACTCTCTTTTTTGTTTTTTTTTCCTCGTTTGTTCCATTTCGCCCCTTTTTTCTCTTCCTGTTCTTCTTATCTCTCTCTCTCTCTCTCTCTCTCTCTCTCTCTCTCTCTCAAGTTTTATTTATTCTCTCTTACTTCTTTTTTTTTTTTTTCTTTTAAGACCCGTATCGGTCCGATTAAGATGCTAGGCTTCAATCCGATGTTCGAATAGTGCATAACGTATTTTCGAAATTTGGTTGTGTGTGGAGTTTCGTTAATTTACCCGAAAACTTTTTTCGATCTGAAAGAATCGAATTTTCGAAGAAGTCATTAGATGATAGGTGAATTTTTTGTGAAATTTTGACTAATAAATCATGTACTTAGAATACAGTCAACATCTTGGAGATTTGAGGATTGATGAATTGAACTGTGTCTTGACGGATGTTTTTGCATAAGCCTATGAGTCAATTGATCCAACTGGGAATACAAATAAATGGAATGTCATCAGTTGGACTCTAAATGGTTATGTTGTATTGAAAAATTATGAAAAACATTAATATTGTCTACAATTCCCTAAAAGAATTTGGTTGTCTACATTGTTTGGGACCTTTTACTCTTTTAAATCATGCTCCTCTCTCCAACAATTCATCGCTTCATCATTGGATATGTCAACTCATTAATAGAAAACAAACACGCTAATTAACACTTAATTAATAATCAAATCATCAACAAATTTGTCATATCATTTACAAAATTTGATAATCAAACCCACATGGTAAAGGTTAGTATGGAAATTGTCTTATTGTTCTTGCTCGACTCCTCCGCTACTCGACTCCTTCTCACTCTCTCTCTGCGCATCTTATCCAAATCGAATAAAGTTTCAGACGTTCAAACTCTGCTGTCCACATCTTATACTCTTTGGAGACTAGAGACTGAGTTTCCAAATCATTTCATATAGTCGTAATGTCCCATGGAACCCACCAGGTCGACTCCGATTTGTGCAAGGAGAAGAGAAGGTTCCTTGTAGTCAGGCATGGGCTAGGCAGAAGAGAAGGTTCCTTACTGTAATTTGAACTTGTTAGCCCACGGTGGTCAAGTAGGAATTAGAATCCGTTGGAACATGCGACTTAATTGGTTACAGGGTCTGTTTTCCGAACCTTGGATGCATGCATTTTGAATCTACCAAATCACAAGATGGATCTTTGTCGGTACCTCAGGTCACTTGAGGAGGAGATCATCAGTGCTCTTGCAAAGACATTCTGTATCACTTGAGGAGGTGACCAATGTACATACAAATATTTAAATTAGGGCATTTTGATAGTGTAATTACAGAGCAAAATATCCCAAATTTGGCATGATGCCAATGCATGCTAATTTATTGCATGGTCAGATAAACTGGTTGCGTGATGCCAATGCATGCTGCCAACGCGGACCACAAGGGTAGAGGAGTGATGTAATGTCAGGGTGTTAGGGAAGGAAGCGCGCAGAGTTTTTGCCGATAACAGCAAAAAAAAACAGATCGGTGGCTTTGTGATTGCCATTTCCGGCAACCCAATTGAACTCGTAAAAAATGGCATTCATGACTACTTTCTCTTCTCAGTCTACTCACTCTCGCACACTTTCTCTATTCTTCTCCTGCCTCCCACTCGGCTTCGCCTTTGTTATTGTTTGCCTGGTGTGGAATCGCCGACTCCGACTGTTTCTTCCGACTGTTTCTTCGGCCTTCTCCTCCGCTGGTAATGCTTTTTTCTCTATCTCTCTATCTCTTTCCTATTCCTATTACCTCTCTGTGTTTTTAATTTGCTTTTTGATGAATGGATCGGTGAGGAGAGTGTCTTTTTTTGGGATTTTGGGACGATTCGGGATTTTCTATAAACCCAGAAAATTAGGCATTTCATACCATTCGCAGAGAAGTCAGAATTTGTATAAATTCAGCAAGGAGGCTTCAACGAAAGAATTAAAAGACATATAGAGTTGATAATACTCCAGATTGAACTGAGCAGCTTGGCCACGGCGTGGCATCTCTTGGCGGCGATTGGGCACTAGAAGGAGATGAGGAGGGTTGGGGATTTAGGGTTTTGGGGGGTTTGGCAGGACTTGTCTTCCAAGTTTGAGAGAACGGAGATTCTGAGGTCTGTGAGGAAGTGGGGAGAGAGGGTTAAGTTTTAAGCCAACGGTTGAGATTGAATATCAACCAAATCTAACGACTATTATTAATTCAACTATATATAAAATTATATTAAAATATTTATTGGTTTGGTTTGAGATCCGAATAATACAGAACCTTTCGGGATTGGGTACCGAACGATTTGGGATTTTCGATTTGGTTTCGGAACATTTTCAATTCGGTTTGGGAATTTCGGTTCCATCCCTAGTCTGGGGCATTTTGCAATGTTTTGGGTTTTGTTTTGTGGGTTTCAGTCAGATTTGGGCTTTAGTAAAATATAAATTAGGATGTGCATGTTTTTAGCTCGCCATTCACTTAGCTTTTTTTTTTTTTTTTTTTTTTTTTCTGTCTCTCTTTGATTTGGCTTCCAATCAGAATATCCCTGATTTAAATTATGCATTTGTTTCTGAATAACTTACACATTTGCCAACTATGAATTGGGTCTTGTTGTTAGAGAATAATTCGTCAATAAATTGCTCTTGAATTTGGCTTTTTTGTTCTCAGAATATATATATATATATATATATATATATATATTTTTTTTTTTTTTTTTGTGTGTGGTTTACGTTCGTTTCCAATTTGTTCTGATTTGTTTCTGGTTTACGTTCAAATAGCCTAACGAAGCTGTTTGAGAGACTCTAATGGCTGCAAGGACCATTTTCATTATTGTTGCCGTGCTTGCCCTAGGCCAATTTGTTTCAGCAATTTTTTTCGGAAAAATCCATATTGACGTAGAGAACACACTAGTATCAAACACTGTTATTGAGCTTCACTGCAAATCCAAGAGTGACGACTTGGGCAACCATGCAATTCCACACGGCGGCGCGTACAACTTTACGTTCCACGACGATTTCTGGGATAGAACCCTCTTCTTTTGCTACATGCAGTGGCGAAGGTCTGATGGGAAATGGGTAAAGGCCGCTTTTAACATATACAAGCCGAAGAGGGATCAAAAACGTTGCATGCATCGTTGCAAGTGGCAAATAAATGACTACGGCATCTTTTCCTTCACCCTTGATGCCAAGGTGTGGGAAAATTTCTACAAGAACTTCACTATTGAGGATAGGGCGAGTACACCAAATAATGCTCCGCCCAGTGTTTACTCTTCACTCGGTTTTATTACTCTCGTACTGCACTTTTTATTCATTGTATAACTGAAATATTTTAGCAATATATTCTTATTTAGTTCTATTCCATAATTTACTTCTAAGTTCTATTCCTTCGATGAATAATGAGCCATTCTCTAAATATGTAATAAGTATAGCATAAGTGAAAATCTTTCCAAGTATAATCCATGATTACAAGGTTGAGAGATCCAAGCAATTTACAATTAGAAAACTGGGGAAAGTAAAATAATTGTTTTTAACTTTTAAATACCTGCCAAGTTCCCATGTTAAGCTTCCCATCCTTAACCCTGCATGAGAACCAAGAACATGTAAATGTCAACGAGGCCACAAATTCCTCATGTAATTGAGGAAGTTTCTGCCAAAGACTTCAAGAGCGGTAAAATTGAATTTGGTAAGATTCGACATATCATTGTAATAAAGGGAACAAGATTGTGGATAGTACTATGGAAAAAGATATCGATGGACAAAAAGGCATAACATTTGGGTTCTACTATACATGTTTGGTTTAATTTTAGCATGAGAATCTTCAGGTTTTCATGGGCGTGTTGTTTTACAAAAACTTCAGGTTTCAATGATGATTATTCAAAACTTCGAATTCGATTCTAATGAGCCAATTCATTGGGTACTTGCAAGCAAACACAATATACAATATATAACAAGTATAGTGAATTTGGGTAGATTTCAGACTCTAGAATGAGTATCTACAGGACGAGAGAGGATCCTTGCCGGATCCTCTTTGTGAGGATCCTTGCCGGATCCTCTTTGTGAGGATCCCGAAGATCCTCCAATCACATTCATTCATCGTATATCGTGTGGCCAATTTTCATCAAGTATTGTTTATATTCAATTTTAAATAAAAAAATTTACAATAGTTCTGACCGCACGATGTACGATGAACGAATGTGATTTGAGAATTCCCGAGATCCTCACAGCTACTGGACTATTAGAAATACGTCACGGTCCAAAGAAAAAGAATAAAATATTAGATAGGAATACAAGGCGGGTTGCGGGCCCAAAAGCTATTGGGGCTGCTGGCCCAACTAATAAATTGATTTTTTTCTTCTGGGTTCTGGACTGCAGGTTCAGTGGGCCCAATAAGCCCAGCCCCAACTGGCTGTAGAAGCAAAGAAGAGCCCACGGGGTCTCGGGTCGGGCGAGGTAAACCCAGCATGGCTAAGCATCGTAGTTACATTTTCTGGTTATATTTTAAACAGAAATAAATATCCAAATTTCTCTCTCGGTCATCTCTTCGATCCAGCCTGCAAGTACCAACCTCTGGTTCCCGCGCATCTAGCATTCAATTCGACCTGCCCATTGTTTCTTTCAGTTTCAGCGGCCGCAGGGACCTTCGAACCCAATCCAGCAGGTTTCAGTTCCAGCTTCTTCCTCTTTTCCATCATCAAGGAGTTCGGTTGGAGCAGGAAACTCTACGTCTGGAAATTCGCAGATTCCCTGGCCAAAGATGAAGCCATCTGATGTTCAGAATATACAAAAGTGTTTATGGAAGTAGACACTGACAGAGATGGGAGAATCACTGGTGGGCAGGCGCGGAATCTGTTTCTGAGTTGGAGGTTACCAAGAGGTAAGGTTTTTCATTTACACGTAAGAATAACCAATGCACTAGGTCAGATGACTAATCTTTGATTTAACAATTTGAAAAAGAGAATAAGTAACCCATTAAATTCTTCTTTAAATGAAGTCCATCATTCAGCATTTCATATGGTTATTTGTTAGAGTTTCGTGGAATTAGTGGATCAAATATATCACATTTCAACCTTGTGATCATTGAACATGTGGTAAGGGACTGATTTGAATAGTATCTTTGAGGTTCAGTAGTGGTAAACTGTGTAGGTGATATGGTGGATTTTCATATGTGAAAAATTATATTAGTAAAATCGTTGAACATGTTCAGGATGAAGGTGTACATTTTTGTGGTGATGTGGCTGATTCAAATCAGTTTCCCATTCACCCATGAATGGGCATTCAACTTACTTTTACAGTAATGAATGTGTTTGTTATTGGACAGGTTAAGCACTTAATTTACATTTATACAGTGGCCAAATTAATTTTGACCCAAGATCTTTGTCGCCCTTAAGATGTTTGTATCGATCGAATTATGCTTTTTGTTTTACATGTAATTGGACAATCTTTTTGAAGACTTTGTTTGGTTCAACAAATGCTCAATGATGTCCATTTTTCCCCTTCTCAGAGGTTTTAAAGCAGGTGTGGGACTTATCTGATCAAGATAATGACAGCATGCTTTCCTTGAGGGAGTTCTGTTTTTCTCTCTGTTTGATGGAACGTTACAGGGAAGGTCGTCCTCTTCCAGACACACTTCCACGTAATGTGATGCATGATGAGACTCTACTCTCAATGACTGGTCAACCCAAAGTGGCTTATGGAAATGCTGCTTGGAGTCCCAACCCTGGTAATGGATAGATTTCTCTTTTTATATTTAGTGTTTGCCTCGTTAGATTGCTCATTAGATACATGTTCTCCTTGAATTTAGGTTTTGGACAACATCAAGGGATGCAAGGTGGACAACATCAAGGGATGCAGGGTGTGGCACCTGCTGCAGGTTTGAGGCCACCAATGCAACGAAGTCTTCCCCAGGCTGATGGTGCATTGCAACCGAATCAGCAGAATTTGAGAGTGCGAGGGATGGAGGGTTTGAATACAACCCAACATGATAATGGGAAGCAGGATTCAGCTAACTCAAAACCTGAAGAAGATGCAGGGAAAAAGGCAATTTCCTTTCTTCTTTTTATTCCTACGTACACAATCTTGCTTCAAGTGTCAACAGTCTCTTTTATTTTCTGGGGTGTCATTTGATATATTGGTAATACAAATATGAATTACTCTAACAATCTCAGACAGGAAGTTCATAACCCGCCCTCCCCTTCCCCTCGAAGTGGTCATGTTGTCCCAAATCGTATTCTCCCAAGCATGATAAATCACTTCTTTGAAGCAAAATTTTCACTTAAGAAACTTAGTTTTTACAGAGACACAAAGCCTAAGGTTTATTCAGTTTTGCAAGTCTAAGTAACTTATAAATTGAAAGACCAGCATGGCCATTGTAATACGCAAAAGTATCTTTATGAGATTTAAATGAGAAAATAATAAGCGTCCTACCTGATCTCATTGGGTCAATATTATGCACCGTACAGTCCTATATTGTATAGAACGCTGTTCAACAGTTAGATTGCAAATTGAGTCCACTCTAAATTTCCAGTTCAATCCAATATCTTGAACAAGGAAAGACCAGAGATATTACTGTTATCTTAATATCATTTTGAACTTCATAAAATTTGTTTATGCGGAAACGATCTCATGAATATGTCATAGACAGAATATTTTGTTGAATCATGTGATATACCTCCAGTCTTGGAAAAAAAAGGAGATGAAGCACAACAGTCTTGGAAGTTGCTCCTCGTTAAAATTATTAATTCTCAGTCAAACAGTTTAAGAATAACATCGTGAAGTTGCTTATTGTTTAAACATGAAAAAAGGTTTTGTCTGAAAGGGACCAACGACTGTTATTTTTCAACCTTGATTTTTCTTTGTTTTCCATGCTTTGTGTATTTGCTTTTTTTATTTTCCTGCAATATTGTTGGTGTTGACATATTTTTGGAGTTGAGTGTCTCTTGCCTTTGAATTTATGAGTACTCAATTATTCTTATTCCTCTCCCTACCCATATTAAAGATGGAGGAACTTTTATATGATTTTGCAGAAAATAATGTGCTTTGTCAGGTTATCATTGATACTTTGATATTTATATTTTCTTCTCAAAGATTTTTAATCTTTTTTTTTTCATGGGATAAGAAATCATTCTTTTAATCATGGCAGGTTGAAGAAACTGAGAACGCGATTTTGGACTCAAGAGAGAAGATGGAGTTCTATCACACAAAAATGCAGGAACTTGTTAGTAGCTTCTGTCTTTGGCTGTTTTTTGTCTGGTCATTGGTCTAGAGCACTGTTAAATTTCCTTACAGTATAGCTCAGTTGTTCAGTTGTATGTATTGATATATTGATTTGTCCATACGATACGACAATAGAGGGCTTGTTCATGGGGATCGTTGAAATGCATTCTGTTTAACATTATATTGGTGTCTAGTGATTGTATAATGTTAGTTATGTTAGCGTGGGATCATAAAAAACAAATTGCTATAGGAAGTGATTTTAGTAACCTTCCTACCGGGAGACATCTGGCTCAATTGATCCTTGAATTGCTGACAAGCGTGAGGTATATTTCTTACAAAGATGAGTTGTACCACTAACATTTAGCAAGAATGGTTTCCCATTAATTCATGTTAATGAGTTGTATTGCAGGCTGAGTTACTAGCAAAAAAATATGAGGAGAAGTACAAACAAGTGGCAGAAATAGCATCTAAGTTAACTATTGAAGAGGCCTCGTTTCGCGAAGTTCAGGTATTTATATTCTTGCTTCAGGAGTATTGGTTTATTGCAGCCATGCCATATGTTGCGGGCATATACATGTATTGCTTTTTCTTTCTTCTGCTGTTTTTGTACACGAGAAATAATACTCAGTTCTCCCCAGTAGCTGCTTTATTCGAATGTTTTCTATAATGAGTGCTTTTATTACTTTGAAGTGTGCCTTTTTTCACAACAACCTTAAATTTCATAGCTTATATTTTACTCGATTCATTCTCAGGAGAGGAAAATGGAATTGCATCAAGCAATTGTTAAAATGGAGCAAGGAGGTAGTGCAGATGGTATTCTTCAGGTAAACTCCATTCCATTAAGTATGATGAACAATACTGTCTGTAACTTTGTTTGTCTCTGATGCATTGTGTCTACTATAGGTCCGTGCTGATCGTATACAATATGATCTTGAGGAGCTAGTAAAGGCTCTTACAGAACGTTGCAAGAAACATGGATTAAACATGAAATCAAGTGCAATAATTGAGCTTCCAACCGGTACTACAGTCACATTCTTTTTCCTGTACTCTATTGTTTCACTTAAGCAATGTCCCATATTCAACGAGGATACAAATAATCTAGTATATCATTGTATACTCATAATAAGGAAAAGGAATAACTTAATCAGATATATATAGAGTGAGCATCAGTTCAGGGATCCTTCAGGTAAGCTTGCTTGAGGGATACTCTTTTAAGACCCACTTCACAAGTCAAGTGCAATCATCACTCAAAATCATGAGCGTCTAAGGTTTTTTGTCGCGCAAATATTTAAAAACGAATTGTAGACGTCCCAAGAATTTTCTCTTGTCACAAAGCAAACTTGTACCCTTTTATATCATGCAACGAAAGCCTTTGTCCGTATACCTTTCGCGCGACTTGTACTAAAGCGTTGCGTAGTATGCGACGAATGTCCACTTCATTGTTGCGCAAGGTCTTTTTTCACGACTTTTGCGCGACGATTGATCCGTCACCATAGGTTTTGTGCGACCTCAAGATGCTTTGCACGACAAAGTGTCCCTCGTCGCGCAAAGTGTTTAATTTAGTAGTGCTAGTGCCACATCAATAAATCACAGGCTTCGCCTTTGACTGAGGAGGTGATCATCCGTGCACTTTCAAAGACATTCTGCGTCAAGGCTTCGCGGCTTGAGGGCCTCATGCTGGTGTTTGGCATGGTATGCTTCTTAAAACAAAGGCATTATGTATTTCCTTCCTTTTGTATTATAGCTTATTATCATTGCTAGTACCGAGTTTTTGCTCTCATAGCTTCCCTTACAAGTAACGGTTCCTTGTTCCCTAATTTAGTCGTGTTTAGAGAGGGGGAAAAAAAAAAACCCAAGAATATTGGTACTCGAACTGGCGGCTGGAATTTTTCTGTGATGTTTATATTTGAATTTTTCTTCAGGAAACCAGAAATTGGCAGCCATTGCAATAGGAGTCAGCCAGTGGATAACATAACATGGCGTAGCAGTGAATGTGAACACAGACGCCCTTTTCGTTGGATCGTACCTTGTGGGTACAAGGCTATCAGTTTGGAAGCGTTGAAGGCTTGCTTGAGGAATTTCAGACATCTGCAGAGTGTGGAAGAGTATATCTACCTGATCCCGATGATGGGGAGCTACTTGATGCTGCATGTAGATCTTTGATCAATGAGTTTTCCGAAGTTTCTCAGGCTGGATTCATTATGAAACCATGTCAAGGTCTGAATCTGAGGGGCTACATTTCTAAATCCTTTGTGGGTCTGAAATAGACATGGCTGTCGACGCTCTCAGAATGAATACTCCTACTTAGATTGAAATTGTTAGAGCTCTCAACTTGTAACTTGTTATGCACGTTATAAGATCTACATGAGAAGATTAGGTTAGGTTCGGATCCTTGCTTCCCACCACCATGGAATTTGCATAACTTCTTTGCAAGATCAACTTGTAATTTGTATATTTGATAGATTTTGATTAAATTGACTGATTTCTGTGCATGATGATGCATTTCTCTTGATCAAAGTCTTATTTTTTGTTATCTCTTCTGAAACTTGAACTTGATCTCACTTTCTTCCTTAAAATTTAAATATCCCGAACTTACAACTGGAAGCTCAATCACTTCATTTTGGCAAGATTTTGTCAATTTCGTTACATATATGTTACGTTTGCTTATGTTGCATAAGTGGGGCTCACTTGTTGATGTGGCACAAGCATAATGCTGACTTATGATACCACCCAATAAAATAAGCTCAAGATAATGGGGGAGAAGAGAAGGCGGGGATGATAAAGGAAGAAGGGGTTCATTGAAAAGGATGGGGTCTGAATCTTGAAACGAACATGATTACATATCGTGGTAACCTGTAGCTTGGAAAGCTTTGGTAATTATTTTCACATCTCCTTTATACTATTCAGAATTATCTTTGTAATATATTTGTAATGTTTAATTTCCTGATTATCAAATCCCGCCAAAGGTGGATCAATGTTGTGCTTGTATTACTACTCATCTTGTCTTTGTCTACTTTTTAGCCTTTATTCTATTCAAACTTATTAATATTAAAACAAGAATGAGAGTAGGAGGACAACAAATCAGGAGCGCATAAAATAGTTCCTTGCTTTTAAACAGTATTGTGCCAATGTTATTAGACTATTCCAATACCAAAAAAATAAAAAATAAAAAAAACTTCCACGTATCAAGGTGCAGTAAGTGCCTAGTTTTGTTTCCTTTACATGCATGTGGATGTGGTTACCATTCACCAATTGTCATATAATTTCAGCGTTGTCTCGTTATCATTTTTAGAGGAAAGACACATGCAATTTTGACCTAAAAGTGAGCGAATCATGCATGCTGAAGAATTTCAAGACAAAAATATCCACTCAACTTTTCACAAATTCACCTCGAACTCAATTTTGGTACTTCCTGTCAGATATTAAAAAAAAAAAATTACAACAACTTGAGATCTCTTGAGGTGGGTCAAACTTGAAGTATTCCCTGTCGAAATTTTCACTACAAAATCTGAACGTAGATCGAATTTGAGATCTCTTCTCTTTAGAAACATCCGTTGTGAGATCAAAAGCAAGTTAATTGATGAACCCTATAGTTGTGGCTTGTTTATTTTTTTTCAAGTAATTAGGGTATGAGGAGAGCATAAGATATTGTCGATGGTGCAATAGAGAATTGTTATTAGCACTCCAAAATTTTTATTCTACACTTCTAACTTTTTAAATTTGAAAAGAAAATACACTTATGATAAGTGTAGAATGAGATTTTTGGAATATCAATAACACTTTTCGGTGCAATATTAAAAAAGGTAAATTTGAAAGAAATGTAAATAAAAAGAAAGAAAAAATCGAAAACTTCATTTTAATCCTTAAAAAAAGATGAGTTTTAGACTATAACCTTGTGTAAGATTAAAATCCAATTTTAGTCCCTAGTACATTTAATCATCTCATTTATTAGTTCTATTTTGATGTTTTGTTTATCTTTTTATTCCTATTTTAATGTATTAATTACATTTATTTTTATTTTTTTACATTTATCATAATATTTTAATGTCTACATTTAGTTAACTAATTTTTTTTATAATATATAGTCCGATAACAATTTTGTATGTTCCTCATTTAGGTACATTAATATATTTGAATATTTCGGTATATCCATTGATACAAACATATACATGCATTTCAGTACATACATTTTGGTATACACATTTCAGTGTTTTTTTTTATATGAGTACAACGATATATTTTACACTAAGGCGAGAGGGGTTCGGTTAAGTCACACAATAGACAACTTAATTTGGTATCGAATTCGCCTTCCACGAGATTCGAACCTAATACCTCTCATTTGAGTATTGACTTTCAAGTACATTAATTCAATATACTATATTTCGGTACATATATTTCGGTACGTACATTTTGGTACATACATGACACACCCCAACCCAGAAAGTCCACTTAGACCCTGAATCGAGCTGTGTTGGCCGACACCTAGAAGGTGACGAAACCATAAAATGTGATAGTGTATAAAAAGTGAATAAATTTGAATCTAAAAGTGTCTAAGTACCAGAGTGCGCTGCGAGTGAGAGCGAACCCATTTCACACGCGATGTCAGAGCATAGGTAAGGTACAGTAGTGCGGGTAAGAATCATACCCTTAAAAATATCCATCAATACTAAGATTCGCCACAGATTCTTGTCGATACAAACTCAGCAGCTAAAACCTAGAGGGCACCAAACAGAAGGTGTGAGTAAGCAATAAAACCAAGCTTCCCAAAGTTATTACCTCTCTAAAAGTAATGCCTCTAAATGTAAAACCCGTATCGTTTTCCATAAGACAGTACAACGTATATAAATATATCCAAACCATACTCAGAAATGACCAAAACCACGGTTTGCCATCAACTCCACCATACATTAATAAGTAGGCCAAATGAACTAAATCAATACAAAGTGATATATCAGTCAGAGTCATCTAAAATGACATGTACAACTTATCCATATCTCATCAATCATGGCTAGCATATAAGTCGGAGTCACCTATAGTGACCTGTACGACTTATCCATATCTCATCAATCCTAGCTAGCATATAAGTCGGAGTCACCTATAGTGACCTGTACGACTTATCCATATCTCATCAATCATGGCTAGCATATAAGTCGGAGTCACCTATAGTGACCTGTACGACTTATCCATATCTCATCAATCCTGGCTAGCATATAAGTCGGAGTCACCTATAGTGACCTGTACATCTTATCCATATCTCATCAATCATGGCTAGCATATAAGTCGGAGTCACCTATAGTGACCTGTACGACTTGTCCATATCTCATCAATCATGGCTAGCATATAAGTCGGAGTCACCTATAGTGACCTGTACGACTTATCCATATCTCATTAATCCTGGCTAGCATATAAGTCGGAGTCACCTATAGTGACTTGTACGACTTATCCATATCTCATCAATCCTGGCTAGCCAATAGCTCAATAAGTATGCCTGCACACGAGTCGGAACCACCTAAAGTGGTATGTACGACAGGACTGGGTGTAAATAAGTGCTACGATCACGTGAAGACTGGGCGAATAATCGCGAATCACCTACGAGTCGGAACCACCTAAAGTGGTCTGTACGACAGGACTGTGCACCTACCTTGAATCCAAGGTGAGCGTAAGGTGCGGGAGGTGAACATCATGTGAAGGACTGTGCCCTGGCCACGGGCGGGAGCACTAACACCGGGGTGCAGGTTTATGAGCTATACTATATCTCAACACAATCGTACTCACTACCATCACTAACATCAACATGTACTCACCTGAAGCTTACCTGGGTGTCATGCGTCCACCTTTGCACTTGATGTCCACCTTTGCACTTGAAAGCATTCCCAATAATTATATGCAAGTAATATACATATGGATATACGATGATGCAATCTAATACTCAACCATGTCGTAGCATTTTCAATTATACACAATACAGTGAGAAGTGTACAATCAATAACGCCCTACACCCAAACTACTTATTTTCAGGGATAATTATCCATAACAACCCAATTAACACTAATTAACTAACTAATTCACAAAACTAAAACTTGCCTTTACCAATTTCCTTTGCATTACTCAATTTCCCAAATAAGGCTTTTGTCTCAAATATTTTATGGCTGCATCTAACGTCTCATTAGACTGCCTACGTACCCTAAACAGGGATCAAGCCATTCGTAGTTCATATGGTACTTCAAGCATTCACAATAATTATATGAAAGTAATATGCCTAATCAATTTAAAAGTGTCGATAGAACTCTCAACAATATGTACGATAAAAAGGAAAAGATCCATTCACCTGAAGTTCACGCTATGATTCTCTAGCGCACACATCGAGACGTCCTGAATGATTGGTCCCTGTGACCAATTATCAAATCACATCTCAGAACTCTTATCCGAAGAATACGTAATTCACATAAAACACAACCTCAACGACATTCTAAAATAGTTTGAGACCCATTGACCACAAGTCAACCGTCGATCTTACAACCCTGTATAACTTGACTCGGAAGATCCGCATATCAGATTTCCAATCCGCAACTCCCAACGATCCACAATATGTTTCTAGAATAACATATTAAAATTTCATTACGATCCAACGGTCAGATCTCCGCCAATTGCCCAAAACAAGTGGCCGTGAACATTTATTTTACTAACTTACAAATCCAATTCAGGAAGATCCGTAAGTCGGATTCCCAATCCATAAATTCCTATGATCTTTAAATATTACGTATTATAATGTATCTAATTTTGGTGACGATCCAACAGTCGGATCATCGATTCACATTTTTATCAAGTAACGTATCGTAACGAATTTAGGTTCCAACTATCAACCTACGTCATTCAAATGACAAAAATGAATTCAAGACATTTGACATAGCCTAAAAATAGCATTGGCGGCCCACTGGCCACGCGCCGCCGCACGCGCCGCCGCGGGTGGCGGTCGGCCGCCCCGACTCGCCGGAAAATCCAACTATTTCCAAAAATTCTCAAACTTCACAGAAATGAAGATCTCAGTGAGTGGAGCAACTTTCATACCTTCGACGAAGTCCAACAGTGGACGGAAGATGGTCAATTTTGCCCACAAAGCCGGCGGGTGCCTAAAACTTCCCGACGTCGATTCGTCGTCTACGGTGGTCCAACGGGGTCAAGGTTGGTTGGGTTTTTCTCCTGGGATGATGGGCTACAAAGCCCAAGTGGTGGCATCGGCCATTGCTTTGCGGATTTGCCGGAAAATCGAAAAGGGTGGCCGGAGCACCATTGATTTTTGTCAACTTTCGTGGCCTCAAACCGCCCCATACCATGGTTAATCAAGGTGGTTCTTGGGTGGGTTTTGTAGAGGGGAATGAGAGCTTCAAGATGGTGGTGGTGGAATCCAAAAACTCCACTGGAGTTGGCCAGAATCGGCCTTGGAAGATGTACCCGCGGTGGGTGCGGGTGGACGGAAACCACCTCTGTTTTTTTTTTTTTTTTTTTTTCTTTCCTCCCTCCATTTCTGATTTTGGGCTTTCCCCACAAAGTGGGGATTTAATTTAAATAAACACTAAACCTTGAATAACCAATTTCGAACGTCCGTAACTATACCGTTATAATCCGGACTCGCAAACGGCTTTCGCCTATACGTTCGTACCAAAGAGTACTACGAGGGTATGCTTAAAGAATAAGTCCCACATCTCTCAAGTCGATGGTCAACGGAAGTCAAAGTCCTTACCTCTAGGGCAATTTCGTAAATTCACGTTTTTAAAATAAAATAAAAACGTAAAATTTGGAACGGGTTGTCACATACATTTCAGCATTGACATTTAATTATATTAATTCAATATAATACATTTCGGTATGTATATTTCGATATATTTCGATACGTACATTTCGGTATGTACATTTCAATACGTATGTTTCGGTACGTTTTGTATCACAAATTTCTTTTAATATTTTCTCATTTATGTTCATTTATAATTAAAGAACTAAATATGTGCATATTAATAAAATTAAAATTTAATGTGGAGAAATTAAATAAAAATACACATGAAGTAACAAAAATTGAATATAAATTTTGATAAAAGTACACTTCAAGGGATTAAATTGAATATGTAATCTAGCACCAGGTGTTTTTTTTTTTTTAAATTTTAATCTTTTGCTAGGACTAATGTTCAAAACACCATCGACGTCATCCTCCCTTCTCACTGGTTCCCCCCTGACAAAAGATCTTAGGGGAAACCACACAACGTTCTCCGAAAGTTTTAGTGACCTTGAATGTTAGACTCTCGAGAGTGAATGTATCGCATTTCCTCAAAGAACGCAAAGCAAATGAATTGTGTGTTGCAAGAGCAGTGTGGAAGTGCTCTGCATCAGCACGTTCATCGTCCAAGTTGATACCTTTCATCTTCTCCCCAGATTCTGTGCAGGGAGCAGCAGGTTCCCTTCCACAGAATTTCGAGTGCTCCATGGCTTTTCGACAAAGTGGAAGAGAATTCGGAGGAGACGGAAGAATTTCTGTGTAGGGAGCAGCAAGTTCCCCTTCGCAAAATTTCTAGTGCTCCATGGCCTTTGGACAAAGTGGAGGAGAATTCCGAGGAGACGGAAGAATGTAGGTGAAGGGTACAATTTCGAGTGCTCCATGATTGCCATTTTTACTTCAATTCGATTGTCGAAAATGGCAATCAGAAACCAACGGCTCATTTTTGCTATTATTGGCAAAAATGGCTGTTTTGGGCGAAGGTCAGTGTGCAGTGTCTTCAAGTAAAAAACATGCTCTACTTCAGGAAAAAAAATTTAAATAAAAAACATGCCACAACTATATAGTTCATCAATTACCTTGATTTTGATCTCACAATGTACATTTTGATACATACATTTCGGTATTGACATTTAAGTATATTAATTCAATATAATACATTTCGGTATGTATATTTCGGTACATATATTTGGGTACATATATTTCGGTACATACATTTCGGTATGTATATTTCAGTGCGTACATTTCGGTATTGATATTTAGGTATATTTATTAAATATAATACATTTCGGTACATACATTTAGGTTTATTATAATATATTTCGGTACAATGTAGGTACAAAAAAAGTCAATTATATATATTTCGGCACAGCACAATCATGTATTTATATATTTTGTATCACAAATTTCTTTTAATATCTTCTCATTTATGTTCATTTATAATTAAAGAACTAAATATGTGCATATTAATAAAATTAAAATTTAATGTGGAAAGACTAAATAAAATACACATTAAATAACAAAAATTGAATATAAATTTTGATAAAAGTACACTTCAAGGGATTAAATTGAATATGTAATCTAGCACCAGTTTTTTTTTTTAAATTTTAATCTTTTGCAAGGACTAATGTTCAAAACACCATCGACGTCGTCCTCCCTTATCACAGGTTCCCCCTGGCAAAAGATCTCAGGGGAAACAACACAACGTTCTCTGAAAGTTTCAGTGACCTTGAACGTTAGACTCCCGAGAGTGAATGTATTGCCTTTCCTCAAAGAGTGCAAAGTAGATGAATTGCATGTTGCAAGAGCAGTGTGGAAGTGCTTTGCATCAGCGCGTTCATTGTCCAAGTCGATACCTTTCATCTTCTCCCCAGATTCTGTGCAGGGAGCAATAGTTTCCCCTCCGCAGAATTTCGAGTGCTCCATGGCTTTTGGACAAAGTGGAGGAGAATTCGGAGGAGACGAAAGAATTTATGTGCAGGGAGCAACAGGTTCCCCTTCGCAAAATTTCTAGTGCTCCATGGCCTTTGGACAAAATGGAGGAGAATTCGGAGGAGACGGAAGAATGTAGGTGAAGGGTACGATTTCCAGTGCTCCATAATTGCCATTTTTACTTCAATTCGATTGCCGAAAATGACAATCAGAAACCAATGGCTCGTTTTTGATATTATTGGCAAAAATGGTTGTTTTGGGTGAAGGGCAGTGTGCAGTGTCTTCAAGTAAAAAACATGCTCTACTTCAGGAAAAAAAATTTAAATAAAAAACATGCCACAACTATATAGTTCATCAATTAGCTTGATTTTGATCTCATAATGTATATTTTGGTACATACATTTTGGTATTGACATTTAAGTATATTAATTCAATATAGTACATTTCGGTATGTATATTTCGGTACGTACATTTCGGTACATATATTTGGGTACGTATATTTCGATACGTACATTTCGGTACATACATTTTGGTATGTACATTTTGGGTACATACATTTCGGTATTGATATTTAGGTATATTTATTCAATATAATACATTTCGGTACATACATTTAGGTTTATTATAATACATTTCGGTACAATATAGGTACAAAAAAGTCAATTATATATATTTCGACACAGTACAATCATGTATTTATATATTTTGTATCACAAATTTCTTTTAATATTTTCTCATTTATGTTCATTTATAATTAAAGAACTAAATATGTGCATATTAATAAAATTAAAATTTGATGTGGAGAGACTAAATAAAAATACACATTAAATAACAAAAATTGAGTATAAATTTTGATAAAAGTGTACTTCAAGGGATTAAATTGAATATGTAATCTAGCACTAGGTTTTTTTTTTTTTTTTAATTTTAATCTTTTGCAAGGACTAATGTTCAAAACATCATCGACATCATCCTCCCTTCTCACAGGTTCCCCCTGGCAAAAGATCTCAAGGGAAACCACACAATGTTCTCCGAAAGTTTTAGTGACCTTGAACGTTAGACTCCCGAGAGTGAATGTATCGCCTTTCCTCAAAGAGTGCAAAGCGGATGAATTGCGTGTTGCAAGAGCAGTGTGAAAGTGCTTTGCATCAGCACGTTCATCGTCCAAGTCGATACCTTTCATCTTCTCCCCAGATTCTGTGCAAGGAGCAGCAGGTTCCCCTCCGCAGAATTTCAAGTGCTCCATGGCTTTTGGACAAAGTGGAGGAGAATTCGGAGGAGACAGAAGAATTTCTGTGGAGGGAGCAGCAGGTTCCCCTTCGCAGAATTTCGAATGCTCCATGGCCTTTGGACAAAGTGGAGGAGAATTCGGTGGAGACGGAAGAATGTAGGTGAAGGGTATGGTTTCGAGTGCTCCATGATTGCCATTTTTACTTCAATTCGATTGCCGGAAATGACAATCAGAAACCAACAGTTCGTTTTTGCTATTATTGGCAAAAATAGCTATTTTGGGTGAAGGGCAATGTGCAGTGTCTTCAAGTAAAAAACATGCTATACTTTAGGAAAAAATATTTAAATAAAAAACATGCCACAACTATATAGTTCATCAATTAGCTTGATTTTGATCTCACAACAGATGTTTCTAAGGAGAAGAAATTTCAAGTTCGATCTACCTTCAGACTTTGTAGTGTGTTAATATTTAGTTTCAACCGTCACATTGTAGTGAAAGTGTTGTATTTTTTAGATATACGACGGCGAATGCCAAAATTGAGTTCGAGGTGAATTTGTGAAAATTTGAGTGGATGTGTTTGTCTTGAAATTTTTCAGCACATATGACTTACTCACTTTTAGGTCAAAATTGCATGTGTCTTTCCTCTAAAAAATTATAAGGATACAATGCTGAAATTATATGATAATTAGGGGTGGAATTTTTTGCTAAGTTATCATACCAACTGTACCATACCATAGTTGTGCCAAAAAATTTGTACCATTGGTAATGGTACGATATTTGTACTGTACCATACATTTTTGGTACGGTAATGGTATTCAAAACCATTACCAGTGGTATACCGTACCGTACCACTACTATTAATATTATATCATTTATTTATTCATTTATATATAATTAGGTATTATTATCATTATATATGCACTTTATATTTTTTTTTCTAGTCATTGATCCAATCATCTCACCCTCTAACCTCTACTTTCCCAATAAAAAAACCTAAGCCTTCTTGCACTGTGACTCTTCATTTTTTCACTCATCTAGCCACCGACTTCATCTCTGTTGCTCCAGTTACAGCGACTCTTTCTTCGGAGTCCATCTCATCTTCTCCTTCATCAAATTGGGATGTCTTTCTCCCTGACTTCGTCTATCAAGTTAATTTTTGTACAATTTTAAAGAATGTAGAGATGGAATTGAGGAATCTTTGCAGTATTTTTTTTAGGGATATTGGATTCTTTCAGCAATTCTTCCATCCATTTACTTCTTGTTTCTTAAATGAATTCCTATAAAATTCTCATAATTAAATAAAAAAGTTTTACCAACCATACCATACCAAAGTTGTGTCAAAAAATTTGTACCATTGGTAATGGTACAGTATTTGTACCATACCATACATTTTTTGTACAGTAATGGTATTCAAAATCATTATCAGTGGTATACCGTACCGTACCACTACTATTAATATTATATCATTTATTTTTTTATTTATATATAATTAGGTATTATTATCATTATATATGCACTTTATATTTTTTTCCTAGTCATTTATCCAATTATCTCACACTCTAATCCCTACTTTCCTAATAAAAAAACCTTAGCCTTCTTGTTTTGCGACTCTTCATCTTTTCACTCATCTAGCCACCGACTTCATCTTTGTTGCTCCAGTTCCGGTGACTCTCTTTCTCTCTCTCCGGAGTCCATCTCATCTTCTCCTTCATCAAATTGGGATGTCTCTCCCTGGCTTCGTCTATAAAGTTAATTTTTGTACAATTTTAAAGAATGTAGAGATGGAATTTAGGAATTTTTGTACCATTTTTTTAGGGATACTGGATTCTTTTAGCAATTCTTTTATCTATTTACTTCTTATTTTTTAAATGAATCTCTATAAAGTTCTCATAATTAAATAAAAAAGTTTTAGATACCCAAGGGGAGTGGCTAAAACACGTTTGGGCCTTAAATTGGGTTGTTAAAAAAAAAAATCAAATTTTCACCCAAAAGAATGGTCCAAAACAAAATGGTAATTACCATTATCATACCATGCCAACCGAACTATTTGGCATGTTGAAATTCGGTATAGCGAAAATTTGGCACGGTAATGGTAATATATTTTGTCATACCAAAATTTTGGTATGGTAATTGGTACATGAATTTTGGTATGATAATCGTACCAATACCATCCTTAATTACAATTGGTAAAAATGGCAACCACATCCACATGCATCGAAATGAAACAAAACTAAGACACTTATTACACATCATGTTCAACCATTGAATCCTCAGATAAGTAGCTGTATATCATAAATATCACTTATACTCCCTTTTGCTTTCCTTCCTCCCCTCTAATTTATTACCACAATCTCAAAATCAAGTCCGGTGTACTTGTATACTGCCAGCCCCATGATACGTGCAAGTTTCATTTTATTTTTTGGAATTGGAATAACCTAATTTAACATTGGCACGATACGGTTTAAAAGCAAGGAATTGATTTTTCCGCTCTTCCTTTGTTGTCCTCTTACTTTCGTTCTTGTTTTAATATTAGTAAGTTTGAATAAATTAAAGGCGAATAAATAGACAAAAACAAGATATGTAATCATGTTTGTTTCATGATTCAGACGCCATCCTTTTCGATGAACCCTTCTTCCTCTCTCATCCATGCCTTCTCTCTCTCTCTCTCTCTCTCTCTTTGTTTCCGAGTTTAGTATTTCCTTGGAGGTACTAACACTTTCTTCATATAAAATAGAAAACATCACAGGGTATAGACCCCTACCTAAAAAAGTTCGAAAAACTAAAATTTCATCTTTGGTAATCAAAAACTTGAGAAAGTTGGCGTTGTTCTTTGTTATGTCCTTGACTTTCGACGATGAGGGGTGGTGGTGCTAAAAGATTTCTGGGTTTAATGGGGTGTTTATACTTTTCCTTTTTAGTATGACAGGTAGCTTTTTTTTATTGGATGGTATCATAAGTCAGCATTAGACTTGTGTCACCTAAGCAACTTAACAAATATGTAACAGGAATTGACGAAATCCCATCAAAATGAAGTGAACATTGAGTTTTAGGTATAAAGTGGCGATATTTTAATTTAAAAAAGAAACATTAAGTTCGAGTTACAAGGGAGGTAACAAAAAAATAAGACTTTAATCAATAGAAAGGCAACATCATGTACATAAATCAATCAATTTAATCAAAACCTATCACATATACAAATTACAAGTTGATCTTGCAAAAGAAGTTATGCAAATTCCATGGTAGTGGAAAGCAAGGATCCGAACCATGATGTAGCAATTTAATGAAATGGGCTGGGAATGAGAATGTGGTAGGGAAGGCAACGAAAATACATTGTTAGAAATAACAGTAATAATAAAAAGCATCATCAAAGTGAAAGACCGCAAAAATTATATCGCACAGAAGGGGCTAAGAATATATGCAAAGCTTAAATCCGCGAGTTTGTTCCCAATAAACTAAAAGTTTGTAAGCTTCTTGACATTGATATTTTTTGTTGCAGGCTTAGAGGTGAAGTCTGCATAAGATAGGCTGACGGTGATGGTGCAAAACTTGAAATTTGATCAAAACACATGATGATAGCAATACATTACACGTTACAACATGCTTAAAGAGAAAACACGATTTACTATACGAAACTAAAATCTTGAAATATTTTGATTGATTCCATACGAAACGAGGGCACATAATTTGAATTTGCATTTACGGAAACAACAATAACAACGTACCTCAACATGATCAAACGAACCAAAGAATATATAGAAAAATTGAACATATTCAAACACACATATAATATATAAATAGAAAACTTCATTTTAATCCTTAAAAAAAGATGAGTTTTAGACTTTAACGTTGTGTAAGATTAAAATCCAATTGTAGTCCCTAATACATTTAATCATCTCATTTATTAGTTATATTTTGATGTTTTATTTATCTTTTTATTCCTATTTTAATGTATTAATTACATTTAAATTTAATTTATCATAATATTTTAATGTCTACATTTAGGCAACTAATTTTTATTTTATTTTTATAATATATAGTCCAATAACAATTTTGTATTCTCTTCATTTAGGTACATTAATATATTTGAATATTTCGGTATATCCATCGATACAAACATATAGGTACATTAAACATATACATGCATTTCGGTACATACATTTTGGTACACACATTTGAGTTTTTATTTTTTTATTTTTTTAGTATAACGATATATTTTACACTAAGGCGAGGGGGGGTTTGGCTAAGCCATACAATAAACAACTTAATTTGGTATCGAATTTGTCATCCACGAGATTCAAACATAATACCTCTCATTTGAGTATTGACTTTCAGGTACATTAATTCAATGATACTATATTTCGGTACATACATTTCGATATGTACATTTTGGTACATACATTTTGGTATTGACAGTTAGGTACATTAATTCAATATAATACATTTCGGTACGTACATTTCAGTATTGATATTTAGGTACATTAATTCAATATAATACATTTCGGTACATACATTTTGTAACATCCCACATCGCTCATGGGAGTGGATCCTGTAAGCTTTATATGTATATTCTCATCTCTACCTAGCACGAGGTCTTTTGGGAGCTCACTGGCTTCGGAGTTCATATTGTCACATCCCTGCCTGGGCCCCTGTGACATCCCACATCGCCCAGGGGAGTGATCCTTAAATGTATATTCACATCCTTACCTAACACGAGGCCTTTTGGGAGCTCACTGGCTTCGGGTTCCGTAGGAACTCCGAAGTTAAGCGAGAATGGGGCTTGAGCAATCCCATGATGGGTGACCCACTGGGAAGTTGTTCGTGAGTTCCCAAAAACAAAACCGTGAGGGAATGGTAAGCCCAAAGCGGACAATATCGTGCTACGGTGGTGGAGCGGGCCCGGGAAGTGATTCGCCCCGGGCCAGGATGTGACATTTGGTATCAGAGCCTAACCCTGGCCGTGGTGTGCCGATGAGGACGTTGGGCCCCTAAGGGGGGTGGATTGTGACATCCCACATCGCCCAGGGGAGTGATCCTTAAATGTATATTCACATCCTTACCTAGCACAAGGCCTTTTGGGAGCTCACTGACTTCGGGTTCCGTAGGAACTCGGAAGTTAAGAGAGAAGGGGGCTTGAGCAATCCCATGATGGGTGACCCACTGGGAAGTTGCTCGTGATCAGCCCCAGGCCGGGATGTGACAGCCCCCACCACATCCTTACCTAGCACGAGGCCTTTTGGGAGCTCACTGACTTCGGGTTCCGTAGGAACTCGGAAGTTAAGAGAGAAGGGGGCTTGAGCAATCCCATGATGGGTGACCCACTGGGAAGTTGCTCGTGATCCGCCCCAGGCCGGGATGTGACAGCCCCCACCACATCATGGGCTAGACTCCACGGTAGCACGATATTGTCCACTTTGGGCCCCGACCACGCCCTCACGATTTTGTTTCTGGGAACTCACAAGCAACTTCCTAGTGGGTCACCCATCTTGGGATTGCTCTCGCACGAACTCACTTAACTTCGGAGTTCCGATGAACTCCGAAGCCAGTGAGCTCCCAAAAGGCCTCGTGGTAGGTAGAGATGAGAATATACATATAAGGCTTACAAGATCCACTCTCCTGGCGATGTGGAATGTTACACATTTAGGTTCATTATAATATTTTTCGGTACAATCATGTAGGTACAAAAAAGTCAATTATATATATTTCGGCACAGCACAATCATGTATTTATATATTTTGTATCACAAATTTCTTTTAATATTTTCTCATTTATGTTCATTTATAATTAAAGAACTAAATATGTGCATATTAATAAAATTAAAATTTAATGTGGAGAGATTAAATAAAAATACACATTAAATAACAAAAATTGAATATAAATTTTGATAAAAGTGTACTTTAAGGGATTAAATTGAATATATAATCTAGCACCAAGTTTTTTTAAAATTTTAATCTTTTGCAAGGACTAATGTTCAAAAACCCCTAGTATAAACCATGATTACAAGGTTGAGAGATCCAAGCAATTTACAATTAGAAAACTGGGAAAAGTAAAATTATTGTTTTTAACTTTTAAATACCTGCCAAGTTCCCATGTTAAGCTTCCTATCTGTAATTGGAACCCTGCATAAGAACCAGGAACATGTAAATGTCAAGGAGGCCACAAATTCCTCAGGTAATTGAGCAAGTTTCTGCCAAAGACTTTTGGAGCGGTAAAATTAAGTTTGGTAAGGTTTGACATATCGTTGTAACAAAGGAACAAGATTGTGGATAGTACTAAAAAAGATATCTATAGATAAAAAGATTGAACACTTCGATTCTATTATACATGTTTGGTTTAATTTTAGCATGAAAATCTTCAAATTTTCTTGAATATATTGATTTACAAAAACTTCAGGTTTCAACGACGCTTATTCGAAACTTCAATTCGACTTTAATGACCTGCAAGCAAACACAATATACAATATAGTACAAGTAGAGTGAATTTGGGTAGCTTTCAGACTCTAGAACGAGTATCTAGAGGACTATTAGATATACGTCACGGTCTAAAGAAAAAGAATAAAATATTAGATCAAAATATAAGGCGGGTTGCGGGCCCAAAAACTATTGGGGCTGGTGGCCCAACAAATAAAATTGTTTTTTTTCTTCTGAGCTCTGGACTGCAGGTCCCGTGGGCCCAATAAGCCCTGCCCCAACTGTCTGTAGAAGCAAAGAAGACCCACGGGGTCTCGGGTCGGGCGAGGTCAACCGAGGATGGCTAAGCATTGTAGTTACATTTTCTCTCAATATTTTTTGGTTATATTTTTAAATAGAAATAAATATCCAAATCTCTCTCTCTCCGTCGTCTCTTCGATCAAGCCTGCAAGTACCAACCTCTGGTTCCCACGCATTCGATTCGACTTGCCATTGTTTCTTTCTGTAAGAAATTTTTGAGAGAGAGATTCAATTTCTATCCACTGTGTATCTGTATGTATATGTGTGGTATACGTCCTGTATGATTTGATTTGGGATTCGGGGATTGCGATTGTGTTGAGCGGGTGTGGTGGTGATCTGGTGTGAGATCGGAGGAAAATGGCGGGTCCGTATGCGGATCAACTGGAAGCCTACTTCAGGAGAGCAGATTTGGATGGAGATGGCAGGATCAGCGGAGCTGAAGCCGTCGCTTTCTTCCAGGGTTCCAATTTGCCCAAACCAGTTCTTGCTCAGGTTCCTCTCTCTCTCTCTCTCTCTCTCTCTCTCTCTCTCTCTATTTATATATATATATATATATATATATATATATATATATATATTTGAATCATCATCCATCTGTGTGTGTATATGTGGATTCATAAGATTGAATATCTATCTGAATTACCACAAATAGTAATTAGTGTATGAATTCTGTCGTTTGAGAAACTAGGGAAGTTACAGAGAATGGATTGCTATAGACCAACTTCACATTCCTCTCACCCTGTTCTAATTGACAGTTTTACGACTTCATTGTTTTGGAACGAGTTTATTATTTGTCCTAGTTGATATTCAGTGAACATTGTGCCTAGTTGGTCATATGTCTCTGTGTTCTGTTCATCTTATTGTTAGTATTATACATCACGGTGTTGTAACAGCTTAAGATTGTTGGAAAGTTTTCTGTGTTGCTCTTGCTTGTGCTTATATTCGGACTTATTTAATCTACAGAATTCAGAATTTGATTTAGCATGGTACGTCTGGCTGACCAAATGTTGTATGTTGACGAGCTGCAGATATGGATGCATGCTGATCAAAACAAAACTGGTTTTCTTGGTCGGCCAGAATTTTACAATGCACTCAGACTTGTGACTGTTGCACAGAGTAAGAGAGATTTAACTCCGGATATTGTCAAGGCGGCATTATACGGTCCAGCTGCTGCAAAAATTCCTACTCCTCAGATTAATCTTCCACCCACATCTGCACCTCAATCAAATCCAGTGGCTGCAGCATCTAGGCCACAGATGGGTATGGGAACCCCGCCAACATCTCAAAATTTTGGATTTAGAGGACCAGGAGTTCCTAATGCATCCTCGAACCAGAATTATTTTCCACCCCAGCAAAATCAGTCCATGAGACCTCCTCAAGCCATGCCGACTGGAATGCCTACTGGCGTGAATTCTCGTCCACCCCAACAAGGTGTTGGTGGTGGTATGGGGCCTCCCAATGTTCCAAACGCAAACATCTCAAATAATTGGCTTGGTGGAAGCGCTGGTGCATCTCCTGCTGGGCCCAGAGGGGTTAGTCCTTCCATGCCCTCATCTACACCAAACTCACAGCCTCCAGTTTCCATGCCTTCCCTGCCGACAACTGGTGACTCCAAAGCATTAGTTGTTTCTGGCAATGGAATTGCATCCAGTTCGGCTTTATCAGGTGATTTATTTTCTGCAACTCCCAGTCAACTGAAACAGGAATCTTCTGGGTCTATATATTCTGCTAGAAGCATACCTACCCCATCAGCCACTCTTCCAGTTTCCAGTGGGCCCCAATCTTCCAGTAAGCTCAATGCACTTGATTCATTGAGTGCATTCACCATGCAGCCTTCTGGCAGTCAGTTTCAGCGGCCGCAGGGACCTTCGAACCCAAGCCAGCAGGTTTCAGCTCCAGCTTCTTCCTCTTTTCCATCATCTGGGAGTTCAGTGGGAGCAGGAAACTCTACGTCTGGAAATTCGCAGATTCCTTGGCCAAAGATGAAGCCATCTGATATCCAGAAATATACAAAAGTGTTTATGGAAGTAGACACTGACAGAGATGGGAGAATCACTGGTGAGCAGGCACGGAATCTGTTTCTGAGTTGGAGGTTACCAAGAGGTAAGGGTTTTTTGATTTGAATGTAAGCATAACAAATGCACTAGGTCAGATGACTAATCTTTAATTTAACAATTTGAAAAAGGAGAATAAGTAACCCATTTAATTTTTCTTTAAATGAAGTCCATCATTCAGCATTTCATATTTTTATTTGTTAGAGTTTCTTGGAATTAGTGGATCAAATTGCACATTTCAACCTCGTGATCATTGAACATGTGTGAAGGGACTGATTTGAATAGGATATTTGGGGTTCTGTAGTGGTAAACTGTGTAGGTGACGTGGTGGATTTTCATATGTGAAAAATTATATTAGTAAAAGCGTTGAAAATATTCAGGATGAAAGTGTACATTTTGGTGGTGATGTGGTTGATTCAAATCAGTTTTCCATTCATCTATGAATGGACATTCAATTTACTTTTACAGTAATTTAACTGTTCGTCATTGGACAGGTCAAGCACTTAATTTACATTTATACAGTGGCCAAATTTAATTTTGATCCAAGATCTTTGTTACCCTCAAGATGTTTGTATCGATGGAATGATGCTTTTTGTTTTACATGTAATTGGACAATCTTTTTGAAGACTTTGTTTGGTCCAACAAATGCTCAATAATGTCCATTTTTGCATTTCTCAGAGGTTTTAAAGCAGGTGTGGGACTTATCTGATCAAGATAATGACAGCATGCTTTCCTTGAGGGAGTTCTGCTTTTCTCTCTATTTGATGGAACGTTACAGGGAAGGTCGTCCTCTTCCAGACACACTTCCACATAATGTGATGCATGATGAGACTCTACTCTCAATGACTGGTCAACCCAAAGTGGCTTATGGAAATGCTGCTTGGAGTCCCAACCCTGGTAATGGATAGATTTCTCTTTTTAGATTTAGTGTTTGCCTCGTTAGATTGCTCATTAGATACATGTTCTCCTTGAATTTAGGTTTTGGACAACATCAAGGGATGCAAGGTGGACAACATCAAGGGATGCAGGGTGTGGCACCTGCTGCAGGTTTGAGGCCACCAATGCAACGAAGTCTTCCCCAGGCTGATGGTGCATTGCAACCGAATCAGCAGAATTTGAGAGTGCGAGGGATGGAGGGTTTGAATACAACCCAACATGATAATGGGAAGCATGATTCAGCTAACTCAAAACCCGAAGAGCCTAATGCAGGGAAAAAGGCAATTTCCTTTCTTCTTTTTATTCCAACGTACAGAGTCTTGCTTCAAGTTTTAACAGTCTCTTTTATTTTCTGCGGTGTCATTTGATATATTGGTAATACAAATATGAATTACTCAACAATCTCAGACAGGAAGTTCATAACCCGCCTCTCCTTCCCCTCGAAGTGGGTCATGTTGTCCCGAACAAGTTTCCTTCTTCCTTTTCTCCTAAGTCAGCATGATAAATCACTTCATTGAAGCAAAATTTTCACTTAAGAAACTTAGTTTTTACAGAGACAGAAAGCCTAAGGTTTATTCAGTTTTGAAAGTCTAAGTAACTTATAAATTGAAAGACCAGCATATAGCCATTCTAATACGCAAAAGTATCTTTATGAGATCTAAATGAGAAAATAATAAGCGTCCTACCTGATCACATTAGGTCAATATTATGCACAGTACAGTCCTATATTGTATAGAGCGCTGTTCAACAGTTAGATTGCAAATTGAGTCCACTCTAAATTTCCAGTTCAATCCAACATCTTGAACAAGGAAAGACCAGAGATATTACTGTTATCTTAATATCATTTTGAACCTCATAAAATTTGTTTATGTGGAAATGATCTCAGGAATATTTTGTAGACAGAATATTTTGTTGAATCATCTGATATACCTCCAGTCTTGGAAAAAAAGAGGAGATGAAGCACAACAGTCTTGGAAGTTGCTCCTCGTTAAAATAATTAATCCTCAGACAAACAGTTTAAGAATAACATCTTGAAGTTGGTTATTGTTTCAACCTTGATTTTTCTTTATTTTCCATGCTTCGTGTATTTGCTTTTTGTTTATTTTCCTGCAATATTGTTGGTGTTGACATATTTTTGGAGTTGAGTGTCTCTTGCCTTTAAATTTGTGAGCTGAGTGTCTCTTGCCTTTAAATTTGTGAGTACTCACTACTCAATCATTCTTATTCCTCTCCCAACCCGTCTTAGAATGGAGGAATTTTTATATGATTTTGCAGAAAATTATGTGCTTTGTCAGGTTTCATATTATTGATAATTTGATAATTATATTTTCTTCTCAAAGATTTTTAATTTTTGTCTTCATGGGATTAGAAATCATTCTTTTAATCATGGCAGGTTGAAGAAACTGAGAATGTGATTTTGGACTCGAGAGAGAAGATGGAGTTCTATCGCACAAAAATGCAGGAACTTGTTAGTAGCTCTGTCCTTGGCTGTTTTTCTTCTGGTCATTGGTCTAGAGTACTGTTAAATTTCCTTACAGTATAGCTCAGTTGTTCAATTGTATATGTTGATATATTGATTTGTCCGTAGGATGTGACAGTAGAGGGCTTGTTCATGGGGGTAGTTGAAATGCCTCCTGTTTCACATTATATTGGTGTCTAGTGATTCTATAATGTTAGTTATGGTAGTGTGGGATCATAAATAACAAATTGCTATAGAAAGTGATTTTAGTAACCTTCCTACCGGGATCCTTGAATTCAATCAAGTGACTTTGTCCACTTTTAAGTTCTGAGGTATAATATTCAGGCATTGCCTCTGGTTCTATGTTTCTGCTGGGTATTGTTATAAGCTTCTAAAGCAGTGGAATTTTGGCCATAGTGCATGGTTTCTGCCTCTCTTAACTTTCTTTTGGTCATTTCTTACAGGTTCTGTATAAAAGCAGATGTGATAACAGATTAAATGAGATCACAGAAAGGGCAATTGCTGACAAGCGTGAGGTATTTTCTTACAAAGATGAATTGTACTACTAACATTTAGCAAGAATGGTTTCCCGTTAATTCATGTTAATGAGTTGTATTGCAGGCTGAGTTACTGGCCAAAAAATATGAGGAGAAGTACAAACAAGTGGCAGAAATAGCATCTAAGTTAACTATTGAAGAGGCCACGTTTCGCGAAGTTCAGGTATTTATATTCTTGCTTCAGGAGTATTGGTTTATTGCAGCCATGCCATTTGTTGCAGGCACATATATGTATTTCTTTTTCTTTCTTCTGCTGTTTTCATACACGAGTAATAATACGCAGTTCCCCCCAGTAGCTGCTTTATTCAAATGTTTTGTTGTATAATGAGTGCTTTTATTACTTTGAAGTGTGCCTTTTTTACAACAACCTTCAATTTCATTGCTTATTTATTACTCGACTCATTCTCAGGAGAGGAAAATGGAATTGCATCAAGCAATTGTTAAAATGGAGCAAGGAGGTAGTGCAGACGGTATTCTTCAGGTAAACTCCTTCTCATTAGCTATGGTGAACTATGCGTGTAACTTTGTTTGTCTCTGATGCATTGTGTCTACGATAGGTCCGTGCTGATCGTATACAATATGATCTTGAGGAGCTAGTAAAGGCTCTTACAGAACGATGCAAGAAACATGGATTAAACATGAAGTCAAGTGCAATAATTGAGCTTCCAACTGGTACTACAGTCACATTCGTTTTCCTGTACTCTATTATTTCACTTAAGCAATGTCCCATATTCAAGGAGAATACAAATAATCTACTATATCACTGTATACTCATAATAAAGAAAAGGAATAACCTAATCAGATATATTTAGAGTGAGCTTCGGTTCAGGGATCCTTCAAATAAGCTTACTTGAGGGACACTCTTGTAAGACCACTCCACAAGTCAATTGCAATCATAGATCTTCCAACTCATTTAACCCGCTTAAGACTGTCAACTGAGTTTAAGAGATGCACTAGCCTGTTTGTTAGTATACAACACAATTATCCATGTGGGTTTATCTACATGGAAGTCTGAATGCCGTAAAAAAAGCGCATGTGTAATGTGGCCCTGTGCATGGGAAAGTTTTGTGGAAACTTCCAAGGAAGAAAACTCCGAGTTGCTTTAATCTCACACCCTTTTTATATGAGAAACTAACTTTATATATTGTTCAACCCTTTGCACTTATGCTTGAATTTATCATTATTGATGTGTTCATTACGAAGTCCCAAAATTTAGCCTTCGTATTTTGGTTTTTTTTTTTTAACTGACATTTTTTGCATGGGATGGTTCTTAAGGCTGGCAACCTGGAATTCAAGAGGGAGCCGCTGTTTGGGATGAAGATTGGGATAAGTTTGAAGATGAAGGTTTGTCCTATTGTTCACAGATTTTATATTTTTTTTGTTTTTGTTTTTTTAATGAGTTAGTATCTAGTAATTATTCTCAAATATGCAGATGCACTTAAAGCATAGTAATCCAACAGAGATGTTACAGAAATATTTGTTCATTCTTATATGTGGACATGTCAACAACTTTTTCAGGATTTGGCAATGATCTGACAATTGATGCCTCGGCAAAAGCACAATCTGCATCTGTTCAGAGGGAACATACTTCCCCTGATCGTAGTTCCACTCCTGATACATCATCATTTGCTGATGGCAAATCAAGGAATGGGGAACATGCCTTTGGAAGTGAATCTGTTTTCGCCCATGGTGAAGATGAGTATGGAAGAAGCTCAAATGGCAGTCCAGCTGCCAGGAATGCTCCAGAAAGCCTGTCAGGAGAGTTCTCTGACATCCATTATGGTAAAAGTTCTGAAGCAGATGCAGAAACACATGGGTATGGAATTAATTCATTTCTTTACTTATCACTCTCTCTCCCCCATAAGTCCTGACGCTGATTTTATAAATTTCTGGTGACAGAAGTTTTGATGAATCGACCTGGGGTGGCGCCTTTGACAATAATGATGATACTGACTCCGTCTGGGGTTTTAACACCAAGGTACTCCTGGACATGCTGAAGCACACCATTCTAGCTCCTGATTATTAGATTACACCAAACATACTAATCTTTCCCATATTTGATGTCAACCTGCAGGGCTCAGAGGCTGAGAAGCATAAGGATTTCTTTGGATCGGATGACTTTGGTCTCAACCCAATAAGAACTGGTTCCCCCCACGCAGAAACCAGCTTTCAGAAAAAGAGCCTGTTCTTTGAAGACTCTGTTCCCAGCACTCCGCTCTCCAAATTTCAGAACTCTCCAAGATACAGCGAGGCTGGAGACTACCACTTTGACAATTTATCAAGGTTTGATTCCTTCAGCAGCAACAGGCATGACGTTGGCTTTTCTTCCCAGCCTGAGAGGTTCTCGAGGTTCGATTCCATAAATAGCACTAGAGATTTTGGGGGCCACACACGGTTCGACTCCATAAGCAGCAGCAAGGACTTTGGTCGGTTTGACTCCATGAGCAGCAGCAGGGACTTTGGTCAGGGTCGCGAGCCGCAGCTCACAAGGTTCGACTCCATAGACAGCACCAAAGATTTTGGCCAGGGTGCATATTCTTTTGACGAGACAGATCCATTCGGCTCTTCTGGGCCATTTAAGGTCTCATCAGAGAGTCAAACATCGAAGAAAGGATCTGATAACTGGAGCGCTTTCTAACGGGAAATCCACTGTACCTCGTGAAAAAAGCCGAAAATTCGTTACTTGTTTTCTCCATTTTGTTTGAGGGTTGAGGGTTTGTTGATGGTAGCCAAATTTTTGTGTGATAAATTCTGTGCAAGTGTATGGCTTGGAAGAACCTGTATTGTTGTTTGTATGGCCTTGTATTATTTGATGACAGACCATTTATATTTGTTCAATACGGTGTACAATTTATTACTCTCATTTGATATGAAATAATTGACGAGAATAATCAATCTTGTTGTATATCAAAGTTTGGAGTGCTAATAATAATTTCTATAAAAATATAGACAATCTCGAATTCTCAGCCTGGACCGGTTTACTTGAGTGTACATTAAAGTTCAGAGTGTTAATAATAATTTTCATAAAATAAAGACAATCTTGAATTCTTGGGTTAGACCGGTTTATCGGGTCAATTTCGGCACAGTTCGAGCAGTTCGGTTCTTTCCGGTTTTATTTTCTGCCCTAGTCATTATCAACATGGAAAAAAATGGTCGTGGACGAAATGAAAAGTCTGCTGGGTTTGGAGTTAATTGTAGTTTTTCAAAGGGCAAAAGGGTCAAAAATTTTGTTGCTGGCCTGGCTTAACGGGTTTTAAATACAACCTTAATCCGCACCCACACCACTCAACAAGTTGACGCTCACACAGAGAAGCTCACAAGCGAAAGCAACGAAAGATGGGTTCTTCTTCCGCTTCTCTGATCAATCCGCTGACATCATCCTCCCTCTCCGGCCCCTCGGAGGTCGCTGCTCCCATACGGTTCTGGGCGGCGTGCCCCACCATGACTACCGGCCTAAGGTCCACCAGTATAACCAAGATCAATGGTTTGAGGCTGAAGGGAAAGTCTTGGTCTTCGTCTGTGGTGTGCAAGGCTGTGTCTGTGAAGCCGCAAACTGCCGTTGAAGGTCTCAACATTGCCGAAGATGTCACTCAGGTATAACCATTTTTCACTTTTTTTTTTCTCTGCGAAATGCGAATTCCATTGGGTAATTGGCTGCTACGTTTGTTGGCAATATTCGAATGCGATTCTTGATTTAAAATTTAATTAGTTTAGTCTGCTTACTTGTTACTCGTTGAGAGTTGTCCTACATCGGTGCGAGGGACAAGGTTTGCCATGTGCTTATATGGTCTTGGGCTACTCGTTATATTGCCAATTGGTTTTACGGTGGTATTAGAACAAGGTTGTCCACGTGTGAAGCTCAACGGTCACGAATTACTGTCATTTTTTCCATGCAATTGATTGAAATTATGAAGCTGGTCGGTTTGCTTTGTTGAAACTATAGATGGCAAGGTTAAATTTCTCTCCATTACAAGTTCGGAATAAGGAAGTTAGGAATATCCACCTTTCTTACACTGGTTTTGTTATTGTTTTTATTTACTTTTGGGATGCTTTGATTGATGCTTGTGAGGTCAACTCTCACTGTGGATTCACTTGGGGTTTGATTTCCTTGTGGAGAGAAGAAACGATGTTGTGAGTTACTTCAGGTCTACTATTGACTGTGGATACCTTTTAATTAACTTGAAAAAATTGACAATATCTAGGACTAGGATCATTTGTAAGAACAAGAGAGAGGTAGTTTTCGCCCTTCTAGTTTCGTTTTTCATTTTTATTTAGTGTACTTGATATGGTCAACTCTTGCTTAGGAATGTTAATTTGATACAGATAGCCAAATAAAGTATCTTTCATGTTTTGTTTTATTCAATTAACCCACTATTTAGGTTGCACAGTTACGTTTTCTCCAAGAAAATTCAGAAGGTTGATGGAGCATGTCATCTTTGTAGCTGTTTTGCTTGAAAGTGAGTGAATCCATGTCAGTGTTATTATCGTCAATATCAAGATCTTTGTGGGAGAGTGGTAACTGTGTGATTACTCACACTAGACAAAGAAGGATGAAGTTCGAAATAATTTTAATCAGCATTGTGCCAAATTATGTAGTTATCTATATTCCTGATAACTAAAACTATTTTAATGAAAGCACCAATGGGGTTCTACCCCTTTAAACTACTTTATGATAATTCCAATGCCATCAACTGTCACTTGGTGAGTAAATAATTCTCTCAAACTATAAATGGGGCAATATTGTTTTTTTTTTTTTGAAATCAGAAAAATTTAAAAGTTATGACATTTTAGAAATTGAATTTATTAGGAATTGAGAAGGTCGGCCCTTGCTGAGATTAGGGTAGCATTTGCTTTTTGATTGAATAAATGAATAGACATCGCAGGGTAGCATTTGCTTTTTGATTGAATAAATGAATAGACATCGCCTTTTGTGAAAATCTGGAACATGCTTAAATAGGCTGCAAGATCTAGTTATATAAGGAAGTTCTGGAATAATCCATGGAAGTCAGAGTGTTTAGTTTAGCTGCATGGAAATTAGAATCGTATGATTATTTTATATTTCTATATAAATATTGGCTCTAAAAAAATTGGAGTTCATTGAACTTTAAAATCTGAGAAACTTAAACTATGTTTCTTCATGTGATTATATCGTTTAGATTTATTCTTGTGCAGGGACAGAATATTTTCAATCACTATATCAGATGCTTCAAGCTGTTTTTCTTACCGAGAAGTCTTTGTCGGGGAAAGAAAATTTCAATATGTATAGTATACTGAAAAGGATTAGTTTTGTCTCCTTTGATGAGGCCTGTTCCAGTCCACCCTAAAATCCAATATAAGAATTCATAGTTCGTAGAAAAGCACTCATCTCTTTCTTCTATATTTTTATCAAGATTCAAAGTAAAGCATGGCAGTTCTTTTGCCTTATGTCATACCAAACACAAATAGCTGAGAATGAGTGAAATTTTTTGATGTGGTGTGAGTCTTGAAAATGTAGTTACTTGGGTTGAGTTGAAATGCTGATCTATGTGATGGTATTATTTGAATTTTGTTGGAAATGCTATTTCCCTTCTTAACACTGAGTACAGTAGTACTGAACGTTCCATTTTCTGGTTAATAGACATAACTAGAAATCATGTGACTACAACGTGTATGTGTTTTTTTTCTAAATTTGAAGTGCTAATGTTTCTTTTTAATTCATTTGTTACAATCGCTACTTTGGTGATGCAGCTTATTGGGAAAACACCAATGGTGTACCTGAATAATATTGTAAAGGGGTCAGTTGCAAATATTGCTGCCAAGCTTGAGATTATGGAGCCATGTTGCAGTGTCAAGGACAGGTGAGGAAGCATTGACTGTTAGTCTGGGTACTCAGCACTAGGATTTTTTTGGTTTTTTAACGTGATTCTGAAACATTATTCTCAGACTGATATGAGGGAAACAAGCCCCTGGATTGATATATGAAATGACATAGTTACTTGATAATGAACTCTACATTTCATTGCTTAGCTTTCAATAAATAGCAGTTATGGAGAGCAAATTTCCATATATAATAATTGCTGGTTTAAAAAACTCAAAAGCTTATGGCAATAAATGTGCACTACTGGCCTTCTCCCTAATCGTGTTTGTATGAGTATTGTGTAATGGCACATCTTGTTACGATGAAAGCTAATGTGTTTATTTGTCTTTTGATTATTGTAAATATCATATGTTTTATATTCCTACTATTACTAATGTGTTTGATGTTCATCTTCAGAATAGGTTACAGTATGATAACTGATGCTGAGCAAAGAGGACTCATAAAGCCTGGACAGGTAGCTTATTATGGATATAAATCTCATGATGTTTTAAGACTAAAAAAAGAATATAGCTCTTATGCATGTGCGCTAATGTGTAAGATGGTTTTTAATTAGGTTGCATTGCTAATTGGCTCGTTGGTTATTCCCTAAAGTTATTGCTCTCTGACCAGCCATTAGTTCTTTGGTTTTGATTTCAATTCAAATTAGGGTTCCTGTTGCAGAGGGTTAGTTCTAAAAGATGCCTATATACTAAATAGTATCATAATTCATAATTGCGATGCTGGCCTTCTGTGCATGCATCATGCTATATTTTCCACCTGTAATTGGATGTCCTTCAAATATTGGCTGCTTTTCATTGCCATGTCTTTGTGGAGTGTAGACTATTAGGGAAAATGACAAGTCACCCATTTCAGTTACTGTAAAATAGTCTGTTATCTCTAAATGTAATTAGCTGTGCTAATGTTTGTGATTAGTTAGAACTGTTATAAGGTAGGTAGTTAAGGGGTATCTTTGTAAATAGCCAAAGGCTATATATGTCTTCACAGTGTACAAACTAATTAATTCAGAAATACAATTGGAAAGCTTACAGAGGAAGTTTCCAGATTCTATATGGTATCAGAGAAAGCACAGAATAGTTGTGCTGAGAGAAAGCACAGGCATCTTGTTGAGACAGCTCGTACTTTGCTAGTTGCTTCTCATGTTCCTCATGTATTTTGGGTTGAAGCCTTCTCCACTGCCATCTATCTTATTAATCGGCTTCCCATCTCTGGTATTTCCTCATCACCATGGGAATTATTATTCAAGCAACCCCCAGATTACTCTAAACTTAAAGTGTTTGGTTGCCTATGCTTCCCTTGGCTCCAACCATATGTTCACAGCAAATTAGATGCCAAGAGCAAAAGTTGTATTTTTCTCGGATATAGCCTTCAACACAAAGGCTATCGATGTCTTGATCCCCTCACCACTCGAATTTACATCTCCAGACATGTTGTCTTTGATGAAAGTTCTTATCCATTTCAATCCCTGCAGCCTCCCTGTTTCTGTCCCAACCCATCCTCACCAGCAAGCTCTTCCTCTTTGGATCTTTATTTTGAGAAATATATTCCCCATCTCTCTACTAGCTGTGCACCATCTTCTTCCCCTGTTTCTCCTTCTGCCTCCGATTCTCCCCCTCCTTCTTCTTCTCAACCCATTTCAGTCCCTGCTTCCAGTTCTGACTTTGTTTCTGAATCCTCCACCTTACCCTTAAGTCAGTCCAATCCTCCTCCTCTTCCTCTTAATTCTCATCCAATGATCACAAGATCCAAGGCTGGCATTTATAAATCTCTCCCTCATGCCTATGCAGCAACTAAGCATCCTCTTCCTGTTGACACTGATTATGTTCCTAGTACATACCTGCAAGCTTCTAAGCATGCTCATTGGCGAGCTGCAATGCAAGATGAGTATAATGCATTGATCTCTACTGGTACTTGGTCCATTGTCCCCTCTCATCCTTCCCAAAATATAGTTGGATGTAAATGGGTGTTTCGAGTTAAGAAAAAGGCTGATGGCACCATTGACAGATTTAAGGCCAGACTAGTGGCAAAGGGTTTTCACCAACAAGAAGGTATTGACTTCCAAGAGACCTTTAGTCCAGTTGCCAAGCCAGTTACCATTCGGATCTTACTCAGTCTTGCTGTCCAACATAACTGGTTTCTCAATCAATTGGATATAAGCAATGCCTTTCTTCATGGTGACTTAAAGGAGGATGTCTACATGCAACAACCTCCCGGGTTTGTTGATCCCAATTCTCCTACTTCAGTTTGTAAGTTGAAGAAATCCCTATATGGACTAAAACAAGCTCCTCGAGCTTGGTTTGATAAACTTTTTCAAGCTCTTCATTCTCTTGGGTTTCAACAATCTTCATCCGATGCCTCATTGTTTGTTCTTCATGGTCCTCATTTGGTTATTGTTCTTGTGTATGTTGATGACATTCTCGTAACCGGTCTTCACTCCCAAATCTGTCAACAGTTTATCACCCAACTCAGTTCTCAGTTTCCAGTAAAGGATCTTGGTCCTTTACACTACTTCTTGGGCTTAGAAGTACATAGATCCTCCCATGGCATTTTTGTTCATCAATCCAAGTACTTAATTGATCTTCTTAAGAAAACACACATGGAGGGTGCCAAACCGTGCTGCACACCCCTTAGTTCCACAAAATTAGATAACAGTGGGCCTCTCTTGTCCAACCCCACTGAATATCGTTCTATTGTTGGGGGATTACAATACCTTACTTGGACTAGACCGGATCTCGCTTTTGCTGTCAACCAGATCTGCCAATTCATGCATGCTCCCAGGGAACAACATCTTCAGGCAGCTAAACGAGTTCTTCGATTTCTTAAAGGTTCTCTTTCCCATGGTTTATGGTTCACCAAGGGTTCAACCCATCTTTCAGCATACTCTGATGCTGATTGGGCTGGCTGCACTTTTGATAGAAGATCTACCAGTGGCTATTGTGTGTTCTTAGGCTCCAATCTCATTAGCTGGAGTGCTAAGAAACAAAGTACTGTTGCCCGGTCATCTACAGAGGCTGAATATCGCTCCTTAGCTCATACAGCTGCTGAACTTACTTGGGTTTGCAAAATCCTCAGAGATCTTCACTTCCCTATCCCTACACTGCCTACACTTTGGTGTGACAACATCTCAGCCATCTCCCTCGCATCTAATCCTGTTTTTCATGCTCGTACAAAGCATGTTGAGATTGATTACCACTATATTCGCGAATTGGTTCTAGCTAATCTTCTCAAAGTTCAGTATGTTTGCAGTGCAGACCAATTAGCTGATCTTCACACCAAGTCCTTATCCAAAAGTCGATTTCAGTTCCTGTGCTCCAAGCTTCCCATTGGAATCTGTTCTGATTCCCCTTCTCGCTTGAGGGGGTGTATTAGGGAAAATGACAAGTCACCCATTTCAATTACTGTAAAATAGTCTGTTATCTCTAAATGTAATTAGCTGTGCTAATGTTTGTGATTAGTTAGAACTGTTATAAGGTAGGTAGTTAAGGGGTATCTTTGTAAATAGCCAAAGGCTATATATGTCTTCACAGTGTACAAACTAATTAATTCAGAAATACAATTGGAAAGCTTACAGAGGAAGTTTCCAGATTCTATATAGACTTGTGTTGAACAAAATTTATAAAAAAATCATGGAATCATATGGCAATGGTCTTTTTCCCATAATTTAGTCTTGGCTGTTTAAAACTTGAAATGAGTGCATGGTTCACATGTTTAGATATTTGTTGTTTTGGTTCATGTAAAATCAGACAGGCCTGTGAAGCTTCACTTTGTTTCCTTTTCATAGTTTCTTTACATTCTTGACATTGTTTTATTCCCTTATTTTTTTAGAGTGTCTTGGTGGAACCCACGAGTGGAAACACAGGCATTGGCCTTGCATTTATAGCTGCAACTAAAGGATATAAACTCATCTTGACAATGCCAGCTTCAATGAGTTTGGAGAGAAGGGTTCTTTTAAAGGCATTTGGAGCTGAGCTTGTTTTGACTGATTCAGCAAAGGGAATGAAGGGAGCAGTTCAGAAAGCTGAAGAAATATGCAATAGTACTCCAAATGCATACATGCTTCAACAGTTCGACAACCCTGCTAATCCTAAGGTGTCTTGGCATCCTATCTCTACTCTGTTTATTATTTAACACGGGTCGTTTTAGCATCTAGGCTATTCGGCCACTTGCATTTGCATTTACTGCCAGGTTTCAGTTTTGGTTTTCTTTCTTTGTCTTTTTGTAATTGTCATATGCCTACGCAAAAGACCAGAGAATTCATGTTAGTTTCGTTTTACATATCCACAGTGATGGTGGACGTGGTGTTTATATCCTGTTCATGGGAATATTTGTACAGTGCTGATCTTGATGCATAAGTATACTGGAACACCTGCGGCCCAAATTTTGTTCATTATATGTCAAAAAGCAGAATAGTGCTTTGCTTAGCCTTGGAAAGAACATTGTGTATGAGCTTAACCTTGGAAGTATATGGAGTTGGAAAATTGGATAATATTCAACTCAAATCCGAGAGATATTCACATGAAAGAGAAAATTGTCTCTTGGTAGATTATTTTTCTTATTAGATAGTAGATACGTTCACTCTTCTTTTATCTGTTTTGATCATTTGCATCCAACTTTACATTTTTTGGCATCCAGAAGCATGTGAGTTTGACCTTTGTCACCTTTCCATAAGGATAGCAAATTGGCAGAGAGATCTTCTAACTAGTTGTAGTGTAATGACATTATGGCTTACAATACAGTTAGATGTCTATATTTATATTGGATGTTCTATATGCAGATACACTATGAGACAACTGGTCCAGAGATCTGGGAAGATACAAAAGGCAAGGTGGATATATTTGTCGGAGGAATTGGAACAGGTGGAACCATTTCTGGTGTAGGACGGTTCCTTAAAGAGAAAAATCCTAAAGTAAAGGTATGTTGTTTTTCTGATTCACAGTTTCGAAGACATACACGCAAACATGCTGACCAACCAGGATCTGATAGCTTCACCTTGAATGTGTCAATTATAAGGAAGAGTTAACTCGAATCATATCCTGGTTTATATCTGTATTGGCTGGAGGGAAAATTGTTTTTAAACAGAGGATTTTTCTTCATTTGCATTCCATTTCTTTTTCGCCGTCTTTCTTTGTTTTCCATTCTGTTATTTTTGTTTCCACCATCTGATCTTAAAAATTAACAGATTATTGGCGTAGAACCAACAGAAAGCAACATCCTTTCAGGTGGAAAGCCAGGTAAGATAGTAGAGCAGCGTTCTGATCATCTTAATGCAGTGTTTTTTTTTTAAATATTCTGTCATTTGTTCGTTAATTACATGCTTGTTTACTATTCATTGTCGAAAATGTAGGTCCCCACAAGATTCAAGGGATTGGAGCTGGATTTATACCTAGAAATTTGCACCAGGATGTTGTCGATGAAATTATAGAGGTCTAAGATCTTATTCCAACTCAATCTAGTTACATTCTTTATACTTGTTTCTCTCTTTACACTTGAAATAAATATCCTTGTATGAAAGCTAACTTTCCAAGTTACACAATCAATTGTGCTTACGTTGACGTTTGCAATACAAATCATGTTTACGCTGTAATTGATCCTATCAAATGTTATTTTTCTTGTCATTTGTCCATGTATCATTAATTACATCAGGTCTGTTTGGAATTGCTTTCTAGTTGTTTCTCACAGATTGTGATTTTGGCAGATCTCAAGTGATGAAGCTGTTGAAACTGCAAAGCAATTAGCACTCCAGGAAGGCTTGTTGGTATGTGTTTTCTACTTTTCATCTAAATTTATATTTAGACGAAGGAAAAATTAACTTAATCCTCATTCTTGGGTGTTGGGATTAATCACCTTAAGTGAGAGATCACATTTTGGATGATTAGATTAAAGGGATGCTTTTTTGCACACATAGGTTTTAGATTACAACCGGAGAAGAATTGGAAGCACATTTTAGACGATTAGATCAAAGGGACACTTTTTTGCACACATTTCAGCACATTTTAGCACATTCAGTGGACGATATGAAACTTTTTTCATTGTCAATGGAGCAAAAATGAACTTTCTTTCCTCAACCTCTCCATCTGCGACATTCTTTCACAGCCCATGAATGAAACCAAGTAGGGAAAAAGTCCATGGAGTAGAATGTAGAGTTGAGATCCAATTTCAGAATATTTTCTAATAATTATTTCATATCAGGTTGGGATTTCTTCAGGAGCAGCTGCTGCTGCTGCAATCAAGGTTGGTAAGAGGCCTGAGAATGCAGGGAAGCTTATAGCGGTATATCATCCTCTCTCTATTTTCTCTTAAAGTAATTCTTTTTGCATAGAATTTACGTACTGCAAGTTGGGAAGATATAAAAGGTGTTCATTTTAGACCATGCACACACAACATTATACCGAGTGCAGAAGATTGCATAGGCTCTAGAATTTATATCCTACAACTGAGGTGGGACTATGAAAATATAGACTTTTTCTTTGAATTTTTTCACGTGAGATGGCTTGAGATGGTTTCCCTGGATGCATAGTTCCTACAATTGTTGCTGGCTCTTATATTAGATTAGATCTTGTCCAGAAAAAGAGGCCATGGATCTTACTTAGCTTGTCACAAGAGGTCTGTGGAATTCATGTAGAGTCAAAACTAGGGAATTCCCACAGGAATTAATTCGATTGTGCACGTGACATCTTACTTTTTACCAGTTTGGTAAAAGAGATAAAAGTCACTCCATGTTTTGCATGTGTGCTTGTTGGTTGGATTCTACGCAGTCAAGGTAAAATCTCGCTTATGGAGTAGAGAAGCATGATATAATGACAGGCTGGTAGTCCTGGTTGTTCACACTATCACTACTTTCTCGGGCTGTTTGTTGTCTGATCTGCACGCACTCAAAACTATATTGCTTTCAATTCTGTGTGTATTAATGCACTTGAGAGTTTTACTGCTTCCAGGTAGTCTTTCCGAGCTTTGGTGAACGTTATCTCTCCACAATTCTTTTCCAGTCAATCCGAGAAGAATGTGAGAAGATGCAACCGGAGCCATGATTTCCTTTGCTGAAGCAATTTTATGACAACGATGCACACTGTTTATCCCGAAATTTTCCTTTTATATTTTCCCGTTCACACGTCATTTCTTTCTCCATAAATCTCCTTGATGTACTCCTTAGAGATAGGATCAATGGTATAAGATTGTCCATTCGTGACCTGGTTGTTTGACATGAATATTTTGAAATAATTAAGATGGAGATGAATTTGCTGGTGTTGCTTATTTGAGGGCACACCAGTTGATTCATTCAATCAAGTTCCATAATTCTATTTTATTTTTTATTTTTTTATTACATCTACATAAAGGCAAAAGAAATAAAACTGCATTTTTCAATGCTTAGAATGGCCATGAGGTTTCAATTTCCTCACAATGCAGCCTAAAATTTTGTAATTTGTATCAGTTTACATCTTTTGTCTGTTTGATGTCTATTTCTTCATTAAATTGATGAGTTTTTCAGTCAACTTGGTACATATGTGGCTTATATATATCCATCCAAATTACGAGTTTCAATGTTTCATGCTCACCGTATAATCAATTTAATTGAGATTTAAATAATTCGTTAGAAAAAAGACATAAATAGATAAAGTTTTAAAATGTGAAAAATTTAAAATCTCATGATTCAAATCAATCCAACTTGAAGGGTGTAATATGTAAGCCCCAATAAAAACAAAGTTTAAGTTTGGCCAGTCTGGGGTCCTGCTGTCGTCCAAATTATACGCTTTACTTCCCAGACTTTACTTAGGCTTTGTGTTTTAAATTTTGCCACTCAGTTTAGCCTTTTAGCAATTATATATATTCAATTATTTGACTGATGGTAAGTGCCTCTTTATCACAACGGTGGAAAGGAGTTGCACTCTTGCACGATGGTGTGGGTTTAAACCCATCGATAACTAATTTAACATCTAATTTAATAAAATAATCTATGATATATGTATTTATTCTACTTCCGAAAAATTTCAATTTTTGATAGTCTTGCTAAAGTTTTCTATTCTCCTTCCACTTCTAGTCACCCACTCTACTTTAATTCGAAACCAAGTTACGTATCTAATACTCCTTTTTGCCTCTTACGGTGTGGTGACAATAATAAGGAAAAAATTTCACAAATAGAAAAACGTATATTATTTTTCAATTGAAAAAGCAAAAGTAAGCGACAATTACATTACCGTTTAGTGATATGTCATTTGTAAATTATAAATAAGGTATTTTGGGTTCAATTTGTATAGATGACAAGTTCATTCGATCCCGTAATAAAATATTGTTTGCTTGTGTAGAAAAATAAAATGACACAACGGCACCGTTTGGCGTTCTAATTTTAACCGGTAGTTAAATAGTCGTTGGCAACCGGGTGAAGTCGCCAGCAAGCCAGCCTGGTTAAAGTGGGGTCGGGCGGCGGGTGAAGCTCTGGTTCTCACACGCAGAAGCTGGAAGAGTAGAGATGACTATTCTCATCGAGTCAACCTTCTCTCTCTCTTCAATTGTTGCGTACTAATATCAAATTTAATTTTTGTCTTCCTTTTAATTTTATTTTTCTTGTTGGTATTTGCTGCTGTTGTTCTTCTCTTTAATTTCTTGCCTTTGGGTTTTTAGCTTTTGCTTCTTTTCTCTCTCTCTCTCCCTCTCCCTTTTCCTCAGATCATCAAACTTCATACTTTCACACTGCACCATCATCAACAACCACATATTACAATAAAAGAAAACCCCAATTCCATTTCTTTTATTTTTTATTTTAATGAAAAAGAAGAAATTATCTGATTTTTTTATCCATGGAAGAAGAATAGGTTTGTATTTGCTCATGCTTTCCTCAACCCTTATTCAAAATTTGTCAGCAATTCTCAGACCTAAATTGGAACACCATCTTTGGCCACAAAAACTCCATAACTACTCAAAGGTATGCACTTGTTTCTTTTCTTGCGCTCTTTTTTTTTTTTTTTTTTTTTCCTGGTAATTTAGTTGAAAGCATAAACCTTTTACTAAACTTAATAGTTGGGCATGATTTTCATTCATAAATATGTAATTCCCTAATCTAATCTTATCTAATCTAATCGAAACCCTGATTTGCGCGGTGATCAATCTGTATCCGCTTCGGCCCTGTGGAAGAAACTAACATAAAGATCATTAATTTGCAGTTTCTTAGACCACATTCTATCTGGGTTACTGTTATTGTGTTGTTGTGCTTTATCTTATCGATCCAATCCTCTTATTGTGTTTTGCTTTAGTTTGCTCCCTATTTCTACCGCTTGTAGTTCAAGTGGGAAATGCAAATATTGGATTTTGTAGCTTCTTCCTTAGAAGCTGACATCAAGCTGTTGGTGTTTCGTCCAACACCTGGATTTTAGAGATTCCACATATAAGTTTTGATGATCTGCAGGATATAGGAAATTTTGAATGTTTGATTCTGACGTCCAGTTCTTAGTCGAACATGATAATTTGCTGCAAATGTGCTGCTCTGGTGTATCTTACTGACCCAATCTATTATAATTTGTATAGAACATTCGTGCAATGCAACACTTGTAGTATACTGCACATCCAAAGTAAAATCCTTTTTGCATTGAAATGGAGTTAGAAAACAGTTCAGTTCATTTCCCATACTCTTTGCACACGTTCATTTTGGTTCCCCATTTGATTTTAGAGCTGATTCGGTTTTACAGCTAGTTTGTGATTGTTGGTGTGCTGTTCTAACCGTATGCTGTATTACTTCGGTGCAGTAGGAGGATTTAGGTCAGATGGCTGAAAGTTGGCATGGAAATTATGACACTGGCAGTCCATCAGATGACAGCCATAAGTTTGAGCGATTGCACATTGAGCCTATTTATGATGCATTTTTTTGTCCTTTAACAAAGCAAGTTATGCGTGATCCTGTTACCTTAGAAAATGGTCAAACATTTGAGCGAGAAGCAATTGAAAAGTGGTTTAGGGAATGCAAGGAGAGTGGAAGGAAGTTGGTCTGCCCACTGACACTAAAAGAATTGAAAAGCGCTGATCTAAAGCCTAGCATAGCTTTGAGGAACACCATTGAAGAGTGGAATGCCAGAAATGAAGCTGCTCAGCTTGATATGGCTCGTAAGTCATTGAATCTGGGCAGCTCAGAAAGTGAAGTTCTTTTGGCCTTGAAGTTTGTCCAGCAAATCTGCCAAAAAACAAGATCAAATAAGCACGTTGCACGCAATGCAGGGCTGATTCCTATGATAGTTGACATGTTGAAGAGCAGTCGTAAAGTAAGGTGCAAAGCTTTGGAAACCCTTAAAACTGTGGTGGAGGATGATTCCGATAATAAGGTAGTCCTAGATTTTTCTGTTTCTCTTGTCATTTTCCATGAAATTGCTAACATGGATGTTTCTAGGGCCTCATATTAATATTTGTTTGGTTGTAGGAATTATTGGCTGATGGGGATACAGTACGAACTATAGTGAAGTTCTTGTATCACGAGCAATCCATAGAGAGGGAGAAAGCTGTCTCTTTGCTGTATGAACTATCCAAATCTGAAGCCTTATGTGAGAAGATTGGTTCAATTAATGGAGCGATTCTTATTTTGGTTGGAATGACAAGCAGCAAATCAGATAACATTTTGACTGTTGAGAACGCTGATAAAACATTACAGAATCTGGAGAAGTGTGAGAACAATGTGAGACAGATGGCTGAAAATGGTAGACTGCAGCCTCTTCTGACACAAATTCGTGAAGGTACTTGTACTTTCTCTTATCTTTACACTTAGCATGTTGCTAGAAGTAGGACAACCAAACAGCCAATGCTCTTTGGATAATTTATTTCGCACTACATGTCCTGCAAATATGGTAAACATTCATTTTTGTAATTTTTTTTTTTCAAAGACAAAACAAAAAACCGTGCTAACTGCTAAATTGAACTATTGTAGTTTCTGCACCTTGCTTAGCGTCTCCAGTCCACCACAGCTTGCATGATTCTGCTAGTGTTTGATCCAAGACGAGTTTTCCTACTTATGAGACAACTATCCATTCGTTATTTTTTTAATAATTAAATGTAGCTGTCCCGCCTATGACTTCTTGGTCTAAACTCGAGTACAGATTAATTTTCTCTACCTCCACCTCTGATTATTTTAATTTTTTAATAATTAAATTTAGTGGACTGTTGGTATTAGTTTGATCTATACTTCTCTTTTATTGTTTCAAATGAAGATAATTTTTATCTCTCTCAAAAATTTAAAAAAAAATGTTGAGCATAACTCAATTTTCCTTGCTGATATGATCGCAGGCCCTCCAGAAACCCAACTTTCGATGTCTAATTTCCTTGGTGAGTTAGTTTTGGACAATGATGTAAAGGTGATAGTGGCTAAAAGTGTGGGTTCAGCTTTGATTAACATCATGAGAAGTGGTGATATGCAGTCAAGAGAAGCAGCTTTGAAAGCTCTCAACCAAATTTCATCTTGTGAGGCAAGTGCCAAGGTACTGATAGAGGCAGGAATACTTCCGTCTCTGGTCAAAGATCTCTTTATCGTTGGGGCTAACCAGCTTCCTATGCGACTGAAAGAGGTTGCTGCAACAATTCTTGCTAATGTTGTTAGCACAGACTATGATTTTGATTCCATCTTGGTTGGACCTGATCAGCAAACGCTAGTCTCAGAAGACATTGTCCATAACCTACTACATCTCATTAGCAACACTGGACCAGCAATCGAGAGCAAGCTTCTCCAGGTTCTTGTTGGACTCACTAGCTCTCCTTCAACTGTTTTGAGTGTTGTTGCCGCCATTAAAAGCTCCGGTGCCATTATTAGTTTGGTGCAGTTTATTGAGGCTCCACAAAAGGAATTACGTGTGGCTTCCATTAAACTTCTCCAGAACCTCTCCCCACATGTGGGCCAGGAGCTAGCTGACGCCCTACGTGGCACAGTGGGCCAACTTGGAAGCCTAATAAAAGTCATATCAGAGAATATTTCAATCACTGAAGAGCAATCAGCGGCCATTGGCATCTTAGCTGAACTTCCGGAGAGGGATCTAGGCCTTGCCAGGCAGATGCTAGATGACGGTGCCTTTGAGCTGGTACATTCTAGAGTAGTTAAGATCCGCCAAGGGGGGAGTAAGGGTGGCCGCTTTGTGACACCATTTCTAGAAGGACTTGTACGAGTTTTAGCAAGGGTTACACTTGTGTTGGCTGATGAGCAAGGTGCAGTTTCTCTGTGCCGTGAACTTAATCTTGCTGCACTTTTCATTGAACTTCTACAGGCCAACGGACTGGAGAATGTACAGATGAGTTCAGCAGCAGCATTGGAGAATTTATCACAAGAATCCAAAAATTTGACAAGATTGCCCGAGTTGCCTACACCTGGTTTCTGTGCTTCAGTTTTTTCATGTTTTAGTGAACCACCTGCCATAAATGGTTTGTGTCGGCTTCATCGTGGGACATGTTCACTTAGAGATAGTTTTTGTCTCTTGGAGGGACATGCTGTGGAAAAGTTGGTAGCTCTTCTCGACCACACAAACGAGAAGGTGGTCGAAGCAGCACTTGCAGCACTCTCTACTCTGTTGGATGATGGGCTTGATATCGAACAAGGGGTTATGGTGTTGTGTGAGGCAGAGGGGGTGAAGCCTATTCTTGACGTGTTGTTAGAGAAACGGACAGAGAATCTGAGGAGGAGGGCAGTCTGGGTAGTTGAAAGACTATTGCGGAGTGATGAGATAGCCTATGAAGTTTCTGGAGATCCGAACGTGAGCACCGCACTTGTTGATGCCTTCCAGCATGGTGACTATCGAACCCGGCAGACTGCTGAACGTGCCCTGAAGCACATTGACAGGTTACCAAACTTCTCTGGTGTCTTTCCGAACGCAGGATAGGCATCTTCCCCGGTGGTTTTTATTGTTATAGTTTGCAAAGCTGCAATTGGAGGGGGTATATATTTGTTGTATGCAGATTTTTCATTTGTTTTTAAGGATGGTGGTGTCTCCATCTACTTGGTTTCTGTTAATCAGCTGCATTTTGTGTACAAATTGTTAAGGAAAATTCTGTTACACCCAGATTTCAATTCTGGAACACCCACTTCTCAAAACACTTTTTTTAGTACATCGATATTTTTACACTAAGGAGAGGGGGAGTTCGGCTAAGCTACACGATGGACAACCTTATTTGGTATTGAATTTGTCATCTATAAGATTCGAATTTAAGATATCTCACTTCTAACTGAAGAAGAATACCACATGACTGTAGTACTAAGTGACTTTTGAACACTTATTTGAATTTGCAAGTTTTTTGAAACCCATTGAAACTCAAAATATTCCAAATTTGACCCTAAACTAGAGTTTACTTATTTAAATTACATTTTATCATCTTAATTTTTGACCGCATAATAATTTCATACCTCACATCTTAAACATTGTAATGCCATACATCAATTTAAAAATTCCTTGCAATAATAGATCTCCGTTAATCAATTATCAAACTGATCGTTAAGTGGTGGTGCCAAAAAATAAACAAATTTGAAAGGAAATAAATTTTTATTTGAAAGGATTAAATAAAAAGAGTGGCCCCAATCCCCATGTGCAAGCCATTCAGTCCTTCCTCCATTCATGAAAAAGGGAGTGGTGCAACATGCAAGATGGACCGACGACCTAACGAGCCTCTCTCTGCTTCCTCCTTCCAAAGGTCAATCCACAAACCCTAGCTTTTCTACATTTTTAATCCACAGCGCAGCTCCGACGTCGTCCTTCTCTACATTTGAACTTCATTTCGGTCAGTTTCTCGTACACTTTCCGTTCCTGTTTGGTTGGTTCCCTGGAAAAAGCGGGAAAAACAAAAGACAACGCATGCATTGTAACTTCATTTATACATGTTTCTCTTACGATTTTTTTTCTTGATTGATTGCCGCAGTTAGATTCTCCTGAAAATGGCTGCCAAATAGGACAGTCTATGGGTGGGTGTGCTTAGTATTTTTCAACTCCACGATTCTGATGTCCGAAGCCGGAAGCATTTACCGATCCCCGTAACGGTAACTATTCCGATCCTTTCTTTTAAATTCTTTATTTTCTTGGCTATTCTATATATATGGAGTAGAAGTTGATAAAGATTGTTGTTTTGAGTGTCCGTTCTGCTGTTTGGTCACCGAGAAAGTTTAGGAAAATTTGAAAATGGATTAATCGGAACCTAGAAACTCTCTTGTTCAGTGCGATTATATTGAAAGGGTCATGAAACTTAGATTATAATTTTTTCATTTGAGGATGGAATTTTAATCAGCAAATTTAAGTGTACTAATGGTGCGTTTGTTTGGACTCGTTAACTCTCACTGGACTGGACTGAACGACATGTAGTCTTACGTTTGTCACGTATACGAACTAAGTTTAAGGGGATAAAACGGGACTCGCATGGACTCTTTCACTAGAAGGTCTTAGCAAGACCCCTGAAAACCATGGGATTGCTAAGATCTTTGCTACGTCTGCTCGCGTCGCCAACATCGCCTACACTTGCCAACCCAAAATCGCAGAGGGAGAACCCAGAATCTCTCTGTCTGCTCGTTTCAAATCTCGAAGAACCCAAAATCAAGTCGCATCCCCTCTCTCCTCACTCTGCTTGCTTCGTCTGCTTGAGGCGCCACCATCGCATACACTCGCCAACCCAGGACCGCATAGTCTGCTTGTTTGGGTTCTTCTGATAATCCCTCCACGGGGCCTCTGCAACCACACCTTCACAAGTTCGCCCAATTATCGGCATGATACGAACCGTAATACATAACTAGGCGAATTTGGTTCTCACCATCGGGAAATCTTGCTGGTTCGGTTGAAGTATTACAAAGAGAGCTTTGCTCAAATCATTTTTTTCAGTTTCTTGATGGCGCGATCGAGTGAATACAATGTTGAAAAAGAATCAGAATGCTCAACGGAAAACTTACAGTGCAGTTCAACAACCGCTTCTTTAAGATTGACCAACCGTCGATCAATTTAGAAGTAATAGGACATCCACCATTCAAAATCATTAACAGCAGGAGGGACCAAATTCAATTCAATAGAGTTGCAACATATGAATATGATGAGGTGGGAATAATTAACAAAGAGGAGAGATTTAAATTACAGAATCAATTTCATGAATGTTGGTGAACAAATTACATCCGAGACTACATGAGCGAGTGAATGAGCGAGCATACCGTATTTCTCCAATGGTCGGGGTTTTTATTAAGAATCTCCATTCAAATCTTTTCACCACAAAATGCTTTGCCCAATGGATTCAACACTGAACTTGACGGTAGCAGGTACGCCCAAAATGCTCTTGAGAAGTGAGGGAGAACGAGAGCGTTGACCAATGATGATCATGTGTTGTGTGTAATACTTTGTTTCTGTGAGTTACAACGTACAGAGGACTTTACAGTCTTTAACTTACAGATGTAGCACAGCCATTGACTTGGTCAAGCATGAAGAGGCATCCAGCTCGCGAGTTACATGGTTCCTTGAGATATGACTCCATTTCATCCCCGTATCAGACACATCACATACAGTAAAAAAATCCAATACTTGACCAAATATTTTGAACATCTCAATACCAAATATCATGTTTCCGTCTGCCACAAACGCAGCATTCCAGTCCATTGGAGCATCAGGATGTACTGAGACCTCGGTCCAGTTAAGGTGCATGAGATCCAGCTCCCATACCTTTCTAACAGCCTTGTTTCTCCGGCCTATCTGACCATCCCCTTCGCACCAGAAGACAGAAAGCATGAAGAGCCGGCCATTACAAGATACCAGTTTTGGGTAATATTCATGAACACGGGGTGGGAAGGGAGTGGTTTGGATTCCAATCCAAAAACCCCTTTCTATGTCATATCCTGCAAGCTTGTCAGTTTCAGAATAAACATAAAACATCCCATTACAAACAACCCCAGAACAAGCAATCCCAAAGTCCACAGGGAACCCCTGAATTTCTGTCCATTTCCTTGAAACAGAATCATATATTTCTCCAGAATCCAAAGGTTCATCCCAGGAGCCAAGACCACCAACAGCAACGAGCACAAACCTTCTACAACCCTTCATGGATGAGTGATCACTTTTTTGTTTCATAAATTTATACGACTTTCTATTGGGTAACACCAAAGACTCATTGTCATCAGCAGAATGTCTCTGTTGACGCCTAAGAGAAAGCCTGTGAGGATCTTCATAGACCTCTGATACTCCACCTACCCGTGATCTGGGAATACGTCTATCTTGGCGACTTTGATAACTTTGACTGGTGGAAAAATCTGAAGTGACCTCTGAGATTCCTAAAATAGGCATTGATCTTGCATGCTTCATTGGAGCAACTTTGCGCCAAGATTTTGTTAAGGGACTAAACAGCATCACCCCTTTGTGTGTCTTACATGAGCTCCTATCCACCCTCCCAAAGTTGTTCAAGCTCGAACAACCCCCAACAACATAAATATCATCCTGGACACTAGCAACAGAAAACATGAACCTTCCCTTTAGGATTTCAGCATCTATACTATGCCATTGATTTAGAGACACATCCAATGCATGTATCTCACCAGAGCAATAACCATCTTTAACAGCACCAAAATGAAACAACCATGGGGTCTGATGTGAGCCTTCCTGTCTCATCTGCAGGAACCGAGTAGTAGTAGTCAAGTGTTTCCATTTCTTGCACACGAGGCGTGCAGTCATGAGACTGGTTAGTGGGAGCCTCACCAAGCACATTTCCAGTATGTCGTCTGGAAGAAAAATGTGCATCCTGCTATTTCTAATTGATTCTTCAAGCTCAAAATCCTTTCTGTTATGTTTCTTCCAAAATTTCTCCCTCACCCCATACGAGAAGCAATCCACTCCAGATTCCTCGGTACCACATATTGGTCTGTATCCCTTGCCTTCATCGCTGGCACTTGACCTCCTCCTGTTACTCGTATCCCCAAAATCATCACATGTGTCAGCACCTACTTTGCAACCTCCACCCCTTCCATACAGAGTAAGACATCTCAAAGCTATTCCCCTCACACCATTGTCCTCATCTCCTACAGACCTCTGATTCTTCTTCCTCAACTTCTGGCTAACATTTCTCATCAGACACTTCGATACACTCAAAGCTTCAAAATCTTGATGAAGAGATTCTTCACCAGATGGTCTCCCAGAGTACATTCTGTTCTATAGTCATTAGCAAGCAAAAGCACTCTCTTGCAAGAGTCATGAACCCTAAAAGAAGAAGCAAAACCACAAGTATAAGATACTAATCAAGAGTGCATAAGAGTGAACATAAGCATGCATATCCATATAAGTTTGGCACTCCCAGAAACTCATATAGAACACGAGCGGTGAAATCATGTGCAGCAGCATACTTAAGATTTGGTTAGGTTATTTAAAACTATGCCCTTGAAAAATAAGAGATTAATTTTCAGCATTTCCTTTTCTAATCGCAAGAAAAGAAATTTGATTACTCAAATTTTACAACCCTCGCAAATCTTTGCGACAAGAATCCTCCTAAATTCATTTCCATCTCATTAACCGAAAAAAGACAGATACTTACACTTGCATAAAGTGAGAAAGCACAAAGCAAAGTTTTCCCTCAGTTTTCTGGGCAACCAAACACAGAGCAAAGTTCTCCCTCAATTTTCTGGGCAACCAAGCACAGAGCAAAGGATTACAAAATCGAAATAAACAATGGGTAGAATACCATATTTAGTCAAAATCACCATCGAAGGACTCCAGTATAATACTAAAACAGAAAGGCAAAGAAAATACAGACAACAATACATCGAATCAATAATTCCAATTCACCAGATTACCCGATAGCATTTAAATCCAATTGAATGAACAAATATACACATATATATAGCTCATTTGATTGCTGATAATTACATAAATAAAATAGGAGCGGGAGTTTTGCAACATACCGGGAATCAACACCCTAATGAGATCGAAATTTGCAGATACGAATGGGTTTGGCTGCCGAGAAACGAGAGAAGGGAGGAGTGATTTCGAATTTGGGATCGACTGATATGGAATAAATTGAAAAGCTAAAAAAGAAATGGAGAAAAGAAAGGGAAAGGAAAAGATTTGAAAAGCAAACGGGCAATTGAGCGCAGCACTGTTGCAGTGAGCGATCTGAGCGCTATTCAATGGGATTGAATGATGGTGAAGAAGGTAAAGCGAGGAAGAAAGAAAAAGCAGATGAGATTCTCGGATTATCAAATTCAATTTTTCGAATTTTTTTAATCAAAAGAGATCCAAAAGATTTAAGTGTCTTATTTTCGTTTTTTTTATTTTTTATTTTTTTGTAACTTATGATGGAATTGAATCAATTTTTTTTTTTTTTTTTTTCAGATTGCAATTAAGATAGTTATGTTTATAAAATAGTTACTCGTTCACGTGTTTATAAAATAGTTATGTTTAGACTTTAGAGCCTAGTTAATAATTTATATAAATAATTATGTCCAAACTTCAGAATCAGGTTAATAATCTATTACTAATTGACACATACAATAATCTGTAACTTAACTACTTGCACAACTAGGTAAGTGTAGGAATTTACACTATAAGACTCGGTACAATTAAAAGTGAAACCATTCAATATAAGTTATTTATTCTTAAATAGTTTTAACGATTTAGTTACAAATTCAGATCTTAAATTAATTTTTTTGGTAAAATTGATGTCATATTTTTATAGAACGATGTAAAGGATGGGTACAGTACAATTACTGTAACCAAACTTCGGTTTCAATTACAATACCAACCTCTTGATGTGACAAGATCTAGTACCACTACTATTCTAAGTTTTTGGTATGCTAAATTTCAGTATGTCACAAAATTTAGATGGCGTGGTACGATGGTTGGATTTTATCAATTTGATATTGTGCTCTTTTGGGGGCCCAAATCTGATTTTTAGCCCAACCCGATTTTTGCTTAATTTCATTATTCACACACATTTAGTACGTCAAATCATGCAGAAAGATAAAAGTTAGGGTCATAAATCAAATCAATGTTAAAGAATTCAAGTTGCAACGATTAAACATAAAAGTTAGTGATTAGTGTGTGTATATTAGAATTCATGCACACGCATGAGCGTGTGCAGAAATATTTTTCGAATCACGACGTGCTACGAGAGATTTACACGTTTTAAATGTATTTATATGGGTAAATTAACAAAAGAAAAGTCAAATATTTGAAGTAAATGAATCATCTTAGATCATGCTAGAAGAAATCCCTCATAAATCAATTAAAGCAGCTAAATCCACATAATAAAATCGGCATCTATTAAATTTATATTAAAAATAGAGAAAATAATATTTAATAAACAATTGATTGAATCATATTGTTGCTAGCTCATTGTGAGACTAAGATCATCTGACACACTCCGATCGAGATCAGGGCATGTTGGTCGTCACGTGGAAGCGACGTAACCATGTGCACAGTGCGGAAGCTAATAAAATAATAATATAAATAGTACAAATAAATAAAAACTAGCTTTACACAAAGTAAAAATGAACAAGTGCAAGCGTAAGTGTGAACGCTAGGTTCAGAGCATAAAAGCCTAATGCAGTCCAGAAGAAAACGACACAACAAAAGCACACCCGAAGGTGGTCCTACACTGGTGGTGGTCTGTCAAATATGCCGGGGAAATCCTCAGGGAAGCCACCAAACGTGCTAGCCAACTAGAACCTGGAGGGGCGCAAAACAAAAGCGTGAGTGGGCAAAAACAAAGTTTTTCGAAAACCATTTAATAAATAAGTTCTAACCCTTCGTCGTAAAACCTGTATATTTCCCAGAAAATATAATATACATATATAAATCATAATCATAAATATGCTATGCCAAAATCTCAAAGTATAATGCAAGTGCTCAAGTAATATCGCATCAATATTACATAATCTGTCAGCCGGAGTCACCTAATGTGACCTGTACGGCTGAATCTAAAGCTCAAATCTCCATCTCAATAGCTAAACCTGCACACGAGTCGGAACCACCTAAAGTGGTCTGTACGACAAGCCTGGGTGTAATATATATATACGCTCAAGTGCTACGATCACGAATAATCGCGGGTCACCTACGAGTCAGAACCACCTAAAGTGGTCTGTACGACAGGACTGTGCACCTAACTTGGATCCAAGATGAGCGTGTGGTGCGGGAGGTGAACATCACGTGAAGGACTGTGCCCAACTCTGGGCGGGAGCACTAACACCGGAGGTGCAGGTTATGAGCTCTCTATGCATCTCAAATCACTACTGAATGTAAACATAAATCATACTCACCTGGCACTTACCTGTGCGTCCGCAGCACCCAACATACATACATATATATACAACTAACAATGCATAACAACGGCAATTATAGGCATGGCATATAAATGAATAAACGTTCTAAATCAATTTCTGGGAAAAGTAAAAGTATATAGGTATATACGGAAAACCAAAAGTTCACTCACTGGTATGTGGAAGGGTCGTAACCCCCTTGCCTCGAGTGACCACGCTCGTCCTCGGGATAGGTATCACCTATATGCGAAACAACTATAAAAACGTTAATTTTAAAGCACTTAACCAACCTTAAAAAATAACTTCTCATACAATATTCAAATGGGGTGTATGAATACACCAGCGTGATCTACTCAACCTCAGGAACATCCCCATATTTTTAGAAAAAAATTTCACCGCCGCACGCGCCCCCACGCGCCGGCCAAGGCACGTGCCTGGCACGCTGACGGCGTTAGGAATATTCTGTCCAAACTGACGGAATATTCCGTCGTCTTCTCCGGCGAGGCTCCGGCGCCGGAAAATCGGGAAAATTTTAAATCGTGATATATTCTTTGTTTTTCAACCAAATTTCACAAAATTGGTACCAAAATGAAGCTTACAATGAAAGGAACAAAATCATACCACTTTCAAGTGCTAAAATCCACGAAATCTCGCCGCGAAAATACCCCCAACTCCGGCCAACCTCGGAACTCGTGATCCCGACGTCCAAAACCTTCAAACGAACCACATCGAGCCTCCTAAGGACCTCACCAAGCTTCCTACAAGCTTGAAATTCCCAAAAACATAAGAATTTACTTGTGCATGAACAGTGCCAAAAATCGGGTATCCCGAGTTCGACGTGAAAACGAAGGTATTCTTACTTGAAATGGGTATGGTTGAACTCCTACAGACCTCACGAGCATGGATATGTACTTTGTTTCTTCGATATGTGAAGATTACAAGGGTTTTGGAGTGTGTCCGTACACATGGATATGAAAATGGGAAGGGAAATGGCACGGGATAGGTACAGGGATAGGGGAAAGGTGTGGGGGAAAATGTGTGGTGCAAAACCAGCCACACCAAGCTCAAAACAACCACACAACGTAAAAATTCACACTAGGGGCAAAATCGTCTTTTCACGCGTACGTTTTAAAATTTTCGGAACGGGCTGTCACATCATCCCCTCCTCTTTAGTGTGGATAATATTGTTTGTTCAAAAAATAAAATAAAAACAATCATTAGACAACTAATTTAATCACATTATTATCCGTGTGCGAAAGACCTTTTTTATAACCGGCATTACACTCCTCTTAAGATGTTTTGAACATGTTTAAAAATAGAGAAAATAATATTTAATGAAAAATTGATTGAATCACATTATTGCTAGCCTATTGTGAGATACTAATTATTTAAAAATAAAAAAAATAAAACTATACAAAAAAAAAATTAATTATTAAAAAAATATTGTTTAAATGATGAAAATACCTCTGCCACATTTGATGCATTATTTTGGATTGCTTTTGAAGTTTTTTGTTTGAGGGGCATTTTTGTCAATTTATTTTTTTTGTAAAGCTTGTGACACCAAAAAAAACATTGTTCATTGGACCCTTGGCTTTATATATAAAGATATATATAAGTGGATCTGCGAAACTATTTTTTACTTAACTTTTTACACATATTTTTTGTAACTCCCACTCTCATTGTATTTTAAGGATTTGAGCAATTTATCTTTTAGAACATCATTTATAGATTATGTTTGCAAAAAATTAAACAAATTCAAAATCATTAACACATTCATTTGTAACTCCCACTTCTTATTGTATTTTAAGGATTTGAGCAGTTTATCTTTTAGAACATTATTTATAGATTATGTTTGCAAAAAATTAAACAAATTCAAAACCATTAACACATTCATTTGTAGTGAAAAAATAAATAAAGGAATATGGTTCTACAAAGAAACCAAAAAAATTAATCTAACGGTCATTTAGTTTCAAATTTAGGTGTTTTTGGTTGACATGATCTTTTAGAGAAGACTCAAAAGACAGACGGTTTGAGTCGTTAAAAAATACATTACGAAGTGTGCTCTACAAAAACATGCAGAATTTGTGTAAAAAAAATAGTGTCACAAATATGTTCCATAAAAAATAAAACAAAATTACTTATTTATTTTAAGAGAAATTTTATTTGAACCCATCAAACTTATTTCTACACCCAACTTACTATTTTCACCCATATTGTTTTTGACACACCCCGACCGGAATCAAGGCGTGCTGGCCGTCACGTGAGGGTGATGTAGCCATGTGCACAGTGCGGAAGCAAAAGATAATAATAAACGTACGAATAAATAAAAACCAAACTACTAAATAAACTAGTTAAAGTAACACACTAGTGTGAGACTAAGCGTAATAAACATAATTAGAGCACAGAAAGCCTAAGTGCAGTCCAGAAGAATGAATACTAAATATACAACACCCAAAGGTGATCCTACATTTGTGATGTTCTGTCAGAACCACCGTCAAGTCCTCATGAACCACCAAAGTTACTTCTAACTAGAACCTAAAGGGGCGCAAAACAGAAAGTGTGAGTGGGCAAAAACAAAACTTTTCAAAATCATTTCATTATTAAAATTTCTAATCCCTCGCCGTAAAACCTGTATAGTTTCCCAAAAAATAGAATATACACATATGTCGAAAACATGTTCAGAAATATGCCATATCGAATGCCTCCTCATAAACTGTAAGTAACCTAGGTAATGTCAATCAATGCAAGTAACATTTCAGTCGGAGTCACCTAATGTGACCTGTATGGCTGAATCTAGAGCTCAAATCCCCAACTCACTAACTATACCTGCACACGAGTCAAAACCACCTAAAGTGGTCTGTACGACAGGACTAGGTGTATATAAATACGCTCAAGTGCTACGATCACGTGAAGACTGACCGAATAATCGCGGGTCACCTATGAGTCGGAACCACCTATAGTGGTCTGTACAACAGGACTGTGCACCTAACTTGGATCCAAGATAAGCGTGTGGTGCGGGAGGTGAACATCACGTGAAGGACTGTGCCTTACTCTAGGCGGGAGCACTAACACCGGGGGTGTAGGTTATGAGCTCTCTATGTATCTCACATAACCACTAATTCACATCCATAATCTATAAACTTACCTGGCACTTACCTATGCGTCCGCAGCACCAATCAAAAATATATGCAACTACTAATGCATAAATAAATAGGCAAATGCTATGCATGGCATTTAAAACATATAAACATTCCATTTCATTTTCTGAGAAAAACCACAAGTATATAGGTATATACGGAAAATCAAAAGCCCACTCACTAGTATGTGGAAGGGTCGTAACCCCCTTACCTCGAGTGACTGCGCTCGTCCTCAGGATGGGTTTCACCTATATGCGAAACAACTATAAAAACGTCAATTTAAAGCACATAACCAAAACTAGGTAATAACTTCTCATACAATGCTCAAATGGGATGTTTGGATATACCAACGTGATCTACTCAACCTCACAAACATCCCCATATTTTTAAAATAATTTTCCGAGACCCCACGCGCGGCCAAAACTAACGGATTCCCTAACCGCCGTTGGGGAATATTCCATGAAAACTAATAGATTCTGTTAAAACTAACCTGATGTCGTTAAGAATATTCCATTAACTTAACGGAATATTCCCTTGTCTTCTCCGACACACCTCCGGTACCGTCGCCGTCGCTGGAAAACTGAAAAAATTTCAAATCTTAATATCTTACTCGTTTTTCAACCAAATTTCATGAAACCAGTACCAAATTGAAGCTCTTAACTTGTAGAACATTTCCTTACCTGTTTAAAGCCCCAAAGATCACGAGATGTCGTCAGAGAAATTCAAAAAAAATCAGCCAAACTTGTAACTCACGATCATGACGTCCAATTCCACCCAACGAACCGCCCCGAGTTTCCTAAGGACCTCACTAAGCTTCCTAAAAGCTTCAAATTCCTTGAAAGTCAATAATTCACTTGTGCATGAACAGTGACCAAATCAGAGATTCTTGGTTTGACGTGAAATCGAAGGATTCCTTACCTGAAATTGGTATGGTTGAACTCGTATGATCCTCACGAACACAAAGGTACCATTTTCCACTTCGATCCGTCACGTTTGCAAGGATTTTGAGTCTCGTCCGTACAAGTGAGAATGAGAGAGAGAGACAGAGAGAGACACGAGAGAAGATGATGTGGGTGTGGGTAAGTGTGTGGTCCATATGCAACCAACCAAACCACAAAACAATCACCCCAAAATGACAAATAACTACCAAGGGTAAAATTGTCATTTCACACCTACGATACGAACAATTCAGGACGGGCTGTCACAGTTTTTTTTTTTTTTTTTTTTTTTAGTAAAGAATTAATATCTCTTTAAACCCAAATTTATTACCTAAACTACCCTCTCAAACCCAATTCAAAATGTAAAATTATCTTTACACCCATTCCCTTTATAAAATAACATCTCTAATTGAATGTTGTTTTTTTTATTTAAAGAGGTGTCCTTTGCCCTTGTATAATTGCGTATGACTAGCATTTCCATGGTTTTTTTTTTATGCTACCAAACTCATCCATAGACTTAGGATCCAATAGATCCTTCTATAGATTTGAATTTGCCAAAGAATGCAATGCAAGCTCATGTGGATGCAAATTTCCGCCTTCTTGATCTTGGACAAAATTGCACCTACAAAACAATTAACACCTTAGGTTAAGGCTAAGAGCCTCACACGCCCACGATGAATAGGGGGCTTTGGGCGAAGAACCTCTGATATCAAAGTTAGAATTTAGAGAGAAAAAGTGTTTGGAGAGTTTTTGGAGTTTTACAAGAGTGTGGACTTGGCTTTTTAGAGAAAATAGGGTCATTTATACAGGGAATGGAGGTGGTCGGCCCTTAGAGGTTTTTTTTTTTGTGTGAAAATGGGTGATTTAATTGGTGATTAATGGATTAATTAGGAATTAATCCATTAATTAACCAATTAATCTCTGTTTATATGGACTAATTTGTAGGTTATGAAGTAAATACCTAAGATGAGGATGGGTGAGATAATTTGGAATTTGTTACCTATTTTGGACACTCTTGGCTTGATTAAAGAATGATTGTCCACTGCTCGTACGTAGAACAATCGGTATGTCTCAGGGGTAACTTTGTCCTTTTTACCAAAAATCCACGTGTCGCCTTGTGATTATTTTTGGCTCCACAGCTCCAATTTAGTCCATCACTTTGCCAAAAACATTTGACCTTGATGCTTTGGATTTGGATGGAGATGTGCCACCCGCTAGTTAGTGGTCAAGGTTTATGAGGTTGGGCAATCTTTATTTGCACCAAGAATCAAGTTATATGTCTTTGCACTACTAATCAAAAGTCTTTGCAATAGTGTTTTGGGGTGCAAACAGAAGGCAGGAAAAAACAAATACAATATAATATAATAAGTATGAAATTTAATCTAAAAAAGAAGCAAACAAACAAAATATTCATAAATAGAGTCATACTTGGAGGAATCAAAACTTCAAAATTACTATCTATCAATAGAAAAGCTTGTTCTTCTCTATCAAAACTATTAAGGTTTTAGCCGGAATGAACATATGTGTCTGGATTTATTGAGAAATTTGAGTTTTATTATTAATTTTATTTTGTGTTTAATAGTAATTATGTAATAAGATAAAATAGACAATTAACATTTAAAATTTAAATTAAGTATAGAAAAATGTTATATGAATTTAAATAAAATTTCACTTATTTTAATCAAATTCCTAGTTGGAAAAAACACAAATAAATCCAACCCAAACATCAAAATCGTAAATGTCAAAATACGCGTACTGAAATTGGCTCGCCTCTCAGCTGTCTGTCGTCACCAATTTCCATTTCCCAATTGGTTTCCCAGGTCACCACAAAACCCTAATTGAAAGATCTCTGATTTACTCGATTCGTTTGGATCTAAGAAATGAGACGACCTCTCATCTTCCTTCTCCTGTTTGCTCCGCTAATTGAATGTTTGACCAGAGAAGCAGCCATCACAGTCCCAGAACCAGAGACCTCGACTGGCCTCTCCATTCCACATTCCTCGCCTTCCAACCGCTTCAATTCTCTCCTGCCGAAGCTGTAAGCACAGACTGCTCTCAAAGTCTCAATTTTTTCGGCTTAATTTGTCGAATTTCAATGAAATTCATAAACTTTTGAATTCTGAAATTTGATGCAGTGGAAATGATATAACGCTGGTTGTTGCATTGGATGGGACCATATATATGGTCAACACTAACCCATGGAGTATCCTGTGGGGCTTCTCTTCTGGGGCCCCAATTCATACTTCGTATCAGGATGCCAGTTTTTTAAACAATACTAAGAGTGATGATCACTTCATTGATTTGGGCGAAGACGGGGCGCTCTATAGCCATACCCGCAGTGGAAAAGAGGTATACCGGCTCACAGTATCACCTTTGATAATCCGTGTTCAGTTTTTTCGTTTCATTTTTTACTTCTATTATATACGAATATGTCTTTTTTGCTTGTAATGTATTGTAATGGATATTTAGTTTTTACGTTGATGATTTATGGTAATCATTTGTATATTCGTGATCTCAATCTTTGCCAAGATTATGTGGGCAGCTTTCAAGTGTCAGTAAATTGGATGGTTTTCCATAGCTTGGATCTCTGTTGTAGTATTATCTTTGTTGTGGTTGCATTGTTTTATATTTGATTGTGGTTCATTATATGACAGAAATTGTCATCGAGTGTAGAAGAATTCATAGGAGGTGCTCCGTATTGGTCAAAGGATGGAGGAGTCACAACGGGATCAAGGAGGAACACTGTGTTCCTTGTTGATGCCAAGACCGGAAAACTAATTCACATGTATAAATCAGCTGATACTCCGTCCAAGTTAGTGGTTTGGAGTACCGAAAGTGATCTGTCTCCGAAAGTGAAAGATGCTCACGGGTTGGTAGAGTCTGGTTCCATAGGCTTGGAAACCGTTGAACATATGCTTTACATCGTGAGAACAGATTATGAAATCACACATTATTCTTCTGGTAAGGTTGTTTGGTCCATGACATTTGCTACATTTGAATCTCGCCCTCAAATATCTAATGCTGGAAATGAGCTTGCTTTAAGACACAGCGGGGTTTCCGACTCAATTTTGCCTAGTCAGAACAAAACTTATATCTCCCGTACTCTTGATCCCATATTGACAGAGTATCTTTCAAAATATGCTGGGATAAATGATAGCCATTCTGGAGACAGTTCTGCCTATGATCATTCCCCTAATGTCAATGTTCCTGCACTTATTGAAGAGAATCATCCATCTCATGTTCCTGCGATTATTGACGAGAATCATCCATCTCATGTTCCTGCGATTATTGAAGGGAATCATCCATCTGGCGGCAATGAAGGCATAATGGCTCAAGCTGTAACAAAATTACTGTCTCTCTGTCTCACACTATTGTCCATTGTGGTCTGTATCTTTCGCTGTCCAAGAGCATTTGGAAAACAACATAAACTCAAACAGGTGGCTGAGGAAACTAAGATGCAAGCTGGGGTTCCAAAGAAGAAGAGAACCCGTAGACTGGGAAACAATAAGAGAAATTCCATTGATGTCAAGAACATGAGCAATACGTCACATGAAGATAAGGTTGGAGAATCTAAATTTTTCATACAAAATGAAAGAAGTGAAATGAAGTTTCTCTTGACCTCAGCTGATCATCTTGATGGTCAAATAGAGGGACGCAGGATTGGCAAGTTGTGTGTTTCCAACAATGAAATTGCTCAGGGAAGTAATGGTACCATTGTACTTGAGGGAATCTATGATGGTCGTCCAGTAGCTGTTAAACGTCTTGTGAGGACTCATCATGATGTGGCTTTCAAAGAGGTTCAGAATCTTATTGCTTCTGATCAGCATCCAAATATTGTACGTTGGCATGGAGTGGAGTATGATCAAGATTTTGTTTATCTATCCTTGGAGCGTTGTACATGTAGCTTATATGATCTTATTTATTTTCACTCTGGGTCCATTCAAAGCCAAATCACCACAGATCAGGATCCCCGCTTTTGGACTGAGTATACCACTCGATTGCATTCCATGATGGGAAATAACAAGGACATTGAATTGTGGAAGGCTAATGGATACCCTTCACCCCAGTTGTTAAAATTAATGAGGTTAGTTTGATGTCTTGTAATAGCCTCTCCATCTTTCTTTTTATCAAACTGTTCCAGCTAATGCTTCATCCCTTAAAATGTTGGCAACTTACATAAGGGGACTTACTGTAATTTTGTCGTATCGAAACTTATTTTCCCAAGAGTAATGCTACACTTACCACATTTGTACCACCTCTCTAATAGAGGTAGGCCCACCAACACATGTGGGTCCCATCTCTATTAGATAGGTGGTACAAATGTGGTATGAAAAATGTGGTAAGAGCAGCATTTTTGTTTTCCCAATTTATTTCCCTTTGAAATTGTTGTTTTAAGTGAGGGATTGAAGTTTGTACTTGCTTCTGTTTAGTGAAAGCACATCTTAGATTTGATTTTCAGTAATAGCTCATGAAGAAATTTCATCCCATTAATATAGATGTGTTCCTTGAATCTTGCGAAGATTTATTCTGAAAAAAGAAAAGTCTTGAAAAGAGCTGAATAAAGTACTCAAGATTTTGACATAATCATTTTTTCTGCAGTGATCTGGTTTCTGGGCTTGCCCATTTACATGAACTTGGAATTATACATCGGGACTTAAAGCCTCAAAATGTTTTGATAATAAAGGGCAGGTCTTTATGTGCCAAGCTTTCAGATATGGGTATCAGCAAGCGCCTACAAGGGGACAAGTCTTCCATAACCCAGCATGCTACTGGTAAGTGTAGGAACTATTTGAATGGTCATGTTCATTGATTTCGAGGCAAACATGTGCTAGATATGGTTATTACGCCCGTATGAATGAGTTCTAATGATGAAATGTGGTGAGTTTGAATTTGAAAACAACCCGGAATTATCCATTAGTTAACCTTTTATTGATGTATATTTTCCATGGCCTTTTGGTTCAACATTATCACTTCTGTTAGTATTTGGGTAGACTTTCTTACTGATGAACCTCGACTCATTGTTTGTGTTCTAATGGATACTAAAATTTCCTTTTATTTCTTTACTTGTTTGTTGGCTGCAGGTTATGGTAGTTCAGGCTGGCAAGCACCTGAACAACTTCTCCATCTGCGCCAAACGCGTGCAGTGGATTTGTTTAGTTTAGGCTGTCTACTCTTTTTCTGCGTCACTGGGGGCAAACACCCTTATGGTGATAGCATCGAGCGTGATGTAAATATAGTGAATGACCGCAAAGACTTGTTCTTAGTAGACACTATACCAGAAGCTGTAGACCTTTTTACTCGTCTCTTGAATCCCAACCCTGATCTTCGGTAAGATTCTTTATTCACTATCCATCAACTTAAAACTAAATTTTATGTAGAGTACCCCCTCTTCTTACGCACACACCCCTGAGTCTAGACACATTACATCCATGTGGACACCCTTTTGGCTCTAAATCGTTCATTCTCACTGAATTAATGATCTCCAGGCCAACATCCATGGATGTGTTGCATCATCCTTTCTTCTGGAGTTCGGAGACAAGACTTTCATTCATTCGAGATGCTAGTGATCGGGTTGAATTGGAAGATAGGGAGAATGAGTCCGAACTACTAAATTCATTAGAAAGTACTGCAGCGGTGGCTTTAAATGGGAAGTGGGATGAAAAGATGGAATCTGCATTTATAAATAACATTGGACGATACAGGCGTTACAAGTTTGATAGCGTTCGTGATTTACTACGAGTGATACGGAACAAGTTAAATCACTACAGGGAACTTCCTGAGGAAGTTAAGGAGATATTGGGTCCAGTTCCTGAGGGGTTTGACGGATATTTTTCAAGTCGATTTCCAAAACTGTTAATCGAGGTGTATAAAGTGTTATACAGGTACTGCAAAGAGGAAGAGTTCTTCTGTAAGTATATAAAAAGCAATCAGATGTAACTGCTCTCTAGAAAAGCTGTCTTCAACCTTCCACATTGTTGACCTGTTTCCATGAATTAACTTAAAAATTGTAGCTGGAAATTGCATCATATGTACGAACACTAACAGTGCCACGATGAATGAACATGATTATTAATTATTACTAGTTATAGCATTTCGTTGCTAGAGAGCTATAATTTTAAAGCATTAAGCAAAAGTTATGGAGGGGATTTACTCCCACTGTGGTGTCGTGACTCCTTATCCGATAATGTAATGTTATGTGAGGAGAAATTTACATATGATATTGTATTATTGGACTAGAAATGTAATGTTACGTGAGAATAAATTTACATATGATATTGTATTATTAGACCAGAACACTGCTGTGGCGATAAATCTATTTTATGCAAATCCTTCTCCTACTTGTAGGCCTTTTTGTCTCACCCTCCCGATTTTCTATCTGCTACTTTAAGTCTATTTGGAATGGCTTAATTGAAAAAAAAATAAAACCGAAAAAAACGAAAAACAGAAATTGAAGCATGAATCGATGTCTACTCCACGAGAAGGAGAAGAATTTTTTTGCAACGGGAATGCTACTGTGGCTGCTCATTCAGAGTTAAAAGGGAAAAATAAACACTTAATTAAAAAAAAAATTAATGAAAAGAGTTTGAAAACTTTGAGTTTTAATGATAAGGACAAAATAAAGGGTAAAGTGAATAGTACCAGAATTGACTTTTTGGTATAAAAATATGGTTTTTCGTTAAAGTAAACAGTACTGTGGGTTTTTCGTTAAACCTCTCTTAATTAAATTGGTAAAAATATCATAATCCTGGAATCAGTCAAGCTCACGCATTTAGGAAGGGAGCCTGCAACAAAGATTTGTCTTCCTGACTTCCTACCACGTGACATGTCCAGAAGATATTCCGAGCTGAAATGTCCAAGCTATCCATTTCCTATGTAATATAAAATTGAAATGGCAGGGCTAATCTTGTAATTTTGTAAAATACCACTGACAGACAATTTCCACTACAAAGTAAAAAGTGCAAAATTGGGATCCGATGCATATTATATGAATCAATGCAGCACAATTCATGCCGCAGCGCCTAAACACAATACTCGCTTGAGCTTGAACCGCCATGGCCACCTCCCTCTCGCTCTTCCTCCTCCTCCTCCTCCACCCTTTGATTTTCAGCCCATTCCCCAACGCCGTTGTTTCAGCTGTAGGCATAAACTACGGCACTCTCGGAAACAACCTGCCACCGCCAAAGAGAGTAGCTCAGCTCCTCCAAGCCACTCTCATAGACAAGGTCAAAATCTACGACACCAACCCCGAAATCCTCCAGGCCTTTTCCAACACCGGGATCGACCTCATTGTCGCTGTGGAGAACAGCCATGTCCCCAACATCAGCACGGAAGTGGCCGCCGCGGACGAGTGGTTCGCCACTCGCGTCCTGCCATTCATTCCTGCCACTTCCATCACTGCCATTGCCGTAGGAAACGAGTACTTAACAACCGGGGCTGCCGCAAGAAACGATGAGAAGGACCCAAACCCATCGGACCCAGCAGCTCTGGTCCAAGCAATGCAGAACTTGCACTCGGTGCTTATAGCCCGAGGGCTGGACCGCAAGATCAAGGTCACCACGCCGCACAGCATGGCGGTTTTGGCATCCTCATTTCCTCCTTCAGCCTCCACTTTCACTACAAATCTCGTGCCAACTATGACCTCTATAGCCGCCTTCTTGGCTGACACTAACGCGCCTTTCATGGTCAATGCCTACCCTTATTTCGCCTACCGGGACAACCCCGACATGGTCAATCTACAGTACGCATTACTGGGGAACTCAACCTCGACCAGCGTGCGTGACCCCAAGGGCTATGTATACACCAACATGCTGGATGCACAAATTGATGCTGTTCGATCTGCCATTGATGCACTGGGACTTGGCCACCGGAAGGTGGAGATCATGGTGTCGGAATCCGGGTGGCCGTCCAAAGGTGACTCCGGAGATATGGCGGCTACGCCAGATAATGCCAAGACTTACAACACGAGGTTGATTGAGCGTGCCCAGTCTAACAAAGGGACGCCTATGAAGCCTAATGACAAGGTTGAAATATTTGTGTTTGCTTTGTTCAACGAGAACAAAAAAGACGGGGGTGTGACGGAGAGAAATTTTGGGATTTTCAACGGGGACGGATCGAAGGTGTACAATGTGGATTTGAGCTGCCAATTCTGCAGCAACACCGACGGAAGTGGATCCGGTGGAGGCTCTGGATTTGGTGAGAAAGTAGCGGGAGTGTTGAGGGGACCGTCAGTTTGGTGCGTGGCTAAGCCACACGCCGATGATAAGGTGCTTCAAGCTGTGTTGGATTTTTGCTGCGGAGCAGGTGGTGTGGACTGCAGGGAGATTTACGAGCACGGTGATTGTTTCGAGCCTGATAAGCTGCTTGCTCATGCATCGTATGCTATGAATGCTTACTATCAGATGCATGGCAGGAACTACTGGAATTGTGACTTCAAGGGCACTGGCTTGGTTACTTTCAGTGATCCAAGTAAGTATTTACCATTTTCATATCACAATTTTAACTAACGCCAAATGTGGCCGTTCCCTTGCATCTAAGTTCGAATCTCCCTCCTTGTTATTAACTGATTATGTGATTTCCGATTTCCGATTTCCGATCAGCTTACGGGACATGCCGGTATCCTCAACAGTAAATGAACAAGGGAGGAATGACTGGAGGGCACAATGTGGTTTACAACACAGAGACAGCTAGATCTTGACTTTTCACTCTTCAATGCTGAGTACTATTTGTGGTTTCTAAAATTAGGGTTTAAGACTTATGTGGTTTTTTATGTTCATGATGAGGACACAGCCTCTGTTATGTCACTATCCCATCCCAATGTAAAACAGAAGTAAAGCAGGAGGAGTTTGAAATTTGAGGGTGGGTTCAGGTTTTGGTTTTGTCCTAAAAAGGAGGGGTCTTTTTCTTTGGGTGCACAACCGCACATGGTTAAAAGTGACATGCCTCCCCAATCAAAGGCTTTTCTGTCCGGATAAAGTCCTGCCTCTTTTGTGATTTGGAATCTTTTTTCACTGTGTACTTTTTCAAGGGAGTGAGTTTCTGGTCTTAAATCCTCAATCTGAAACCAAATGAGAATTTCTGAGAAAGTCTGCAAATTCAAAGGGAAGAAAAAACATGAATTCACACGAAAGCGAGCGAGAAAGTAATATCCAGGATAACGAATTGTACGTTTTGACCTGCATTCGGATTTCATCAAAGAGTAATGCTACGGTAAATATTTAAAGAGTTTCGAAATCTGAAGATCTCGAGTTTATAAGTCATGCTATTGATCATCAACTCAACTTACGACAATTGGTTGATTCAAAATAACTATACAACAAGATCTGTAGTTCTTAAAGTTATATAACAAATACGGCGACGGATAAACGGTGCACGAGTAAAATGTAAGTTTATACTGACAGCATCTAGACTAATAAACATTGCAGACGAACTCTTATCAGAATATTTAACTTTCGTTTCTTTTCCTGGTGGTACTGAATCTGGATGTTTAACTAAATAAGAACAAGGATTCAAAACTGAAAGCAAAGCTAGACAAAACATGAGATATCAAGAAACACAAACTTGAATTTGGACACCAAATATTACGTATAAACAATCATAGCGATGATTGAGAGATACGGCAGAATTCCTTCCATTTCAGTGAATAAATATAGATCCAGAATATGTTCCTAGAATACAAATTATACACGGCAGATGGTTCTAAATAATATTAATGCTTAGGTATGGTTAAGATGAGAACTTACATGTATTGATACAGTTATGATGATCTAATGAACGGGTTAGTTGTTGGAATTAATGTCACTCCTAGCAGTCATTTCTGTTTGTTTTAATTCCAACTTGCCATCAGTAACATTGCCGGAGAATGATCTAACTATTTTCTTTCTTTTGCTTCCACTATTGGACTGATCTTTCCGCTCGTCAATTATGGATAAAAATCTCTTGAGACGCCCAGATTGGGAGTTGCCTGGACTAGTTGAAATATGTTGTGTGACTTCAGCATGGCGTAACTTGTTCAAAACTTGCAAAAGATATATGAAGAGAGAAACGGAGCAAGCAATTCCACATATGAGAAAGAGGCCCCAAAAACTTTTAAGATGAAGCCGGTCTGACTCAAGTTCAGTGGTATCTAAACTGCAAGAGCTTTGCATAAGCCACTTATCATGGATACGCTGCAGATCACCATTCTCTGATAGTTGTAGAATTGCAGTTGACATGTCAACAGCTAATGGAGAGTCCCGCGGAAATGCCTATTTGGCAAAGAAAAGGAAGACATGTCAAAACTTTGTGGTTCTCATTTCGGCTAACTTCGAAAAGATCTAATGCTCCTGTTTTCAAAATAAGAATGTTCTAAGAAAGAATACTTACAAATCCCCATCCGCTTTTGGTGAACTCTGGTCCTACAACCCTAAATTTGCACTGGGATGAGAGGAAGAGTTCAACATAAGGGCGTTCATCAACCACAGCAGCAACACCTCCCTTTTTAGGACCAAGCTGGAGCGCCAGCGCATATGCTTGAGGAGACCCAAGAGCGATAAGCCTGTTCTTGGGTATCCCAAGTTCCTCACTCAAATACTGTTCAGCAAAGGAACCAACTTGATAACCAATTGGCTCATCGCTACTTTTCAAGGATTCAATTCCTTTAATAGGAGAAGATAGGTGCTGCACTGTGAGTATTGATGTCAGACTAGCGGTGTAACTTGAGTTGATTATCAAAACCACAAAGAGCCATATGATTAGCACTACGCGACCAAGGGTGCTCACAGTGTTCTCTCCTATGGAAGGGGCACAGAAGCAAGTCAGATAATAAATGAAAATTTGTTTCAATAAAGCCCAAATAAGCCGGATTTTGAAGAAAGAATCTAAGCCTCACTTACTATGGGAAAAGAACAGAGTAGAGATGCTAAACCTGCAAGGTTAAGAAACAAGTCAGTAAATTAGAAAAGAAACCAATATTTGATGTTGAGGCAAGTGTCTTGGACTTCAGGTGAAAAACAAATTATTGGTTTAGCACCATAACATGCTCTACCCATATACAATGGACAGATTCGCAAACGGAGGCCAAAACCCATGCAAACACTTAGGATTCTTCCAATAAGAAGCAAAACGAATCACACACCCTGACCAAATAAAAAAAATGGTACATCAAAGAGGAATGTAGTCACATTTGAGGTGTTTCTGCGCTCACAAATTTTAACACAGCTCTGATTAAACACATATTGACCTCAGCCCTCTTCCGTTTTAGAAAGGGAAAAAAACCTTTACAGAAAATTGAAATTCATCTCTTGTACAGAAGCTTTCTACGATTGACTCCTACCATCACTAGCTTCCTCTGTTGTCTCCATTCTTTTGAGGAACATTAAGTTCCACAACCTACTTGAAGATTCCATGAAAAGTTTCAGCATGGAAAACCGTTTCTAACAAGCTCTAAGGGAAAGGTCTTTTAGTTTCAACGTGTTTCTAATAAAAGCATTTTTATCGCAAGTGCTTATGAGCAGAATTGCTTACTACAAAAGCAATCCCAAATGGGTTGAGGCAAGTCCATTAATACCGACCCACTGTGGTTACAGGGGTTGGAAACATCATGACTGCTGAAGGCATTTAGAGGGAAAGTGCTCCAATTTTCATAATATATACACATAACCATGAAGATAGTAGTGTTCTAAGCAATGGAATAGTGAGAGTTACCGAAGTGACAGAGAAAGTGCACCAGAATCATTATTTTGGCTTCAAATAAACATCAAATCATCAACTGCCATGTCCTCCATATATCTATCATATTTAAATTTCCGAAATTTTCTTTTCCGTCATATATCACAGACAACCTGAAGATAGTAGTGCTCTAAGCAGTGATATAGTGAGATAGCAAAGGAAAAACTAACCAGGTAATCAGTTTGTAAGTTGGCCAAAAAACATAAAAGAGTTTGCGCAAGTTAGCAAATATCATGATGAGAAACTTAAATATAGAACTTACCACAAGATGGTTATTAATTGCTTTTTAGGCGGACCTCTGAAGTCATCATTTATCCTGTGCTCCAAAATCCACACAACTATACCAACAACAAGAAAGGAAGCAGCAGTGACAACCCACATACGTGCAGTAAATGGCCGAAAGAAAGCCCAAGCGCTGGAGTTCAATTTCTTAAACGGAGCCACTACAACAAGTCCAGATGCAGCGTATGGCTGTGAAAAATCCACATTCTTTGTACGATTTGTAACAATGGCAATGTCACCAACAGCGGCATCAAAGACCTGCAATTAGTATAAGAGAGAAATAGCTAATGAATGCACACACATATACATAAGTGCATTAGCTGATTAAACTTGCCCTTTTATGAGTTAAAATTCAAATACCAAATGCATAATATATTTACTCACACCCGTTGCAATGGAAGTCACAAGCTCTGTGTAGCTTGGGTTTTTCTTGCCATCTCCAAAAGGGATAAATCGATATGGAACAGCATATGGCAACAAGTTTACAGCAGCTGTGAATACATCTATGCAGAAACCCTTGAACATGTTATCAGTCCCCCGAACTTGTGATACAAATTCTCGGAAACTGACCCGGATAGGCACACCAATTCTTAGTTGTTTCCCATTGTTTGGGAAAACCCAACCACGGGGCTTTGACACCATCTCGCCTGGCCAGACAACGCTGTATAATTGTTGGCTTGCACTTGAACGATTAGGTGGCTTTGAATAGAGCATCTCAGGGGGGACAGTTGATAAACCAGAATAGTTGCACCAGTAACCAATTCGTCGAAACCCAGTACCAAGCACGTTAATAATATCATATGCTGGAAGAGCAAGAGACCTCTCTGAATCAAACTTCACAGGGCCTGTCAACCCAAGAAAACTACTCTGCAATATATTTTTCAATAGGAGCGGACCATCATCAAATATGCTCATTGCCGCAAGGTGAAGACTACCACCTTTGTCTACAGAATTTATCCTAGAATCATTAGAGAACGAAATAATCCCACCCTGGTTAAAAAATGCATCAATAGCATGAGCAACCAGCCAAACGGAATCATAAGCATAAAGCCCATAAGAATGCAGTCCCAAGGAACCACCAGTTAGCTTGTTCCACTTGGAGAAAAAGGCCCTCTTTCTATCAGAATCCGGTGTGTGTTGGCGCAGCACAAGAACTCCTTGCATCGTATCCATGATCTCAGGAGAAAGAGGAAGAGCAGAATCCAAAAGAGACGATAGCCAATCTGTAGCTATCCACACAAATCCATCACCCATCATTTGAAGATATTGTGCCACAGAGAGAACATTGAGACCTAAATCAGGATTGACATGAAGAACTATAACTCGAGATTCCAATTGGGAGACCTTAACAAGAAGATCCATGAGGTCACCCCGGGTAGCTCCATGTCCAGGGGGAATTCCTAACTTGTGTGAAATTCTACAGCGCCTTTCGGCAAGTTTATCATCTAAAGTTGAAACTCCATTGCGTCCGTAATCATCATCAATATAAATGGCAATAACCTCCTTCCAACCATAATAATCAACGATTTCAGCCACAGCAGTCATTTGATATAAATCACTGTGAGTAGTCCTAACGAAAAAGGGGAACTGAAAGGACGAGAGAGTAGGGTCTGTGGCTGCAAATGACAATAAGGGAACTTGGAGTTCATTTGAAACATGGGATATGATATGGGCAACAACAGAGGATTGTGGGCCTATAATGGCCACAACATCAGTCTCCATGAATTGCAGAGCTGTAATTAGCACGAGTTTTAATTAGCAGCACAACAACGAATTACGTACAATCTCAAAGCAATTTCTGAAATAGAATTCTTGACTATCAAAATCTAGAAAACACAAAAAAACCAAAAATTGCGTAAAAAAGTGGTCACCTTGAACCATTCCAAGAAAGCCACTGCAATTGGAGGTCCGCATATGTACAACAAGCTCGGTGCCATGGAGAATGCTGGAATTGGAGTTGACATCTTTGACAGCTTCCTGGATGGCAAGCTTGGCAACTCTTCCAATGGTGGAGTCAAAGGTGAAAATTGCTCCAATGTTCACAACCGCTGGTCTTGAACTTGAATTTGAAGTCCCAAATCCAAATGGCAACACCCCAAAAACAACACACACAAACACCAACTCAAAAATCCTAAACCCTAATTTCATTGTGAATGAACTATTTCTATGAAGAATTTGGATTTCCCACTAAAGAGAAAGCTCTGCTCTGAGTCTCTCTTTGATTTTGAGGAGAATAAAAAACCCAAACTCAAAAGCTCATTTGTCGGGAAGGCACTACAACTACATGGGAAACAGCTTTCGGGAAAAGCACTTATAAAATCACAGCGATTGATTCGGCCATAAGTAATTGGATTAAACAAGAGAATCCCAATTTCTACTCTGCTGCTAGTACTGATTATAATTACACTGGAGCTTTACCCTCTTAAGCATCAAAAAACGATAAAAAGCGATTGAGATTTAACTTAAAATTTTAATTTAATTAAATCTCAACCTGTTGATGTGCAGAAGAGAATCATGCTTTAACCTGACAAGTAAAGCTCCCAACCAAGTGAAATCAATAGTGTAGAGAGGAGGGAATTGTTCTTCTCTTCCTCGCCAATCAACGAATTTCCTTTCTCTGACGAAAAGGCTACCTGTTTGCCTATACTTTGGAGGGAATTATGTCTCCTCCTATTTACCTCTCTTTTCATAAAAAATATTAATATAAAATTTTAAAATAATTTAACCGTGATAATTCAAATATAAAAAAAGAAGAATGAGAGAGTTTAAAAAGGAAAAAGAATCCTCCACCATATACTTATTGTTTGGACTTAAAGTCTTAAAGTGAAAGTTCACGCGGGCCCATAGAAAAGTGGGAAATTTTACATTGTGTAAAAACTGTGCTTGCATTTTTTTAACTTTTCTTTTTGTAAATAAAGAAGGTGTTTGATTGCCAGTTAGACTACAATATAGTTGTATTTTTTTATTATTTTTTTTTGTAAATGAAAGGTTTTATTTTATTTTTACTGAAAACGAATTTAAACTACATTATTGTTAGGTCATTGTAAGGTTAAGCCCACCCTCCCCTCTTAATTTATGAATTTAAACCATTTCTTGCTAGTCTATTATGACGCTAAGCTCACATCTCTTCCCTCTTTTAGTTTATATAATATCATTTGTTAAAAAAAAAAATGTAGATAGACTCACTCCAATCCTTGAGTTAGAATCTAAAATTTAGGTTATAAACCCCCAATTTACTCCAACCCTCCAAAATTGATTTTTGGAGTAAATTTAAGGGAGTTTTAACGAAAAGTCCGCGATACTGTTCACTTTAACGAAAAATCACATTTTTACACTAAAAAGTCAATCATGGTATTATTCACTTTACCTTTTATTTTGTCCTTATCATTAAAACTCAAAGTTTTCAAATCATTTTCATTAGTTTTCCTTAAATTTAACCTAAGAAACTGCCAAGGGTAAATGGTCTGGCCCACTGCCTGCGCGTGGACGCGCCAGAAAAGGGGGAGAAAATGCAAGGGAACGCGCCAAACGCAAGGGAGCGCACCAAACGTAAGGCAAATGGAACAGTGTTAAGTGGAAGTGGGGCCCAGCCTGATGGGTTGCCAGCCACCCTGTGCAATCCCAATAGATCCATTTTGATTGGACACCATGGAGAAGAAAATTTTTAGATTTTAATTTAAGGGTTGAAGATGATTTAAAAGGAAGGGAGAAAGTTTAAAACTATTATATTATTTTAGGGAAGGAGAGTTATGAACTCGAAATCAAAAATAGAAACCCAACATTCAATCTACTAAGATACTGGACGACATCCTTCTCATTTTTCTCTACAAAAACTCCTAAGCCTAAATGGAGCCATAAAGTTACTTATATAGGTGAGTCATATATGAAATTCTAGCTATCTAAAACCCGTAAAAGCGGTCAATGGTGTCCTTGGGCCTTTAGATCCATTTTATTTAAGTTGTCATACACAACTTAAGTTAACAAGCTCAATAAGCCTAGAAACCTGATACTAATTTTAAGGCCCAATACAGTATCTTTCATTCATAAAATTAAGTAAAAAACTTGATCAATCATAACCTATTTAATTAACTAATTCAGTTCGAAAAAAAAAAAAAACTAATTTAGTTGATATAATTTTCATTAGTTTTTCCAAAATTTCAAGCTAATATGTGTGCAATTCATTGTTGATATCATTTTCATTAATTTTTCCCAAATTTCACGTTAATATGTGTGCAATTCATTTCATTAAATACTAATTAGTGAGACAGTGTGAGAAAAACTCTTATTAATCTATTCTTAATTAAAACTAGTTATGATTAATCCCCAAGGTTTTTCACGAACTTTTTTCTCTCTCCACATCGCACATCCTAACAAAGGCTTGAAGACCAAATTCAACATGACCCAATCCTCTTAAACCATAATGAGAATTTCTTTTATATTCTTTGTCATCTCCGAGTCTAACCATAATTAAATTACTTTTATGTATGGTGATCTCCGTGATATCCAATTCCTCTTCCATAAACGGCATTGTAATCTCTCAATGATATTAATGAAATCCACTTTGTCAATCAAAAAATGATGAAAAGACATTTTTGTCTTCAATCATAACAAAAAAAGTTAAGAACAATAATGTAATTTTACAAAACAAAATTTTACGATTTTTTTTTAAACCTCACCTACAAGTGATTGTATCATGTCTAATTAAAAGAAATAAACAAATAAACAAATAAACTTCTCTCCCTTTCTCCCCACTCCCACTTCTCTCTCTCTCTTCCTCACTCCTTCGATTTTAAAAACAAAAAATATTTCACGCACGCTTTGTGTGTGGGCATGTACTATTTCTATGGTAGCAACCAATATTCGAAATGTTTCTATAACAGTCAAATTTTCAAAAAGAAAAAAGATGTATATATATAAGACTCATATTGAAGTGTTTTGTTTCTAATTAAATTGACGTCCCTTATCATAAAACTCCACACCTATTAAATTATACATGTAGCTAAATTGAGCATAATATGAACGAGGCTTTTTGAGTAGAAGACAATGAAAACAACACATCCTTTCCACAGGTACAACTTGAACATTATTGGAAGGAGAACGATTTACATTTACATTAAATAAATTCACCATTGCGTGACGCCATGATCCAATGCAATTTCATATGTTGATAAATTTATACATGACATTGTTTTAGCAGAACCAACACCACTGAGACTATAACCGAGTCGTTTCCATATAAATATTTTTGTCGGTTGGAGGAGCAATCTCAAACCAATCAGGCCATAGGGCCGAGTTTGGTTCATATGGGTCTGGCTTCTAGCTTAAAACTGAACCTAAATTATTGTCCGGTACGGTTCAATTTTCTTAAGTTTAAATTGTAAAACCGAATTAATTTGGTTGGGGTCATTTTGTCGGTAACATCCACGTCAACAAACAGATCTTTGAATTGAATGCAAAACGTACGTGTCGGTATCCTTCCCCGTACTCGTACGTCCAGCTACGAGATCCGGTGGATTACCTAGAATCGCCGGTGGCCAACAATATACCAGCAAAGTTAACCAACTCAACGTTCTCTCTCTCTCTCTCTCTCTCTCTCTCTCTCCTCCATCATTCTAAAAAAGCTCAGATATCTTTCCAATTTCTTTCACATTCTTCAAAGCAATTGCCTTGTCCAATTTCTCTGTCAAGTATTGCGTTTACTTTGAGAATTCTCTCTGGTTATTGGATGAAACTGGAATCCTTTCAGTAAATGGTACATGGTAAATTGTTGATGCTTTTGGTTTGCTAGCTTGGTAATTATTGCTTCTAATTCGGGACATTTGTGTCAACAATTTTCTGCTGCGTATTTGCTTCCATTTGCAAAATTCTGGAAGGAATCGTTTTCGGGGGTTTGTGTTGAATTGAAGCATATGTGATATGACTTTTGATCTGCCTGTGAGCATGGCGGCCGGTACTGAATTTTCGGCTCCTTCTAGCGTGCTGGAAGTTGGGTGCAATAAGGATAATGCAGCGGCATTGGAAGATGAGGTTTCTGATAGTTTGAGTGATTTGAAACAAATGACAAATCGAAAGCCTCCGCGGTATTCCTCAGCCTTGCGGCACAGCGTGAGCTCCATCGGGCATCTGACAGCAGATGATTTGGTAAGCATTTTGTTTTCTTGGTTGCTAAGTTATCAATATTCATATGGTTGAAGTAAATGCATAGAGTAACTCCTGTTCTAGTGTATGATTACTGTAAATGGATAGAGTATATACGAGCAAACAGAGTCCGTAAAAAGCTTTCATATAAGAAACAAGAAATTGTAGCCTATTGAAAGCAATCCAAGGTCATTTTTACCAAAAACAAAAGCAATCCAAGGCCTAGGTTCGAGATCCGCTGTCGACAATCCTGGTGGGCGATCTGTAAAAACCAAAAAAAAGGGCTAAGACCCCCTCTGAAAGTCCTCAATGAGGTTTGTGGCGTGCCCTGGCCTTGGATGGGGTAGCTTCCCCTCCCCCGAAACCTTTTTTTTACCAAACAACAAGAACATAAGAAAAGAATGGGTTAATCACTCAACAAATCTAATGTCAAAATCGCGTAAATTTTGACTTTTGGTGATCCATTTTATCCACAATATGTATTGAATGTCTAGAATCTAACAATTAGGCGGAGAGATGGATAGGTCAATCAAAATTGGCTTTAAAAGAGAGAAAAAACATAACAGGTTAATCAAAATTGGCTTCAGATTTGAGCTTTAATCGATGGATAGGTCAAATATTAAATTTACAGAAACTGTGTACTGGAGAGTATAAGTTTGGAAGCCAATGTCATCATAAATATTCAACATAGACTGGTAAAATAACACTTTCATAGTGGTTGGGTTCGATATGATTACTTGTTACTTGTTAATGTGTGCTTAATGAAATAACCATGTCCACAAGCTCACAAATGTCACGGCATTATGCCCGTATCATAACTTGCATGTAGCCCTAGTGTCAACTTTGTGTCACAGATTCTTTGAACAAAATAGGAGTATAGATTTGTTCATTTTTAGCATGAAACAAAGATCAATAACTATATCTTTTCATCGCATGCAAAAGGACCCAAACTTCGTTTTGCAGTATGTGGTTTGTGTGTAAAAACTTGTCTTTGATAAAATCGCTTCATGAGATTGGTGTTTTGGAAAATGTAAAGGTTACTGTGAGCTCGTTTTTCATCCTTGCATATCGTTCTTGTAATGTTTTGCTTTGATTTCTGTTTTTGTGCAATTAACTTGAAAAGGAAAGTCATGCTTGGAATCTTTATAATACTGATGCAATTCCAAAAATTGTAAGAATCCAAGTTCTGTTTTTCTTTTCCACTGTCTTTTCGCATCTAAAAGAGTGAATTTCTTTTTATTGGATTCAGTATTCCCTTCTGTTTTCTTTTGGCATCAAATTTCAGGATTTCATTTGAACTGACTTTATCACCTTTGTCCAGTTGGATGATGACAGCTTATCCACTAAATCGCCCTCCAATCAAAAGTCAGGGTTTCTCCCTGTGTTCCGTTCAGGAAGTTGTGCTGAAAGAGGACCTAAACAGTACATGGAGGATGAACACGTATGCATAGATAATCTTATTGATCATTTTGGTGAAACTGATGACTTCTCTTCACCTGGAGCTTTCTATGGGGTGAGTGTCCCCTTCTTACCATACCACTTTAACTGCTCATTAGTCAGAAGACATTTTAATGCCCTTCTTAAGGCAGGATAGTTGATGGTAACATTAGTAATTTGTCTGCTTCTTTATCATTGTGGTTCCTGTAGAGTATATGGCAGGGTTGTTACTTGTTAGTTCATACTGAAAAGCAGGGGCGAAGCCAGGAGTTTTATACATAGGGGGACCCTCAACTTGTATCCCTAATATAAATCAATTTTCAGAAGGGAAAAAAACTCAAGTTTTCCTAAGGGAAATGGTTTTCGTACACCCTTTATCATTTTGCACACCTTTGTTTTATTATTTCCCTTGATTTTTAAATGATTTCTCCAGTTCAACGCCCAAAAATAAACAGAGATGTCTAGGAAGAGAAAAAATTGCGAACTAGGAAATGTAAATATATTGGACCAAGGAAGGTTGCTGTCTGCAAAAGATACAAAGAATAATTTTTTTAGAAAAAAGACCAAATAAAAATCATCAAAATGGTTAGAAAGACAGCATATTAGGAGAAGTTTAATTTGCAATAAATGTGAGGGGGCACGTGCTCCCCTGGCCACCACCATATAGCTTCGCCCAAGAAGTATTTGATCATCATCAGTCTTTTTCCAAGTTAAACAATTTTTTACTCTGTAGTATCACTGACCTCCAATGATTTATTTCATCTCCCTTACACAAAATGTTGTCGTTAATATAGTTGTAATGAATATTTTCCCTGTAGTGAGAGATTAGTATATGTTAATTGGAGATAAACTGGCTGAATCCATGGATTGAGAAATTAGTATACTGGATAAACTGGCTGAATCCATGGATTGAGAAATTAGTATACTGGACTTTCAATTGTTAATAGTCTTTTTTTACCTTTTTACATACTTTCTATTAAATTCAACGGTGTCTGCCCTTCCCTCTCTTGTAAAATTGAACAGTGATCTTGAAAAGTGGCGTACATTGCAGTTTATACAGCTTTTTTCCGTGATATTAATTATACACATGTAAACAGGTATTTGATGGTCATGGAGGCACAGATGCAGCATCGTTTATCAGAAAAAACATCCTTAAATACATAGTTGAGGATTCCCATTTTCCAAGGTGTTTGGACAGGGCCATTAAGAGTGCTTATCTGAAAGCTGATTATGCATTTGCAGATGCAAATTCTCTTGACATCTCCTCTGGCACTACTGCTCTGACTTCCCTGATTTGGGGAAGGTAAGGCCGCTCTTTTGCTACTTTTTAAGTATATATTTGCATTTGGGATGCTACTGGTGCTGATGAACATTTTGCTAGTTTTTCTTACAGTTGTTTTAATTAGGCACAAGTTTAACTCCCAGGTTCTAGGACATCTCGTGCCTATACTGATTTCTATAGATAAGGCGTACTTATATCTGACTATGGTTGTGATAGTTCTCTACGTAAATTATGAAAGAAGAAAGAAATTGAATGATGAGCATTGGGTTTGCGTAGAATTGCTTCTAAATACTTTGCATTTAGAAGTCGTGAATCTTAGTTAGGTTTCATGTCTTAGTCTTACATACTTTGTACATTTTGTAGGACCCTGATGGTTGCTAATGCTGGGGATTGTCGAGCTGTGTTGGGGAGGCGGGGTAGAGCAGTAGAGATGTCAAAAGACCACAAACCAAATTGTAAATCTGAAAGACTAAGAATTGAGAATCTTGGCGGTGTCATATATGATGGCTATCTCAATGGCCAGTTATCTGTGGCCCGTGCTCTAGGAGACTGGCACATGAAGGGTGCAAAAGGTTCTGCCTGTCCTCTAAGTGCAGAGCCAGAGTGGCAGGAGACACGCCTAACTGAAGATGATGAGTTTTTGATAATGGGGTGTGATGGCTTGTGGGACGTAATGAGCAGCCAATGCGCTGTCACAATGACGAGGAAAGAATTGATGGTCCACAATGATCCTGAGAGATGCTCAAGAGAACTGGTCAGGGAGGCGCTCATGCGCAACACATGTGATAATTTAACTGTTATTGTGGTTTGTTTTCTACCGGACCCTCCCCCTAAAATAGAGATACCGCAAACCAGAGTTCGAAGGAGCATATCTTTAGAAGGGCTAAATTTATTGAAGGGTGTACTGGACTGTAACTCATGAAATAAAGACATGGTCCAATGAGTGAGTTCTGTACAGAAGCGAAAGGGCCTGAAACGGACATGGGGGGGCTCTTTTTTTCTCAACCCGAAGGCATAAGCTGCTGATTGTTGTGTTACTAAAAGTCAGGTTGTTTGTAATGCTGCATATTCTGTACATCTAACAAAGCTATGTTCTACGAATGAGAAGTATTCATCTTCGTTGTTTGATTTCTGGCAAATAGGTTGCTTGCTATTCTCCGTTTGTTCGACCTTTTTTGTCATGAGAAACGAAAGTTGACAGGGATGTTCATGCAGTAGTTTACAAAGCTAAAACGTGTTAAAATCCCTGCAGATGTTGGTTTTATGAAGAACTAGTGCAACCGACGAGACAAAAATCCAACTCAAATTCAGTTGTATAAGAGATGCATTGACTTGGTGTCTTGTATTAGTTGACACAAATTGGTACATAATGGCATAAGTTCAGAAGCAAAATTTGCTGGTATTACAGAATAACAAAATGTCACTCAAGCATAACACTTCATAAACAAAGCCAACTTAAACTGACGAAACATTGTGTAAAAGTTAACTGGCTCATCGTCTCTGCTTGCTGGTGAAGTATGTAAACTCGGTTAACTCAAAGTTCTCCATCTGCTCCATTCGATACACTGCACACAGACACCATAAACAATTTCAGGATATTATACAAAAGGGGAAGCCTGCTATCGAGCATAACCTTCTAACTGGGGACAATCCCCAGACAAAGTCAGGATTAATAATAATTCCAGAAAGCAGATGAGTTTCTGTGGTCAAAACCTTTAAGCTCACGTTACCCAAAATCGAAAACAAAAGAAATTTAGGGCCAATTTGATAACCATTTCGCTTTTGGTTACATAGGGGAAAGGAGGGACGAAGAAAAAGTCGATGAAGGATGATGGTAGAATTGTAGAAGACATGTACACGGAAAGGCACACAAAATGAAAACTAAAAACCAAAAACTATTTTACGTTGTTTTCACAAGATTTTGTTTTCATTCCTTTCTTCATTTTCTTCCCCTTTCTCCCATCACCCTTCTTCATTCTTCCATTCCCCCCATACACTTTCCTATTGTCTCAAGCACGAAAAGTGAAACCAAAAATTAAAAACAAAATGGTTGTCAAGCTGGCCCTTAAGTAAGGGCCCAGTGTTAAAGAAAACTGTTAGCATCTATTGTTGATATCATGGTATGATATGATTGGGGGCCTGGGAGGAGTTAGAAGTTATCTAATTTTGCTACTCATATTTTTTTTACCGAACGATGAATGGCAAACAAAGTGTACCTTGCCCTGCTGCAGTGTTTACTCAGATCTTGACATAGGACCTTGCTTACATCCCCCACTCTAACAGACTCTTTCTTTATCAATTCAGTCAACTGCAAGCATAATTTCAAATTAGCAGACAAAAAGCATTGATGTTCAGACAAAAAGCATTGATGTTCAATGTACAATACAGATAACCATTAATTATTTGTTTCATCAACACCAAAAATATAGGAGTATTAAGTCACCTCGTCTTCTGTATCCTCAAGTAATCTGTCCAAAATAAATACACTGGTTAGGCTTCTGAATCATGGTAGCCTTAACTGGCTTATAAAAATGCTCATTGTTCATAAGAGTACAATCAGTTTAGAGTTTTGAAAGATAAAATATTAAAATTTCCGTAAACGATAGGTATTGGGAAAAAAGTTGGAATCTCACCTTCCACAATAGGTCGACAAATCCTTTGAATATGCTTTAGCTTCTTGTTTACCTGAAAAACACACATTCACTGTTCAGAATATCATAATCTCATAAAATGGTTCATCTTTGAATCAATAAGAACTCCCTTCATTTTACATATGGTACAGATAATCAACTCGCAATATTGGATCTAAATTTATTTCAAACTTTTCTGCATTTTCTACTATTCTAGGATCTATTTAATCATTCTCTTAGACCATTAGTTTGTTCGCTTTGACTAAAATAAAAGGCAGCACATCCGCTTGTTGCTTACTGAATCGATATGTCAGTCACAAAGATAACATGTAGAATGCAAATATGAATCAGGAAAAAAACAACAGCTATAGAATGGATTATATAGACGAAGAAATACTTACTTATCGTGAGGTTATCCCAGCTATCCACTTTGACCCACTCTTTCTGCAAACAAAAACCAGAGTTGGATGTTTCCCAACAAAATACGAAAATAAATAAGAAGAAAGCAACCTTTTAGGTGCATTGACCTTGTGAAGAGTGTATTCCTGCATCTTATCGCAAAGTCCATCGAGGAGTTCAACCGCTCTTAGCTCGCTGACTCTGTTGGAAACAATTGCGGAAATAGTCACCAACCACTTGTAAAAGAAAGTGAAGTAAAAACAACTTGTACAACAAGTGATCATATACAAATAGTCATCGTCATGATCTCGCCAACCAATGCTATAAGACTAAGCACTATGTACATATATACAATCTCACCAAACGCATTTAAATGCAATCAGTCAATAGATCACCCCATTTGCGAAGTTTGACACCACATGTTAAGAAGTATAGGTAAAACTCGAAACTTTGGGGGTGTATGGATTTTAAATCTTTTAATGAATCTAGGGGTATTCAATATTCTCTGAAATTCAATGTGTATTCAATCAGGATTTTAAAATAATTTATTAAAATCCTTAGAAATCTGGGTATATTCAATTAGAATTTTAAAGAAGTTTATAATATTCCAGGTGTATTCAATTAAAATTTGAATTTAAAGAACTTGGAAAAATTGAGGAATTAGAGGGAATTGGAGGATTTTGTAGTGTATTTTAAATATCCACAAATCTCACCTCTTTCCATGAAATTTCTAAGGAATTGAATCAAAATTTTACATAGAATCTCTACAAATCAGTTAAATTCCATAAAAATCCATGGATTTATAAATCCATTAAAATCTCTCAAATTCCCAATTGAATACGCCCCCTTAAATTCACGGTTTTAATACTAATTTGGGGATGTGGGGCATTTGGGCTGTAAATTCATGACAAATTATACAAGAGCGAGCGTAAAATTGAGATTGAGGAGGCAATGCAGAGCAGGTAGTACCTGTAATCGATTACCCTTCCTCTCCGTTGACCGGTTGAGTCCAAACGGTGTCTCATATCCAAATGGTTTCTGGGTTTTTCCTGGAAAACAAATCTTATGAAACTGCATCCGGTAACTAATGATGTAATGTGTAGAATTGCGAAATCGAAACACATAGGATAATCGAAAATCTTACGTTGGAAAGTCCCAGCTCAAGCTCCTCCTGCAACCCAATTTCAAACCGAATTAAATTCCATTCCAAGAAATCTTTACTACTTTTTTTTCTACTTTTTCTTTCCATTTTTCAGATCAAGGAAATGGGAAAGAAGATTTTGACCAACAAAAAAAAAGGGAAAGAAGAAGAAGAAGAAGAAGACAAGGAAGGAAAGGATTCCGACTTTACCGCGACCGCATTGCAAGCAGTGCATTTGTCGTCGATGGAAGCAGCCATCGACAAAATGGTGAAGATCAAAGCCAACCTCACCACCATTGACCCTCTCATTTTCTTTCACTTCTTCTGCTTTCAGTCTCTCCCTCCCTCTCTCTCCAGATCGAGTATCTTTTTAAGGCTGACCAATGGGCCAAGATCTCGGCCCATATGCTTTCACTGTTACTCTCCAAAGATAAAGTTGTTCACGTGTTATAAATTGCCTTTTGTTTTTTCTTTTCCTAACACTCGCCAGAAAACCTTGACGCCTTAAAGTTGAGGAGGAGTTCCTTATCAAAATACTTAATGGCTTATTGAAAGAACTTTTTAATCATAATTTGAACTATTTATATTGTAAATTACTTAATAAAAATAATTTTTACAAAAAAAAAAAAAAACCCGATTAAAATTAAGATCATTTAGTTAATCAATTTTAGTAAATAAATATACGGTTCATATTTGTTTAACCAAATACGTCCATTGATTTTACACAGTTCAATAATTAAATGATCTTAATTTTAATTAATTTTTTTGTAGAAATGATATCTACAGTGTAATTTACAATATGAATGTTTCCGATCATAAACATGAAATTTCGTGAAATGGCCCAGAGTTATGGAGTTCCTCCCAATCCTGGTAAGTAAACATAGAATATTAGCTGTGAGAAGCAAACATTCCTTGTAAGTAATCATGAGGAGAGCAATCAAAGTCTATAAAGTCTAATTAAAGAACTGTAACTAGCACTAATATTCTTCTCCATTTATACGTCGGAGGTCTCGAATTCGAGTCAATTATTTATCAAAAGAAAATAAAAAGCAAAATAGCTAGCCTATACATTGTAGACTGCTTGTGCTCAATTGCTCCCATCAGTTTAGGCTGCTCAAGAAGATTTAGCTTAGAAGACATTGAGATGTGAGAAATCTTTTTATTAACTTGAACAACAGTGGTTGGATTGGACAAAGTCATTCATTCTCTCTGGTGTGCAAAATCTAATCAAAGTTTTGCACAGAAAACTCTGATGATGATGATAATCATTATTTCAAAAGATAATCATTCAGAGAATTGTCTTAATTTGTAATTTACTTGATGATTTTGTTCCCCCTCGTCAATTGTCATTACAAATTAAGCATTTGCTGATAACAAATGCTGCTAAACCCTGCCGAAAACATTAGTCTATGCTTCATAGACTTTGCACTCCTCGTCTGCCGGGTTTGTCTTGCAGAAATCCTCCAATGGGTCTCCGCTTCCCACTACTGCCGCGCCTGGCCACTTGCTTGCAACCAAATGTGCCAAATCCACAACCCTTTGGCTGCGAAAAATAATAATCGACATGAAAGATCAAGACTCAATCGCATAAATAGTGATGAGCGAACTAGACTTGGCATTCGATGCAACATTAGCTTTGTTTAATGGAAAACTCCTTGTAGATTTGTAACTAGTGACCTCACCTGTATCCCCATTCGTTGTCGTACCAGGCCACCACCTTGACCATATCATCACCCATGACCATGGTCAAGGAGGAGTCTATGGTGGAGGAAACATCAGTGCACCTGAAGTCCACAGACACAAGAGGAACGTCGCACACTGCCAATATGCCCTTAAGTGGTCCGTCCGCTGCCTTTCTGAAGGCTGCATTGACATCTTCTGCTGAAATACCTTTCTTTGCAACGTTGATCACAAGGTCAACCACTGATACATTAGGTGTTGGCACACGGAGGGCAATGCCGTTGAGCTTGCCTTTGAGTTGAGGCAGCACAAGGGACACAGCCTTTGCTGCACCAGTGCTTGTGGGGACTATGTTTAGTGCTGCCGCTCTGGCTCTCCTTAAGTCCCGGTGTGAAGCGTCCAAGAGCCTCTGAAATTGGAATAAGCATTAAATAACACATAACTCCAATATCATAAGATTTAACGATATCAAAATGTCAATGCTTGATCGTAAACGAAAGAATGAAATCTGTGTGCAGAGGAGAATGTAGGCGCCATCCATTACCTGGTCTCCAGTGTAGGAATGAGTAGTTGTCATGGTTCCCTTGACAATGCCTGCAAGTTCCATGAGGAGCAAATTATTAGTCCTAGAAGGTGTGCCGTTCGATTCACGCTGAACATACAATGACGTCTTACCAAATTCTTCATCCAGGATCTTTACGAAAGGAGCCAGGCAGTTTGTGGTGCAAGAAGCATTGCTGCAGATACACAGAAATAGAACTTTTATACCTTTACAATATGAAGTGAATTTACTCCGAGCTCAGTCATAACTGTTTTCTTTTTGCTTTTCCCCCTCTCTATCTTGCTAATCTATCTGAGAATACTGACCTTACAATGTTGGCAACGTCGTGGCCGTAGTCTTTTTCATTCACCCCGACAACATAGGTAGGAATGTCAGCACCTTTTGCTGGAGCTGTAATGATGACTTTCTTGGCACCGGCTTGGATATGTTTGCCGGCACCAGGGCCATCGACAAAGACTCCTGTTCCCTGTATGTTTTCAAATTCTGTTATATAAGTTGCTATTTACAATATTATCCAAGGCATCCTCAGTATTGATATTCCAGTATTAAGTAGAGCATTCGGTTACCTCGATAACAATGTCAATGCCCATCTCAGCCCATGGAAGGTTCAGGGGATCTCTGCTAGAGACAACCTTGACAGGCTTACCATCAACGCTGATGGTCTCATTGTCAACGATTTTCACGTCTGCCTTGAAAGTACCCAGCATTGAGTCGTATTTCAGCAAGTGTGAAGCCTGCATTCGGATTGAATTAAATTTCAGTAATGCATTTTCCAAAATCATATTAAATTAAAGCGAATATAATTCCAGTACTTTGGCTCTCCACTCTCCAGAAGGATATTGAATGGAAATAATAGTCATAAGTTCCCTTACATTCTTGACACCACCACTGTCATTAACAACAATGACTTCGAGGGGTGAGTCCTTGCGGCCATGCCAGCATCGGAGGAAGTTTCTGCCAATACGTCCAAATCCGTTGATTGCCACCTTCAATTTGGCCACTGTTTCTCCCCTGACAGGAGTTGGTCCTGCAGTCTGCTATGAACAAACAACAGTTAATAAAGTACATAGCAGAAAAACCACTCAATAACATAGCGTTGATCAAACGTTAGCATTCTTGGAATATACTGGTCATTGCCGAGAGTCCACAAATGCATTTTCTGGAAACGTAACCCTCTTGTAATGAACCAACGTGCTGTAGCCGATTAGTAAGCATGGCATAGGTAGCACTTATAGTTTGTACCGTGTCACCGCACCTTCATTTCAGTTCGTTAAGTGCTCATATGAGTGAAGGTTTTCAGACATGGCTTTATCGTGCTTGTGTTACTGGTCTAGTCAATCAACTGAAGCTTAGAAGCATGCTCAGAATTCGAAGGAATCATATCTATGCGAGATGTTCTAAAGAAATGCAACACAGATTGTATATATTACCCTATGAAATGAATGAATATGGGAAGATAAAACCTTGGGAGTAAGTTGGGCAGCGACAGTATCGAAGAAGGATTGCTCTCTGCCATTGCTTGCATAGGTCACGCATGAACTCGATCTTAGTCCTGAAAACTCACCAACTTCAAGCCTCTGCACAGCCAAAAAAAAAAAGTAAGCAAATTATACCAAACTAGCAAAGCCAATAAATAACACGACGCGATGAACTCCGTTCAAGAGAAGGAGAGAGACCTTGGAGAAGCATTGGGTGGGAAATGAGTGGGAGGGCTTGGAGGGAAGCCTGGTGTTAGCCGGGACTCGCGAAGAGGCGAGAGCTGCGTGTGAGGCCATGGCTGCAAGCAACTAGAGCTAATGGACTGACTTTGCCAACGTATATATACAGTTGAACTCCCTGCCATTGGCATTGTGGACTTTACCTTGTTTTAAATTATGGTTGCAATTGGATTAAAGGAACTTGTGGTTATAGCATGGTACATGAAGATATAGGAGATAAGATCATGTCTATGGCTAACACTTTCAAAATATGAACCGCAAATTATTTCCACCCATCCCTTCCTAAAATGCCCTTCCGTCGAATTTCTTTTGTCACGAGATGAATATAAATCCGACCGAAAAACAGACAAAAAGAGGAGAAAACATATTTCCAAAAAAAGAATAGAAAGAAAAATGCATGCAACCAAGTTGGTTAGAGCAATGTGCTCTCCTTTGCACTTGAGTTCGAATTTCCCTCTCCGTAGTTTATATGAATTTACAGTCTTGCTTATATAAAAAAAAGACACGTAATAGCCACAACACTAAGGGTTGAAAATCTAAACCACTAATCATGGATAACTAATTTCAGAAGAGCATGAACCATTGAATTGAGTTCAGCATCACTATTTTGTTTTTTGTTTTTGTAAAAAGTATATGGTATTATTTTACGGTACGAATTACTACATCAACAACAAAGCCTTATCCCAAATATTATTTTTACAGTACAAATTACAAGCTAACCAAAATACAATTGAAAAGGAGAAGAATCCTATATTTGGCGTCGTCCAAATATTAGCAATCTTAGGATCACAGCGGGTACAATTACATTACCAGAACTATGAGCTCCCACAGAAAAGAAACACTACACTGATTATTGAGAAAAATATCGAAACACTGAAATACACGAAATTCAGAGGACTCATACGACGGCTTCAACTTCTTCCGAGTTCACAGGTAAGCTTCAACTTCTTCCGAGTTCACAGGTACTTCATCTGGGTCATCCTCTGGTCGGAGCTGACCAGAAACATCATCAGTTGCAGAGTTTAGCTGCGCTATCTTCTCAGCCAGTACTTTTCGTGTTTTCTGTGGTGCAAAAACACATGCATGTTGTGAATTTACAAATACATAAATAAAAAATGACCGTTATGGGACTAGAATCACAATGGTCTGTCTCCCTATAGCCAACATTAACCAAACGTTTTGGCAAGTAATGGTTAGTGAAGATAATTGATCGAACAAAACCACAATAACAACAAACTAGCTTTTCAGCATTTCCAACAAATGCTTAAAACATATGGAAAACCAAAGAAAAAATATCAAACAGAAAACGGCCATTGCAAATAATCCTTGTAACTGATTATGGAAAGAAAGGGTCAACCATTCAACCGAAACTTCTCACCTCCAGAGCTTTGTCTTCATCATATATGAACTTGGGCAATTTTCTCATCAGATCCTTTCGGTCAGCTCCAGCCAGTGCTTTACTGATCTATTGATTAAAAAGGAAAAAGCTCAGTGGGAAAAAATGGTTTCATTAGCTTAATGCAAAAGCCCACAAACTGCAACATTTACGCATCACCGAGCACCATCCACTGCAAAATTGTGCGGTAGAGTATACATTTACATTTCGTTAAAGTGGCTAACTCATGAGTCATTACTCACAAAATGTAAACATTAAGAAAAGTAAAAAAATTGACTGATGAATAACATAGACACAAAGTAGCATGGAGCAAAATAATGATTGAATTTTCAAAATTTAAAAAAAAAAACAATTTTTTAATCACAGAAGAAAAGTAACCTGAGGTGCATACACAGCACCCAGTGTGCCAACTATAAGTCCTCCCAACACAAAGCCACTGACAAAGATGCTTGAACTGTTTGACCTGCCACCATCACTGTAATTACACAATTAGAGATTGACATTAGAATATTACTGAAAGAAAATGTGATATAATTGAATATTACATAAAGGTTAAAAATACATAATTGATTTTCGAAGGACCAATTAGATTTCAACATTGCGATCGTGAAAACACCACCAACTGACGGATGGGAAATCAAAATAATACTATTCACTACTGAATACTAAATCGGATGATGAGAAAATGAAATTAAACAGGGCTACAGGGCCATGATCACAAGAGGAGGACACAATGTGACATACAATAATGGACTTTCGTATGATCACTAAGCAAGTCATGCTTAAGGAAATTAAATCAGCAGCAACCATGCATTTTGCATTAAACTACTAGCACGTGCCCTGAAAAATACTAGTGATCACAACGCAAGACCAAACAGAATACCTATATGCAGCCTGAACTGAGATGGACCGCTTGGAGTTAGAAAGTTGAACTTTCCCAATAAGCTTTGCATTCAGTGAAAAGTTTGTCGGGGTCACACTCCCAAGATACTGTTGTGATGGTTTCAGAGAAGATCCTGGTGAAGAATTTCACAGGAACAGAAAAGGAAACATCATTCCAAATCCAGCTCAAAAACAGACACACGGTGCACAAATCAACTTATTTCTGACAGCGAAAATGTCACAAAAAACTTTAAACGAGTTCTAATTCTAATGACTTAGATAATGGAAACCGATATTATTTAAAACCCTTAGACCAGGTGGGGATATTTTAAATAAACTAGACTACCATTTTCATACCAGTTAGCTACATCAGTTACTCCCAGATTACAGAACATCGCATCGAGAACTCTAAACCTAGCATAATAAGGTATAAGATCATGGGTCTCTCGGCAAATTTCCGATTAGTTTCAGGTTAGATGCAAAAGCAGTAGCCATAAAGTCCTGTGCAATGCTTATTAATTTAATAGGCGCTCAGGAAAGGCTTGACGAAAAAAAAAAAAAAAAGGAGCTCAGTAGAGCTGTAGACGAACTTGGCCTTCTCCGGGGCTACCAAACCAGTGCACCACCAAAACTGGAAAACAAATGATTTCAAATTTCGTCCTGTTGTTGTTTTTGGGTTCGAGCAAAAACCTTGAAACATGACAGAACACATCGGGGAATCCGTAGTTTATGAACGTGAAATGTTCCAAAACATATACACTAACCCAAAATTAATAATTCAATCGAACTCAAGGACATTAATCATTCAATCGAATTCAAGAATGGTTGTCAGAAAGCACATTAATCGTTAATTCTACAACTAAGATTTAGTAATCATAAATCGATAAAAAGATGGGAAAAAATGAGCAAATAATACAACAAAGAAAGCGGTGGTTAGATCATGGGGCGGAGTTTACCTGTCAAAGCCAGCGAATTCGAAACCGCAGCCATGCTTAATGCTTTGAGGTCTGGATTTTGCACGCCACACCTCACCAACAAAGAGAGTGGAAACGAGTGTTGTTCGACTCTTGTGTTGGGAGGAGAAGAAGAAGACGACTTGTTTAATTGGTTCGGTAATAACAATGCAATGCTGCTTCCCTCAAATGTTGATTAAGAAATTAATTATTAATTATCGGTAGTGACTAACGATTATAAAGGAGACGGGCTCTGCCGCTATGGCAACTAGCAATTGGCAAGTGTGATGCTATTTTATGTGGTTGTCCACGTCAAACGTCATCTCAGGTGATATAGAAATATGGTACAAAAACATGGTATGAATAACATTACTCAACTGGTAAATGTTATGCCCTTCGACAAGAGAGTTTTTTTCTTTAAAGAAAACTAATGAAAAGATGTTGAAATCTTTGAGTTTTAATCAAAATGATAAAAATGTGTTGTAAGTGAATTTTTAAGGTAAAAATGTATTTAACGTTAAAAGTGAACAGTATAAGGAGTGTTTCGTTAAGACTTTTTTTTTTCCTTTCGCGCCCCAGGGTTGGGGAATGGGGCGTGGGGAGTGGTGGGTGGCGGGTGGGCGATGGCGGTGGGGATGGGGGTGGGGTTGGTGGGTGGGTTAATTGTTGGGATTTTTACCACCTGTTAAAATAAAAATACTTGTAAGAGAACAAAATAATTATAGTATAAATAATTTTAGCAAGGTTGTTCTCCACATGATTATTCTAAACAATTTATATAAAAATCAAATCTATTAATTATTGTCATTTAGTACTACAATCTAGTGGTATTTCTCTTTACTTATAAGTAAGAGGTCTTAAATTCGATTCTCGGCAAATTTGAATCACATTATTGCTAGCTCATTGTAAGGCTAAGCTCACCCCCGTTCTATGCATATTTAGATTTCCCTAAAGTATGCTCTACTTGGACCTCCAATCTAGAAATATCATAAGTAAATTGAAAATAAACTACATATTATTGCTAAGGATCGTGGCCTCGCCAAAAGAGATTAGTTACGCACAACTATAACGCAAAATACTATTAAGAATATGGATAGAAAACACTTTGAAAATAAACTTGAATTGTCGAAAGCTCTCTAAGTCGAATTCTTCAAAGTAATGCATTGAGAATCCTAATGGATAATTAGCCTTATTTATACTACAAAATAAAATCCTTCCTATAAAAAGTCTTCTAAAAACTAGGAAACATAATAAGTTAGAAACTAGGAAATAATCTCCAAGTCAAACATGAAGAAACCACCCAACAAATTGATCAGTTACGTTCTATGCTCAAAATAGCTTCAAAACATGCCCAACATGACTTTTTAAAGCTTGAGATGTCCTAAACATATCTCCATAAGGCCCATCACCAAAAGATACAATCTAAAACTTTGACACGAACAAGTTGGGAGACTCACGAACATCCTATAATTGGAATCACTCCAAAATTCATCTGTTTGATCACTCTTTGCTCAAGAGGAAGTCGCATGTCCTACATTGGAAATATAATTCAAAAGATCAAAGTTCTCACAAAATAATTAATAAATTAATACTAAGATTAGGGTAAGATATACAGTAATAATAACGACTCATCATTAATTTTCAGGGGTTCCTAGTACCATGTGATTGAAATGAGACAAGTGAGATGAAACAAGGAGTAAAGGCACACATTGATCAAAAGTGACCCGATATAGTACACCTAGCGAATGTGAACAACGTTCACTGGTTAAAGGCCTAGAATATTCTAAATATTTCCATACAATGATGTTTCAATTGTATAAGGGGTTAGAAAACTTAGAGAGTTGTGTTATTTATTTGTTTTCACATTTTTTTTCTTTTTCTTATCAATGAATGGATCTCTTTACTTGTATGACAGAAGAATCATGGTATACACTTTCGTGTACTAGCTAAAGTGTTATGTATGTTTGGTGGAGATCATATACACTTTGGGACCGTAGTCCATCGTCGCCCTCCATCAATCAATGGTCGTTGGCAAGTTGCACTTCGTTGATCCAAAGAAAGAGAGAGATCCATTGCGCAAGAAACCCGACTATGGTGATCTAGCTGCACCTTGCAATATGACTAGCTTGTTACGACTTCACTCTGATCACTAGCTCTGCCTTCGATGTCTTCCCCATTCTTGTGGTTAAGAATTGAGAAAAAAGTTTCAAGTAGGCCAACTCCCATAGTGTGATGAACGGTGTGTACAAGGCTTAGGAATGAAATCACCATCGTATGACTAACTGGCGATTTCGACTTCATTTAGCCGAGTTAGAGCCTACAATTCGAATTGACAACGAGTTTTTGGAGTTAGCTCATCATCTATTGGACAATTGTTTTTTTGGGATCATGTCACGTGGCAATTACTGTGGTCAAAATAACTAGGAATACCCTTAGTTGTAAGCAGAGCTGGATATGGCTCACCGGACTGCATAAATTTGGGAGATCCAATAGGTCTAAATTGGTTGATGAAGCTAATTCCATTGAGGATATTACTTGCCTACCAAGAATGAAAAACTTAATTAGATCTTGATTTATGATGGAATCTCAAGAATTTGGTGAGTCTTGGTTTAATAGGGATTGAATTGCACCACAAATAATCATGATCTTAAGAAAAAATAAACACTTGATCATGAATTGGGTTTGAAGTTTCTTATGGGGTCGTTAGGCTTGATTTTGAGCAAAACGGGGCCAACTTGGGCAAATATCAAAGAGGATTTTGTGAATAATATCCAATAGGTTCTTTATTCAAAGAAACTTCAAAGAAGATAAAAAGTCAACTTGGCTAAACTAGTTGTCACCATACTGGTGGAATTGAGAGCGAGACTGGCCCAAGAATAAGCAAAGTAACACTTCCAAGTCTTGAAATCATGCACATCCAAACTAAAAAGACTGAGATGACACTCTAAAGCCAAAATAATTTATGATGCATATGTGTTCGCAAGTGCATTTATGGAGCTCTGAGATAAAGTGAATTATTACCAATCAGTGGCATTTATAGCATCGTCAATGAGCTCACCAAATGAGCTACTAGCTAAATTTTAGGGAGGATTTGGAAAAATCCATCTCCAATCATGCTCCCTATCCACCTCTTGAGATAGAGGTTCTCTTAGGAGCTCCTACATCTAGGGAGTGAGGAAGGAGCTCACAACATTAAATACCAATATTTAATTAATATTTTAAATAAAAGCTTTATTCTTATTGGTCCACAATCATTATAACTCTAAACTAGTGAGTATGATTGGAGTAAAATTATTTTAAGAAGATTCTAAAATAATTTTATAGTCCTTTTAGCTAAAATTTAACAAAAAATAGAGACCATGTTTGGAGATACTTTTATTTGTTGGAATAGAGAGGGTATTATGTTTTTAATGCATTTGTGGTTTTGGCTGAACATATTACTAGCAATATCTAATTAATGATGTATTTTTAATTTTCTATGATTTTATTTAATAACTAACATGAAGACACCCTTTCACAACGAGCAATGACGACTCCAAAAAAAAAAAAAATTCACAACGAACCAACTAATGTCCATACCAACATGAATTGTGTGCTCAACACCATTCATGAAGCTACCATAAACAATTAAGTAGACCTAGGAGAAGCTAATAATACACCAATACAAATTTAAAATACTCACAAATAATCTCATAAGAAAGCACTTATTGATTGAAATACTAAAACGAAAAATAGATCTGCAACAATCCATGAGAAGATGATGGATGAAGACTAGGAAAAAGGGGAGTGGGTTGCCACTGACCCAGGCCGAAGCAAGAGGCTGACGGCTATGAATTTTGTAGATCTAGGATTTTGGTAAAGAGAAGAAGAGAGCGCCTAAGTTTTTTTTTTTTTTTCCCAAAAAAAGGAGGCCATAATTTGATTTTCATCACAAATGCTCGTTGAAAGTTATGTAATAAAATTTATATTTGGTGTAATCCACATTGCACTGAATTATTGAAGCAGTAGGCCTCTCATCCGCATGTCATGTGACCAAACTAACATAATTTTTAACGTAAAGAGGACATGAATTTGTCTTGCACTATATTTTAAGGACAACATTGATCAAATTTATGCTTGAAGAATCAAAGAGAAGAGTTTAGTAAATTTCAAGAACTATTTTATGATAAACTCCCAATAACAAACTAATGGGTTGAATATTTGTTATAAATGAAGTGTTTTTTACGATTGTTTTCAAAGGATTGAGATTATAATGAATGGGGGTTTAGTTAACACCATATTACACTTCATCTGTGGCTCTATAAAATCAGAATCTCCTCCATGGAATTGATTTTTAAATATCTAACAAACAGAAACAAAAAAAATACTTTGATCACCAAAAATAAATCAACATCGAGCTCACTAGTTTGTACTTAACGTCTCCCCAATCATTTTAAAAGAAAGAAATGGAAACGTGACGAAACGTTTGCAATTATAATCGGACATATAAAGTTTGTTTTACAATGCTTGGAGAAAAAGCTCATGTAATTACTATATAGTTTGAACGAGTCATGGTGGACTCAGCAAAGTGACGATACACAAACAAAACTCCAACTACAAAATTTGGGAAGAAGACTGGGTCAAATAACAAAACAGGTCTACTCATGAAATATTCTTCATCACTTCGGTAGTTTCGAAGTTCCAAAACCATCATCCATCAAGAAAGAAGAAAATGGAAAAGAAAAAAATAATCGTTATACATAACCATTAATTAAATAATTGAACGAAGGAAACACTGTGAACAATTAGAATTATGCTTGCGTTCTTCCTTTGGAGGAATGAGCTGGCCTTCAAATAACATATCTTTTTCGTGAAAATTTTATAATCACCGATCAATTTCTTAATTTTGATTGGAAGATTTCAAAAAATCATTCAAATTAGAATTCGTTTAGTCATCCAAATATATCAAATAAATAGATAATTATTAATAAATATGTTAATTGGTACATATATTGTTAATGTATATGATACATTTTGAATGACTAAACGAACTCCGATTCATATATTTTTTTGGTAAGAATGATCTTTTAATGAAGATTAAATATTTGGACGACTTCAATTATAAAATTCTATAGAAAAGATACATTATTCGACAGTAGTGGAGTGAGCTCATTCCCCCAGTGGGGAAATGCAAGCATTTCTTGGAAAGTTATATATTGGTAACCTTTTATATATATGTTGTGACTATGTTAAATGACTAAAAATGATATAGTATTTAATATGATATAATAATTGTCAAAAAGAATAGAGTGGTGATATTCCCACCCGGTGTTTTATTTTTCCACCCACCATTTAATGAAAAAGTTAATAACATATTTATCATTTTGAAAGAAGACTCTTAAACCCCTATTTAATTCAGTACAAAAATTTTGAAAAAACAAAAAATAGTTTAAAATAATAAATAAATAATGGTGGGTGGGGTGTGATATCTTTGGTGGAAAGAGGTAGGGAAAGATTTGGGTTAGAATCGACGAAAAGGTTGGAGGAAGGAATGGGCGTGTGCTAGATGAAGGCGAGAAACTTCAATGGAGAGAAAAGAGAATTAGGTGTGAGATCTGCGGTTTTTGGAGGAAGAAGAGTGGTTTGGGGATCCGGGGTCTCTGCAGGGTGGCGTTAAGTGTGAAGGAGATGATGAATGTCTAGGTCTTAGGTTTTGCATTTTCTTTCATTTTTTTCTATTTTTCTATATTTATTTATTTATTTATAATATTATTTAAAGATATATTAGAGTTATTTAAAAAAAATATATTATGATTATTTTGGGAATAATGGTGGGTGGGGAAATAACATTTTACTTTTTTAATTTTCTATGGTGGATGGGATTATCATGTGGATGGGAAAATAAGACACTGGAGTGGGTCTAGTAGCATTTAAAGAATAATGTAGGGGCAAAGGTTATAATTTTGTAAATTATGTGGGGGTATACTTGTCATTTGAAAATTTCATTAAATGTGTCACATCTAGGCTCGGGCCCCCATCACATCCTGGGCTCGACTTTATCGTAGCACGATATTGTTTACTTTAGGTCCCGACTACGCCCTCACGGTTTTGTTTATGGGAACTCACGAGCAACTTCCCAGGGGGGGTCACCCATCCTGAGAATGCTCTGGGGCGAACTCGCTTAACTTCGGAGTTTCGATGGAACCCAAAACCAGTAAGCTCCCAAAAGGCCTCGTGCTAGGTAGAGATGAGAATATACATATAAGGCTTACATGATTCACTCCCCTGGGTGATGTGGGATGTTACAAAATGGTCACTGAACACTATGTTTTGAAAGCAAAAACACTTTTTTTAGAAGTATGGTATACACTGCTTCTGCTTTTTAACAGTCATTGACAACAATTAAAAAAAACTGGTTTTTTTATTTTACCAAACACATTTTATGTTCCAAATTTTTTAATAAGCTGTTTTTTTTAAACACCACAATCCCAAACCAACCTTACTCCAATACTCCTTAAGTGTCGCATTTTTAGATTATTCTGAATTCATTTGTTTCTAATTAAGTGCTTGCAATAAGATACGCTTTTGCTATTGTGAGTTGCCTACACATGCATATAAGCGCAATCTAACAATTAATTAGTGCATTGTGAGTTTATATACTCATTAGATTTTTTAGTTTATATTATCAAAAAAAAAATAATAATAAATAATACAAGTAGATGAACACTTGAAAAAAAATTTCTCTACTTATAACATGATATGTGTTGTATCAACTCGTGTTCCGAAAACATAAAAATTTAGAAATATCTCTCCACCATGTCACTTACATTCTTTGAGCAAATTTAAGAAATCTTTTTAATTGAAAATGAAACTAATAGGTTTTGGTTTTGTAAGCAACATATATCATTTTCGGATACGCGTATTCTTCTTCTTCCCCTTTTTTTTTTTTTTTTTTTTTTTTTTTTTTCTGATGAGAGGCAACAATATACATATTTATACTAAGATGTGTGGGGCTAAATTTGTATTAAAATTGATCGTTATTCAAGAGATTCGAACCTACCTCTTAAAGTGAAGATAAATATCAGTAGACTATAATACAAAGTAAAGATAAATGTCATGCATGCATTCTCCTTTTGGCTCCAATAAGCCGGCCGGCAATATTTTAAATTGTTCCATATTTACAATTAATTTGACATTTAAAACTATGAAGTGGATTGTTCCACAACCGGACTACTGATAACCTACCATTTAGGACAAGGCACAAACAAACATTAAGCATGTGACAAGTTTATATAGCTTTGGGATTGATTCTATATACATTGAATTAACCAAAATGAGCTACACATATGTTGTATCACACTAAGTTGGCTTATTTAATTCGTAAGCTAACAAAGCACATATAGATTTACAAAGTGATCTCTCTCTCCCTAACCTAGCTAAAGGAAATCAGTCCCAGAAATTTGAACTGGTCGTTTTGCTAGCTAGTATATATTTACTAACATTCATTCTCCTTAACAGTTGCCAAGCTGGCTAGAAAGGATTAATTAGTTTGATCATTCAAGTGTAAGAAGTACTGTTTAATTTATAACGGGATTGAGATCGAGTACATACTCAAACGCTTCTTAAGGCAGACATGGCACCAGCAGCTGCGGGAGAAAGAACTTTAAAGGAGACGCCAACATGGGCTGTTGCCATCGCCTGTGCAGTTTTCATTGTTATTTCTGTTATCATAGAACAAGCAATTCATGCTCTTGGAAAGGTATGTACCTATGTATATACGTCAGGTGCAGTATATGCCAGAAATATTTCTTACTATTAGTTATTTACTAATATATATATGGTCATGGAGAACTGTATATAAAATTTAATTTTACAATGACAGTGGTTCCAGAAACGCAATAAGAAAGCTATGCTTGAAGCTTTGGAGAAAATAAAAGCTGGTCAGTTCAAATTTAATTACTATCATTAGATACACTATGCTAATTAAAGTTTTTTTTTTTCGTATGTCGTATGTCTTCTCTGTCTAGACACCACACCCACACCCCACAAGCCCACACACATGTTTATATATATTCAAACAAGAATTTAATTAATTACATAATCTGATGGCATGTTGTGATATGTGATGATATCTCTGTTAGAAACTGAAAATATTTGCTTATATGTATATTGTGTGTGCATGCAGAGCTAATGCTTTTGGGGTTCATATCTCTACTGCTTACTGTTGGAACACGATTTCTTCCAAAAATATGCATCTCAACCAAGTATGGTGATACCATGCTTCCATGTCAGTTAAACGAGTCCAAGTATAGTGACAAGGGCGGCAAGGATAAAGGTAATAAAGGAGGAGGCGACGATGATCGACGACGAAAGTTACTGTCACATGCTGAAAACATGATCTGGCGTCGGGTTTTAGCCCCTAGTGCAGGAGATTCATCTTCTTGCGCAGGAGTACGTCATTAATTACATATTAACACAACACGTAATTAATCATTATTAGTTGCTATATAATGTGTACTCTTCAATTAATTTTTAAATATAATTTCCATATTGATTTGTCCATGCATGTACTGTGCAGGGTAAAGTACCATTGATATCTGCATCTGGGATGCACCAATTGCATATATTCATATTCGTGCTTGCTGTTTTTCATGTTTTCTACAGTGTCATCACTATGGCACTTGCGCAGGCCAAAGTAAGTTCAATCCATATATGCATAACTTATTGGTGTGGTTATATACCCAGGCATTGCGTAAAAGAAACATTTTTTTTTTTTTTACGTGTAAGTGTCTAAATCTTTTATCTATATAAAAGTAAAAAGAGAATTCTCCTTATCAACAAAAAAGAGTTAAATGTATATTATAACCCATAATTAAAGGATCGAGTTTTAGTTTATTTATTTATTTATTTAAAAAACAAGGGTACTTACTCAATTTCAACTTTACCTCACGTTTTTCCCCGACTGTTTTTCTCACTTATTCTCCACTACAGAACTTGTACCTTAGCACAAGCATAACATATTTGGAAGCTGCTAGTTGTAACTTGCATAAAGAAATATGTTCTTTTACCAAAGTGCCAACCTAATTACTGTTTAAATTCTCATTGATGATGTTAATTGTTTCCTGGAGAAATATATGGTCCAAGTTCACTCGCAATATAAAGATTGGTCTGTCAGACAAATCTAACAAGAGGATGGAGGTAGTCTAACTTGCAAGTTTAAAAATACTTAATTAGCATATTAATTTTTTTTTAAATAAAATCTTATTTAATTAGCCTATTAATATTGTAAAATAGTTGAATGGGAAATCATGTATGTCAAAACATGTTTACATTTGGCCTTCTCTACTCGTAATTTCTTCTGTGGCTTGGTATCCGGCCAGCCGGCCAGTACTTCACCCATATAAATTAATGGAAATCATGATATGAGATGAGGACCACCTACCTCAAAAAGAAGATGAAGAAGAAACGATAAAGCCTGCGTTAATTACAATTATATATTTCTTAATTAATTAATTAATCAAAATCAAAATCAATTAATCAGCTTTAACAATGCTCTTACTGTATGAGTGTTGACCAGATGAAGAAATGGAAAGCTTGGGAATCAGAGACATCGTCCTTGGAATATCAGTTTACAAATGGTATCAATATTTTATTTCTTAGTTTATTCTGCTGGCCAACATATATATACTTCTATATATGTAATATATATATAGGGAATTGTTATTAGCATTCCAAAAATCTCATTCTACACTCCAAACTTTCTATATTAGGAAACAAAAATACACTTCTTAAGAGTGTAGAATGAGATTTTTGAAGTGTCAATAACACTTCCCTATGTATATGTATATATATGCATATGCTTCTTTTTGGTGGTTTACTCTATAGGCCTTCTGGCCACAACGAATATTAGAACATTTAACATTATTAATTAGTGTAAACTAATGTGATTAAAGGGTTGAGAATGACATAGTGATCATGTTGCAGATCCTTCAAGATTCAGGTTTACTCGACAAACTTCGTTTGTGAAGCGTCATTCTGGCTTTTCTACAATGCCTGGAATAAGATGGATTGTGAGTTGATTCATGTGTATAATATTTGAGTAATGTTATTTGGATAAACTTGTTGAGAAAATTGTCCTAAATTACTACACACACCCACCAAAAATCAAACGAAAAAACAAAAAGAAGAAAAAACCTTGATCAAAGCTTCCCCCTTATGAGAGCCTCTTTCGTGCATTGTAGGTGGCATTCTTCAGGCAATTCTTTGGTTCAGTAACAAGGGTGGACTATTTGACAATGCGCCACGGATTTATTAATGTAAGTAATAATTAAAGCTTAAATGTAACATGGACACAACTTGGAGAAACTTTTCAGTGTTTTTGGAACTTGAGTCGGTATATTATTTGTCAAAATATAAGTGTAGTAGAGGTTTTTTTCTTTCAAGTGTTCCTCCCCTTCTATTATGATACGTGATGTACTGATCCATGTTTTGGATACTCTAAAACATTTCTCCACAGCTTGGCACCTTACGTGTAACTAAAGTGTCATTTCAACTTATATAACAATGTGACATCATTTATTATACAAACATCAAAATTTCAATTGTTCAATTCTTATCATTATCTAAAGATCATCTTAAGAAAATTTCATTTAATTTGGAGACCGTTTATTCATCCATATGGATCAAACAAAGTTGACAGTTAATCATGAGGGATATTACTTGTTACCATAGCCACCAATTTGTTCGACACATATTGATAGCTAAACGGTCTCCACATTACTTTTACCATATTAGACCTATGTGTGTTGGTAGGCTTTACCTCTATTAGAGAGTTGATACAAAAAAAATATAAAAAAAAATGTATTAAGTATAGCATTATTATTATTTTTTTTTCAAAATTAGTATGCACTCATTTGTCGAACCTTGCTCGCTCTCTTTCTGGCATTAATAGGCTAATGCATGCATGCAGGCACATTTTGCTCCAAATAGCAAATTTGACTTCCATAAGTATATTAAGAGATCCATGGAAGATGACTTTAAGGTCGTCGTGGGAATCAGGTCTCTCTCTAAATATACGATGTGTTTGTTAACTTCTTGATAATGTTCTTACGCTAATAACAACGTATTAATTATTTAATTTCTTTATTTTGCATGCAGTTTACCACTATGGATTTTTGCCGTCGTTTTTTTGCTTCTAAACGTTTACAGTAATCTCTTTCCCTCTCTATCTCTCTAAGCTGCTTCTCTTTAGCACACACAGACCAAGATCATGAACCGCACATTTTGATTTCTTACTGGCCATGAAAATCGAATATCGTTAAATACTGATCAATTGGTATCTTGTTCTACTTTGTTAATGCAACAGAATGGTACACGCTCACTTGGTTGTCGTTGGCTCCTCTCATTGTAAGACAATGATATCATCACATTAGCAACGATCGAGTTAATATATATTATATGTTGTTTGGTATTCAATTTGAAAATGAATGGAATTAAACTATGTAGTAATCATTAGTTTCAAGAAAGATACCAAACAATCCCTTAGTTTTTCGAAAGCGGAAGTACAAAGCTCTGTAGTGTGCTAGCTGCAAGTTCCTGTTCATATTCTCATCTTTTATATATGGAGATGATCTGATTAATAATTATTTAATTTTGTTCATGCAGATTCTTCTTCTGGTAGGTACAAAGCTTGAGCTTATCATCGTGGAGATGGCTCAAGAAATGCATGATCGGAATACAGTTGTTAAAGGCGCTCCCGTTGTGGAGCCAAACAACAAGTACTTTTGGTTTAACCGACCTGAGTGGACTCTTCTCTTAATTCATTTTACATTATTTCAGGTAAGCTTAGAGTTGGTTATTTTTTCATGTCAAATTACCTATCATCTTCTTTTAGGCAAATTATCTTACAAAATTAAGCTTCTTAGGCATATCGAATGGAAGACCCTAAGGTAATATATAGGGTCACCACCACTACTTTAAAAGACTATTTTAGGTTGTCAGGGGAATCTTAGGGGTCCTAAAAGTACTTCAATTGAAGAATTAGAATCTCTATAAGAACTAAATAAAAAAAAGTTAAAATTTTGAAAAGCGGCGTTGGATCTCCAACAACAAAACATTCAGTCATCAAACAATAACATAAGAATTTTGAAAAAAAAAAAAAAAAAAAAACAATAAGATAAGAATGCTTCTTCTAAATTTGTGATGTGGTTTAATAACTGGAACAATTTATTTTTTGGATTCTCTTTTAAAAGAAATATCCATGCCAGAAAGCGATTAAATCAATAGTATTAGTTGTTTGATTGCATACATTTCATTTCAATTTTATCTAATGAACCATGATTTTTTGCATGTTTAATTTTTGGATTTGTCTAATTTTTTGCAAAAATGATCTATAAATATGTACTAAAATATGGACAATTCGGATCGTTGAAATACATTACAAAGTGAACCTACAAAATTTGTGTCAAAATATGTAAAAGCTTGTGTCGTTCAATTTAACCCCATCTGTATATAGTCGTATAAGAAGCTACCGCCCAATATGATATCTAAGAACTCACTTTTTGTTGCACAGAACGCATTCCAAATGGCGTACTTCGTCTGGATATCTGTAAGTTACCACAATCCCATATAAAATTATATTTATATCTTATTGCACCTCCCAACTATGTATACTATAACTAATATTTATATATGTATGGATGCAGTCTGAATTTGGGTTCACATCATGCTTCCACGACAACTTGCCTCTGATATTGATAAGGGTTTTCCTTGGGGTAGCCCTACAGATCCTATGCAGTTACATTACCTTCCCTCTTTATTGTTTGATTACACAAGTGAGTTAACTGCCCCTTTGTAACATTTCTTCATGCTTTGATTCGACCATATATTACACCAGCTAGTTAAGTGAGGACTCTTTCAAATAACACCCTCTAAATTTAAGGAATTTGATTAAAAGTTTCAACTTTAATTTCCAAAGGAAAAAAAGAAAAAAAGACGTTTCTTTTTGCCCTTTATTGTTCAAAATTAAGAATTTTATATTTTATTTGTAACCTATGTGTATGCATGCATATTATGTTAAATTGCAGATGGGATCTCATATGAAGAAAGCAATTTTTGAGGAGCAAACGGCAAAGGCTCTTAAGAACTGGCAAAAGGCTGCAAAGCAAAGAAAGAAGTTGAGGAATACTAAAGGAGATGCTTCTTCCTCAGGATTTGTAAGCGGGGAAAATACCCCAAGTCGGGGTACATCACCCTTGCATCTGCTTCACAACCAAAAGCTCAGGTCCAATCAATCCGACCTTGAAAGCGTCCTCAATTCCCCAAGATCTTACCAATCTGACGCCGAGCTCTCGGAGATGGAAGGCTCCGCAAATGAAGGGAATGGTTTTAGAAGACTAGGAGACCAACCTGCAACAGCAATAGAAATGAAAGAAGGATCACATAATGTTGATTTTACATTTGCTAGTTGACCTTGATATTTTTGTCCTTAAAAGAATGAATAATTAAGTACTCTTCAAATTTTATACAAAAGAGGATAGAGCGGATGTGAACGTTCGAACTCTAACTTTGAGTTTATGAGTAAATACTCCAAGTAATTTTGATCTACAATATACTTGTTGATCAACCCTTAAAGTTAGATGATGTTCAAAAGAACTTGTTTGTATAACGATATATATATATATTAGACCCTGCATGTAGTTTAATATCCTAGTAGATAGTTAGCTTTTTATATTTATTCTTGGCATATTTACATATCGATCGATGTTCCATAGAATAATAAGGTAGTGATATTGACTATGAAAATGGTGACTATGAAAGGGTATGCGAAGGAAGGAAGGAGGATGGGGAAGGGATGAGGAGGACGACGGACGCAAACGGGCTTCACATTGCTAGGTTTTAGGGTTTCTTTTTATTTTTTATTTTTCTTTGGGTTTTAATTTCTAATTAAATTAAAAAATCGATTGTTTTAAATAATGTGGCTATCCATCTAAAATTCCACATTAGATGTCATCTAAGATTATAAAACCGTGGTACAAATAGATTGTAAGTATAACATTGCTCTATCTTGCGTCTTTTGATCGACATCATTTAATCTTTTGTAAGAAATTTTTGCCATATCCACTCGATCGTAGGTCCAAGAGACTAGCAAGCCAAAAGCAAATCACATGGGCACAATCACGAAACAAATTCACAATAGACTCTGAAGCACTTCCACAAAATAAATAAGGACTTGTTTGGATGTGCTTTTAAAATGACTGAAAGTGCTTTTAGAGAAAATGATTTTTGGTCCAAAAGCACGTAAAGTGCTTTCTGCAAGAAACACTAGTTATGTACTTCTTCCATGAAGCACTTTAAGTGATTTTCCAGAATTTACTTGCTTTTTTACTAAGGATTGGTTCCAAAAACATTTTCACCGAAAGCGTTTTCAACCATTATAAAAACACATTCAAACGAACACTAAAAGAGCAGTATTGACATTGCATCAATGAACTCTATTAAAATCCTTGTTTCCTACCCGATCCGTCCGAAAATCACCACGACGAATTGCAACTTCACCGGTTTTATTTACCAAGTCATAAGCAGTGGAGGTCATAACAAAAAAAAAACCAAACCCAGCCCATAAAATTAAATTAAATGCAACAGCCCATAGCCCACCTCCAAAGCCAACCCCCGGCCCATCCGTGAGACGCAGAGCCCAACCGCGTGTTAACTCTTTAACAGCCCTCTCTCCTCCTCCTCCATTCCTCCTTTTGATTTGCTCTTCTACTCCTCCTCCTTCGATTAAACAGAATCAGTGTTTTGAATTCTTTTCTTTCACTTCTTCTTCTTCCTTGCTTTTGATTTCTTCTGTTCAATTCTTCACCCGCGAGCTGTGGAACCCAGTTACGCAGCCGGCCGGCCGCCCTCCCTCCTTTCTTCTTCTTCGATAGTCGATGCTTGATTGATGGGGCTGTAAATATCAACATTTGCTGAATTGGAGAGGTAAATCCGTTGCAGCTCCAATTCAATTGCTTCGTTGCTTGTCTTTCTATGACCATCTTATTCTCGATAACTCCTTTGCTTATTTTCCTTCTAAATCTACAGGTTGCCTTTGTGGCCGTGCTCGATTGTCTTCACAGTGCTAACAGCATATATATATATATATATATATATAGAGAGAGAGAGAGAGAGAGAGAGAGAGAGAGAGAGAGAGAGAGAGGTTTTGATTCCTTGAGTAGTGGGGAACCAGCAGCATATATCTTAATCTCATCATGGACCCCTCCATTATGAAGAAGCTGCTCGAAGACGATGAGGTTCTCTTCTCTCTCTCTCTCTCTCTCTCTGTGTCTCTGTCACATCTGTAGCTCTTAATTTAAGTCTCTACATCTGTTAAATTTTGAAGCTTTTCTTTTCTTTTCTTTTTTCTGGTTTGAATTGTGCGAAGGACGAAACCATGCATTCGGGGGCGGATGTGGAGGCCTTCCAGGCTGCCCTCAATAGGGACATTGAAGGAGATGCCTCTGCTTCCCAGCCATCTGATTCCGACTCCGGTATCCTCCTTAACCTTATTTCTCACTCAAACACCTTAATCATAACCTTTTGCTGATTACTCTCAACACTTTGTTACAATTTTATTACTTTTCATAATTTGTTAGCTTTGGTGTTTGTCTTTTGGAAAGCATGAGTATCTTGGATTCGATAGAAAAGCTTCAATTTTCCGCTTGATTTTTGTTTCGATTCTAATATCCCTTGGAACAAAATTTAGGTCAGATTTTCCACTCTAATTGATCCTGCTTGCATGGTTCTTTTTATGTTAATAGTGTTCAGCATGAGTTATTCAAATATGATCTTAGGAAGGATAGTATTCATTTCCATTTTTTATTTTGTGCAGACCCCATAAATTGTAGACCGAAACTTGGGTCTGTATGTGTTAGGAATTTGTCTCGTGAATGATGGTGTCCTAATTTGTTTAGGATTGTATTGGGGAAGCTAGGTGCAGAGATTCTTGTCCTAAAAGAATTAGGAAAGATTAAGTTTCCTTGTACAATTTAGATTAGGAATCTGAGAAGCCTAATCAGAAAAAGAAAGTGTACTTTCCTATTCCATATAGAATAGGAAACTTAATCAGAAAATAGGCATGTAACCATCGGTCTGTGTACTATAAATAGGCTTGTTGGGGACTGACTGTTAACATGAACAGTAGAGTGAAACACTTTGAGAGAGTGTGAGGGGCAAGAGATATTAAGACCTGGATTTGTAACAGCAAATGGGGTTTTTCTTGTAAACCAAAGGGGCTTTCATACAAGTGGAGTATCTCAGTAATCACCGGAGTGGACGTAGGCAAGTTTTGGCCGAATCACTATAATTCTGGGTTCATGGTGTGTGCCTTTTCTTTGTGTGTGGTGTTTTGGTTGTTTGTTTATTCTTTGTGCTTGGTTAATTGTGAGTCATGATAGTCTATTGAAAACAAGGTCCTGGAGAAGGCATTTTTTTACATCAGTATGGAAAAGGTTGCAACTTTCCATCCTTTTTTCTTTTGGTTTACGACAGAGTTGAGTTAAAGTTACTCTTCACCCTCATTCTACCTTTGCTATTTAATTTAAGCCGTATAGTGTAACTTGCCATCTTTACTTCTACTTGGATCCTTGGTTCTTCTACTGTAAGTGGTTATCAATTGAAAATTGAAACTAAACATCTTCATCTTTCTGTCAGTGTCCAATAAGGTCAATGCCTTGGAATTCTCATCTTGTACTCCTCTCATCAATGCCTCTCAAATTTTCTTCTATATCTCACTTTTACTCCTGGAACTTAAACTTATGACAACTTATTTTGAATTAGTATGTTTTGGATTATCTAGGGACCTATGTAATTGGCCAGACATTACGGTGCATATTTTATAGATTTCATACCCAGTTGTTGATTAAAACACTTCCGTTTTTTAGAGCTTCCACATATTTTTTTTTTTTTTCCCAAAACACCATATCCATGTTGGAACATGAATTATGTGGGTATTCTGACTTTTCTTATGGGTTGCACTTGCATGGAAGGATCAAATCATATTTTGAATAAATGATGCAGATTTTCTCTGGATTGGTCAAGATAGTTCTTTTAACCTAACTTCAAATAGAAAAAGAAGTTAATTTTTTTTTTTCTTTTCTAAAAGATGAAATGAAAAAAAGACAAACTTTTAATTTTGTCTTATTAAAATATAAAGGTAATCAGTTAAAGTAATTCATTCTTTAGTTACTTACAAAGATCCAAAAGACCTTGAAGTTAAGCCGCGTTGAGTGAAAGTATGATTCTTTTTCACTTTTGTTTTAGGGTGATGTTATTGGCATTCCAAAAACTCATGCACTCCTCATAAGTGTACCTTTTCTTCCTAGATATAGAAAGTTTGGAGTGCACTGTGAGATTTTTGGAGTGCCTATAACAGCACCCTTGTTTTATAAGCACCAAATGAAAAATCCAGAACAAGGGGTTTTTTTTTTCTTTAAGCCAATCAGCATTTTTGGAAAAACACCAGAAATTTTTACTCATAATAACATGAATGCACTATATAACGTAGAGAACAGAACAAATATGCATCACCCAACACACTGCTTGAAAGAATACTAGTAATCAGCAAACATAAATGAGCTTGGACAAGTTAAAGTACTATAATCCAAAGTGGTATCAGGGCAAAGCTTAGGAGTCATAAATGAGCTTGGACAGAGACACTTTTTTCATGGGAGAGAGTATTATCCAGCTATAAAATAAGGGAAATGATTTCTGCACTCCCCTTTTCTCCTTTTGCACACACTTGTTTATATTTGCCCCTTGATTCACCTTTGTTTTATTTGGTCTAAACGCCACAAATAAGCAGGGTGTTCATGGGGAGAAAAAGGGTGTGTTAAATTTATTTCCCTAAAATAAAGTAAGTTGCTATAGTTTGAAGTTTGCCTCTACAGTGGCCACACCAAATGTTTTATTTACATTGATTGACCCAAAGATTATGATCATAGCTTTTAGAAGTTCATTCGTCATGTTTCAAATTTTGAACAGATAGTTCAAAAACGATGATGGAACAACGTTCTTAGGGATTCCAGTAGTTTCTGTAGTATTAATGTGTCGTTTTTCACTTAGAAAAAAGGTAATGTTCTTTTAAAAAAGATCGTGATGAAAAAATTACATGAAAAAATTGGGGATGTCTTCATGAAAGGTAAAATGTTGACTTCTATTACATTATTATAGACCTAAAGAAACATTTTCTGAATAACAAGGATTACCATTGTTCGTTATATTTGTCTTAAATCATGTAAAGTTCATATATATGCATCTAAATGTTTTCTAAATATTTTTGGGTAAAAATTATAGATAACTAATTAGGTAAGCATCATTTGATTCTTTATTTTAAATGTCCACACTTTTTTAATAATATTTGTCAGTGTCAGTGTAGAACCTTCGATATTTCCATTGACACTGATATTAATGTACCTTGACCATTAGTTCTATTTTGTCAATCTATTCAACTTCTACTTATTACATCATTATCAATTTATTATGGGCATTTTCTGACCCTAAAATATCAACTGTTGCACCCATAATCTCTAGTTAATTGTCATGAAGTTTGCATATATTCATACCCAGAATAATGTGTGCAACTGAATAATGCAGCGATTTTGTCTCAAGGAAGCAATAATACTTCTAGTCAGCCATTACCACAGTTCCAAACAACTGGTCAGGATGAAAGTACAGCTTGCGAAATGCAACATGACGAAAAAATTGCACAACCACGAGAACTGCATTCATATGAAATGGAGCTAAAGCAACAAGGATCTGTTGCTGAAAATATGCAGCTAAAAAGTGATGCCTCACAGGAACTTGGTCACTTTTCTTTGTCCCAGAAGCAACCCCAAGGTGATCTTCAACAAGGGCAAGCAGAACAAAAATCCCTTCAGGTACATGAAACAACTGGCACGCCGATTTCCGGAAAAATTCCCGTCTCCAAACAGGAGCAGGACATTACACCTACTCCGCAAAGCGAATCTCAGTACTTAAAGCTTCAGAGGATGAGCAGTCAACAGTCAATGATCACTGAGCAGCCAAGCAACCCAATGAATCGTAGTAAACAAGTACCATTTGGCCTGTTACTACCTGTCCTATTGCCCCAGCTTGATAAGGACAGGGCCATGCAACTTAATACTCTATTTGGCAAACTCAAGGTTGGTCCTACACTTCTATATCAAGGTGTTGGGTGTTTTATTAAATCTTCTGGTTTTTGACTGTTTCTCTATTCTAGAATAATGAAATCTCAAAAGACGCTTTTGTTCGGCACATTAGAAGTGTTGTTGGGGACCAGATGCTCAAATTGGCAGTAATGAAAGTACAATCGCAGGTATGTGTATCATGGGTTTAATTAATATAATTTGAAAAATGTTATAATGTATCCTTTTTTGATAAACTGAAAACCAGCATACAAAAACTTTGCAGCCAGGTCCTAAACACCAGTTACTGCCTCAGGCTTCAGTGCAGCAACAGTCTCCTAGGATGCCATCCGCTAGTGCAGGTTCCACACAGTTCGCTGATCCTCGTTCATTTGCACTTAATCAGAGAGGCACCAACTCTCCGACAGACCCATCGCACATTCCATCTTCAACAGTTCAACTGCAGTCTGATTCAAGCCATTCAGTCATTGAAAACAGTGCTAAAAAACTGCGGGAGGCAGAACGTCAGTCAGACTCTCATGGAATGCAAGTAAGCCAAATGTCTTCTTCTAGTGTGGTAGCTGGGAATCAAGAAAGGGAGCGCTCATCAGGTCCTATGCAAATACTTAATAAACAGCAACAACAGTTGCAGTATCCACAATCATCCTATTCCATGTATGGAAGTACTGGTGGTAATTATCACCCATATACGGGGACAAGTATCAATACATTGCCTCTCAAACAGCAACCTCATGATTCACAACTTAGACAAATACCACAACATCAAAGCATGGGTTCAGCTCAGTCAGGTGGGGAAGCAAAGGGAGGGAACGTCATGGGTGTGTCCAATTTGGAGAGGCAAAATTCGATGAAGGACCCTAGTAGACTGCAGGGTGGATCTCTTTCGCACTTTACAAATAATTCAACTTTACAACAGAATATAGCTCCTTGGCAATCCTCAAATAAAGAGCCACATTCTGGTCCTTTGTCATCAATTCCTTTTGCAAAACAGGAACTGACTGATCAGACTGCCGAGCAGCAGCACAAACCCCCATTATCTAATTCACAGGAATTGCCTTCTGCTGCGAAACTTGAACAGGGGAATGGGTCACCTGGAATTTCAATGGACGAGCCGTTAGATAAGCAATCTTCAAGAATGGGGTTTCCAGCATCTGTAAGCATTGGGGCTTCATCTTCTACAAGCACAGTGCCCCCGAATTCTGTTTCTTCTTCCGTAACAACGCAAGCTGATCCCAATGTCTTGGTACTTTCATTCTTCTCATCTATGGTTCTCTGCTAAATATGCATTGTTATGTCGTGTTGCTGACTCATCTATGGTTCTCTGCTAAATATGCATTGTTATGTTGTTAAGTAGTACTCTATTTAAAACTAATTGTGGAAAAACAAGAGTTATTCTATTTTGTTACAGTGTCTTGTAATTTATCCACTTGCGCAGGCTTTGTTATATGTTAATCCATAACAATATGCTTTGTGGCCACATTATGTTGTTTTATTGTGCCTCTCTGATGCTGGACGGGTTAGGGAATTGAAATGGGATTGTTTTAACTTCATTTATATATTATTTAGTTTCCGGTTTGTAATAGAATTAAGATTACTTTCTTGTTCCTAGTAAATTTAGGATTACTTTATTAATGTGCTTTGTAGTTCTATAGACAGACTTGAATGATTGATTAAACAAATTTTCTCCCCGAGTATCTTGGTCTCTGAGTCTATTCCATCTTGATCTTCTTCTCAACAGTTCTGTTTCTAATCCTGTATCTTCTTCTGGATTCTTGTCGGCCTATCTATTTCTTTCTGTCTTCTAGTCTTAAAGTTCCTGTATTTCTCGTATCTTGAATCCTAGTTCTAGTTTTGTTCTGGAATCCCTGTCTATATTCTAAATTCTGGTTATTGTTCTACTTTTACATCACAATCAGTCCCAGCCTTAAAATGTAACATGAAAAAATGGTTGGATGGACTAATTTCATGTTGAATCCATTTTTGCCTCATTTGCTTTGTGCTGAAATGTATGTATTTTATAAAATCATGTGTTACTTGATATGTTGATTGTCTTTTCATTTTCGTACTTATCTATTTATGCCAGTTAGGCCATCGAATACCCTCTGGAACTTCTCCTGCTGGGATTAGTAATAGAGCACCTCCAAAAAAGCCTTCTGTTGGCCAAAAGAAGCCTCTTGAAGCACTTGGTTCTTCCCCACCTCCGTCAAGGTAAAATAAATCCATATTGTTGTGTCGTATCTTGTGGATGATTGATTTCATTGCTTCTTCAACATAACTTTCTGTTAAACCCTTACACATTTGGATCTTTTTCAGTAAGAAGCAAAAGGTATCCGGGACCTTTTTGGATCAAAGCATTGAACAACTGAATGATGTGACTGCTGTTAGTGGAGTTAATCTTAGGGTACAGTATTGTGTCCTTTCAAATCATCTTACTATGGAGGATAAGCTAATTAAATGAACAGTTTCTCTCCTTAAGTAACATGCTCAGAACCTTTTGAATTCTTGATTTAAACAGGAAGAGGAAGAGCAGCTGTTTTCTGGGCCCAAGGAGGATAGTCGAGCTTCAGAAGCATCTCGAAAGTTTGTTCAAGAAGAAGAAGAGAGGTTGATTTTGCAGAAGGAACCCTTGCAGAAAAAGTTGGCAGAAATTAGTTAATACACTATCTTTTTATCATTTAGATGTTGAAAGGGCGCTTGGCACACCAAAAAGTCATCCTGCACTTTTTATAATTGTATAAGGCATATTTTGCCTTTTTGGAGTGCCAATAACAGTTCCCATGTTAAAATTCCATATTTGTTCATCTCACAAAGGAAATTGATCTGGAATTTATGCTGGTTGGTCTTGCAGTGATCAAATGTGGATTGAAAAGTGTAAGCAATGATGTGGAGCGGTGCTTGTCACTGGTGAGCTGCTAGCTGCTATATTCTTTTCTATTGTGATAAACTTCCATGTTATCTAACTCTTAAGACAAATGAATCTTCAGTGTGTGGAGGAAAGAATGAGGGGACTAATAAATAATCTGATCAGACTGTCAAAGCAGGTTTGTTTTTTATTTTTTCCTTCTGCTGAACATGAATTCTCTTGCATCATAATAATTCCTGACTTTGAGTGAATCTCCTTCCGCTAGCGAGTTGATGCTGAGAAGCCGAGACACCGCACTATTATTACCTCTGATGTTCGGCAGCAAGTTATGAATCTCAACCAGAATGCCAGGGAAGAATTTGAAAAAAAGCAAGCCGAGGCAGAAAAGCTTCGAAAGCTTAATGAAGTGAGTATCTTGTATGCATCCTACATTGCTATTCTTACTAGGCAACCATGGTGTAAACTGCTAGTGTGCTAAACACACACACAAAATATTTTTGTAGGAGTGTAGGTGTGTTTTATTTTTCATAAGTATTTGATTTGACTACATACAGCCTGAGGTTAGCAACGGAGTTGATGGTGATAAGGACAAAGATGAAGGTCGTTCGAAATCATTTAAGGTATTAAAATCCTGAACAGCATTTATATGCTTACCTCTACAATAAATAGAGAAATTAATCTTCTGTAACTTTCTATTTGATAGCCAAACAAAGAGGAAGATGACAAAATGAGGACAACAGCAGCAAATGTTGCTGCCCGAGCTGCTGTTGGAGGAGATGACATGTTGTCAAAATGGCAACTTATGGCTGAGCAAGCCCGGCAAAAACGTGAAGGTGGGATTGAAGTAGCATCTGGGTCCCAGCCAGGTAAAGATGTAAACCGCAAGCCTACATTATCAGCTGGAAGAACTATGAAGGACAATCAAGAAGCAGAGAAAAGGAGCGGTGGAACTCCTGTTGCTTCAGCTGGTAAGTTTCATTAAGCTTGAACATATGTCTGATCTTGATTTTATAGTTTGTAGTATCCATAGCCATTACCTGGGATACTGCTGCACCAAACAAGATTTGAAGTACTATAGAGTATGCCACTGTAGTTGGTACTGTACTACTGTGTCAGTGCTAATATGAATTATATTGGCAAAGGTCATGAGATTGATGCTAGTAGAGAATGCCTGCACCAGGAGTGTCTAAAAGGCTTTACAAGACTGCTAATAGGGCCAGCTAGCCAACTAGGCTAGGGTTCTAATTAGTTTGGGATTTTAGTTATTTTCTTCTCTTTTTCACTTCTTTAGCCTCTTGTGTTTTGGTAGATGATAAGGAATGGGTACCATTCTTGTTCGTGTGTTTATTAACAACCACCGGAATGAAAAAAGTAGGTGGGTCCCATTGATTTTGGGTATGACAATATCTGAAAAATGAAGGTATGCGATAACCAAGGGGGGTTTCTTCATCCCATGCCATTCCTTCTCATACCCATTCCTTCGTTAAAACATACCCTAAGTTATATCCCTTATCTTTCTCATGGGTCATGTGACATTTTTAAATACTTAGGAGGGGTAGGATTTATTAAGTGTTTTGGTTATTGTCCTAGTATAACTAATCTATCAAGACGCTTTGTACATGCAGTTTTTACAAGTTTATTCCAGAAAATCATATTAAAATGATCTTTTGGGTCCCGTTTTCCCTAGAACTCAAGTATCTTCATTCCAACTTCAGTTTTGTCTTCTATCTCTATTTTTCTATATATTGCCGGAATTTTTCCTCTGTGATTTGACACCACTACAACAGATGGCCATTAGCTTAACGCTTTTGCCCTGCGTCACCTTGGTTCTGCACAAGTAACATAATTTAAATAGTCATTGTATTTAAGTGCCTTAGTTAGCATATCCTGAGTTGCATTTACAAGCATATCCCTAGGTATGAAGTAATCAAAATACAAAAGCATATAAAGTGCTATATGCCCATTAAATTTTCAACACTGTGGAGGCTGTGGATAGGATATTACGGAAGCTTGAGGCTGGCGGTGTTTCTCTTCTAACTTGAGACCTTCTGCATTCTCTTTGCTAATTATATGTTCTTTCTATTCTTTCTTCTTTTTATATTTTGGACAATTATTCACATTAGGCATGTTTGAGCTATATATTAATTTATTTAAATTATTTTCCGTAGCTGGGACTATTAGAAAATGCGGAAAGAACCAAGTTAATGTGCCTCAAACGAAGGTGGCTCGTAGTATATCTGTTAAGGATGTGATTGCTGTCCTAGAGAGAGAACCTCAGATGTCGAGATCTACTCTGATATATCGCTTGTTTGAGAGAGTTCAATCTAACACCACTGGTGAATAAAGGTAGAAGTTTGAAACCTTGTAGCAACCCCGCCTATCAGAATGCAGCGGAACCCTGTGCTTTCCGGAGTTGTTATTCTTCCCATTCATTTGGTTGTAAATGTAATTATGGTGGTGTTGGTAAGTTTGCTGAACCATAAGCTTTTATTGTTGTTGGCAAAGCTGGCCGATGATGGTTTTACTATTCTTCCCTTTATTTGTGTTATTTTGTCGTGCAGTTCCAATGCGTAACCCTCTTTTCATCTTCTGGGTTTCATCCAATTCGTGTTTAATTCAAGCTTTGATTAGTTATTGGGTTTGGATCTGGAAATTGTGGAATACGAAAAATCTTATTTGAATAAATTTGGACCGTTGCCCCGACACCATGATTCGAGTCGAAGAGCCGTGGAGTTGTACTGGAGGTTTGATTGATGCGACGACTTTTACGAAGACGAGGTCGCGCCTGTTTACAAATTGGAACAGGGGTATAGGGTCCCTTACAATTTTCCCGAAACGGTCAATGGTAGAGGCCCGTAAATATTACAAACCAACGTATACTGTGTTGTGTAGCAACAGAGGAGGGGCCCACACGTCGGAATGTATTAACTCAAATGGTGTGGTTATTTTATTGAATCTTAACTAGTACGAAGCACGATGGCTTTCAGCTAAAATACAATCACTACATTAAAATGTATAGTTTGAAATATCACTAAATGACGAGAGTAACTTTCTTAAATGACCAAAAAATGCATGTCTCAATCGGTGATGCCATATCGAAATTGTCTTGATCTTGTTCCTGTCACCACTACGAAGCTGATTGACACGCCCTGATGCCAAATCATCCACACGGTACAATTGAATTGTACAACAATCCACTCCAGGAAACCAGGGGAAACCAGGGAGTTTGAAGCATGTTTCTTCTGTATGCCTTTTCAATGCGGGATTAACGAGAAGCTGTAGCGGACGGTGTCTTAGAGACCATGTCCCGTTGCCAAAGCTTTGGTTCCAAGCATAGTGACTTGTCGTTGGGCTTCGCATCGGATTATGTTGTATCATTCTTCAATCCCGGGCACTGGTGTCTTCCTAAGAATGTCACTCACAGAACACAGGATCAAGGCCAGCAAGAAAATAACTTAGGGTTGTGCTGTTGTAAGATAGTCAAACAGACCAATCTCTAGCCTCACCACGTCGCCGCTAGAGCCGAAAGCTTCAAACATAGATCAGTTCAATCCCATTTATCTGTCATCGACAGATCAATCTCCGCGGTCAGCAGAACAAAGCAATGGGAATGGAAACATAGGACAACTTCCTATGAAAAAGGGTAACTTGGGTCTTGCCAAAAAAAGCGAGATCTTAGTCTTTTGGGGGCCTGTTCTGAATGAACAGCCAAGCAGAGGAACAAGGAATATCAGTTCATTGGCTTCTGGTCTGGAGAGGGGATCTACCAGCAGGGTAGAGCATAGAGGGGTGGCCAGCTTCCTGTCTTTGTCCCAAGCGATTCATAACAAACCAGTTTTCTTCTTCTTCAAGATTGGTTTGACTTTTGAGTACACCTTTTTTATTCATGCATAGAGTTTGGACCCAGGATTTTTCTTCGTTTTTCGATTTTCGTTTCACAGCATCTATCATGTGCAGTGCATCGTTTGCATCATGTTGTACTAAATGAACACATCAGTCTCGGCATTTTCCTTTGACTAGATTCCGAAATGGTGTAACTTATTAGAGATGTGTGTATGAATTTCTGTTCTTTTGGAGGTAATTCCTGTACTAATTGCCGGAAAAAGTACTTAATGAATAATAGCGTACATCTATTCAAAAAGATGCAAAGAATATGTGCAGAAATCACGATCGCGTGACAGGCGGGAATACTTACCAGTATACTACAACGACCTTGTTGCTTTACTGGTTAGTTGAAAGTTTTTAAATAAAAAGCAAGTGACCCCTTATCACATAGTGGTGGAAATGTGTTAAGCTCTTACATGACGTCGTGATTTCAACTCCATCAGTGTCTAATTTAACACCTAGGGCTCGTTTACTAATCCGTAATCAGATTGAGAGGAATTGAATTGATAAGGAATTGGATTGAGAAGGAATTGGAATGAGGTGGAATCAGAATCAAATTCTTGTTAAAGACGTTTACTAAAATTGGCTGGAATCGGAGTATAAATGATATTGATTTATATAAACTGTTTACTAATTCACATGAATCGGAATGAAAATTAATGTGATTACTAAAATACTCCTTTTGTAACTAATTTATTTTATATCTAATTATTTTTAATAAAATTTATATTCTTTCATTTTTCAGTAGAGAGAATAACTATTTTTTTATTTTCTAGTAACTTTTATTCTTTCATTGCTCCTTACTAGTTACCAACATAAAACAAACCCAAAAAAAAAAGAGAAAAAAGAAAAAAATTCATTTCCTGTCCTCTTTCTCCCCCATCTCTTCGATGCCGTGCCGACCCATCCATTTCTGAAATTTCCCAGCACCTCTCTCTCTTCCCCTATCTTCCCTATCTTTCTCTGCTAACCCACCCCTTTCTAAAATTCTCCAAGCATCTCTCTCTCGTCCCCGTCTCTTCCCCATCTTTCTCTGTTGTCGACCCACCCCTGATCGCGAGACCACCATCTTCCCTGTTCTTTGGTCTTCGTCAGGAACGCGAGCCTTGTCAAGCAAGGGCTTGAAGGCAGCACCTATGGCCAGCCATCACCATCGCAAGGGCTGCAAACACTGACACTGTTCTCATCTTTGGAGTTTGAGTGTATTACCGGTATAAAATTTGGATTCTTGATGAAAGCCATTTCCAGGAATCCATATAGCTCATCCCACTCAAGAATTGGACTCCGGCCATTTCAGAAGTTGAATTCCTGATTTTATGCGGGTCCCACAATCATTTTGATTCCTGATGGTTTAGTAAACACTGGAATGGTTGGGGATATGTGCAATTCTAATTCCCATCGTTTCATCCCCTTTGGTAAACATGCTCCTAATGTAACAAAAATTTATCGTTCGACAAAAGAAAAAGGAAGAAATAGTCAATGCTTTTCTTTTACTTTTTTTTGTTATTTATCTTTCAATAAGAAATAGTCATACAAACAACTATAAACACCCTTTCCACTGTTAAATGTTGTTGACCTTAGTTGCGAGCTTTTTTTATCTTTTGTTTCTTCCATCGATTCAATTGTTGGGACAAATTAAGATGAATTGCTTCCGTGACACATTCGTTTAGCGGACGTTTACACCTTATATGAGGTTAGGAGCATCCCTAATTCAATGGTCCTGTACACTCTAAACTGAAATTTATTGAACTATATATAGAGATTATATACTATCCAATGCCATTTCTCGCAACCTTAAATTACTGTTAAAATTAGCGAAGTATTTTAAAGAGTTTATAGATAACAACCCACTCTTTAGGCATTATTCCAAATTGATGTCAATCTTTTAAATACTTCAAATAACAATCTAATGGTTTGAAAATTCAATTTCAATTAGGTCATTAGCGTTAAGTAATGACATCGATAATAAATTGAAGTCGGTTTTCACGTTCATGTCATCTGTGAAGTTAGCATAGACATGAATTTAACCAAGTTGACTAGAGTAGTGTTCCCTATCTTCTACTTTCAAATTAAAATCTCCCTACTCGTAATAATTTAGATGAATTACTTGTATTATCCCCAACCCTAAATATAGTGTAACGATCCTATTGTTTAAATGATTTTATAGGAGGGTGGCATAAGTCAGCATTGCCACTTGGTTTTTTGTTGTTTGATTACTGACCATTGACTTGTGGTTCTCGTGGCAGGGTCTCGGCCTCAAAAGATTTTAAGGCAAAGAATCCCAATTTACGCGCCACACCGCCATGCGTTGCGCCAGTTGAGTAACGGCCAGCCTTCCGTACATTTCCTCTCCGGTTCAAGACCGTTAGAAGCCTGGCTTGTACCTCTGCTGATTGTGACGACCATATTACATAATCTTTCTTCTTCTTCTTTTCCTAATTCCTTCCTCCTCAGGTCATATTCTTAGCTTTATATATAGGCGTTTTAATTCGTGACCTGAATTAATTTTGTATTATATATATATGTATATGGAGATAAAGAGAGAGCTAGTTTTGATTTTCCGATCATTTGTTCATTAATTTCTGATAATATAACAGTAGTTATATTAACAAATCCTCCGGGTTTGGTTGTTGTTTGAATTAACAAGAGATTAAATAATTAAGGTCACAATTAAAGGCACGCTAGGTACCGCGGCGTAGGGTTGAGTTTGAAATGGCGGGTGGAGGAGGGGGTAATGCCGGCAGAGAACTCGATCAGACGCCAACATGGGCTCTGGCCGCCGTCTGCTTCCTTATCATTATTATTTCTATCGTTTTGGAAAAGGTTCTTCACATGGTTGGAGAGGTACGTACCATGCATGCATGCATGCATCCATATATATATATGTATGTAATTATTAAATTGTCATTTAATTTAATCATTTCCTTTTAAAATATGTTCATCTTCATTGTTAATTCCAACTCTGTATTAACGCAAGGACACGATCGAGGTTCAAACAGCGCGGTTGATTTTATATTTCAATTTACCTTCTTATTCAAACGTTTGGAGGGTTTCATGCATACACTTATCCCGTCTTTCAATTGCAGTTTTTTCATCATAAAAAGAAGGTGGGGTTACTTGAAGCTCTTGAGAAAGTGAAAGGGGGTATGTAATACATATATTTGACAATGTTTAATTGCTTGCCATTCTGACAATATAAACATCTTACGCTTTCATTTCATGTATTATGTATATATATGTGTTTGTAATTAAGTCCTGAATGAAATAATCAGTAATCTAATTTCGTTCATTTTGTTTCTGATTTGTCTTTTGCTTTCATCACGCAGAGCTTATGGTTTTGGGATTTATATCTCTGTTATTGACATTTGGGCAAAAGTATATATCTCAAGTGTGTATTCCCATAGAGGCTGCAGACACAATGTTGCCTTGCCCGTACAGAGACCCTGACGAAGAAGCAGGTGGTGGTGGGGGTGACCATCGTCGTAGGCTTTTATGGTATGAACGCAGATATTTAGCTGGTGGTAGCGCAGGTCCTGGCTGCAAAGCGGTAACACACCAAATCTATATTACTCATTTCTTTTTCTTTCTCCTCCTTTCATTTCAATTTATTAAGTTTATTACCCCAACAATTGATAAAACAATTTCTTCATAACAAATGAATACCTTCTTATACTTGAATTAAATACTCATGTTTTACTTGAAATATGCTCAAACCATGCACATATTTGAATCCTTACCTTTGTTGATAACGTACAACATAAGTGACACCCAATCTCTAATTTATTGAAGAAGGTCACGAGATAAAATTTAACACACAACATTTTGTCGATAAAAAATGATAAACATAATAACGCTACTGCTAAATGTAATGCCCTCATTTCTTCTGCCTAATCGAAATGTTGGATTTTTTAGTTTTTTTAATTTTTTTGTGATGCAGGGAAAAGTGCCATTGATATCTTTAAATGGATTACACCAACTTCACATCTTCATATTCTTTTTAGCAATATTTCACGTTTTTTACGGTGCGTTAACAATGACCCTTGGAAGATTAAAGGTGGGTATATACATTTACCTTTCTATCTATATTTGAAATTTTCCTTACAGGAAATTTTTTGTTTTTCTGAAGATATGTTCATCAGATATTTAAAGTCATAACTTTTTGTTTGGAAGTTTTACTACTAAAACCCAAAATAGAATTAGTTTGAACCGTCATATTTCTAATGGACATGAAGATAGAAGTTAGGCCTTGTTTGGTATAGAGAAATTGACTGGAATAGAATATTTTTAAATTCCAAACAGCTTGAAGGTAAAATAAAATGATTTAGTATTTGAGGGGATTAAAAGATGAGTTTTTGTTATATTTACACTAAGGGGGTGAGGGAATAAATTGGTATTAATTAAACTTGCCATCACCCCATTCAAATTTAAGACCTCTCACTTATAGGTGAAGAGGATTAGACATTATGAGAATTCCTCTCTTCTACTCCTAGCATTTTGGGGATGATTGAATGGATAAATTTTCTTCTTGATTAATCCATCTCCTATATACCTACAAGTTTGTCACAATTTTTTCCATATGTCTTCCTTCAGCATACATTGAGAATAGTGTTTTATTCATTCCAATTCAATCCTCCATATCTACCAAATGAGGCCTTAAGGAATAAGGATAGGAATTTTGGAAAATTTGGAGAAATATTATGCCACTTTTAGAAGTTTGAAAAAATTTTCCCTTTAATTTTTGTATATGAAAATTTTGCAAACCCTATTCTTAGAATTGCATTTAAAACTATTTCTGAGGTTTCAATGCTCAAGATCACCTCCACAATAACTCGAGCTCATGTCGACACCATTTGAGTAATATTGCAGCAAACAGATATAATAATCGAGAAAAGAGAGGTGGCTCGACAGGCACTCGAGTTGTTCTCGAGAAGGAGCTCAAGTTGTTGTCGGAGGATCTTGACTCTTGAGCAATGGGAGCTATGTTTCGAATGCATTTAATCGATAGGATCAGTCAAACTTTTTCACGCTTGAAAGAGGGCAAATTTTGATGAATTTTGAAAATAGAGGCAAAAATCTTCTTGTGCGTCTAAGTGGCCAGTTTCCCAAAATTTCGTATACATATTGAGAATCAAACTTCCTTTGAATATAGATATAGTGCAAGGGGGCACAAATTAAGTTCTTCTCTTATCCCTACCCCCAGTGGAATTATGGGATTATCGAATATGATTCCAGATGATGCTGGAGATTGTGTCACTTGATCGTTATTCAGTTCCTTTTTATTTTTTGAGGGAATTATATTGAATTCTTGTATATCTTCAGGAGTAGTATAATTCTGAATCGCCTTAACTTCTGCAGATTCGTGCTTGGAAGGTGTGGGAACGAGAGATGGAAAATGATAATGAATTCAATGGTAAATCATTCCACAACACAACCTCTACTAATTACAATTAAGTGTCTTCCATAATTTGCTATAAATCATCATTAGTCATATTTCTGACTTCTCTGTGTTGAGTTCTAAAATTGGAACTTTATGTTTTAATCAGATCCTACAAAATTCAGGCTCACTCACGAGACATCTTTTGTGAGAGACCACACCAAGTGTTGGACTAAAACACCAGTCACCTTCTATCTTGTAAGAATAGTTTACTAACTCCTCTTTTCAGAATTCTTTTCATGGAAACCGAATTTTGGTAATTAAATTAAGGGCTTACAATCATACGATTACGTATACCCTTTGATATAGGAAGTTTCAAGTATTCCAGCTTGCAATCTAATGATTAGAACCGTCTGTACTTTAGATTCTCCTTCAAGGATCATCATCCATCTAATGAGTCCGTGAAATGAGAAATCATTTAGGCTTTTAGCTATTTGATTATCATACTTCTCATTTCATTTTTCCGGCAAACTAGTTTTTGGATGACCAAATAGTTTCCGACATGAAATTTTTTTCATCCATAGATATGTGATCTTTGAAGAAAATTATTTTAACATAGACGGCTCCGACTACTGAACTGCATTTGAAGTAGCTCTAGGGAGGATGTGCGCATTTGTTTTTAAATGATGACAACTTTCTCCCACTTTTATGTAATCAACGCAGGAAGAAGCTTCAATATAACTTAATTTGGTTTGTTGTTTAACAAGATCATAACATACTCTTGATTATTGGGTGGTTCTTGAATATTGAATTTGTTCAGGTAAGCTTTTTCAGACAATTCTTTAGGTCTGTTCGTAGGGCTGACTACTTGACCATGCGACATGGGTTCATCGCTGTAAGCTTCTTTACTCTTAATTAGTATTAATTAGCTTAATAATTTTGATTATTTGAAATTAAGAATTTTGCACTTGAAATACTGTATTAATCTTTAACAATTAAGGTGACTGGCTGCTGGTCTGTTATATAGGTTCATTTAGCACCTGGAAGTAAGTTTGACTTTCAAAAATATATCAAAAGGTCATTAGAAGATGACTTTAAGGTGGTTGTGGGAATCACGTAAGAAAATTACTACTAAAATTTCTTAATTTCTTCAAATTTGTGCAATTAATCTCAAATGTTTTGTTTCTTAACTATATGTATATTCTCTTGATGCTGACAGTCCACTCTTATGGACTACAATGACTCTCTACTTGCTTCTCAATGTTCATGGTAAGTTATTCATATTATATATATATATATATGTATATATGTATATATATGTATATGTATGTCTCTTTCTTCTTTCTTCTTTTAGGTAATTAACTGAGTTTGCCTTTTCTTTGTTTCAGGATGGGAAGCTATGTTTGTGCTATCCATACTTCCTCTAATTGTAAGTATTCTTTAATATAGATGATTTCATTAAAATATTCTTCCTTGCAACAGAAGTAAAATATGAACTGTTATTGGCACTTCAAAAAAGTTATCTTGGAGAAATTGCCTTCGGATCGAGGAATATTTATGATGACTTATTCTTTATGGGAGGTAATTGCCCTCTAAAAAGATTAAAAACTGACTAACTATTTGATTGGTTGAAGATAATCTTAGCTGTTGGAACAAAGCTGCAAGCAATTATAACACAAATGGCACTTGAAATCCAAGAAAGGCATGCTGTAGTCCAAGGAATACCTCTGGTGCAAGTCTCAGACGAGCATTTTTGGTTCGGCTGGCCTCAGTTAGTTCTTCATCTGATCCATTTTGTCCTCTTTCAGGTACATTTTTTATGTCATAAGTCTCTGCAAATTCTTTGTGGGTTAATTTTTCATAATAAAGATTTCTAATTTTGCATTATACTTGTGCAGAATGCATTTGAGATTACATATTTTTTCTGGATATGGGTAATAATCAAGCTAATCGCCTCTTTCTGTATTTTGGTTTTTTGTATATATATGTTTATATTATATTATATATGTCACTAACAGCATTCTAAATTAAAAGCTTTCTCTTGAATCCTAATGCAGTACGAGTTTGGGCTGAGATCTTGTTTCCATGATAATTTCGTTCTCACAGCACTTAGAGTTGCACTTGGGTACGTCGACCTTCTCTCTTTTTTCTTCCTCGTTGCTAATTCTACAGCGAGAATGCACCAAACGAAGAATATCCCTTGATCATAAACTTCTCGCAATACATTATATATTTAGAGTAACTCGCGCCAAACATATGCTTATGTTGTTTGACTGTGAATTTAAAGAACATATTCTGGACAAACTAATTTAAAAAGAGAACATTTATCATTATCCTCAACATGTTCTATCCAAGGTGCTATGGCGATATCTTATTCATTTCATGTGTAGAGCGCAGAATATCATTTGAATTAATTTGTAGTGAACAAAGAGAGTATCATTACGTATACAAAATAATGAATAATGAACGGTATGTGAGCAGCGTAGCAGTTCAGTTTATGTGCAGCTACATCACACTTCCGCTATATGCATTGGTTACGCAGGTACAATCACTAATCATTGATTCCTCTCCGTGCCGTTTTTACCTTTTTTATGATTCTTCATGTGGAATTCAACTTATACCAAGACGTTAAAATTACATTCGCAGATGGGATCAACAATGAAGAAGTCGATCTTTGATGAACAAACTAACAAGGCTTTAAAGATATGGCAAAAAAATGCTGCTGCAAAGAAAGCTGGTGGGAAGTCGGGAGGTAAAGCATCTTCGGGTGGCGACTCAGTAACAAAGCCACCACCAAAGGCTAAGATGGACAAAAACGCATCAACTCCTGAACAGACAGCAAACATCACGGCCAGCGTAGATATTCAAGGCAACAACACTGACCTCCTATCAGGACCGTGATTTTCGCAATTGTGGCGGTGAATGTGGGAGAAATAAAACATTGCAAAACTTGAGGCTCCGGCAAGCAACTTAAGGCCGGCAAGAATACCAAATATCCCTATTGTTTATGAGTGACTGTGTGCATATGATTTGTCACATCATGACATCTTGCAAATTCTCCGAAGTTAACATGAACTTAATCTTGTACAAGTAGCAGGCCAGAACAATCCATCAGCTCAAGACTGTGATGAAAAGATCCCCTTCTCTTTCTATGTAATATTATTTCTTCATTCAATGTTTTGTTTTAAAACCAAAAGTATCAATCAACTACATTGATTTCGTGTTCTTTAAATTTTAGAGTTATTAACACAAACACCTGAAATTTAGCATGTTCTATTTTAGATCACACGAATGTTCCCTAATAAAGTTTTAAATATAGTAATTTAAATTGTCCATTAGCTAGTGTTCTATGAATCATTTTCCAACATCAAGTTTAAAGAAAAAAGAAACGGTCACTCATGTGTCACGTTACATTGGGCAAAAAATACATTAAGAGTAGAGGATAATGTGAGACTCGCAAACTCGACTTAGGGGGGGTTTAAAGTCAAAGTAATTTCCAGGGGATGAAAGTTAGATTCATACCATCGTTTAAAAGATAACAAATGTTGTAAGAATGGATGTCATCTGAGTCTTCACTATTCACTAAAGTCTTTTGCACACGATGAGATGGTTTTCACTATTTTACTACAACAAGTTTGGTGTATGGTTGTGTAAGTTTGTACATGTTTTGTCAGTGAACTTTTCTATATGAAGGGGTCACTTTGAGACCCGAAACACGATCGAAAAGCCAACTCTACTTTTTCCTTTGTGAACACAAAGCGCAAATAATAGCAGAAAGAAATCATATAAGTTTTTTTTCACTCCTTTTCTTTTGTATTCATCTTCCATATCCAAAACAAGTAAAAATAGCAAGACGATGTGATATGATCTTGTTCCACTCCAATCCCAACAAAGGTTCTCTCTCGCTTTTGCCTACTTAATAAAACAAAATATTTCATCCCATATTCTTTTGCCAAATAAAGAAAGAGTGTAGTATGGGTATTATGGTAAATTGAAGAAAAATAGGATATGGATATGGTATAGAAAGGGCGGTTGAAAAAACTGGCATCCTGCTGCTATATTTCCAACGGCCATGGCATCAGTAAGGTGCTTGACCGTTAATCAGCGTCTCAGTCGTCATCATTCTCATTCAAAAGGTGGCGGCAGCAGTACTAAAGGGCAAGTAGAGCAAGTTTCAGTAGTACAAAAAGTGTTGCCCATTTCCTCGTCATTGATTTCTTGTTCAAGAAGATGTGCTGCCATTCTCATTAGTACTTGGCTGCCTATCACCCTCATTTCAGCAGCGTCTCCTCCTCCGCCTTCACTGGCGAGAGAGCGACGCAACAGGAAAATCATCCCCCTTGAAGACTACCGCACAACCCGTAAGTTACTTAATTACTCACTTTCTCATATCTAACTGTTTCAATTTCTTAAATTTTGTTGTTGATTTTGAAGGATAATTATGTACAAAGTTGTATTTATCCATTGGTAAAATTGGTTGATTATATTTAGGTGCAATGGTCAACCCACAATTTATTCCGCAATATGAAAATTGCAAACTGAACAGTTACCAAACAAGTTTAACCCATCTTTGCTTGCTTGATTTCTTGTTCCTTCAGCAGCTGATGGATTAAAATATTATGATTTGGTTGAGGGAAGGGGTCCAGTAGCTGAGAAAGGATCAACAGTTGAGGTACATACATGCATTTGTGTTTCTAATTTAAGTAGATTGATTGATGTTAATTTTCTTATTTAATAAAGTAGTTGAATGCAGGTCCACTTTGACTGCTTGTATCGGGGGATTACAGCCGTGTCAAGTAGGGAATCTAAACTCTTGGCCGGAAATCGTAGTATCGCGCAGGTTCTCAACTCTATTCTTTGTTTTGTGGGTGTGTTCTGTGTGTTCATATCATGCACAGCCTCTTTTTGAACGAATTACCAACGCGTAATTCCTTGTTTTGTACTAGCCATACGTGTTCAAAGTTGGAGCTACTCCGGGGAAAGAACGAAAGCGTGAGTTTGTGGACAATGCCAATGGTCTATTTTCTGCACAAGCTGCACCAAAACCCCCTCAAGCAATGTACTCGGTAACCGAGGGGATGAAAGTCGGGGGAAAGGTGATGGAATCCTCCTTTTATGCCTAAATACAACAAATGTGGTACTTATTCCATCTAGTTTCATCGTTTCCTTGAATTTTTGTCATTGTTTTCTGGTATCCTTGCAGCGAACTGTGATTGTTCCTCCAGAGGCTGGCTATGGCCAAAGAGGCATGAATGAGATCCCTGTAAGCGCCTCTAAACATCGATCATTTGTTCCGTTTATTAGTCTTGACAGTTGACTCCAAGACCTTACCCTAGGGCTAGGCATCAAAACATCTATCATTCTTTTATTCATTCATGAGAGCATTTTCGTACTGCAGTGCTATCGTTATTGTTTAATACACTGCTTAACTCGAATCTTTGTTAATTTTGGACAAAATCTTCAAAAGATCTGAAGCGTTGTTTGTTTCTTAGACGGTCCTGATCGATCATGTTATAATGTGTGCTAGCTAGCTTGTAGTGCTACGTACATGTGCAAATCACTTGCTGTATATAACAAATATGTTGAGCATAGATTTGACAATGAATGTTTTACACACAAATCTGCAGCCTGGTGCAACGTTTGAGCTAAATCTGGAGCTTTTGCAAGTAATTCAGCCAGACGGAAAGTGAGCCTGGCACAGGTTGATTACGGTAGTTTATTTTCGCTCGACAATCTCCCGTCTCATGTTTCGGTGGGAGAATGGGGATGAGTTGGAAGTTGAAACCGCCATTTTCAAAGAGTAGGGATAAACTTGAGAGAGACCTGTGTACGCAACGGAAAGTTTGTAAAGGTCATATGGCTCATATCAATTGAATCTGCATTTTCAATACGTAATCTGGACGACTATAGCAATTTGTCATTGCTGTATGAAACTGGCTCGTTTGGTCAAAATGGTAACGCAACATATTTGTGTCGATTAATTTGAAAAATCGTTTGAATGAATTCAGTATATAGCACAAAGAATTCTTCTTGACCTGTCAAAAATAAGCGCGGTCGACTGAGCTTTGCAGAAACCTACACCTTAAAAACATGCAGACATTTCGAGTTGCTAACAGAACAACTTAGTTTGAACTTCATCGTACCTAATCATTCGTGTTGTAACTTATGCGAATAAATATGATCAAAGCTAAATTTAATCAAGTCCATCGCACTCGTAATACAATGCATTGTCAAAACAAAACTACAAGCAACTAGTCTTGGGTTTCACTCTAAAGTTCCGGAGAATATTATAACAAGCGCAAAATATGCCTATTTCTTATATCTCGTCAATAAACTCCAGAAGATCGTCAACCTCCTGCCTCAAGGCGGTAATTTTCTGTAGATGTGAAGCAACCCGGCTCTCGATTTCCCTTCCGCCATACTTCTTCTCATAGCAATCCACAACTGTAGAGTGTTTCGCCATTAACCTTTCTTCTAAATCTTTCTCCTTCACAACTAGCTCCTCCACCTGTTTGAGCAACCAAATAATAAATGCTATAATTAAAAGATGCACAGCAGTACTGTGATAACACTCTGCATGAAAACCCAGTGTATCGAGAAGTGTTCCAATTCATTCGGTGGTTGGCAGTACATAAACAAAAAGATATTATAATTACAACTAAAAGGCGAACCAACCTTGGGTAGTATCTGTGCAGCCTGCTGAGAAGATTGCAAGAATGCCAACAAGGGCTTCATCTCTTTTGAAAGCTCTTTCAACGAACCATCAGCTGCTTTCCGAGCAGCTTTACAAGCTTGGACATCCCCTGTCCGGGAAAGATTACGTAATGATGCTTCCAGCTTATCATGTATCAGGAGGCATCGGTTGATGATATTTTGGATCTTCTGAATTGCTGCTTGCACCTAGAACAAGACAGTAATTACTGTTTTCTTATTGTATTTATTTAAGAAAGAAAAATACAAGACAAAAACTTACTTCATCCCACTGCAGTTTGGCCAAATAAGACGGAGAAGACTTGGATATTGACATGTCCACATGCATGTATACAATGCCAGCAATGAAAACAAGGAAAAATCCAGAAATCAACATCAACGGTTCAGTAAGCATTGCGAGGCTGTTGAATTTGTAATAGACCTGCAAAGGAAGGATAATAAAGTTGAGAGAAAATTGAGGGCAAAGTCTTAACACATGTACGGAGATTCACTTCACCCTTAATTTCAGAAAAGAAGCATGAAAATTATTATTAGACAGTCCAACATAATACATCATGCAGAAATTACGAAATCTATGAACTAAGATCTCAACATTCACAGAAATGATATATTACTAGGAACCTCAAAAGAGTAGCAGGATAACAGTGGGAAGACAGGGAAGATGACACACTACATGGCAGGCAACAAAGCAGCTGACCAACATTTTTATTTTTGACAACTTTTTCTATAAAATAGATAAATAAAGTATTAAAATGATGATTGATTATACATCATAAATTCATAATTACTAGAGAGAGGGTAAAGAAAATCAGGCACCTAAAACAGAAACTAAATCTGACTAAGATGAAGCAGAAAGCTTGGAAAATATATCCACAACTGATACCACTACAAGCATCGCTAGACACTTGCAATCTCATTTATACTGGAAACTTAAATATCACGTCTTGTTTTCTATAGACCGCTAGAAATGTACATTGGTGTCGAAAACAATAATCAACATTAGAAACTAAGTAAATGTAATATTTTAGCAAAAATAAAAAAATAAAAAACATTCTAATTTGATATTCTCATAGTCATCTCCTCTTTTATGAGAAAATGTAATATACTTACCTGGAATTTCTGATTATGCTCAGGCACAGCATTAGTCTTTTCGAGTACAACCACTGGTCTCCCAACAAGATCCAAGTGGGAAAATTTTGTCTGTCAGAGTCGTACACATATTTAATCAGAAAAAAAAAAAAAAAAAAAAAAGAAAGACAGAAAAGGAAAATGAAGCATTTTTTCCAAACAGAAAAAAGAGATGAGGCAAAAGAGAAATAATAAATTATAACTTGGTCTATAATAGTAAAAATACCTCTCGCTCTTGTTTCAGAGGAAATGGAGCAGATACAGATATATCTCTAGAGCCCTCAGGTAGAACAACCTGCAGTTCAGAGTCAAAAATAAAAAATAAAAAAAAAATGCAGGAAATTAATTCTTTTCACATAATCTGACTCTAAATCATGCTTTTTAAACATTCTTCTGATATACCACATCCTACACATTAAAAGGAAGTAATATGAAAGCAACTCAGTATGACTATCTAACAAATAAGTACACAAGCTGAAGAAAAAAGAATTAAAGGGTCAAAGGACATAATATCAATAAATCATCGCATTACCAACCTTCACAATGAGGGTGTCAATGACCATCTCATTCACGGGGCAACCAAAACTAATATTAAGGACACGTTTTCCATCCGATTCAAACAGATATTCATGAAGCGGCAAGCCATATCCAATGGTAAAAGCAGTTCTCCAACCACCAAACATAGGGTATCTAGGTTCGATTTCCAGTTCTGTCTGCAATCATACATACAAGTTGAGTACAATCAGGAATAACAACTGGGAATGTTAGTCCACGCGAGGTAAAATAGTTACCTTCTTAGAATCACTCCATAAGTTGGATGTTGAAACATTGCCTATTTCATCCCTATAGTAAACAGAATGAGCTCTTGGAGGCAATTTCGCAACAAGACGCCTAATGGCTGATTGACCTCTGACATGAGGTCTGACTTGATAATCAAGTCTGCAGAAGAAATGAACAAAAGTTAAATTTAAGCTCCTGAATGGCACAACACCAAATGACCAACAAGACAATTAAAAGTAAAAGAAAAAGGGACCTTGAGAATTCTCCCTTGCTTTGAGCACCTCCATGGACAAGCTTGTAATGCTCTGTTACTTGAATATTACCCCAATGGGAAATCTCTATCTCTCGCACCAACTCTTCAGCAACAGCAAAAGGTTGATTGCTCTCAAAATGAACAACTATGGGTGAGTAGGAAAGGGGAGAAAGATTCTCATAAGGACCATATTTGATCTCTGAACCAACACTCTTTGTATTTTCTACTTTTGTATAAGACTCAATTCTCGCATCAGGCAATTTAACACTGAGTGTTTGCACCTTGACCGCATAAGGAGAGAGGTAGTATGCGCTTTCCTGAAACACTAGGAGTTGAATGTCAGCCTGAGTAATTTTCTCTGGAAACGGCTTCAATACATGGGTGAAAACAGCCAATACATCAAAAGTGAAGCTGTCCCCCTTGCCCAGTCCCTTTGGTAAAGCAACAGAATAAAATGTCAAAGCAGGAGGCATGTCTTTCGGATGAACATTTTGAACTGGGTAACCAATACTAGAACCTTTCGCTTTTCCTTTGCCTTCGGTGGGGTTTGCCGTCAGATGTGCCAAATGTTTAGCCTGATTCTCGGGAAAGGCCAACAGAACTTCTGTAACCAAACTGCTTCCCTCATTCACCACCTGCAGAGCATGAAAGGCACACAATTCAAATTCAAGATATATGCAAACATGGTTTCTTATCTGTTATTCATTTTTTGAACGAGCAAAACTTTCCAAACATTCTTGGCGTGATTCCTACACCCGTCGAATCGAGCCGAGAAACTAATTTCATTAAGTCTCAAATAAATTCAAGAATAATCAATTAAATGTTAACAATTCAATTAATGAAAGGGTAGTGATGGGTCACCTTCAGCGTGGAAGTGATCCGCGCAATTTGTGATGTCAAATCAGTCTGCAGCCAACCAACCAACCAACAACCAAAGCTCAATGTCAAATTCAAACACGAACGAAGACCAAATACAACCTCAAAAAAAACAAACAAACTTCGATGAATGAAAACTAGAATTTTCGATTTAGAACATGAAACAATAAATGAGAAGCTGGAGATCTCCGACAACATTGATCAGGCAAACATTAAAAACACAATCCAATTCATGGAATCAGGGATTCTGGGAATGGAGTAAGGCTGAATTGCAGAGAAAGGAGGGAGGGAGACGAGACTTACGCGTCGGTCAACCTTGGAGATCACCAGATCCGACAACACAGGCGCCCACACGACGGCCAGTGCCAGCAGAAACACATCCACTCTCAAACCCATTTCTCGCATCTCTCTCTTCCTTCTCTCTCTCCCCAAAGCAAATGCAGCAGCCGTTCGCAGAGGTTTTGGGTTTCTTCAGTCTCCAAAGTACGTCGTCTCTGAGGATGGGAAAACCGAAAACAGATGAAGAAATCCTCGAACCAGTTGAGCCCATCTCACTTCGACAAGGCCCAATTGGCCCAATTTTGAAGCAGAACACGTGCTGAAACATGGCGTGGCCGTCAATGATTGGGTGTGAAACGAAAAACGCACGTGATGGTCTTCTCTCCAAAATCCTAAGATAACGGGGATGAGTGGGGAGAGTAGTGTGAGTAGGTGACTGTCCTTCTCTGTTCACTTGACTTCTCCGCCATATCCAGCTAGGGTTTCGGATTCGTATTTCGGTGTTGAAATGGAGACCTCTCTGAGATATGGCGGCGATGCCAAAGCTTTGAGAATCCACGCCAAGCAGAAGCTCGCCCTCGATTCCAAAACCCACTTGCAGGTCCTCTCTTCTCCCGATTTTCTTCAATTTTTAATCTCTCTCTGTTTTGCTTTCTTGGTTGATTGCTTTGCTGTTGAAATTTTCATGCATTTTTCTGTGGTCACTGAATATTAGTAAATTTCCCAGTTTGTAGCCATTAGAGTTGTAATACAATGTTGGGGAATTCAATTCAGTGCTCAAATGCTTGACCTTTTTTATCTGTGCGTGTGTGTCAGATTCATGGAGAGCTAGATACTAAATTTGGAGTTCCAACATTTTTGAGAGCGGTAGTGAGGCGCTTCTACCCCGACGTATGTCAATTTTTCCAATATCCAAGTTCTGGTTACAGCAATTTATTTAGAATTGCAGCTCAAGAACAATCAAATAGAATTATCTATTTGTGCAATTTATGGCCAGGCTAGGCTAACATCGATGTTGTTCCTTTTTTGAAATTTAATCATTAATAATGGATAGTTGATATGCTTGGCGAATTTGGCAATGACAATGACAATCAATTGTAGTTTTCAGCAAGCCTTGGAGTGGGATTGCAATATGATAAGCGCGAGAAACTGCACTACACTGTCCGTGCGAAGAAGTCATTCCCTGTGACAACAGATGGCCTGTTCAGCTTCAATGTTAAGGGAAGATGTCATCTTGACAAAGAATTTAAAGAGGTTGGTACTAGTTCAATTGCTTTTATTTTGACCTTTGCAAACACTTGTGCGGTTGTGCCCGTTTTATATGATTGCTGAATCAAAACATGCGCTCTCTTGAGACCGGCAAAATAAAATATATGCTCTCTATTCTCTATCTCTGCTCTCTAGCGTGTTTGTCATCCCTTCTTAGAGTTAGAAGTTAGAACCTTTGTATGTTGATGTTGGCTCTAATTCTTCCACAGAGAAACTCCACTGGAGCTGCTGAATTTTCGTGGTGCATTTTGAACTTTCAAAATGACCAAGATGTCAGGCTCAAACTTGGTTATGACTTGTTGGACAAGGTATTGTTACTTAGCTCAAACTTGGTTATGACTTGTTGTGCGGGTCTTGTTTACGTTGTTGGAATCATTTCATATGAACTCATATATTCAACAATATCTTGTTTCTTATCAATAGATCTTCTATTGAATAGATAATTACTAATATCATAAGACAACAGCAACGAATTTTACGTTTATGCTAGAAGATTAGTATACATCTTCTCTTTGTATTTCACTTTTGGTGGACTGAATGAAATATTAGAGCTAATTTGATCAATCTCAGTTCCCAATATCGAATACCCATCCCTGTAGGTTAGATGAATTTAATTAATTATCCTATTGCTTGTCAAAAAACTCAGTTCCAGTTTTGAATCATTTCCTTGTAAATTGTAGTTAAAGGCGACATTGAACTTTCCACTTCGTATTTATTATTTTTCCGCCTTTTTCAGGTTCCATATATGCAGATCAGGGAAAACAATTGGACATTCAATGCCAATGGTAATGGTAAATGGAATGTGAGGTTTGACTTGTGAGAAGGGGGAACTTTTGTAGGTCAGATGTGTTGTTGCAAAACGTTGTTGTACTGTATTTACTTATAATTGGCAGGCTATTGTGCTAAAACTTGACATTGAAAAGCAAAGTGGAACATTCAGTGGTCAATTATCCGATTCTTTTGGCTTATATTTTTTATATTCATAGCTTTTGCCATACCATAGTTGCTGAAAGTTCAATTGAGTTACCATATTGGAATCCACTGATGGTAAAAGCGCTAGGGAATTGTTATTGGTACTTCAAAAATCTCATTTTACACTCCAAACTTTCTATATTTGAAAAGAAAAATAAACTTGTGAGAAGTGTAGAATGAGATTTTTGAAGTCCCAATAACACACACTAAACCAAAGAATTGGTTCGGTCTCAATAGGGATCAGACTGTATTTCGGACCAATTAGGTTGGGATTCGGCCGAGAGTTTCAATTTCGTGCAGGCAACTCAACCGGATTGTGAGTTTGGGCCAGGATTGAAAATTTGATTTGTAGCTGTATCCTAGGAAACAGAATGGTCTGGCTGGCGATGAAGTTTCCATTTTATTGTTTGGTGACGGAGTTTCAATTTCATTTCTCATACTTTCTGATTGATTCGATTTCACCTCCATTTTGGAAGGGATGGGATAGTGTTGGAGTGATAAGATGGGAAGTCTTGTCCTGTGTTTGGTGCACACAGGTACTGAGGTCATGTGTAACTCCCTAAAAGTCAATTAGTACTACCATCATGTGGTATTATTCTTCACTTGTAAGTGAAAAATTTTAAGTTCGATTATCGTCAAAGGCAATTCGAACTAAATTATTATGGCTATCTGATTGTGAGGCTTAGCTCATTTTCTCATCCCTTAATGTAAATAATATCATATATGTTAATAAAGAAATTCAAAATCTTGAAACTCGTTGTTTCAAACTTTCAATTAAATCAATTGCCGAATCGATTGCAATCGCCATCCATTCGACTCGAGTGGATGAGAGAGAGTGGGACTTTAACACCACCAAACAACATCTCCGATATTCTAGTCCATTTTAATTTCTCTAATCATATCATATTCGTGGAAATATTTTTGTTCATCACCCGGTTAATTATTATTGGATGAGTTCAATTTAATCTATCGATTTTTGATAAAAAGTACAGTGTTAATTGAGATAATATAGAAGTCGTACAGATAGTAGGATAGGGTGCATATTTAATAGGCCTCGATAAAAACCTTGTCGAAAATTTCAATCCGAACAAAATTGTACATCAAGCGGTTCCTCGAACCAAACTCGTCTTTGATCTAGAGTAAATCCCAGTTGCGCCAATCTGTGAGCAACCTTGTTTAACCCTCTCCGCGTATGCTTGATTGTGGTTTGAGAATGGAGTGTAGGTAATAACGTGTCTCTTGAATTATAGCTCCCCACAAAGACATATTATCATCCTTTTGAAGAGAGAGCGCAGCAACAACCAAGGCTGCATCTCTCTCCAATTCGAGAGGAAATTTTATTTTATTTTTTGGATAAGTAAAATGTATCGATAAGAAAAAGAGAATACAAATAGCAAAGAGTAGCTGAAAATACAAACACGCAACAAAGAGAGCTGCAATAATAAGAAAAAACAGACAACAAAACTAACATCAAAACAGCAATAACAAGCACTAACTATTCATAATTATATTCCAATTCGAGCTGATTGGTAACCAACTCTTGGGCCATCATAACTGGAGCACGTTTATAATTTAGGGTAGTGAGCAAATTTTAAAATTTAAACTAATATAATGATAATTAGTATAATAATAAGCATTATCACCATTTATAATTTAGGGTAGGGAGCAAAAATGCACTTATTCATGCCACCAAACCGTCCAAAGGATCCCAAATGGTTTTGAACCAAACTGCACTCGTAATTGAGCACATTTAACGGTCCAGCTGCATTCCAAACCACATTGGGATACAAAGACGAATCGTATTATACTATTGTCCACTTCCCAAACACCAGGGAAGGGAAGGGATGGTGGAGACGCCTTGTCTTGTCTTTTTTGTATATAAAACAATTACATTCTCCTTTTACACTTATTCGGTACCATTAACTCTGTATGTAATATAATTATATTAATAAGTGAGATAACTCTGTACGTAATATAATTAAATTAATAAGTGAGATAAAAGGATAGAATGCTAGTGGAGACTGGGGAGATGGTGTTCTCTTGTATACAAAATAGCTCACGTAAGAAATCCATGTATTTGAAGTATAAAATGAATAAAAATGTGCTTAGTTCATTTGGAAAATGATCAAGTCATTGAATACACTGAAATAGTTGACACCGACATGTTACAATATTTATACTCTGTGAATTAGGTATTTCTGTCGCAAAAATTAAATTATCAGAACTGTTCAATTTCTTAATCATCATCTGAAGATCATTTTTGCAAAAAATAATTCAATTCGAATCGGAAATCATTTAATCATCTTATTATATCAAATAAATTGATGTTAAATGCATATTCACCCTTTGCAAATAACTTATTTTTACAGTACTGATTTCATACTTGTAACTTTTCAATTGTTACTCATTATCTAAATATATAAAATAAATGAACTGTTCATCGAGAGTATGTTATTTGGCACTAACACCATTATTTCGTTCTATACATTTGGAAGACTACAAATCTATGGTTCGGATATTTTCTTTTGTGAGGATCATCTCTAAATGATGATAAGAAATTGAATAGTTCTGATTATATTTTTGTATCATGTACAGTTTGATATATCATTTGCTATGGTTTTTCACCCGAAGTGAATAAATATTAACTCTAAATCGACTTGGTTCATCCATTTGTATGATTCTTCGATTTGAAATTTAGAAATGTCAAATTCTATTTTAATGTTACCATTGTGTGTCTGAATAACATTACTCGTCAGTAAAATCCGAAGACAGCTATGTAACTAGTTCATAATTAGAAGCAGTAAAGTGTGATATCAAAAATGATAGAAGTAGGTCAGTTTGTCTCTATGATTTCATTTATTTTCTTATTTGTCGTAATAGGAAGGATCCAGCTCCGACATGTTGACAAGGACTCAACAGCGAAAGCTGATTGTTACCTATAAAAACGTTTCTCGTACACTATCGCAACTACCAACTGACTCAACAAACCCCATCTCTCGACATGACTCGTCCTTTGAGATTGTTAAGCGGCTTCAAGCCTTCCTCGCTGTTTTCCGGACCGGAAGATGAACCCTCGTCCTCCGCCACCAGGGGCTCAGACTCCGCTTTAGTCCTCCTCGCCCTCTTCTGCGCTCTCGTCTGCGTCCTCGGCCTCGTCGTCATCGCTCGCTGCGTCTGGCTTCGCCGCCTCACCGCTGCCGCCACAACTACCACACCTCCTCTTCCTCCGCCACCGCCGCCAAATAAGGGCCTGAAGAAAAAGGTCCTACGCTCTCTCCCGAAGCTTACTTACACGGCGGACTGCACTTCCAAGTTCACGGAGTGCGCCATCTGCCTCACCGAGTTCGCCTCCGGGGACGAGATCCGGGAGCTTCCGCAGTGTGGCCACGGCTTCCATGTTGCGTGCATCGACACGTGGCTCCGATCGCACTCGTCCTGCCCGTCCTGCCGTCAGGTTCCGGAGATCTCTAGTAAGTGCCACAAGTGTGGGGGTTACTCTTAATTAATTTGCTTTTAACGCTTAGATCCGTTGGAAGGTGATGATGATCAAAATCATAATCCCACCATTCAAGGAGTTTAATTAGACCTCATTTTGTTGTAATTGATTTGTGATATTTTATTTCCATTGTTTGTTGTACAGTGTACTCGATCATAGGAATCTCTGTATAAAGTAAGTAATAAAAATTATTCTACCCAATTCTAATTTTCTATTATTTAATTTAATTCAATTTTTCATGTTCACTACAATTGATCATCTTATTCTCAATTTGTAAAGTTCAGTTTGTTATTTAAAATCTCTTTTTTCCTAGTGAAATGGTTAAAGTATTGAATATTTGTTTAACAAAAAGACGGTGTTACTGAATAATTTTTTTTTTTTTTAAGTTTATTTTTTCGTGTGCCGAATTAAGAAGACATTTGATTTGATCTAATGTTAATTGTAATTAGCTGCTACAAATTAATTAACACTGAAAGTTACACTTACCAAAATAATGAGAGATACTCTCTCATGCAAACTTCTTTTGGACAAATGATTGATTTTTCGAACATGACTCAACGTGATTGCTATATTCATTTCAAAAAGAAAAACAAATGTGGGCCTATTGTATTTCAGTATTTGTATTAATACAACCCACTCCTTGGTATTGTTCAAATCAGAAGCTAGGACCATTAGTGAAGAGCTAATATTCTTCGTTCAGAATCAGTCCAATATCAAGGTTTTTTTTCTTTTATTTTAAGGAAACGATAGTAGATTCATTAATCAAAACACATTACAGAGATTCATTACAAAAGCCAAATCAAGGTAACAAATTTTCCTCAACAAGTAAATCTAAGATTAACCTTGTATGCCATTAACAAACTTGACTCAAAGAAAGACCAAACGTGCGATCTTTTGGGCAACAACGTTAGCTTGATGGCGAGTACGAAAAAAAGGTAGCCTCAGTGATTGTTGGGAATAACACCTTGATGTCCTCCACAATTTGTCTAACCAAAGACAGATTGAGAGATGGATCATTCGGCGCTTCCACATTCTGAAGCGAATCACCCTCACATTGAAAGTTTTGAAAACCCTACCTTTTTTCCATTTTGTGTTTTATCTGTTTGGTTTGTGTTTGAAATTGAAGTTTCTTTACTTATTGCCGTGTTTTCACTTAAATTTTAAAATAAGCCAAATCATGCAAATCAATTACATTGTATGAGTTATATGTTAAATTCTAACTTAGAAATTTCTTCCAATGATACAAGGCAACAACTCAACGATATGTCCATGTGTTAATATTCGCTAATCCACTAACTTAGAAGGCATATTTATCCTAAAACAGACAAAATTAAGCAGATCCTCTATATTATGCTAACAGTTCTTTATTCACAAGCCATTTATTCCCTTCTCTTCGGAACCGTTGAGTAAACAAGCTTTATGACCCACCCAACTTATCAAAGTAACCCCATTATTTTGACATCTTCTCTAGAACACCCTTTAAAACAAGAGAAATTAGCCACTCTAGAAACACAAGAAAACAAAAGTGAATAGTTGAAATGGAATGATGCACAATATCTTATCTACAATATATAGATAGTGTATTGAACGCCCGGAATGTCAAAATTGGAACTTTAACAAAAAAACTTCGGTATTGTTCCCTTTAACAGAAAACCATATTTTTACACTAAAAAGTCAATCTTGATACTATTCACTTTATCCTTTATTTTGTCTTTGTCATTAAAACGTAAATATTTCAAATATTTTTCATTAGTTTTCCTTAAAAAAAAAAATGAACCGACCAGTTTTCGACATTTAAATAAAACAAAAATAATCACAGTTGAGTTTTGTACTATCTTATGATTTTAAGAATGAAACATTTTTTTCAATAAATAAGAATAATAAAGATAAACCTAACCAGCTTCCGAAGTTCCAATTAAATTCCTCCCGCCCCACTTCCGTCGCCAGCCAGGGTCAGTGGCCGCCTCTTGTTTCTCCTTTTCTTCTTTTATTTTCTGTGATCATTGCCCATGGATATTTATTGAAAATAAATGGGTTAAATGGACCTGGGTTTTATGAATGCCGAGTCGAGTAGGCTTGTAACTAGTAGAATTTAAAATGACTGGTTATATGATGAATGAACAATTCATTGTCACCAAATGTTGAAGAGATTTTTCAGTGTGACCGACATTCGAGATGGTACATCATATATCACTATACAAATGATAAGATATGTGTGTTAAAAAGTTAATAACTTAAAAAATAAAATTTTCCACCGTTTACAATTACATTCTAAGCCCTCAGTAGGACATGGCCCCACCCCCAACGGAGGTAGCAAATCACCTTTTGAATTAAAAACATTTGAAAGTACTAGTTTTATAGATAGGGTAGTGCAAATAATTTATGACATTAACAATTTTACCAAGCCTATATAGTGTATCAATCCACAAGTTTGTCTACTTATCTTTATGTAGGGGAGGAGAGGAAGATTTGAAATTTGACAACGAAAAATGTAAACAAATACATATTCGGAAATATAACAAAAAATTCCCTCTCAATTACAAATTGGTAATTTAAAACTAGTTAACTACGCCCGTTCATGCTGACTCAAAACTTTTAATCGAATTAAAGACAGTTAAAAGCCAACACTGTCTTCAGTAACTTTAACAAGTACACAGTTAAAAGCAATAAGCTATGAATCTATGATGATTGGAAAGAAATATGGTATTGCTATTGAGACGAGACTATCTGATCTGATGAATACAAGTTTACAAAACAAAAGAACGCAAAATTTCGTCTGACAGCGTGTTCCCAAGGCGAATAAATGTAGTATACTGGACTTGAGCAATAAATTTATCAGTACAGAGAGGTTTCTGGCTAACAACTAATTCAATTAACCAAGTTGTCATAACAATGCTTATCTTTGTCCACATATCCATCACAGGCATTCTGTGAAACTTGAAACTCGAGTCATCTCGATGAGAAGTTCCCACCCGAGAATTACTAATCAATAAATTTTGGACCAGAGGAAATTAAAACCCAGAAGCAAAGTATAGATAGAACAATATTACCTCTTGAAAATTCCTTCTCTCAATTTCCCTGTTCCGATTCAGCATTCCATTTCTCATTGCTATTGCTTTCTAAGCTGGAGTTCATCTCAATTAACTTTTGTTGTTCTTCCTCAGCCTCTTGTGCTTTCACCTGATTTACAATCTTAGGCTTGTTGCTTGTAGATTGCTGATACATAACACCGCCTAGCATACATATTAACAGCCCCACCGTACCAACTATGGTTGAATGCTTATCCCAAATAATCAGATTAATCACAACAGTCAATAGCTTATTCACTATACCAAGAACAGTAAATCCAGTTGCAGAAATTGCCCTTCGGCAAGAAAACCCAAAGAAAGAGATAGACAAACCAAATAAACATGACAACCCCACTGGCAAAAGCACATCAAAAGAATACCAATCTGATTCGTCCGTGATTTCATGCTTAATCTTCTTCAATTCACCCATTACAAGTAGTTCCAGCGGGAACAATAGAAGAGCCTCAAGATTGTTATACAATACAAGACCCCATGTGTTTAAGCCGATGGTCATTACCACATGCTTTATGTAGACAAAATCTATGGACATGCTTACCAAGTAAGCTAGAGCCCAACTATAAGCCGTGACTGTGAACTGGTAATCTGTAAGCACATAAATCACACTTCCTCCAAAAATAGTGGCAAGTGAGGCCCATGTCCTTATTGATGGCCATGGTTGGTGCAAGAAGAGAGTCTCTCCTATTGCAACAAAGATTGGGACAACTGAACGGAAGACAATAAAAGTGTCAACGTTAGCATGAAGAAGGAGCTCACTGTTGGTGAAGAGAGAGAGGTAGAATATAACTGCTGCTGGTAGGAAGCGCCACATAGTAAGAAGGTCAAGTGAATCATGTTCTAGCAACTTTAGCCAGCCACATACAAGGACCCCCATAGCACTTGTAAAATACTGTAAAGCAGTTAGGGCCCCAGGATAAGGAAATTTCACAACAGCCCACTTGTTGATAATGGAAAGCAATGAGGCAGATAAGCAGTAACCAGCAGCTATACCGTAGACTGAGATCTGCTGGAGTATAACACTGGACCAGTTTGTTTGGATATTACCAAAAAGAGTAGGGGCACTTGAACCACCCTGAGCCTGACGGCCCTGACCAACTTGAGGATTCTCCACAACAATTTTATTAGACATCTGTTATAGGATTAAAATCTTTGTTAGTCCACACCATTTTTTATTCTTTTATTTTTTTTTTCCAAAACTCGGAAACAAATGCTTAACATTATAAAATATACATCAGGCAAGAATAGCAACACCTCTCTCATGGACACTTCAGCTTCATCCATCTTGCTGGATTCACCAAGGGCCTCCACTTGTGCAAGCAACTTCTTTAACTTTTCCTCCAGAATAAACAAATGTTTGGACTTTTCAATTGACAGTGGATGTGGTAGTGCAGGTTCCACCTCTTGGTGACGGTATTCTCGCTCACGCCTTACTCTTCTATCCAAATCGATCACCTGCGATATGACAAAGAAATACTGGTGAATATTTTTATTTTCATTGAGCATAAATATAGGTGAATAATTCCTGATCATCACCCAATAGAAAGAAGTGCAACTTACCAACATCTCACAAAGCTGAGCAAGTTCGGCTTCAAACTTGGACACATATGCATCATGCTGTGGTGACTTCTCAAAACTATAATAAGAAAATAAAAAGTAACACTTAAAACTAGAAGGGAGAAAATAATCAGTCCAATAGCAGGTAGAAAAAGGGGGTCCTTGAAGGAAAATAAAACGCAGCAGCTGATGGATTTATGATGAAAAGGCAGTCAGTAAGTTTGTAAATTTCTGATGAAATGGAAGAAAGAGTATTTAATGACCTCAGATTATCATCTGATTTTGAAAACTAAACTTTGAGTTTCAACAAACAGTCTAGATACTCTTATAAACGCTTAATGAAAGCAATTGTACACACATGTACGAACCTGCTAAGTATGCATACATTGGAGCGACATTGAAGTATTGCGACATGCAATTGGTTTAAGTAATTTGAAGTTTTACTTCACACGCATGAATCTGTATGCATAAAATGGATATTTTGTAGCCAATCCAGTACAACCAATTAACTTAACATGAAAAAAGAAAAGATAATTCCTTTAATTGCATTCGATCTAGATGTATAAAAAAGGGGCAATATGACACCTCAAGGATCACTTCCCACAAGAAAATCCTAATCTAAATAAAATGTCCTGTTAGTCACCTTTCCTTCAACTTCGGGTCATGGATTTTAGGGCACTGTCCTGATTCATAAACAAAAGATTTAGTGTCAGTGATGTGTTATACTCTCCAAAAATCCGAAAAGCAAATGAAATGGGAATCGAATCCCAATTCAAACATTTCTTGCTTGCTCTTTCTCAGCAACTAAATAGTTTAAACAGGTGCAATTCATCACGAAATTTAAAAGCAATGCACCTAGATTGCTTCGAGTATTGGCGAAGAGATGGAACGGACAAAACCGAACTAAATAGTGCCCGCAGACTTCCTTATCATCCCAAGTAATTTCCCTGCCCCTCTTTCTCTCTTCCTCCGTCAAACTACGAGCTGGAATTCATAAACCAAATTAGAAAATGTTTATAATAAAAAATTAAAGCAAGGGTAAGCAAATGATTGATGCAATTAGAACCACTAATTTTGTTTCGAAAAATCATCAAAATACATTACCAAATTATAGCATCTAAATGCGAAGAAGCAAAAGCAAATGGGTATGAAGAAAAAGCAACGAATAATTAGGGTTTATAGGAGATACCTGTGCCCATAAGTTCGTGTAGCAGAGAAGGAAATTCAGAAGGGTTTGAATTTTGAGGGAGAAACAATTAATTTGAGTGGGTGAGGAGGAAATTGGGATTAGGGTTTATAGCAAATGCATAAGCGAGGAAGGAGCAGTGTAAGTAGCTGCCATGGCTTTTGGGCCCTCTAGGCTTCTCAAGGTTTGATATTGAATCTCAAGGAAGTAGAATTATTACTTTGAATCTGAGGGAGAAGGAGACAGCTTCAGCGACGGTGGTGGTAAACATACAAAAATCGTTGTTTGCTAAACTTTGCTTCGCGGTAATTTTTCGGAGAATTACTGTCAATTTCCCAAAACACAATTTCGAAACAACAAATTTGAATCATAATGCAGATGATATCGTTTGTTCAAAAGAAAAATGAAAAAAGAAAAAAAGAGATTAGCTGGGGGACTCGGCAAATCAGTCCAACTTTTTAAGAGGCTAAAAAGATTTATTGGAACATTTCAATCTCCTTTAACTATTATCGTAACGTGTATAATAGAAGCTTAAAATTTATCTCAACGACTGGCCGCCCTGTGTTATTTTGGTAACTTTACTCCATTTTTAAATCTCTAATAGGCTCCCTAAATGAGTTTTTACTTATAATTTAGAAAGAATTAAAAAAATCAACTCCACTGTTAAGATAAAAATTCACTAATATTCTTTATTTATCTTAAGATGAAAATTCATTTGGGAGGTCTAGAAGGGAAAAAGGTGATTTTGGTGAATCTTTATAATTAAAGCTAACTGATTTATTTAAAATTAAGTGATTTGATCAAGTATTTATTCTTGGCCCTAGATTTTTTTTTCCTTTAATAAATTTATTTTTTTTTGAGAAAAAAATTAGTTAATACCTAAAAATTATTCGGTTAAATCTCAGTGTTTCAATGATGGAGATGTTTTAAGATTTTGAAAGATTTATATCAATTAGAATCTCAATGTTTTGGAGATGGAGATGTTTTAAGATTTTGAAAGACTATGAAAGATTTATAAATTCATAAAGTTTAATGAAGTTTCATACATTTTATGTGAACTTTAAGTAAAATTACTAAGAGTTGAGGTGTAATTTTCTAAATGTCTGAAAAACATTATAAAATCTCTATATTTAAAGTTTTTCTTTTTAAAAATGTCTTAAAATTCAATCATAATTGAATGCATATAAAATCGTATGAATTGAATAATATCCGTAAAGTTGTTTAAAAATTTTAAACTCCTAATTAAATACTTAGCCAAGATATATATATATATATATATTTTTTTTTACACTATTTACTAGCTAATTTAGCAAAAATTAAAATAAATTGCTCTAATTGATTCTCAGATATGATACTGAAGCACTAGACCCAGTCATCCTCTAATGTAATGGCTTCCATTTCTTCTCTCCAATTCCAGTTGCTATCCTTTCAGGTATGTTTCTGAACACGCTTTCATTTCCTCTGTCATACATGGCGCTTTTTGCAGTCACGATACCAAATTTCACAAATTTATTTGTTTCAATTTCTCACCGTTTTAATTTTGGCTTTGAATTCCGAATAATAGCCCTCGATTTGGGGCTCAGACTCAAACCATCGGACCCCTTCACTCCTACTGAAAGTTAGGCCCGAATTCGGCCGGGTTCAGCGACTGAAATCCAGTGAGAGGTTTCGACTGAGAGCCATTGACGGCTCGGTTGGTTCTGCTGGTGACGACCACACATCTCCTAATGGTGAGGTAGCGAAGACTGAGAACAAAATTACCATAACAAATCTCAAAGACTCAATCGGAAAATTGCAGGGAATGATCAGCTCCGTCACCCCCTTGGTCCTTTCGGTAACATTTTCATTACTAATTTTAGGGTTTCTGTTATGGGAATGTTTTTTTCTTGCTGGGTTTTTGTTTCGGTGTCTGTACAACGTGGACATTGCCTTGCGGTCTATGCATTGCAACCGGTTTAACTGTAATATGCTTTCTTTTCGGGATAATGATCAGATGCGACAACGAGAGGGATTCGATTTGGCAATTGGTTTGTGTATAGCAACTGCATTTGTGATCATTGCCGTGAGAGTGTTTGTGGTTAGGAAATCTAAGTACGACCGCCCTGGCTCTGTCGCTGATCTTGTTAGACGCGGTCAGCTTAGGTCTGATAGAAGAGGCATGTATGATTTCAATCCTTATCACACTTGTTTTCTCATGGTCTTTGTATAATAATCTTTGTTGAGACAATAACTTTGAAGACTTAAATTCCAATCGTTTATTTCACAGTTCAACGCCTCTCAAGTATGATGACCCGTTCAATAATCCACTGGTCAAGCTTGGTAAAGGAAATTCAACCGTAGAGATGTGCGGAAAGGTTTACCGCCTAGCCCCTGTTACGCTTACAAAAGAGCAGCAAGTTGTCCATCAGAAAAGGAGGTCGCGCGCTTACCAGTGGAAGAGACCTACAATTTTCCTTAAGGAAGGGGATTCAATACCGCCGGATGTTGACCCTGATACGGTTAGGTGGATTCCTGCCAATCATCCTTTTGCAACCACAGTTGGGGACATTGACGAAGACTTGGCACAAAACAATGTGTATCAAAAACATGGTGTTCCATTTCGAATTCAAGCTGAGCATGAAGCACTGCAGAGGGTATGTATCTGTAGTACATCATCACAGTTTTCAGCACAAGGGGAAAGGAATTTCCATTGCTTCGACTAATATTGCAATAATTCATCTTGACAATTTCTGGATTTTCTTTTTGTAGGAGCAAAAGTTGAACAGGCTAGTGAATGACTCTACCGATGCTAGTGATTTTACGAATGCGTTCAAGTCAGGTCCAAAGTCACCTGACCGTGGAGAAGAAGGCCGCATCAATAAGCAAGCAGGTAACTTCAATCCACCATTATCAGAACATGCCCCAAATTCATCTCGCAGTGTGCCGCCTTCTGAGGAAATGCATGACTGAATATGATCTTGGCTTGTGTTTGTATTTGTCGTCCGTCAAATTGCTAAACAAGCTGGAATTCTGAGTTGAATGTAATTAGCAGGTCTAGATATTAATTGAATTTCAAGTTTTGGGATATGATGTAGCTAGTTCAGATACCGGTTTTAAAGTAAAGGATGAAATGTATATTGAACGGTGTTGTAGTTTCATTTCTTACTGTTCTCGTGGATCACAGTATTGAACGGTGCGTACTCCCTTACTTTATCTTATGTCTTTAAAATTACTGATTTCCGTGCTTGAATACAGCGAAGGTGAAACTGAACCATCCACATGTTTATTGTTGTTTTGACCTCGATATAATGATGGCCTTGCCGGCCCTAGAACGATGTGCTTTGCCATTTTGACATGCTTTGGATGAGATGGAGCTACGAGAAGATCAAAGAGGAAGGTTTTCATGACCAGATAAAGGTCGAGTTTCTTAAAAATATGCACATGCCGCGAGCTAGCTAATTATATAAAGCATGAATTTGGTGTATTGAGCAATCGTTGAATCGTTTTTTTTTTTTTTTTTTTTTTTTGGTCAAACGATAGATTTGTTAGATTAAATGTTAGATTGTTGAATCATTTGAAGTTGGGATTCAATAAAAAAGAAGAAGAAAGGATTAAAAATCCAATCTTAGGAAAAATAATGAAAATGGTTTCTAAACTTTGAGTTTTAATCAAAAATCATCCTATAACTTTATTTAATAATAAGAGTAAAATAATTAAAAAAAAACCTAAGTAAAGCGTGTGCAATACTTCATCATCGCCTCATTATTCTTCATCTCCTTTCTCCTCCAATTCCGGCCAAATTCTCTATCAAAATCATTGTTTATAAGTATAGTCCATCTATACGACTCAGATAATTGCTTGCTGGTAAAAGTTTCAAAGATCCTCAACATTTCAATCTCTCATTTCCACTTCTCAAAAGAGTTTTAGGAGAACATTACCTTATTCAACTGTTCTTTAGATCTGGAAAGACGATAGTACATTTACTTTTAAAATGGCCTGGGCCATCACATTTATGTCGTTGATCCCGACTACGAAATTGATAACTTGCAATCTTGTACAAAGATACGTAATGTTTTATCAGTTCCATCTTCGGGTGTTCTGAAATGGTCTAAACCAAACTGCCCATAATGTGAAGCGGGGGGAAAGAGGTGTATATTGAAGAACAATGGGAACAAAAGCGACATTCAATGTGTTTAGACTGCTTGTGCAAGAATTTAGTCACATTCGTCCCTTGTAGATTACATACACTAAAGGAGGATTAGGAATTTTCTATTGTTTTTACACATATATATATTATTATATAAATACATATATAATTAATCTTCATCTATCGACAGATGTGACAGCCCGTTCCGAAAATTTTAAAACGTACGCGTGAAAAGACGATTTTGCCCCTAGTGTGATTTTTTTTTTACGTTGTGTGGTTGTTTTGAGTTTGGTGTGGCTGGTTATGGACCACACACACTCTCCCATATTTTCCCTCACCCTTTCCCCTATCCCTGCACCTGACCCGTGCCATTTCCCTTCCCATTTTCTATCCCATTTGTATGGACCTATATAGAAACCACCCAAATCTTCACAGATCGAAGAAACAAAGTACATATTCATGCTCGTGAGGTCCGTAGGAGTTCAACCATACCCATTTCAGGTAAGGAAACCTTCGTTTTCACGTCGAACTCGGGATACCCGATTTTTGGCACTGTTCATGCACATGTAATTTCTTATGTTTTTGGGAATTTCAAGCTTGTAGGAAGCTTGGTGAGGTCCTTAGGAGGCTCGGGGTGGTTCGTTTGAAGGTTTTGGACGTCGGGATCGCGAGTTTCGAGGTTGGCCGGAGTTAGGGTTGTTTTCCCGGCGAGATTTCGTGGATTTTAGCACTTGAAAGTGGTATGATTTTGTTCCTCTCGTTGTAAGCTTCATTTTTGTACCAATTTTGTGAAATTTGGTTGAAAAACGAAGAAGATAGGACGATTTGAAGTTTTTCCCTATTTTCCGGCACCGGAGCCTCGCCGGAGAAGACGACAGAATATTCCGTCAGTTTGGACGGAATATTCCTAACGCCGTTGACGGAATCCGTTAAAGTTAACGGAATATTCCTGATGGCGTTAACTGACACCGTCAGCGTGCCAGGCACGTGCCTGCGCGTGGGGGCGCGTGCGGCGGTGAAATTTTTTTCTAAAAATATGGGGATGTTCCTAAGGTTGAGTAGATCACGTTGGTGTATTCATACACCCCATTTGAGCATTGTATGAGAAGTTATTTCATAAGGTTGGTTGTGTGCTTTAAAATTAACGTTTTTATAATTGTTTCGCATATAGGTGATACCTACCCCGAGGACGAGTGTGGTCACTCGAGGCTAGGGGGCTACGACCCTTCCACATACCAGTGAGTAGGCTTTTGGTTTTCCGTATATACTTATATACTTATACTTTTCCCAGAAATTGTTTTAGAACGTTTATTCGTTTATATGCCATGCATTATGTTGCCGTTTGTTTATGCATTGTTAGTTGCATATATATACATATATGTGTATTGGTGTTGTGGACGCACAGGTAAGTACCAGGTGAGTTATAATTACGTTTATGTTCAGTAGTGTTTTGAGATGCATATAGAGAGCTCATAACCTGCACCCCCGGTGTCAATGCTCCCGCCCAGAGTTGGGCACAGTCTTTCACGTGATGTTCACCTCCCGCACCACATGCTCATCTTGGATCCAAGTTAGGTGCACAGTCCTATCGTACAGACCACTTTAGGTGGTTCCGACTCGTATGTGACCCGCGATTATTCGCCCAGCCTTCACGTGATTGTAGCACTTGAGAGTACTTATATTACACCCAGGCTTGTCGTACAGACCACTTTAGGTGGTTCCGACTCGTGTGCAGGTATAGTTAGTGAGATGGAGATTTGAGCTCTAGATTCAGCCGTACAGGTCACGTTAGGTGACTCCGGCTGACAGATTATATGATATTGATGCGATATTACCTGAGCACTTGCATTTTTACTTCGAGGTTTTGGCATAGCATATTTCTGAGCATGACTTATATATATATATATATATATATATATTCTATTTTCTGGGAGGTATACAGGTTTTACGACGAGGGGTTAGAACTTATTTATTAAATGGTTTTCGAAAAGCTTTGTTTTTACCCACTCACGCTTTTGTTTTGCGCCCCTCCAGGTTCTAGTTGGCTAGCATGTTTGGTGGCTTCCCTGAGGATTTTTCTCGGCATATCTGACAGACCACCACCAGTGTAGGACCACCTTCGGGTGTGCTTTTGTCGTGTCGTTTTCTTCTGGACTGCATTAGGCTTTCATGCTTTGAACTTAGAGTTCACACTTACGCTTACACATATCTATTAGTACTTTGTGTAAAGCTGGTTTTATTTATTCGTACTATTATTATTATTATTTTATTAGCTTCCGCACTGTGCACATGGTTACGTCACTTCCACGTGACTACCAGCATGCGCTGGTCTCGATCGGGGTGTGTCAACAGAGGAGTACCGTTAAGTTTCATGAATAGTATATTACTGTTAAATTTCATAAACAATGTATTAAGTTTTATAAACAGTGTATTAAGTTTCATAAACAGTGTAGTACTGTTAAGTTTCCTAAACAATTTAGTAAGTTTAATTAACAGTTTGTGCACGTCAATTTTTTTTGTTTTAATTTTTTAATATTAAAATTATGTATTTTTCATTAAAATTTAAGTTCTTTTGTCATTTTTATTAAAATTTAAGTTCTTTTGTCATTAAAATTTTAGTCTTTTTCATTAAATAAAACTATAACATTGTTTTTTATTAAAATAAACTTAACCCGAATCCTTTTCATGAAAATTCCCTTAAATCTTTACGTCTCCAACAGTGCCAAGCTAAATATAGAACCGAGCTCTTTTTCATTTTACTTCATCAAAATATATATAGTTTAAAGAATAAGTGCATGATTATAATTTCATTTCCAATTATGTAGGAGCTATATTTTAGTCTTTTCAATATTTGTTGATTTTTAGTATATTGAGAAAAACTATGGTAAAACACTTATACATTCTACTATTATGTATTATTCACGTGATTCAACTACTATGTATTATTTAAAATAATTAAACTACTATTATGTATTACTCATACATTCAACATATGATTTCAGATATGACACGTGTAGAATTGAGAACCATTTAGCAAGATTCCACATAAGATTTTAGTTCATAAGACACCTTATCATAATTAAATCTTAATTATTAATCAGATATGATTTCAAGTTTTACGTATCAATTCGTGAGTAACTCTTCAGATTACTGATTAAATTTTTGTCGATGTGACAACTTTTAAGTTTGGTTGAAAAATTAGATCAAGTTGAAGAACAAATAGCTGAAATAAACCAAGTTTTACATAAAGCATCTTCATCACTTCCACTATCTTTGTTAGAAAAATTAGAAAATTTAACTTTAAGTACAAATAATCATATTAGAAGACCTAAGATAAATCCTTTTGATAACAGAAAAATGAAACTCTTTAAGAGAAAAGGAAAAGAAGTTGTTAGAGCTGAAGATATTTACCAAATGAAGAAGAAGCACAAGAATTTATTAGAAGAGGTTTTGAAAGAACACATAAAAATAAATATAGTTCGTATCAATTAGGTTTATTTGAAAATAGAAGCAGAATTGTAAGTAGCATCAGTCAACATGAAGTTAGCTATATTGATAAAAAAGTTACACTTAATTTAATTAGTAAAGAAGCAGTTACTCATTTGAGAAAATCACATTTTAGTCAGATTCATATAGGAACAATATTAATTGGACTAGTAAGATTAACCAGAGCACAAGTATACACAAAAACTTTAGTGTGTGTGTATATATATGATAGATGAGATAATCACCAACAAGCAGCAATAGTAACAGTTGAAGTAGACTTAAGTTCAAACTTAGCAGTCATAGGATGTATTCCAAATTATGTGATGACAATTAGTGAATTTAGTAAATATATTAAAGTAAGTATAAGAACAAAAAATTATAATATGAAATGAAAGTATAAAAATTTGTGTATAGCTTAATGTATATTGGTAAAGTGTCTGATAGATATAATCATAAGTTTAATTTAGAATTTCAAAATTTAGTTCAAATATTTGGTAGTAAACATGTAAATATAATAGAAGCAAAACCCGTAAATAATAGTTTTTTAAAAGGAACTCAGTGGACATTACCTACTTTACAAGTAGCAAGAAATAGACAGCCAGATAAAGTACAAATATATGAAATTAGTACAGGTCAAGCAACAATTAGGTTTAATAATTACAAGAAACTAGAAAATATAGAAGAGGATGAGAGAGATAAAAAATGAGAGTATTCATATGACTTTTGATAATTTAGATATTAATTTAGTTGAGCAAAATTTTGATCATATTGTAGATAAACTTATAGAAGATATTGATCATTTAGATGAAGAAGAGTATTTAGAAAAATATAAGACATATGATTTAGGATTACATAAAATTTCAGATGAAGAGATGAAAAAAATTAATTTTAGAAATAGGAGTAGAACATATTTTAGGATCAAAAGAATATAATAATTTATTAGAATTGAAAGTAGAATGTAATCCAGCAGAAGAAAGTAGTACATCAAGAGTAGAAAATCCAAGACATTCAAGTAGAACTAATCAACAAATGAACAATATAATGAAAAAGCAAGAGTAGATTATATAGACGAAAGTATGATAAAACCACCTAGAAGAAATAGGATTCCATATTTGAGAGGGTTAGAACAAATTAATATAGCAGGAAATATATTAAACTTAGATAATGTAGATCCACAAGATTGGGAGAGAACAATTGAAAGATGGGAAAAAGGTTGCGTACATGCAGCATTAATGTTAGATTTTAGTAATTCATAAAATATGTTAGATTATTTTGAACATACTTTAGATGGCTTGGTTTTTTATTATTTCCAGTCATGGAAAGTTCAAAATCCAGAACAGCATCAGGCAGCTAAAACACATTTTAATATTGATGGTTTTGTTACTTTGATTAAACAAGAATTTTTACATCATAATATGTGACGGCCCGTCCGGAATTAATATATATATTTTATTCTCGAATGCGTGGAAATGACGATTGTGCCCTCGAGACTTGGTGACGGGGATGCATGTACATAATTTTAAATTATTTTTCCCGTGGATGTAATTGAATTGTACTTGACGTCACGAGAGTGTTGACGCGAGTTAGGGCCAAGTCAAGTTTGTAATTACAATCCAACCCCTCCAGCCTTCAAACACCATCAAACACTCACGGATCGAGTGATTGGAGGTAATCATCATCTTCCTTGCGGCTCCACGAATCTAGTGACACCTTTGGAACGAAGAAAAGTTCACGGGAACTCGAGAACTTAGGAGCTCCGTGGGGTACCCTATTTCCCCGATGTGATCATCGAGGTTCCACTTGCTTTTGAAACTCAAAAAGGTATCAACACAACTCCTTTGGTGTTTTAGATTAGTTTTGGTTAAGTTTTGACATCAGAATAAGCTCGATTGTGGGTTTCCAGGTTTAGCCGAAATTTCAAGGAATTTTTGGACAACTTCTCATCAATTATAGGGCTTCAAATAGGTAAGGTTAGGTTTTACTCTCTAAGAGCTTCAAATCCATATAAAATTCATGAATTTTGGTTGAAAAATGAGTGAGATATTGAAGTTTGAAGTTTTTTCCAGAAACCGGCGACACAAACAGCAGCCCCGGTGGATCCGACGAATCCACCAGAAAAAAAGGGGAATATTCCGTCAACTTTGGCGGAATATGCTGACGGTGTCAAGTAACACCATTAGTTTTTAAATAGAATATTCTAATATTTAACAGAATATTCCCTAATGCCGTTAGGGATTTCGTCAGTGTGTCAGGCATGTGCTTGCACATAGCCAGCGCATGTGGCCGTGCCTTGTCCAACGTGTGAGGGTGCGTGGAACATTGGAAAATTATTCTAAAAATATGGGGATACTCGTGGTCTTGAGTAGGCCATGACGGTATATTCAAACACACCAATTGAGCAACGTATGAGAAGTTATTGCACGATTTTGGTTATGTGCTTAAAATTAATGTTGAATTAATTGTTTTCACTTATAGGTGAGACGTTCTCGGAGGATGAGCGTAGCCAGGCGAGACTTGGGGGTTACGACCCTGCTACATACTAATGAGTAGGCTTTTGGTTTATATATATATATATATATATATATATATGCGTTTCCCAGAAAATGTTTTTAAATGGAATTTTGTTTAAAATGTCATGTCATGTTTGCTTTACATTTTAGCATATGCATTAGTATAGCTTTGCATAATTTTGCATGATGCTACGGAGGCCTAGGTAAGTTCAGGTGAGTATATATTGATGGTATGGTTGCATGGTAGTTGATTATGAGTTGATGCATGTAGAGCTCATTATCCTGCACCCAGGTGTTAGTGCTCCGCCCGTGCCCAGGGCCTAGCCTTCACTTGATCGTTCACCTCCCACATCGTATGCTTAACTTGGATCCAAGTCAGGTGACAGCCTGTTGTACAGACCACATTAGGTGGTTCCGACTCATAAGTGACCTGCGATTTGTTGCACAACCTTCACATGATCGTAGCACTTGAGCGTACTTATTTACACCCAACATGCGTACATAACACATTAGGTGGTTCCGACTTGTGTGCAGGTTTATTGCCGTACATGTCACATTAGGTGACTTCGGCTGGATTGATGAGCAATAGGTTCAGCCACACAGGTCACATTAGGTGACTCCGGTTTGCATATCACTTTTACATTGATTTACATCACTTGGCTTACATATTTACTGCTGAGATAGTAACATGGCATATACTTAATTTTCATTACTCTTGAGCTTGATTTCTATAAATACATATGTATTACTATTTTCTAGGAAATTATACGGGTTTTACGGTGAGGGGTTATTACTTTTGGAAAGAGAAATGATTTTGAAAAGCTTTGTTTTTACCCACTCACACTTTCTGTTTTGCGTTCCTCCAGGTTTTAGGTAGAAGTTCATGTTGGTGGCTTACGAGGATTCTACGGCGATTCTGACAGACTTCAAATAATGTAGGAACTTTACTTCTTTCATATTCTGTATAATTACCTGTGCTTTGAATATGTGTATTTACACCTTAAACACTTTCCCTCGCACTTATATATTTATCTAGTATAGATTAGCTAGTTTGGTTTTTATTTACCCACATTTCCATATCACTATCACTTCCGCACTGCGCTCATGGCTACATCACTCTCACGTGACGGTCAGCATGCCTCGATTTAGGTCGAGATGTGTCACAATAGGTTAGATGGCAGAAGCGAACAAGAACAAATAAGGGCAATTAGAAATTTAGAATAATTACAAATTTGGGATTTACTGTATATAGCTGAGTATACTACAGATTTCATTTAAATATTTAGGAAGAACAAGTAGAATTAGTGATACTAATTTATTAAATACTTATATGTCAAAAATTAAAAGACCAATAGGTGAAAAAGTTTGGAATGAATGGCAAAAACATCCAAAGAAAAATGATATTGCAATACGATCTAGAATTCAACATGTATATGATATACTTAGACAAAAGTGTAGTCAAATAAAAGCTAAAAGACAAATTAGGAAGCAATTTTATACGAGCTGTAAAAATATAGATTTACCACAACAATATGGTTGTCATAAGAAAAATAAGCATAAGAAAATATACAAAAAGAAATATAGGTCATATAAACCCTACAAATAGCATAAGACCTTCAAGAGCATATAGAAAGAGATAATATATTCCAAAACAATTTAGAAAAAGAAATGGCAGACCTTGTATTAGAAAATATAAAGCACCAAAAGATAAGAGTAGTTGTAAATGTTATTCATGGGGAGAGACTGGACACATTAGACCTAACTGTCCAAAATTAGGAAAACAGCCGAGAGAAAAAATACATTTAATGGAGTTATTTAAGTTAGAAGAAGATGAAGATATACAGTCAATATATAGCTTAGATAATTTAAGTGATAATGAGAGTATTTATAGTATAGAGAGTATAAATATGATAGATTCAGACTCGGAAGATTCAAGTAGCACAAATATTGATTTAGAAGAGTATATGTGCATTCATAGAAGAATAACATGAAGAAGAATATAAATACATTAATTTAGGTTGGCCAGAAAAATGTCATAAGTGTAGCAAGTTTGGTGCAAATAAATACTATAATACATATTCGATATTATGTGAAAAGTGTTATAGTAATAGATTATTAGAAGTTAATTCAGCAGAATCACAAAAAAGTACTGAAATATTAGGAAATATTGTTTATTGTATAGAAAAGCAAAAAAATAGTTCTTTAATTACTATAAATTGTGAAATAGAATTAGCAAAAGAACATAAGATACAAATAACAGCTATGATAGATACATGGAGTACAAAGAGTATCATAAAAGAAGAGTTAGTACCAGAAAAATATAAACAAAAATTAGCAAAACCAATGAGAATAACATAGTTTGATAAAAGACCAATTTATTTAGCACATTGTATTAATAATGAGTCTATTAAAGTAGAAAAACAACAATTTAATTTACCATTAACATTTGTTTCACTAGTAGGATTATATCCATTCATTTTAGGTTTAAATTTTTTGAGAAGTTTACAAGGTTTTTTTATTTATGAATCCTAACATAACATTTTTCAAAAGAGGATAAGCACAATTTAGTGTGGTGTATGCTCACCACCTTATAAGGGAGCATTTTTGCTTACCACCATTTAGTGTGGTGTATACTCACCATCCTATTTATCACTGTTAGATGAGTTTGAATTTGGAGATTCGTGTAGTGGATAAACACAAATCTCAAAATTTAAACTCATCTAACGGTAATAAATAGGGTGGTGAGCAAAAATGCACTCAAAGCATAAGTATAGAAGAATCTAGTAGTCAATATAATTATTATTTAGAAAACTCAAAAGCAAATGATGAGAATAATAATATAGAAGAGTTTGATGAAGAAATATTTGAACATGAATATCCAATTTTAGAAGAAGGAACCCGTATAGAAACATTACAATTAGATAGATCAAGGAACTATAATAACCAAAGAGTTTGGAAGAATTATTATAATTAGCAGAACAAACTAGGATTATAGGAGAAGACCCACAGTTACATTGGAGTAAAAATAAAATAATAGCAAAATTAGATATAATTAATCCAGATTTGACCATTAAGACAACTGACATGCCTTGTAGTTTAATAGATAAACAAGAGTTTGAGCAACAAATTAAAGAGTTGTTAAATTTAAAAGTAATTAGATCCTCTAAGTCTAGACATAGATCAGCAACATTTATTGTGAGAAAACATTCAGAACTAAAAAGAGGTAATGCTAGAATAGTTTATAATTATAAGAGATTAAATGATAATACATATGAAGATAGTTATAAGTTCTCGAATAAGGATGGATTTATAAATAAAATTCAAGAGGGTAAATATTTTAGTAAATTTGATTGTCAATCAGGATTTTGGCAAAGACGATTAGCAGAAGAATCAATTGAGTGGACAGCTTTTACTTGTTCAGAAAGACATTTTGAGTGCCTTATTATGCCATTTGGACTTAAAAATGCTTCATCGATCTTTCAAAGAAAGATAGATCAAATTTTTAAGAAATATGATAATTTTTGTAGTATTTATGTAGATGATATTTTAGTACATAGTAAAAATAGAAATGAACATAAAAAGCACTAAGAGATAGTTTTACAAGAATTTATCAATAATGGAATTGTGATTAGCAAAAATAAAATAGCATTAGAAAAGCAAGATATATAATTTTTAGGAATGTATATCAAATCAGGTACAATACAATTATAAGATCATATAACTAAAAAGGTCTTAGAATTTCTAGATAAGTTAGAAAATAAAAAGCAATTACAAACATTCTTAGGATTGTTAAATTATGTAAGAAATTTTATCTCTGAATTAGGAAGAAAAATAACAGTATTACACAGTAAAACTAGCAAAACTGGACAAAAGTATTTTAATAGTGAAGATATTAAATTAGTTCAAAATATAAAAGAAGAAATTACTAAACTTAAGCCATTAACATTATCATTAGATGATAATTACAAAATAGTTGAAACAGATACTTCATCATTAGGATGGACATATATACTATACCAGAAAAAAGCATAAGGAGTCACCAAAGCCTGCCGAATAAGTTTCTAGATATTCATCAGGAAAATTTAGTGATGTACAATCAAGATTACCATCAATAGTTTAGAAATTTTAGGAATAATTAACTCGCTTGAGGCATTTTATTTGTTTTTACATAATGAAGTATTTACTATTAGAATAGATTGTCAAAATATAGCTGCTCATTATAACAAGATACATGCTAATAAACAGGCAGCCCAAAGATGTGTTAATTTTGTTGATTCAATTACAAGAAATGATTTTAAACCAATTTTTGAACATATAAAAGATAATGACAATACATTAGCTGGTATCTTATCAAGATTAATTTGTTGAATAGGAATGAAATATCATGAACCATCATCCTCAATTGGCACAAGACCACAAGGCAGAAGGACATCTGTCAATAGCATAATGATGCATTATGGACCTCCACCATTTAATGGATTCCAAAATAGTATAAACAGATTAGCATTACCACCAGTACCAACTTTCAACTTTAATGGCAATATTGTTGAAGGAATAAAAAATCAAACTCTGAGGTATAGGTCAAGAATACCAGAGCTTTTTGATAGGCAGCAGATTCTTCTATATAATTTTTAGAATATCCAAATCAAACAGCCAAACATAAAGTTAGATCATGAAAAACTAATAAGAACCTTAGAATAAGAGTTTGATAGCTTTAATTTTAATTTCCATCAAAGCAAGCATCATATTCATTCTTTTGAGCATAACTTTCAAGTCATTTTTAGAGACCATGAGTCATTACTTAGTAAGTTTACCAAAATGAACCAAGAACTTCAATCTCTTAGAATACAACAACATGAAAGTGACACATTGAAAAGAGAATTCAAAATAGGTTTGAAAACTGATCAGCATAAGAATAAAAAAAAATAAAAAAAAGATTATTGAACCTATAGAACAAGTGGCTAATGAAACCAAAGAAGAGATTAAGATTGAGCTCTTAGAAGAATACATTGAAATGGAGCAGCATCAACATCTGAGTAACAAAGAAAAACAAAAAAAATATATGAAAGTTTTCTTAGGAATATATGTTTAGACTTAATAACAGATGATATCCTATTAGAAGAAATTTCAAAAGCAAAATTAAGAATAATGTCACTAGATATGCAAAATGAGATCCTGAGTAGAGCATCACAGTCTCTGAAAGTTACAATTACAATTACAATTACAATAACAATGTGTTTTGTATCAGTCCATCTTTAATCCAAAGCCAGGGATGAATATTATTACAAAGATGTATCCACCATGTCTTTGTGATAGTACAAAAAATTGTATTTATAAATCAGAAATTAGTATAGATGTGGTCAGGATTAACATGTGAGATTTTAGATCATGACATTTTAGTTATGAGCATAAAAAAAAGCATAATGTGATAGAAGTTACCTCGACCTTACTATTAGAGTTTGACTATCTTGATAAAATATTCATTAAGCATATTTCCAAACTAAAATCATTTCCTAAAAAACTTATAAAAGTAGCAGAAGATTATCTGGAAAGGTGGAAAGAAATTTGCATAAGCTTTATTAGTAGTCCTCCAGATTGGTACATACATATGCATAAGGAGAAAGCTAAACATATATCCATGATTAATGAGGAGTCATTTAGACTATCCCTATCTCCTCACATAGATGGACTCTTTCATACAAAAATATTCTAAAATTTCGAGGAATCCAAATGTTAGTTTTACATGAGTTTGAAGATTTTAGGTATGATATGATATTAGTAGCAAAAGAAGAAGAAATGCATATTTACAGTAAGACAAGGTTTAGTCATTAGCCCTATTAGAAGCCTTAAATTTTCAAAGAAGAAACAGCAGAAATGTACTATAAAGTGAAAGAAGATAGAGAACGAGATACAAAGCTAGTAGACGACAATGAACAGTACTGGAACAATTTGACAGAAGAAGAGCTGCGTAACATCGATAACATGATGAAAGCATGAAGAGTTGGCAGCAAATTAGCATAAGTCGAATATCATCATGTAAAATAATGTATTTCCAAACAAAAATGTCAACATCATGATGGACCTTACTACAATAATAAAATAATGACATAAAAGTACATAAAGAAAGGAAATTGATCCATTATGAATTTTTCATACATAAAATATCCTTTTGATTAATAATGAATAGTGCTAGATCATTTTCGTTAAAACTCCCCTTAATTTATTCCATATTAAGACATAGGTTGCACTGGAGAATCTCCAGACCCCGCATTTCCCTATTCCCCAGAAATCTGACTCCCCATATAAAAACACTCGGCAACTCTACTTTATCATACAGACATCAAAATTGAAGGGTAAACCTGCTTGAATATTCTAAGGCCCTACAAGTAACAAGATGGACGTCCACAAAAACACTGCACGAGTTTGCAGTCACTCGTTTTTGGCAGCCGCAACTTGTCTTGCACCAACAGAAAAGAACTCGGTGATAACTTCGAGGGGCATGCCTTTGGTTTCCGGAACCTTCAAGAAGACGAATACAAAAGAAATGACACAAACCACTGCGTAAATCCCAAAGGCACCGGATAGGCCCATTGAATCAAGCATCACAGGTAGCGAGTAAGTGATGATGATGTCCCCAATCCAGTACACCAAGGCGCAGATGGCAATGCACAGGCCACGCACCCTTGTGGGAAATATTTCAGAGCACAGGATATTTGGAATCGGGCCATACGCCATGACAAAGACGCAGAAATAGACGACAACACAAATGGTTGATAGTGCTGCATGAAGAACTGAACCCAAGGTCAAAAGGTTGGTAACGACGAGAATGATGAGTGATACTATCAACACTGGAATCGTAGTCAGCAGCAGCACCCTGCAACATGGAATGCACCAGTTAAGATTTGAACTCTACACGTGTTCCTTGTCAGTTATTCCAATTTATAAGCGATGTAGCTAAAGATATGACCTCGAATGTGAGCCCCTAACCCAAGAGTTTGAGCTCAGATTATAAAAACAAATAAAAGTAGAGAAGAATAAATCACCTTCGACCAGAGATATCCATGAGCTTTATGGCGACAGCTATACAAGGAAGCATCAACAATGTTGTGAATGCACTTATAAGGAAGGATGCAGACGTTGAACTGAGACCCAAGTCTGAAAGAAGTACTTCAACGCCTGCCTCCTCAAGAATTTGAGGAGTGTAGTAGAGAACCCCATTTATGCCAGAAAACTGCACAATTATTTAACACTTCAGTCATTAGCTTCAACCTAGTGAAGATTACAAATTGAGGTTAATTACCTACTGAAAGAAGAGATTAACTTAACTAATTGCCCAAAAAGGGAGATACTTTAACCGTGAATGTATTTGGAATTATTGTTTATAAAAAGATAGAGATGAAAACTTCAGAATTATCCGTAACGATTTACTACCTGCTGGAGAATCTGGATTCCCATTCCAACTAACAATGCATGCTTAACTCCTGGTTCAAGCAGAGCAGCCCATATTGGTCCTTTTGAAGCTGTTTCCGCTGGATGAACCATTGCAGGTCCAACAGGATGCTTATCTATGAGCTCTTTCGAATAAAGAGCCGGCTGACTAACCAGAGCAGCAGCCTGGATAAACTCACCTTCTGCAGGAACATCACCACCAGGAAGTGACACAAGGGACCCACGACGGGAGCCTGGGCCTCCCTCCTGATGCAAATATACCCTTTTAAATCCTCCTTCCTTCTTTCCATCCTCGCCTTCTCTCTCAGACCACTTCCATGCCAACTGCCATCCACCACCGATGCCTGTGCTGCCAACTGTCTCCCCTGTTCCTTGCATGAGACTGCTGTGCCGCCTCATGCTTAGAGCACTGCCATGGGAAGCAGGGGGCACTAAATCCTTTTCCAGACTTGTTGCCTGACGTGAAATCAATGGACTATGCAAATTGTCATCTGAGTCTCCCGCAGCACCATCAGATCCATAGCCCTCACCTTCCCCGTGCAAACTCTCTTCATCCCATTGGTCAGTCTTAGGCCGATCTGCTGTGCTGAACATGCTGCCAAAATTAGGGAAAAGCATGCTTCGGGTACTTGCAGTCTCTGGGAAATTTTCATGAACACTACCAAACAGAGTGACAAGAGGGTCCATTAAAGGCACGCCCTGGTTTACCATGCTTCCTTGGCGAGAAACAAGACTAATAAGAGAACCCTGTCCGGTGACAGGTCTGGCAACCCAGGAAAGGCCTTCTTCAGGTCCATATAACTTGATTTTATCTTTGTCAGCTGGATCCTGACTATCGCCAAGCTCATCAGCTGGGCCTATTATGTACTCTTCTATCGATGTTTCACCCCCAATTCCAAGACCTTCAACCAGCAAAGCCAGTTCACCTATAAACCATATGTGTTAGCAAAATTTACAATAAAGGGGCATAGATTTACACAAATGGAAAAACTTGACATTTCTATAAATGCTCAATCTTATATTAGAGTGTACTTGTCACTCTTAAAACTCCTAGTCCAGCACAATATCAACAGGTCTATGAAAACAATATTGATGTGCAGCAAACATATAACAATCTGAGCATTAATCTATATGTGGCAAAGAAAGTGAAAACAAAAAGTAGAAACAGCGATGACGAATCAGATTTTTATGTGAAGCAAACATATAACAATCTGAGCATTATTCAAGAAAGCGTTTGGATTCGATCAAAAAAAAAAAAAAAGAAAAGAAAAGAAAAACAAAATGAAAGAAACCATTGGACCTTCTTGTGAACATGTGCACACCTTCCTAATTCCTATACTTGTTTTTCTATTATGTTTATATATAACAACCAGAGAGCTGTGGTATGCTATACAGAAAACATCTGAGAACATAATTTCTTCTTAAGTAATACAGTTTCCTACGAGCATTAGTAAAAATTAACTAAATGTCTAAACCATTTTATACATGTGAAAAACTATTTGTCTAAATAAAAATAGCATTAAATGGGAAACCAAAGGAAGCAATGAAGGCATCTCCGAGCATCTTTTACACATAAAGATATTATGCAGCCTTTTAAACGCTCTGGTTTATCGTACTAAATTTCAGTGAATGCTGCATGAATTTGTGATATGATGAAGTTTAGCATGCAATACCAAGCGCAATTTAACGTATGAGTCAACGCTAATTAACAAGAGATAGATTCTATGCAATCTGAAAGTGGATCTATGCATACAAACAAAATATTGCAAGCCAATAGTAAGGACCAAACCAGAAACATCTTCAGTGCCACGTAACTGCTGGAGAACAATCTTTGCCTCAAGCATCCTGCCCTTACTCACAAGCCATCGAGGAGATTCAGGCAAGTAAAACACCGTTAACCCAAAGTAGATCAAAGAGGGGATGGAAAGAACCCCAAGCATCAATCTCCAGCTTGGTGAGTCCATTAGTGACATCCCAAAAACCATACAATACGACAGAAACATGCCGCCTGAACCAAGGAACTGCGGAAGAGTATTCAAGGATCCCCTTATATCTGGTGGGGCAGTTTCAGATATATAGAGTGGGACGAGAGTAACTGCTAGGCCGATTCCAAATCCATCTAACAGCCTTGCTATACATAGTACATAGACATTGGGTGACCACACCATTACCAAACCACTCACAAAATAAAAGACTGAGGATGCTATTAACATTGGCCGCCGACCAATCCAATCTGATATGGCTCCTGAGCAAGTTGTAATAAATGTTGCTCCGATGAGTGACATGGCCACAACAAGGCCTTCTAAAGAACTCCCCAAGGAGAAATCTTCCGTTATGTAAACAATAGCCCCTGGAAACGTACAAGCAAGAAATAACTATATATTGGCTCTAAACTGTGATTCGAATGAACAAACCACGCAAAATGACTGTGAATGGGCAATGCTTAAAATTCACTTCAAACATGGGTTAGTTTTAAACTCGAAAAGATATTGATATCGTAAATCTGTAGCGGATAAGTACCGGCAATTGTGGCATTATCCCATCCTTGCAGCAGGTTACCGATTGTAGCAGCAACAGCCACCAGCACGGCTCCCTTCTTCATCTTTTCGCCAATGAATTATGAACAAACGAATGAACGAATGAGACCACCAATCTCAAAAATTACCTGAAACGAAAAAGTAGCCACATCAGAGAACTTGAAAAATCATTCAAACAAGACCCAGATCCAACTCACTCATAAGTAGCCACTCCTCACTGCAAATGGGTAAATAGGTCTGCAATTGCATCTCCCATAAGCACTTCAAAGTAAGATGCTTGATGCTTACCTCTTCCTTCAGGGGGTCAGAGAGTTTCCTTTATGTCAGATCACTCACTACTGAGTTCAATAAAAAGGGCCGTTGGAGAGAGAGAGAGAGAGAGAGAGAGAGAGAGAGAGTGTGTGTGTGTGTGTGAGTGTGTGTGTGAGTGTGTGTGTGTACGCACTGCAATCTGTGCTTCCAGAGCAGCAGGGTAAATATCCTAAAAATGGGTGATGGGTGAGGACTGGCTTCGGTGGCTAGCTGGCTGGTCTTAGGCGGAATCTTGGTATAGAGACAAATCCAGCCTCAAGTTTTGCAATTTTTTACTAATATTATTTGCAGATTAAGATCCAGAATGGCTCCTCAGATTCCTTTTCTCAATCGAGACCGATCCACAGCAATTTAGAGAGAAGAGAGAAGAGAAACAGAGGGAGAGAGAGATGGGTTTAAGAAGCAGTTGGCCAACAACCCTTCAACATCCGTCAGCCACTTCACTCGGTCTCTAACTACCAACTGAGTTGAGTTCTGGATAACTTGGACAATTGTCAAACAATTGAGCAGGAGCCCACCCACAACCAGAATTTCATGTACTAATTTAAAGAACAGATGAACATTTAAAAAGGGTTCCTAACTTCCTAGTTCCTAATACTACAAATGCTACTGTACCACTATAACAGTGAGAGAGAGTGACAGAGAGGGAGGGGGGAGAGTGTGTGTGTGTTGAACTTACTCATCTTTGGAGTCCAATCATAAGCCAATTGCAAGAGTAGATGTAGATTGCTTCCACTTTTATTTTTTTATTATTTTTTAAGTGATTGAAGCTGCCAAGTTCTTGACTTGTCTTGTTGTCCGTCATTATTTTTATCTTTATTTCCCGGTCACCTGTTAATCAGTTAGTTTTGCAGCTGATATTTTTGGTTTGTTCGGACTTTTCTCCGATTCCGCCTTTCTCCGCTTCTTTTCGATTCACAAAATTAGTCGGGGCTCGCAAAAGAAATTCCCTTAATATTTGTTTTGTCCGAAACTTTGAAGAGGACAAACAATGACAGATGCTTGCATATTCACGAAGGAAGAAAAAAAAAAAAAAAACCTAAAATTAGAAAATAATGATGGGCGACGGACCGCAAATTCAATAAACTCATATCCGAATTTATCACGAATGATCTCCACTAGTTCCTCGCACCATTTTATTTCTAGTTCTTATTCGTATCAATCATCCCTTTAATCAAATAAAACAAAAAACATAACAAAATGAAAAAAATAAATAAATTAGTTTTGAATGACACGAAAATTGAATAACTTTTTTTGGTTAAAAAAAACAAAAGAAAATTGAATAACTAAGATTGAAGATATACGTGCATTGTAACAACAATTAGCTTTTTTCAAGTCTCTTTTATAAGTTTATTTTAATGTTAGAGTAATGTCAGGTGGACCTATAGCCTAAATTTATAAACAATGTGATTTGTTACTAATATGAAATAAGCATATTAATCAACACTTAATTAATAATTTAATCATCAATAATCAAATCATATAATTTTACAAAATATGATCTAAATAGATAACTTCCCTAACATTAATATTGTGTTTTACGTTATTACCCACAAGTTTACCTAATAAATTTCTATAAAAGAAAAGTTAACACATCAAGGTACAACTTTTGAGATATACATCCATCATGAAATTTTGTTGACATGTGGAAAGATATGAATTATTGAATAGGAGCTTATTGTGCAGAAGCACACAACGGACCGCACATGCACACACAAGTCGGTATTGGGAAAAGATTCCCTTCAAATCTCTCCCATCAAGTCCTAGGGATTCGGAGATCCGGATTCTTGAAATTTGATCTAACGGTTACAATTATTATAACTTTTAAAGGAGCCCATCAAATTTCAAGAGTCCAGATATCCGAATCCCTAGGATTTGGTAGGAGAGATCGTGAGGGGATCTCCTCCCGTTGGTATTGACGATATTCCCACCATTTTAACCGTCTGAGAGAAATAGGTATGAAATTTCACAAAAAGGCCTCGACAATATATGTGTGTGGTATCATTGCTCATAAAGTACTAAATAACTCTCCTTTTAGCTGATGTGGGATACAAATGTGGCTCTAATCTCGGATTTGGATCCCATCCGGATCCAAATTGTGGGGATCTTAAGGATCCTCACATTATAACCATTCATCGTACATTGTGTGGTCAGAAGGCATTTGAATTTTTTATTTAAAATTAAACACATATAGTACCTAACGAAAACTGATCGCACAATATACAATAAACGATTAGGATGTAAAGATCCTCACAAAAAAGATTCGAAGAGAATCCTCATGAGCTTCCTTGTAAAGTAGGAGATGGTCAGTCCATAGACTTTGTTCCGATCCTTACCTACCACTATCTTCAAATTTTTGAGTTTCTTCTTTCCTAGATCCTACCGATTGACACTTGTGTTAATGATATTACAAGTGCTCATGGTTGTTGGGATTTATATCTTATATACCAAGTTTTTCTAAAACCGCTTCCATTTTGTCGTGTCAATTCCTTTGCCTAGTTTACAAAATTATGAAAAATTGATTAGGCACCATCAAAGCAAGAGTGTTTATTCTGTTAAAGCTGGATATATGGTTGCCCAAGCTGCTGATGTATGAAATTTTGTCTTGGCTTGTATTGCATTTGGCTTATGACTAGCGGGTCAAAGGTTGGAACATAAATAGCATATCTCTAGTGGTAAAAGAAAAATATCTCATTTCATGGATTTGACTGCGGTGCTTCTAAGTAGTCGAAAGTTTTCGTTAACAAAGAAATTTCATGTACCTTGTAGATTTTAAAAGTTTCGTCACCAACACCTGCTTAGCAAGCCTCGTTAAATCACATTTTGAAAGCACAATTATCTTATTAGCTTGCTTCTTAGACTTGTAACGTAAGTCTGTAATTTATGTTATTAGATTTTAGGTTGGTCCTAATGTCTAGATTCATGAGTTGGAGGCTCACTCAGCAAAACAAAATAAGAGAAATCAGATCTCGTGGATTACGTAAGTTAAAACTCATGGGCATTCATAAGAAACTATAAATTAAGAAATTAAATTTTATTAGGAGAGTGTGATCAAATTAAACGAAATAAATGATAATAATTAAACATGAGTGAAAGAAGATAAAAAAGGTATATGAAAAATACTTCCCTATATATGTGTGTGTATAAATCAAAGTGAAAAGGGAAGAAAAGAAGGCAAATGACGTTTTACTGTAGTAGCAGAGGACAATAATATCTATGCACTATAGTGTAGATTTCATCCTGCCGATCCTCCTCTCTTCCACCATTGAACAATTTAATCTACTCGAGCTATTAAATTGTACCAAAAAAAAAAAAAAATTAAAAAAAGGAAAAGAAGAGATCTACCTGTCAAAGCGTATATGCCATAATTTGGTTCTTTGTACCAGGCAGACCATTAGCTAAAATCTACATGCAACGTGGGTACCCAAGCAAAACTACAAAAATCGCACCGCCCAATACGTGCCACGTTGTTTCTAAGTTAGGCATATGACATGGACATGGGAGACGGATTTGATTTGAAACCGTGATATTGTTCTCAATTGACTGATAGGTTGTTCTTTGGTCGCAGATCCCACCTGCCCAAATTCAACAAGTTCATATAAACCTTTTTTCCACACAGATTTGCGTTTCAATATAAAAATCAATACTCCAGATGACACATGTTACTACCAATTTTTTTTTTCGGTTCGTCACATGTTACAACTTTTGAAGTTTGAATTATATTCCTTACACGAAGACGGCAATCCAATTCAATCACACCATTAATTACTGAATACATGCATGATATTCAACTGATACTAATTTCATATTTACTTATCTAAAATAGAAAAAAAATCATGATTCGGAGAAGGAAAAGAAGGAATCAGTATGAATCAATTAGCATTCCTAGTTGATCTAATTCCCAACTCTTCTATAACTGGAATATATTATGAAATTCACGGAAGAGGCGATAATTATGTATTTATTTTATGTGTTTGTAAACACTAGGGAAGTAAGGAAATAGAATCATTTTTATACCAATTTTTAGTAAATTATTTGTACCATATTTATTGACTGCCTCTCTAATAGAGGTGAATTCAACCAATATATATTGGAATGAGCGGAGCCACAAATTTAAATCTGAAGGGGCACCTCATAAAGTTCAATATATTTTTTTGTTATGTATTCAAACAATATGTTTTCACAACTGAATCTAGTTAATATATCATAATGTAACATGTATGATCTAGAACTATCCTCTTAACCTAAGAAGCTCGAGTTAAAAAAAACACAAAAATATAAAGCTCTTGCACAACACGGTGTAACAATTCACTAAAATATATAAAGGTAAACATACTATCGGACAAAGCAAAAAAAAAAAAAAAAAAGGTTATTCGATGGCACAATGTCGAAAAAACTTCAAAGGTGTTGAACCAAAATCAACCGATCTCCAACATATAGACCGAACTCAACCGGACATGTTAAACAGCAACCAACCGAACCTAACTATTAAGACATTCGATCAACCAGGTCCGAACGCCCTTGGCGACTACATTTCAAGTTTTTGTTCAAACCAGTAATTTTCACTTTATCTCAACCCTAAACATTACATAATCAATCCAAGCTGTATTCATACCCAACCAATCTCAAACTCGTTAATATGAATTTAAATTATAAGTTTTAAGATCTCCAATATCAACTCTCCAACCTAGTAAACTCATACTACCAATATATTGAGGAAATTAATGAAAAGTTATACATTTAAAATGGTGTTGGATGTGAAGAGATTGCTCGACGTCAAGAGTTAAAATTGGATGTGACTAGAAGCTTACAATAAAAACTAAAATCATACCATTGAACCTCCTCGTCCCACCCTTTTTAATAGGACTTGTACCTGAACTACGGCTGATAAGGAAAAGCTTCTCGACCTACCACTGACCAAGGGAGCAAAACCTTGCAACTAAACCGACCCAACGAACTGAACTCGACGACGAAAGACATCATGCCACATTTAATATCGACAGAAACCTTAAACCCCAAAGTGATTAAACGGTCGATCGGAAAGGGTCAACGTGGTAGCCCTCATTTTTTTATCGAGAAAAAAAAAAAAAAAACCGTAACTTTATGATACTAACCGTCTAGTTTAGTGCTCAGACAAGATATGTATTGTCACAACAAATTAATTATAAGATTTATAAATGAAGTCCTCAGATACCCTCATTGCTTATTCTCTAAGAAAAAGAAGTTCATGACTCGTAGGCTTTCCACCTCCAAGTGGCATTACTCCGCCAGGCTTTCGCCCATGGTCTAAAGCTGGAGGATTGGAAGGCTGTCGCTGGGTTAATTGGATGCATTCGGTTATCGTTTCCAATTGGATGATCCATTAGTCCAATTGACGGAGGATTATAAATGGATCAATTTTTTTTTTTTTAAAATTCTCTTCCTTACCATTTTTGTCCCGTGGCATCCACTAATGACGGAGGATTATAAATGGATCATTTTTTTTTTTTTTAAATTCTCTTCCTTACCATTTTTGTCCCGTTGCATCCCTTCCTTTCATTCTGGACAGTTCAAAAGAAATTTGATGACTTGAAGCTATGTCACATATTTAATGAGCCTTTTTTTATTTATTTGATTGTTTTTGTTCAATAAGAAAAATTAAATAAGGCTTGTTAAATATTTGGCACAATTTTAAACCATCAGATTGCTTTTAAATGGTCAAAATTAAAAGTTGGGGATGAGAGGAGACAAAAATAGGAGGGGACAATCCTCCTCCTTTTACATAACGAATCTTTCCTATACCTATGTGTTTGGACCTGATTTTACACAATCGGCCCAAGCGATCGAGGCCGTTGAGTAAGCATGGTTCTTAATCGTCGAATAAGAAAGTTACGATAATTTGCTATTGTTAAGAGATAATATTATGGTTTTTAATCATAATAATTATCTTTAAATAAATTATCTTAATTTTCTTATACAAAATAAATTATACAGATTCTTAGACACTTCACATGGCCTAACATGGATATGCAAGCCGAAGATAATGGTGAATAGGAAACCTAATAAGGTTAGGTGATGGATGTTAGCTTGGTATCTAGTCGGCTGCATGGGGTTTATGGTTGAATGGACTCGCGTACAAAGCCACGTGGAACAATGGGAAAAGATTTTACACGTGGTGGTGATAAGGTGGCAATACAATTTGATCAAAATTGGGATACGTGGTCTTCATGTATGCATGGGTAACTTGCAGATGAGATGAATTCGAATTGCAAATTGGATAGGCATTTGCAACATGTGGGGGATACGGATTCTTGAGAAAAGTAAGGTGATTGCTTTGGGAAGTGAACTGTCTTTCCAATTAATTATCTTTCCAATTAATATGTTAAGCTAATAATACAAATTGGAGCACAGTATTGACACTTTGACTAAGGCGAAGTGATATTATCAAAGGGTTTTATTAACAATATCCGGATGTAGAAGAGTTAGAGTGGAATTGGGAAAATCTATTTTGGCAACGGGGCACTACGAATTCTATAAATACAAGGCTTTGAACGCTGAGAAGGCCACCTCTAATTCAACACACAATTGCCCTGTGCAAACCTCTCAAACATCTTGTGATTTTTTATTTTCTTTTTCCGCCAATACATCTTCAGTTTGGATAAACAGCATTGTGAAGGCAAGTGGCGAACATCTTCAGTTTGGATAAATAACACTGTTGCCGTAGAATCAGCCGACAGAGGAGCACCTTCAGTTTGGATAAACAACACTATGTCGAGGCTGACTGGTTACCTATCCAAGTCTCGGTCGAGAAGGGTTTCCGAATCCTTATTGGCAAATGTCATCTTATTAGCCTTCCCAGCGAAGTAAGGTGTTACAAGTTTACATTAGGTGCATTGAACGCTGAGTGATTTTATGATTGGATACTCACAAGTGAGTTTTAGAGTCGGCATTCTGATGGCCGAACCATATTTATCATCAAGACATACATCTCCTTTGAGTACTTGTGTCCATATAGTCTGGTGTCGATTCGACGTGCTTATACTCTTACGAATATAATAATTGTGACCGAATCCGGCACCTACGATTCGTGAACTTCGCAGAACTAGCAGCTTTGTCTTCAGGCTCGAGAACCTGAAGAGTGGGCACACCCCGCATCAACCGAAGGACGTAGTTAACTCATTAGTTACTTGGCATGCGTGCCACGTTGGCTTTGTAATTTTTAGAGTCAACAATATGTCATAATCAAAACTGTTTATTTCTTAAATCATCATTTCAATATCATTTGTGCAAAAATTCAAATAAATTAGTGATAGTTTAGTCCTACATATGTCATAATATTTGAAATGCCTAGCCTAAAGATGTCTAAGTAATGTTTTATGGACCGTCAATTTTTTTTTTTTTTTTTTTTTGGGTTTTCATTTGGATGTTATTCACATATGAAGTTCTTTTACATGAAGCTCCAACAGAGAACCTATGCTGGGGCAAGTCCACTCTAGGCAGTTGGCCATCATTAGATGAAATTGAATGTGTAAGTATGATTGGGAAAAAGTTGAGGGATTTGGTTGAGCAGGTATGCATAGGTTCTGCATACAAATTGGTTTATAAGCATGTAATGCACAAGCTTCATTATAAATATGCTACATCTTTTCTTCGTGAGCATGTTCATTGATCATGAATTAGAATTTCAAGATGACGACAAAAAAAAAAAAAAAACAACCATCCTACCTATAATTATACGTACCACTCAATTATATAAGTTTTTGTTTGGGCCCAAAATAATATTTTTAGGCCAAGCGTAGGTTCGACCCAAAGCTTTTCCAGATATACTATGGGCTGTCTGGTGGTCCCGGGCTGTTCAGTAAAGGTGGTCGAGTCCTATTGCAAGAAAGAGTAGTTTGGATGAGTAGATGGGTCAAAGAAGTCCCAATACAATAAGGGGGCCTAGTGCAATATGGATTCTCGACCGGCAATGAATACGGCCTGAAAATGGGGGTGAGTTCAAAGTCTTAATAGGAGTAGGATTGGTCGAGATAAAGTTGGAACAGAATAAGAAGTTCTAATCTGAATGTGGGTTCAACTTGATCTCAAGGAAGATTTGTTGCTATAAATAAAGAGCAGAGTGCATCATTCAGACGACCTCCAATTCAACATACAATTGCCCTGCGCAAACCTCTCAAACATCTTGAGATTTTTTATTTTCTTTTTCCTCCAACACATCTTCAGTTTGGATAAACAGCACTGTGAAGGAAACCGGTGAACATCTTCAGTTTGGATAAACAACATTGTTGCCGTAGAATCAGCCGACCGATGAGCACCTTCAGTTTAGATAAACAGAATTGCGTCAAGGCCGATTGGTTACCTATCCAAGTCTCGGTCGAGAAGGGTTTCCTAATCCTTATTGGCAGAGGTCATCTTATTAGCCTTCCCAGTGAAGTAAGGTGTTACAAGTTACTACATTTAGCGCATTGAACGCCGAGTGATTTTATGATTGGATACTCACAAGTGAGTTTCAGAGTTCAGCATTCTGACGGCCGAACCACATTCACCATCAAGACATACATCTCTTTTGAGTACTTGTGTCCATATAATCTGGTGTCGATTCGACGTGCTTATACTCTTACGAATATAATCACTGTGACTGAATCCGGCGCCGACGATTCGTGAACTTTGCAAAACTAGCAGCCTTGTCTTCAGGCTCGAGAACCCAAAGGTCGAGATTTGTTCCTTCCTCGGCCGCAGTTGCAAAATCAAGGAGTCAGCAACGCGCTCAACGTAACATTAACAAATTTTACTCCTCGGCTAAGCTCGGCTGACTAGTTGGCACGCCCCGCATCAACCGAATGACGTAGTTAGTTCATTAGTTATTCGGTATGTGCGCCACGTAGGCTTTGTAATTTTTAGTGTCAACATTTTGGCATGCCCGGTGGGACCCAGTGCTAAAACCTTCGGAGTTCATGACTATTGAGACACGGTCAGTAAAAAGAAAACAATCATGGGAAAGTCAACAACAGACTTGCCAGTACAAGGCTCTGGTCAAGATTTGTTACAGTTGCAAAATCCCCTCATTACTATGCCACCCAAGGCTGCAAGTGTGACACACCGAGAATAGGAAGTTTGTCTCGGCAGCCAGCCTCGCAACGCAGAAATTCCCAACAAAACTATAGGCATTTTCATCGAAGGAATAATGGAAGATTGTGACGAAGATGGTGGGGAAGGTTCTGATCCCCCGATTAGGTCGTTTCTTCGAAGACGACTTGATGAGAAATGTCGGCAAGTTGAACAGTCAATTGGCCAGAAAATGAACAATTTGCTCGAAGCAATACAAAACAATAGTGATACGTAGACTAGATTGCTTGAACTATTGGTCATTAAAGCCTTCGAAGATGGCCATGTCGGCCAACCTTGACAACTTCCATTTAAGAATGTTCTACTACAAGCCGAGACAGGATCCGCTCGACTCCAACCAATTGACTTGGAAAAAAGAGGGGGATTTAGCAGTAAAACAGACGGGCTCGACCAGGGAATGAAGACAACATCCGTCAATATGATCGAGGTCCAAAGGATGATAGACTCAGCCTTAAAAAAGGGGTCGAAGTTCCCAAAGTTCATCCATTCGTACCCGGCTTATGTGGAGAAGTTCGAATATCCTAAAGGCTTCAAGATCCCAGACTTCAGTCTTTTCGCTGGAGAATCATCCTTATCTTCGTTAGAACATGTAGCTCGTTTGACTGCGCAATGTGGAGACGTTAATAGCGACTTCCATAAACTACGACTAGTCAACTTCTCACTAACAGGTTCAGCATTTGCTTGGTACATCAACCTTCCACCTAACTCCGTCCAGAGTTGGGAGGAATTGGTCGAAAAATTCCATGAACAATTATATCGACCGGGAATGGAAATGTCAGTCTCATCATTAGCTAGGATGGCTTAAGCCTCAAACGAGTCGCCAATTGAATACTTGACAAAGTTCAAGTCGACCAGAAATTGGTGCCGAGTACCTCTCCCTAAAGTTGAATTCGTCAGAATCACTCGAAATGGCTTGGATGTGGAATACAAAAAGAAATTCCTGGGGGTAAATATCTGAGATATGTACGAACTGGCACAGTGCGTTGAGCAGTATGATTATTTGCTTCGAGAAAAAAAGATCTCAAAGTTCCCATCCTGGGGAACGATATACAAGAATCCCACAGTTAGTTACGCATTGGCCGAAAACGATGATCCCCAAAACGCCAATGTCGACACGATTGAAATAGTCATAGATAAACCATATGTTTGCAAGGCATTAACTCAAATCAATTCCAAGGATGCCAAAACCCGCTCGGCCTCTGAAGAGACGATTAAAACATCGAAAGTCTACACTTTCGATATCACCAAGGCCGATGCAATTTTCGACCAGTTGTTGTTAGCAAAGATCATAAAACTTCGGCCAGGACACAACATCCCTAAGGCCGAAGAGTTGAAAGGCAAAACATATTGCAAATATCATAATTCAAACAAGTATACCACCAATAATTGCGTCGTGTTCCATGATGCGATTCAAAGTTGGATTGATAAAGGTAAGTTCAAATTTCCTGAGAAACAGATAGCGATTGATGTCAATCCCTTTCCTTAAATGACAAATGGCATGGTGGATGCTCATCTACCTAAAAACAAAGGGAAAGGGAAGGCTGAGTTCGTCCCAGTACAATATATCCATACGTAGAACTCTCAGCCGAGACTTAAGATTGATTTATTTTCAAATGAACCGCCCATGGACTTTTCGGGACAGGCCATAGTCGAATCTATTTTAGGTTCTAATTTCGAAGAAACTGATGAACCAATGGTTTTATGCGATTGTTGTAAAACATGAGTTGTCCTAACTGAACCTGAAGAAAGAATACCTCAGGCTCCAACTTCATGTCAACCGTCCACAGCCGCAGCAAAACCGCTGAAAGAACTTGGTGCTGGCCAACACCAGTAGGTGTTCGAGAGACTCGGCCCACAGGTACAAACAAAATATCCAACCCCAGTCAGACGACGTCTTGACTTTGATGCGCCATTCTATAATGAGAATTATTACTCGTGTAACTTCATCAATGCGAGTTCATCGGTGGGCCAAAAAACCTTCAAGCCACCTAAGCCACGCAACCAACGTTGGTATAGTTACAATTCTCTTACTGGTATATATACGGCGTTATCTAAGCCTCAAAAACGTCGCCACCAGCAGATAGACTGCATGGCCCGACGACTGGAAGCACAAGCTAATTCGAGTACCTGGTGGCAGCCAAAAGAAGCAGCGGGAATCAGCGACGACTGACCTACCCAGACCATTATGGCCGAATTACTTCAAGAGAAAAAGACAGTTGATCGCGACTTTAAAACCACCATTGAAGAGTCCGAAAAACGCATCAAACTCCTTCTTCGACCTGGAGAGATGAAAGCTCGTCTCGAGCATTTCAGACAAGAAGCCGAAAGCAAGTTTTCCTCGTTACCACCGCAAGAACCGTTAATAAAAGTTCGACGAAATCTACACCCTCTATTTCTCGATGAATCCTTGGAGTACATGCGAGAATTTCATAAGAAACATTCCGCCAATAACTTGTACGGACTGCCCAAGGTACGTCAAGAAGCCCTCGACGTAGCACTGACCTGTCCTGATGCTGAATAAATTATCCAGGAAACCACCGATCCAGCAATAAAAGCTAGGTTCCAGCATATACATGAGGCTCGAGTCCTTGGCTTTGAGGTCGACCCATACACAGATATAGACACTGTCGAGCTACCTTTTTCCTCTAAGACCTTCAGCACTTGCGATATCATTTCGAAGTCTTCTTGGTCATGTCTCTCTTCTGCATTACAGCCGATAAGGAGGATCATGTGGCGAGTTTAGATGCATACCTGGACACAAAGAACGCCCGAATCGCCTACGAAGAACAAAATCACTCTTCGGCAACAAACAAGTTCGAGGACGACGACCGGAATGAAATAGGTTAAGTCAACGTGCCACAACAACAGGTACATAACGGGGAAAAAGATGATTTGGACACTTTAAAGAATGATACCACACTTGCTAACCTGGAAGATAACAACCAAGACTCGATAGGTCATTTGGTCATCGAGCCCTTGGAAATCAGCATGGTCCATGTCTTGTCGGCTGAATTTCAACCAACCACCCACCAATCAAATTTTTTGGATGGGGACGTGGTTTCCGAAGAAGTAACACAAGTCGATTTCATCGCTACTAAGAAGGATGGGGAAATCAATAAAGACGACAAACTTAAAGCAGCCATAGCCGAATTGTTTCCCCGCTCTCCTTCTATTAATCTCCAACATCTAAAGCCATTATACGTCACGGCTCAAATTGAAGGATACCCCATTTCCAATGTGTTTGTTGATTGTGGAGCCACAGTCAACATCATGCCGATTTCCATCATGAAGGCATTACGTCGCTCAAATAACGAGCTCATACCATCAGGAATAACAATGTAAGTGTTGTAGGTCACAACCACATGACTGCATTCTTTATAATTGATTCAAAGACTGAATATAATGCATTGCTTGGCCGCGACTGGATCCATCAAACGAGCTGCATTCCCTCATCGCTATACCAAGTTCTCATCTTTTGGGACTGCAAATCGGTGGTAGTCCATCCAGCCGATAATCAGCTGTTCGAGACCAACATGTTCAGGCCCACTATTATGACGATCACGTCGGCCACATTACCCTACAGGGTTTTAATGAGGATAGACGATCGACTCGGATCTTAGTCCAGAAAGCCATTGAGGTAGGCGCCGAGACTGTACACCAGGATTCAGCGAGACTCGGCTTAGCAGACCTAATTACCAACACCGATGACTGACGCCGCCAAACAAGAAGGTGTTTGGCCACAGTTTCATCCACCATGGAACGTCTGCTGGCTCATTGGTATGCTATTTCCAAGCAACCACACTCAGGCATAAACTTAATCAAATTTTTAGCTGAGGGAGATAATAGCCCAGTTTTATCGTTAGACAAAGTTCAGACTGCACCGGCCGAACTCGAAGACAGTCGGTCCCAAGTCAAGGACCCATTAAAAGAGATAAATGTTGGCACAGCTGATGAGCCTCGGCCGTTGTTTATTAGTGCGTTGTTGCCTCACCCTATGAAGGTTGAACTTAGTAAATTACTCAATGAGTTTAAAGATTGTTTCGAGTGGAATTATCATGAGATGTTGGGCCTTGACTGAAACCTTGTCAAACATGAGTTACGTATCAAAGCTGGTTGTAAGCCTTTCTGACAACCTCCTCGCCGATTCTCAACCGAAGTACAGCTCGACATAAAAGACGAATTAGTTTGACTTTTAAAAGTCGGGTTTATTCGGACCGTTCGGTACGTCGAGTGGTTGACCAATATCGTCCCAGTGCTAAAGAAAAATAGAGCCCTAAGCATCTGCATCGATTTTCGTAATTTGAATCTGGCAACTCCCAATGATGAATATCCGATGCCGATATCAGATTTGTTAATTGATGCCGCAACCAATCATGAAATATTGTCCTTCATGGACGGCCATGTCGGCTATAACCAGATCTTTATCGCTGAAGCTGACGTTCACAAAACTGCCTTCTGTTGCCCGGGGGCACTCGGTACATACGAATGGGTCGTCATGCCATTTGGCCTCAAGAACGCCGGTGTCATATACCAACGAGCAATGAACACGATATTCCATGATTTGATCGATAATAGAAGTATATATCGACGAAGTGGTAGTAAAATTAAAATGTCGCTGAACGCATCTAGATGATCTTCAACAAGCATTCCTTCATATGCGCCAGCATAATCTAAAAATGAACCCGGCCAAATGTGCATTCGATGTATCGACCGGTAACTTCTTGGGTTTTCTTATGCACCATCGTGTCATCGAGGTCGACGAAAATAAAGCCCGCACAATCATTAACGCTCCACCCCTGATGACCAAGAAGCAACTTCAGTCGTTACTCGGGAAGATAAATTTTCTCCGCCATTTTATAGCTAATTCGGCAGGCAAAATAAAGCATTCTTTACTCTCTTGAAACTTAAGGACTTAGATAGGTTTGAGTGGCGAGAAGAACATCAAGCGGCTTTCAAGCAAATCAAGGTATCCCTTACCACGCCACCAGTACTAGTACCGTCTCACCGCGGTGGGCCTCTCAAACTGTACATTTCGGCAGCTGACGGATCCGTCGGTTGCCTCCTCACACAAAATAACGATGCTCGACGTGAACAAACTATCTTTTATCTCAGTTGGAATCTGAATTCGCCTGAAATCAATTATTCACCCGTCGAGAAACTTTGCTTGGCTTTGTTTTTTGCCACATCAAAACTTTGACATTACATGCTTCTATCAGTTACACAGGTCATCGCCCAAACAGATGTTATTCGTTACATGCTTACATGGCCTATCGTAAAAGGTCGAATTAGGAAATGGACAATGGCATTATTAGAGTTCAGTTTGCAGTATGTACCCCAAAAGGCCGTCAAAGGTCAAGCCCTAGCCAATTTTTTGGCCCAACACCCATCTCCTTATGGTTTTAGAGGTAGCGAAGTCGACATCGATTTAGTCGAAACACAAGACAACTACTGGATAATGCATTTTGATGGTTTTAACACCTCAACCTCGGCTGGCGTTAGCATCGTCATTCAATCTCCCGACCACTACCGCTGATATTTCTCTCTCAAGTTAGACTTCAGCTATACGAATAATCAGGCCGAATATGAAGCTCTCATCATCGACCTTCACGTCCTCCACGACTAAAGAGCAACCCGTGTCCTTATCCTTGGTGATTCCAAACTGGTGATTAACCAACTAAGCGGCGTTTTTGGTTGCATGAGTTGTACTTTGGCGCCCTATCATATGGTTGCCACCTATTTGGCCGAGTAGTTTGAAAGAATTACATTTGAGCACATTTCACGTGTTAGAAACATTGACGCAGATGAACTCACCCAAATAGCCTCTGAAGCATAACTCTATGGGGCAAGTTAGGCCGGGCAACACCCATAGAATGGCGATCTTACCCAGTCTTGGTTAATCAGCAAGTTCTCTAGCATAGTCAAGTGATACGTGCACGAGTGATTTCTTTACCATCATTGCTAGAGCGAGGAGACCTTGTAGATGCATGTGTCGTTGAGACGTTGCCAGATGATTGGAGAACGGCAATTATACGATATTTCGATAACCCAAGCGACAAACACGACCGCAGGACAAAAGTACATGCCATAAACTGCGTGTCATACCATAATGAGTTATATCGAAAGGGTGATGATGGTTTTTTGTTGTTATGCCTCGACCGCAGGCCAATCAATGGCCGAAGTACACGAAGGGATTTGTGGAGCTCACCAATCCGGACGTAAAATGCGTCACTGACACGTCTACTTTTAGTCGAGTATATTGAATGATTGCATTGACTATGCACGAGGATGCATACAGTATCAGATCCATGGACCTATACATAGAGTGTTAGCCGAATTACTTCACTCAGTCACCAAACCATGGCCGTTCAAATTTTATAATGCCATTTCGAGAGAAAGGTCAAACGTTTGATTTTCAAAAGCATTTGATTTTCAAATTTTAGGGCGCCATCGACCGGGAAATCCCTAATCATTATGGGTATCTTGGGAATCTCGGGGGAAAGATCGAGGTTTTCATGGTTTGAGAACGCACGATTGTGTGTTACAACGGATTTAAAACATTAATGTGGAAGAGATGTTTTAGCTAGCGCATGCTTTCGAGGGTCATGATTAAGGGCTACTAGGTTAACTAAAGGATTGACACGCGGCAAGACTTGTAGGGAAATTCGGATCGTACGATCGTGTGTCGTAAATGTGCTTGACAGTTGAGATGTGTGAGGCTTTTCATTATCCCGTAGTTATCTTCTGGGGTTCGCTTCTTCAAGGTCGAAAATCGGCTAAGGGTTTCTAGGCCGAAGACTTCAGAAGCGAGGGGGCAATGTTTTGGCCCAAAATAATATTTTTGGGCCAAGTGTATGTTCAGCCCAAAGCTTTTCCAAATATACTATGGGTTGCTTGGTGGTCCCGGGCTATTCAGTAAGGTGGTTGAGTCCTATTGACAGAAGGAATAGTTTAGATTAGTAGATAGGTCGAAGAAGTCCTAATACGATAAGGGGGCCTAGTGCAATATGGATTCTCAACCGGCAATGAATACGGCCTGAAAATGAGGGTGAGTTGAAAGTCCTAATAGGGGTAGGATTAGTCGAGATAAAGTTGGAATAGAATAAGAAGTCTTAATCCGAATGTGGGTTCAACTTGATCTCAAGGAAGATTTGTTGCTATAAGTAGATAGCAAAGTGCATCATTCAGACGACCTCTAATTCAACACACAATTGCCCTGCGCAAACCTCTCAAACATCTTGAGATTTTTTATTTTCTTTTTCCGCCAACACATCTTCAGTTTGGATAAATAGCACTGTGAAGGCAACCGGCAAACATCTTCAGTTTGGATAAACAACATTGTTGCCGTAGAATCAGCCGACTGAGGAGCACCTTCAATTTGGATAAACAGCACTGCATCGAGGCCAACTGGTTACTTATCCAAGTCTCGGTCGAGAAAGGTTTCCGAATCCTTATTGGCAGAGGTTATCTTATTAGCCTTCCCAACTAAGTAAGGTGTTACAAGTTACTACATTCAGCGCATTGAACGCCAAGTGATTTTATGATTGGATACTCACAAGTGAGTTTCAGAGTTCGACATTCTGACGGTCGAACCACATTTACCATCAAGATATACATCTTGTTTGAGTACTTGTGTCCATATAATATGGTGTCAATTCGACGTGTTTATACTCTTACGAATATAATCACTGTGACCGAATCCGGTGCCGACGATTCATGAACTTCGCAAAACTAGCAGCCTTGCCTTCAAGCTCGAGAACCTAAAGGCCGAGATTTGTTCTTTCCTCGATCGCAGTTGCAAGATCAAGGAGTCAGTAGTGCGCTCAACGCAACATCAACAAATTTTACTCTTCAGCCGAGCTCGGCCGACGAGTTGGCACGCCCCGCATCAACCGAATGACGTAGTTAGCTCATTAGTTATTCGGCCTACGCGCCACGTAGGCTTTGTAATTTTTAGGGTCAATAGTTTTATAAAAAAAAAATTAGTTGTTGCAAATATCCATTATATTCTTATATACGAAATCTAATCATTATTATTTTATTTGTACAGAGCAGTACGTACTATGAAATAGAGAAAGAAAAAAAAAAGATAAAAACAAAAGAATTAATGTGTCATTTGCGCAAAAAGCAGATACCATGTATTCCTCAAAAGAACCTAGCCATCTGGAGAGCATGCATGCTAATTAAAGGAACCCAATCCCAATCTTATATCAAGCTAACATCAAAATTGTACGACCAAATCTTACAGTGCCTTTGATACTCATGGCGTCACATTGGACACAGAGAAAACCCAGTTGATCTTTTAAGTTAATTAATTATGAGTTTTTATCACTATTAACAGAATGTACACCTCAACACTCAGTTAGATTGTACACCTCAACATTTGGTTAACATAGTTACTAAGTTTTCTAATATGACAGTTGTAATTGTGAAAGTATATATAGTTGGATAACCAATTGTAAACATTAAAATTCTTCACAGTGAAATAAATAGCTTGTTTCATACGATTTTCTCTCTCTCTCTCTCTTGTTCTTAGCTTTTCTGCATTTTCTTAATATCTTAAATGTCTGAGATCTTAAGATCATGATTTCTTCTTAGTTATCATGGTATCCAGAGCTTAGGTTCAGTGAATCTAAGGAGGTTTTTAGGTCGTGATTCTTGGTGTTTTTGTCGCCAACTCGAAAATTGGGATTCATCGATTCAAGTTTTGTTTTTCTTTGATTCTTCTTCGTAAGTCTCATCGCTCTTTGTGATAATTCTAGAGCTCTCTGATTGTGTTGTTGAGTATGTTGTTTGTCTGAAGATTGATGTGGCGATTTTCTAGGGCACGAAGCCTTTGAATTAATTGTTTGCGATTTGAGATTGATCTATGGAATTTGAGCACGAAGCTCCTTATAGTTTTCAATTTGTATGCAAATAAGTCTCTCAGTGTTGATTGTTTGATGAATTCTGGAAAATTGTTGCCGTATGAGTTTCTGTGGAATGTGTTAGTGTTTGGCACGAAGCCATTTGTTGATGTTTGATTGAGCATGAAGCTCTTTGAAGACGTTAAGTTCGATGTTGTGTTACGATTTTTCTCAATTGTTGATTTGAGATAAACTGCTTGTTCATCTTGTTGTATTCGATCCAAATTGGCGATATGGCAATGAATTCTATCAAGCTGGATGGTTTATTGGGTATGATGACTATCAGACTACAGGATGATAATTTTGTTAAGTGGTCTTTTCAATTTAGATCAGTGTTAGAAGGATATGATCTATTTGATCATTTTGATGGCTCTTCTATCAGTCCTCCAAAGTTTGTGTTTACTAAAGAAACTAGTATTACTACTGAAATCACTACCGCATATAAGGAGTGGATTAAACAGGATAAAGCTCTTGTTAGCTTACTACTAGCTACACTTGGAGATGAAGCAGTTGAGTACGTTGTAGGTTGTAAAACTGCACATGAAGCCTGGAGAAACTTACAAGATAGATATGCCATAGTTTCTAGGGCTTGGATTAATCATTTGAAGACTGAGTTACATACCATAAAGAAAAGTGCTGATTGTGTGGAGAAATATATGCTCAGATTGAAAGCTCTTAAAGATCAACTTATGGCAGCAGGAGAAGTTGCATATGATAATGATATTATTGTGGCTGTTTTGGCTGGTTTACCTGCAGAGTTTAACATGATTCGTAATGTGATTATGGCTAGAGAGACTCATATTTCCTTAAAGGAATTCAAAGCACAGGTTCTGGCTGCTAAAAGAACTGCTGAAGAATCTCATTCTACCTTAAGTTTTTCTGGGTCTGCAATGTACTGTCAAGGTGAATCATCTAATACAGGTCAAATTTCTTCTGATTCTTCTCAGTATTTTAATGGTGGGTTTGGTTTTGTAATTGGTAGTAGTGTTGTCTCTCACTTTCCTGCTTCTAAACCAACTAGTGGTGTTGTTTTTCAAGCAAATTTGCCACAGTTTTATCAGTATGGACATGGGAATTTTCAGAATTAGAGAAGTTATCAGAACTATAGAGGGACTAATGGAAGATTCAACAATAGACCACGGTTTACTGGAAATTCTGGCAGGTTTTCTGGGCACTCCAACTATTTTCCTAGCAGTTCAAGCAACAATGGAGGTTCTAACTTTGGCACAAATGGAGGATCAAATTGGCAGAAGTGGAATGGCAATAGTGGGTCAAAGTCTACATTGATTCCTAAGTGTCAAATTTGTAACAAATTAGGACACATTGCCGCAAATTGTTATTCTCGATATGATGCAAGTCTAGCACTGCTCCTCCAGTTGTTGAGTGTCAAATTTGTGGAAAGAAAGGGCATACTGCTCTTAATTATTATCATCGCAACAATTATGCATATCAAGGTGCACAACCTCCAACTTTTCTCACTGCACAAACTCAACACAATTTTGGATCTTCTTCTCAGCCCAATTGAGAAAGTGCATACTGATGTATGAGGGCCTTCACCTACCATCTCTGTTGAAGGTTACAGATATTGTGTAATCTTTGTTGATGAATGCACAAGATTTACTTGGATTTTTCCTCTTGTGAATAAATCAGATGTGCATGCAATGTTTGTTAAATTCCATGCTCTTATTGTTAATCAATTTAAGACAACAATCAAGTTTTTATAGTTAGATGGGGGATGAGGATATATGAGTGGGCTGTTTAAGAAGTTTTTAGATTCACATGGTATTGTACACCTGGTATCATGTCTATATACACCCCAACATAATGGATTATCTGAGAGGAAGAATAGACATATTATTGAAACTATTGTAACTCTTCTTAGTGCTGCATTTTTACCACAACAGTTTTGGTTTCATGCTTGTTGTCATTCGGTTTTCTTATAAATAGAATGCCATCTCAGACCTTGAAGATGTATTCTCCTTATGCAAAACTATTTGGACAATCTCCTTCTTTAGCAAACCTTAAGGCCTTTGGTACTGCTTTGTATCCTTATTTAAGCTTTATAATGTCAATAAGTTGCAGGCAATGAGTGATATGTGTGTATTCCTAGGTTATTCAGTTGGTTACAAATGAGTATTGTGTTATAATAGGGCTACAAAGAGATTGTTGTTGTCTAGACATGTAGTTTATGATGAAGGTGTTTTTCCTTTTCAATCATCTGGTTCTTCAACTTTGCATCAATCTCCAGTTCTGTCTTCTTCTCAGAGAATTCTATCTACAATAGTTCTTATTGTTTTACCAAGAAATGTAAATGGGTTTGAAGAACAATTCCAAAATGCTAATGAGTGTAGTCAAAATTTGGAAATGCCATCACTCTTATCTCAGAGTTCAAATGTTTATGCCAATCCAATTAATGGGTTAACACAAGCTACTACTTATGTTACTACTTCATCATCAAATCCTTCTTCCTCTCATATGTTGCTTATCCATGCTCATTGTCCAATTCAGGTACCTTCTTTCTCTACAGAGTCATCTCCCATAAATGATTTGTCAAGTGCTCAGTCATTTAATTTGAATGATATACATGATCAGTCTCATACTATCATTCCTGGTACTGCCACCTATGTTTCTACACATAATATGGTTACTTAGTTGAAAAGTGGTACAATACAGAGACAAAATTATGCAGCTTATCCTGTCTCTATGTCTGTTCCAGAAGTCTCTCCTAACTTAGATAATGGTGATGTTGCATTTTGTTGTTTTACTGCTATCTTGGATATTCATGATTCTTCTGAGCCCACACATTATAAACAAACAGTCATGTCTGAATCTTGGAGAACTGCTATGACAGAAGAGTTTAATGCTCTTCAAAAACAAGGTACTTGGGAATTGGTACCTCATCCAGAAAATAGAAATGTTATAGGCAGCAAATGGGTGTATAAGATCAAGAAGGATTAAGAAGGGAAGGTTTCTAGATACAAAGCTAGGCTTGTTGCCCAAGGCTACAGTCAAGAACAAGGGTTGGACTATGAAGAAACTTTTCAGTCCAGTTGTTAGCCATACCACAGTTAGTCTTGTGTTGTCATTGGCAGCTATCTACAAATGAGAATTAAGGCAATTAGATGTTAAGAATGCCTTTTTACATGGAGAATTGCAAGAAGAGGTTTTTATGAAACAACCTCAGGGATTTCAAGATCTTAAGTATCCTACTCATGTCTGTAGACTTCTAAAGTCCCTGTATGATCTGAAACAAGCTCCAAGAGCTTGGAATGCAAAATTTACAAGCTATCTTCCAGCCTTGCAATTTCAATCTTCTCATTCAGATCCCAGTTTATTTGTGAAAGTTAGTGGCAGTAATGTGGTGATCCTTCTACTATATGTCAATGACATTATCATCACTGGATCATGTTCTAAGTTGGTGCATCAAGTATTAGATGATTTGGCCACTGTGTTTGATATGAAAGTTATGGGCAGCAAATATTAATACTCGAAGGTCAACAACTGGATATGTTGTTTTTCTGGGATCTAATCCAATTTCTTGGAAATCTAAGAAGCAAGGAAGTGTGTCTCGTAGTTCCACAGAGGCTGAGTACAAAGCCTTAGCCAATATAGCGGCTGACATTGCTTGGATTCGATTGGTTCTTAAAGGTCTTCATATGTTTATTCCTTCTGCCCCGTTATTACATTGTGACAATCTCTCCACTTTAGCTTTGTGTTCTAATCCGGTGTTTCACACTTGTATTAAACACTTAGACACTGATTTCCATTTAATTCGTGAAAGAGAGCAAAAAGGAGATTTGGAAGTTCAATACATTTCCACAGAAGCTCAGATTGCAGATGTATTGACTAAAGGTTTACACAGTTCATTATTTGTTCATCATTGTTCCAATCTCAGGCTAGGATATCCCAGGTGTTAAGGGGGAGTATTAACAGAATGTACACCTCAACACTTAGTTAGATTGTACACCTCAACATTTGGTTAGCTTAGTTACTAAGTTTTCTAATATGACAACTATAATTGTGAAAGTATATATAGTTGGATAACCAATTGTAAACATCAAGATTCATCGTAGTGAAATAAATAGCTTGTTTCATACGATTCTCTCTCTTCATCGTAGTGAAATAAATAGCTTGTTTCATACGATTCCCTCTTTCTCTTGTTCTTAGTTTTTCTGCATTTTCTTAATATCTTGAATGTCTGAGATCTTGAGATCATGATTTCTTCTTAGTTATCAAACACAAATGTTTTTTTTTAAATATTTTATTAACTCATCAATTTAATTTTGTATATTTTAAACTTATTAATGCCGTTTTTTATATTGATGAGTTGACAAAATATAAATAATTATTTGAAACAAAATCCTAAATTAATTACTCCCTTGCATTTTGATTAAAGCGCAACAAGTGTTCAACAGTGCATAGATTTTATCGACCCAACGAGGCTACAACGACCGTTGGACGTTATTTGGTAGAGATTATCCAATTTATTGAACCTCTAAGATGGCCCACTAAAATCATTATACATATCATATTTTAAAACAAATTAATACAATTTCTTCTTTCACTTGTAAGTGAGAGGTCTTAAGTTCGAATTTTGCCAAAGACGAATTTGAACCACATTATTGCTAACCTATTGTGAGACTAAGCCTACCTCATTTCCTTTAATGTAGATAATATTATTTGTTAAAAAAAAATTTAATACAATATTCTTGTAACTAAACATTTTTAGAGCATCTTCAAATGAGATGTCAAATTTTATTTATTTATTTATTTTTGTCACTTGGTGCTATAGTCTAGTGATATTCCTCTTCACTTGTAAGTAAGAGGTCTTATGTTCGATTCTTGCCAAAGATGAATTTGAACCACATATTATGGTGCTCATTGTGAGGCTTAGCCAACTCTCCCACCCCTTAGTGTAGATAATATCATTTGTTCAAAAAAAGAAAAAGGGAGATGTCCAATTTAAAACATTAAAATGATATTTTATGACTATTGGGCAATTTGACATTTTGCAATTTTTTACTCCACCCTATATGTTAAATAACAATGTCATTCTATAATTGTTTTCATTTATCGAAACAACCAATCAAACACTTGAAACACAAGCGGGATGTCAGGGGATGGGCTTAGCCTCACAATGGACTAGCAATAATAGGATTTAATTTCACTTTTGGCGAGAATTTGACCTAAAAGAAACCTCACTTACAAATGAAGAAGAATACTACTACGTCTTAGTACTAAAGGCCCTTTAGAGATGCTCTTGAACACCTAATAAAACATCTTGTGGAGCCAAAAATAATCAAGAGGCAACACGTGGATTTTTAGGTGAAGATGACAAAATTAACCTCGAGACACACCGGGTTTCCTACATGTGAGTAGTGGAGAATCATCCATCAACCGAGTCAAGAGTGCCCAAAATAGGTAACAAGTTCAAATTTATCTCATTCATCTTTACTCCATATCCTCTACAAGGAAATCATTCCATAACCTTCAAAACCTTCCCTATAAATTAAATTAACTAGGCTAATTAATAGATTAATTCCTAATTAACCCATTAATCACCAAATTAATCACCATTACACCCTAAAAAAACATCCAAGGGCCGGCCACTCTCTTCCAAAGAGGGTCATCCATGCTCTATAAATTGGACTCCATTTTCTTTGAAAGGGGAAGTCCACACTCTTGTAAAACTCCAAAAACTCTCCAAACACTTTTTCTCTCTAAATTCTAACTTTGGCATCGGAGGTTCTTCGACCAAAGCTCCCCCCCCCCCAATTCATCGTGGGCGCGTGAGGCTCTTGGCCTTGACATAAGGTGTTAATTGTTTTGTAGGTGCAATTTTGTCCAAGATCAAGAAGGCGAAAATTTGCATCCACAAATTGGTGCTTTCATTGAGAGGAGAGAAATACACACTCATAGAAGACTCTCACATAAAAGGTTTTTTTTTTTCTCTATTTTCTAATTTATAGTCCACTTGTATATTTTCGTATGTTCTTATTATTAGAATTTTTTATTTGCAAAGATTCTTTGATAAAACGTAAAAGAGAAGTACAATGGCTAAAAATTTAGAAAATTCAACAAGTGAAAATTCCAACATTCAAGAGATGGGACTACAGTGATCCATGAGGCTAAATATGATAATAGGTGAAGCGGCACCACCACCACGAGTTTCCACCACGGGAACCACCGCGGTGGCTACCACGATAGCCACCCGTGGCGAGGTCCATGGTGTCACCACTACCATGACCCGAGCCGTGCCACCAAAGCAAGCCCAACGCGAGCCCGATGCATTGCCAAGCCCAGCCTAAGCCTCGCACTCGCATGCATCACCCATCGAGCAGCCCACTATTGCAGCCCAGCTTGCTCCCGCCGAGCAACCCACTCTTGTGGCCCAGCCTGCTCCTGCCTAGCAGTTTACTCCCATGACCCAGCCTACTCCCGCGGCCCAGCCTACCCCCTTGGCTTCCCAAGCAACCCAAGTCGGCCCAAGACTATCTCAACCATTCGGACCTACCATCAAGCCGAGGGTATTTTCACCACATTTCTTCTCAAATTTGACATTTCCCAACTCAAATCTCAAGCCCGAAGCCTACCACACTTCCACTGCTCAAGGAGGTATATTCCTTCCAAGCTCTTCCAATCCAAATGGCGAACAACACCTGTCTCGACAAGTCATAGAGTTAACGAGCGCACTTGCACAACAGACAACCTTGGTGAATCAACTCTTGTAACGCACCAAGATCCAACGTGCCCCGGACGAGGTGTCTCGAAGTAGGACAAGGGCAGATGAACCTATCTACCAACGTCCAGGCAAGCGGCCCATCAACCAGCCACAATCTGAGCGTTCTGGTAGTTTACGCTCCCGCTTGGGTCCTTGGGATAACATATATTCTCATCTTAGCGCGCAGATGAGCGTATATTTTCGATCAAGCCTATGGATGAGCATACGTTCACGGTTAAGGTCACACTCCAATTATCAACATGGACAACCTTCCAAACGAAGTGTTCATTCACAACTAGGCTCGCAAGGAGTATTCTCCACCTCACATTGGAGTAGGCAGCACAGCAGACGGAGAGAAGCAGTCACTCAATCTGACTCAAGTTCAACCGGTAGCTTACGAGCAGCCCGTTCGCCAGCCAGGAACATGCCACATGCATCGCAGTCGCGACACAAACCAATCAAGCATAGGGAAGAGCAGCCCAAACCCATAGGTCACGACCGAGGGCAGTCAAAAGTTCCACTGCCCCAACAGAGGCAAATTCAAGAAGAAGTTGAGAGGCTCCTAAATGAACGATTGCGTAATTTCCAACGTAATGAGGATGCTGACGATGTGCTTCGACGAGACATTACCAACATAAACATGTCACCATTCATGAATGAAATCGAGTTGACAGTCCACTTCGCAGGTTCACTATGCCTCACTTCATTCCGTACAAGGGAGACGAAGATCCAGATCGACATCTCAAGCACTACCGCAGTACCATGATCCTCTACAGGAACAACGATGCGCTTATGTGCAAAATTTTTGCCACAACTCTACAAGGCGAAGCACAAGACTAGTTTCACACTCTACCGCCGCAATCGATTCGGAGTTTCAACTAACTTTCCTTTGTTTTCACTAAAGAGTATTCGTCTAACCGCTCAATCAAAATGACATCCAACCATCTTTTTAGCATCGTAAAAGACCCTTGGGAGACAATTCGCGACTATGTCAAGAGGTTCAAAACGGAGAAGGCCAAAATTGTTGGCTGCAATGAAGACATAGCAATGGCAACATTCAGAAATGGGCTTCCCACCGAACATCCTTTATTCGGAAAACTGATCATGGGAGAAGAACTGACCCTAGCAGCTTCGTATGCTTTGGCAGAAAAGCATGCATTATAGGACGAGGCTAAGCAGTCTAACAAAAACGAGTCGAAAAAGAAGCACATGGAACATTCCCGGACTAGAAAAGACTCAGCGCCTGACACATTCACAAAGTTCACAATTCCAATCGGCCAAATTCTCTGCAAGCTCAAGAACAAACCTTGGTTATAACTGCCGCCACCCATGAAAGGCGATCTTACCAGGCTGGATCACACAAAGTATTGCGCATTCCATCAAGGACGGGGCCACACTACCAACAGCTGCCTGAAGTAGAAGCAGTAACTTGAGAAGCTGACAAATGAGGGCCGATGTGACGAGTATCTTGACAGGTCAACAAAATGGCCTACACAAGCAGTGGAAGTCTCCATCACCCCCTAAACCTTGTTTGGTTTTTTTTTTCCCCAAATAAGTTCGAAGTCTCAAGCAGCTCGACGAACAAAGCTTCACAAGCTGAAGATTATCCAGCTTGTTATGCAGTTTCTACCTTCCGACACAGTTGATTTATTTCTTTATTCTTAATGAAGATTCAAGAAGTTATTCATAAGCCTGGCTCAACTGCTGTCCACAAGAACTGCTCAAAACCTTTTATGGGTCTGCTCTCCAGTGCGAAAGGATAAACTAATTGCTCTCTAGTGCGAGAGGGTAAACTAATTCCCCGACACCCGTATGGGTCTACTCTTCAGTGTGAGAGGATAAACTAATTGTTTTCCAGTGTGAAAGGGTAAACCAATTCCCCAACACTCGTATGGGTCTACTCTCCAGTGCGAAAAGATAAACTAATTGCTCTCCAATATGAGAGGATAAACTAATTCCCCGACACCCATCTAGGTAAGCTCTCCAGTGCAAGAAGGCCACATAGCTTAAAAGATCGAATACTTAAAGATTAACTAGGCAGCAAATGGTGAGGGGGCAGCAACCATTTTTGCACTTAACAGTTCACTCATCTGACACTTCATCTTCAGCAGCTCTGATCTGGGTAGCTTTATCCTTGACTGCTCCATCTACGACAGCTGAGAAATCAAACTTAAGCAGTTTCGTCATTTTTGACAAGCAGCCCAAACCGTTGCCCATACCACGCCACTTCCTCGGCCCATTCCGAGTAGCACAAGCAATGGCCCATGCCACACCACCTCCTTAGCCCATAACAAACCGACTCCTAGCCTCTGCCAACCGACGTGCCGCACCACCCCAACGGCTGCCCTGTGGCAGCATCTCCCAAGAAGAAGATAAGGAGAATTAAGCTTTGCGGCATGAAGAAGACGAAGAAAGCAACGAAAGATGGTCCTTTGCACGGGTAAGTGTAGAAGATTGCTAGGGGAAGGGGAACAAATATCCTCTAAGCTTTCTCTCTCTTGTAGGGTAGAATAAATCGCTCTCCAAAGTTGATTTAACAACCCACTTAAGGTGGACTTAAATAGGCTTTGAGAGAAATTTATTTCCCTTTCCTAGAAGGATCTAATTTCATATTAAAAAGGGAATCTACATCAAAATAGGAAGCAGTCCTAAGTTTCCTAGAGCAAGAAGATCTCTACACCTGCTGCTTTTTCCTACGAGCAACCCAGTAGTGTGGGGGCATCTGTGGAAACAAAAATAATCAAGAGGTGACACGTGGATTTTTAGGTGAAGAGGACAAAATTACCCTCGAGACACACCGGGTTTCCTACACGCGAGCAGTGGAGAATCATTCATCAAACGAGTCAAGAGTGCCCAAAATAGGTAACAAGTTCAAATTTATCTCATTCATCTTTACTCTATATCCTCTACAAGGAAATCATTCCATAACCTTCAAAACCTTCCCTATAAATTAAATTTGTTAGGCTAATTAATGGATTAATTCCTAATTAATCCATTAATCACCAAATTAATCACCATTACACCCCAAAAAACATCCAAGGGCCGGCCATGCTCTATAAATAGGACTCCATTTTCTTTGAAAGGGGAAGTCCACACTCTTGTAAAACTCCAAAAATTCTCCAAACACTTTTTCTCTCTAAATTCTAACTTTGGCATCAGATGTTCTTCGGCCAAAGCCCCCCCCCCCTCATTCATCATGGGCGCGTGAGGCTCTTGGTCTTGCCCTAAGGTGTTAATTGTTTTGTAGGTGCAATTTTATCCAAGATCAAGAAGACGGAAATTTGCATCCACACAACTAACTTTCTTTTCTCTCCTTTATTTGTCGCTCTCCCTCCCTAACATGACGGTTCATCTTTGACCGTCATTGCCATCAAGGAGAAAGAGAGAATAGGTTGGGTTCGAGGTCGCCGAAGAAGATAGGGATTGAGGGTTGGGGTCGCAAGGAGAAATAGAGAATGAGGTTGGGTTCGAGGTCGCCGAAGAAGATAGGGATTGAGGGTTGGGGTCGCCGGAGAAGGGAATGATTGAGGACTCACTAGTGGCATTCATATTCTCAACAAATGAGTACCTAAGTATTGTCCTATTTACATTACCCATGTAATAATGGGCTAACCTTAGATAAGGGTTGGTAAATTGGGTACTCACCGTAGGCGTGAGTTTTTAACATAAGTTGACTTTGGTGAATTATCGGGTTTTGTTACTATTTGGTTTCCTTGCAATTAGGCTAGGCCTTATTATTTATTCTTGCCATATTAGTTAAAGTTGTATTATATATCTTTGCCTCCTTTGCTAGAACGAATACACATTTGAAGAATTAAACCCAAATCCTTTATGAGAACAAATACACATTTCAGGAATTAAACCTAGGTTTAGCATTCACTAGTCCCTAGCGGGTACCAAGTATTGTCCTATTACATTACCTGCATGTAAATAATATATATCAAAATATATAATATTGGCTGGCACACATGATCCAGCATTAATGATTATGCATAGGGTCGGCAAGATTCTCCAGGGAGTTTGATGGGAGGAAGATCTAACATGGTCTGAAAGCCGGCCCTGGTGAAAACAACTGAGGGAGACGTGTCATGAGCATGAACAGCAGCAGTCGCAGTACTAGTACTGGTAGTAGCCTCTGCTGCTTCTGCTGATGAGAACCCCAGCACACTAGTACTGTAGTCCAAATAATCAAAAGGCAGGAGATCATTGTATTGATCATGAAGATGATGGTACGGGGGGTTTGGCTGGTATTGATGATCATGATTCTTTTCCAATTCCACCACAAAGTTCAAGTCATGCAAGTTGTTGCGAGTGCTATTATTATTGTTATGACTGTTATCCGGTGTTTGGAAACGGGAGAAGTAGTTGGCGAGCTCAGTCTTGCACTGTTTGGGAACAGTACTAGAACTACTGTTGCTGTTGCAATCTTGATCGAAGAGGGATTTGAAGAGGAGGGATCTGGAGAAAGAGGGTAATTGGTGGGTTTGGAAGGCATTTATTGCTGGGAAAGAGGAGAAGGTATCATGATTTTCTTGGTGAATTGGAGGAGGAAGAGCTTGCAATTGTATTGGATTCTGATATTCATGGCATGATTCTTGCAATAATAATGCTGGAGATGGATCCAGCAATGGAGGCAGATAATTGCAATTTGAAATTGCTGAAGCAGCAGCTTCGTGATCAAGTAGTGGGCTTTTCTTCTTCCCGGATTTGTGATTTATTCTGCATATCACCCATTCCTCCTGCAAAAACACAAGCATTTATTATTATTTGAGGACTACAATATCACAATTTCATAAATAACTAATTTAGATGATTAGTTAAGAGATCATTTGAGAATCATTTTGTTTTCATTTTACAATTTTGCTTTTTGGTTTTCATTCTTTGAGAAGTGGAATTGAACGTTGAATTTTGAAAACTCAATAAAATAGTTATGAAACAAGTTTTTAGTTTTAACAAAATAAAACCATCCTAAGCTAAGTAAATAATTTATTAAGGGTAAGAAATATGGCAGCGTTCAACTTTTTGGCACCAAGACAGATGTATAGCAGGTTAATTGTTTTTTTGAGTTAACTGGTAGTGTTAGTAGGTTAAAAATTAATTTTTTGAAAAAATAGAACCTAGTGAGAATCGAATCGACACCGATGCACTTGAATACTTTTTTAACATTGCGATAAAGCGCGCGATCATATAGTAGGTTAATTGTTAAATCAATCAAATCGCATTCAACTGGTGATGAAAAGGTAAAGTCCACAAATAATAAAAAGCGACAATGGTTTAGTGAAAATACCGAGTAAGCAAATGTCAACCCCGGAAAGCGACAAATGAGAGGGTAAAATATGCAGTTGCAGCAAGTGAATCTATAAAACGCAAAGCTAAAATTCCAACCCCTCCCAACGCCCTAGAGTGTAGATTAGACAGGTAAATTGGATTCCCACGTACAAACACGGGGAAACTTAGGTCATAGGTGTGCATGTGCACGGGTGGAGGTAGGGGTTGTGGGTCCATACCTGGCAGTCGTGGCGATAGGACGAGAAGTGGCCGTCGAGACGGTACTCATGCATGACCCACTTAGTCTTGTGGCCCCTCGGAGCTCTGCCCTTGTAGAAGACAAGGGTCTTCTTCATGCCAAGTAGGGCTCCGGTCGACGCACTGAAGACCTGTCTATCTTTGCCGGTGGCCTTCCAGTAGCCGGCTCCGGTCGCTCTGTTGGTTCTCATCCCCGTTGGGTACTTCCTGTCCCTCAAGCTGAAGAAGTACCACTCTCTTTCTCCCATCTTTGCCACGTCTGCATGCACCACCATCATCAACAGTTAAATCACATGAAACAAAGAAAAGACTTGGATGAAATAAATTCATCGCCCCACTCTAATTATGTTTGCTATATGAACAGTGTGCATCTTTATAACATCATCGGAACAGTAAACTCGTTTCATACGATATTTTGCATGATACATAATTGCATGAATAGATAGCTGCTTAACATAGCCTAGGTAACTAGAGTAATGTTATTCATATTATGTTTTTGTACTATATTTTCATATCATTTTAAGTGGTATCTGATGTGGACAGTTAATCATTTAAAAAATTTGCAAAATCCAAGAAAATGAAGGAGAAATACTCCTCGTATACTATAATCATCATTTAATTAACTAATTTTTCTTAATTATTAATTTATTAAATAATCAACTAAATTTAAAAAATCTAATTAATTCAAATGATGTAATTATCTACATCAAATATCATTTAAAATAATATGAAAATACAATACAAAACAGGAATGAATATCATTAATAAGCCAAACTAAAAAGAGACGACACATTTATGAAGTGATTGAAATTTGTCAGATCGAGCATTAAATAATGAGGTGGATGACTGCTCTGCACTACTGGGTGTGCAATTGCAGGAGGAGATAGATTTTCTGGCCAGAGCCATAAATATTTTGCATGTTCAACTGCCAAATATATATACATATATACATATATTTACATTCAACTGAACAAGGAATGTATTAACCGTTGGTCTGAGATCTATATATGAGATAAAATGATTGTTTGTCTTGCTCCAATCATAATAGAACATTTATTACTTGGATTTGCTAGATATCTAATTAATTTTTCTCAGTCAGTACACTGATATTTTTTTATTAATAAAAAAAAATCAACAATATCGTATAATTGCCAATCTAATTTGGTATTAAATTATTTGAATATAAGATCTTTTACTTTCAAATGAAGAGGAATACCACCAAATCGTAATACTGAGTATCAGATATCTAATGAATTAATTACCACAAATCCCATCTACAGTTTTGAGTAATAACATAATTTACCAACTAATTAATTTAAGACAAACTAATGGAAAATAATTAACCCGAAGATAAATGCATAGGAAGAACTAGTCAAATTGATTAAAGTAGCGTACTCAGTCCTCTACGCCCAAAATCGAATCGCAGCATAATTTAGATGAATTTTCTTCGTGGACTTTGTATACGAATGAACTATCTTAATTAGCTCATGCAGAAATTGCTAAAAAGAAAACAAACAAACATGCATTTCCATTTTCCCACCAACAAAATAGATATATAATATTATACATTTGACATCAGAAGAGAAATATTTAAGAATAGCGCTAGCTGAGGATATATACCTGGCAGCTCCCATGGTTCGCATCGGTTAAGGTCGACCTCAGCAATGCGGACGCCGCGGAAAGAGCCGTTGTAGACCTTGGAAGCCAGATAAAAGGTTATGAGCTCCTCGTCCGTCGGATGGAACCGGAACCCTGGTTGAAAACCTTGTCCGTTTTCATCCTCCCCATTCATCAGCTCACTCATAACTTCTTCCATTCCCATTCCCAACATTATATAATCTAAATATATTTTCCAAACCAAATATAATACTGATTAACTAAAGCAACAGACTGCTCTGGATATTCTTAACTCTTTAATGCGATGAAGGTAAAGTGATCGTTGCAATGCATATATAAAGGAGAAGAGTCTGGGATTTGGATAGGAGGGGGCGGTGCACTAAAACCGAAAAATAATGCAAATATATAGCGAATGGATCATCAATGAAAACGACTCCTAATTGTAAAAGCAAGAGAGATTGTTGTGTGATCAGTGCAGATGATGAGTGTTGAGTGATGAGAGAGGACTGGTAGGAGTAAATGCAAAAGCTCTTTGCAGAGATTCATGCGTGCGTGTGTGAGTATATCTTTCTTTAACAGCTATTTAGGCAGTAGGTACACTAGCTAGTCTACGGTCCCTGCCCTAGTCTATATTAACCTTCAACAGTGACGCCATACATATATCATCATTTGAACAGATAATATAAGATTAACTATATTAAGTAATGATTATTCTCTTTCTTTAATTAAACAATGATTGATGTATAATTTTAATTAGGTGGAATAGTAAGTAGACTCTTTCGAAATAGGGGCTTTTTATAAACTTTGTGTCATTTTATAATTTTAGCGCATAATTGATGTTAACTTATGAAGTGCCAGAGTTCATAAAGAGTTCCATTTTGAGAGAATATTTCTTTAATTTTATGTTATTTGCATAAGCAAAATGCTAAGTATACTCTACCAAGGTATGACTTTTTATAGTGTCTCCGCTATCTCATATTTTTTGTAAAATATTTTTTAAGATTTGCACGAAAATTTGCTATTATCATATCCGTTTATCAAGTTAAAAAAAATGAATCATCGTGGTTATCTATACCCACATTAATTTCTTTCACCCGGCTCGTTTGTGGATGATATCACTTGATTAACATAGCTCTATTTAATAAAAAAACAGGGTTACGTTTTTTATATATATTTTTTTTTCAGATTCCGCAAAAAGATTACTACTCGATTCAGGACTTCTATGAAAGCACTTTGATCTGATAATGAAAATGAATACATGAATCATGAGTTGAACAAGTATTTGGATCAACTATCAACGTTTCTTTGTTTGTGTATTTTTATTTCTATTGCTCTCCATATCCTTTCGTACCATGAGCTCCTTTGTGAGGATGAACGCAGAGCTAAGACGCCGCATAAGCTAGTTAATTATATACTTTCGTACATTCGTCTTTGTTAAATTATCGATCAACAACCGACCAGAGTGTAACTTGGATTGCATATATGATATATCATTACTTTAGGAAAACTTTATTCGAGCCTATATTTTGTATCTCTACACTCATTTTAATTTTTTAATGTCAATATTTGTTAAGGGTTTTAATGAAAATGGCTTCATACAAAAAAGCTTTCGCATAATGAACTTTTATTAATAATAACGATAGAAGTAAGAGAGCAATGACAATATCTAAATAAGTAAAATTTGAGTTTGATAATAGTATAAAACAGTTGAAGCGCACCGAGTATTGTCCTCCATACATCTTTTAGTTATGAAAAAACAGTTGAGAACGAAAAAATCGTGCTTCGAGCCTACAATGTAAATTGTTTATTGGTCTTTTTCCTCTTGGTCGGAAGTCTTGTATGTTTACTGTTTAGTAACTTATCGGATATAAATTTTTGAGAAACCTATTCCGCCAGCACCACAAAATGACAAATATGTGTAAGTTTTACTCAGAATATGATAGTGGTGTGTTTAGGTAAACATGAGGACCTACAGTGGTAGTTCATCAGAATGTGGTCCTTTTCCTCTTTTCCTTTGGTTAACCTAATTAATTTGCGGGTTGTGGGGGGAGGGAGGGAGGTGGTGACAATATTCAATGGCGTCGGCGCTGCACCTGAAGCATGAAGCCTGTTTCGTCTGGGTTTGGGTGATTACGACAGTATAGTATAAACGTACATAATTGATTTGTGCTCCACACTTAAAAGATAACAACGCCCCCACATAGCTAGCTTACATAAGCCTACATGCATGACGTCATTCTTTAGCCAATCTTTGCTGCATGCAATTGTTATAATGTAATGACCTAGCTCATCGAATTGTTTGGGATGCCGATGTCAAATTAGTGTTGAAAGTTTAAATGAAAAATAAGCTAACTTCTTTTGTTCCGCGTCGATGAAGTGAAGTTTTTTCAACAAGAATTTATAAGCTTATGAGAATATGACTTAGTAAATTGGCTTGCACGCTTGAAGAAGTTTAAGGTTTAGGCGTAGTTAAATATTAATAGTAAAAAAGATGGGGCCTTCATTGATATTTTATCCTTGGTTTTTTATCAAATCAACCTTTCATATTTAAATTCAAATTTTAAATTGACTTTGGTTAGAGGGATTCATCCTTTTAACAGAAAGGGCACAACTGCCAGTGACACACTGACACTTGGTTAGTCTGATCGGAAGGGTTCTTGGTATTAGGAACTTGAATTAGATAAAGTAGTCGTGGTGGACAAGTATATAAAATTAGATAAAGTAGTCGTGGTGGACAGATTCAAATTCTGTATATAAATTGTTGAAGCGCAATTAGACGTAATTTGTTATATTGTTAATAAAATTGTTATAATTTTTTTTAGTTTGTAAGACTAACGTGATAACCACTACACCACAGCAACTTTGTAAAATTGTTATAATTTTGATTTTGACTGTTATTTTCAGTTTGTTAGTGCACTCTAACAATTGGCGTATTACCATATCACGCATCTTTTTTTTTTTTTTTTTTTTAATCGAGCGATAACGTTAGTAAGTTAAATGTTAGATTAGTTACCGATGGAGTTTGAACTCACGCCATCATACAATGACACAACACTTTTCCGCTATTGTGGTAAAGGATCACTTGCAATATCATGCATCTATTTGCCACTCATACTTAACAGAAGTTAATGATAACTAACAAGTATCACAACGTGTGCACAAGCCTTGATATATATATAATCCACTACTTATTTTTTATCTCACTCAAATCTGAGCCTATAATTAATGTACAGGACATAGACATATGCATAATTCTAAACATAATTAAAACACACGTTGAAGGAAAAATTACCCAAAAATATTTTTCTTACCATCCAATCATTATTTGTACTATCTCTCAAGTAAAGATGAGACCTGCATGTGTAGTGGATCATACTCTATTAGATATGTTACAAATAATCGTACAAATAGATGGGACGAGTAGCATTATAATTCTGAAGCGGCAGCAGTTACTCTTCATCATATTCCTCATTCTCTTCTAGTGATTTGCAATTGGTTTCGGGTGTGAAAAAATACGTTACCATCGTTCCCAAAATGCAAACTCCGCCCAAAATTACCAATGTGACCGTCATCTCTACCGGATGCTCCTCTGTTTTACCACGTGAGACTAACGCAAACCCTATAACTCCAACAATGGCCCCAACCTTCCCAGCGGCCCCTGATATCCCATGACAAGTCGATCTGAATCGTGCCGGAAAAAGTTCAGCAGGCACTATAAAAGTAGTGGTGTTTGGTCCAAAATTTGCGAAGAAGAAAGTGAGGCCGTAGAGGACCATGAAGCCTGCATCGACATGCGTTACCCAATAAAACTTGTAGGGTATCCCTAGCGCGAAATAAACCAATGCCATGGCAAGAAAACCCATCATTTGGATTTTGCGTCTTCCAATTCGATCGATGAAGTAGACAGTGAACCAGTAACCTGGAATTGTTGAGCACATTGCAACTATGGCTTGCAGCAGTGCAACAAATAGAGCATCTTGATAGGCGTTGACTTTGTATTTTTTCGGGAGGAATTTTCCATATACTTGAGATTGGAAAAGGTTGCTGCTGTAGAAGACAACATCGACAAGAAACCATGAAGCAGAACAAGCGAAGAGATCACGGCCGTGGAGACATAAAAATTGCTTGGAGAGAAGGGGATAGGATGGTGGATCTTGTGGCAATGACAATGATTCATCTTCTACAATTTGACTCATTGAGACATCCAACACTTTCTCCATGTCCTTTGCCGCTTGGAGGACATTTAGCTCAACCAGTGCTGTATATCTGATCATCAAACAAAGTAATAATAAGGGATTCAACCTTACATAGTTACAAGAAAACGGAGGCATGCATGCATGCATCCATGTCATCCCTTTTACACTTTCATATATATGGTGTTACCATCTCAATTCAATATTACATTTACATATCTAAATGAGTAATGTTATTCATACCATGTTTTTATACCACATTTCTATACCATCTTAGGTGACATCTGATGTGGATAGCCATATCATTTGAAAAAGGGTTCTTTAGAAAAAGGCCCTTGAAACTCTTATTTTCCAAGCAAAAACCCACATAATATTAAACTTCCAAATAAAACCCAAATTTCAAATAGAATACCATGTAGACAAATATGTAACCAATTATCATCACATATTTACAACTTATGCCACAAAACTCTAGTTATGTCAATAAATATTATTACCCACCCTAATTATGATTAGCAATTAACCCCATATGAAAATTTTACCTTTCTTGTATGATAAATATTAGGAATATATATATATATATATATATATATATATATATATATATATATATAAATTTAGCTATGTTCATAAACAATTTATGGGCACATTTTTCTTTTGGAAAGAAAAATCCTTTGTACAATCAGTTATTTAGCATCAAATAATAATATTGTTTTATAAAACAACAAAAAACCAATTAATATTCTTTTATGTTGTAGGTAAATTATTTTACCTAGATTATTACATACATTAGGCATTTTTTGTTTGTTATCATATATGCTTGTTAAAAATAATTTATCTATATTTATATTTAAAATATAAGTAAATTAATTTTGAATCAAATAGTATTTATTTTGTAGGTAAATTAAAATAGTAGTTCCATTATTTTGGGAAAGTTAAACAGTGCATAAATAATTTCGTAAAAATTAAACCAAGACAAATTATCTCCATTAAAATAAAACAGTACATATTCGACAAAAACAAAAATAAATAAATAAATAAATAAAATAAAATAGTAGATACATTATTTTCTTATAAGATTAAACAATAGGTAAATTATATTGTAGGTACATTATGTTTGTAATATAAAAAAAGAATTGAAATTCATAAACAAAAAGCAATAGATATATTAATTTTTAATCAAATTTCCTTTATTTGTTGGTGAATTATTTTCATGCATTATTATATATATTGGGCATATTTTACTACTAATATATATGTGTGGAAAAATTTACCTATATTATCATATAAAATATAGATAAATTTATTTTGAATCAAATAACATTTTTTATTCTATAATTAATTTAATTTTTTTTTTTTTTGAGTTGAAATGATAGCGACTTTATTAATGTCAAAAAGACGACATACAATAATGCAAGAGTTGAAATGATAGCGACTTCATTAATACATTTCTTTTTATTAATTTCTCCCTTCAAATATGCATAGAATTAAATGTCTACATCAAAACGGTAATTAGGGGTATTTTAGGTATCTAAAAAATGAAAAATGTGTAAAGGCAAACAAAATTAATGAATTTACTTATGTGGAGCCTAGTCATTGGGTTTTATTCAGATAAAAAGACTATGTCGGGTTTTATGTAAAGAAACTTGAGTTTCAGGGGCTAAAGTCATATTTTCAGTTTGAAAAATTTGCAAAACCCAAGGAAAGGAAAGAGAAAGACTCCTCGTATACCACAATCATCATTTAATTAACTAGTTTTTCTTAATTATTAGTTTATTAAATAATGAACTAAATTTAAAAATCTGATTATTTCAAATGATGTGGCTACTCACATCAAATGCATACATTTTTTTGAACTATTATGCCACCTATCATACATAAAAATAGTTCAAAAAAATTTATTTTCCATACATTTATAAGTTCATACTAGTATTAGTATATATGCTGATATATAATACCTATAACATAGATTAGTCGACACAATTAATTTGTGATGGAGAAAGAAAAAAGAATTGAGATACAAATTTGGAGCAGGAAAAAATATTTAATCCTAAAATTAAGGCAAAATAAACCTATAAATAAGGAATGATATCGACCACAATGTAATTAAAAAAAAATAATAATAACTGAGGTTGATAATCAGTGAAAAATAAACTCAATAATGGAAAAGGATCCGGCGAGGATCCTTTTTTTAGGGATCCTAGAGATTTCGTGATCGTGATCGTTTATCGTACATCGTGCGATCATAAATTATTTTAAATTTTAAAATTTAAAATTAAATATGAATAGTACTTAATAAAAACTGACTGTACGATTTATAATGAAAAGTCACGATCACGATTACGATCACCGATGCCTAGGATCTCAAGGATCCAGCGAGTAATGTCTAATCCCTATCCTGAGGCGCTTGCAGTTGCAACATTTCAAACCATTAATTTATTCAACAGAAGGAGGGGAACACTGATGAAGAGTCAACCTTACGCACGCTGATGCACGCAGGCCTAATCAATTTTCAGGAAATCAAATTTCCTAATCAAATTTCATACATTTCATTTGTCAAATTATCAATGTTAACCCTGCCGGTCTCTCTCACGCACACATATATATACAGCCAAGCGACCTGGGACGCACAGATATTGACGAAACCTAATGATAACCATATAAAACCGACCCCAAATGTCACACTAATTACTCGATTGATAGCAATAACAAATTAAGATAATTAGTAATTAAGGGAATTACCTGGCAGTTTCAGGCATCATCATACGCCAATAATACGTCATGGCAGCAGGAATGGCGCCCAGCATCAGTATCAGCCTCCATGCGACGTCAGCTTGGCTGGGAGTCTTCTCCTTCCCCTTCGCATTCGACGGTCCGTCGAAGATCCCGCACACCGTCATCGTCACGAGGGAACTAGCCAGAATCCCAAACCCTTGCATGGAAAACACGGCTGCTATGAACGAACCGCGTGTCCTCTTGTTGGCAAACTCCGACATGATGGTGGCGGAGAGCGGATAGTCCCCTCCGATCCCGATCCCCAGCATGAACCTAAAGAACCCAAGACTCACCAGAACGCAGCCCGGCGACGTGCACACGGAGAAGCCGCATCCTAGGGCGCTGAGCACCATCACCATCAGGGACAGCCCGTACACGCGGCGCCTTCCGATTCGGTCCCCTAGTCTTCCGAAGACGAGCTGTCCGATGACGGTTCCCAGGAGAGAGACGCACAAGAGCGCCGCAGCCACATCAGTGCGAACGAAGAAGTTATTGTCGTCGTTGTCGAAGGATTGGTCTCGGAAGATTCGGTCTTTCTGGTAGTAGACGCGGCCGAGGAGTCGCAAGATGGGAGGGATGCAGAAGAGGTCGTAGGCGTCGGTGAAGAGGCCCATGCCGGCGACGATGATGGCCTTGAAGTGGTACCACTGCGTCTTCGCCGTGTCAAGAGCAGAAAGGACTTTTAACGCCATAACTTACTATTATTTGCCTCAATAGACTACCTGTATTAGTGTGCCTTCGTACTACGGACTGAGATTATATATAGGCTTTGATAGTTTAAGAAAGAAAAAAAAACTAATGCAAAGCTATTTTTAAAGGTATAGTAAATAGTATTAGGGAAATGTATAAATATAATTTTTCGTTAAAAGTAAACAGTACCGAAAGTGTTTTGTTAAACCTTCCTAAAAAAAATGTTGTTCTTACCATGTTTTTACTACATTTGTATTATATCTCTAATAAAATGAAGTCCAATATATCTTAAGTCCATTAAAGAGATGATAAAGATGTAATATAAAAAATATAATAAATGTAGCGTTAACACAATACTCGAGTGTCACCAATCAATACCCAAATATTACTGAACACTTACATGGACTAATAAAATTAAGATACGTGTAATTCTTGTAATTTCACGTAGGATAATACTTGGGTACTGACTAACTAGTAACAAAATACTCATGGACCAATAATATTGTAACATCTGTCTCTTGCTATGTGGATCACCAAGCCCCCATCTTCTTTCTTCTTGGAAGTCCTAGTCAATCCCTCTCTTCCTTCAACCTTTGCCTCTGTTGTTCCCACTCAGTCTCCTCCGTCGACCCAACCCCGCCCCCTCCATCGTTCCCACCCCGTCTCTACCATCGACTCCGGCCCCAATATGTCCCCTTATTTCTCGTGGCAGCCATGGCAGCGGCGGAGGAAGGTGGCAGCGAATTATGGAATGGTTCTATGGAAGGTTTTGTTTTGATTGACATGGAAGAAGGTGAGGCTGTTCAGGTTTGCAACGACACGGGTAAGAGAAAACCGAAAAGGGTGTTTGGTTACGTGTACAAATTGGGATTGGTGTTTGGTTGTGAATATTAAATGGACAGGTGTTGCAATACTATTAGCCATTTAATAGGTCAGTATATTTTGGCGGATAATACTTGGGTACTCACTGAGGAGGACACTATTTACTGACCATCGTATGTGGCCTAATGATTCTGAAACACTAGTCATTTTAATTCTCTTCCCATATTTTGCTATCTTTGGAACCAAACACCTCTCTTCTTCTCCATCTTCTTTCCTTGCCATGACACATCGTTCTGCTCCATCCCAACCACCCGCCTCCAACTTCTTTTCTCCAATCGTCGACTCCATCTCCGCTCCCTTGTCCAACCGTCATCCCAACTCTTCCAACCGTCTACCATAGCGGCACACCTCCACTCTATCCATCTCTCCTCCGTTGATCTGAACCCCATCCACTTCTCCAAAGTCTCTGCAACATCAATCAGCAAGTGATTTCGACAAAAAAATTGGTCAACCTGTAACAGATTTTGATGACAAGGGATAAGAGACATGGGTGGTTGGGCAGACGGAGAACCTTTGGTGGATCTGCCATGGTCGCCGGAGAAATAAAGGGATTGGCTGGGCAAGAAAAGAAGATGGAGAATAAGAGAGGTGTTTGGTTACAGAGATAGCCAAATATTGAAAGAGAGTTGAAATGCCAGGTGTTTTAAAATTATCGGATCAGATAAAATCGTCAGAAAATTGGGCACTCTCTGTTGGACACAGATCCTTTCCGGATCTGATATTAGAGATCAATAGATCGGATCATATAAATTTAATTCAACGACTACAAATAGGGACCTTCCTAAAAGTTATAATAATTGTAAATCAAATTTTAATGATCCGAATCTATTCATCCCTAGGCTCAGATCCGGAGAGAATTTGTTTCCTTCTCTGTTGAGTAATGAGTACCTAAGTATTATCCTATTTTGGATACCGAATAGTGTGTACCTAAATATTGTCCTTTCATAAACCAGGATCCAAACATACTTGTGAAACCAAACAAACATGTTCTCCTCTACAACACACTCATTTTCCAATATTTTCGCCGGACAAAATTGGGGTTGGGGTCGCCAAAGAAGAGAGGGTTAGAGTTGACAGAGAATAGATGGACCGAGGAAGATGATGGGTGTTTGGTTACGAAGGTAGCAAGTGTTTGAGAAAGTTTAGCTACAACTGGTGGACTATTTTCTTTGGGCCAGTTCATGAGGTCAGTCTATTGGTACTGGCTACAGTGAGTTCCCAATATTTTCTTCAAATGCTATTACTTATACAAAAGAGCATATAATATTAGTAATAGAATAATACTTGCATCTCTCTGCTGAGAATGCACATATCGTACCTTGTGAATAACATATATTTATTGTACAAATTGTATAATTTCGATGATTCAATTTCTTAACCTTCATTGAGGATTATTCTTACAAAATATCATTTAAATTTAAGATTGTTTAGTCATTTAAATGTTTAGAAAAATGGACTAGTTAATCATGAATATGTTATTTGGTAATTTGTTGTTTCTTATATTTGAATGCTTAAAAGATTTTCGATTCAAATTTTTTTGTAAAAATTATTAAATTTATACAATAAATATATGTTATTAGGAAATGGTACTGTGTCTGCATTCCTCGTAGAATCATACGAAATTAATTACAAACAAGGATCCTCTTCGGATCCTTTTTGTGAGGATTCAGGGATCAATTAATCTTATTCATTCATTGTACATCGTACGGCCAGTTTTCAGTAGGTATTATTTCTATTCAATGTTAAAATAATTTCTAACTGCTTAATATACGATAAATTGACATAATTGATTGATATTCCGAATTCCCACCAAAAAGATCCAAGGATCCTATTCCATTAATTACTAGGTTGGAGGGTGGGGATTGTGGGGCTGGGGCGGCGCCCCGGGGGAAAGGAAGGAACGAGGTTATTTCGCGAAGTTGACATTTGATGTGATCAAAGGTTGAGGGACTGCAAATGATGCCATTTTACTTTATGATTCCACGAATATACGGAATCATATGAATTTCAACTAATACTTAATTTTGTGACTTTTTTATTTTTTTATTCTGTTGTCATTTTCACACGGTTATGGCTACATCGTGTTTCTTGTACCGGCTACAGCATATAATTAAAAAGGATATAGTTTGTTTTACTCTTAAATCTTTTCCGAGGATAGATGTTGGACTTTTCGGGGAAATATTAGAAAAAAATTTCAATGCATCTCATCAATAAATAGTACCAAAAGACTGAGAACATACGATACAATACAAGTAGCTGAAAAAAAATAAATTTAACGATTAAAACGTTCGTAATATTGACTGATACATAGCATTAAAATCGCACTTAAAATACTAATACATTGAATGATTCAATTACAAATCCATATTGATGAGTGATGGCGATGTTGACTTGGGATTCAAGTTTCAACATTTTGTTTGCTCTACAGCTCTACAGCTGCTGCCAATTGCCAATTAGTGGCCAAGTTTTTGGTAGAATTGGTCAAGGAAAAAAGAAAGAGACATTCAAGAATTACAAGTGCCAAACATACATTAAGATTTTAGAGCCCGCGTGCTAGACCCTTAGAACGTATAAATCTTTGATCATTAAACGCGTAACCGATGTGATTTGTTGCTTGTAGATGCCCATTGAACCAAATGGAAAGCTAATACTAAAATCAAAATAACGCACTAAATCGAAGTGGCATACTAAAAATTTCCCAAAAGAAAAGAAAATTACAGAACTGATCTCCATACTTTGCCCTAACTTCTGTCGATTGTCTAGACGACGTCACCACGTGTCAGCACTCATCTAGCATGAGTATCCCGCCAAATTCTACTCAGACGGCATCGGCATACTTGATGTTGGAAGAGGATCACTTCGTTAAACTACATCCTAGTCCTACCAATACTTCTCTACACCATTTACGCAAGAGCTACTAAACTACGAACTTAGTAACTGGGCAAGTAAGAAAATTCTACCATTTCGTCGACCGCTGCTACATCAAGAATGTATGTAACTCGGCAACATATATCACTCGTCTTTTACGATAACTCCTTCAAAAATGCCATCAGATCCGAAGTGTGGTGCGAAGAGCCTTGGATCAACAGGTCCCGGGAGGCTGAAGGAGAGAGTGAATGGTCCAGCCGGGCATAATTGCTGCAACTTCATCTGAAATACACGCGAACGTTTCCTTATGGGATTTCCACCACTTGTGATGCCTTGGAGATGAACCTTCCCATTAGATTCAATCTCACAACTAAACTGACCTGTTGCCACAAATAATATCAACTTGTAATTTTGAACAAACATGAGCTCAAGATTTCTTGTCAAGAGAGCATAAATGCAAGAAAATCTTGAATCATGGAAATATATATATGGGATCCAAAGCCACTTTTACATCTCCTTTACATCCCGGGAGATGTAACTTTTGATTTCGATCCAATGCATAGATGTAAATGAGGAGATGCAAATTTAATTTTCATGTGTAAATCAGTATCTTGTTTTTTAGCTCAGATACACTTCATGGGTTCAAACAAATTCCCGGCAGTCACTTAGCCTAGAATGTGGGGAGGGGATAATAAACCCTCCAAGAGGCTTTCTGGTGTTCAACTTATTAGAAGTACGAATTGTTAAGAAAATTCTGTCTAGAATATTCATACAGTGCTATATCTTGGAGCAATGGGAACATTAACTGCAGATTAACTCTGTTTTACTCAATGCACTGAGGTACAATATCCTATTAAAGGTAGAGGAGGTGCCTTGAGAACTTAAAAAAAAAAGGGGGGACACTGAACTATAAGCATTTTAATAGCATAAACCAGCACGAATAAATGAAAAGAAATAAGGAAGGGAGAACATACAAAAATCCTTCCTGACCCCTGGTAGAGCAACCCGGAAGTAATATGCAACCTTGCTAACACCAATGTCCACTAGACCAATTGGTGGTCCAACTACCCCTTTCCTGGCAGTCCCAGACAAAACAATAGAAGAATCAGAAGTAGGTTCTTCCATATTAGGAAGAGAGATAAGGGGCATCAGGGCAGGGCCATCTGGATTGCTCATCCATGAAGATCCATCTTTGTTATAATGCTTTGATTCAGAAACAACTAGGGGAGATGCTGGCTTTGCTAGAGAATGAGAGACGCACCTCCTCTTATACTTTTTCAGAAACCTTTCTGATGAATTACCATTTCCATTAGACATATTTTCTGTCTTTGTTTCCTTGCCATCGTCATTCAAGCCATTAGACTTACTTTCTCCACCATCCAGGTACTCATGTTGATATCGTATAGTTTGACCTATATCAATTTTCAGGCCATCTATACCAGATAAAGATTTGAACTTTTCAAGAACATCTTCTTCCATAAATGATGTAACAGGATCATCAATCAAAACAATCCCCTTAACAACTCTGAAGCTCTCTGGGTACCATATCTGTTCATGAAGAGCCAAAGGAAAAACATCTGTGAACTGGTGCCAACGTTCTTTTGTAACCCCTGAACTTGGTAAGGTTAGGCTGCCCTTAAAGTACTTATGCAACATATCTGGTCTCAAAATGAGACTAGGGTGAGCATTTCTCAGGATATAGTAATATAAACTCTCCAAAAAAGACACACTGACATATGATGGCCCCAAATCACTTGACATATATGGAGGCAAACTTTCCACTATCCTTTGAAATGCTGAGTATCTCAGGCTATCAATATTGACATCAGGACCCAAGTAATTTCCCATTATGAAGTTGACTAGAAAATGCTGGTCCGCAAATGACGGTTTCAATGAAGCTTTACGAGGATCGTCTTTTGGTTCTAAGTCCATGCTCCTAGCTTATTCTTCTAAATCTAAAATACCAAAATTATTGAGATCCATCTACAAATGTAAATCCAACTAACTTCATTACATAAATAAATGATTCAAAAGAACATACTGAAATGAAATTTCTCTTCATAGTTTCAAGATCAGTAGATTCCACATGCATAGAATATCTATTTTCTTACTTCCATATGGTTTAAAACTGAAAAGCATAACTTTTAAATAGAATTTGCATTTGTATGGGTTACACTGATTACAGGTCAGATTCTTACATCAACTCATACCCCAAATGCAGCTTGGCTAAAAATAAATTCTTTCGTTTGAAAATTTAAAAATGGGATTCTGGGTATATAGAATCTAACTCAAAATTTAAAATTTCCTTTAAAATAAATAAATATGTCAACCGAAGATAGGGTTTTTTTTTTTTTTTTTTTTTTTTTAATTTAAACTTTTTTTTTTTTTTTAATTTGTTTAGTTTCGAGTTAGCAAATGCATAACAATGAACTGAGAAAGCAGGAACATTTGAATAAAAAAGTAAAAATAAAATGGAAACCACTAACCAGAAAATGTAATCTACATTAAACCCTCAATCAAAAAGCAATTAAGAATCAGAAATTAAAGAATCAGAATTAACCTGGGGTTCGTAAATGAGCCGATTGAAGAAGATTAGAAGAAGAAGAAAGACCAGATAAGGGGTTACCAGAGAGAGGGCTGGAGCTGGGTTAGTTAGAAGTAAAAACTAACAGGAAGATAGAGAAGTGAAGCAGAAGACGTGATCGCTGCCGTCTGCTGAGGTTGAAGAAGAAGAAAGCAAATGTCAGAGGGCGGGGCGGTGGAGGGGATGGGCTGAGTCCATGTTTTGCAACAATTAAAGAACCCAGGTACTTTTTCTGGCCCAAAACAAAAACCAAGTATTATTGCACAAGGGAATCGGTTAAATCAGAAGAAAACTAAACTACGTTTAGACGAGGAAATTTAAGATTTTTAAGGAATTTTAAAGTTATGAATTTTTTTTTTCTGGAATTCGAAATTGTAGAATTTATTTATCTAAAATTTGAAAATTTTCTCTTTGGTTAACCTAAAAAAGAAAAAAAAAATTCAAATACGAAATTGAATGAGTAATAAGAGTCATTAATATAATGTGACAGATAATAGGATATGTACTAGCGGAGTTGATAGTGGTGATGGTGATGACGATGGTGGGTAGTGGTTGCGGCGACATAGTGATGATAATAGGTGGTGATGATAGCGGCGGCAATGACGATGGTGGGTGGTGTTGGCAACAGTAGTGATGATTGTGGGTGGAAGCGGCGGCAACAAGGGTGGGAATGACATTGATAGTCACTCACGGCCAGGTTTTTGTTTTTATTTTATATTTTTTAAACTCTCATTTATAGAAATTAACAACAATTTATATGGAATTTAAACTTGAGAATTTGAGGTCCAAAATTTCAAGTTTTTTTTTTTTTTTTTCACGTGGGAATTCTAAATTTCGATGCTTATAAATCCAAACAAGAAAATCAGTGCATGTTAATTATAAGTTCTAACTTTTGTTCAAATTCCAATATTATTTTCCTCATCCAAACAAAGGGTGTAAGCATGAAAATCTTGTAGCAAATCAAACAAGAATACATGTACAAAATAAATGTATTGTATTAATGAGTTTAAGGTTACAATTTCTGTTTACAAAGTTTTCTCTGATTCGACCTCTGAAGATGTGTAGATGTGTGTTGTTGATCCGAGGGTCGCGATGACTTGATCTTGGATGAGCGATTGCCGCATAGATTTGGCTTGTGGCGATGGAAAAACCGGCACGGGTAGCAATGCTTGATGATTTTTCACGTGTTTGGCAAAGAATGTGGAGGGTTTTTTGAGTCTTCTTAAGTGTTTGAGTGTTTGGGAGGTTTGAGTGCTTGAGAACTTTAGAGTTTCAATACTTCAGTGTCTGAGCGTGAATGATTTTTTGGACCATTTTTCTTTGTCTTGGAGCCCCCTATTTATAGACACTCTAAGCTTTTCCTACGGATGGATTTGGCCTTGATCGTGAGCTTGATTAAACGACAAAAGAACCATGACTCAATTTGTGGGCCGGTTCGTGATTTGACTCCATCAACTAATTTTTTATTTAATTAAATTAAAATCAAATAATTCCTTTTCGCAAAGTGTTGACACGTGTCCTTCTTGACGACTTGTCTGATTTTGATAAGTCACATCTATGTGTACAACTTGTGAGACACATGGTACATGCCACTTAAGCCCTCGCCTGTTAAAATTTAATGTGTTGGTGAACATTTATTTTCACCGAAATTTGCATGTCTACAAAGGGTAAAAAGCAAAGTACACACGGGTGTGCATAAATTATTTCCTTGCACAAAATATAGTAAAACCTCTCTAAAGTAATACTCTTTATGGGAAAAACCTCCTTAAATTCATAAATTTTTTATGTGTTTCCAAACCACATGAAGGTGATATATCACATTTCTACAGTTTATTAATAAAATATTAATTCCACATGTTACCCTGACAAATTTCTCGTATTTGGGGTTTAGAATTGTAAATATGTTTTCTTAATTTGAAGTATACATAATTACCTCTAGTTTAAGAATTGAGGAACTTTGTTTAACACAAGCAGAAAAGATAATCGATTATGGCTTATGGCGTCCTTTCCATTAGGGCTGTAACGTGGGTAGGTTAGATGGTCAACGCAATCCTAACCTAACATTCATAATTCAAGTTTGGGTTAGTTCAAGTTCATCGGGTTTCTTCTAGTTTGGGTTTCAACTGGGTTCGGGTTTGCCCATTTTTATAGGGTTCAATCTTGAAACACCTCATTTTATCAGATTTTTAAATTTGATCCAAACAACATCAATACTGTTCAATTTTACACATCCCACACAAAAGTTAACCAAATATTGTGAAGACCATTTATAATGTTTCAACCATACGAACTTAAAATAAAATTACAAGAGAATACCAAAGTTTCAACTTCAAGAATCGTAAAAGCAACATCATCGTTCATTGTTCCAATAAAATGAAGCGAAATGGGTCACATGTGCATGAAGGAATTCGGGTTGGGTTTGGGTTGGCATGAGCGTACAACAAGTTGGGTTTGGGTTGGCATGAGTGGACAAGGCATCAACGCAACCCAATAAATGATTTGGTTGGGATTGCGCGGGTTTTTACTTCATTCAAACCTACCCAATCAGGTTTGAAATTCAGTTGGCGTGGACTAATTCAGGGTGCTTCAATTATAGCTATCCAAAACTTAAACCAAACTTATATAAAAGAGAAAATTAGAATTCCCCACTCTTTTTTTACATAATTTTTATTAAACATTTGTTTCTTTTAAAATTTTGATTAAGACGCATTAACTAGTGTCCACCTAATCATTTTTAAATTTATAGAAAACTAGATTTTAATCCCTAAATAAGATGAAGTTTAAAAAAATGTCTTATACAAGATTAAAAATTAATTTTAGTCCCTAGACTCTATTTAATGTCAGCATATGTATTCGATGTTTCTTTTTTTAATTATAATTTTATGAATTTAAATTTTAAGAAAATATTATAAATTTTAATTCTCATTATGGTAGGCATCTTATATAAGAAAATATTTTCGTAGAAATTTTTCGGTAACTTATGTTTTTGCATATTTTCTTATCTGCCACTAATTCATAAAAATATATTTAGGTATGAACATTTCGGTACACTAGTTTAGTATCATATAATTAGGTACGGAATTTTGGTACACTTACGTTTTTACATATTTTCTTATCTGTCACTAATTCACTATAATATATTTAGGTACGAGCATTTTGGTACACTAATTTAGTAAAATATATTATGATATGGATGTTTAGGTACACTAATTGGAGAAAGTTAAATAAAATTGTATAGTAATAAATTTAAAATTTAATGTGATAACATTAAATAAGTTATCTATTAAATATAAAAACTTTGACAAAAAAAAATCTATTAAATATAAAAACAAAATTATAATATGAATTTGAATTAAGTACACATTAAGGGTCTAAAATCAATAATCAATCTAACACCAGGTTTTTTTTATTTTTTTTTATTTTTATTTTTTAATTTTAATCTTCTTGAAGGATTAAAATTCAAAAACTCCTTAAATTTATTCTATTTACATGTCATTAGTTTTTTTTTTTTTTAAATAAAAATGATGTATGTTGATTTCCCACTTTATCCTTTTAGTTGATAAGGGGATTTTTTTTGGCTTGTCAGGATTTATACCTTTTTTTTAGGGATATTATTAATGACTATTAACTAAATCACCAATATTATCTATAAACTTTGAATTTTGAAATTTTTTTTTGGCGTCAAGGTTTATACTCCTTTTGTTGGCTCGTTCACATCATAAAATTATTATTGAAATATAAAAGTTGTTGATAAAAACGATGAGTTTGGAGGCTTTGGATTGACATTAGTGCTATTCGGCATGAGATATATAAATGTGAATTTTAAATTGAAATCAATTTGAAACGTATTCAGGTCAATTTGAAACGTACCGATACTAAATTGAAACGTACCGATACTAAATTGAAACGTACACATATATAAATGTGAATTTTAAATTGAAATCAATTTGAAACGTATTCAGGTCAATTTGAAACATACCAATAACAAATTGAAACGTACTGATACTAAATTGAAACGTACCCATATATAAATGTGAAATTTAAATTGAAATCAATTTGAAATGTATTTAGGTCAAATTGAAACATACCAATAACAACTTGAAATGTACCTATGCTAAATTAAAACGTACCCATTTCACCTTGAAACGTTCAATGCTAAATTGAAACGTACCGATGCTAAATTGATACGTACCCATTCTAACTTGAAACGTACCCATTCTAACTTGAAACGTACCAATATATTGGTTTGAAACGTACCAAATTATCCTTTAAAATAAAATATACCACTAAATTCTATTTCCCAAATGTACCATGGTACATGAAAAAGATGGAAAGATGGGGTAAAAAGTGTGCTAAAACAAAATATATTGGTTTGAAACGTACCAAATTATCCTTTAAAATAAAATATACCACTAAATTCTATTTCCCAAATGTACCATGGTACATGAAAAAGATGGAAAGATGGGGTAAAAAGTGTGCTAAAACAAAAAACATACCTTTTGATATGGATACTCAGATCAAGAGGTGTGCATAAAATGAAATATGAAGAAAATGAATATGACCAACAAGGGAGAACGAAAGAGGGTTTGATTGGCCGGTCGAGGAAAGCAACGACATGAAAAAATTGCTAATGGTTGTAGAAGAAGATAGCACGTTAGTTACTTGTATGGTGTGGAGTTAGGAATAAAATGCACGTTAGAAGCATAATTAGATCAGGTTTGATGTGTTAAGATTTTTAAAACTAATCTATTACATTTTAGGAGATTTGGGATATTAACATGATAATTATTAATTAATTAAAGGTACATCATAATGGAAAATCGTGTAATATGGCATTAAAAAGATGTTACTTATAAAATAAGTGGCACCTTAATTGTAGGAAGAATGTTTAATCAAATTTTTAAAAGGAACAAATGTTTAATCCAAGAAATTAAAAAAAGAAAACACCTACATCAAAACTACCCGAATTAACCCACTCTAAATAGCACCCCTACTTTCTTTCCTTTGGCAATACAAGTGCGCATGTAATACTAATTAATCTGAAGAAAAAAAAATGGGGTGAGAGAGGCTCGAACTCTCGACCTCAGGATCACTCAGAAGCTATGAGACCTACGCGCTAGCCAACTGCGCCACCACCCCAGTTGTGTTTGTTGTGTTTCGGATGTTAAATATTAGTTATGAATCTTTATTTATTTTTCTTTTCATTTAATTGCACAGGTATCTTTATTTATTCGTTTTTGTTAGGCTACCATTTGCCTACAAGTTTACAACCAACCGGCCCTAGTAATTTGGTTACTTAAGATGATTAGGACATTATGTTGAGTTTTTATTTCTATGTTGTTTGGTTAGACCTATTAACACAGAGAAGCTGTGAACAATGATGGATACCAGAAACGAAGAAGAAGATGAGGAGAGATAGAGAGGAAGAAAGAGAGAATGTATTAATACTTTCAGAAATTCTTACAATGCTTTCTTACCTCAAATGAGAACCCTATTACTCCTTATATACCATAAGGACTAATTACAACAGTACCCTTCTACCTGTATTAACTAACCCATCTTCTAGATAATACCATGTGGCAATTCTGTTATATTGGTTATTACTCCCCCCTCAAACTGAACATGGATCTGCCAGGAGAAGTTTGAAATAGCTAAACACCTAAAACGGGATCTAAAACTGGACCTGAAACAGCAAGAGCAAGGTGTCGGCAGTGCTTTACAAACACAGGACCATGCAGGCCTTTGGTGAATACATCTGCAACCTGTTCTTCAGTAGGTATATATTGGACAAGTAAATCACCCCGTTGGACCTTTTCACGAACAAAATGATAGTCGGTATCAAGATGTTTGATCTTCGAATGAAAGACAGGATTGGAGCTTAGAGCTAAAGCACTCAGATTGTCACAGTAAAGGACTGGAGGCACCAAAATTTGCTGATGCATGTCTTTGAGAAAAGATCGAATCCAAAACAAATCAGCTGCAGAATGTGCTAAAGCTTTGTATTCAGCCTCAGTAGAGCTGCGAGATACTGTGGATTGCTTCTTAGACTGCCATGAAATGGGATTATCGCCCAAGTAAATCACAAAACCAGTTATTGAACGTCGGGTATTTATATCGGCTGCCCAGTCGGAATCAGAATAGGCCAGCAAATTGAAATCCAAGCTCTTTTTGTAATGCAAACCATACTCAAGTGTTCCTTTCAGGTACCGTAAAATGCGTTTGACAAGATGCATATGAAGATCAGTCGGAGAAGTCATAAACTGACAGACCATGTTAACAGCCTGAGCAAGATCTGGCCGAGTAAAGGTCAAATATTGGAGAGCCCCGACCAAACTTCGATAATGACGTGGGTCAGAGAGAAGAGCACCTTCTTGTTCAAGTAATTGTGCATGTGGTTTAGACGGTGTGGATGTAAGTTTACATGTCTCCATTGCTGCCTTCTTGAGGAGATCTTGAGCATATTTCGATTGGCTGATAAACAATGAACCATCTTCTTTATACTGAATCTGCAACCCCAAGAAATAAGACAATCTGCCCATGTCTTTGAGATCAAAGACTTCTGCAAGGTCACTGATCACTGCTTGAACTGTTGTAGGGTTGGAACCAGTGAGTATAATATCGTCTACATAGAGCAATAAGATAACAATATCCCCTTTATCTACTTTAACAAATAAGCTTGTATCAGATAAGGAAGTTGTGAAACCAAGGGATGGAAGATAACTCGTGAACTTCGAGTTCCAGGCTCTCGGGGCTTGTTTCAAGCCATAGAGAGATTTAATGAGTTTACACACATAACTTGGACAGGAAGGATCCACAAATCCTTGAGGTTGCTGCATGTAGACCTCTTCCTCGAGATCACCATGCAAAAAAGCATTTTTAATGTCTAGTTGTCGCAGATTCCAACCAAGCTGTGCAGCTAAAACAAGAATTAGTCGAACAGTAGTGTGTCGAACCACAGGACTGAAAGTCTCTGAGTAATCCAGCCCGTGTTCTTGAGTGTACCCCTGAGCAACTAACCGAGCCTTATACCTTGATATTGTTCCATCTGGATGTTTCTTTATTTTATACACCCATTTGCTACCTACAATTGTTCTGTGAGATGGAGGTGGAACTAGAACCCATGTACCTTGAGCCTTTAATGCATCATATTCTTCTTGCATAGCATGCTGCCATTCATACTTACACGATGCTGCCCTAAAAGTTTTAGGTTCTTCAGGTTCTGTGATATCAGCTAGGAATGAAAACACTCCAGGACAAGCACTAGTAATCGAACCAGAGCAGGACATATCAGAGCAAGACTCCAGTATTTGTAATGAATTTAACTCAGGGAAAGTTGCCAAATGAGCTGCATAATTCTTTCTTGAAATAGCACCTGTTTGTAACCGAGTTTGGTGTACAAGTAAGACATGTGAATCAGTGCTAGATGAATGCTCAGACAAAGGTAATAATACCTGAAGTTGAGCAGGATCGAGGACAGGAAGCAAATGAGGTGGAGTTGGTGTATCACTTGTTGTAGAGTAGGAACCATGAGATGTTGATGCTAAAGAGTCTTCACAAATGTGATTCTGTGATATCTGACCATGCTCAAATCGACCCCTTGTAGACCTCATGGGAATAGGAAATGGTATAACCACAGAGCTAGTTTGATTAACTGTCTCAGCAGATGCCACATCACTGTGAGAAGGCCCCAACCTTGCTGGAAATATTGACTCTTCAAAAATAACATGCCGTGATATAATGCATTTCTTAGACTGTTGATCATAACATATTACTCCCTTATACCCCATTGCATAGCCTAAGAAGATACACATTTTGGACTTAAACTGCAATTTATGATTGTTATACGGCTTGATCCATGGAAACACAGCAGTTCCAAAAATTCTTAAGGACTGTACCTCAGGCACTTTGTTGTATAGTAGCTGATAGGGAGAACTAAAAGACAAGGTTTTACACGGCATTTTATTAATCAGAAAAACTGCATGAGCACAAGCAAAGTACCAAATCTCACTACTTAGACCAGAAGCATTTAACAAAGTAAGAGCCGTGTCCACCACATGTCTGTGTTTCCTCTCAGAAATCCCATTCTGTTGAGGTGTGTAAGGACAAGAAATAAACTGTAGAATGCCTTTTGCAGCCAAAAAGGACGTAAACCGCTTGCTGGTGTATTCACCTCCACCATCTGTTTGCAAACCTTTAATTGTTAACCCAAACTGAGTATGAATGAAAGCATAGAACTTGAGAAAAATTGCAAACACATCAGATTTGTTGCACATGGGAAATATCCAAGTAAATCTGGTATATTCATCTACAAACAGTACATAGTATCGAAAACCTTCCACAGATTTTACAGGTGTTGGACCCCAAACATCGGTATGAACTTTCTCAAAAGGAACCCTACAACTGTCATTTCTAACAGGAAAAGGTATCCTAGACATTTTACCCCTAATACAAGAAATACAAGTAGTATAAGTCTCATCTAACTTGTGTAAAACCTTAGATTGCCTTAACATTGCAGCTACAATATCATGTGCAAGGTGTCCCAACCTTTGATGCCAAATATCTGATTTCACCAGTTTCCCCAAGTAAGCCACTGGATCTCTTGTAACAAACTTGTGCCCTCTAGAAGCTTTAACCACTGGAATCTGAAATAACTCTTCTGGTTTACTCTTTCCGTGATACACCACCTCCCTTGTCTTCTTGTCCTGCACAAAGAACTCACACTCATCACATATAAACCAACTATTATTATCTGCACACAATTGTTTAACTGAAAGAAGATTTCTGGCAATATTTGGAACATGAAGAACTTGACTGAGAATAAGAGAATGATCAGGAGTATGAATTGCAGAGGAACCGATATGCTTAATTGGTAGACTCGAACCATTACCAATGGTTATATTATCAGAACCTTGATAAGGAGCTGCTTGATTTAATGCATTTATATCTGCAGTCATATGGTGTGAAGCACCTGAATCCACAATCCACAAATCCTGAGGAGGAGCCTGAGATGTTTGTTATGCATTCATGGCAGACAGTGAGGCTGGAGGTGGCTGACCTTGATATGTGTAGTTGGCCCGATGAAAACAGTCAAGCGCAGAATGTCCTCGTTTCCCACATATCTGACACTCCATAATGAAACCAGCTGGTGTATTTCCTGTATTTCTGTGAAAACAGTTCACTGCAGTATGACCTCTTTTATTGCAGATTTGACACTCAACTACAACATTTGTTCTAGCTTCTGTATTGCCGGACCACGACCCAGTAACATTCTGACCTTGTCTTGTCCCTGAAGAGTAAGGACTATTTCCACCATAAAACCCTCTTCCTCTGAAATTATTACCAGTTCTATAGTTGCTGCTATTATTCCTGAATTGACCACCATTTCCAGCCCTATAACCCCCATTGTAGGTCTGAGATTTGAACCCATGCTGCTGACCAGAATGAGATTGAGCTACAAAACCATATCCACAAGATTGATCATGATGCCCTGGAGGAAAAGTATTCGAACCAAACATCTGAGACTCCACACCATGTTGATGAGCATTATTAAATGAACCATGTGGTTGCTGAACAATAGTGCCTGCTGTAGTAGCAGGTATATGAGCATGGTGTTGAGAATTTGACGAAGATGCACCACTCGAAGATCCACCTCCATACATGACAGAACCCAAACTAGTATTCTGCCCAGACTGAGAACCCTGAACAAACAGAGCAGCCATATTCTGAGGCAGCAGATTCATTTCCCCTTCAATCTCCTTTTCAGTTCCAAGTAGTTGAGCACGAAATTCCCTTAAGGTAATGGAAGATTCCCGTGCCAAGATAACTGTGCGAATAACTCCATATTCCTTAGGTAAACCTGCCAGCCCAGCAATGATAATATCATTGTCAGAAACTGTCTCCCCTGCAGCCATTAACTGATCCCTGATATTCTTCAAACGCAACAAGTATTTATCAATGTTATCTGCCCCCTTCTGAATTGTATGCAACTCTGTTTTCAAATGATTAACCCGAGACTTCGAAACAGAAGCATATCTTTCAACAAGATTTGACCATACTTCAAAGGCAGTCCTGCACCCCAAGACATACTCCATTGCCTCATCTGTTAGTGTAGCAAGTAGCAGACTAATAAGAGCCATATCAGTAGACTCCCAATCAAGAAACGCTGTGGTAATCTCCCTTGTAACACCAGTCTCTGAACTGACAACATACTTTGATGGACAACCAATCGTACCATCAAAATGACCAAACAATTTGTACCCTTTAAGAACCGACTGAAACTGAAAGGCCCATTTGGCAAAATTATCATCTCGAAGTTTTATAGTCAGCATACCCAACAAATTCTCAATCTTGAATGAAGAAGACGCCATTGAAACGAATTCAATCAACCACAACTCTGAGCAAACCAAAAAGTTACCAAACAAGGAACACACAACTGACTTCGAAAAATTCACAAAACAATACCCAAGTAAGGAGAATGACACTCCAAATCACAACTCAAATTGCACACTTCAACTAAAGATACCAAACCAGGAGATTGATACTCCAAGATTCATAGAAAGAATGACACTTTCTTGTTTTAATCGACAAGTCCTAGAGAATGATACTCCAAGGAACAAACACAGCTTAGGAGATTGAAACTCCAAGATTCATAGAAAGAATGACACTTTCTTCTTTAAATCGACAAATCCTAGAGAATGATACTCCAAGGAACAAACACATAGAATAACAAGAACAGAAATCAACACATCAAGATTTTACCAAAAAACCCCAAATCTTCGCTTCAATCGAATTCCAACAAATTGAATCACAGCCCCAAGAAAGAAACAAATACACCTGATTCGCTGAAAAACGCACCACCAAATCGCCGTTCCAGATAACCACCAAACACCCAATCTTCGAGCACCCAATCTTCAAGACAGCACCCAAACCAGCGGAAGTCTTCACCAGAACCGAAAGTGGCGACGAGCCTAAACCAGCGATGATACCATATTAACACAGAGAAGCTGTGAACAATGATGGATACCAGAAACGAAGAAGAAGATGAGGAGAGATAGAGAGGAAGAAAGAGAGAATGTATTAATACTTTCAGAAATTCTTACAATGCTTTCTTACCTCAAATGAGAACCCTATTACTCCTTATATACCATAAGGACTAATTACAACAGTACCCTTCTACCTGTATTAACTAACCCATCTTCTAGATAATACCATGTGGCAATTCTGTTATATTGGTTATTAAGACCTCCTTCCAAATGATTCTTTATGTGTGTGTTCTTTTACCCAAAATAGTAGATGGTGGATAATTGAATTTAGAATTTAAATGAAGCGAACGTTCTAAAGTAATTAATTAAACTACAAGCTCCAGTTTAAGCGTGTTTGTTTTTAAGAAAAAAAGGTTCACTAGATGAGGATGACACACAAGCACCAATTCAAATGTTCCCTTAAAACCGTAGCATCTAATATTGATGTGGTAAGCAAGCTAGGTGCATAGAAGAAGGAACCCAAAAATTCCAAACTTGCAGACTAGTATATTTTCCATGCTTGAGGTTTTAATTTATTCTCTTTTCTCTTTTACCTTACTCCTTTTTCCTTTTCCCCACCTTGCAGTTCGCAACGAGGACAAGTATGAAGCATGCTTGGTCAATGCAACATTACATGGAGATCGAGGGATCACTTTGTCTTTATCAACTAAAGAGTATATAGCTAGCATAGGTAAACATGCATGTCACCACACATACATATAGTTTCTTTTTCATGTTATATTGAGGGCTCTCTTAGATAACCTTATCCGAGGGATATTTTGTGGTACCAGCTGCTTCAATTTTTATTTCAATGATCTGAATAGTCGGTTTTGTAATTCATTGATCATTCATAGATAATTCTTGGAAAAGAAAAAAAAAAAAAAAAAAAAAAACTAGACGAATTCAAAATCATTTAGACATCAAATTGTAGTGAAAAAAAAAAAAAGAAGACAATATTCAAAGAAAACACGAAAATGACAACCAGTTATCATATGGTTAAATAGATTCAAATTCAAGTGTGCTTTTTAAGATAATCTTTAAAAAAAGACTTAAAAATTAGACAATTCAGATTATTGAAATACTATGAAAGCTCTCCAAACATTGTATATGCATGCCGCAGGATTTCACTGGTTGATGATTTTCCCTTGAGACAATCCCCATTGTTCCTAGTTCCTAAGCCCTAATTCCTATGTCCTATAAGCGAAAGAAAAGAATAAGGGAAAAAAGAAAGGTAAGTTGGACGGTCAAAGGCAATAATTCCCTAGAAGCTTGAGCTTCTTGTTCTGGGATGAGGATGGGGGTTAATTTTGAAAAAGCAAGGCAAACAAAGCAGATGATGGTTTTGTGGGGAATACCAAAAACCAGCATCACTCACTTTATTACTGTTTCCCTGTCCCCCTTGCCCTCCCCCTCCTCCGGGTATAAAATGCCCTGCGCTCTATCTCTATTGATATTTAGGTTCCCCATTCTTTCCTTCTATACCAATTGAAAATATTATATATTCTCAAGCATCATATACATACATCATCAGTTAATCATTTCCAGTCTGCAAAAGTATCTCTCTCGACAATGGAGGTAATTACATAACAACGTATTTTTATTGCTCGATACTCGGTTATTGATCTAATCATCTACAAAATCTGTTCTTGCCCACCATTTGGTTAATTTTAAGGAAACCATAACCACACACATTTTTGCACCCCTTACGCACTACTGGTTAATCCTGTTCATTTTTTTTTTTTTGTTGATTTATTCGATCACACTGTTAAAAATAAAGACGTGTGTAGAACAAGAAACGACTTGTACGGTTATCATTTCACTTACAAGGTTATTCCCCTTCAAGTCTTGTTAATTTTACAGTAATTTGACTTTGCAGACAGTGGAATTGAAGGTGGAGATGGTTGGCATACATGAGAAGCGACTTAGAAAATGCCTTTCAAAATTGAGAGGTAGTCCATCAACCTTCATGCATTGCATTACTCATACATATAGTGATTACGTAGGTGGTTTATAGTACAATTAATATTTAATTGACTTATTAATTACTTGGTAATATTAGTGGTGAATGTGATTCATTTGATTGCATGGTGCAGGGATAGAAAAGGTGGAAGTAGACGCATACAGTCAGAAGGTGGTGGTAACAACAGCCGCAGGATATCTGCACAGAAACAAATTACTGAAAGCGATCAAGAGAGGAGGACTGAAAGCCGATTTCTGGTCTCCACAAAACGAGCTCCTCTCTGCTTACGCCAGCGCCAGTTATGGAAGCTTGATCAGATTCAACAACTTCAACTTCTAGAATTTACAACTTCCTTTTCTTTTTCTTTTTCTCTTTATTGCAAGTTAAGAAAAGGAGTGCCTATATATAAATATGGGTGATACATTTAAATAGATATAGATCGAGCGAGTGAGACATTATATTTAGGTTAGTGCTATTTACACAAAAAATTTAGCTCTTACACGCTTTTGTTAAGTTATATCATTTGATCTTATTTAATTTATTCGATTTAACGGTTGAAAATTAAAAATATGTGTGTGGATAACATAACCTATATTTATGCATTCAAAAATTAATTATAATACATAGCTTTTTTCTTCAACTCATTTTCATTAACAGCGAGCACGATTATAAAAATACCCTGACGGTAAGCAAGTCGAAACAAAGAAAAAGTAATAAGCCACCACTTTTGGGCACGATAACAAATAGAGAGAACCAAAAGCATCATCCATCTGTATTAGCCGAGGAGTCCCAATATAAAGGGTAAGTTAGGAAGATTAAAATTTTAAATTAAATTTACAAATTAAATGATGTGTCACTAATAGAAAATAAGTATGTTAATCAATATTTAAGTAATAATCCAATCATCAACAACCACATCATTTAGTTTACAAAATTTAATTTAAAAATTAATTTAGTCTCACTGGCTTACCCCTACATAAAATGCACAACAAAGTCGAAAAAACAAACACAAGTAAGAATAAAAAACATCATCCAGAATCTTCCACTGCGAAAAAAATTTAGGTGAGACGTAAAGGAAAAGTGAAATTAAGGAAAATAATATTAATAAAAGCAATTAATAAACATACCAAAGGAATATAGTGCTTTGTAGCAACAAAGCAAACTGTCAAATATAAGAATACATTACTCCGGTAATAAGTATTTGAGTGAACAAAAAAATGTTGAAAAATGAGTAATTCCAAGTTCCAACAACCTTTTAATTCAATCGAAATGATATGTTCTTGAACATTTTTCTGTTACAAATTATTGTATAGAGCATAATTAGCATCTTATAGGTATATATTGGTTGCCAATGTACTAGAAAGTCTCAGTGGCTTTCTTATTCCAGATCCACGATAAGACTTGTTATTGATAGGCTTTTGTTCTATAGCAGCACCTTTGAAAGGGATTTTTTTTTCATTTGAAAGTTAAAAAGGTCTAGGTAAGTAATTGGAATAGTCATAATCCAGTGTTACGTTTAAAATTGAATTGTAATTTTGCGTCTCGTTTCATAAACTCTATTTTCCAATGTTATAGGTTAAATAATGGAAGAAAAATATCGTGACTGTTCCCTACTTGATTTTCCATTCTTGCCGGGATGTGATGATCATATTGGTTCTGTAATTGAAAATGAGCTTGTTTTTGTGGTTACAGAGGTAGTCACTACCCTACTCAGATGGATTGAGGAGCCACACAACGACATTTTGGATCCTAACTCGGGCCACATGTCTAAGATACTTAAGTTTTTTTTATTAGGATGTTCTCATTGGTTGTTCGTATTTAGAGTCCCAAAACATTTTTGACTCTCCATGGAACACCAAAAATGTTTTAAAATTTTAAATACGAACAACCAATGAGGACATCCCTAATAAAAAATTTAAGCATCTTAAACATGTGCCCCGAGTTGGAATCCAAAATACCGTTGAAGTAGAGTAGTGACCTTTGTCGCCACAAATACGAGCTCATTCATAGTTACGGAACCAATAACCTTTAAAAGGTTCTCATGGTGACATTTGCTACTATATGATCATCCCATCCCTGCAACTTGCAAGAATGGAAAATCAAGTAGGGAACAATCACAGTCTTTTTCTTCGATTCTTTAACCTATAACATTAAAAAATACAGTTTATGAAACGAGACATAAAATTATAATTCAGTTTTAAACGTAACACTGGATTGTGACTATTCCAATTACTTACTTAGAACTTTTAACTTGCAAATGAAAAAGAAAAAAAAAAATCCCTTTGAAATGTGCTGCTATAGAACAAAAGCCTATCAATAACAAGTCTTATCATGGATCTGGAATAAGAATGCCACTGAGACTTCCTAGTACATTGGCAACCAATATATACCTATAAGATGCTAATTATGCTCTATACAATAATTTGTAACAGAAAAATGTTCAAGAACATATCATTTCGATTGAATTAAAAGGTTGTTGGAACTTGGAATTACTCAGTTTCAACATTTGTTTGTTCACGCAAACACTTATTACCGGAGTGATGTATTCTCATATATGATAGTTTGTTTTGTTGCTACAAAGCACTATAATCCTTTGGTATGTTTATCAATTGCTTTTATTAATATTATTTTCCTTAATTCCACTTTTCCTTTACGTTTCTCTTAAATTTTTCTTCGCAATGAAAGACTTTGGACGATGTTTTTGATTCTTAATTGTGTTTGTTTTTTTCCAACTTTGTTGTGCATTTTCATGGCATACACAAGTTTATAGTAAAAAAAGTTATTAGGAGAAGAATTTAAAGGTAACACCAATTTATTTGTCTTTACCTTTTTTGTTTCTGATTTTAAGTCATTGTTATGTGAATGTGTTGCTGTTTGCAGGTCACCAGACACCTAAATTTTACAAGCAGGCAAGCTGATGCACATTATTTTTTAATATCCGAAGTACCGAGGGTGATGCGCGAGGGATTTGGGCGTAATTGTTGTCCGCTCGAGGTTTTGGGATCATCAACTTGTTACTCGAGAGGACAACAATTAAGCCCAAATCCCTCACACATCACCCTAGGTACTCCGGATATTCAAAAATAATATGCATCAGCATGCCTGCTTGCAAATTTTAGGTGTTTGGTGACTACAATCAACAACACATTCACATAACAATCACTAAAGTTCAGAAACAAAAAAGGTAAAGATAAATAAATTGGTGTTACCTTTAAATTCTTGTCCTAATAACTTTTTTTTACTATAAACTTATGTATGCCATGAAAATGCACAACAAAGTCGAAAAAACAAACACAAACACAAGTAAGAATAAAAAACATCATCGAGAATCTTCCACTGCGAAAAAAATTTACGAGAGACGTAAAGGAGAAGTGAAATTAAGGAAAATAATATTAATAAAAGCAATTAATAAACATACCAAAGAATTATAGTGCTTTGTAGCAACAAAACAAACTGTCAAATATGAGAATACATCACTCCAGTGACAAGTATTTGCGTGAACAAACAAATGTTGAAAATGAGTAATTCCAAGTTCCAACAACCTTTTAATTCAATTGAAATGATATGTTCTTGAACATTTTTCTGTTACAAATTATTGTATAGAGCATAATTAGCATCTTATAGGTATATATTGGTTGCCAATGTACTAGGAAGTCTCAGTGGCATTCTTATTACAGATCCATGATAAGACTTGTTATTGATAGGCTTTTGTTCCATAGCAGCATCTTTCAAAGGGATTTTTTTTCATTTGTAAGTTAAAAGGTTTAGGTAAGTAATTGGAATAGTCATAATCCAGTGTTACGTTTAAAATTAAATTGTAATTTTCCGTCTCGTTTCATAAACTGTATTTTCCAATGTTATAGGTTAAATAATCGAAGAAAAATACCGTGACTGTTCCTTACTTGATTTTCCATTCTTGATGGGATAGGATGATCATATAGTAGCAAATGTCACCATGAGAACCTTTTAAGATTATTGGTTCTATAATTGACAATGAGCTTGTTTTTGTGGTTATAGAGGTAGTCACTACCCTACTTAGATGGATTGATAAGCCACACAACGACATTTTGGATCCTAACTCAGGCCACATGTTTAAGATACTTAATTTTTTTTGTTAGGATGTTCCTTAATGGTTGTTCGTATGTAGAGTCCCAAAACATTTTTGACCCTCCATGGAACACCAAAAATGTTTTGAAACTTTAAATACGAATAACCAATGAGGACATTCCAAATAAAAAATTTAAGCATCTTAGACATGTGGCCCAAGTTGGAATCCAAAATATCTAAGATGCTTAAGTATTTAAAGTTTTAAAACATGTCTACTAAAAAATTTAACAACATTTTGGATTCCAACTCGGGCCTCATATCTAAGATGCTTAAATTTTTTATTAGACACGTTTTTAAACTTTAAATACTTAAGCATCTTAGACATGTGGCCTGAGTTAGGATCCAAAATGTCGTTGTGTGGCTCAACAATCCATCTGAGTAGGGTAGTGACTACCTCTATAACCACAAAAACAAGCTTATCGGAAATCTATCCTCAAAGATTCTAAACCAACAGTGACACGTGGTGCGACAACATTAGTTAAAAATCTTATCTAAAATCTATCCTTAACGATTCTAAACTGGTAACGACACGTGGCTCGAAGGAATTGGATAAAAATCTTATCGAATAAAAACATTTGGCATGACAAGATCGATTAAAAATTCTATCCTAAATTATAAAATAAAAATATTTTTTTTATTATTTTATAAAATAAACATGGGGAATGCTTTCCCATAAATTGCTTTTCGCAAAACGAAACGGAGCCTAGGAGCTACATTCAACTATATTTCATTAGTTGACGCGATAAACACTATTTTAAAATTTGTTAAACTATTTATTTTCTTAATAAATTTTAAAATATAATTAAAATTAGCATTAGTTTTAGTTCATGCCACTGTATAGGAAAATGACAGATTAAACAAAAATAAAAAATGAAAACTATTGAAAGTGTTACTGTTTTTGGGTAAATAATCAATGAAGAATTGAAAGCGTATCTACTAATGTGATACAGCTGCCCACATCAATTTCTTACTCTTTTACTCCTACGTCACAGAAATATTTGCTAAACAAAAATAATAACAATATCAAAGACCCAGAACAAAGCAGATTCCAAGTGCACCCCAGCACTAAAACAAAATAAAATATAAGATTCATAGGATATAAATAAAACCCAATTAAATTTATTTAAGAATTTAAAAAAGTTTAAGAATTTAAGAATTGAGAATGGAAAAGGAAGGAAAGGTTACCCAAAGCATCCAATTGTTGCTTCTTGGAAAAACCAGGTGGTCTGCCTCTTGATTTCTTGGTGGAAGTGGAATTGGGTGGTGGTGAGGCAGAACCTCCTCCAAAAGGAGGGACAGGAGCAGGAGGAGAAAATGCTCCACCACTGGGCCGGGTGACGGTCACAGGCGGGGCTCATGGTGATAGGACCAATGACATTGTGCCATCTGGCCCATACTTCCTGGACCCCCTCTCTTCTTCTTCATAGGCTCAGTACCCATGTTCATGTTAAGCCCAGCAGTAGCATCAGCAGTGGCCATAACTGCACCCTCTCCGGCGCCCCCTGCACAACAGCACCTCCGCCGGAAGCGGCGGCTGAGGACTGATAAGCAGTTGATGTGGCCGCGGCGACAGGTTTGTAGAGAGCGGAGCCGCCGTCAGGACTGAAGTTCAACCGCATGCTCTGAATGGCGGACTGTGACTGAAGAGGACTTTTCTGCAGAAACGGCTCCCTACTGGTCATCACTCCCGTCTCAGATCCTGACATTTTTTCTTTTCTTCTTCTTTTTTTTTTTTTTTTTTAAATTTAATTTTTTTTTTTAAATTCGCAATTTTTACTTGTACTAAAATTCCATCAAACCAAAATCCCTGAACAAAAAAAGCAGATCAGTACAAAGAAATTTACCATTTCCTTATCACCGCAATTTACAAACCCTAATCTAAACACACGTAACGAATAAATAAATAAATAAAACTTTTCTTTCAAACAGAAATTAGTATTATTCAATTTAGTATCTGAATTCTTCAAGAACCAGTAAAACAAAATGGAAAACCAAAGTAGAAGCAGAAGAAGAAGATGGTGGTAGATTCGAAGTAAGCTCATTCTGCCAAAAGTATCTAAACCCTAACCCTGACAGCAACTACCCATCAATCTGGGAGTAAAAACCAAAAGCCCAACTTAATTTACACAACCAACAACAAACCCTAATAACTTCCAGAATTACAAGACCTGGAAAAAAAAAAAATTACATTTGTTTTTTTTTTTTTTTTTTTTTTTTTCAAATATCAGCACAGATCAAGCAAAATTCAGCATTTTACTTCCACCAACGAACAAATCGGTTTTTTAGAAAAATAAGATATATTTTTTGCCAATTTACAGTGAAAGAATCATTAGGAAAATTCAGTAAAAATTAAGAAAAATCGAAAACTAAACCCTAAACGCTAAACCCTAAGGAAAATCGAAAACTAAGCCCTTTTTCTAAGAAATGCGAGAAATCTGAATATTTGGTTATATTTTAATTTAGATATTTTTTAGGAAATCGTTATTAACATTCCAAAATTTTCATTTTACACTCCAAATTTTTTATATTTTGAAAGAAAAATACACGTGTCGAATAAGAATTTTGAAGTGTCTAACACTTCCCATTTTTTAAACTATGAAAAAGGATAGAGAGATAGATTTGAGAGATTTTGATTTTAGTATGTGATTTCTTAGGATGAATGATGGATTATATGGAGAAAAAAATAAAGAATTAGGTTATAGATAATGTCACGTTACACGATGTGATTTGTTAAAAATATTATCGAAATCTATTTTCAAAGATTTTAAACAAACAATAACATCTGGTGCGGTGGGATTGGTTAAAAGTTTTATCAAAAATCTATGCTTAACAATTCTAAATAGGTAATGACACGCGGCTTGATGGAATTGGATAAAAATCTTTTCGAAATCTATTACAAAAAAATATATGCTTTCGGATAAAGACACGTGACGTAATGAGATCAGTTAAAAATCCTATCCAAAATTACAAAATAAAAAAATACTAATATTTTAATATGAGTTACATGAGCTATTCAATGTAGGATGAAAATGCAATAGACAATTATTATTCATTAAAGTTAGTTATTCACTTAAGGGGATTTAATTACATATTACTAATAGGATAAGAATCCATGTCAGATTCTCTTTGTGGGATCCCGGAGATCAAATAATCATATTCATTCATCGTATATCGTGCAATCAGAAATTATTTAAAATTTAAAATTAAATATAAATAGTACCTAACGAAAACTGATTACGATGAATTGACATAATTACTTGATCCCAAAATCCCCAAAAAAGAATCAGGCGGAGATCCTGATCCTTGCTAATGAGAGCCCTTACGCATTGGAATTGCGCTTCATAAAAAACATGGGGAATGCTTTCGCATAAATTGCTTTTTCGCAATCCAAACGGAGCCTAAGAGTTATATTCAGCTATATTTCATTAGTGAAAAACACTATTTTAAAATTTGTTAAACAATTTATTTTCTTAATAAAATTTAAAATAAAATTAAAATTATCATTAGTTTTAGTTCATACCGCTGTATAGGAAAATGACAGATTAAACAAAAATAAAAAATGAAAACTATTTGAAAGTGTTTTTGGGTAAATAATCAATGAAGAATTGAAAGCATACAGACTCGCCACATCAATTTCTTTTGTTGTGATCTGATTTCTCACTTTTATTGTGATCTGAGTTGGGAGTTCTGATTCGATTAAACAATCTTACTCATTCACTCTTACAGAAGAGAGAGAGAGAGAGAGTGAGAGTGAGAGAGAAGATGCACCTGAGCGAGAACGAAGGCATAGAGGGCAACACTTTTGTGGTCAGCGGTGGGTTGGGCTTTGTAGGCTCCGCACTCTGCTTGGAGCTGCTCCGGAGAGGTGCTCACCAAGTCCGAACCCTTGATCTCCGCACAGCCTCTCCTTGGTCCGATCGCCTCCGCCAGCACGGCGTCCACTGCGTCCAAGGTTCAGTCTTCCTCCCAATTCTAGTTTCGTTTCGTTTCTTTTCCCTTCTCTTTTTTCTTAATCTAATAACCATTTCGTTTTCAGTTCCTGTTTTCACTTTTGGGTTTTATTGGAAGCTTTTATATTTATGAAAATGTATGAATTATGAATGTGTAGGGGATGTAACCCAGAAAAAGGATGTGGAAAAAGCTCTGCGGGGAGCAGACTGTGTGTTCCACCTTGCTTCGTATGGCATGTCAGGAAAAGAAATGCTGCAGTTTGGTCGTGTCGATGAGGTCAACATAAATGGAACCTGCCATATCTTGGACGCGTGTCTCGAGTTCGGGATTCAAAGGCTTGTTTATGTGAGCACATATAATGTTGTGTTTGGGGGACAGGAGATTGTCAATGGGAACGAGGCCTTGCGCTATTTCCCTGTCGACAACCATGTCGATCCATATGGCCGGAGTAAATCAATTGCCGAGCAGTTGGTCTTAAAGTACAATGCTCGTCCTTTCAGGTAAGTTAATATTTTCAATTGCAATCGTTCTTAATGTCTTATTCCAGTAAGTGTTCGATAGTGTTTGTTAGTAAGGACACTCTAGTGTACTTGGAATTTGTTTGTCTTTGGTGTACGAGAAACGAGCAAGAGATGGTGTTGGTTACTTTATGGTCATTCTAGTGTAATGGGAATTTGTGTCTTAGGATATGCGTGTGAGCGAAAGAGTGTTGTATTCGTGACACAACCTTTTCTGCGCGTGATGAATTTGTGTAACTTAGGATATGTGCGCAAAGGAGTGTTGTTTTCGCTTCTCCCATAATTATTTTATCTTAGCTTGATTATATATTGAGGACTGGTTGTTTCAATCTCATATAGGAAGAAGACTGGGAAGTGTCTTTATACCTGTGCAGTTCGTCCAGCTGCTATCTATGGACCAGGTGAAGAAAGGCACTTTCCAAGGATAGTGTCTCTGGCAAAGTTAGGCCTGATTCCGTTCAAAATTGGTGAACCAAATGTGAAAACAGACTGGATTTATGTGGATAATCTAGTACTTGCGCTGATAATGGCAAGCATGGGACTTTTGGATGACATTCCTGGGAAAAATAAAGAAGGGCATCCCATAGCTGCTGGCCAGCCCTATTTTGTGTCTGACGGTAACAACGCAGCCCTTACATTATCTCTATTAATTTAGTTGCTTTTATTTCTCATCCTGTTAACTGGTTTGCCAATACGGATAAGTTTAAAAGTCTTAAGAGTCTAGATACATATTATTGTACTAAAATCTCTCTTTCTTAGACATTATGAGTAATATTATTATCTGAAATGTAAAAGAAAAAAACCAACCTTTCTTACAGGGTCTCCAGTCAACAGCTTTGAGTTCATCCGACCTTTGCTGAGAAGCTTGAAATATGACCTACCTAAGGCTTCTTTGTCTGTACCTCGTGCGCTTCTTTTGGGAAGGGTTTTCTGGGCAGTCTATACTCTATTATATCCATGGTTGAATCGATGGTGGCTTCCACAGCCTTTCATCCTTCCTGCTGAAGTTTACAAGGTTTGCTTATTCCTTCCTTTTCTAGTGTTTGGCTGAATAGACTTGGTTAATGCATATATCCATTCAAAATTCTACCCTCTCAATTTTCAACAATAAGGTCTGCAATGGAGAGAGTTAATATAATTTTGGTTTAAGTCGAAAAGGCTGTCCATCTAGCACACATGACTTCCCTTGTCTTAATTATAATTTCTTATTCACTGGACCGTATTTACTTGTTCAAGTGATACCGTGGTTATGTTCTTTTATCTCAAGGGCGTGGCAAGCTTCTATATCCTGATTATCAGTTTCTCTTGGCTATATGATTCATCCCGAGAGAAATCAAGCTCTAAGAAATAGCATGACTCGAATCATATGAGAAAACCATCAATTGATTAAAGGGACACCTCACACTCAGATATTTTTGTTAGTTTGGACGTGGTATTATTGATTGAGACTGTACATCTATATCGTATGTAGACACGTGTTGTGAATCCAATTAATTTTATTCAGTCACTGCCAACATTTGCTGAATTCGTTATATAATTTACAGGTTGGCGTTACACATTACTTCTCTTTCCTTAAGGCTAAGGAGGAACTTGGATATGTCCCAATGGTGACTCCTCGAGAGGGCATGGCTGCTACAATCTCGTACTGGCAAGAGAGGAAACGGAAAACTCTGGATGGCCCAACAATTTACACATGGCTATTTTGTGTGATCGGAATGGCCACGCTGTTTTGTGCTGCTTATTTGCCAGACATTGGGCCAGTGCCACTCTTCAGAGCTATTAGCCTCTTCGTCTTCCGGTCAATGCGAGTATTAAGGATTGCATTCCTTGCAGCTGCAGCACTACACATCGTAGAGGGTGTGTACGCGTGGCACCTGGCCAAAAGGGTGGACCCTGCTAACTCAAGAGGATGGTTTTGGCAGACATTTGCGCTTGGGTTTTTCTCCTTACGTTTTCTGTTGAAGAGAGCCCGGAAGGCAGGAGCTCCTTAATCAGCGGCATGCCTGCAGTGTAGTACAATTGTATGACGGTGGTTTTATGTATGTGTTGTGTAAAAGAACATGGCCTCCATGACTTGAGAGGTAGAAAAACAGCTATGTTTCCGAAGAAAGTTGAAGCAATACTATTCTCTTCGTTTCCAAGTTTCCGAAGCCGGAAACAAATGCAAATGATTGTTGTTTTTGGTTCCTTTAAGCATTCACATTTGTTTCTCGTGGTGGGGGAAAATAAAACTGAAGTTACTTAGGAGCAGGGATTGGATAGAAATTTCAACAATTTTAAGTTCATGACAAGGACATGCGCGTACGACTCTTAACCGTTGATTTAGGTGAAGCTCACAATATGGGCAATGATCATTTCTAATAACTTCACACGACGTGTAAATAAAATTAAAGCATATTACATTAGAGAACAGGTCGAAGTTGAGCAGGATAATCCAAGGGTCAACAAAGATTACAACAAGCGAAACGCGTGATAAACTAGATCACTAACTCATCCTAATTAATCATTAATCTTAATAATTAAGTCCTACAATCACAAGACTTAATCTACTTTCTAATTCACACACACCTCTTGCTACCTGGTTGACACTTTTCAGCCGGCCATTTCTCCTCTATAAGGTCAAGCTGCAAAGTATTCTACATTCCTTATTCTACTAGTCATACAACACACGGCGCTGAAACTACAACGGGTTCCTGCCCTATAGACTCGAATAAAGTTAAGAAAAACAACATCCGCTGATCATGCCTACTGCACAAATTAGTGAAAAGGCCTGCCTCGAGTTTTACCAAACCGTTCACTTCCATGGCATGCTTGACATGCCTTGCGGGTTATTGTTATTGCAGGTTCCTGTGCTCTGGTTAAGCGGACTTCCAGGCCCGCCTGAAGATTCACTGAGAGTTCCACGTGACTGGGAGCTACTTGCCCCTGTTGGCCCACTGCCCGGATCAAACTTCGGTGCTACAGATGAAGGCTCCATTTGGTTTGCCGTCTTTGATTCTTTCCGACCATCTGCAGCAAAACTTCCGACTACCACCTGCAATGGATTGGGAATCCCCAAAATCACTGATTCTATTATGGAAAATAAAATATGGCTCGTACTATGTCTAGATTCAAAATTTATAAACCCACACATCATGGAAAATCTTCCAACATGCTCCATTTCCTTCAACTATTAATTTTCACATAACAAGTACAAACTAAAAATAAAACATACCTGAACAGGGCAGGCAGCAGTCAGAAGACCTGCCACACCCCCACCTAAAACTCGGCCATCTGGGCCAGATAACGACACACTTAAGCCCCCAGTTCTACTCCGTTGACCACCAATTTCAGATAGAAGAAACGAGCCTGAGAGTGACAGAATTTCAAACCTCCCCTGCATATGAAAATTCATATGATAAAACGGAATTAGCAGGAGAGAACTCATAGGTAGAAATTATACATACGATGAACCCAATCCCCATGGTAATTACCAAATGATTAACAGAAATTTAACGATAATTACTCATGGAAAAACAATAACTTCGGCGTTTTACTCAATTTTGTGACGAATTGTGACACATACTGAATCTTACATCTAACTGAAGAGCAAACAAGCTTTTAATTACATGCTCCTAGAGGGGAACCCGGATAGTAACTATTTCATTAATTTAAACCTTTGGTGTTCCAAAGTTCTCAAACCAAACATAAATAATCATGTCAGAACATGGCGACATAAACTCATCAGTATAGGCGTAGTCATGTATCCTAACATAAACACAACTGTTCCTAGAGAGACTTGGAATATTAATCCACAGTAAATGCTCCCAGAGAACAGCTATTGAGGCCCAGCATACAACAAAACTGTATGAAAAAGTCAACGTATCATATGTAAAAGTTCAACTTGGATACAAGGAAGGGCCAACAGACAAGACAAAGCAATCTTACAAACCTCATATGTTACAGTTCCACCAGATGTGGCCGGTTGGCGAAGAGTCACATTAGAGATGGCTCCAGTTGCAGACAAGATGCAAACAGCTCTAGGACCATTCTGAGAGAATGACATTATTTTTGACCATACATCCTGAAAGGTTAAATGCATCAAAATTTAAATTCAATATAGTGTAATCAACTAGAAAAATGACGAGTATGCCATCCAAACAATAAAGCAGGTGCGCACGTAAAATTAGCGACATGCAATCATATTAGCTGCTAGCTCACTGATGATGAGCTCTTGAGGTGGGATCTGACCGTGACATGGCAAATGATACCCTCAGGAGAACTTTGTGATTAAAGTTGTAAATTCCCAGAAAATTGTGAAGGAAAGCATAATACTCCGATGGCCCAATTACTCCCTAAATAGTAAATCTAGATGTTCAGTTCCTATGTTATGCAAATTTAAGAAACCGGAATTATTTGAATTTGGAACTAAATATTTGAATTAAATGTACCCAGCATTGCCAACCATTGGAACTAAATATCGTTAATTTCAACGGACGAAGCAGTCAGAACTTCAAGTTCACAGAAAAAAAAGGAGCTTAACAAGATTCAGTGAGTGATATATCACACATGCATTTACCGTATCGAAGGACATGCATAATCAGTCAAATAAAGAAGTTCATAATAAGAAAGAGATCAGCTACTCAGGATATAGAGAACATGGAAACTGTAAGGACAAGAACTAGTTTAAAGTCGCAGAGAGATATATTATGCAATCAAATAAAATTTCTAGCTCAAAAACTACTCAGACTAAGCATGGATGCATTGATGATCAACCAGGGAATACGAAAACAAAGTTATTAAAGAAAGAAAAGGGCAAGTAGAAACCTCTCCAGCTTTTACAGTGATAACATGTGGCGTAAATCCAAATCCCGGAGATCCTACAAACAGTAAAACAAAGTAAACCATAGTACAGTAATCATTATATGGTTATTTGCAGCGAAAAAGCAACATTAAAATTGGGCTTAGAAAGGGAAACATTAAAACAAGATCCATAGCCACTGGAAGCATGCATCTGTAAGTTATATAATGAACCAGTAAAACAAATTTTGTTTAGTTGACAATACAGCAATCCAGGGCAGATAAGTAAATTTGATATATAAGAATCTCAAGCAAACCACCTTTGTTGTACCCCTTTCTATTTATTAAAGGCCATCCGCAAATATATCCCTTATTATTAAATCCATTCATTTGCTGTCAGAAACCCAAACGGGAACAACTTCCAGATTTCCATACAGATGATATTAAGTAAAAAATTACAAAAAAGTACATACAACTAAGTTTTTTCTTATCCGGATACATAAAACTAAGTCAAAGCCACTGTAAAGTTGGCTGAAACCCCAACCTACGTCACAGAAAATTTGCCAAACAAAAATAATAACAATATCAAAGACCCAGAACAAAGCAGATTCCAAACGCACCCCAGCACTAAAACAAAATAAAATATAAGATTCATAGGATATAAATAAAACCCAATTAAATTTAAAATTTTAAGAATTTAAGAATTTAGAATGGGAAAGGAAGGAAAGGATACCCAAAGCATCCAGTTGTTGCTTCTTGGAAGAACCAGGTGGTCTGCCTCTTGATTTCTTGGTGGAAGTGGAAGTGGGTGGTGGTGAGGCAGAACCTCCTCCAGGAGGGGCAGGGGCAGGAGGGAGAGGGGGAGGAGAAAATGCTCCACCACTGGGCTGGGTGACGGTCACAGGCGGGGCTGATGGTGATAGAGCCAATGCCATTGTGCCATCTGGCCCATACTTCCTGGGCCTCCCTCTCTTCTTCTTCATAGGCTCAGTACCCGTGTTCATGTTAAGCCCAGCAGCAGCAACAACAGCAGGGGCCATAACTGCACCTTCTCCGGCGCCCCCCTGCACAACAGCACCTCCGCCGGAAGTGGCGGCTGAGGACTGATAAGCAGGTGAGGTGGCGGCGGCGACAGGTTTGTAGAGAGCGGAGCCGCCGTCAGGACTGAAGTTCAACCGCATGCTTTGAATGGCGGACTGTGACTGAAGAGGACTTTTCTGCAGAAACGGCTCCCTACTTGTCATCACTCCCGTCTCAGATCCTGACATTTTTTCTTTTCTTTTTTTTTCCTTTTAATTTAATTTTTTTTTTATATATTCGCAATTTTCACTGGTACTAAAATTCCATCAAACCAAAACTCCTGAACACAATTAAAAAAGAAAAAGAAAAAGCAGATCAGTACAAAGAAATTTACCATTTTCTTATCACCACAATTTACAAACCCTAATCTACATTATACACACTAAATGAATAAATAAATAAATAAAAACTTTTCTTTCAAACAGAAATTGTTATTCAATTTATCTGAATTTTTCAAGAACAGTAAAACAAAAATGAAAACCAAAGCAGAAGCAGAAGAAGAAGATGGTGTTAGATTCCAAGTAAGCTCATTCTGCCAAAAGTATCTAAACCCTAACCCTGACAGCAACTACCCACCAATCTGGGAGTAAAAACCAAAAGCCCAACTTAATTTACACAACCAACAACAAACCCTAATAACTTCCAGAATTACATGACCTGGAAAAAAAATTACATTTGCTTTTTTTTTCAAGTATCAGAACAGATCAAGCAAAATATTTTAACATTAAAGCTTAAACGAAACAAAATTCAGCATTTTACTTCCACCAACGAACAATTTGTTTTTTAGAAAAATAAGATATATTTTTTGCCAATTTACAGTGAAAGAATCATTAAGAAAATACAGTGAAAATAAAGGAAAATAAAAAAAAAAGCCCAAAAAATACGTTCGACTTACCAATAATTCAGAAAAATTACGGCGACGCGCAAATTCTAGGGTTCCGGACCGAAAACACAGAGCGGCTCCGAAGCCCTTTTTCTAAGAAATGCGAGAAATCTGAATATTTGGTTATATTTTAATTCGGATATTTTTTTTTTCTTTTTATTTCGTGCCTTTTCCTCTACGGACTTTAATTAGAAATTAGCCACTTGCACACGCCAAAACGTGTGTCAATTGATATTTTATTTTTATGTTAAATTATATATTTTTATTTTTAAATTAAAATATTTTTTCCTTATTTCAAATAATAGTAATAAAATAAAGATTATTTCCAACTTTTGAATTAATATTTAAAAATTCAATATATACTAAAACTGAAAAACAACTGAAATGCTGTTCATAAGCACAATGTTCGTTCAATTTTGCCCTCACATACTTAACCAAATTTCGATTTTGTCCCTCGGATTTCTTTTTTATTTTATTTTTCTTCCTTCTCCCCTCTTTCTCTTCCCTCTCGCTCGATCCTTTTTGCTTTTGGTCATTCTCTATCTCCTCCTTCGCCAAACCACAATGCCGTTTCTTCTCATCGTCGACGTCGCCCACCTCGGCGACCTCGCCATCACCCGACGAGCTTCCTTTCACCGTCTCGACAGCGCACCTCACCCAGCTCGATTCACTAACTCTGAGGAAGACTCTCAGAAATCCAAAAGAAAAAAATTAGCTTGGTTTTGATCTCTTAATTTGGGTTGTGTAGATTTGGTTTGATCTCTTAATTTGTGTTGTGCAAATTTTGTTTGAACTAATTTGGGTTGGGCAACGGAAGCAAATAATTATTTGAATGAATTAATTTAGCTTGGTTCGTGCATATTTCGTTTGAATTAATGTGGATTATAGATATTTCGTTTGAACCGACTCTCATCAGATTTCGTTTGAAATTAATTTGGGTATTTTCAAAGGAACGAATGTTTGTTGGTGGCTGTCATGAGATCATGGATTTTTCTTTATTTATTTATTTGTAATATTTAAACTTCCTAAGATTTGGATTTATGTTTGGTAGTTTTCTGATTCATGTTTGTATTTTGAGTTTTGAATTGCAATTTGTAGGTATGTGAATCGCAAGTTTAGCATTTCAAGGCATATAGGATACGAACTTTATGTTGATAAATAGTTGGGTGGGATTAGAGGAGACAGTTGGTGAAGGAAATTGGGATTGAATTTGGTTCGCAGCGAATCAAGTGGTTTTTAGTGAAACCCTTTTCTTGGTTTGCTTATACTTTTCATTGGAAAGGTTTTTACTATTTTTATGTGTGAGTTCAATTGTTTAGATTTACCCAAATCATATATTGCAAGGCGGCTTCCTTATAGTTTGTGTTAGGCTAACTATTTGAACTGTCTACCAAATCTTTTGCATGTAAATAGTATGTACGTACACATCAATTATTATCTTTTGTATGAAAATAGTACTTTATACAAAAAATTTATATGATTTTTAATCTTGCAGCATCGCGTGGGTATCATTTGCCAGTTTTAATCTAAATACAATTTGCTGCTTCAATGGTGCTGGGTAAAACTTTTAGCCCTAAATTATTAAGGAATGAAATTTATGCTAAATTATGTCCATTAAAGTACTTTAAAAAAAAAAATATTACGTAGACTATCATAATTTAACTTTATGAATATTTAATTTTAAAACATTTAGATTTCGATAAATAATGAAAAATCACTAAATTGATTTTTTTTTAGTACAACGATATATTTTACACTCAGGGAATGGTGAGTTGATTAAGTCACACAATACACAGCCTAATTTGACATCAAATTAGGTCATCTACATGATTTGAACCTAAGATCCCTTACTTACAAATTAAGAGTAATACCACTATACAGATGTATTAAGTGGCAAAGAGACTATTTTTAGAAACAAAGTGTTGCACTTAGCTGTTGATTAAGTTTTGGGCCGTTAGACTTTTGTTTTTTTTTTTTTTACCTTTAGATTTAATCACATTCAATATCACCTCTTGAATTCAATATACTTATAAATTCAAAATTTAAAATTAAATATTTTTTAATCTGAGTTGTTGGAGCAACCAACGGTCCAATAATCCATGACGTTCAATCAAAATAAAGCAATCAGGATTGCACATGGGTAGTTGAAAACACCTTCATGCTGGGCCCCACTTCCCCTCAACGTTGTCCCCTTTTCCTTGCATTTGGCACGTTTTCTTGCTTTTAGCGCGTCAATCTTTTGCACTCTCTCTTTGTCTAAGTGCGTCCTCTTTCTTGGGTTAAATTTGCCAAAAAATTAAAAAAAAAAAAAATCAAATTTTAATCCAAAATTTATTTTTGGCCCAAAGTTGGAGCAACCTGGGGGTTAACATCTAAATTTTAGGTTTGGTGAATTTGTTTGAAAATTATTATTTTAGACGTAACTAATAAATTTTTTTAAATTTTAAAGTTCTAATTAAGAAAAAGACAAAATTTAATATTTTGAATATTTTATTATTTTTGTCCTTTCTCTTAATATACAGAGAAGCAAGTAAAAGCCAAGGCCTAATTTGCAGTTTTGCATTCGTACAAAAATAAATAAATAATTTAATTTGCATTTACTCTCCAACGCCTTCATTGCCATCTGCTTTTTCTTTGGTTGACCAACCAACAATTCCTTTTGAAATTGAAATATTTGTTTACTGCCTACGTGGTCCTTCAAATCAAGCGAGTATCTTGAATTTCTTGCACTCCACAATCAACTCTCAGCCTATTTGGATGTCTTCTTTTTTTCTTTTTTCTTTTTTTTTTTGTTGGCAAATGTGACTTCATCAACAACCCAACATCTATACAAAATAGGAGGCTCAATTACAAGTCCAGGACAAAATAAAAATAAGGTCTCCAAGCAAAACAAAGCCCAAACAGGAAACAAAAAATGGAAAACTAATGGAAACACCCTACAAAACTTTCATTTAACCATAAGGACAAATAATTTCAAAAATGTCAAGGTTGCCCTTGAAAACCTTTTGACAGAAAAAGGCAAAAGTATCCCAATCTCCAACATCCATTGAAAGTCACATGCTCTTCATCAAAGCAAATACAAATGACAAAGTTATGGGCTCCAGGAGACAAGCTGACACACCCCGACTGAGATCAGGGCATGCTGGCCGTCACGTGGAAGTAACGTAACCATATGCACAGTGCGGAAGCTAATAAATAATAATAAAAGTACAGAAAAAAAAAACCCAACTATGCACAACGTAAGAACATACATGTGCAAGCGTAAGTGAAAAACAAATTCAAAGCACGGAAGACCTAATGCAGTCCGGGAGAAACAATACTACATAAACACACCCAAAGGTGGTCCTACACTCATGATAATTTGTCAGATATGCCAGGTAAATCCTCTAGGGAGCCACCAAAAGTGCTAGCCAACTAGAACCTGGAGGGACGCAAACCAGAAAGCGTGAGTGGGCAAAAACAAAGCTTTCCAAAAACCATTTCATAAACAAAGTTCTAACCCCTCGCCGTAAAACCTGTATACTCCCTAGAAATATAATATACATATATATAAATCATGCTCGGAAATATGCCATGTCAAATGCCTCTAAATAGAATGCAAGTGCTCAGGAAATGTCAAATCAATGCCATGTAATCTATCAGCCGGAGTCACCTAACGTGACCTGTACGGCTGAATCTAGAGCTCAAATCTCCATCTCACTAACTATACCTGCACAAGAGTCGGAACCACCTAAAGTGTTCCGTACGACAGGACTGGGTGTAATATAAGTACGCTCAAGTGCTACGATCACGTGAAGGCTGGACGAATAATCGCGGGTCACCTACGAGTCGGAACCACCTAAAGTGGTCTGTATGACAGAACTGTGCACCTAACTTGGATCCAAGATGAGCGTGTGGTGCGGGAGGTGAACATCACGTGAAGGATTGTGCCCAACTCTGGGTGGGAGCACTAACACCGGGGGTGTAGGTTATGAGCTCTCTATGCATCTCAAATCACTACTGAACATAAGCATAAACCATACTCACCTGGCACTTACCTGTGTGCCCGCAGCACCAACATACAGATATATATATATATATATATATATATATATATATATGTATGCTACTAATAATGCATAAACAAACGGCAAACATAATGCATGGCATATAAATGTATAAACGTTTCCATTCACTTTCTGGGAAAAACGTAAGTATATAGGTATATACGGAAAACCAAAAGTCTACTCACTGATATGTAGAAGGGTCGTAACCCCCTTGCCTCGAGTGACCGCCCTCGTCCTCAGGATAGGTCTCACCTATATGCGAAACAACTATAAAAACGTTAATTTTAAAGCACATAACCAACATCACGAAATAACTTCTCATACAATGCTCAAATGGGGTGTATGAATACACCAACGTGATCTACTCAACCTCAGGAACATCCCCATATTTTTACAAAAATTTTCCAACACCGCACGCGCCGGCCAAGGCATGGCCACACGCGCTGCCCACGTGCAGGCAAGTGCCTGGCACACTGACGGCGTCAGTTAACGCCGTCAGGAATATTCCGTTAAATCTAACTGATGTCGTTAACGCCGTTAGGAATATTCCGTCCAAACTGACGGAATATTCCGTCATCTTCTTCGGCCAAACTCCGGCGCCGTCGCCGGCGCTGGAAAATCGGGAAATTTTAAAACCTTGTATCTTCTTCGTTTTTCAACCAAATTTCACAAAATTGGTACCAAAATGAAGCTTACAACAAGAGGAACAAATCCATACCACTTTCAAGCACTAAAACCCATTGAATCTCGCCGGGAAAACACCACCAACTCCGGCCAAACTTGTAACTCACGATCCTGACGTCCAAAACCTTCAAACGAACCACCCCGAGCCTCCTAAGGACCTCACAAAGTTTCCTACAAGCTTGAAATTTCCAAAAATGCAAGAATTAACGTGTGCATGAACAGTGACCAAATCGGGGGATCCCGAGTTCGACATGAAAACGAATGTATCCTTACCTGAAATGGGTATGGTTGAACTCCTAAGGACCTCACGAGCACGAATATGTAATTTTTTTTCCTCGATATGTAAAGGGTTCAATGGTTTTGGGTGTCGTCTGTACAAAAAGAATAGGAAAGGGAGAGAGAGAGCTCGGGACAGGGCATAGGGAATAGGGGAGATGGATGATGATGATGATGGATGTGTGGCTGGGATGCAACCAACCAAAAACCCAAAACAACCACACAAACAACAATTATCCATTAGGGGCAAAACTGTCATTTCACCCATACGGTTCGAAAAATCCGGAACGGGCTGTCACACAAGCCATGCACAAGTTGACATGCAAAAAGAGACAACCAAATTCACATGCAGTCATCAAAATAAGGCAAAAGAAGACAAATAAGTTAGACCACGTTTCAGAAACAGTGCTGACAATTTTAGCAACAGTAGAAACAAAGTGACAAATGACAAGTACCAAAGATACGTCTACACCATTCATTTGTAAAGAATTTTAATACCATAGTATTCTCATTCAGTATATATAAGGGGAATTCCATTCATTGTAAGGACACACCTCAACACCAAATACACACCATACACACACCATATACTCACACCATTCTTCAATCTTCATACACTCAAGCATCTGTAGCCTTCTTAGCATCCTTTGTAAACACTTTTCTTTGTAAACATTTTATATATCAGTAAAAGTTCAAGTGTATAGATTCAACTAATCTCTAAGTCTTAAGTAAGTTTTCTTTCTTTTTAGTGTGTTTGTTTAATTAGACTTCTAGTCCAAAATAGGGAAACACTATTGTAGTTATATTATCAACCTGCCAAGACGATCATACTTTGTTCGAGCACTCTGTTATAGTTGAATGCATGTCATACAAATAACTAGACATTCACCAGGGTATCTCTAAGTTCTTCGTACTTCTGAGTTCAACCGTTAAGGCCTTATACCTGCATTGTGAGTGACCGTCATGCTGAAACATGTCAAGTTCCATATGCGAGGTTTTATGTCTAGTTGTTATAATGGTCATTCGACTATTTAACCGGGTTTGCTTAACGAATTTATTATCAAAGCCAAGTTTAGCATTTTAACAATATAATTATAATACTAAAGTACTTTGAGAATGGAAGTCATTAACACAACTGATATCACACTCTTTTATTTTGTATGAACAACGTATATTATTGTCCTTGTCTTGTCAACCACAATCACCAGGTATTTATTGTCCTAGACACCCAACTATAACTAGCATAAAGAGAAGATTAGCATATATATCCAAAAGAATTAGCAAGACTTTGAATAAGCAGAAGTTTTATCTTGGTTATCTTGAACATCCTTCATTTATTAGTAAATATAATAATACAGAAGTGCAGCATAAAATTTTAGAAGCAAAAAGAGCAACATATCAAGTTTTATGGACTTTGAGAGAAGAAAGAGAGTTTCCAAGAAACCAGTTAGCCGTAACTTTAGAGAAAGGTGGACTGTAGTTTATGATAAATTACCTTAATTTAGAAATTAGCGAACCACAAAAAAGAAAAATAACCTTATTCCAAAATAATTTAGTTTGTTATTTTCCATTAAGGAAACGTAATCATATTTGCATAGTGAAGAAAATCCATAAGCCAATAATATTGTATATCTTATTATCAGTCAAGCAGAAAATATAAAATTAGAAAATAATAAGCATAATCAATTGTTAAACCAGTTGTTAGAGCATTTTCAGAAAAACTCCATAAAAACAATTAGACAAAATTTAGATTATATTACATCTCAGTTAGAAGATAATAATAAAAATATTCAAAGGTCTCCTAGCAAAAGAGAGATAAAAGAGATTATCAACCTCATAGATAGTAAGCCTAAGCAAGTAGAACTTAGATCATTAGAAATAGTTGAGCATTTAAAATTAGAAGTTCAAAAAATTCAATTAGTGCAAAAAAAGTTGAGTGAACAAGTTGATAAGTTGCATAATAAAATAGATAAATTATTAGTTTAATGACCGATTCTAGAACTGGTAGAAAATATATTCAAGTTTTGAAAGAAATTAGTAAGTTAGATAAAGAACCAATAGGTTTAACAGATTTTTCAACACAAGTAGCTAGTAGTAATATTCCCATTATGCAAAATCATTATTCAATTAGTTTTAAGTTTGACTGAAAAATTAGATCAAGTTGAAGAACAAATAGCAGAAATAAATCAAGTTTTACATAATGCATCTTCATCACTTCCACAAACTTTGTTAGAAAATTAGAGCATTTAAATTTAAGTACAAATAATCATATTAGAAGACCTAAGATAAATCATTTTGATAACAAAAAATGGAACTCTTTAGGAGAAAAGGAAAAGAAGTAGTTAGAGCTAAATATATTTATCCAAATAAAGAGGAAGCACAAAAATTTATTAGAAGAGGATTTGAGAAAACACAGAAAAATAAATATAATTTGTACCAATTAGGTTTATTTGAAAATAAAAGTAGAATTGTAAATAATATCAATCAATATGAAGTTAGTTGTATTGATAAAGAAGTTACACTTAATTTACTTAGTAAGGAAGCAGTTATGCATTTGAGAAAATCACATTTCAATCAGATTCACAAAGGGACAAAATTAATTGCAATAGCAGGATTAACTAGAGCACAAGTAGACACAAAAGCTTTAATATAATATATGATGATAGATGAGATAATCACCAGCAAGCAGCAATAATAACATCTGAAGTAGACTTGAGTTCAAATTTAGCTGTCATAGGATGTATTCCAAATTATGTTATGACAATAAACGAATTTAGTACATATAATAAAGTAAGCATAAGAACAAAAAATTATAATATGAAAGGAGAGTATAAAACTTTATATATTAGTTGAATGTATATTGGAAAAATGTCTAATAAATATAATCATAAGTTTAATTTTGAATTTCAAATTTTAGTTCAAACATTTGGTAGTAACTAGTAAGCATGTAAATATGATAGAAGCAAAACCCGTAGATAATAACTTTTTAGAAGGAACTCAGTGGACATTACCTAATTTACAAGTAGCAAAAAATAGACAATTAGATAGAGTACAAATATATGAAACTAGTACAGGTAAAGCAACAATTAGGTTTAGTAATTACAAGCAACTAGAAAATATAGAAGAAGATGAGAGTGAGAACGAAAATGAGAGTATTCATATGGCTTTTGATAATTTAGATATTAATTTAGTTGAGCAAAATTTTGATCATATTGTAGACAAACTTATAGAAGATATTGATCATTTAGATAAAAAACAATATTTAGAAAAATATAAGACATATGATTTAGAACTACATAGAATTTCAGATGAAGAGATGAAAAAAATTAGTCTTAGAAATAGGAGTAGAACATATTTTAGGATCAAAAGAATATAATAATTTATTAGAATTGAAAGTAGAATGTAATCCAGCAGAAGAAAGTAGTACATCAGGAGTAGAAAATCCAGGATATACAGGTAGAACTGATAAACAATTTTTTAGACCAACAAATGAACAATATAAAGAACAAGATGGAGTAGATTACATAAAAGAAAGTATGATAAAACCACCTAGTAAAAATAGGATTCCATATTTGAGAGAATTAGAACAAATAAATATAGCAGGAAATATATTAAATTTAGATGATGTAGATCCTCAAGATTAGGAAAGAACAATTGAGAGATGGGAGAAATGTTGCGTACATGCAGCATTAATGTTAGATTTTAGTAATTCAAAAAATATGTTAGATTACTTTGAGCATACTTTAGATGATTTAGTTTTTGATTATTTCCAATCATGGAAAATTCAAAATCCAGAACAACATTAGGTAGCTAAAACACATTTTAATATTGATGGTTTTGTTACTTTGATTAAGGAAGAATTTTTAGATCATAATATGTTAGATAGCAGAAGCGAACAAGAACAAATAAGAGCAATTAGAAATTTAGAACAATTACAATATGATTTACAGTATATAGCTGAGTATACTACATATTTCTTTAAATATTTAGGAAGAACATGTAGAATTAGTGATATTAATTTATTAGATACTTATATGACAAAAATAAAAGGGCCAATAGGTGAAAAGATTTGGAATGAATAACAAAAGCATAAAAAAAAAATGATATTGCCATAGGACCTGGAATTCAACATGTATATGATATACTTAGACAAGAGTGTAGTCAAATAAAAGTTAGGAAACAAATTAGGAAGCAATTTTATATGAGTTGTAAAAATATAGATTTACAACAACATTATGGTTGCCATAAGAAAAATAAGTATAAGAAAATATAAAAAAAGAAATATAGGTCATATAAACCCTACAAACAACATAAGACCTTCAAGAACATATAGGAAGAGAAAATATATTACAAAACAATTTAGGAAAAGAAGTGGTAAACCTTGGATTAAAAAATATAAAGCACAAAAAGATAAGAGTAGTTGTAAATGTTATTTATGTTGAGATTGGACACATTAGACCAAAATGTCCAAAATTAGGAAAACAACCGAGAGAAAAAATATATTTGATGAAGTTGTTTAAGTTAGAAGAAGATGAAGATATTCAGTCATACAATTAGATGATTTAAGTGATAATGAGAGTATTTATAGTATAGAAAGTATAAATATGATACATTCAGACTCGGAAGATTCAAGTAATTTAGACAGTGTTTTATAAGAATATATGTATGCATTCATAGAAGAACAACATGAAGAAGAGTATAAATATATAAATTTAGGTTGACAAAAAAAATGTTATAAGTGTAGCAAGTTAGTTGCAAATAAATATTATAATACATATTCAATATTTGTGTGAAAAGTGTTATAATAATAGGTTATTAGAAATTAATTCAGCAGAATCACAAGAAAATACTGAAATATTAGAAACTATTGTTTATAGTATAGAAAAACCAAAAAATAGTTCTTTAATTACCATAAATTGTGAAATAGAAATAGTAAAAGAACACAAAATACAAACAACATCAATGATAAATATAGGAAGTACAAAGAGTGTAATAAGAGAAAAGTTAGTATCAGAAAAATGTAGACAAAAATTAGCAAAACCAGTGAAAATAACACAATTTGATGAGAGACCAGTTTATATAACACAATGCATTAATAATGAGTCTATTAAAGTAGAAAAACAACAATTTAATTTACCATTAACATGTGTTTCACTAGTAGGATCATACCCATTCATTTTAGGTTTAAATTTTTTGAAAAGTTTGCAAGGTGTTTTTATTTATGAATCTTAACATAACATTTTTCAAACCAATACTATAGAAACATACAAAAGCATAAGTATAGAAGAGTTTAGTGGCCAAGATAGTCATTATTTAGAAAACTCAAAAGAAAATGATGAGCATAATAATATAGAAGAGTTTGATGAAGAAATATATAAGCATGAATATCCAATTTTAGAAGAAGAAACCGTATAGAAATATTACAGTTAGATAGACCAAATAATTTAGAAGGATTATTACGATTAGCAGAACAAATTAGGATTATAGGAGAAGACCCATAGTTACATTAGAGTAAAAATAAAATACTAGCAAAATTAGATATAATTAATCCAGATTTAACCATAAAGATAACTGATATGCTTTATAGTTTAATAGATAAACAAGAATTTGAGCTACAACTAAAAGAGTGGTTAAATTTAAAAGTAATTAGATCCTCTAAGTCTAAACATAGATCAGCAACATTTATTGTGAGAAAACATTTAGAACTAAAGACAGGTAAGGCTAGAATAGTTTATAATTACAAGAGATTAAATGATAATATATATGAAGATAGTTATACATTACCAAATAAGGATGAACTTATAAATAAAATTCAAGAGAGTAAATATTTTAGTAAATTTGATTGTAAATCAGGATTTTGACAAATATGATTAGCAGAATAATCAATTGAGTGGACAACTTTTACTTGTCCAGAAGAACATTTTGAGTGACTTGTTATGCCGTTTAGATTTAAAAATGCTCCATTGATCTTTCAAAGAAAGATGAACCAAATTTTCAAAAAATATAATAAATTTTGTAGTGTTTATGTAGATGATATTTTAGTACATAGTGAAAATAGAAATGAACATAGAAAGCACTTAGAAATAGTTTTACAAGAATTTATCAATAATGGAATTGTGATTAGCAAAAATAAAATAATATTAGAAAAGCAAGATATAGAATTTTTAGAAATGTATATCAAGTCAGGTACAATATAATTACAAGATTATATAGCTAAAAAAGTCTTAGAATTTCCAGATAAGTTAGAAGATAAAAAACAGTTACAAGCATTTTTAAGATTGTTAAATTATGCAAGATATTTTATCCCTGATTTAGGAAGAAAAATAGCAATATTACATAGTAAAACTAGCAAAACAGGACAAAAATATTTTAATAGTGAAGATATTAAATTAGTTCAAAATATAAAGGAAGAAATTACTCAACTTAAGCTATTAACATTACCATTAGATGATAGTTACAAAATCGTTGAAACAGATGCTTCATCATTAGGATGAACATGTATACTATACCAGAAAAAGCATAAGGAGTCACCAAAGTTTGATGAACAAGTTTGTAGATGTTCATCAGGAAAATTTAGTGATGTATAGTCAAGATTACCATCAACATATTTAGAAATTTTAGGAATAATTAACTCACTTGAGACATTTTCTTTATTTTTACATAATAAAGTATTTACTATTAGAACAGATTGTCAAAATATAGTTTCTCATTATAACAAAATACATGCTAATAAATAGGTAGCCCAAAGATAGGTTAATTTTATTGATTCAATTATAGGAAATGGTTTTAAACCAATTTTTGAACGTATAAAAGATAGTGACAATACATTAGTTGATATCTTATTAAGCTTAATTCGTTGAACAGAAATGGAATATCGTGGACCATCATCCTCAAATAGCACAAGACCACAAGGCACAAAAGCATATTTTAATAGCATAATGATGCACAATGAACCTCTATCATTCAATGGATTCCAAAATAGTATAAGTAGACCAACATCACCACCAGTACCCACTTTCAACTTTAATGACACTCTTGCTGAAGGAATCAGAAATCCAACTCTGAGGTATAAGTCAAGGGTATCAAAACTCTATGATAGGCAACAGGTTCCTTTAGATAATTTTGGAATATCCAAATCAAATAGCTAAGCATGAGGTTAGGTCATGAAAAAATAATTAGAGTCTTAGAACAAGAGTTTGATAGCTTTAATTTTAATTTCCATCAAAGTCAGCATCATATTCATTCTTTTGAGCACAACCTTCAAGTCATTTCTAGATATCATGAGTCATTACTTAGTAAGTTTACCAAAAACTTCAATCTCTTAGAATGCAGCAAAAAACAAGTGACACCTTGAAAAGAGAATTGAAAATAAGTTTAGAAATTGATCAGCATAATAATGAAGAAAAAGAGGTTATCGAACCCATAGAACAAGAGGCTAATGAGCCTATAGAAGAGATTAAGATTGAGCTCTTAGAAGAAGACATTGAAATATAGCAGCATCAACATCTGAATGACAAAGAAAAACAAGAAAGATATGAAAGTTTTCTTAAGAATATATCTTTAGACTTACTAATAGATGATATCCTATTAGAAGAAATTTCAAAAGTAAAATAAGAATAATGCCACCCGATATGCAAAATGAGATCCTGAGCAGAGCATCACATTCCATGAAAGAGTTACAATTACAATTATAATGTGCTTTGTATCAATCCATTTTTTATCCAAAACCAGGGATGAATATTATTACAAAGATGTATTCACCATGTATTTATGATAGTACAGAAAGTTGTATTTGTAAACTAGAGATTAACATAGCTATAACCAGGATTAACATGAGAGATTTTAAACCATTACATTTTAGTTATGAGCATCATAAAAAGCATAATGTAGTTGAAGTTAACCTAGCCTTACTATTAGAGTTTAGCTATCTTGATAAAATCTTTATTAACTATATTTCCCAACTAGAATCATTTCCTGAAAAACTTATAAAAGTAGTAGAAGATTTTATAGAACAGTGGAAAGAAATTTGCGTAAGTTTTATCAATAGTCCTCCAAATTGGTATGCACATATGCATAAGGAGAAAACTGAGCATATAACCATGATTAATGAAAAGTCCTTAAGACTATCCTCTATCTCCCCACACAGGTGGACTCCTTTATAAAAAAATATTTTAAGATTTCGAGAGATCTAAATGCTAGTCTTAGATAAGTTTGAAGATTTTTGGTATGATATGTTACTAGTAGCAGAAGAATAAGAAATGTATAATTACAGTAAGACAGGAATCAGTCACCAGTCCTACTGGAAGCCACAAAATTTCAAAGGATAAACAACATATGTGTTACAAGGTAAAAGAAGATAGAGAAACAGATGCAGAGCTAGTAGAAGGCGCTGAACAGTACTGGAACAATTTGATAGAAGAATAACTGTATAACATCGACAACATGATGGAAGCATGAAGAGTTGGCAGCAAATTAGCATAAGTTGAATAGCATCATGTAAAATAATGTATTTCTAGACAGAAATGTCAATATCATTGTGGACTCCGCTACAATAATGAAATAATGACATATGAGTAAATAAAGAAAAGAGCTTAATCCATTATGATATTTTCATACATAAAATGTCATTTTGATTAAGAATAAATAATGATAGGCCATTTTATTAAAACTTAAAACAAAAAAAGACAACAAGCCGAAGCAGGCTGCACCACAACCGCCATCGATCGGAATGGTCTGCAGAGCCCAAATTGAGTGAGACAGAAGAAGGACAAGGCGAGGGTGGATGGATAGGATGGGGAAGAAGAGGGGATCATAGCTAGGAATGCAGGTAAATTGGGCCGAAACAACGAGGACAAAACACAGGCCAACAAGCATGCAGAAAAGAAAAGAAGAAAAAGAGAAACGGGAGACAGCCACCAACCTTGGACACAGCTAGGGCCGACGACGGAAGAGGGAGGAATCAGTTAAAAACAAACTCTCACAAGGGGAGAAGAAACTCTCACGAAGGGAGAGAAGGAACTCTCACGAAGAGGAGAGAATATTTTTTCTTCTTTTCCTCCTTTTACTCGTACGAATAGATTGCACATTCAATCTCAAAGGCATGTCGTGCCTTTCGTTATTTGTTCTATTTTCTAGTTTTGGCATTGATTTCCAAGATACGAGGAGACAAGTTGTGCTTGGGACGACGCTTGCTGCATTTTCTTTTCCCCAACTTATTTCAAATGCATTGGCAGAGAATGGTAATTCCACATATAATTAGTTATACATCTCTAAATATTTTGCTTTTTAAGAGTGTCGTTCTCTTGGTCCCTTGGTGGCCAAGGATTTTGTTCTCTCTAGCTTACATAATATATATAGGAGCATTTTGATTTTTCATTGTTTAAAAGTATTGAATTGGATATGTTGAATTCCAAAGGAAAATGTTTTGTTTGAGTGTTTTTATTTTTTTATTTTTTATTTTATTTTATTTTTAATCAATTCAGATGTACCGGAGGGTTTTTGAATTTACACTGATGATGTCACTAAATTCAAGATATTGATTCTCCAAGGTGAATAAATACTGGTTAAATTCCCAGGTGAAATTTGCATTGGGGATTATATACTTAATGGTTTGGTATGTACTTTTACCTTTTGGAGACTGGCAAGTAGGCGCAGGAGAGCCAACTGGGTTTAAATCCGTCGCTGCCTTCTACCCAGAACAAGAGGTTAATCGCTCAAGTGGGTATTCTCAGTCTCAATGCTTTCGATTATTCGATATTATTCGGTTCTGTTGCATACATATGTATAGAATGGCATTCTTTCTGGGGCTGCTGCCTCAGTTAGCGTTGTGATCACGGGGCTTGGTCCGGATTTTACAAAGATGGAATCCTTTGGTAAAGTAGAAGCTTTTGCAGAGACTGGTACTAGCCAGCCTTCATTTCTCCTAATTTTGATTCATTTTATGCATAAATATATTTGACATGGCCAGTGGAAGCTTTTGTTAATTTACTCATTAGTTTTGCATTAATTTTAATTGCATATGGGACTTCAAAGGTTAGTGGATTAGATAGGAGCTGGCAAAGGCCTGCAGGAGTGGCAGCAAAACTTATAGATTGCAAAGCATCTAAAGGTAATTATTCTCCACTCATAGTCATACATACCAACTCAGGATTGTTCATGAGTTATGACGGCTTGAATTTGATGACGATAAGGACGATCGTCAGTGCTTCTGAAATTATTAAATTAAAGAAAGGATGAGATCAATTCAGAAGTACTTTTTTTATTTAATTTCGAATTACTTCATCGAGTATTCGCTACAAAAACCCGGTAAAAGTTGCAAGCACCTGTTTTCAGCACTTGGGATGGCAACCAACGGCTGGTACAACACTGTATACAGCACCGGACTGGTATCTATTCGACATTGACAAGTTTGTTTCTAAGTTGTACAGTGTGTTCTGCTCTGGAATCCAGATTCTTTATTTCTCATGCCAAATACTGCGATATCTTTCTGCAGTACTTGGAGGAGGAATCAGATAAATACAGTTCCAATATTAAGGAGGTGAGCTTCAAATTCGACGCTTAAATTAGACAATCTAGATAGGATGGTGCACAAAACTGAATCCCGTTTCGTTTACTGCAAGTGCGAAAGCTGTATTTGGTTTTGCAGGCTGTCAAATTCTTCAGGTTCATTTGAGGGCTCCAGACAGTTTTACGCCGATTTTGATTGAGTCAGTACACTCGGTATTTTGCGGTAATCCAACGAAATAGCTGCCAAAGAGATTGTTAACCTGTGCAAGAAACGCAGATAGTCATTGCAGCAGCATTCATTCCATTGTAAATCCAAGGATTTTTTAAATATTGAAGTTAAACCGGTCTCTAATTTTCGAATCATTAATTTCAAATGGAATAAAAAATCAGAGTAACTAATTTGGTGGATGTTTGGGAAGAATTGTATGTACATCAGTTCTATTTCCTTTCTTTTACCCCTGCCATTCTTTCTCCATCTGTAATTCTAACACCTCGAAGCAAACAATCTTCTGTTGAATCTCTTTCATCTGCAAAACTTGTGATGGTTAGGACATACTATACAACTTTATAAGATCACAGACAATAACCCAGTATTTCACATACCTGTACCTCTGTAATCCCAGAAATTGCTCTCTCGATATTCATTCCTTCCTTCTCAAGCTGTAAATTTGTATCAACGAAAGCCCCTCCCTGCACGTCTAGGTTGTTGTCTGCATCCAATGGAGCATCAGCTTCTGCAAAAGAAAACAAGTCATTATTCAACTTAAGAGTTTGATGGTCATACAATTGTCTCCTCAGAACGTAAATTTATAGGATTGTCCTCCCATCTCTTCATCGATTCACCGTCCTGAAATCTGAAGAAGTGCCACCAATCTGATAACTCCCACGAAAATAGCAGCTTGAACATGGAGTCGTGCCGTACTGGTCCCAACAAGGAGTGACAAGGTCAGTCGCAGGAGCCACAAATAAGAATGTTATGCATGCAGTAACTGACGAGTATTGTAAATTGTCACACACACACACACACACACACATATATATATATATATATTTATTTATACGAATTAGACAAATGGTGAGTGCCCAAGTTTCTTTACCAGAAAAGAGTGCCCAAGTTGAATTCAGGGACTGCAAAGACAGCCGAATGACATACCTTTTTAGAAGCAAAGCAGGCAATGCCACAAACAGACTTGCAACCATGGGGCACACTCTTCTTGGTGGCTCTCCTTGATGGGAATGGAAGAGTCCTTGAGAGAACATGCAAGGGCTTCAGTGCCCAGAGAGGCAGCCTCACCGCCCTTGTCCTCCCACCTCAGAAACTTGTTGAGCACGGAGGGGGAGTAATTGATCAAACCCTAGGTCTCAAGAAATTTGATGGAGGGATTCAGGGATTACAGTTGAATAAATGAGAAATCTGCCGTCCTTCGCGGTGGTAAGGCCCCTTCGAGTGTAGAGCATCGATGGAGTTGAGATTGTGAGGAATGTGTGCAACGTTTTCAGGAGCGTGCCGGTGAGAGTTTGGTTTGGGGACTTCTAGAGACATTTATTAACAGCTTCTCTGCCTTTGTTTCTAATTTCTCTCTTCAATTTTGTGGTTATGAATCCTTTATGTGTGGGCAATGGGTCTTGATTTCACTCCGTGGATAGTTCCTCCAATTTTTTTCCCATCATTTTGGCAAAGAGGACCATGTCACACTGTTTTTGGGACGAGTCGAACATCGTGTTGCATGATTTGTGAACTCTGGATCGAGTGACCATGATCACCCTTTTTATCTATAACATAACGAGCAATCTTTCAAATGATATACAAACAAGCATATCCTTCAAATCATAAGGATCAATAGGCGAGACACTGTTTTACTATATATGTATAATACACCCAAAAATTGTTCTTTCCAAATAAACAGAACATGCCTGAAGCTTCTCCCCTTCTGAAGCCAGGCACTCTTAACTCTCTAAATCACAGGATTTTCCGAGTTGAATGAAAATCCTATAACTAGTATGCACAAATACCTGAATGACATTACGCGTGTGATGGGCCGCCCACCAACACGTGACACCAGACTATACACCCAAAATGCCGGGACAAGGCAGACTATAAAAGAATCATACGTTGATTCTAACATGTTTTTTCAGACTTGTTTTAGTCCTATCTGGCTGCTAGAAACCTGCTTCTAGCACCCACCAATCCATGACAACCTGCCACTTTTCCTGAGTAACACGGGTTTAGATGCACCGAGGATTAATGTCGCACTGGGAGGGAAGAGCAGCTGGCATCCTCCATCCTTCTATGCCATCTGGAGTGACACTGACATCTGACCTCTCTGGTGACCATGACTATGTATGACCTGCGAAAAAAATGTATGTATAAGACAGAGGGCATAAATCCAGAAACAAAGACTTTGGGATGCCAAGCCTTAAATCATAAAATCATAACTAGACTGAAAGCACATCCAGATCAACACAAAATGAAACCAACAAAAACAAGTCCAGCTATACATTCTTTTAGGCCTTGTTTGGTATCTTGGATTGGATTGGAATGGAACCCTCTAAATACAAGTTATAGCGAAGGTAGAGGAGAACGATTTTTCACTTTCAGGGGATTAGAATGAGATTAGACATTTAGAAAGCTTCTCCCTTCTAATCCTACCATTTTGAGGAGGATTCGAGCGGATAAGTTTTCTACCACATCGGTCACAATTTTTTCATTTCTTCCTCAACATACTTGAAAATTGTGATTTATCCATTCCAATCCCATCTTCTAAACCGAATGAGGCTTAAGGTATTGGTAATTTAATCCAGTATGCAAATAAAATGTGCCAAGAAGAACCACTCTCCCTTACATAATTATTGAGTAAGCACTACAACGTAAAGTTTATTAGGTGAAGAATCGGAGTGCTACTAATGGCGATGGAAAATCACAAATGAATATTGGAATGAACTGCTACAGGTTAATGAAAACAGCAATCTAGTAAATCATCCCATTAAACTAATTTGCACGCGGACGTCCAACAAAGACAAACAGAACAAATGGATCATAGTTTCTGAGAAAAATGTATTCTCACACTTTGTTGCCACAGCCTCATATAGAACCATTTGCAACTTTAAATGATAATGATATATGCAACTACATTATCATCAGTTGGCTATCAAGGGCCTGCTGAGAATAATATTATTCATTTTGCATATCTTTTGCCGGAAGAAAAGGTTTGTATAATCAGAACTTGCAGTCCTATAGGTAAATCTTGCATATGTACATAGAATGACCAAATATCCTTACCTCTAGAATGCAAAATAAAATTTCCAAGGCTCGACCTGAAGCCTGCCGCTTAATTAGCAGTTTTGCTTCTTTTAGTCCTGCTGCAATCTAAGGATACCTGCAAAGAGTAAATAAAGAATCTCAACACGAACCTAGTGGCGGATGTGTCCCTTTTTTCTTTTCTATTTTCTCAAAGAATAGGTATAGGACTGCAAAGCACACCGTAATCTATTCTATGATGTGGCACTAACCTTAATCAACCCCTCACCCAGCTCTTTGCTCAGAACCACTACCCTGCATATATTGAGGAGGAGCAGATAATATAAAATGTGGTTGTGCCACAACACTTGCTACCATACCTGATTAAAAAACACAGAATTTTGTCGATTAAGTCTTATCTATATACTCCATGGTACATCGATCTAGATGAAAAATTTATCAAATTGTCATTACGTCTCCATCATGAGACTCTGAAGAATGCTTGTCATATTAGGTACGTGTCTGTTCTTTGTCAAAAAAAAAAAAGTTCTTTGTATTTTATAGAATTGAAAGATAGAAATCAAAGACTTTGAGCAAATCTGTGTTAAAAATAATTCTTTATTAATTAAACAAATCACATGCATACTATTCACTGTATCGACAGGGGGTGAGCCTTCTAAGCAAAAAATGTGCATTATAAAGGACTAAAATTTATCATGATCCCACATCCTCATAGGTAGTAATAATTTGATCAAGACAGTGGTCAAGCCCCAGGTTGTGTTGATTTCACATAAATTATGAGTTTGATGAGTTGCATGTTTAGTGGTACAGCTTCACTAATTTATACTGAAAGATGAACAATCATAATTTATCCCCTAGAAAGGGGGACACCAGAGTTGTGAAGAAAAAACAAAAGAACAATAGTTTCAGGACAGAGAGATGTACCCGTAGGATATGCTGCTTGAACTTGAGGGACTGGGGAAGTTGTGACTGCATTAACACTGGGTGCACCAAACTGGATTATCTGCTGAGCAGGCATTGCATATCCATGAACTGTTGGATAACCCTGACCACCAGGAATGGTTTGACCCAGTTGTTCGTAAGGATAAGGAGAAGTATTAGCTGTCCCTGGAAGTCCGTATATTTGAAGATATTGCTGACCCACATAAGGGTTGTATAAACCCTACCAAAGAAATGGCGCGCAAAGTGAGGGAGCAAGTCAGAATAAAGCAACATAATATCTTCACTCATAAATTGAAAAGAAAGACATCCACCTCATGCTGCCATTTAATAGCATTACTGACCTGTGAATAAGTGTAGTCAGGTCCATATGTTGCATACCTGCACGGATAAGACAACCATTACAACTGCTGATATAATAATTTCTGTAGACAATTTGGAAGAGTTAATGTACATCATGAAAATACAATTACAAACAATGCAATGCATGGAAATATACAACACAAGACACCAAAACTAATCCCTTACAATGCAAGAACCAAGGTGTTGAACTAAACTAAGGCTGAAGTGCTGCTACACTTGAATGAGAAATCTCAAGTATGAGATCAATCAATAATGGTGAGACTAGAAAACCCAATTGTTGGTCCTCAATAAAAAACACTAGTCCTAAGTCTTGCCTGTTCAATAAACATTGATCTGGGCACATATCCTCTGCAACTATCACTTTTTCGTCTCCTGCAATTACCAATCATGCCATGTCACATCATCATAGTCCAGACAAAATGAACCCTGAATGCCAAGGGAAATGACGAAGAAACCTGATTTTGGAAATCTACATGGCATTGCATATTTTGAATCGCATGCACTACACAAGAAACAATGGAAGAGAACTAAGTTGTTTACTGAGATGTCACCGATCCATGGTTAACCAAATCAAATATCAAACGTTGACAACTTATATACAACACAAGTGGATGCTCAGCAAATATTACACAAGTACAATTAACTCGATGGCTATCACCTAATCCTATAAATGCACGACTCACCCATATGGAGGATAAACTAATCCTTGTTGATAGTTGTAAGAAAGAGGCTGCTGGTAGCCATATCCTCCAATGTAAGCCCCACGGGTAGCTGGCACGCCTCCAATGTATGGAGAAGCTGGTCTTGGACGTCCTGCAAGTAAAAAAATATCATGCGTAATGTGTTTGTTTGCTATAGTAAAAACAATACATGTAGATTTTGGTACTTTGAAAGGTTAACATGAAAATGTGATGGAAACCAATGAAGATCTTAGTTCTTTTTTTTCTTCAAATCCATATATATAATTGCTGTGTTTAAAACAAAGTCAATAAAACGTTGGAACCTAATAAAAGAAATTGATAGCACAAACACAAACATAACCAGAAAACAATGAACTAGTTGCAATTGAGCATGAAACTGGAAACTACAAAGCGGGACTAAATTGTTAGTTATCAAACCAAGAGCATAAGAAACTATACCATAAGGCAAAGGTGGCCTGGACTGCCGGAGTGAAGCCAAATTACAATTAGCGCGCCTGCCATCGATAATTGGAGTTGGATCAGCACAGGCCCGAGCAGCGGCCTCTGGTTCGCGGAAAGTCACCTGAACCCTCCATGTAAATACAAACAGAAACCAAGTCATTCTAAAAGTTGTGAGTGAGACAGAACAATCCCACTGCCATTGATTCTTTATTTGCAAAACAAACTGGCATAAAGTGAAAAGAAGAAATACTCACAAAGCCATAACCTTTGGATCGGCCGGAGTTCTTATCAATAATAACGACGGCCTCGAGAATCTGGCCGAACTGGTCGAAATGGCGGCGCATGGTATCGCTGTGCGTCTCCCAGGCGAGCCCCCCAACAAAGACCTTGGTGTAGGTGGTGTCACCAAAAGGGGAACTGGAATTGGGGAATTGGAATCCAGAGGGACTAGAACTCGACCCAGAACTCTGATACGCCATCAATCAATCACAAATTATTCAATTCAATTCAATGTACAAACAGTAGTACTAACCCGAAATAGAAAGATAATAAAAAGAAAGAAAAAACCTAGAAATAAAAAAAACCCTAGCTTGAGATGTGGTGGAGATGCATATACCATTGAATTTTGAAGTGAGGTTGGGGGAATCTCGGATGGTCAATTTTGGTAGGAAAGAATGAATAAAGGTGATTAAACCCCAACACAACCCAACACCCCAATAAAGCTTAATTAGGCTTAATAAGAAGGAGTTTTGGAAGAAAAAAAAATGGAGAGAAAATGGAAAAGATAAAAAGAAAGAAAGAAAGAAGGCCCCAGCAGCAAGAGCAGCAGATGGGCCAAGAGAAGGACGACCTAGGCCGGTGGAAGTGGTGGGGATAGGCTGGCTGGCTGGGGACTCGAGAGAGAGAGAGAGGGGTTGGTGGATGGTGATGGTAAAACTTAGCACTAGTAAACAGACTAGTAGTAGCAGAGAAATTGACAGCAAGAAATAGATGAAAAGCATGGAGAAGGACGGATTCACAAAGATAAGGAAAAGGAAAAGGAAAGGGAAAGCGTCATCATTTCTTATTTTCCACACAAAACAACAAAAGAGACACAATTCCTCGTCAACGTTTGTTTCATTTTCTATTTGCCTGCACGTAAAAGAATGAATGCCTACGCGGAACTAACACGGATGTCGGCTTGGCTTTTTCTTTTTTTTCATGGAATCCATGAACATATTAGAGACTTGCCCGCACGCAGTAGATTGCCTACTCTTGTATTCTCCTCTTCTCAAGTCAAACATCATTATATTCAGCAAAAACCATCTGAATAATAAACCCAATCAATTTGTATTCCTAGGGCTGTAAGTTAGCTCGAAACAGTTTGGGCGACATTTTTAAGCTCTCTCGAGCTTTATTCGTATAAGAAAGAATTCAAGACTATTAAGTTAGAAAAACTTTAAACATAATCAAACTTCAACAAGATGGTATTCAATTTATTTTGAATCGCTTACAACTATACCATACTCTATATAAGAATGAGACCGTTTGAGTTTGACTTTTAAAGCACTATTGTTTTAATAGTATGAGTTTAACAGATGTAGGTTCTATTATTGATTGTGGGACTTGTCTATTTTTCCCAAACTTTAAATTCATCTTTAAAATGCTTATGCATGAGACAATGACGGATCTAGAATTTTAAAATAGGATGGGCAATCATCAAAGGAAAATTATTCGTTGATCCCGAACCAGACATATATATTATTAAAGGGGCTTGTTCATTTCTCTAATCCAAGACGCTAGCCTTCCGGAATCTTTCAATGGAATCAATAAGAGTATCCTTCAGTGGCCGGTAACTCCAACCTAACCTGTAACATCCCACATCGCCCAGGGGAGTGATCCTTAAATGTATATTCCCATCCTTACCTAGCACGAGGCTTTTTGGGAGCTCACTGGCTTCGGATTCCGTAGGAACTCCGAAGTTAAGCGAGAAGGGGGCTAGAGCAATCCCATGATGGGTGACCCACTGGGAAGTTGCTCGTGAGTTCCCAAAAACAAAACCGTGAGGGAATGGTAAGCCCAAAGCGGACAATATCGTGCTACGGTGGTGAAGCAGGCCCGGGTAGTGATCCGCCCCGGGCCGGGATGTGACACAACCTTTGCAATTTATCCGAGCTCACGTTTTTTTCTTCTTCTTCTGTGTGGCTAAGGCTGCCATAAAACACTAAACATCTCAACATGAATCCTAATAGAGGCGCATTCACAAACACATGAACGAATTCAATCACCGAAATGATAAACTTACTCGTGGGGATAATTGTAGTTAGGATATGCAACCCTCAAGTAGTTGTCCACCAAATCCTTAATTCCAATAGCATATGCTGTGCATATGTATCGTTCACCAGCCTCAGATTTCTTGTATACAAGAATCACTGCTTCAGCTACATCACGAACATCCACCACCGTCCAATAATTGTATCCAATTGACTCAAACCCGCCTAGGTACATAGCCACATTGCACAAATAAGAAACATATATACCCTCGTAACCTCAGTTAATTGGCAAAAGTGAGTACGATAGACTTCTCGGTCGTATTCAATTCTAAAGAAATGTGTACATATACGGTGTGGAAAATAAATTAAAGTAGGTACTACCTTCAAGAACCTTTGCTAGAAATCGGCCCCAAATTAAGAGAAGGTAGTAAAACAGTTATGATTTCAAGTCCAGTTCTTTTCCCAAACTCCAAAGCCTCCCGTTCTGCTAACGTTTTTGAAAGAAAATACCATTTCTATACCAGATAATCAATGATAAAAATTATATTTATGCTCAGCTTAAAAATAAAAATAAAATATCCTGCTTCCCAAAATTACACTCAAAACTGACTTATTAATAATGGTAGTGCAACATTGTAACTGATGTATTACTTTGACGCGCTGCTGAATATGGTACTACATCATTGCTAACTAATTAAGAGTAGACTAATTACCTTGGTTGCTTTCATATATTCGGGAACAGACCAACAAGTCTCGTCCTTGACTTGACCCTTAGGCCAGTCCGGGCTCACAAAAAGAGCGGATATAGAGGACACAACAACAACTCGTTTCACTTTGGCTTCTAGGCAAGCACTCAGGACATTCAGCGTTCCCTTTACAGCTGGTTCAATCAACTCTACCTGCAATTGCACCGCGCAATGATATATTGTGAAATGTGATTGACGTATATAACAATTTGTTAATTGTATTACGGACTCCTAGCTAGTCCTTTATCACTTCACATGGGATAGTTCCTTCTGTTCTGTTTTTAGTTGATCACTCTTGTATCAGTGAATTAGGTACTCTTGCCTGAGGATTTGTTACACTAGCACTAGGAATTACAGGGCTGGCAACATGGAAAACTCCGCTGCATCCTGCAACTGCCGAACATAGTGAATTGTAGTCCAGCAAATCTGCCTTGAACTGTTTCAGATTCTCTGATGCTTTCTCAAGCTTGCTCAAGTGAGCATACTTGCTATCCCCTGCATTAATTAGTCGTAAAATGAAAACAATTAACATCTGTACGAGTTTATTAATTTTCAGTAATATAACATGTATGAACCATTTTGAACATGAATTATGCTCCATCGGAACTAATTGTCCAATGTCATCAATTTCGCGCCGATGTTTTGTAGCCAGCCTCACAGTCTGTTTTTTAATACCGTCAGTATGCAACTGATACTACATCGATGGTTCTAGTAGTCAACAAAATGTACCAACATGTTATCATTGCATTATCAACAATATCACTACAACAAAACGTGGCAATACGTCATCGGTGCCTTACCAATAATATTAAAACAATGTAGCTGACATGTTCATCATTTAATTGAACTGAGAATTTCCGGTATACAAAAGCATTAAGGATGATCATAGTGGCATGCAGTAACAGAGAAAAAAATTATAGTAGACGACCTGGGGGGGTTTCGGACGGTTCCGTGGACAAGATAATCGCTAGAGAGAAGAAGCTTGACAATCCAAGAGCCCACAAATCCTCCAGCCCCAGTTACACATACTCTTTCCTTCTCCTCCTCCGCCGGTGCCGCCATCATCTCCATTGCAGACTTTTGCAGTTGGTGTCTCGACAAGGAGACTGATCAGTACAAGAAGATTGACTTCTCAATTTCTGATCGAGCACTCTAATCTTCCGAACGAATGAAGAGGGATTATCATGTGAAATGTTAGGACGTGCCAAGTTGAAGGCATGCACAAGTGCGTCGGTACTTGGCATTCTATTGACGTGCCAAATTGAAGACGTGCAACCTATTGCCAACAAAAAGGTAAGAGTCCAACTTTTGGGCCAAGAAAAACACTCCAGCTGTCCAATTCTTGCCAAGACATGGGAACATGAAGCCCTCCAGCGGCTGCCCGAGCACGTCAGCAAGAAGAGCAACCTGAAGGACGTCAACGACATTTTCATTTTTCAAAACAGGCTCGTGTGAAGAAAAAAAAAAAAAAAAAAAAACCCTTCTCTTACTCGCATAATAAATAGAGAAATTATATTGACACATCCCAAATTATTTCTCTCTCACGTTTTTAATTTTTTATTATTTTCTACACACTACTAAAACTTGATAGAAAAACATTAAAAATTTTAAAAGGTATAAGGGAAGTAATTTGAGATGTGTAAATATAATCTACCAATAAATATTTTAAAAACACATCAATCTGAAATTAGCCAAGTAAACTTATTATTGGACGCTGATCATACATACTACCAGAGTAACAGAAGGGATTTTTATTTGGCTACTCCAAGACTCCAGCCTTCCCCTAGCTTTCAATGGAATCAATAAAAGTGTCCTCCAGTGGCCGGTAATTCCAAACCAATCTCTGCAATTTATCCGAATTCAGTTTTTCTTCTTCCTCCTCTGTGTGGGTAAGGCTGCCATTACAACAATAACATATCAACATGAATCGCCAATGACGAAAAATTGAGCAATTGTTTTTTCGCTGGCATCTGGCTGATAGATAGATAGACAAACTTACTTGTGGGGATAATTGTAGTTAGGATATGCAATCCTCAAGTAGTTGTCCACCAAATCTTTTATCCCAATCGTCTGTGCCGTGCATACGTACCGTTCGCCGCCCTCAGAGTTCTTGTATACAAGAAGCACTGCTTCAGCTACATCACGAACATCCACCAATGTCCAATAATTGTATCCAAATGACTCAAACCCCCCTGCATACAGAGTCACATTGCACATGAAGTAAGAGACATATATACCCACATAACCTCTATTAATATTAACAACTATGCATAAATCTAACAATACGGATCGTTAATATTAGCATAAATGACTACGTACTACAAGAAAAAAAAAATCCTTTTGTGCCGGTAAAATGTCGTAACAAACTTTTGCGATGGCTGAGCAACTGCAATTGAGGGGGCAAACTAGGTTGCAACACCAACGGCTAGAAGCCGTCTCTGTATCGACATTTGAAGCATTGGGGTCACCATATGAGTTAATTTTGGGAACTTTATGACTCCTTGGTCATATTTCAATTCTTAAGAAACATATACATATTACCTGATGTGGCAAATAAGTTTAAAGTAAATATTAGAGCGTCTCCAACAAACTCTTCAAATGCATTAGTCACATCAGCAAAACAAGCTCCAAGATACTCTTCAAACGCAAATATCAAACTTGGGACATCTCTCTACAAATTTAGAGACCTCCATCCCACTCTACAACTTAATATAAAAGTGTGCTGCACAGGGAGAATACAAAACATAAATATAAATAATAACCAAACAATCAAATTTGAAGAGTTTGTTAGATTGCAAGGTAACTAATTTTACTCTTCAATTCCCACATAGGTCAACAAAATAGAATTTGAAGAGCGAATTTGAGAGACTACCTTGGAGATGTTCTTACCTTGAAGAACCTTAGCTAGAAGCCAGCTACTCGCATTCATGGTGGGTTGTAAGATCGGCCCCAAAATAACAGAAGGACAAACAGTTACGATTTCAAGTCCAGTTTTTTTCCCAAACTCGAAAGCCTCCCATTGATTCTGCTATTGTTTTTGAAAGAAAATACCATTTCTGTACCAGAAAATCAAAGATCATAATCATATATAGGTTCAGCTTGAAACTGACTAATTAATAACAACAATGCAACTGGTGTATCTCTTTGACGTGCAGTTCACTAACGAATAATTACCTTGGTTGTTTCAATACATTCGGGAACAGACCAACAAGTCTCGTCCTTGACTTGACCCTTAGGCCAGTCCGGGTTCATAAAAACAGCGGATACAGAGGACAAAACAACAACTCGTTTCACTTTAGCTTCTAGGCATGGATTTAGTACATTCAGTGTTCTCTTAACAGCTGGTTCAATCAACTCTACCTGCAGTTGCACCACATTTGTATGTTTATGGTTTATACTGTATGAGATTTATAACAAGCAATTAAATATTGTGAAATGTGAGATTTAGAAAGTTGTAGTTCATTTGTGTTTGTATTTTCTTTATGCATCTAAATGATAGAATAAATTGATGTGTGAAAACTAAAAAATAACATATTCATGATGAACTGTCGATTTAGTGTATGGTGAACCTCTAAGTTAGAGGGATGGGGTATAGTATTTTTTGTGTGTCTAGCATGCAAAATTCGGTGATCCCAATCTCTCTACACTAGAATTTCTCCTCCATAGGGATGCAAATGTATATTATCCAATTAAGAATGCGTTTAACTTTCACAATTGGCTTGAGGCTAACTCCTGCTCTAATAAGGACTTGGACTTATTATGCTAGATCGGGTCCGACCCCACTAAGTAGGCTGAACTAGGTCACTCTCAAATTTTTTTTTTTGAACAATCAATGTTATCTACACTAATAGAGAGGGGGTGAGCTTAGCCTCACACTTACAAGTGAAAAGAAATACCATTAAACCGTAATACTAAATGTTAGGTCACTCTCATATTTTAGAAGTTCAGTTTACACCTAAATTTATAACCTCATCTTCTCCACCCATAACAAGGTGCATTCTCCACAAGCCATCGCCTTCCATTTTGATATCCATGTTCTCAAGTTAGTGATTTATATTTCCATTGCTACTTTTATCACATATTTGTTTAATCATTTGTATCATCTCTCTTATAGAGATGAGACCCACATGATTGTGGACCTTATCTTTAATAGAAAGAGTACAATTGATGATAAAAATAAGCAATAAACGTCGCATTACTCATTTTTACTAGTCTTGCTCTTATCTCTCTGTAATCTCTGAATAATTGTTTTCATTTGTTTTGATTGATCAATAAACCATATCCTCTGTTTAAACAGGCATAGAAGCTTTTTATTTTTGGGAACTGGTTGAGTTGGCCATATGAGTTAAATAGACACACTTGGACCACGAAAACATAGTCTATGCCCAATGAAGAGAAATTCTATTTTAGCTGCTATTTGATGCTCGATTTTAATTTTATTTTGCTTTTGTAACTAAAAAAATCATAACTTTCCTCCGTGAACTCAAAATTTGTTTTACTACTCTTTTTTCTTCTTGAAACTCAAAGCCGCCATTTGAAACATACGTAATACCTACCACCCAATAAGACTGTGCCATATGTGCCAATGAATTTGATTATAAATCCCCACCATGCATTAACATTCAAGTTTCAACAATAAAAAAGTTTATAGTTTAAAAGAAGAAATTAAGAATTGGAATTTTTTTTTGGATTCCGTTCTTGAGATGCAAAGATGGGAGAAAAATGATGGGCCTGGTGGATATAAATCAAACTCATATAATGGAATTAAAATAATTAAGGCAATGTGGAGCAAATTTTGAGTTTTATAGAGTAAAATAACGACTTCTAAGTTCAAGGGGGCAAATGGGATCAAAATCGAGTTTCAGGGGCAAAGTGGAATGAATTTTGAGTTTTAGGAAATAAAATAACGGTTTTTGAGTTATAAGGGGCAATGTGAGATTAAAATCGAACTCCAGAGAGCTTAGTTGTAAACGAGCCTAGTTCACACTTGAGCCAAAAACCCCCACCGTGTAAGTCTCGGATATTAGGAAATAATTATTGCAGTTATTATAATATTATTATGATTACGATAATGACACACTCCGACTGAAATCGAGACGTGCTGGCCGTCACGTATCTCTATGCTTTTGTGCCGGCGAGGACACTAGGTTGCCCTTAAGTGGGGTGGATTGTAAAATCCCACATCGACCAATGGAGAGAGGGTATGTGCCTTATATGTACATGCTCCTCTCCCTATAGCACGAGGCATTTTGGGAACTCATTGGCTTCGGGTTCCATCGAAACTCCGAAGTTAAGCGAGTTCAAGCATGAGCAATCCTTGGATGGGTGACCCACTAGGAAGTTCTCGTGTGAGTTCCCAGAAACAAAATTGTGAGGGAATGGTAAGCCCAAAGCGGATAATATCGTGCTACGGCGGAACCGGTCTGAAATGTGACAATAATATCTTCCTGATTAAGTCAAACATTAGAAAAATATTATCATAGTTATTATAATCATTATAATTTACATTTTCTGGCATAAGTCAAATATCACAAATTATAGATCACGGCTTGCATGCCGTAATAGTGGAAGTGTCGTTGATTGTAATATTTGTATATAATACCTTGTACATAAATAATTATTCAATTGAAGAAATTCATTCAAAACCATCACACATTCTATTTTCTTGACATCAGAGGTGTTAGATCCGGATGGAATTTAAAGCGGCCCAAACGTATAGGGTAGGATTCAAGACGAGAGCATAACTTAACTTGCTGCTTATATGAAGCATATGTGTAGCCAATAACTAATGCTGCTGCTTATCATACTTAATAAGCAGAACTATTATTTTGTTGTGATTGTGCACAGCAGTCTGCATATTACAAGTAGCTAGTTAACTAGCTAGGGAAAATACAATACAAATACAGTAGTCTGTCAACTTTTCCTAACCCACGATTCCAGCCTTCCGGTGGCTTTCAATAGAATCATTAAGCGTTTCCTCAACTGGCCGGAAAGTCCAACCCAACTTCTGCAATTTTTCGGAACTAATGTGTTGTACTTCTTCCTCTGCGTAGGTAAGGCTGCCAATACAACCGGTAACATATATCAATAACATGAACATGGATCAATCGTTAATGTACACAAGCAAACAGAAGGATGAACTGAAAAAAGAAGAAGACCATAGTTAATTATTGAAGGGCTGGTCTAATGGATTAGCTTACTTCTTGGGGTACTTGTAATCGGGATATGTAGGCCTTAAGTATTTCTCCACCACATCTCGTATGCCAATTGAGTGTGAATGGCATATGTATCTTTCACCTGCAGCCTCAGACTTCTTGTATGCAAGAAGCAGCGCTTCAGCTAAATCACGAACATCCACGAACATCCAGTAATTGCATGGCAAGGACTCAAGATCACCTACACATTCGTACAGAGTCGTGCGCGTGTGCACACACACTAGCCCATTAATATTGCACAAACAAGAAACATGTCCTGTACCTTGTACTCTTAATATATGAATATGCACAGAGATACCTATTATAGTCATAACAATGAGAAAGCTACTGCATTTGCGAGTGGATTGCAAAATTGGCCCCAAAATGAGAGAAGGACAAACAGTCACAACCTCAAGTCCATTCCTTTTTCCAAACTCCAGAGCCTCGCGTTCTGCTTCCGTTTTCGAAAGATAGTACCATTTCTTGGTTGTTTTCATATATTCGGGAACGGACCAACAAGTCTCGTCCTTGACTTGATCCTTAGGCCACTCTAGGTTCATAACAACAGCGGCTAAAGACGACACAACTACAACTCTCTTCACTTTGGCTTCTTTGCAAGCCTTGAGTACATTCAGCGTTCCCTTTATTGCTGGTTCAAGAAACTCCTGCAACACATTCATTTATTCTACAATTTCAGTTTTTTACTCAAAACTGAAAGGATAATGCTTGTGTTCCTCTCATAAGAGAACTTACTTGTCCCCCAATTATAGTTAACATATTTTCACTAGACGAACATTAAAATAGGAACTGTCTTTTTCTTTATTATCATCTAAAAATCGTATTCAAAATATCATTCAATTTGGAGGTCCTTTAGACATACATGCGTGTCAAAACCAATCGACGATTTTGATATCAAGTACCCCCCTCATGATGAATCTTTTATTTGTTGGATGTATATGAATGACTAAAAGACTTCAAATTGAATGGTTTTTTGTGGATATGATATTTAGATGATGGTAAAGTGAATAAACAGTTCCCATTATGATTTTCGTATAGTAAAAATACACTAATTATAAGTGTAGAGACAATTATGTTCCCTCATGAAAGGAACACAAGCATTATTCAAACCGGAAGCCAAAATTTGAAAACTAAAAAAAGTAGCTTTCAATTTTTTTGTTTTTAGCTTTTAATCTTCAATTTTTTTTTTTCAAAATAAGTTTTCAAATATGGGGTCCATTAGCCGGCCGAATAGAACAATTATAGTTAAATAATTTAAGTTGAGTGAGGCAGGCATTAATTAATTAACATAACATAATCTGGAAGATTCTTGCCTCAGGGTCTGAGTCTTTAAGATAAGTGGGTATAGGGCTGGCGACATGGAAGACACCGCTGCAACCTTCAATGGCCAAACGAAGAGAGTCGTAGTCCAACAAATCTGCCTTGAACAGTTTGAGGTTCTCTGATGCTTTCTCAAGCTTGTTCAAGTGATCATACTTGCTGTCTCCTGCATGAGCGCACAATATATAAATATATACATATACATATACATATATATATATATATATATATATATTCTGAGACTATATACGATGAGTGATGGGAGTGACTGACCTGGTTGCCTGACGGTTCCATGAACAACATAGTCCTTGGACAGAAGGAGGTTGACGAGCCAAGAGCCAGTAAATCCTCCAGCTCCAGTCACGCATACTTTTTCTTTCTGATCAGTCGTCCCACCCGCCATATCTTTACTTGCTATATATCTTCTTACCAAGTTATATATTCAACCTAGCTAATTTCCTTACTCCTCTCAGTCCCACCTATCTTATGATTGATCTCTCTGCCTGTATCTTCTTGGTCATTCTACTTGTCTGTTTATACATGCGCTGGGGTTTGTCTAATATATGTTGTGACAAAAGATGAATGCCCACGTGGTGCATGTTTATTGGTGAAACAGTGATGTGGGTGATGTGGAGTCAAAAATAATCACAAGACGACATAGATTTTTGGATAAAAGATGACAAAAATACCCTTGAGGCATACTGGGATTTCTACGTACAAGCAGCAGACACTCATCACTCAACCAAGTCAAAAGTGCCCAAAATAGGTAAACAATTCAAAACTTATTTCATCCATCCTCATCAAATCCGCTCCACAAGGTAACCCCCAAAACATTCTTTTTAAATTATGTTAAATGACTAATTAATAGATTTATTACCTAATTAATCTATTAATGGCCAATTAAATCAGCAATTATACCCAAAAAAATACACAAAGGCCGGTCACCTTCTCTCCCAAGGGGACCGCCCATGCACTATATATTCAACTAGGGCTGGGTTCGGTTCTCAACGGTTCGGTTTTTTCTTAAAACCAAAACCGAATCGAAATTTCGGTTTGGTTCGGTTCGGTTCAATTTTATTTCGGTTTTTCTCGGTTCGGTTTTTTTTTCGGTTCGGTTTCGGTTTTTTTTTTTTTTTTTTTCCTCCAAAATTGAAAAAAAAAAAACATGGAAATGTGAAAGTTCACATTCAAAGTCACTTCTTCATAGTCATCCACATGAAAACCTACAAGTATGAAATCAATTTTACACATCTACATTTGAAGTGGTACTACTATCATAACCTTAGAGACCATATTCAACAACAAAACCACAATGAGAATCCAAAGTTTAAGTCTTCTAAGTTCCAACTAGAATCATCAATCAAGTCTTCCAATTTCCAAAGTCCAAACTTCAATAAACATCAAAGTTTAAGTCTTCCAAAAGTCCAAATTTAAAATAAACATTACACAAGTCAAATAAACCTTCAAGGTTTCATCATTTCATGTCTTGGCACAAATAAAATCTTCCAAGTCCTCAAGCTCAACGCTTAGGCGGCCTAGGCGGCAACATAGCACCTTTGTTTGAGTTTCCACTTGCCATTTCTACATACAAATAAAAAATGAAACAACATGATGTAAAGCAAGCATGCAACTTAGCATGTAATTAAAATAGTCTAACAAAACCAAATGCAATAAGTAAAATTACGATAATTACCTTTCTCAACTTCTTCACAAAATTCAATCTCCTCAATGGTTGGCTCATGATGTAATGCTACATGAATTGACCTAAGCCAATTTTGTGTACATATCAAAGCTTCCACCATTTTTGGACTCAAAGAACTACGATATGGATCAATTATTCGTCCACTTGTGCTAAAGGAGGATTCCGAAGCAATGGTTGATACGGGAATAGCTAAAATCTCTTTTGCAACTCGTCCCAAAATAGGATACTTAGAAAGCCCATTCACCCTCCACCAATTCAAGATATCAAAGTTTGCCTCTTCTTCCCCTTCATTAGGATCCGAAAGATACCTATCCAAATCATTGTGCACAATACGGGCTCTCTTTGCTTTTCTCATTTCACTTTTCTCTTTCAACTTTCTTTCAATCTCTGTCATGCTTGATAAAGGATCTCCACTTGTAGTTGCCGATTGAGAACTACCAACACTACTTGTGCTTTGTTGTGTATCAAAAGACAACTCTTCATGAATCTTGTAAAGATCAAACAACAAATTTTTCACCGCATTGGTTGCAATTTCAACTTTTTCCTCATCCTCGCCATATAGTATCTCATAATAATCAACCACCTTATCCAATTTATGGCGAGGATCAAGCACAAGTGCAATAAAAACATATTGATTCATATCATCAATTGATCCCCAATATTTGTCATATTTTTCTTGCATCAACATGGAGATCATAGACAAGAATTCATTATCTTTGAAAACCCATCAGGTAAAAATATGTTCGAAAATCTGTTCTTCATATATAAAAATATGTTCGAAAATCTGCCTTGTTCAAAGGTAACACAATGACTACACACATACTCTCTTCTTCATATATAAACTTAAATACAAGGTTCAGGGGCTATACAAGACTACAAGTAATACAAGTAATACTAAAAGTTTTTTTTAGTATTTTTCCTGTCCCATATTCTACTAATCATGGTGTTAATAATAATCCTGCCCCTCTAATAAGAAACATAGTCTCATTTAAAAAATAGAACAATGTAGGGAACAAGTTGCCTAATTATGGACTGCCTAATTATGGACTGCTTTCACATGTTTCAGGCTCCACCTTGCTTCCTACCAGCCAGACTAAAGTTCACCTAAATTCTAATCTCACCATCTTGCTACCCCAACCCCATCTTACATTTTGCACTCCTCGTCTACTTAAAGACCGCGTTTCTCAATAGAATCCCTAAACTCATATCAGTACAGGAAGCAAATACTTCGCCCATCAAAAGCAAGTTACTGAGAAGAAGCACTTATGCTCTCAGAGAAAAGCTGCTCAGCTTAATTTCACCCCCCACCAAACCAACCAAGAAGCACAACCCAGAAAGATCAATTCACTCAGTTTCTTTAACCAACATTAGTTCTAAGTGTCCCCATTTATTGGCATCCCCTCAACAATAACTTGGATGAAAAAAATTCAGTAGAAAAAAGGACCATCTTTTATGTTGGTTTTAATTAGGAAAACCCCTTACAACAGCAACCAGCTTCCTCCATAAAGATTATAAATGGTATGGGTATTGGTGGAATAACCAAATCATTGGAACTCACTTTCCTAATCACTCACAAATGCAGAATAAATCCCACAATAATGTCAATCTTTTGTGCTATAATAAAGTGAACCGAAATTGTATCAAAAGTGGTTATGTCATCTACTTCTACTCCAACAGGGGAGCAAATTGAACTGAAATGCTCCAGGAATTTCCTTCAAATATTGAATGAACAAAACAATAAACAATTGTGAAAAAATAAAAAACCCAAACCCCATACAATGATGCTGCAAAACAGATCCACTACCACACATGATGTTGCAAACCAACCTAAACCCTATACAATGATACAAATCATCCATCCAATTCATTCAACCAGCACTAACACTCCACAACTTTTATCAATTCAAAATATATAAAAAATGGTTACTCTCCGTCTCCAACATTACCAGCTCCCATTCAATGGTTATAGCATACCCATTACCCAATAGAAATGTCTATAGATTATAACCAATGAAATCGAAAAAAGAAAAAAAAAATCTGCACACAGCAAAGCAAGGTGACTGGGTGAGAGACTAACCTTGCAAAGGAGGGAATTTGTGGGTCAAGACTGGAGACTAGAAACGGCGAGAGGAAGTCGTAGGTCGCGCGCGGGTTACTGATCACAGGTCACGGGGGTGAGAGACTGAGAGAGAGTAAGACGGCGTCGCATCAGCGAGATGTGTGAGGCAGGTCGCAGTAGGTCGCAGGGAAGGAAGAAGACGAAGCAGAAGAGCGGCGGAGCTGGGAAGGAGATGGTCCAGAGTGAGAGTGCTGCAGAGAAGGATAAGGGAAAGGGATGGCCGGAGCGTTTAGGGTTTCACAGTTTCACTTTCAGATTGAAGACGAAGAGTGAAGACGACTAGACCTAGACGAGAGTGAGTGTCTGAGTGAGACACTGAGACGACACCGTTCCAGATAAAAAAAAATTATTAATTTATAATTAAATACAAAACGACGTCGTTTTGCCTTACTTCGGTTCGGTTCGGTCCGGTTTTCCAACCTCAGAAATCGAACCGAACTGAACCAGATTCGGTTCAGTCCGGTTTTACACTTTCGGTTCGGTTTTTTTTTTCGGTTCGGTTTTTTCGGCCTCGGTTCGGTTTTCGGTACGGTTTTTTTCGGTTTTCGGTTTTTCGAACCCACCCCTATATTCAACCTTATTTCCTCTAAAAACCTAGGTCTTCACTCTTGCTCAAATTCTCCAAATTTTTGAAACACTTTTCTTTCAAAATTCTAACTTTGGCATCGGAGGTTCTTCAACCAAAGCCTCCCTCATTGATCGTAGGCGCGTGAGGCACTTGGCCTTGACCTAATGTGTTATTTGTTTTGTAGGTCCAATTTTGTCCAAGATCAAGGAGGAAGAAATTTGCATCCACAAATTGGTGCTTTCATTGAGAGAAGAGTTACACACTCGTAGAAGACTCCCTCATCAAAAGGTTCTTCTATTTTCTTGTCCAATTGTAGATTTTTCGTACGTTCTTATTATTAGAATTTTTTATTTGCAAAGATTATTTGATAAAACGTAAAAGAGAAATACAATGGCTAGAAATTTAGAAAACTTCACAAGCAAAAATTCTAATACTTAAGAAATGGGATAGCTGCGATCCACGAGGCAAAATGTGATCATAGGAGTGGCACCACCGCTACGGGGCTCCACCATGGCACCACTACCACGGCTCAAGCCATGCCATCCAAGCTTGCATGGGCCCAAGCCGTACCATCTAAAGCCCACAGCACCAAAGCCACAACCCAAGCCTCGCACCCGAGTGCATCACACGCCGAGCAGCCTGCTTCTGCAACCCTACTTGCTTCCGTAGACCTGCCTACTTCCGCAACCCTGCCTGCTTCCATGGTTTCCAAAGCAGGCCACGTCAGCCCCGAGAATATCTCAACCATTTAGACCAACCATCAAGCTGGAGGCATTTTCACCATATTTCTCCGCGGATTTGACATCTCCCAACTCAAATCTTGCACCCAAGTCTACCACCCTTCACTACTCAAGGAAGTTTTTTCCTTCTAAGCTCTTCCAATCCAAATGGCGAACAACACTTGTCTCGACAAGTCATAGAGTTGACGAGCGCCCTTGTACAACATACGACCTTGGTGAATCAACTTTTGCAATGCATCGAGATCCAACGTACCCTAGATGAGGTGTTCTGAAGTAGGACAAGGGCAGATGAGCCTTTCCAGCAGCTTCCTGGTAAGCAACCACTTGACTAACCATGAACCGAGTGTTCGAGTAGTGTACATTCCCAATTGGGCTCCCGAGATAGCGTATACTCCCGTCTTAGCGTGAATCAACTTTTGCAATGCATCGAGATCCAACGTACCCCAGATGAGGTGTCCTGAAGTAGGACAAGGGCAGACGAGCCTTTCCAGCAGCGTCCCGGTAAGCAGCCACTCGACTAACCATGAATCGAGTGTTCAGGTAGTGTACATTCCCAGTTGTGCTCTCGAGATAGTGTATACTCCCGTCTTAGTGCACGGATGAGCGTGCACTCTCGACTAGGCCTAAGGGTAAGTATACACTTACGGTTGAGGCCACACTCCGATGGTCAACATGAGCAGTTTTCTAGGCAAAACATTTATTTGCAGCTAGGCCCGCAAGGAGTATCATCCACATCACATCGGAGCAGGCAACATGATGGATGGAGAGAAGCGATCACTCAATTTGGCTCAAGTTTAACCGATAATCTGCAAAGAATTCCCTCGCCTACCAGGAAATGACCATATGCCCCACTACAGAGGCGTAGATGAGTCGAGAACATAGAAGAGTAGCATAGACCGATTGGCTAAGACTAGGGGTAGCCAAGAGCTCCACTACCCTAACAAAGACAAATCCAAGAAGAGGTAGAAAGACTCCTCAACGAACAATTTCGTGATTTCCAACGCAACGAAGTAGCCGATGAAGCACTATGACGGGATATGACCAACATAAGTAAGTCACCCTTCACGAACGAGATTGAGCAGGCAGAGCCTCCATGTAAGTTTAGCATGCCACACTTTACATCTTTCAAAGGAGATGGAGATCCAAAGAGGCACTTGAAGCATTATCGAAGCACGATAGTCCTTTATCGGAGCAACGATGCCACTACTTTACAAGGTGAGGCGCAAGATTAGTTTCACACCTTGCCACCACGATCTATCCAGAGTTTTGATGATCTTTCCTTGGTTTTCACCAAAGAATACTCATCCCACCTCTCGATCAAGAAAAAGTCTGACCATTTGTTCAACTTCAAGAATAACCCAAAGGAGTCGATCTGTGACTATGTGAAGAGGTTCAAAGCGAAAAAGGCAAAGATCGTTGGATGTAACGACTCGATAGCAAGTGTAGCCTTCCAAAAATGATTCCCAGCAGACCACTCATTGTTCGGAGAGATGAACATGAAAGAATATTTAACTCTAGCAGACTCATTTGCTCTAGCAGAGAAGCATGCATTTTGGGACAAGGCTGGTGAGTAGAGAAAGCACCCGAGCAGCCTCGAAAAGAGTCGGCAGTGGCTCAAAGGAAGGAGGACGAGAAGCAGTCCAGCAAAAGTAGGCAAAAGGCCAAGTGTAGGGACTAACCCATGAACAAAGAAGGCTTGATGACCAAGAACTATTCTAAATTCTCAATTCTAATCCATCAAATCCTTCGCGACATCAAGAACGAACCATGGTTCAAGTTGCCGAAACAATCAAAAGGAGATACTTCCAAGTTGGACCATACCAAGTATTGCGCATTCCACTGAGGTCTCGATCACACAACTGACGACTGTTACACTTGGAAGAACTACCTAGAAAAGCTCGTGAACGAAGGCAAGGTCCACAGATACTTGGACAAGCTAGCTGCGCAACCAAGAAGGAATGTAGACGATGAAGAGCCACGAATTAAGACAATTCGAATCAATGGTATCTTCGCCGAGTCCGAGCACTTGGGGGCCACCAGCAACTCTAAAAAGAAGAAGATCCAGCAAGCTTTACTAGTGTCATAAGTCCAACCAGCCAACACTCAACCTGGACCCATTATTGACTTCACCGAGCAGGATGCAGAAGACGTTGATTTCCCACACGACGACGCACTAGTAGTATCTATCCAACTAGCCCATGCTATAGTTGACAGAATGATGGTTGATAATGGAAGTGCAGTCAACCTACTTCAGCTGTCAGTCATTCAGAAGATGGGCCTGGAAAACACAATCATACGTCGAGCAGAGGTACTTACCAGATTCAACAGGCACACCTCAACTGCCATCGACCATATCACACTTGATGTAAAGACATCACCAGTTGTTTCAAAGCAGACATTCATGATTATAAGCGACCCATCTCCCTACAATAGGATTCTTGGGAGACCTTGGTTGATCAAGCTGGATGCCGACACTTCTGTCAAGTATCAAAAAATCTGATTCCGCATCCCAGGAGAAAGAGTCGGAGAGATCAAGTCTGACTAGGCTGCATCTCGATGATGTACTGTGTGAATGTTGAAAGAGTCAAAGAAGAAAACCTTTACACCTGTGGAGGTTACCGAAGTCCAAAGGGACGAAGAAGCTACCAAATAGCAATTACAGCAAGCAAATTGAGAAGATGATGCTTAAGCAGACGAGATAGGATGAAAACCTGAAGAAGACGCCGAAAACATCATTCTTGATCCCCAGCAGCGGGAAAAAGCGGCTCGAATCAGCTTACGTTTAAGCCCAGCCGAGAAGGAATAACTCACGACTTTCCTTAGGGAAAAAACAGCTAGAATCTGCAACCGGGTGGAAACTTTCAATATCCTTAGAAAGTACAAGATGAAGCTCAACCCCACCAAATGCACGTTTGGAGTATCTTCAGGCTGATTCTTAGGGTACTTAGTAACCCAACGAGGAATTGAAGCACATCCCAAGCAAATTCGAGCAATCCTAGAGATGAAGTCTTCAACTACCTCGAAGGAGATCCAAAGCTTAGCTGCCCTCAACCGCTTTCTCTCGCGGTCCACCGATTAATGCAAGCCATTTTTCAAGGCTATCAAGAGGGCATAACGAGACAAATGAGATAAAGAATGTGAAAAAACCTTCCAAGACCTGAAGAAGTATCTCACATCACCTCTTTTACTATCTAAGCCGGAAGCAGCGAATGACTTATACATCTACTTGGCAGTCTTCAAAGTAGCAGTGAGCTCTGCCCTCATATGAGAAGAGCTGGGGGCCCAACTGTCGGTATTCTACACTTCTAAAACTCTTCTCGATGAGGAAACTAAATATCCAAGGATCGAAAAATTAATTTTGGCACTAGTTGTTGCGGCTCGGAAGCTTAGATCATATTTTCAAGCTCATACAATCATCGTCATGACTTAATGTCCTCTACGATCAATCTTACATGGTTCAGACGCTTCTCAATGAGTGATGAAGAGGGTGTTGGAACTTTGCCAATACGGTTTAGTTTTCCAACCCTGCATAGCGATAAAGGCCCAAGCCTTAGCAGACTTTATAACGAAATTCATGCCAAGCGTAGGCGATGCAACAGAACGGCCCAACAATGCCCCGGAGGTAGCCGAGCATGCTCTAGCTGCGCCTGTTCCACCCAATGGAGACTTTTGGTATTTGCATGTCGAATGGCGCATCCAACTACAAAGGTTCGGGAGCAGACATGGTCCTTGTCGCCCCTGACGATTCGATGCCTGAGCAGGCGATCACTATGGTTTCAAAGCATCCAACAACGAAGCAGAGTACGAGGCCCTATTAGTAGGCCTCCGAATTGAAAAAAACTTGGCGGTGAAGAAGCTCACAATTCATTCCGATTCCCAGCTAATCACCAGCCAAATTACTCGGGAGTACACTGCAAAACATTTGAGGATAATGCAATACCTACACGGCAAAACATTTAAGCAGCTTAAGGCATTTCAGACTTACACTCTCACTCAAGTTCTGAGGGCAGACAACACCCACACAGATGCACTAGCAGGCTTAGGCTCCGCCTTTGACCACCAACTCAAACACTCTATTCTGGTGGAGTATTTAGATAAGCCAAACATAGAGGCAGAGCCGGCTACTAAGGTGTCACAGGTTAGTATAACTCCTAACTGGCAAAGTTTTATTATAGACTACTTGGTCAACGGCACACTCCTCATAGAAAGATTGGAGTCTAGAAAGCTCCAAATAAAGGCACCACGCTACTACATATGGAACGACATTCTTATCCGAAGATCCTACACCTGACCATATCTTCGCTGCCTAGCGCCTCCTGATGACTTGAAAGTTCTAAGCTTAATCCACGAAGATGTTTGAGGAAATCACTTTGAAGGCTGATCTTTAGCACAGAAGGCTCTTAACGCAAGCTATTATTGGCCTACCATACACCAAGATGCTAAAGAGTTAGTACAAAAGTACGACCGCTGCCAATGCTACAAGCTGGTACCAGCCTTGCATGCCAACGAGCTACACCTGCAGACGAGTCATTTGCCGTTCATGCAGTAGACAATCGACTTGGTAAGACCTATGTCGCTTGCTACTAAGGGCAGAGACATGATGATCGTGGCAACCAACTACTTCACCAAATGGGTAAAAGCAGAGCCCATGACGACCATGACTCAAACAGACATAGAACGATTCATATGGAGGAACATCATGTATCGATTTGGCATCCCTCAATCCATCGTCACCGACAATAGCCAGCAATTCATAGGCAAAGATTTGGCAAAGTTTTTTCCAAAAATATGGCATCAAGCAGTACATGTCCACGCCAAGATATCCTCAAGGCAATAAGCAGGCTGAAGCATCCAACAAGATGATCCTCGACTATCTTAAGAAATACCTCACCAGCAAGAAGGGAAAATGGCCAGATGAACTCCCTAGATGTTTATGGGCATATCGCAACACCAAAAGACGAGCAACCAGTGAAACTCATTTCTCTTTGGCATTTTGCTCAGAAGCAATCATTCATCCCAATGTCATCAAGACAAGTATCACCGCTCTATTACCAAGCATTGAGCATAACTGTAAGGAGATGGCCACAAGCTTAGATCTAGCAGAGGAAAAATACGAGCAGACCATCACCCGCATCACAGCCTACCAGCATCAGCTCATTTCCAACTACAACAAAAGGGCCAAGAGTCGGTAGTTCCAGCCCAGAGATCTAGTCCTAAGAAAATCCTTTATCACTGCCCACAGAGAAGGCTACAAAAAGAAAGATCCCATACGGGAAGGTTCATACAAGATCAGTAGAGTAGGCGGCAAGAGTAATTACACCCTTGTCACCATGAAATGACAAAAAGATCGAAAAGCAGTGGAACACCTACAATTTGAAGAAGTACCATGTGTGACCTCCCGCTACATCAAAGCCCGAAAACTCAAGCACCTCGATGATCACCACCTCACAAGCCGATGACTATCCAGTTGTTATGCAGTTTCTACCTTACATCTAAGTTCTCGTTTGTTTCACTTGTTTTTTCAATGAGGAATTCAAAAGTAATCACAACTTGGCTTGGCTACATGTTTACAACAGCTGATCATTCCTGCACTTCAAAAGCAGACCGCTCCCTTCTTAGGGACTCATCGTAAGAATTGCGCCCCCCGATAGACCAACCATGCTCTCCAGTACGAGAGGGTAGACCAATTGCTCTCTAGCGCGAGATGGTAAACCAATTCCCTGACACCCACATAGGTTAGCTCTCCAAGACGAGAGGATAAACTCTACACTTCGATTATCCAGACGTGGATGAGCCGGGCTGCCCTAGTATAACTAGACGCACAATGGCTTATGTCGGGATTCCAAGAAATAACCATAATGGTCTTTTTCAAGGCTTAGCTAACTGAAGGATTTTGGGTCTCTTGGCCTAATCCATGGGGAACTAGGCCTTAGAGACGGAGGGGGCATATTACGCAATACATCCGATAAACGGCTGCCCTGGAACCCTAAAGCTGCTACCAAGTGCACTAAGGTAACCTACGATTTTCGGAAGACTGCCTACGGCTTACCTTTCGAGCAGTAAAGCCGCGCCAGACTTATACAACCACACATTCTTGTGAAAGGTTAAACAAGTTAGCACGCATATATGAAGCTTTATCCACTGCCGACATGCTATGTAGTCGATAAGCTTCACCTCTGCCAAGCGTGGAACAACTTACACCAAATCCTAAAGTGTTGTGATACTTGCTACGCAACCTACGGAATTGGAGAAAGCCAAGGTTAACAACCTAGTGGTTATGCGGACTTGTCTGTTTCTATAAGTAAGGCATCCAGCTGCCAACCCTATGGCCAACAAATTTGCAAAGTTCAACACTAACACCTACGGCTACATAGGCTACATAGGCCTATTTGCTTACAAAAAGGTAGCACACCTGCCACTGGTATATAAAGTCTAAAGGTTAAGGCATGAACAAAAGAAACGAAGATGAAAAAAATGAGAAGGAAGCATGTTATTAACAACTAGCAAAGGCCGAATGAGTTCAAGAAAAACAAAAGCTACAAGGAAAAACAAAGACAATTCTAAAGGCTACCTAGAAGACTACATTTAGCAGCTTGGACATCACACGACTACTCGGTTGCCACACCTTCAGCAGCCACGACGCTCTTAACAGCAGCATCATCCAGCGTTTCACCCCCGGCTGCCTTAGCCTAGGCACCAACTTTTCCAACTACTTCACCAATAGAAGCCTCAAAAGTAAAAGCAAACATGTATTTTGGAGAAATAAAGAAGGTCTAGAAACCTCGAGCTATCCTTCTCACCTTTCAGTTGTTCATCCTCCTTGAGCAGACCAACACGGACGCACTGCAGCTCATCCATTCCTTTCTTCAGACTTTCATTAATCTTCAGTACACCTTGAAGTTCCAATACTTAGGGTTCAAGCCTATCGACGATTCTCTTGAAGTGGATCACTTGATTATAAGCAGAAATCAACTCTTCATCCTTTGCATAAGCAGCAAAACGAATCTCAGAAACTGCAAACTCAAGATCTTGAATTTGAGGTATGTAACATCCAATTTCCTTCTTTGCATTTTCATACTTAACTTGGATCGCGGCAAGCCTAGTCTTCAAGTCAATCATCTCTTGGCGAGCAGTCTCAATTTGCAGAGAAGTAGGGGCAGAAATATTAGACCCCTTCAAAGCAACGAGCTCATAATCCAACCTCTTGATCTCCTTGGTCGAGGAATAAGCTTCAGCTGTCATAGTCTTCGCCACCTCCTTGGTAGCCTTGCTATATCTGCATCATAGTAAGCAGAGTAGTCCTGTTATGTTGGGTCGTATACTTCGTAAAGGAACTTGGGCAAACAACATTTCTAACACCATTAACAAACTTGGCACAAGTGTCCATATCTTCAAGAAGATCTGGTTTCAAAAGCACACAGATCTCAGTAGCCTCCCCAGAAGTAGGCTTAGTGGATTTCTCACACTTGCCCACGCGAGCAATCTCTTCATTCCCAACAAGGGAATCAGTCTCAGCAGCAAAAGGAGTGGGCATTGGCACCACTTTAGCAGCACAATCCACCTTATCGCTCTTCATAATATAAAGCCTCTCTAAAGGTGAACCAGACTTAGCTCCCAATTGATGTCATGATACAGATTTTGGCACTGGGGGCATGACTTGACCTCTATGTTGAGCAATCCTATCAGTAATCGTACTAGCTATTCTTAACATGGTAGGTGCCACAGGCTCAGATATACCAGCCTCATTTTTCTTCCCATTGGAAAAAGTCATGCGAATCACAAGCCTTTCGGCAGTACGCAGATCCTCACGAGCAACGGAGAAAGTCTTCAGTTTTTTCTCAACTGGCATCTCTTGAGCAGGAGTGGAAGATCTCTTCTTTTCACCTTCAATCATAGTAAGCTCCACGACAACGATCAGACGAGCCAATGCATCTGCCTTGATCCTCCTTACCTTATCTTTCAAGAGCAGCCCACCTTTCTCCCGGCGAAGAGAACTAAGCAACCAACACCATTCACCGTAATTAGTAGGGGAGCTCAACCCTGCATTCCAATAGCCCATGAGGCCCGTGACCTCCTCATTTCTCTCAATTACCGACCTGGCCTACGCTAGGTCCAATAGCCCAAAGGACATGAGTTATACAGCTTGCCTAGCATTACACTCTAGTGCCTCAATCTGCGGCTCCAGCCTCACAAGTTGCCCTTGGCTATAGCCAAGCCGAGCAACCTAAGCAGTGGTCCCTGCCACAACACCTCTTCAGCCTATGCTGAGCCGACTCCTGGCCTCTGCCAGCAGACATGCCGCACCACCCCAACGGCTGCCCCGCAGCAGCACTATCCAAGAAGAAGATAAGGAAAAAATTAATTTTTTCTTACCTCGGTGCGGCACGGAGAAGACAAAGAAAGCAACGAAAGACAGTCCTTTGCGCAGGCAAGTGTAGAAGATTACCAGGGAAGGGGGAACAAATATCCTCTAGCTTTCTCTCTCTTGTAGGGTAGAATAAATCGCTCTCCAAAGTTGATTTAATAATGCACTTAAGGTGGACTTAAATAGGCTTCGAGAGAAATTTATTTCCCTTTCCTAGAAGGATCTAATTTCCAATTAAAGAGAGAATTTACATCAAAATAAGAAGCAATCCCACGTTTCCTAAAGCAAGAAGATCTCTACACCTGCTGCCCTTTCCTGCGAGCAGCCCAATAGGTGTAGGGGCATTTGTGGAGCCAAAAATAATCACAAGGCGACACGTGGATTTTTGGATAAAAGAGGACAAAAATACCCTTGAGGCATACTGGGATTCCTATGCATGAGTAGCAGATAATCATCACTCAACCAAGTCAAAAGTACCCAAAATAGATAAACAATTCAAAACCTATTTCATCCATCCTCATTAAATCATTTCCACAAGGTAACCCCCAAAACATTCCTTTTAAATTATGTAAATTGGTTACTTAATGGATTTATTACCTAATTAATTTATTAATGGCCAATTAAATCACCAATTATACCCAAAAAATACACAAAGGTTGGTCACCTTATCTCCCAAGGGGACCGGCCATGCACTATATATTCAACCTCATTTCCTCTAAAAACCTAGGTCTTCACTCTTGCTAAAATTCTCCAAAATTCTCGAACATTTTTCTCTCAAAATTCTAAGTTTGACATCGAAGGTTCTTCGGCCAAAGCCCCCCCTCCCCATTGATCGTGGGCACGTGAAGCTCTTGGCCTTGACCTAAGGTGTTATTTGTTTTGTAGGTGCAATTTTGTCTAAGATCAAGGAGGAAGAAATTTGCATCCACAGGTGATGCCACAAAGTTATTTCCTAAAACTTTCTAAATTTTTCATAGCAATATTGAATGTGTGAAATCCCGTTCCCAAATTCACTATTTAATTTTACATATTTCGTATTTACACAAATTTACTTCATTTTCGTAATTAGTCATTAAATATTCGTAGAAATTTTCGAGTCACTTTTACTGTTTTCGAATAGAACTCGAGCGCTTGAACGCATGGACAAAAACCATTCGCGAATTAGAATGCTAATGAAGAAGGAAACAAAAGAATGAGTAATTTTGCTTTTTGGACCCCTATTTATGGAAGGTCCTAGATTCAGGAAGGGAGAACTTCCCATTTTAGAAAGTAGGTGCACAGTCGACTCAGTTGACCTGGAATCGCTCTGTTATTTTGACCGTTTCTAGCAAACTTTCAGATCCAAGTTTTGTGAATTTTGTCGATAACGATCTTAGACACCACGTGGGATAGACTCCTCTTGTCCCCACAGTCATTTCCTACCCAATATCGACCTAGTTTGGCTGTCATTCGTGGTGGATCGAGCCCTGAGAATTTTGAGACTTTGAAGCCGTCGATCTCCCTACTTCATTCACCTCAATGTCGACGACCACCTTTATTACACTCACCTTGATATGGGCTACAAGCGCTGAGTTTTTGATATGACGTTCGAACACCGTTGAAGGCACGACGAGGTACACCTTTTTCAGCGATCCACAACTTTACCGATGAAATTTAAGGTTTTTCGTTGATATCCAGACTCTGGCGAAGGTATGAATATTGCTCCACTCTCCACAAGTTTCATTTTGACATAAATGGGTCACTTTTTGTTATGGTAATCTGATGAATTGTGGTTGTCGACCGTCGCTTACGGTGGCACGTAGGCTCGATGACCCACTTTGTTTACTTAGGTCAATTTCTATGCTCAAATCTTGTTTTGACATTTGTATGACCAGATTTGACAGTTTGACCCTAGTTTTGTAAAGGTTTGCCATGTGGCACTTGTACAAGATGAAAATCTGACTGTTAGATTGTCACGAAATTGTAGAATATGATTATACGTAATGTTTTAGGAACTTAGGAATTTATAGATTGGAAATTCGACATAGGGTTTTTCGAATTGAATTGCTAGGGTTGTTGACCGTGTCGTTGACCACATTGACCAAGTGTTGACTTTTGGTGATAAAATTCTTAATCAAACTTAAATATTGAAATTAACATTACTAGATACCTTATAAAGCCTAGTAGGTCTATCTTGGTAAGCGAGTCATACTGAGGGATATGTGCATCGGTTTGCGTGCGATTGACACCTTACTGAATTTACGTGATTATTGAACTTTTAGATGATGTAATTGATATGTCATTGCTAGTACGAAAAATTGAGCATGGAAACCATAATAGAAGTATTCTATAGAACTTATATGTCTGTATGACAAGACCTTTGGTTAGTCATGTGGAATTCATGACCGATTATGTGTGTGGTTACAATTGATTCATGTTGAATTGATGTATGATGTACAACGTGTGATGATATAATTGAACCATGTAACAGTGTGGTTCATGGGTGGTCATGGTTGGTCGATTTGCATTGGGGGACCACACCATTTGATGTATGTTTATCATCTTACTTGGTTAATCCGCATTAGGGGACCACACTATTAGGTGTGTACATACTTACGGTTCTACTTGGTTAATCTGCATTAAGGGACCATACATATTCTAGGGATGACTCTGTTTGGTTAATTTGCATTAGGGGTCACTACTTGCTTGGTTACATGGTGCTCATGGGTGGTCTTGCTTGGTTAATCTGCATTGGGGAACCACACCATTTGATGCATGCTTATGGTTCTACTTGGTATATCCATGATAGGGATCATACGTATTTTAGTGGTGATCATTGCCTACACGATTAGGTTATGCCTATAGTTATGCTTGTTATATCCCCAATGGGGAACCATAGGCATTCTAGGGATGATGGTATTTGGTATATCCGCGATGGGTGACCACTTCCTCTTTAAGGTTAAAAGGAGTATTTGTGCTTGGTAAATCAATGATGGGCGACCACTTCCTAGTGGGATGCTATTGAGTGGTCTAGAATCCCAACTCTTGGTTGGTTCCATTGAGTTTGTCCTAAACCCTAGGTTCTTGTGAATAGAAATTACTTATTGTAGACATTTTTGTTTGTAAATTAAGGTTACAATATTGCTTGGAATATAGGTCGGGAAATACAGAGATTTACTTTATCAAATTTCATGAAAGGATGCTTGATCTCGTTGCTTGATTAAGTTGTAAAAATGTTAATATTATGTATCCATGAGTCATGGAATGAACTATTTGTTGTGATTGTGAAACTGTGTTGTAAAATATTGTGATACATGTGGATGACAAAATGACAATCCTAGTTGTCATATGATTTCGTTATGTAGTATGAAATCTAGTGATTTATGCTCGTTGAGTTCTATGTAGTGATTCTAGAATTTTATGTTTTTCTGCTAGGAAGTATGATGAGAAATGTCAGAGTTTAACAAAGCATAAACTATGAATGTCTTGATCATGTTTTAGGGTGTAGGTAGTCTAACATAGAGGTTAGATGGATCCATGAAATAAAAGGAAAAAGTTACTATGCTATTGAATTGTTTAAGTCATGCCTCGGAGGCAAGGCATGACAGATGAATATGTACGTGGTGACGTCATGTGTCAATCTCAAACATATATCCAGATCGAGGCGTGACAGAACGCTACAACTCATGTACGAGTATGGGTTTGTAATATCTCCATATATAAGAGATGCAAGCCTATAACATTGATGGGTAAATGTGTTATCCTAATCCTCACATATGAGTGAGCTATACACTATATAATATATATACACCAAAGTGAGAGTTTTCAGATAATGTAAAAGATATAGAATGTAATTTTTTTAGATCACTTGAAAGTGAAACTAAGGGCGAAACTAAGATTTCGTATACAGGGGCCGAACCATTATACAAGTAAGAACTATCAAGAATTTACGTAGGATGTGCACACCAAACATGGTACTTAGAACAACTTTAGCTAGGAAAACCATACGGGAAATCTGTTAAACAGTATGCATATACCAAAAAAAACATCACGACTCTACAATTACAATTTATCATGAATATAATACAATTATGCATCCACAAGAGACCCCAACCAATAAACAAGAAAGATAATTCTCACCAGAACTAAACCTTTGCAAACTGAAGAACTACTTTAATGGTGCCATGAGTAAAGTACACCAACCTCTTATAATCTTCCAATCGTCTGCAAAGAAGCATTGTTATAAGTCATCCAACAAAATCAAGCTTCTTCATAGTCATTGCCAAGCGCACAAAAAAAAAAAAAAAAAAAATCCTTTCACCTCAAAAGTTGGCTAATAGTCGTTGATGTAAAATATGAATTGAGTAGTAAACCTTCATCTCTATACAAGATTTTCTCAACAGAGCGAGAGAGTGGGCACAACTATAAGTCTTTGTAACAAAGCAAAAAAGAGATACCACAAAAGTGACGTAGGACGAGCCAAGGTTCTTAAAGAGATGAGGTTAGATAACCTGAGAATCACTCAACCAAAGGAAACTGAGCTCGTATTGCTTTGTTTTCTCCAACTTTGGTATGACATGATTCCCCTCCGGTGGCGGCTCATGTTGAAGTGTTTTTAGACTATGCTAGCTTTCCTGGCTTCTACTTCCCAAATTAATGTGCATCTAGACATACAAATTTGTCTCATTGTTTTCTTTTCTTAACCTTGTGATGTTTTGATTTGTTTTGTAGGTTTAAACCATTAGGTTGCCTTTAGAGGGGTTAGGTTTCATATGCCTCCCTCTTTTCCTTGTATCTTTATTATTTTCGTTTCTAGAAGGGTAAGGTTTATGTCCCCCCCTTTTTTTCATGTATTTTTTAATCTTTTTTTCTTCTATTATGAGGGGTTAGGTTTATGTCCCCTTGGATAGGTATAACTTTTGTTTTTGTTATCAATAAAAGTCCCCCTCGTACCATCGAGGTTTTTCAAAAGAAAAAAAGGAAACGGAGCTCGCTCGACATCACTAATCGTATTCGCTCGCCACAACCAAGTCAAATGCTTTTCAAAGGAGAAAATGGCTCACTTGTTCGATATAATTTTTAAAATTCACTAGATGACTTCTTTAAAGATACATACGGAGCCCCTTAAATAGAAATATTACAAAACATTGGTAGGATAAATAGTTAATATTAGAACAGTTAAAAGAGAATTAGAAGACACAAATAAATGAGAAAAGAAATGTTGAAATCATTTCTCAAACCAATGTTGAGGCACAATCTGATGAGAGAGCGTGACCCTACTGTTCTCCAAATTTGACTTGTTCAACCCGTGATCAATCAAGCAGTTTTTAATAACTGCAAAACTAATGATAGGTCTAGGACGAGCCATCAAACAAGCTCTTGTCTCCGGCTATAGCTAGTTGTATGTCTTTGTCATTATTTACGTAATACTGTTTTAAAATTAACATAAACGGAAAATTCTGATTGAAATTCTGTCCAAAAGCATTTTGCCGGATCACCATCACACTATTAAAACCTAATTAGAAAACTAATTTCACTAAATAAGAGACTCTTATTCATTGGTGTACTTTCACCTAATTAGACATGATCGAGGTGTATATGTGACGTGATAAGCTAAGACTAGTAGGTGCTAGACAATGACCCCTTATTATGTTAAGATTTTAGAGGGTCAAGTGAGTGGTCCACTATTAATTGCACTAATATTGTCTCAAACTTAATCACTTATGGAATCTAATAAACACTAATACTATCTCAAACTGAATTATTTATGCAATCCATTAAGTGTGGAGATTTTATCACTAAAAACTTTGCGCAATTAAAAATGAAACCATTTGATGTAAAATTTGATTTGTTTCTATTTATACTCGATTTATGTCATCGGCTCGAGTAATCGAGGCTATTGAATGTGTAGAATTGTAGACCGTCAGATGATTCTGAATATTAAGAGGCCATGATTTTGTACGGACTCGGCCCGTATACTTTGAGTCATTCGATGAAAGAGGTCATGTTTGATATTTACCATTTTGTTAGGAATTTATTAAAATGGTAATTATCTTATAGTTGTAGCTTGAGAGTCAAATAAATAAAAGAAGTTGCATTGTACAAGGACTCAATGTGGTTACGCATCGTGCAGCTTGGTTGGTTTGCGTTCCTGATCAACACGGAAAATGTTACTTATCAAAATCTAAGGATAAGACAACATGCAGAAATAGGAGATGTGGTCAGGTTGAACTTTTTGATAATGTATGGTTTGCATTTGGTTGGAAGTGAAATGATATGGATGAAAGACATTTTGGCTAAATGTCTACGTTCTAATCAATATAAAATGAGTGCTTATCTTGCTTAAGGACATGGCTGCACGTGGAGTGAAATGTGAATCTGGTTGCATTTTTTACTAAGTTCAGAAGGCCGGTATTGTAGGATTCGACCAAAACTTGAACGGTGGAAGAGTTTTAGTAGGATGGTGGAACTTCAATCAGCCTTAGAGCTTGTCAAACAACGCGCACTCGTCCCTATAAATACGAGACACCGTGCAACAATCAAACCCCTTCTAATTCAACACACAAATTGCCCTGCACAAACCTCTCAAACATCTTGAGATTTTTTTATTTTATTTTTCCGCCAACACACCTTCAGTTTGGATAAACAGCACTGTGAAGGTAACTGGTGGCATCTTCAGTTTGGATAAACAACACTGTTGCCATAGAATTAGCCGTTCCCGAAACACCTTCAGTTAGGATAAACAGCACTGTGTCGAGGCTGACTGGTTATCTATCCAAGTCTCGGTTGAGAAGGATTTTCGAATCCTTATTAGCAGAGGTCATCTCGTTAGCCATCTCGGCGAAGTGAGGTGTTATAGATTACTACATTCGGCACATTGAAAGCCGAATTTGATATTGAACTTCCCAGAACTAGCAGCCTTGTCTTCAGGCTCTAGAACCTGAAGGCCGAGATGTGTTCCTTCCTCGGCCGCAATCTCAAGATCAAGAAGTCAGCAGTGCGCCCAATGCGACATCAACACATTTTACTCCTCGGCCGAGCTCGGCCAACGAGTTGGCATGCCCCGCACACAACCGAATGACATAGTTAGCTTATTAATTGCTCGGCCTACGCGCCACGTAGGCTTGGTAGTTTTTAGGGTCAACAGTTTCATAAGATGCCCAATGCGAGACTTTTTAGTTTATTCAACACCTTCAAGCAACTCCAAACAATAAACACCTAATCTGGGACCCCAAAAGACGCATATTCTAGAACCTGAGAAATATCCCTCAATAGCTTATTCCCATTCGAACAAATCAAATGAATAAAAACATAAAGGCCAAAGCAAAGCATTATTTTCTCTAACAAACGCAAAAAGACAAAATATTATTTGGTAACTACCACCAGGCAGTAGCTATAAGACAGAAAACTAACATATATGTCTGGACTCCACCAACCTGCTCAGCATTGAAACAAATTAAGCCAAATTTTCCTCTTCGATCGTGGGATGTGTAACTTCAAACAATGTAGTTAGCTACATAAAGCACGCTTTGAGATGTTTTCAACATCAGAGTAGTCCAGCCTCTTTGTAGCTTTCAACTGAGTAAGTGAGTGTCTCTTTCAATGGTCGAAAACTCAAACCCAGCCTCTGAAGTTTCTCCTAGCTCAACCTTGGCCGTTCTTCTACTTCAACAAAGCTGCCAATATACAAATCCAAAATCATAAAATTAGTTTAAACTAAAAACCATTACAACAAGAATCCCCTGTCCATTCTACTTGATTTTGCATTGGATGACATCGATGATCGATAAACGCTATATACATAATTAATTTGAAAATCTCTCCATTCTAGTTACCAAGTATAGATTGAAGAGAAACCTTACTTATTAGTATAAATGCTCCTCAGTTCTTCAACCAGATCTCTTGCCTTGATGTGAGCGGTGCATATGTATCTTTATTTAGCCTCAGGCTTCTCATACACCATAAGTACTGCTTCAGCTACATCCAGCACGTCAACTCTCATTCATAGCTTGTTTTCCAGTGACTCATACCCTTCTGCGAGGAGACGATACTAAACCAGTTAATATAAATCCCAAAGATCATGAATGGAGGATAAACTTGGATCCTGTGTTGTAGAGATCAAAATGGAGCCAAATGCATAAACACCACAATAGACAATTACCACAGGATGAGTTTGATAACATTCATCAAGGTATACACAGATGAATGTTTTGCAAAAAAATATAAGAACTATATTAGAAGAAATGTAAAGAGAGAATCAAGATAATGCAGACTTTGTTATTTCTTAGAGAGATGGAAAATATCATCCCACAATGATTCAATACAAGCTTATATAGCAACATAATGTAACTTGTTAGCTAAGCTATCAATGTAGCTAACTTTTAACAAACTAACATACTACAATAGCTAATGTGGTATTCCTATCTAACTATGATGATGTGTCAAATGATATGGCAGTAATCATATATCTTCAACGTCCCCCTACAATCTCAACTGGGATTTTCCAGTTTGAGATTGTAACAATGCTTAACAAATGAGGGACTGTTAGTGAGGTCATCTGCAGTTTGGTCTTCAATTGGAATGTATAAAACCTCCAAATCCCTTGTTGCACTCTCCCCCATACAAAATGGTAATTTGTGTCAAGATGTTTTATCCTTGAATGAAAAACTAGATTTGCACTTAATGCAATGGCAAACATATTGTCACAATGAATTGTTGGTGGAGCATCTAAGAACACTCCTAAGTCCTTCAATATATTTCATACCCAAGTTATACCTGCTGCAGTATGTGCTAAGGCTTTATATTTAGCGTCAATAGAGCTCCTTGACACTGAGTTTTATTTCTTAGACTACCAAGAGATTGGATTATTCCCTAAATAAACCACATAACCAGTAATTGATCTTCAAGTATTCAAATTTGCAGCCCAATCAGAATCTAAAAAAGCATTAAGCTTTGTAACTGTATTTGCAGAAAAGCAATACCAGTGTTTATGGTTCCTTAAAGATATCGAATAATTCTCTTGACAGCTCCAAAATATATGTCAGTTGGTGAAGTCATAAACTGACATAATGTATTCACTGCAAAGGCAATATCTGGCCTAATAAAGGTCAAATGTTGTAAGGAACCCACAATGTTTCTATAGGTGGTTGGGTCTATCAAAACTTGTCCTTCTAAATGAAGCATTTGATGATGAGGTTTACAATGAGTGTTTGCAGGTTTACATGAGTCCATTCCTATTTTTTGAACCAAATCCTTAATGTACTTGGATTGATTAACAAAAGTATCTCCAGTATCTTTATATTGAACCTGTAAGCCCAAAAAATAAGTAAGCTGACCCATGTCTTTTAACTCAGATACCTCAAAGAGCTTTTGAACCACCTTTTGTATCTTCATAAGATTAGAACTAGTTAAGATTATATCATCAACATATAGTAACATGATGATATCGAATTCATCCTTCTTTACAAACAAACTTGTATCAGAAGCTGATGTATGAAATCCCAAAAGTGCCAAATAGCTTGGAAACTTTGAATTTCAAGCCTTGGGGCCTGTTTCAAGCCGTATAATGCTTGACCAATTTGCAAACATAAGAAGGGTAAGATGGATCAACAAACCCTTGTGGTTGCTTTGTGTAGACATCTTCTTATAAATCTCCATGTAAAAAAGCATTCTTTATGTCTAATTGTCTGAGATTCCAATGATTAATGGTAGCTAGAACTAGAATAATTTTGATAGTGGTATGCCTCACAACAGGACTAAAGGTGTCCAAGTAGTCAATCCCATGTTCTTGAGAAAAACCTTGGACTACAAGCCTTGCTTTATACCTTGAAACACTACCATCTAGATTTTTCTTCACTTTGTACACCCATTTGGTTCCTATAATTGCTCTATCTTTAGGAGGTAAGACTAATACCCAAGTCCCTTATGCTCTAAGTGAATCATACTCCTCATGTGGCCTTTTTCCATTGTGGTATTGTCACATCCCTGTCTTGACTCCACTGTAGCACGATATTGTCCGCTTTGGGCCACGTCATCACGGTTTTTTTTTTTCTGGGAACTCACGAGAAACTTTCTAGTGGGTCACCCATCTCGACTTCGTCGTAGCATAATATTGTCCACTTTGGGCCACGCCTTCACGGTTTTGTTTCTGGGAACTCAAAAGAAAACTTCCCAGTCTCGGCTCCGCCATAGTACAATATTGTCCACTTTGGGCCCTGGCCATACCCTCACGATTTTGTTTTTGAGAACTCACATGAGAACTTCCCAGTGGGTCACCCATCTTGGGATTGCTTTTGCCCAAACTTGCTTAATTTCGGAGTTCCGATGGAACCCAAAGCTAATGAACTCCCAAAAGGCCTCGTGCTATAGGACGTAGGCATGTACATATAAGGCACATCACCCTCTCTCCGTTGGTCAATGTGGGCTGTTACAATCCACCCCCTTAGGGGCCCGACGTCCTTGTCGGTACACTCACATCACACGGCGGAGTGGCCCTGATACCATTCTGTCACATCCCAGTCCCGACTCTGTCGTAGCATGATATTATCCGATTTGGGCCCCGGCCACGCCCTTACGGTTTTTTTCTGGGATCTCACGAGCAACTTCCCAGTGGGTCACCCACCCTAGGATTGCTCTCGCCCAAACTCATTTAACTTCGAAGTTCCGATGGAATCCGAAGCTAGTGAGTTCCCAAAAGGCCTCGTGCTATATGAAGGTGGACATGTACATACAAGGCATATCCCCCCCCCCTCTCCGTTGGTCGATGTGGGATGTTACAGGTATAGTGGCAGCTTTTCTAAATGTTGCAGGTTCTAATGCATCAGTCATCTTAGATATAAAAGAGTAACCTCCAGTGAAAAATTCTTCTTCAATGATTTGAAGTGAATGAAGTTCAAGACAATGTGTTAACAAAGCAACATAATTTCTTCTCTCAATTGTACCATTTTTCAATCTAGTAACCATTGAATGAGTATATGGTACAGTATGTGGAATCAGATCAGATTGAGATAAATTTGGAAGAATTACCTCAAGTTAAGAATCTGAGTGGATAGAAAACAATGATTGTGTACCAGAGTGATGATTTGTAGGAGGGTGATGATCTGAAGAGCTTGGAGACTCATGTAAAGGGGTGCTATCAATTGAATTTACATCCTTGTCACTGATTGGAAATCTCTGTGAACTGCTGATACTTAAAACATTTAAGGTATCAACCAAATTCGCACTTTCACCATTTCCATGAATACTGTGAATACTTGGATTTGAACCAATATCATTCTCTGATATATTCTTAGAGCTAACTGCTTGAGAATCATTATGTAATTGTGTAACAGACAATAACTCTTTCTCTTAGAACTTGTAATTGAACCAAAACAGGTGACTGATAAGACCTATGAACAATTAAATGATCCTTATGTTTTTGAAGTTGTCTGAATGGATATATATCTTCATCATGTATTACATGCCTTGACAAAATGAACTTTTTGGTCTTGATATCATGACAAATGACTCCCTTGTAACCATGAGCAAAACCAAGAAATACACATTGGGTTGATCTTGGCTCTAGTTTATTCTTGTTAAATGGCCTTAGTAATGGATATATCGCAGTACCAAAAACTTTAAGATGCTTAATCTCAGGTATACCACCAAACACGACATGATAAGGAGACTGCATATTTAAATTTCTATATGGCATTCTGTTGATTAAAAATGCAGCATGAGAACATGCATGATACCAAAATACTAGAGACAGTTATGCATCTAATAACAAACTAATAACTGTCTCAACCAAATGCCTATGCTTTCTTTTAGCAAGACCATTTTTCTGGGGTGTATAAGGATAAGAAACCTGATGTATAATCCCTTTAATCTCCAAAAACTGTCTAAACACATTGCTCATATACTCTCCCCCACCATCTGATTGAAGATATTTAATTGAAATATTGAATTGATTCTCAGTAAAGGCATGGAACTTGGTAAAGATTGTAAAAGAATCTGATTTATTAACCATTGGAAAAATCCATACAAATCGAGAGCAATCATCAACAAAGCTTATGTAGTACCTATAACCCTCTATAGACTTTTATGGTGAATGGCCCCATACATCTAAGTGTATCCTTTCAAACATAACATTTGACCTATTTTGTCTTACATGAAATGGCAATTTACTCATTTTACCTTGAATACAAGCAGTACATATAGATGGACACAAATCTATACTAGTTGATACTTCAGCATTATTCAATATGATACTAAGAACCTCTTCAGATGGATGACCCAACCTTTTATGACAAACTGCAGTCTTTATTTTCTTTCCAACAAGCACACCTTCCAAAACTTATAGCTCTTGACCTTGAAAACACTGTTATTGGCATCTTGAATAGCTCCCCATCATCACTCTTTCCTTGGCACACAATCATTTGAGCTGCCTTGTCCTATATAAATAAAAAAAATCAAATCATCACATACAAACCAGCAACCATTATCTCTGCATAATTTCTCAACAGATAATAGGTTCATTGTAATTCTTGGCACATGTAACACATTATGTAGAATTAATGACTTTTGTTGAGTTTTAATAAGAGAAGAACCAATATTCTGAACATGCAAACCTTCTCCATTACCAACAATAATTTTGGCATCACCATTATAAGGAGTAATTTGATTCAAGACATCTACATTTGATGTCATATGGTAAGTTGCACCTATGTCAACTACCCATGTACCAGTAGCTGAAAAATCATGGATATTTGGATCTTCACTTGTGTCAGTTGAACCTTGGGCAGCCATACCAGCAAGGGATGTTAGGGGTGCACTTCCTTGATATGATAAATTATTCCTATGAAAGCATTCTAAAGCTCCATGTCCTCTTTTTCCACAAATTTGACAGACCAAGAAACCACCAGATGATTGACTATTATCAGCTCTATGAAAATAATTTGGTGTTGTATGCCCTCTTCTAGAGCAAATTTGACACTAAAGAGATATAGCATTCTTGTAGTTGGTATTACCATTCCAAGTATTTCCTTGTTTACTCCCATTTACAAAGAAAGAGCCTTGAGAACCTCTATTTTGAACACCTTTCCCATTGTTTCCAAAGTTAGAGTATGACCTGTAGTTATTGTTTCCACCATTGTATCCACCAGAAAATCTTCGATTATTATTGAAATTATACCTTCTGTTGTTATTTCCACCATTGTAATTATTGCCCCCTTAAGACCTCTGTGCATTAGAACTCTCCCCTTGTTCATAGCCTTGATCAACTCTCTGAGATCTCTATGTATTAGAACTATTCCCCTGAACATACATGGTTGACATTGAATTTGACAAAGTTGTAATTTTGGATTCAATACTTCTTTCAGCACCAAGAAGTTGAGCTCTAAAATCTTTAATTGAAATCGGAGTTTTCTTGGCTAGGATTACTGTCTTGATCATCTCAAATTCTGGGGGTAACCCAGATAAAGCAGCAATAACGAAGTCATTCTCAGTTATTTTCTCTCATGCACCAACCAATTGATCTTCGATACCTTTTAGTCTCAGTACTTATCAACATAATTAGCATATTGTTGTGCAGTCTGGAATTCAGTCTTGAGTTGATTAACCCTAACAACTGATACATAAGCATATCTTTCTTGTAAAGATTTCCAAGCTTCTCGAGAGGTTTTGCATCCAATGACATAATCCATAGCATCATCCAAAAGTGTAGCAATAAGCAAACTCAATAAGGACACATCTGTATTAACCCAATCTTTATAAGTAGTAGTGATTTCTCTAGTTACACCAGTTTCAGTATTAATGACATACTTTAGAGGACACTGAGGTTCACCATTACAGAAATCAAAGAAATCATAGCCCTTAAGAACTGACTGAAACTGATAATCATATTTGACAAAATTATCTTCTCTCAATTTCACAGTGATCATGCCCAGAAGACTCTCAATTTTTACAGTACTAATGCCATATCTTTACAGTATTGTAATCACAAGCAATCTGAAGCAAATAACAAAACCAACTTCTTGAACAATCTTCAAGAACCACAACAATTTCAAGAACACACACTACTAGCTTCAGCCTTGTTCTTGTGAAAAATTCAACAATCAATCAAAAAAGCAATGGCTATCAACCTTTATGCTTTGATAGAGATACTTCATCAGTTATACAATCAAGAACTGGCTATCGGCCTTCATATTCATACTTCAAAATCAAGAAATGGCTATCGGCCTTCAAATTCAAATTTTTTTTTCACAGAAAATTCTTCGTTGCCATAATTATACAAACAATATGAGTGCAAAAAGAAAAGCAACACCTAGTAAACTCCAATTCTGATCACCCGACTCAAAAAGACCTTTAATCATTCAATCACCAGAAATCTTCACAGCAATCGAATCATCACAGCACAACGGAAATAAGTACCAAAAGATCCAAACCAATGGCGAAGACACCATGATAACATTCATCAATGTATACACAGATGAATGTTTTGCAAAAACAAATATAAGAACTATATTAGAAGAAATATAGAGAAAAAATCAAGAGAATGCAGACCATGTTATTTGTTAGAGAGATGGAAAAGATCATCCCACAATGATTCAATACATAGGGGTGGGTTTAAAAAACCGAAAATAAAAAAAAACCGAGCCGAACACCAAACCGAACTAGGTGAGCTAAACTGAACCGAAATAGGTTGGTTTGATTTTGGTTTTGGTGGTCTAGAAACCAGACCGAACCGAATCAATTTTTTAATTATTTATTTAATATATTAATTATATAAATCATATACAAATACTCAAAATCTAAAGGTTAGAGGTTTTGAACCCCTTACCTCCTGGTTGAGAGTGTTTGTTTCAGCCAACTTGACAACAAGCTTTGTGTTGCTATAATCATATTAGTAAAATATTTATACTAATCTTGGATCTTTAATTCTTTATAAGATTTCTCAACACAAAACCCTAGCCGTCCACCCATTTACTCCCATAGTTCTCTAACTTCTCAACATTTCTCTCTCTCTCTCTCTCCCACCGTCGAATTCTTATAGCTCTAATGATTTCTTCTTTGAATGCTCGAATGTCTGCAACTGCAAGCGATTTATACAAGGATTTGCAGCAATCCGTTCATCATTTTCAGGTGGGTCACCGTTGCGATACCTGATTCAAGAAGTTCAGGTTCGAAAACGATGCTCTCGTTATATCAATTTCATCGATTTTGTTCTCAATCTTGTAAATTGTTTCATTTATGATTGAATGATTGGGTTCGGAATCGTTACCCTCTGCAAATTTGTAAATTTATTTTATCTATTACATTCGCGCTGTTGTAAACCACAGAGAAGCCACTCAGAGGTGGTTCAACAGGTGAATTATGAAGATCAATCGAGAAAGCTCCCGTTTGGATTTTCATATAATTGTTTAATCAATCTTTCTTTTTGTTTTTGTGTTTCTTGATCATCTAAAAAATGTTGATGATGTTTGTTTGGATTTTCAGTTTGTGAATTTTTGAAGGAAAATTGGCTGATGTTGTTCTTTGATTTGTCTTTGTGGATTCCTATGTTGGTTGTCGTGGAATCCCATGGCCTTCCTTTACTTGGTTCTTGGTTCTCGTCTGTTTGGTTGTGTTCGGACACGTGCTCATGGCTGGATGTTGCAATCGGCGAGGCGTCAGTTGGTTGGTGGCGAGGGTTGATAGGAGCATATTCATGCGACTTAAATGGCTTGTTCTCGTACATTTACGTTATGTTTCTTTAGTTATTTTAGTTCTTTATGCTTCTTTTGTGTGTTTTCAGGTTCTAAGGGCTTAGGGAGCAAGAAAGTGCATTTTGAGGCCATTTGGAGCATTTTTGGGCATGGATTGGATAGCTTATCCATGGAGCCAAAGTTTGGACGAATTTGAAGGCCTTATTTTCACTTTGGACATAAAACAAAGGGCCTAGCCCATTCTCTCTTATTCTATCCCTTATAGCCATGCAAAGAACCATCCATTCCATCAAAAACAATCCATCAATTCACATGCAAAACCACCATTAACATACATGCACCCAAACAAAGCCAACCTAGCTAACCCTACATGCATTATTTATTAGCATCTTTACAAGACATTATCATTGCATAACATTCCACTTCCACCTCTTTCCAACCTAATTCACATGCATATCAACCCTACATACATTAATTAGTCATTCTTTTCATATTACACTCAAATGCATTCACATGCATTTCAAGAAGCAAAACAACATTGTGCCGTGAGCTTCCCTTGCATTTTCAGCTTTCCTCCTTGCATTCACATGCATAACCAACCTAGTGTCACTCCCATTCATTCCCTTTAATTATTTAGCCATTATCATACATTTATTCTCCCATAAACAACCCAACAATGCCGTGAGTTCCCACTCCCATTTCCAGCTTTCCATAACTTTTCCTAGTTGTTTTATTACATACATTCCCCCTTCATTATTCCAAACACATGCACCCATAATCATTCATCCCCTCCTAGCTGCAATATTCCCTCTTTTGTTCCCCCATTTCACCTATAAATAAGCATCCAACACTCCTCAAAATTCATTCACTCTTCCATACACATTTTCAGTTACAAACACTTCCATTTTCTGTGCAGTTTTTTCTCCTTCATTGCAGCCACTATCCAACCACTTCCCATCCCTCCAAAACACTTCACATAATCCCCAAAGCTCACCTTAGACCTTGTGCTACAACAACGAGGAAGAAAAGAGTGCTTAAACGTTCATACAATTCAAGTTTGAATTGTTGGAATGTTTAGGTGTTTCTTTGATTTCAAAGTTTAAATTTAATTCTCTTTGTTTTGTACGTATGAGAAGGGAAGAGAAGAGTGCCTAAACGTTCATACAATTCACGTTTGAGTTGTTGGAATGTTTAGGTGTTTCTTTGATTTCAAAGTTATGAGGAACTAAACCCCCTTTAGCTAGGGGGTGATTCGAAACTATGTTTATATTTGCATTTTGAATTGATTACGTTTGGTTGGAATTTCATAAGTTGTGGATTCAATTCGTTTAACTGTTTGATTGATAACTTATTTATGTATGTTCATTGAGATTGCAAGCTTAATTTTCATGCATAAATATGACGCTAGAATATAAGTGAATTTCACCTAATCGTTATGAACTTATATTCACAAGTAGTAGAGGTTGCTTATAAACAATCGCGTTAAACGAATTCTTGGCATAAGTTTCATGCGTATTCCATAGTAACGAATGCCTCGTCGATGTTTATGATTTCCGTTGAACTTAATGATCTTGGTTAAATGTCTCTATCATGCGTATTCCATAGTTAGGGACTTTGATTAAGAATAATTTGGTTGTAATGCGTATTCCATTCAATCCAACGAATTTAGGGAAATCTGAAAGTTAATCTAAGCGGATCTAATTAACTTGGAGCATTGAGTTTCACAACTTATCGAAAGACCAACTGAGAATCAATTTTGTTTGCAAGGGTAACATGTGTGGAGAAGAACCCCTTGGCTATTCCATCATCCATATTTTTATCACATTCATATTTACATTTTGCCTTTAATTATATTCTGTCTTTTTAATTTAATATCGTCCAACCACAATTTCCCCCCCTATTTTGTTAAGTCTTAATCATTCGTATTTGTTTTATTTTTGTATCTTTAAGCTTTTGGAGTCATAAACAATTGCAAATTCGTCTAAATCAAGTTCTAGCTTCTATTTGAGTCAATTTGATTGTTTTAGACAATTTGAGTTTTTCAAAGCCATTCTGAGTCATAGTAGTCTTGTTAAGAGTATTTTAATTTAGTTTTTATGTTTTTAAGTCAATTTAGAAGGTTTTAGCAAGCCCTCCTAATCCCCGGTCTAGAACGATCCCTCACTTATCCATAGGTTGCTTATAAACAATCGCGTTAAACGAATTCTTGGCATAAGTTTCATGCGTATTCCATAGTAACGAATGCCTCGTCGATGTTTATGATTTCCGTTGAACTTAATGATCTTGGTTAAATGTCTCTATCATGCGTATTCCATAGTTAGGGACTTTGATTAAGAATAATTTGGTTGTAATGCGTATTCCATTCAATCCAACGAATTTAGGGAAATCTGAAAGTTAATCTAAGCGGATCTAATTAACTTGGAGCATTGAGTTTCACAACTTATCGAAAGACCAACTGAGAATCAATTTTGTTTGCAAGGGTAACATGTGTGGAGAAGAACCCCTTGGCTATTCCATCATCCATATTTTTATCACATTCATATTTACATTTTGCCTTTAATTATATTCTGTCTTTTTAATTTAATATCGTCCAACCACAATTTCCCCCCCTATTTTGTTAAGTCTTAATCATTCGTATTTGTTTTATTTTTGTATCTTTAAGCTTTTGGAGTCATAAACAATTGCAAATTCGTCTAAATCAAGTTCTAGCTTCTATTTGAGTCAATTTGATTGTTTTAGACAATTTGAGTTTTTCAAAGCCATTCTGAGTCATAGTAGTCTTGTTAAGAGTATTTTAATTTAGTTTTTATGTTTTTAAGTCAATTTAGAAGGTTTTAGCAAGCCCTCCTAATCCCCGGTCTAGAACGATCCCTCACTTATCCATTCTACTACAATTGTCAAACGAGGGTTTAATTTGAGTGTCAAGTAATTCTCGCATCAAATTTTGGCGCCGTTGCCGGGGATTAGCAACTTTGCTAATCCCTTGGTTCTTTTCTTTTTTTTTGTTTAGTTGTTTTCGTTTTAGTTTCTAACTTAGTGTTGTTTCTTTGTTTGTTGTTACTTTTGATATTTGATTTAGTTCTCTTTCTTTGATTTTAGGTACTAGAGAAGTAAGATATGGATTTTGCTAGCATTCAAGCTCAATTGGCAAATCTTACTTCTCAATTGTCGCCGTATGCCGAAAGGACCACAATGCAGAGTGTCCCTACATTTGGTGCTTCATATAGGCAAGGATTTCAAGCCAATCAATGTCCACAAAGAGATTGGAGGGATCATTCAAACTCTATATGGTGGGAAGATCAACAAGTTCAACGTGAAGCATATTGGCAACCATATGAGGAGTTCTATTCAAGACCTATGCAGCCACCACAACTTCATATGCAATATGCTCAATTAAATTCAAGTTCGCCAGTAGATTATATTCAAATTCTTAATGAAATAAATTCTTTGGCGCAGGGGTCGCAAAATCAAGCCAAGGAGGCTCAACAAGAAGCATATTGGCAACCATATGAGGAGTTCAATACAACACCTATGCAGCCACCACAACCTCCCCCACAACAATTCCAATCAAGTTCAAGTATGTCCATGGATAATGATTTTCAATTACTAACCTCTTTGACGCAGGACGAACAAAATCAAGACAAGAAGTTGGGTAAATTGGACGAGCAATTTGGGCAGATTATGGAGTTCATGAAACAAATTCAAGAGCAAAGTGAACTCCCCAACTCAACTATTGAAAACTCGAAGGAAGATTTTGAAATCCATAATGTTATCACTTTGGGAAGTGCTATAGAGGTTGGAGCGGACCTAAAAATGTCTAAACATAGCCTAGAAGTGGATGAGGAGCTGCTAATTGAGGAGGAGGAAGAAGACATGCAAACGGCAAGGGTAGAACAACCCTTGCCGCAGCCCCCTAAGCCCTCTAAACCACCCACCACAAGTAAGGACGTCCCAATTCCATGTTATTCTGATGTTATTCCACCCAATGTCCCTTTTCCTAGCAGGTTTTTGATTCCCAACCAAGAAGAGAGTAAAAAGGACATCGTGGAAGCCTTCCCAAAGGTGCAAAATGCTATTCCAATTCTTGGTGCAACACAGCAAGTTTTAGATGGTGTTGAATTTTTCAAAGGACTTTGTACACCAAGAAGAATGATTCAAGAGAAGGTAGTGGCTGGAGAAGATGTAGAAGGCATCAAAGAGGACATAATTGAAACCACAATTCCCAAGGAAGTTGGATTTTATGACACGGGACAAGTCATAACTTTCGAAGGGGTGTTTATTATGGAGTTCATTTTGGAGCACACAGGTAAGCCGCCTCCCCGAATTTCAATTTTCTTTTATACTAACATGTGGTTAATGATTCAGGCACCCAATCTGGAATTTAAACTATTATCGGATCATTTCAAGTATCACCGCCCATTCAAAGATAAATTCCATGCCGTTTGATTTTATTTATGTTAATCAAAAAAAAAAAAAAAAAAAAAAAAAAAAAAAAAGTTGTGATACTAAACATGGAGAAAGGTGGAGCTTCACAAAGGTTGTTTGCGTGAAGCCCCACTACGAGGCGCAGAAGCGGAAGGCGCAGAAGCGGGAGGCATAGAAGCGGGAGGCATCGGAGCGGAAGCCATCGGAGCGGGAGGCATCGGAGCTAGAGCATTCCAGGCCTCAATACTTGGCCAAGCGCTGGATGACCCAGGAAAAAGGTGCCTCTGGAGATAAGACGCAAGCCTTTGACGGTCATTGTGAATTCGACCCTCAGATTCTTGCAGCTCATCAAGCTTCCTCTTCATGCCCGCCGAATAGTTATTTGCAAGCACATGCAAACTTCTATTCTCGTACTTAAGCTGTTTGATTTCCTGCTTAAGACTTTCCACCTCTGCCATCAACGATTCCACTTGGCGGGACCGAGCAAGCAGGCGTAGGCCCATGTTGGACACAGAGCTCGCACACTGAACACTAAGTGCGAGGGACTCTTGAACGGCCAACTCATCGGACCGTCCTGACAGCAGCCTACTATCTTTTGGAGTGAGGAGGTTCCTAGCTACTATTGTAGCTGTTGTGGCGTCCTGCATCACAGAGTCTTCACCTGAAAGAGGACCGTTAGAAGATAAAAAAGAAGGACGCCATACATTACCTTGACGGGGCGCAACCGGATCGCTGCTAAGACTCAAATCTAAGCTAAGGTTCGATGAGTTTGCCATTTTTTTCAAAAGTGTTCAAAGAGAATGGGTGGATGGAGTTAATTCTCAAAGGGCCGGAGTCGATTTTTCAAGAATGGGATTTCTTCAGAGTGTATTTGTTGGGGTGATCGATAGCTCCATAAAAAGCCATGGCGACGCGTCCGCCGATTCAGAGATCCGGATTTTCCTCCGCAAATTTCGACGACGCATTCGCGGCTTTTCAGAAAACGCGTTCAGCTTTGTCAAAAGATATCTGACAAAGCTGATAGCACGTGGAGGCCATCATCTCATTTACACGTCTTTAGCCGACAAGCGCAAAGTTCGGCGACGCTTTCTCTGCTTTTCAGAAAACGCGTGCAGCTTTGTCAAAAGAGCCGCACCCGTGACTACTTTTGCCATGCAGAAATCGAAGGGGCGTCGTTCAGAAATCGAAGGGGCGCCTGCTCAGAAATCGAAGAGGCGTGTTCAGAGATCGAAGAGGCGCCACTATTTCAAAAAGCCGGATTTGCGGGATCAAAACGTTTGTCGACAAAGGTAAAAAGTACCACCACTTGATATTATCTCTATATATGTCGACCTTCGTCTTTTATGGCAGGGCAAACCTGAAGAAAATGCCCAACTCTCCCTTACCTCTGAGGGCGCACTCCCAGCAAAGCCTTTCGAAAGACTCAATTCTTTCTTCTTCCCCAAAAATGATACCAGATGCCTGGAGTACATATGACCCAGGAGGAAACAGCACAACAAATACATGTGCTGATTCATTCACCGCTTCTTCAAAAGCAAAGGTATCTCATATCATAAAGGTCAAAAGCAAAAGTATCTCATATCATGCTCTTTCCCTGTCTTTTTCTTTGTCCTTGTTCTTACTCGCATGGCAAAGTAAAAGAAGCAATCAGCCGGCACTTGGAGTCAATCTTCCGATCTGGAGCCAACTGCCTGGAATCTATTCCTGATTGCTTACCTAGCGTTGCTCTCGAGTAGTCATCTTCAACGGTTGATACACTTCCGGAGAAGGGACCACTTCTGCAAAGGGGAGCGAGTAAGGCAAGTGAAAATGATACATTGAAGCATGTGGAGACAAACATAGGCTGAGTTATCCTTCAACCCTTTTCAATACGAATTGGAAAGATTGAACAAAGAAACAGACCAAAGGGGTAAGCTCAGACCTTCGGGGAAGACCAAAAGAATCCTCCAGCCCAGTAGCACAAAGGAAAATCAATGATGGGCGGAAACCAGTTCAAGAGTAAGCCTGTGGAATCACAAAGATCAAAACCTCAATGCAATTACCAAGGAGAAGATGGAATTTACACTCTATAACCAGATTTGCGTCTCTAAACTCTTATCTTTGTTAATTACATTATGACATGTTTAGTATGTTTAAGTGCTTTTTGTGTGTTTACTTATGTTTTGTGTGAATCTATGCTTAAAACATTGAGGACAATGTTTGATTTAAGTGTGGGGGGGTAACTAATGTTGTTAATGCAAATTCGTGGGATTTTATCACCCATAACTTCAAATGTTGTTCCTTGCTGTTTTAAGGTGTTTTTAAACTGTTTTAGCGTGTTTTGTTTTATAACTCCGAAAAACACATAAAAATTTGAAAAAAAATGTTTTGAAAAGCCTAAAAAGAGTGTTTTGAGTCGTTTTTGTGTTGTAGGTTACCTTCCAACACAATGATAAGGATTTGGTTTCTAATTGCATGACTGTTAAAAAGAGTTATGAACATAGAGAAAAGTTTGATTTACTCTTGGTTTATGCTTAGTTATGGTTATAATGTATGACTTCACATGCAATCATAAAAGAAAAAAAATTCGTTTTTGTAACATGCTTGAAGGAAGGAACTCAAACAAACGCTACAACCCTGAGAGACTTGAGCCTATAACGTTCTTTGGAGAGTATAATCTGTGATTTCTTGTTTTCTAAAGTCGTTGCATGATCTCATTATTCTTTGCTTGGTTACTACTTAGAAGGCGTTTCATCATATAGTTCCAAATGCTAGAACTCATGCCCATTTCATTCAAAGCATGTTATTGATTTGCATAACATATATCAAGATGAAGTTGTGTAGTTGCCACCATAGCCAAATAGCCTCACTTCCCATATTTCGTATTTGTTGTAAGTTTTAACCCCGTTGAGCCTTGTTTAGCCTCTATTCTTTGTTTACCCATATTTTCCTCACCTAGCCTAGTTTAGGACAATCCACACCCTTGTTCTTAAAAGATAGTGAGCATGACTTAAATGAATTCCTTTTGAGTTACATTATGCAAGAAAATGAGTGTGGGGGAAGGAATGCTTGTTCTTAAGTATGTTTGAGATTCAAAAGAAAAGAAAGATAGAAAGAAAAAAAAAAAAAAAAAGAGCTTGAAAAAAAAAAAAAATTAAATAAATGAAAGAATGAGTGATTGAAGAAAGGGTCCAAAAAGTGAATATGGCCCTAAGTTTTGTGTGACTTTCCCTTGGGTGTTCAAAGTTGACTTCTGCGTTCTTAAGGGAATTCTAAGTGCCTGATTCAATACTTTGCTCACTATTGCTTTAAGAATGTTTGTTTATCCTTCACCTTTCATTGTTAGCCAATACCCTAGCCCCGTTACAACCCTTGACTTCTATCTTGAGTGTTATGGGTTTCAATTTGTGGAGTTTGAACTTGGTATGAGCTTATGGTGTCACTGGTTCTCGCATCTAAGTAGTAGCATTCCATTCATGAGATCATATCTAAACATGCTTATTAACTCCAGAAATTGCGTTCTTTGTGATACATATATGTGAGTGTTCGTTTTCATGTTTACATCAATCTTCTCACATATGACTAGATTAGGGTGTGTAGTTAGAAAATCTGAGTAAAAATCGAGTGCATATCTTGTAAGGAATTGAGCAAATTCTCTAAGGCATGTTACTACATTCAAAACATGGTTTTAAATGCTTAATTGTGAACTAGTATATGGTGACTATGATTAAGAATGTACTTAAGTGTGAAGATGACTAAAATCTGTGGGAATGATGATTTTTAACGTGTCATGTGCATTGGAAATCCCTAAGACGGTTGTTGGAAGGTTTAGGTTGTGTTTTACGTGTTTAGTGTCGTTTTGTTTATTTGTTTTTATTCTGTTTTGCTCGAGGACTAGCAAAAGCTAAGTGTGGGGGTATTTGATAGGAGCATATTCATGCGACTTAAATGGCTTGTTCTCGTACATTTACGTTATGTTTCTTTAGTTATTTTAGTTCTTTATGCTTCTTTTGTGTGTTTTCAGGTTCTAAGGGCTTAGGGAGCAAGAAAGTGCATTTTGAGGCCATTTGGAGCATTTTTGGGCATGGATTGGATAGCTTATCCATGGAGCCAAAGTTTGGACGAATTTGAAGGCCTTATTTTCACTTTGGACATAAAACAAAGGGCCTAGCCCATTCTCTCTTATTCTATCCCTTATAGCCATGCAAAGAACCATCCATTCCATCAAAAACAATCCATCAATTCACATGCAAAACCACCATTAACATACATGCACCCAAACAAAGCCAACCTAGCTAACCCTACATGCATTATTTATTAGCATCTTTACAAGACATTATCATTGCATAACATTCCACTTCCACCTCTTTCCAACCTAATTCACATGCATATCAACCCTACATACATTAATTAGTCATTCTTTTCATATTACACTCAAATGCATTCACATGCATTTCAAGAAGCAAAACAACATTGTGCCGTGAGCTTCCCTTGCATTTTCAGCTTTCCTCCTTGCATTCACATGCATAACCAACCTAGTGTCACTCCCATTCATTCCCTTTAATTATTTAGCCATTATCATACATTTATTCTCCCATAAACAACCCAACAATGCCGTGAGTTCCCACTCCCATTTCCAGCTTTCCATAACTTTTCCTAGTTGTTTTATTACATACATTCCCCCTTCATTATTCCAAACACATGCACCCATAATCATTCATCCCCTCCTAGCTGCAATATTCCCTCTTTTGTTCCCCCATTTCACCTATAAATAAGCATCCAACACTCCTCAAAATTCATTCACTCTTCCATACACATTTTCAGTTACAAACACTTCCATTTTCTGTGCAGTTTTTTCTCCTTCATTGCAGCCACTATCCAACCACTTCCCATCCCTCCAAAACACTTCACATAATCCCCAAAGCTCACCTTAGACCTTGTGCTACAACAACGAGGAAGAAAAGAGTGCTTAAACGTTCATACAATTCAAGTTTGAATTGTTGGAATGTTTAGGTGTTTCTTTGATTTCAAAGTTTAAATTTAATTCTCTTTGTTTTGTACGTATGAGAAGGGAAGAGAAGAGTGCCTAAACGTTCATACAATTCACGTTTGAGTTGTTGGAATGTTTAGGTGTTTCTTTGATTTCAAAGTTATGAGGAACTAAACCCCCTTTAGCTAGGGGGTGATTCGAAACTATGTTTATATTTGCATTTTGAATTGATTACGTTTGGTTGGAATTTCATAAGTTGTGGATTCAATTCGTTTAACTGTTTGATTGATAACTTATTTATGTATGTTCATTGAGATTGCAAGCTTAATTTTCATGCATAAATATGACGCTAGAATATAAGTGAATTTCACCTAATCGTTATGAACTTATATTCACAAGTAGTAGAGGTTGCTTATAAACAATCGCGTTAAACGAATTCTTGGCATAAGTTTCATGCGTATTCCATAGTAACGAATGCCTCGTCGATGTTTATGATTTCCGTTGAACTTAATGATCTTGGTTAAATGTCTCTATCATGCGTATTCCATAGTTAGGGACTTTGATTAAGAATAATTTGGTTGTAATGCGTATTCCATTCAATCCAACGAATTTAGGGAAATCTGAAAGTTAATCTAAGCGGATCTAATTAACTTGGAGCATTGAGTTTCACAACTTATCGAAAGACCAACTGAGAATCAATTTTGTTTGCAAGGGTAACATGTGTGGAGAAGAACCCCTTGGCTATTCCATCATCCATATTTTTATCACATTCATATTTACATTTTGCCTTTAATTATATTCTGTCTTTTTAATTTAATATCGTCCAACCACAATTTCCCCCCCTATTTTGTTAAGTCTTAATCATTCGTATTTGTTTTATTTTTGTATCTTTAAGCTTTTGGAGTCATAAACAATTGCAAATTCGTCTAAATCAAGTTCTAGCTTCTATTTGAGTCAATTTGATTGTTTTAGACAATTTGAGTTTTTCAAAGCCATTCTGAGTCATAGTAGTCTTGTTAAGAGTATTTTAATTTAGTTTTTATGTTTTTAAGTCAATTTAGAAGGTTTTAGCAAGCCCTCCTAATCCCCGGTCTAGAACGATCCCTCACTTATCCATTCTACTACAATTGTCAAACGAGGGTTTAATTTGAGTGTCAAGTAATTCTCGCATCAAGGGTTTATGCTAGTAAGGATGCTCAGCGGCGGGTGTTGTAGTGGAAGCCTAGGTTTTCTTTTGTTGTATTTTATGGCTTGGGCCTTTACTGTTTGTCGGGTCTTTTGGGCTAGTTTGGCAGGTCCTTTTTTAGGCTAGTTTACCACTATCCATATTTATAAAAAAAAAATAAAAAGCAAAAAAAATATATGAAAAAAACTGAACTGGACTGAAACCAAACCGAAAAAATCGAAACCAAAAAAAATCAAACCAAAAAAAATCGAACCGAACAGTAACTTCGGTTTGGTTTCTGGTTTCGGCCAAAAATCGAACCGAACGGAACCGAACCCACCCCTATCAATACAAGCTTATATAGCAGTCGAATGTAGCTTGTCAGCTAAGCTATCAATGTAACTAACTTTTAACAAACTAACAGACTACAATAGCTGATGTGGCATTCCTATCTAACTGTGATGATGTGTCAAATAATGTAGCAATAGTCATATATCTTCAACAGAGTTTACAACACCACCTACCTATATATCTAAACATAATTAGATCCTATACATAATTAGGGTAGCCCGTAACGGTTAATGGTAGTAAGAAACATTTCAAAAATCAAACTATAGAAAAACAAATCCGTGACCTACCAAGTTTAAGTGGTTTCTTAACTGTGAAATGGAGTTCTTTTTTTGGTCGTGGTAAAATGGGGTTCCATAGGGGCTTATTTTTGTGAAGAGCCCTAGATTTTAAAGAAAATGATTTAAATAAGCGTCATGTGGTTATATCAAAGAGTAATGCTAGGAAAATCAAAATTTTAAAATCAAATTTGTAAACTAAATGATGTGGTTGTAGATGATTGGATTATTAATTAAGTATAGATTAACGTATTTGTTTCTTATTGGTAATACATCATTTGGCTTGTAATTTGATTTAAAAATTTTAATCTTCCTAACATTACTATATATCAAAACTAAGTACCCTTTTTTTACCAAAAAAAAAACTAAGTACCAAGCTTGATTAGGACCAAGGTACTTACATTTACAGTGTATTGCGGCATTGGTCCAAAAACAAGTGTAGGACAAACGGTTAACAAGTCAAGCCCATTTCTTCTTGCCTACTCCAGGGCCACAATTCGCCTTCAGTTTTCGAAAGACAACACCAATTCTGGAAGATTAAAGAAATAAATACGGTAAAACACACATGAAGTGATACAATCCCACTAAAATAACTTTACCAATGCAGTGTTGCAGCTAGATGATATCGCCACGCTAAATGTATTTGCGTCATTCTAAATCTCCACCAAAATGAAAATACTGAATAAAACTAAGAGCAAAAGTTCAAGAACGAGATGATATTCAATAGATTTTTTTTATTTTTTTTATCATTGCATAGGACTATCGAAAAACATGATTTGACCATTACAGAGTGAATTTCAATTTTAGTTTCGAAAATGGACAGGATCCTCTCCTAATCTAAGGATGAGGATCCTTATGACCAAGGGATGTGGGCCGTTGGATTTTTATCTAACGGCTACAAACAGGGGAATCCCTTTAAAGTTATCATAATTATAACCGTTGGATTTTTATCCAACGGTCCATATCTCTTGATCATGAGGATCCTCATCCTTAGATTAGGAAAAGATCATAATCCTTCGAAAATAGTCTGTCATGATTATGAAATATCTGCAGGATATGATTTTGAAGGTCAATCTCAAAAGGAGTTGAATAGACACACTAGACCACGAAAACATGGTCTATGCCTAATGAAGTACTTCGCATGCTTATTTCAATTTTACTTTGCATGATAATTTAAAAATCATTATTTTACTTTTTAAAAATCAAAATCTTTTCACTTTGACTTGTGAACTATCTTTTTTTTCTAAAACCCAAAAGTCATCCTTTGGTACATATATGGAGACCCACCACCCAATATGATTATGCCACACGTACCAATGAATTTGATTATAAATGCATTAACATTCAACAATCATAAAATATAAAGTTTAAAAGAAGAAGAATTAGAATTTTTTAGGTTATTGTGCTTGAGACGCAAAGATGGGAAAAAAATGATTAGTTTGGTGGATACAAATCAAACCCACATAATGAATTAACATAATTAAGGGAATGTGGAACAAGTAAGTAAAATGACGACTTTTGAGTTTAAGAATGCAAAATGAGATCACTATCGAGTTTCAAGGGCAAAGTAGAGCAAATTTTGAGTTTCAAAGAGTAAAAAAAAGACTTTGAGTTATAGGAGGTGAAAAAAATTGACGTTCCACCATAAAATCAATCAACAATATGGAAACTAACACAACCTCTTATAAGCTTTTGCAAGGCTTCTCCTTTCACCAATGCGAAACTCTTTTACCTTCACATTGTCACACGCCCCCTTATGTGTGGTGAATTTTCAAGCCAAATACGTGGATAAAACGAATTGGGTGACGTGGAGCACATGTAGTCATTGGGCTTTAAATGTGGGTCAACCTGCTTTGATACCATGAAGAAAGTTGAGGTTTTACCATAAAACCAATTGGTAATATGGAGAGTAGCTCAACCTCTTATAAGCCCTTGCAAGGTTTTTCCTTTCACCAATGTAAAACTTTTTTACCTGCATATTCTCACAAGAGAAAGTAAGATTAAAATTAAATACTATAGAGATTTAGCTAGAAATAAGCCTAATTCACACTTGAGCCGAAAACCCCCCATCGTGTAAGGCTCGCAGGTGTTAGATCCGGACGGAATTTAAAACGGCCCAAACATATAGGGTAGGAATCAAGACGAGAGCATAACGTAACTTTCTACCTATATGAAGCATAAGCGTAGCCAGTAGCAAACACTGCTGCTTTTCATACTTACTAAGCAGAACTATTATTTTGTTTGTGATTGTGCAAAGCAGGCTGAATACTAAGAGTCTAAGGGTAGCTAGTTAGCTAGCTAGGGAGTAAAATACAGTACACATACAATAGTCTGTCAACTTTTCCTAACCCACGATTCCAGCCTTCCGGTAGCTTTCAATAGAATCATTAAGCGTTTCCTCAACTGGCCGGAAAGTCCAACCCAACTTCTGCAATTTTTCGGAACTAAGGTGTTGAACTTCTTCCTCTGCATAGGTAAGGCTGCCAATACAACCGGTAACATATCTTAATAACATGAATATGGATCAATCGTTAAGGTACACAAGCAAACAGAAGGATGAATTGAAAAAAATAAATAAATAAATAAAATAAAATAAAAAAAAGACCATAATTAATTATTGAAGGACTGATCTAATTGATTAACTTACTTCTTGGGGTACTTGTAGTAGGGATATGTAGGCCTTAAGTATTTCTCCACCACATCTCGTATGCCAATTGAGTGTGAATTGCATAAGTATCTTTCTCCTGCAGCCTCAGGCTTGTTGTATGCAAGAAGCAGCGCGTCAGCTAAATCACGAACATCCACGAACGTCCAGTAATTGCATCCCAAGGACTCAAGACCACCTACACATTCGTACAGAGTTGCGCACGTGCGTGCGCACACACACACACAATAGTACATTAATATTGCACAAACAAGAAACATGTCTTGTACCTAGTAATCTTAATATATGAATATGCACAGAGATACCAATTATAGTCGCAACAATGAGAGAGCTACTGGAATTGAGAGTGGATTGCAAAATTGGCCCCAAAATGATAGAAGGACAAACAGTCACAACCTCAAGTCCATTTCTTTTTCCAAACTCCAGAGCCTCGCGTTCTGCTTCTGTTTTCGAAAGATAGTACCATTTCTTGGTTGTTTTTATATATTCGGGAACGGACCAACAAGTCTCGTCCTTGACTTGATCCTTAGGCCACTCCGGGTTCATAACGACGGCGGCTATGGACGACACAACTACAACTCTCTTCACTTTGGCCTTTTTGCAAGCCTTGAGTACATTCAGCGTTCCCTTTATTGCTGGTTCAAGAAACTCCTGCAACACATTCATTTATTCTACAATTTCAGCTTTTTACTCAAAACTGAAGGGATAATGCTTGTGTTCCTCTCGTAAGAGAACTTCCTTCCCTCTCAACCACCCCCCCCCCCCCAAAAAAAAATTACAATTAAGGTATTTTCATCGTATGAACATTAAAATTTGAACCGTTCATTTTATTTATCATTCTCTAAAAATCATTCAATTTAAATGTCTTTTAGTCATTCATACATGTTAAACCAATTGACGGTTTTGATAACAAGTAGCATCTTCATGATTAACGGTTATTTTGATTGATGCATGGCAATGACTAGAAGACCTTCACATTTAATGATTTTTTGTGGATATGATATTTAGATTATATAAAGGGACTAAATGATTCCAGTCTCCAAAGGAGATGTCAAAAAGTTCATATCAGTAATAACAGTTATAAAAGACATCATTAATGTTTTCCAACCGAAGTGTCAATTCCTATGTGGCATAACATGGAAAGGCAGCAAAGAAAGTTGCTATCAAATTTGACAGCAGCTTCAAATCTATTTTTAGTAATTAATAAATACTTTTTATAATTTTAATAGTTATCTTTTGTTTTAAAATACTAATCACAACCAGTAGCGGATCCACAGAGGGACCTGAAAGGTCCCAGGACCCCTCGAAGACGCCTAAATCGTTGCTTGAAATTTTTCGGGAACCCCTCGTACTCGGACGAACTCTGTGCTGTTGCAGCAACCACGTCATGATGGGAAAGAAGACCGCGCAGAGGAAGAAAGAAAATTTGCCCATTTCAAACTTGGCCCAAAACGTTGCCGTTTGCTTCCATTTTGTTTAATTCCCCAAGGCCTCCGTCACTCTTCCTGAATCTACATACCTTACCATCCCTTCCCCCATCCAAAACCTGAAACCCCCAATTTTCACATATCCAATCCACAATTTCCCAATTCTCATAATCCTAAAATCCCACCCAATCTCATATTTTTTAATTTTACTATTATATCATATCTCAATTTGTTTTAAATCTCCACAACACCACCATTTGGTTCAAAATTCAAATAAGATTTTTTGGTATTCTAATCTAATCTCAACTAAATTATATTATATTTTGATGGAGATTTTATAATCTATTATTGATATGATTATTGATATATTTTATTTTTGTATACTCATTTAATTATTGGAATTTTGTTTATTGATTAATTAGTATATGTTTTTGTGTTTTTTTTTTTTATTAATATGTAGTGTATCGATAAGAAATATGGAAAAAAATTTCAAGCCAAAACCAATATCACAATCTATTTGTTTGGGTAGTTCAAGTTCAAGACAAATGAGTGTGATATTCATTTGAATAATCTTAAGAGAGACCCTAGAAAAAGAATTCGAATGAAGGATTATCCTCCTAATATTCAAGATGAGGTTCAAAGAGCATATTTGCAAATGGAACATTTTTAGACTACGAAACTTCGTCGTAGATGCTTGAATTAGATTTTATAGCTTGTAATGTTCTTTTACGTATGATTCATCAATAAAATGTATTATAATTTAACTTTTAAATGTTATTTTAATCTATAATTTTTTTTACCTTTGTTATTGGGACCCTCCGGGTTTAAAATTCTGGATCCGCCACTGATCACAACTATAAAAAGTAAATAATGTAATAAATAATAATTTAAATTTGACATATTGGTTGGAGAACAAAATTTATAAAAATATCAATATGCCACATAAGCATTCAAATTTAAATTTTGTGTTCAAAATTTGACCTTCAAATTTCAATTTTTTTTTTTTTTTTCAAAATATGTTTTCAAATATGGGATTCATTAATCAATCAAAGCAACCGGTCGAATCTAACAATTATAGTTAACTAAATTAAGTTGAGTGAGGCACGTATTAATTAATTAGAGTAATGTTAGAAAGATTAAATGTGTAGATTAAATTTTATAAGCTAAATGACAAAAGTTGACGATTAAATTATTAGTTAAGTTTTGATTAACATGTTTTTTCTTATTAGCAACACATCACTTAGTTTGTAAATTTAGTCTACAAATTTAATTTACCCAGCATAACTCAATTAATTAAGATAACATAATCTGGAAGATTCTTGCCTCAGGGTCTGAATCATTAAGAGAATTGGGTACAGGGCTGGCAACATGGAAGACTCCGCTGCAACCTTCAATGGCCAAACGAAGAGAGTCGTAGTCCAACAAATCTGCCTTGAACAGTTTGAGGTTCACTGATGCTTTCTCAAGCTTGTTCAAGTGAGCATACTTGATGTCTCCTGCATGCGCGCGCAATATATATTTATTTATTTATTTATTTCTCAATTCGGTCCAATCTTCTCACTGAAAATATACAATTAATATTATACTATATATACGATGAGTGATGGGAGTGACTGACCTGGTTGCCTGACAGTTCCATGAACAACATAGTCCCTGGAGAGAAGGAGGTTGACGACCCAAGAGGCAGTAAATCCTCCAGCTCCAGTCACGCATACTTTTTCTTTCTGATCAGCCGCCTCACCCGCCATCTCTTTACTTGCTGTATATCTTCTTACCAAGTTATATATTCAACCTAGCTAATTCCCTTACTCCTCTCAGTCCCACCTCTCTTATGATTGATCTCTCTATCTATATATATATATATATATATATAGAAGGGGGGAGGGGGGAGTCTTATGTATATGTTTTGACAAAAGATGAATGCCCACGTGGTGAATGTTTATTGGTGAAATAGCGATGTAGGTGATGCCACGAAGTTATTTCTTATAACAACTTGCTGAATTTTCCAAAGCAATATTGAATGCTACAACAGTGCAACTTGCTGAATTTTCCATGGTAATAATGAAGGTGTGAAATTCCCTTTCCATATGTCACTATCTAATTTTACGTATTTACGCAAATTCACTTTATTTTCGTAATTAGTCATTAAAAATCTATAAGGCCCTTTCAGTCACTTTTAGTGTTTTCGAATAGAACTCAATTCCACGAACGCGTGGACAAAAAACGATCGCGAGTTGGAATGTTAACAAAGGAGAAATAAGGAAACAAAGGAAGGGGTAATTTTGTCTTTTGGACCCCTATGTATGGAAGGTCCCAGATTTAGGAATGGGGCCCTTCTCGTTTTAGAAAGCGGCTACGCAGGTCGACTTGGTTGCCTCAGAATCTCTCTTCGATTTTGACTGTTTCTGCACAAACTTTCATACGCCAATTCCAGTGAATTTTGTCGACGATGATCTCAGCCACCATATGGGATAGACTCCTCTCATCCGCATGGTCATTTCTCTCTCATTCGTGGTGGATCGAGTCCTAAGAATTCCGAGACTTTGACGCCGACGATCTCCCTTCTTCGTTCACCTCAACGTCGACGACTGCCTCCACTGCACTAACCTCAATTTGGGCTACAAACTCCGAGCTTTAGATTTGACGTTCGAACTCTATTAAAGACACGACAAGGTACACCCTTTTCGCCGATCCATGACTTTACTGATGAATTCAAGGTTTTCCAGTCATATCTACACTCCAACAAAGGTATGAATATTGCTTCATTCTCCACAGGCTTCAATTTGACATAATATCCGTGATGGGCGACCACTTGCTCGACATCGCTAATTAATCACATTCGCTCGACAAGACCAAGTCAAACGCTTTTCAGAGGAGAAAATGACTCACTTCTTAGATATAATTTTTAAAATTCACTAAATAACTTCTTTAAAGATACATATGGAGTCCGTTACATAGGAAGATTATAAAGCATTGGTTGGATAAATAGTTAATATTAGAACAGTTACTGAGTAACTCAATAAAAAGAGATGAAAAACAATGGCATTGATAAATGAGAAGACCTAACCAGCCATTTATTCTCATACACTACATCAAATAAGAGACAAAGATGATTAGAAGATGGAAGAAACATGGGAAATAAATGGAAGGGACCAAGAGGGATTACCAACGACCCTTGCCTTTGGCTTTAGGATACAAGGCGATGAGTTTTTTTCTTTGTTTTTCTCTCTAGTGACTAAATTTTTTTGGTAGATAAACGTTCGATCAAATACACATTTGCACATGCACATAACCTAGTTAGAATAAAACAGAAAATATATATTTAAAACTTTTGCCATATTGTGTTGACACTCGGTTTGCAAGCTAAGATTTCCACCGTCCACAAAACGAGTCAAGATTGCCTTTCACTTGCTTGTTGTATCCATTTACTAAGTACATCACTTTTTCGGCAATCACAAAGTCAATGTTTGTCAGTTGCATGACTCTGATTACATTTTATAAAGCCTACCACCTAAAACATTGAAATGTCAAGATATATACTGCACCATATAGATACTTCATGGTCCCATTCAAATTTTCACGTCTACATAAACTCATAGTTATCTATGACTAATTAATTAAACGAGAATTAAAAAACACAAATAAATAGAAGAATGCAACCGGAAAAAATAAATGTTGAAATCATTTTCCGGACTACCGTTGTGACACAATCTCACAAGAAAGCGTTACCCTACCAATCTCCAAATTTGACTTGTTAAACCCCTAATCAATCAAGCAATTTTTCAATAAACCCCAACTAGAAAACACAAATAACTGCAAAACTAATGATAGGTCTATGACGGTGTTAAAAAATGATAGGTAACGAGCTCATCTCCGGCTATAGCCAGTTGGTATGTCTTTGTCGTCATTTATGTATTATTGTTTAACATTAACATCAACGGAAGATTCTAATTGAAATTCTGTCCAAAGCATTTTGCCGGATCACCATCACTATTAAAACATAATTAGAAAACTAATTTCACTAAATAAGAGACTCTTATTCATTGGTGTATTTTCATCTAATTAATTAGACATGAACAAGGACGTGATGAGCTAAGACTAGTAAGTGCTAGACAATGACCCTTATGTTAACAATTTTGAGAGTGGAGCCACCAGTCCACTATTAATCACACTAATATTGTCTCAAACTTAATCACTTGTGGAATTCAATAAACACTAATACTATCTCAAACTTGTTCATCTGTCCAATCCAATAAGTGAGGGGGTTGTCACTAACGCAATTAAAAATGAAACCATTTGATATAAATTTTAGTTTGTTTTATAAGATGCCCGATGCGAGTGAATATTATTCCACACCTTGAAGCAACTCCAAACAATAAACACCTAATCTGGGACCCCAAGGGAGAACCTGAGAAATATCCGTCAATAGCTTATTTCCATTTGAACAAGTCGAATGAGTAAGATCATAAAGGCCAAAGCCAAAACATTGTTTTCTCAACAAACACAAAAAGATGAAATATTATTTAGTAACTATCACTGGGCAGTATAGCTATAAGACAGAAAACTAACATATATGTTCGGACTCCACCAACCTAAACGGCACTGCAACAAATTAAGCCAAATTTTCCTCTTCGATTGTCGGATGTGTAACTTCAAACAATGTAGTTAGCTACGTAGAGCACTTTCTGAGATGTGTTCAGTATCAGAGCAGTCCAGCCTCCTTGTAGCTTTCAACTGAGTCAGTAAGCGTCTCTTTCAATGGTCGGAAACTCAAACCCAGCCTCTGAAGTTTCTCCGAGCTCAACCTTGGTCGTTCTTCTACTTCAACAAAGCTGCCAATATACATGTATAATCCAAAATCATAAAATTAGTTTAAACGGAAAACCATTACAACAAGAATCCCTGTCCATTCTGCTTAATTTTGCATTGGATGACATCGATGATCAATAACGCTATATACATAACTCATTTGAAAATCTCTCCATTCTAGTTACCAAGTATAGATTGAAGAGAAACCTTACTTCTTAGGATAACTGTAATTAGGATAAATGCTCTTCAACTCTTCAACCAGAGCTGTCGTCTTGATATTGTGAGCGGTGCATATGTATCTTCCTTCAGCCTTAGGCTTCTCATACACCATAACGACTGCTTCAGCTACATCCCGCACATCAACTATCATCCGTGGATTGTTTTCCAGTGACTCATACCCTTCTGCGGGGAGACAATATTAAAACAGTTAATATGAATATTCATGACTGGGGGATAAACCTGTATCCTGGGTCATAGAGATCAAAATGGAGCCAAATGCATAAACACCCATAATAGACAAATACCAAAGGATGAGTTTACAACCCCACCTACCTATCTCTCTAAACATATGTACATTTGATACATAATTATGTAAAGCGTGTAACTGTTAATGGTTGTAAGAAAAATTTAAAGAATCAAACTATAGAAAACAAATCCCTGACCTATCAATTTTTAACTGTGAAATGGAATTCTATAGGGGTTTATTTGTGAAAACCCTTGATTTTAAAGAAAAGGATTTAATTTTTTTTTAACAAAGCAAGGGATTTAATTCAGCATCAAGTGGTTATGTCAAAAGTAAGTACCCTTCAGAAGCTTGATGAGGACCAAGGTACTTGCATTTACAGTGGACTGTAGAATTGGTCCCATAATAAGTGTAGGACAAACAGTTACCAAGTCAAGCCCATTTATTCTTGCATACTCCAGGGCTTCATATTCCGCTTCAGTTTTTGAAAGACAATACCAATTCTGGAAGATTAAAGAAATAATTAGATAGTCGAAACACACATATGAAATGATACAATCACACTAAAATAACTTTACGAGTGCAGTGTTGCAGAATGAATAGCTAGATGATATCATCACTCTAAATGGATTTGCGCCATTTCAAATCTGTACCAAAAATGAAAATACTGGATAAAACTATGAGCGAAAGTTTAAGAACCGCACGAGATGATATTCAACATTTTTTTTTTTCATTGCATAGGACTATTGAAAAACATGATTTGACCATTATAGAGTGAATTTCAATTTCAGTTTCGAAAATAGTTTGTTATGATACTGAAATGTGTGCAGTTTATGATTTTGAAGGTCAATCTCAAAACTTACCATCATTAATTGGCAAATTCCATTCTTTCCCTTTTCTTGTTTTAGTGAAGATTATTGATATTGTTTTAATCATTTCTAACTCTATGCGTTATGTAGGAAAACTAATGAAAATGGCTTGAAAAACTTTGAGGTTTAACGATAAGGACAAAATAAAGGGTAAAGTAAATAGTAACAGGATTGACTTTTTAGTGTGAAAATGTGATTTTTCGTTAAAGTGAACAGTACCATGAGTTTTTTATTAAAGTTCCATTTTTCGTCATTATAGAATAAATAATATACTTTCCTTTCCTTTATTTCTAATTGTTCGATATTTCTTGGGGAATTAAAACATAATCCCTGGAAGTCCTTTTCTCTTGATATCCTCGGTGAAGAATCAACACTGCTAACTGGATCCTAAAAGGAAAGTTGTGAATGCGTGTTCCTATTTCTTAGTTCTACTACGCGTTGCATTGATCACCAAAATTATGAGTTCATTCTAGAACTACAATCACATATATATATGTTAATGGAATACCTTAGTACTTCTGCAGTATTCCTTGTCTGACCAACAAGTTTCATCCAACACTTGGCCTTGAGACCACTTAGGATTCATGACAAGAGAAGCTGCAGATGACACGAAAACAACTCGCATGACTTTTGCTTCAAGGCATGCTTTAAGTACATTAAGTGTTCCCTTCACGGCAGGTTCAATCAATTCTACCTGGACAAACGATAAATCAAAATGTAGGAAAATATGAGCATTTATTTGGTTAGCATACATTGGCATAATAAAACTGTACATGGTACCAACCACAAATAGAGTACCATACTAATTAGCAACAACCGAAGAGAAGTGAGTGTACTAACTACCAACTAATCTATTGCAATTGAGATCGAGTATCTCGGTGATCAATGAATGAGAGAAATTCTTGCCTCAGGATTTGGCACAGGGTCGTAGGGAACTGGACTGGCAACATGAAACACTCCATCACAACCTTGAATCGCTGTGCGAAGGGATTCATAGTCCAACAAGTCCGCTTTGAATAGTTTAAGGTTCTCAGATGCCTTGTCAAGTTTTTTCAAGTGGGCGTGCCTGTCATTAGCTGCGTTTGTGCACAACACAAATACAGTACTATTAATCATGAACGATTTCCGCTTCCTGACACTCTTTGAGCCAGTTTCCACTCAATCAAGAAATTTGTTCATTTTGTGTTTGCATTACTTGTAAGCAAGCATATCACACCAACAAAATTATAGCCAAAATCATTAGAATTTAAGAACTGAGCATTTTATCTTGTTAAAGGTCCGTTCGATAACTATGCCAGTTTTTAGTTTTCATTACATGTTTGGTAACTGCTTGCCAAATTAAAAAAACTCAAATAGTTACCGAACACGTTTTCAGTATTTTTTTTAGTTTAAAAAAAAAAAAAAAATTTGAAAAAATTGAAAAACGAAATGATAATCAAGCAGCCTCTAAATAATTAAGCATCAAACGAGTATCAAAGTAGCAGATAATGAAAATGAAAACAGATATATCTTGTCCTACGATCGATGGAACAGTAGTCACTGCAAGTGCAAACAGTAGAAAGAAAGAAAGGAAAATGGTTGGATAGAGGATACATACAGGGGTCTCTGAGGGTTCCGTGGACAATAGAATCCTTGGAAAGAAGAAGCTTAACAACCCACGACGCAAGAAACCCTCCAGCTCCTGTTACACAGTATCTTCCCTTCTCAACCGCCATTTTTTATCACACACACCTCCGACCTCTCTCTCTCTCTCTCTCTCTCTCTCTCTCTCTCTCTCTCAACAGTCAACACCCACCCACTCCCTTTGCTTCCTCTCTCGGTTTGGCTTATATTATAGGTAGCCCACCCATGTGCAAACCCACTGGACGTATTAAGTGCGAATGTGCGATGTACCATCACGCAACCTTTTTCTTTTTCCTCTTTTGTCTAGAAGACAATAAAGATTTGTATGACTAATGATGCTACGAAACCTACATTTTGTGCAGAAAATTGCTAAAGATAAATTCTCCTGAAAACCACGTCTAAATCATCCATCTAATAGTCTACAATACAACAATTTTATAGGGTTTAAATAGCTTATTTAATTGTTTGACATAAATATTCCTAAAAGTTAAATTGTCATTAGTTTTTTTTTTCTTTTTAATGAACGATATTATCTACATTAAAGGGTGGGTTTAGCCTCACAATGAGTTAACAATAATATGGTTCAAATTCGTCTTTGGAAATAATAGAACCTAAAAGGGATAGTATAGATAGATAATAAAATGCGAGCAACTTCCACACATGGTGTGCATATAAAATCAAATTGAAATAACTGTAATTAGGGTGCAACTTGGGTTTGGTCAACCCAAATCTGCACATACTTAACTCAATTTTAAATCCGATCGAGCCAGTTAGAATGAAGAAAAACCCGTCCACATCCAAGCCGACCTCAACTCTATCATTTATTGGGTTGGGTAGGGTGAATGTATTGTCCGCCCATGTCAACCAAAACTCAACTTGATTTTGAGCCCGAATTCACTCATGCACATATTACCCATCCCATTTCATATTATATAAGTTATGTAAGGTTTATTGTCTTTTTTCATAAGGATAATGATGAAAGTGTTACTTTTACATTTTTGCTGGTTGAAGTTTTGGTACGTCTTATAATTTGACTTTCAACCTTGCATGGTTGAAATATTAGAAATAGTCTCCAACTTGTTTGTTTTAGCTTTTGTGTGGATGATGATGTGTATATGAAATTTTCACTAATATTAACGTTGTTTGGTTCAAATTTAAAAAATCATGCAAAATTAGGTGTTATAAGATTGAACTCAATAAAGTTGGATGAACCTAAACCCAACGCAAATAAACTTGAATCTAATTAAAACCCGACTAAAACCGCATTATTCTCTAAACCCGAATTGTAAAGGTTGAGTTAGGGTAGGTTGACCATTGAACCCTCTCTAGTTGTACTCTTAACTGTAATGCATTGATCTTTAAATACTAAAAATTGGAGGTCTCGGGTTCGAAAACCCTGCTGTTGTGGAAGCCAGACTTATGGCCAGAGGAGGCTGAAATGCCTCTGTGAATCTTCAAGCTCCCATGAAGGTCTTTCTCATATGATTCTTCTTTAACTATTTGCGACCGTTGAATCCATCAAGTAACTTAAAAGAGTGACCCAAGAGGCACAGTCCAACCAACTTAAAGAGTGGCCCAAGAGGCCTAAAACTGTTGTTTGCTTCAGGAGGCCCTCCTGCCTCCACCGTTTCGGCGTTACGGTTTGTAGATAGCATATATCATGCAAAGGGGATCAGAGAAATTAAAAAAAACCCTATAAATCCCCATATCTGCGAGAGAGGCGACGAAATTGACAGCAATGACGAGCACCTGGAAGAGAAGATTGGGAAATGTGAGGTCCTTCGTATCGAATTCGACGGGAGGCCTGAGAGGAGGAAGCAACCTGGCGTCATGGGTGGTGGCTGGTACGCTAGCCTACTTCCTCTGGGTGAAGCCCTCACAGGACCTCAAGCGGGAACAGCAGGAAAGGGCTGCTCTGGCCTCTGCGGATCCCCATGCCTACGTAGAGAAACGGAAACCCATCGCCGATCCTCAGGTACTGTTTCATATCTGAGTTTCTGCTGTTTCAAGTGAAAAAAATTATGATTGAGTTTTTCAATTGCTTGCCAAATACTTCAAATTACAACTTGAATTCCGTTTCAGGAGACTGGATTGATATACGGCAACAAGAATAAAGCTCGAAAACCGGATGCGTAGTTTGTAAGTTATCGTTTACCGAGTTACACTATAATAGTGTTGTTCGAAGTGTTATCAGTTGGAATGTTACCCCTGAAATACCTTTTGTATATGTTGCAATAAAGTTCAATTTTGAATACTTGTAAGTTTACAGTTACACAAATTTAAACTGACCGAAAAAGTTAGACCTTGAGGGTCGTTTCATGTGCCTGAATATGAATATACGTCGCAATTTTGACATCAGCGTCTGGATATGAAAATTTAGTAAAACCTTGGTTTACTGGAGATGTGATGTTCTCATAAGGAATAAAGAAGAAGATTTGAATTGGTTTGATTGTTGTTGTACTTGGTGCACATTTTATTCGCTTGATGCATGGCCAGTAAATTCGTCGTCTATCTGCTCACTTTTTTATTTAATAATTTTCTCTCTCTGATTTTGAATTGCGCTCGTCTGATTTCTCGTGTTGAAGTCTCATTTCAACTGTATTTTGTGCACCAAAAACATCCCAGGATATCAGTATTCATCAGTGAACATCACATCCTGCTTGGTTGATACTTTCAACTTTAGAGCATTCCTTACTTGCCTTTTATGCTAACCAGTCTATGGAATCATAACTAAAGTTATTTCCCTTAACATTTGCGTGTATGTGTTACAGAGTGATGCGTATCAGTAAATCTATTCGACTATTCTATTTGTGAGGCCCTTGTTGTTCATTTCTGTTCTTGAATATGTTTTTTTTACCTCAGAACAAACGTCTCTAGGTTTTGCATTCATTCTTGATTGTTATGCTTTGGAGGTTGCGGTTCCTCTTAGTTCTACTGCTCTAGAGTTTTAGCAGGAGAGTGTGATTCTGTGAAGGGTTATAGGGACAATGTATAGGTCTTGTTTGGGTTCAGAAATACGTTACATCAACTTAAAAATGTGACATCAAACCACTCATTGTAAGGCACTTTAACCGGAGCTACAATGCTACCTGTACCTTTCCATCTATGTTGAAGTTCCTATTTAAGGTTGGAAGAGAAATGCTTTCCCAAGGGTATACACTGCCTCTTTTCTTACCATTTCACTAGTTTTGGACAGATTTTAACAGATTTAAATATTCCATCCAGTAAGTGGTGGATGGAACCTTTCTTCTCCAAGAGTCATTTCCCAAACCTGCCCTTTTCTATTCTTATTTCTTGTTATGAACAAAATGTTAAGGTGAAAAAATTCACTCTCCCACATAAGATTCCACTTCAAATCAATATTTTTGTTTGCCACTTTGTCCCAAGTCAATATTTTTGTAGTCAATGAAGACAGTCAGACACCAGCTAACCTAGTTTAAGGCTGATGCCAGTTATATCCAACTCTACACTTGATGTCGTCTTCTTATTTTAAGTTTGCTTGCTCTTTGGAATATGGCCAGTTTGATGGAGAATTTTCTCCTGAGGTAAACGTACGGCCCTTCTATTTTGTCTCAGCGGATGAGGGTTGCTTTGGGTATCTCCCTGCTACACTACAAAGTAATAGATGAGTTTTTACTGCATATCCTTTATTGCTTGGATAAATTCATCTCGTACTCGTTTCTTCTCTACAATCCTCAAAAGAATTTCTCTTGAGACCCTATCATACACTTTTTTCAAATCTATAAAGATAACGTGTAAATACTCTTGCCTATCCCTATAGTATGAACCCGAATTGATTGTTTGTGACCCATATCTCTTGCCTCAGTCTTTGCCAATTGCTCTCTCCCAATGCTTCATGTATGACTTATTAACTTAGTACTCCTATAACTATGGCAGTTTATCATTCATCCAAGATTCAGACTTTTATGATCCTACACAATTATTTTGATTTGTATTGTGTATTATTTTTTTCAGTTTTTCTTCCGAATGCATTTGTGATTTACACCAACGCTTTCCGAAACTTAATTTTAGTCTCATTTTGCCTTCTGAAACTCAAAATGTCTCACTTAATCTTCAGAATATCTAACTTTGTGCCTCTCTTTATTTCATTAGGTTAACTCGGTAAAAAAAAATTACGTTAAATCTTCTGACGTGGCAAAGTGAGGCCATTAAGTGGCTGATGTGTTAACATGTCAATTCCATCACCTTCTCCATCCAACTGCACCTCGAGCAATCCTCCGCAACTCCCAAACACAGGGGCTACAACTCCCTCTCCGACGAAGCTCTTCACATGGTGCTCGAGACCTACATCGACGTCAAGTGGCTCCAGCGTGAGCCATGCTGCGACTGCCAACACCAATCCAACTTCAATCCACTCTTTTCTTTCTTTCAAACTTGATTTTAAGTTTTCTTTTTTTAACATTTTTAAAGTATAAAATATTTTATAATTAACATTATACATGTGGCATGTAAGACGATTTTATCATGATTTTTTTATCGAGTTAACGAAATAAAGGGAGAGACAAAGTTAATTTAAAGTGGGACATTTTAATTTTTTGAAGGCAACATGTTAGTGTAAATAATCCTTCTTGATTTTTGCAAGCAAGGAGATGATTTCGGTCGGCATCCCACGCTGGTGACATGACTAGAGAAATCCACAAAGTAGCGAGAGGACAATGTTGACTAGCTGTGTATGGTGGGCCGGATCCAAATTATTGGTTGGGCTGTCCGAGCCACACAGTTATCCACGTTGCTTATTGTTGGGTCAGCCTTTCTTCACGTGTTGTTTGTTGAATTGTTGGTCACCTCTCCTTGTCACCGCCCATGCGGGACCGCCAACATGAAAGGAGGGAAAGGAATAAGCTCTTCATGATAGCAACTTTCATAACACACAAACTTTACCATCACGTGGTGTTTCGTTTTAAGAGTACTCACACATTGCATTGTTACATTTAATTCTTCATTTTACGCTACTCCAACTTATAACATCTCACTTATAAGTTACAAGTGAAAAGAAATAACATTAAAAATTTATTCTTCACTCGTACTATCTAGTTTAGGGAGTCATAAGGATTGTGAATCAATAAGAATAGAGTTTTTACTTAAAATATTATGAAAATATTGATAATTAATGCTAGGAACTCCTTTCTTACTCCTTATATTCGGAATTTTCTAGGAGAACCCCTTTCTTAGGAGGTGGATAAAGAATGCGATTAGAAATGAATTATTCAAAATCCTCTCTAAAATTTAGTTAGAAACTTAGAAGCTCATTTAAGGAGCCCGTTGAAGATGGTCTAACAGCATCTCCCTTAGCTAGCTAGGTCAAGCCTCGACATTACTTGTTGGGTTGCATCAGTCTGCCCTCATGTTGCATGCACCCATACTGTTTTCATGAACCACTCTTTTAAGCTAACAAGTAGCTCTTATTCGGCAAAAACCAGACAATAGCGGATTTAGAAATTTCTCTTTCTATCTAACAACTTATCACTCTCACTCTCTTTTTGGTTGAGCTATTAAATAAAGCAAATGTTATTGTACTCTATTATACGAAAGGGACTTATGGAACAAGTTTATTGCCATTTGGAGCTCCGGTCATAGTACATTATCATTTCTAAGTTTATTTTACATATCATTGCATTATTGATCAAAATAATACAGTGACAATAAACCTATTTTATGTAAGTTGCTTTCATATTTTAAAGCTTGAAAATGGCTCGTAAAGCTCGCCACTAGCGCTTGAGACATTTTGTGCAACATCTTCACTAGCCCCGTTGTGTGATCCGCATGAGGACTTTATGCTGCCAAGGTAAATAATAACATAATCCAGGAGTAGGAGTTTGAGTCTTGAGCAATGGAAATTAGAGAGATTTTTCAATATGATCGGAATACGAAATAGTACATCACGTGTTATTGTACAAATTGTGGGATATGTGTGTTAAAAAGTTTATAACTTAAAAAATATAAATTCTCACCACTTATATAAAAACACGTATTGTATCATCCGTGTTCTGGTCACAAAAAAAAAAAATTTCCAAAAATTGAAGGGAGGTGTCGGAGGGACAGCCGATATAAAAGGGCATCGAAAATGAAGGATGTTGTCGAGTCAGTTGTAGATTGAAAATGATTCCAAAGGACACGACAAATGGTGGGAGCTGGTAGCACTGTATCAGACTATCATTTCCACTTCCATTTTCACTCATTTTTACTTGCCGTCGTAATGTGATAAAGAGAAGAAATTTATGGCTGGTTTGATAATACTGTGTTTTGAAGAAAAAAAAAGTTTTTACTGTACTGTGAGAATAATATCATTTTTGTTACTTTACGTTTTCAGTTTTTTTTTATATCCAAAACTGTGAAAATAAGTTGTTTTTAAGTGTTTACCAAATATTTTTTTAGCTCAGCATTTTTTTATACCCACTTTTTATAAAAATACCTTAGTACCAGTACTTAAACGATAACTTTAAACATAAAAAATTGTAATCGGCTAAAAAAATATGAGAAAATTTCAAACTTTTCTATTGAAGGTGTTATACAGTTATAGTCTACCAAGATATACTAAGTTGCTAGGAATTCTAACAGGAAAAAAAAAATACCCAAAATACAAATACATCCTCAAATTTTAAAATCATGTTTTGGGCAAGTAAGAATAACGTAAGGGAGATTAAATTTGCAAAATAAACAATGTGTCACCAATAGGAATAAAGACGTTTATCAACGTTTAAGTAATCAACCAATTATCAACTTCTATGCTTTTTAATTTTCAAAATTTTATCGTAAAATTTAATTTCCCTAACATTACTTAGCAAGTAAACATTAGAACTCAACTAAAAATGTATATATATCAAGGCAACGCATCTCCTCGCTTTATTTCTTTCAACATAATACATCATGGGCCTAATTCAGACATTGTAGTCTAAAGTGAATTAACTATGCTTAGACTTTATTGTTAAATTGAATTGACGTCTTTTAATTTGATTCTCAATCGACTGCGCCATCTAGTCTCATCATTTGAGATGATGACGACAACTGATACAGTTTTCATTGTTTCAATTCTTTTGATTATATAATATGTAATTGAATCAAAGGCATCTGCAACTTTTGCTTGCTTGTGCTTTTCAAGTGATAATTAGGCCATGTGAAGCGCGGCTTGTTGTTGTCCCTGCAGGGTACTTTATCAACCTTAATGCACTAATCCGCTGCCCTGCCTGCCCTAATTAATTATTTTACTTCCTGTATTTAATTATTCTATTACCCTCTGCTCCTTACTCGGTTGGCTAGGTCCACCACTTTGTGCCAAATTTTCAATACTAATTCACAAAAAACCATCTTTCTCCTTATAATTTTTTATGCTGCTAGATGGCTATGATGCAGTTTGATTTGTGGGTTATTATTATGATAGAAGGACATCAAGAGCAACCTAAGTTGAACATATTAACCGTTATGTGACATTCCGATTCAATAACATATTACTGTGTAATTTTTTTTTGCATATGACAATACATTATTAGACAAGAGACGTCACATCACGGTAAACTCATTTTATATAAGTTATTATCGTGATCTTTCTAGCATTTGCCTTAACCATGATCAAATCAACTCTCCCAAACGGTTCAAATACTGATGACCGCCACTCTACTTGTTGGGCTTAAGAAGTTGTTATTAGCACTTAAAAAGAAAGAAAGAAAGAGTAATGTTAGGGAGGTCAAACAAAATGATGTATCAGTAATAAAAATAAGCACGTTAATCAATGCTTAAGTAATAATCTAATCATCAACAATCACATTATTTGTTTGCAAATTTTGTTTAAAATTTTGATCTCCTTAGCATTATCCTAAAAAAAATTATTTGCACTTTAAACATTTGTAAATATAAAAATATATATATAATGACGGATTTGTGACATCACTTTTTTTACACAATTTTTTACACAAAGTATTTTAACAATTTGAAACATCTATCTTTTAGAACATAATTTATAGATCATCATTGGAAAAAAATTAGATAAATTCAAAACCATGAAGACATTCATTTGCAGTGAATAAAATATATAATTACGTTTCTACAAAGAAACCCTATACCCTTAATCCAGCGGTTACAGGGTTTCAAATTTGGATGATTTTTTAGTACATGATATTTGAGAGAATACCTAAAAGATAGAGAGTTTAAATCGTTGAAATATATTACGAAGTAGCACTCACAAAAACACGTGTCAAAAATTGTATTAGAAAATGTGTCACAAATCTGACAAAATTAAAGCAACCTTAATTCCTGACAAGCAAGAAATTGTAAACATAACGAGAAAACAATCCCGATCCTTTGCCACAAGAAAACCGATAAAAATAACAATAATACTAAAACTAATTTTCTCTACCACAAAATGAAAACAAAAAACGAAAACTGAAATGGGCCGTTATAAAAAAAAAAACCCTTAATTTTTCAGAATTATATGTATTAGAGTTTGTTTATGAAGTATGATATAAATTTCTACACATTTTATTTCTCCAAATACACTTATTTATTTCTGATAAAACAAAGGAGCATACAAGGACCAATATACATATTGTGCACAATAGGTAAAAATAGTGTATATAATTAGGTGAGTTATTCTTCATATATTGTCAATTAGTTTAATGTGTAATCTCAACTTTTTTCATAAATTATTTTTATGTAGATTATATATATGTATTAATGTACCACATGAGTGACAAATGAATCATACAAACAAATTCATTTAAGAAACCATTCAAATGCACACATCCCACCTCTTGCAAATAGCGTATCTTCACGTACAAACTCCATAATAAAAAACGTTCAATTTCTTAATTTTCATTTGAAAATCATCTCTTCAAACAAATTATTTGAATACAAGATCGTTCAATCATCAAAATATACAAAATAAATGAACAATGTCTCAGAAATATGTAACTTGATAGTCGCACCATTGATTCATATCTTCACCTCAAGCATGTCATTTGAATTTATATCCATAGGCAAACAAATTCTCACGCATGCCCTTCTTTTCTCACATCTCCCTCTCTCTTCCACATTTCTCTCTTTACATAGATAATATGTGTGAGATTGCTAGCATATACTTATATTTTTCATTTTTATGTTTACTTCTTATTTGTTCTTTTTTTTTTATCGAATTCGTCTATCTGTTTTTATAATGTTTGATAATTAAATAATTTTATATATTATTTTATTTTGTAAAAAATGATCTTTTATAGAGTAATTTATAATATCAATAGTTACTATTATAAGTATAAAATTTCGTAAACTGATAATGGAGTATTTTAAAAATGAACTTCTTCTCATCTTTAGAGAAGCCAAGTTAATTTCAGAAGAAAATAAAATGATGCCATTGTTTTTCACTTGAATTTTGAGTGACAACACCGACACAAGTACATATATATAATTATTGACACGATCTAATATTGAACTATCAGTATTATCGTGGACAACAGATCATATATGTCGAGCTAGCAGTCAGACGGCGGTCGGAGAGACACATAGCCAGACGGTGTTGCCTAAGATTTCTCTCTTTTTATTATGCAGAGGATCTGATCGACTAAACGACAACGTTGAGGGCCCTGGAAAAGTTGTGGTTTGGTAAATAATTAGTGTCTGCATGTGTGGATGGGGACTAATTCGCTCTTGGGTGGGACAAGACAAGAAACTTACTACTAGTGCAATGCAGTGCAGCCGAATTTAGAGCCATCTCCGCTGAACCTCAACATGATCACTGCATCCATGTATATCCAGATAAGGTTGATCAAGTTCCGATGTCTCGACAGCTTCCACATGGCCTGCTGCTGACCTTTTGACCGCACGTGATCTTTGTTTAGAAGAAATTTTTTATTGTAACAGGAATACGGTTGATATATCACATGTTTTTATATAATTAACATACATATTCCACAATTTGTATAATAACATGTAATATATCATCTTATATTTCAATCACACTGAAAAATATCTCTTTGTTTTGGGTTACAACTTATAAACTTTCAATGTTACACCACCAAGATCCTAGTACGTGGCAACAATAGTATCACGTATCAATAACTCGAGAATATGTGAAATAAATACTAACCTATATTTAGATTATTAGCACGAGACGCTATATGAAAGTGTACTCAGACAATTTTTTCTCCAACTGCAAGAGAAGATAAGGCCATATTTGTTACAATGACCAGCTACACAGTGCACAAACCGTTACATAATTATATATTAAAATTGATATTTATGCATGAGAATCCAACTTTTAACTTAGAGTAAATTGTAGTAATGGTTCCTTAATTTTAACTCAATTAGAGCAATCGTCCCTCAATTAAAAATCCATTACCATTTGTCCCTCAACTCATCAAAACGTGCAGCAATGGTCCCTCAACTAAAAATACATACCATTGGAGCAATGGTCCCTCAAACTTTAACCTAATTGTAGCAATGGTCATTTCAACATAACTCATTGTGACAAAATTCTAACAAAGTTGACGAAAGGGACTATAGCTACACGTTTTGATGAGTTGAGGGACCCCAATTGAAGCAATGGTCCTTCCAACATAACTTATTTTGACAAAATTCTGACGAAATTGATGAAAATGACCTTAGCTACACATTTTGATGAGTTGAGGAACCAATGATAATGGAATTTTAGTTGAGGGACCATTAATGCTTCAATTTAATTAAAATTGAGGAATCATTACTACAATTTACTCTTTAACTTAATCCTCAACAATTAATATTGATACTTCAAGTTTCTTTTTTTTTTTGTTTTTAAATCAGAACCATTGATACTTCTTAATTGGCTATCTAGGACATAACATATTCAGTGAGCTTTAAGGTCGGCAACTCCAGAAATAGCTAGGCAAACTGATTTGATTTTAGGGTTTGGGTCAAGGTTGAAGGGGTTTTCGAGTTCCCCTTTTCCTGTTAAGGTGAATTTAGGCGCACCTTTTCCTTGAATCACCTGTCTGGTCTTTATTATGAATCGTCAATTTGTTAGACTTAGGATATATTGGATATTAGTATTTGTTCATATATGTATGTCTTAGACTGTTAGTGGTTGGTTCAAACAAATCAATGCAAGCTTATTTTATTTGGGGTGCACATATAAATCAGAAAAGAAATTTGGATTTGTCAGTTCAATATTTTATATGCTTCGGAATGATAAATGGTAAGAGGCTAAGTTAATTTGTAGGACGAATTACAACTTCGAATTCTGACAGAGTATGAATGCCGATAATACTTTTCTTGACTATGATCTTAATCATAAATTTCAGATTTTGGTACGTGATTTATAAGTAATGCACTATAGAATGAAGCCAACTGATCAAATTGATGGTCTACAAACCGTGGATAACGTTTCTGAAGCTAACACTATGGTGAATTCTTTTTAGACAATGAATAACATAAGGTATGCTTGCAAGTGAAAGTTCTTATGTATATACGTGAAATGAAAGCCTAACAATCTAAATTTTTATGTCTTTCGATTACTCATACAAACCCAAAATTAGGCCAAAACTTTATAGAAGTAGTCTTATATAATTGGTTCTTTATAACTTAGTAACGAGTTAATGTTTTGGTTAAGCTTCTTTTGAAATCTTGGTATCAATCTTTGGGTGAATGTTATATTTTATTTTGACTGATTGAAATTATTGAGGGGGAATCCTCATTCCAAATTTTTGTTCGATAATTTCTTTGACTGAATATGTAATTTTAGTATATGCTTTCCATATTGTATTCGTTTGAGAATTGCTTGTTTCTGTTGCGAAGGAACTAGTAAATACAAAAGCAAACGGGAACCTTGCTGCTATTGGGACTTCAGCTGCCATTACGAAACAAGTGAGACACCATTTTCCATGTACTTGTTGATTATTCAAATGGGCCTAACATGTTTCCAAGTTCGTTTCGAATACATGTATGTGAAAATGTATCTTAGATTGTAATTCTCATAGATGTTGTGATAGGGCACACGCGCACTATGAACTGCAAACGGTGAATTGGAAATATCACTGGTGCGCCAGGTTTGAGTAATTTTTTTTTATTTTGGGGAATTGTCGATATTTCATGGATATCTCGCTGGTGCAGATGCCTGCAAACGGTGAATTGGAAATAACAAAACTTGCCTAGACTGTTGCCGCAGCCGCCTAGACCGTATAGAGCACCAAGCGACCGCCTAGGCGGCCGCTTACCTTCTTCCTACGTTTTGTAAACGTCCTGGCCAAAATTACAGTGGAGTTTCGCTGTCCAGCGTCTGGGCGGCGGCCTAGAGCGAATTTTAGAATATTACTACGAAGAATAAAAAGCTACATTTGAACATCTCAAGATTAGTTGGAAGTAAATATGCAGGACTATATTATAAGACATCTTAAAAGTGTGAGAAGTATTTTAATTTATTACATTGGTTTTTTTTTTCTTCTTATATTTATTTGTACATATGATTTCATTAATAGAATAAATTTATTTTGATAAAAATGCTCAATAAAAATATTATTTAATTTTTATTACAATATATTTATTATTTTCGACGACTTTTTATTCTTGGTAATGACTAAGAACTCGATTGGAAAGGATAATGATAGGCAGATCAAATTTTTAATAAATCAAATTTGCAAACCAAATAATGTGTCACTAATAGGAAATAAGCACGTTAATCAACACTTAAGTAATAAACCTATTATCAATATCCACATAATTTGGTTTACAATTTTAGTCTCCTGCATTACCTGATTGACAAACATACTTCCGACCGGACTTTTCATTGGTGATAGGGTTTCTATTTTATTTCTTTCTTTTTTAAACATGTGGTCTAATATCCTAGTGGATAGGGTGTTGAGTTTTCACTACGCATCTCGGGTCGAAACTCCTCCCTTAGATTATTGTAATAGTTTTGAACCTTCCCCATCCCTTTAATAATAAAAAAAAAAAATAAAAAAAAAAAACACTTCCTGTTGTAGGCCTATTTAACTGAGCTATCTAAGGAATAGAGAAAGAGTGGGCCGGCGGTAGCAAGAGAGAGAAGAAAGATTTAATTGTGAGGTGTGTGTTGTATCACCCCATTGTGCCTTTATTTATAGTAGTATGATAGATAAAATCCTTACCCTTTTAGGATTATAACTCTTAATAGGTAATCAACTCCTAATAGAAATATAAGAAATATTCCTAGATCTACTAGGATTTACACAATCACATTCATATTCTAAATATGACTGCAACACTCCCCTTGAGTGTGTAAATACTTAAACAAACATCGCATCAGATCTTCAGCAGATAAGGTAGAACAGTTGATGAAGTTGGCAGCATAACGGGCGAATGCGAGTTTCAAATTTAAGAAAGTATGCATTGGTAGTAAAACTCACAAAACCTCACTACAGTAAAACCCAAGGTGGGAGAAAACCCATAGACTAATGAGAAAAGTGAGAAGTATGCATAATGTCTAAAACAAACGTCAAACAGGACGAAAGTAGTGCTCCGATCATCCCAAGATGGGTGCATCATCAAAACCTCATTAGGTAGCAAATACCCAGTGGGAAAAATGCTCCTAATTGTAGGAAAAATAATACATTAAGATCAAGTGAGTATGCTTCAGGATACTCCCCCTGAGTTAGACATAACTTCCAAATAAGAGAACTATAAGCAATTCAACTCAGATAATTTACGCATATCGATTCCTTGGACAATGACTTGGTGAAGAGATCGGTCAAGTTGTCCTGGGAACGGATTTGCTTGACTTTAATGTTCTGATGTTGTTGTTGTTGGTGAGAATAAAAGAATTTTGGCGTTATGTGCTTGGTTTTGTCTCCCTTGATGTATCCCTTCTTTAACTACTCAATACATGCTGCATTGTTTTCAAAGATCATCATAGGAATGTCAACGACGGAAGTAAGACCACTACTACTTCGAATATGTTCCATAACTACTCTTAACCAAAAGCACTCACGTGATACTTCATGCAGGACGAGAATCTCAGCATGGTTCGAAGAAGTCGCAACTAATGTTTGATTGGTAGACCTCCAAGATATAGCGGTGTCTCCAACAATAAAGACAAAACCTGTTTGAGAACGTGCCCTATGTGGGTCAGACAAATATCCAGCATCTGCGTAACCAACAAGGCAAGAATCAATCCGAGAACTAAGAGGGGCGGTAACACTCAAAGATTCGTGGGTATAAAACAAGCCCAAATCCGTCGTACCCTTGAGGTAGCGGAAAATGTCTATAACAACATTTCAGTGCCTGCGTGTGGGCGCGTTGCTATATCTAGTCAAAAGATTAACAGTGAAGGAGATGTTAGGTCTAGTGCATTAAGCCTAAGTACAATAAAGCCCCAATGCACTTAGGTAAGGAACTTCGGGTTCCAAAATATCTTCCTCATCCTTCTTTGGATCGAAGGGATCTCGTTTAACATCTAAAGTCCAAACGACCATAGGTGTACTCGAAGGCTTCGTTTTATCCTCATTAACACGTCACAACACCTTCTGGGTGTAGTTCGATTAATGTATTAGGATTTTATCCGAACAATGCTCGATCTCTAGGCTGAGTCAATATCAAGTTTTCCCAAGATCTTTCATCTCAAATTCCAATTTCAAATGAGTAGCAATTTCCTCAAGCTATGCGGGAGTTTCAATGAGTTTCATATTGTCAACATAAATTGCAATGATTGTAAATCCGGAATGTGACTTCTTTATATAAACACGCATGGGCATACTTCGTTGTTCACATAACCCTGACTTGTCAAATATTCACTCAGACGATTATACCACATCTGCCCGGATTGTTTCAATTTGTAGAGTGACCTCCTAAATGTAATCGAGAAAGTGTTCCATGGTCTACAACTATTTGAACCAGTTAATGGAAGTCATTCTAGAACTTTCATGTATATTTCCGTATCTAGATCCCTATAGAGATACGCGGTTACCACGTCCATAAGTTGCATATTCAGTTTTTCAAAAACTACCAAACTAATTAGGTGGTGGAATGTTATAACATCCATTACAGGGGAATACGTCTCCTCGTAATTAATCCCAAGGCGCTGAGAAAAACTTTACGTTACGAGGTGTGCTTTATGCCACACTATTTCATTCTTCTCATCCCTCACAAAAACCCACTTGTAGCCACTGGCTTCACATATGGTGGTGTAGGAACAATAGGTCCAAACACTTTACGTTTCGCAAGCAAATCGAGTTCGACCTGGATTACTTGTTTCCAGTTTGACCAATCGGTTCTACGTCGACATTAATCAACGGAACATGGTTCAATGTCATCGTTAAGTATGATTTCAGTAGCTACTGTGTACGTAAATGCATCGTTAACGATCATCTCATTCCAACTCCAAACCTTACCTAATACTACGTAATGGACTGAAATCTCACAATTCTCGAGAGGTCGGTTTGTCTTGTCTAAGACATCATCGTAATCTAGAATAACCTCATACATTGGAACGGATGAGTGAGCGATGGTCAGATTCAAACTAGGGTCACTAGTTGATGCCATTTTCCTCTTCCGGGGTTATGAATCATTTGAACCAATGGGTCTACCACACTTCAAGATCGGAGCAGATTATTGGCAAGTCGCCAATGTACCAGGCCACGTGGAAGATGCAGCCTCCCTACCTTCAGAGATGGTCCAGCCTTCCCAAGCAGGATTGTGACGTACGTGGGGTACATATATCCTTGCAAGTGCATTTGCAACAGGTATATGTGATATTGTCACCTTTGTTAAATCATTAAAAGCATCTGGTATGCTCTGAGCAATGCTTTGAAGATCTATAATTCATCGCACTTCAGTTTCAGACTGGGCAGTGTAGGGATCTAAATGAGACATAGTGGGAGCATACCACGACAATTCACGACGTTCTCTAGGAACGTTAGCATGCTTATCTCCCTCCAACGACGGGAAGATGGTCTCATCAAAGTGACAATTCGCAAAACATGTGGTAAAGAAATCTCTTATCAAGGGTTCTAAATAGTGAACAATTGATGGCAAATCATAACCGACATATATTCCTATTTTTCTATGAGGACCCATTTTGGTACGTAGTGTCGGCGCTATTGGCTCATAAATTGCACACCCAAACACCCGTAAATGCGAGACGCCAGGCTCGTATCTAGTAAGTAACTATAACTGTGAATGAAGATGGGTAGTGGTGGGCCTCATGTTGACCAGCATAGCTGTGTGCAATATTGCATAGCCCCAAGCAGATACCGGTAATTTAATTCTCATAACCAAAGTCTGAGTTATCAATTGAAGTTGCTTTCTGAAAGCTTCTGCCAGGTCGTTTTTGGTGTGAACATAGGGTACAGGATGTTCCACATCAATCCCTACTGACATGCAATAATCATCAAAAGTCTATGACATAAACTCTCCAGCGTTATCCAGTCAAATCGACTTGATTGGATAATCAGGGTGGTGAGCCCTTAGCTTAATACTTTGTGCTAGGAGTTTCGCAAATGCAGTGTTGCGTGTGGACAACAGGTAAACATGTGGCCATCTGTCGATGCATCAACCAACACCATAAAGTATCTAAATGGTTCGCATGTTGGTTAGATATGTCCATAAATATCCCCTTAAATCCTTTGAAGAAACTTAAAGGGTTGTGAATAATCTTTGTAATCAAGGGTTGAGTATTCAACTTCCCTAAAGAACACGTTTTGCATGGTGGGAATCCAACATATGGAGGTAATCGATGCCCACGAGATGTTTTGACGATACGGTGCATCATGTCACGTCCAGGATGTCCCAAAAGGTCATGCCAAAACAGCAAAGTATTTTGAAACTTAGGCCTATGGCTGGCCATATGGTGGGCTTCTATGACACGAATGGTTATAATGTACAACCCACTTGGGAGATGTTCCAACTTATTATGAATATGTTTCTAGCCATATTCGTACGAAGTGATACAAAGAAATTCAAAACCATTATCTTTAGTGGTTTCAATATGATATTGATTATCTCGAATATCTCTAAAACTCAGCAACGTTCTTCCGGAACGTGGAGAATAAAGTGTCTCTTTAATGGTTAAGACTATACCATTGGACAACATGATACGGGCCTTTCCGTATCCTTCAATCAGGTTGGATGGGCCTGAAAAAGTTGTAGTGCTTTCTTGGGTATAAAGTTAGTAAAATAATGTCGCTTATGCAAGATGTTGTGCATGGTAGCACTATCAGCCAGACAACTAACTTCCCCACTAAACATACCTAGAAATAAATTGATTGAATTGGTCATATGCATAAATATAATTTCATTCATTCAATTAAGCAATTTGAGAAATAATATCCATCAAATAACAATTCATAATTCAAAACAAACCAAAACCAAACAAATTATTCCAAATACTTAAAAAAAATTGTTCAAAATTAAACCATAAACCTAAAAAAATAGGGAAGAGGGGCTGGGCACTCCTAGTGGGTTTGGCCACTAGGGGTAAACGCCCTAAAAATATGTCTAATTTATTCGTCCATAGAAGCTAACGCCTCCTGAAAATCCGATATCTTCATTGATGTAATAGCATCTTCCAGATGTTCCACATGTGTAAAGTTAGACTTGCGACAGGAATGATACTTGGCAATAGCCTCGGGGTTAGCTTAGCATACGTATGACCAATGATCCTTTGATCCACAACAATAACATATGTCTATTTCAGTGGAAACCGGTTAAACGGTAGTTTTTCCCTTGTTCTTGAAGTTCAGGGCCTTAGAGGCAAGGGGTGGATGCTGCTGGGTCATATTTCCTCCCTTAGGTAGGCCTTGATTCTGTGGACCTTGGGTCTATGGTGAGGCTTACCACCCATTGCCACGGCGATTCTTGTGTCGTTTGTGGCTACTAGAATTGGTCACATACGTTTCAGGCGCATCGTTTTAGCCAGTCAGTCGACCTTGATGATTCTTCATCAAAAGCTGGTTCTGTTTTTCAGCGATAAGTACTACAAAGATCAAATCCAAAATTTTGGTGAATTTATGTGCCCTATATTGTTGCTGCATGACAATATTGGTGGCATAGAAGGTCGAATAGGTCATCTCCAGGAGATTTGATTCAGTTAGTTCCATTTTATAGAACTTCAGCAGTGGTCGGATTCTACAAACTTCAGAGTTATATTCATTCACGAACTTAAAGTCTTGAAAGCGAATATGTTGCCAATCGTGCCTTGCTTAAGGCAAGTATATGCATTTCTGATGATCAAAACGGTCGGCCAAAGCAAGCCAAAGGGTGCGTGGGTCCTCCTCAGCAAGGTACTCAATTTGCAAAGCATTATGGATGTGTCTTCGAATGAAGATCATTGCAGTAGCTTTCTGAGCTTCGTCGACATGTTTGTCGTTAGTAGGTGCCTCGATGGTGGCTCTAATACCCTTTGAGATGAGATGGAGCTTCACATCTTAAACCCACTTCAGGTAGTTTCTTCCAGAGACTTCCAGAGTGGTGAAATCGATCTTGTTCAAGTTCAACATCCATAAACATATATCGTAGAACATTCGGGTTCTATAGATATGTATCGGTTTAATTTATGCATGAAAGTTACAAGTTTCATGTGGTAAGTTTTGAATGAAAACTTCAGGTTTCAAGGGCACTAAATATGAAATTACAGGTTCAATTTAGTTTTATGAACGATTAGTTCATAAAGGAAAGGTTCCTGCAAGAAACACATAATGCAATATGCTGATTTAAGTGTAATGGATTTGAGTTTCTTCGGGAACTCAAGTGTGAGAGCTTCGTTATTACGAAAGTATGTCAACGGTAATTATTGAATCGATAGTGTCCAAAAGTGATCTTCAGGTCAATAATTTTGGATTTCATTATCAGATTAATGGAATGCAGGTCACTTTTAATTAATTCAATAGATCGGGATCATACAGGGTCGATCGTGGAAGCAAAATAATGCCAAAAATTAGCATTGGGTTCGAAAAACCATAGCCCAATGGTATTTGGGTTGGGTGCCGTGAGTAAGGCAATGCCCTAGAGGCTTTTAGGCTCGAGGTTAAGGTTGCAAAAGCAGCCCACATGTGGTTGCAGGCCACGGGCCGAGAGACAGGAAGCCAAACAGCAAGCTGCTGGCATGGTTGGGTAAATACCAACGTGCAAGAGCAAGCCCAGAGGCTTGCAGGTGTGCGAGATAACCCCAGCCATAGCTAGGTTTCGGTTTTGGGTAACAAGGACTAAGCCCAGCCTTGTGGACTGGCTGATAGAAACACGGGTCATGGCAAGGGCTAAGCCCAACATCACAACTGGTGTGGGTCGAGGATATAAGCCCATGGTAAGAAACCAAACCAGGCATACAGCCTAGTTGTCCACAGTATGTAGTGAAGCCCAAAGGCTTTGACAAAGGTCCAAGACGTCAAATGATGTCGTCTCAAGGGGGTTTCCACGTGTCTGGGCTTCAGGCCAGCGTGATGGTCCTTATGGTGGTGTCACGACGATGCTACCATAAAAATCCCAATTTCCTTTCTCTTTTTCGAATTCACTAGGGTTTGAAAAACCCTAACATGCTTCTAATTTATTAATATTCTTTGACTCACAATTCCACATAGCAATTTAATTGCGTAATGCATGAAACACACATATATATATATATATATATATATATATATATATATCATAAGGAAAATATAAACATAGAAGGGTTCATGCATCATGGGAAATGTTTTCATGCTTCATGGACGTTTCAAATATTTTCCTTTATTTTAAGCGTACCTGGTTGGCAGAAAACAAATAAGAGCCTTTGAATTTTGTGGAAGATAGCCTCCTCCTACGATCTGTCAATTCCTCAGCTTCTGGTAAGAGCGTGCTGATAACGTGTTGTAGGTCTAATTGAGCTATCTAAGGAATAAAGAGATAGGAGGCCGGCAGTAGCAAGAGAGAGAAAAGAAAGATTTAATTGTGAGGTGTGTGTTGTATCACCCCATTGTGCCTTTATTTATTATGGTAGGATAGGTAAAATCCTTACCCTTTTAGGATTACAATTCTTAATAGGTAATCAACTCCTAATAGGAATATAAGAGATATTCCTAGATCTACTAAGATTTACACAATTACATTCCTATTTTAAATACGACTGCAACACTTCTTTCTTTTTTATGATGGAATTTGATTTTTTTTTTCCAACATTTTTATGCCGAAAATGCCCAATTTTTTACAAAGCATTGCCCTCACTAATAATATGGTCATTTTCTAAACTTCAATTTCGACGAAAAGTTAACTATTAACAATGGGTCATGTATGTTGAAAGTATTGATGTATTTCCTATCACTGATAGAAATAGATGTATTTCCATTGGAAGCATTTACGAGGACCAACAAGGGTTTTTTCCTCTCGGAATAAAGTTTTTCCGATAACAAAATGTTTTTTCCAACGGCAATTGACCCTCGATAATCACATTTGTGTCATAGTAGTAGAACATCCAAACATCTTCTAATAAGACTTCTCTAAAATCAATTTGAACTCAAACATCCGGCCAAAATACACATAAGTACACTTATGCTCATATTCTAACAATTAATCACACTATAAAACAAAAACTGGAACTTAGCATTTGGTTGGAAAAGTAGATGGGGTAAAGTGTGCGTGATGCAATGTAATGAGAAATTTTTCAGTGAGATGAGAACACGATTTGCTACATTAAATGTCATAATATAAATTTATATATATAATATAAATGTTATAATACAAATGGTTGAATACTTAGAAAAATTTCAACCACTTATACTATAACATTTGATGTACAAGTTGTGTTTCCAGCACATTAAAAAATCCCTCCAATGCAATGCGATGGTCTTTTGTTTTTGTCTTGGTAATTGCTTGAATTGTGCTTTGGGCACACGCTTTTCCACCAACTCCTCAAAACTCTCGTATCTTTCTCTCTTCTCTCTCACACTCCCCCATTTTCATATTCATATATGATATTCACAGATCGAGGAGCTCCAAATTTGCAAGTTCATTTCAGAAACTGATCGGAATCGCCGGAAGCGCGTGGGTTTTCTGGTCACACGAGTAGTTCACAGCTCAAGCTCGATCGTGGCATATCACTCGGATCCCTTTTATTTGTTTGAAGACCTGATCGATCATCCATGATTGATATTTGATCCCCCAGGAGACACAGACAGCAACGTTACAGCGGCAGTCGAGTCTCACTAGAGCTTTGGATCTTTGGCGGCTTGTAATTTTGTTGTAACTTGCTAATTAAGCTAGATATAAGCTTAACTGACAAGCTAGCTTTATCTGGGATTGGGAATTGAATATCGTCAGTTTTTCTGGGGATGCAGCAGTTGACTCGTATATTTGTATGTAACTGCAACTGTAACTGTTGGCTGGCTGCCTGACGTTGACTATAGTACAGAAGACTGTGCAAAAACAGCCTAAACCACTCCTCTAGTTGAAGGCAACAATTTAACTGCTAGGTTACTAAGAGTAACCGATCGAGGTATATTTGACTACCCACTCTCTCTGACTCTCTTTTATGTATTGTGAACATCCGCTGGATCTAGTCAAGTAATTTCATCAGTGAAAAGGAAAGGAAGCTCTGGCAAATAATAGTAAGTGGTGGGAGAATGCGATGGCAGGGTACAACATAAATGAGTCAACCTCAGTCTCTGCCGCCTCATCAGCCCCAACTTCAACTGCTTCTCCCTATGTCCACCCGCTTTTCAGGCCCCAACTCCACCTCCAACTCCAACAACTCCATCACCATCCTATTATTCCTCTACAACAACAACAACAACATCATCATCATCAACAAGAAGAACAAGATGATGATGATGACCAGGACGACGACCAAGACCACAATATTACCAAGATCGAATCTTCCGATACCGCCGCAACCAGTTCTGGTGGCGGTGGAGGCGGAGGTGGAACTGGTGGTTCCACCCGCCGTCCCAGAGGCCGTCCTGCAGGCTCCAAGAACAAACCCAAGCCTCCCATCATCGTCACACGCGACAGCCCCAACGCCCTCCGCTCCCACGTCCTTGAGGTCTCCGATGGGGCCGACATCATGGACAGCGTCTCCATCTACGCCAGGCGCAGGGGCAGAGGCGTCTGCGTGCTCAGCGGCAGCGGCACTGTCACCAACGTCACCCTGCGTCAGCCAGCTGCTCCTCCGGGAAGCGTGGTGACTCTTCACGGACGCTTCGAGTTACTATCGCTCTCCGGTACGGTGCTTCCGCCTCCGGCTCCTCCCGGTGCTGGCGGACTCTCCATATTCTTGTCCGGGGGGCAGGGACAAGTGGTGGGAGGAAACGTGGTGGGACCGCTGATGGCCTCCGGGCCTGTGGTTTTGATGGCTGCGTCTTTTGCAAATGCGGTGTTTGAGAGATTGCCATTGGATGATCCGGAAGAGGGAACTACTACTCCTACTGGTGGTGGTGGCGGAGGCAGCTTGCAAATCCATCAACCCACGGGGTCCCAATCTTCTGGGGTGTCTGGCGGTCTTGGTGATGGTACTGCGGGAAGTAGCGGCGGAGGTGGAGGTGGAGGTGGGGGTGCTGGGCTTTTTAATTTGGGAGGAAATATGGCGGCCAACTATCCCTTCCCGGGGAGTGACTTCTTCGGATGGGGTGGTGGAAGTGGAAGTGGAAGTACTCCGCGGCCTCCGTTTTAGTACTAGTACTACTGTGGTGCTAATTATGGAATGATTTTATGAGATATGTACGGTGATAACTTCAGACGCTTTCGTGTTCATGTATAAATATGCACATCTACAAACGAAAGAACGATGATCTTGATCATATATCTTGAGCCTAAAGTTGCCAATGTCGATGAAGGGCTAGCTAGCTAGCTTGGTGTTGATCAGTACTGTCGATGTAAAACAAACAAACTTTGCAAGGTCAGTAAAATTAATCAATTGCTACTTTCTTCAATCTCTACCTAGCTAGCAATTGATTTAATCCTCTGTTATAATTATAATTATATATACTAGCTAGTTTATTAATTTCAAAAATGTTAGTTAATTGTACTGTGATGATCGATGCACATTTCTAGGGTTTATTATTGTGGTTCTAATATGATATCCATCCTTCTCCGGCAGTACTAGTACATTATTTTTTTTCTTGATTGAATATAAATTAAATTTCTGCTTCTGGATTTCTAATTAACTTTCAGTAGCATATCATGCGCACAAACTTACTAATCCTTGTTCCCCAAAAAAACAAAAAAAACAAAACTTACTAATCCTTATTAATCTGGATATTTGTATCTTAATTTGAGTTAACACAAAAACACATTTATTCATATAATATCTATTTTATTCCTGTACTTGGCAGTTAGCTTCTCACTTACAAGATCTTTGTGTTCCATGTAGTTCTCTCTCTTTCTTTTTTGATTCCTTGAGTTGATTTTACGGTTACACAAGATATATAGCCAAAGTATTTAAGCACCTTCAAAAGCCTCTTTCAGTCTTCCCTTACAGAAACGGAAAAAAGCAAAACCCTAGAATTAGAAACTGAGTTCGAGAAACGAGGCCAAAAGCATCTCCAGATCTCTTCAAATTTCGGTTAACTGACCAAAACGTTACAGCAATAGAGACTATAAAACGTAAATACAGTACGCTTAGAGATGCTTTGCTAGCTGCACCATATAAACATCCGTCTCTCATCCCACCTTAGGATTGCGTGTAACTTGAGGTCCTAGTAAGAGCATCTCCAATGCAAAGACTAAAATAGTTGGGTCACAAAAAGGTGGTAAATTATGTAGTTTGGTTTTCTTCTCCAATGCCAAGATTCAAATCTTACAACTCGTTTGGAGTTTGCATTGGAGGAAAAAACTTTATACTCAAACTTCATATTTGAGTTTTCATAATTGGACTCAATTCTCATTTTTCTTGGTTGAATAACAGATTTCCTAAGGTCATCTCCAACCAATCTGGCCAGAGGGTCATAGGGCTAAAAATAGCTCGAAATGACATGAAAATTGTCTCCAACCGAGGGCTAGGCCAAAGGGATTATGGGTTCCACCAGGCCAAAACCACCAAATCAGGCCAGCAAGCTGGCCATCTCCATCCAGCCCGATGAGCCCAGCCATTTTTATTTTTTTGGAGGAATTTTTTTCCTCCACCATTTCTCACATACTTTTCACCATTCCATACTATCTTACCTCATTTTATTTCAATTCTTCACATTCTCTTATCTTTCAATAATCTTTCCTTTAATTTTTTTCAATAATTTTCAAATGGCCACCTCTTTCAATAATCTTCCAATATGTCCGAAAATCTTATTTTAATATGGTAGTTTGATATAATTATATTAATTCAATTAAAATAATAAATTATGTTTGGCCTATAGCATTTTGGCCCTCTTGGTTTGAGATGGTTTTTTTGTCACAGGGTTATGTTTGGCTTGTGGCCCTTTGACCCCTTCGGTTGAAGATGGTATAAAATATGACCTAACATTATTCATTAAAATATAATTTCTTTGAGGGCTATAGGGCTAAAGAGAGTCCTCTAGCCCTCCTTCAGTTGGAGATGATCTAAGTGGCATGGTCTCCACTTTTGACTCAAATCTCATTTTGAAACCCAAATTTGGGCGTCAATTTTAAGTCACAATTGCATTGGAGAACCTTAGACTCGTATGAGACTCAAATATAAGATTTGGGTTCAAATTTTCCAGTGCATTGTCATCTCCAAGAATGTTTTGCTAGTAATTAGAAATTTAATTAGAGAATTTTTCATATTCGTTCATTAATGAAAACAAGTGAGCATAACATCCAATTGTTAGTAAGCACCGGTCAGCCATACGGAAGCGAATTCGTTACCGGGAAACATATTTTTTGGCTGAAGGTAAACTTTTCTAGTGGTCTAGTATGAAAAAGGAAAACAATATCAGTTGTTTGCATGTTGTTTGTTGTATCAAAGTCTCTCAAATGGTAAAGAATTTAATATGCATATATATTTTCAAGGGAGAACCCTAGCTAGACTTAGTAGACTACCATATTGCTTGTTGAACAAACACATTTATCCCGCCTTGTTTTCATTTTGTTTCTTTTTCGATTGCTTAAAGTAATTACTTTCAAGTTCTGAGACTTTGCAACATTTCAAGAAAATAGTAATAATCTTCTCGTTTTATACCACTACATACATGCTACATGCAAGAAATCTGAGAGCAATTTAATTTCCCTCTCATCAGTTTCTTCTTCAAGCATAATAATATTAATATAATGCTTGTCATATTTCCATACCTTTTTCTTTATACATATGACATATGTACAACAAATGCCTATGATTCATGCATGTTCATGGATGGCATGGGTGCATGAACATTACCAGGTAAATTCTTCACATACGGGCTTGAGTCGTACTTGAATCGAATCGGTCTACCCAATAAACGCGGTGGACTGGCCCATGCTATTCAGATTAAAAAACAAATAAATCAGCCTAAGATGCAACCCTATCACATTTATGCATGGCCATTATGCTCAAGGAATCGAGGCATGTTTTAGGCAATCAAGCACTGAGAAGGATGTAAGCAGCATTCTTGATCCCTCCTGGCCTTGTATATGTAAAATTCATCTCCAATTGAAAGGGCTTAAGTTAGTCACATTCAGAATTAGTCTTACAAAATATTTTTTTTAAATAAACAATGTCAGCCCATATTTATATATTATCTTCATCCGAAGGGGTTAAACGTAGTCCCTCAATAATTTATTATTTTTAAGTTTATACTTTAAATTTATTAGTTAATTAAACAACATTTGAATGTTTTCAAATTTAACCGTTGAATTTGAATCAATTATTATAATTGAAAAGCTGAACTCCAAAAAAAAAATAGCTAAGAGGAGGGCTACATTTGACAATAGTCTTTGAAAGGTCTAGTTGGTTCTTTAGTTATTTTAAATAAACAGTGTCAGCCCATACTTATATATTATCTCCATCCGAAGGGATTATACATAGTCCCTCAATAACTTATTATTTTTAAGTTTATACTTTAAATTTATTAGTTAATTAAACCACCTTTGAATGTTTTCAAATTTAACCATTGAATTTGAATCAGTTATTGTAACTGAAAAGCTAAACCCCAAAAATAAGGACTAGGAGGAGGGCTACATTTAATAATAGTCTTTGAAAGGTCTAGTTGGTTCTTTATGTCGACATAGACCACTAAACGAGTCGGCTTCAAGTTCAACCCACGCAACTTTAGTTATTTTAAAATATTAAAAAATAATTGAACTAAACCTAAAATCGGAAGTAAATCAAGTTGATAAACTAGCATGCATTAACACCAACTGAACTAGTTGCAACATTCTTTCACAGCCCCAAAAAGAAGAAAAACAAGAACAATAATATTTTTCCAAAAAAAAAAAAAAAACAAGAACAATAATATTGCAACACCCTAAAAAAGTATTCAACTGATCCACGACATGCGATGAAATTTCAAACCCCATCACTGTTCAAAAGGAACACGCACGAATAACCGCCCATGCAGGCTAACTACAGCAGATGTTTGAAGGGGATCAATTTTTCCAGGTAAGCTCACAACCTGTAAAACGCAACATAAACTGCATTTGTAACTGTAATCAAAATAGATATCAAAACTTGTAATAAACTGTTAAATCAAAGCATTCACTCATGGTAGATACTAGATAGGATTTGTTTAAAACCCAGAAATCAAAGCTTTGGTCCAAAATAGATTATCGTGGGAGCTGGCATTGGTTCGGACAAACCCAAACAACCTGAGACAGATCCAACCTGCACCGCACTTTGGGTAACTAGAGCAAGATTGGGAAAGGATTTGAATCCTATTCTTGGATCAACAATTTATGATAATTTTTCAGCTTGAACTACAAGTTCACCAAACAGTTTCGGATTTGGATGATTATTATCTTTTGCAGGGATGTCCATAACTTAAGAAAGCATGACATCATCATTATTGTACAAAGATTGCACATATGTGTCTGCAAGTATTTACATATTACCATATGCATCTATAAAACATGTTGTTTACAATAACTTGTATGATAACTTCATCCTCTGTACATAGATAATCGACGGATAACATATTTTAGGTATAAGTTTCTTATACCAACTAAACTGTGAAAATCTCATAAAATTACCCATTTCATAGCCATAAAGCCCTTGTTATTCAGTTCAGCATTGTTATTAGCACTCCAAAATTGTCATCATGCACCTCTCCCTCCATTGATTTCTATTAGGAAGGAGTCCATGATGACTATTTGGATTGCCAATGACATCCCCCATTCAATACCGTGTTTTTTTCTTCCCTTCATTGTTTTCATCTTTTCCGCTAATTTGGAAATATGGATGAACAATCTTCGGGTTTTTGGGTTCCTTGGGTTCCCACAGGTAATATATATTTATTTCTGAGCCAAGCACGAACCATAGAAGCTAATAGGAAGTATTAGATACCTTCTTAAATGGTGTAATACCCCAAGGATTGTCAATCTGCTCTGGTTGACCTGTTATAACAAGACGTCCAGCTGGATCTGATTGAACTCGGACCTGGGGAGGAACGCCATAGATTAGGACAACTATCTTCATGTCAAAAATGATGGTGCGGAAAATTTCCAACCAGACGCCAACTGATGCTATATTATGCATATTTAAGGACAATTAAACAATTTAGATCCCGTTTGATAATCATTTCGTTAATAGTTTTTAGTTTTCAATTTTTTTTTTTTGTTTGAGAGAAAAGGGGAAATACATGGGAGAAGTGACGTGTATAGAAGGGTGGAGGAAAGATGGTGAGACAGATATAGAAGAGGTATATATACAAAATGAAAATTACAAAAATAAAAATAAATAAATAAATAAAAACTACTTTCAGTTCTTTTCACTTACCCTCCTCTGTTTGGATGAGGAAAATAAACTTGGAATTTGGACAAAAGTCAAAATTTATAAATTAACGTGCCCCAATTCCCTCATTTTGGATTCATAGCATAGAAATTTAGAATTTGGAAAATAAACTCGCATCACCCCTCTTCATCCCACCTTTCCCCCATATACTTTCCTCATATCCCAAGCACAAAAAGTGAAAACCAAAAACTAAATGCAAAATGGTTATCAAATGGGCCTTTAGTTTCTTCCATATTCAGACACACGAGCGTAAATACTGCATAAAGACATGCATGAAAAGGGAGATACACATTTATGCAAATGGCCCAAGTGCCACATGATTAACTTCCTCTGCCAGTCACAAAGTTTAAAGGAGATGTGGATGATATGGAGACACATTATCATCCAATGAACCTAGCATCACATAGGACCAATCAATGAGGGAGATTAAGAAATTAACAAAGCCAACGCTTTGGACACCTTTTTTGTTCTTTAGGACAACGAAGGCAGTAAAAGGGAGGATATGTGAGGTTATGATCATCTCTGTGGGCTTCGGTTACTACAAAATTTAGAGATTTGTCTTTTTCAAAAATTTGGCATAACTGGAATACGGCTATTAGTTAGTTTTGTGTTGTTTTTATAGTTTCTAAATGTATGGGTGATGGTGCTATTTATCTTGTTTTGTTTGTGCCTTTGCGGACTTCTTGTCCGCTTTTGTTTTTTTTTTATTGTTTCATTGCAATAAAAATTCGTTTCTTCATAACTTATTATTCGACTTCAATGTTCATTTACATGGAATACCTTCTCTCCATCTGACAAAGTTAAGGCTTTGGAAATCTCTTTTGATTTACTCATGATTTGTTGTGGCCTAAATCAACAGGAGGACCAAATCATGGACATGTTACTTAGCGGGATTACATATGGAAATTTATAATGTGGGCACCTTACAATCATATTGATTGTATTATGGACTCTATAAACTGGCAACAGAGGTGGAAACATCAAAGCAAAAAATTAGTTAAACGACTAATGGTTTTGTCAGTCGTAATTCAAAGACATCTTACTATCCAGTCCAAGGAAGAGAATAGATGAATTCATAGGCCTTTGAAAAGGGAAACAGATATTCAAACACCAACTGACTAAGAATTACAAGTGGCCCGGTTGACATGTACAAGCAATGTTCATATATTAACTTCCTAAATCTTGTCAAGCAAGCTCAGTTTTTGGAAGATTCTTAAACAGAGGATCAAGATCCTGTTTTAGAATGAATAGATGGAGTTATAATATAGAAGCTCTTGTGAATCAACTAAGTATGAAGATTGAAGACTTATATGTTGAAGGAAAAGACTGGTGAACCAACACACCAGATTGGCTCCCAATGGGAGGTTATGCAATGTGATCATTGATGGAAGTTTAAATAACAAAATATCACTAGAAATGCTTGACAAGCTCAAACTTAAAACTAAGAATTTCCCACTTTTTACAGGTTTTCTTGGTTCAAAAAAGGGATTGAGGTAAAAGTCAATGTTCATTGCCTTGTATCATTCTCTATGTCGAAGTTTTATCAAAATATGTGATGCTAGTGCTATGGATGCTTGCCATCTCTTACTACAGAGGCCTCGGCAACATGATGGAGAAACTCTCTATTATGGTTTCCGGAACATCAATACAAACCTGAATGATGTGACAAAGGTAATTTTGGGTCCATTGTGAGGAAGTGTGGGTAAATGCACAAGGGAAAAAATGCCAACTACCTCTCTATCTAGGAAAATTTGGAAGAAACCCAAGCAGATATTCATGTGCATGCTCTATTAATAAAAGGCAAAGTGTCCATTTCGACTACTAAAGCATCATGGTGAAAATGCTTACCAAGTATAACTACCTCAAGGCATGGAGGTGTCAATAACATTCAAATGTGGCAGAAGTTCAGCCAGTCAATGAAGGTGTCCACCATTGAAGACTTTGATATACTGACAAATTAATTTTAAAAGAAAGGGAATGATGGCGGACCATCCAATGGATCTTTTAGCAAACCCAATCATGGAGCACCAACTAAAATACTGAGCCTAGCATTGCAAAGAACAGGTCAAAGATGGAGATTAATACTGAGCCTAGAATTAAGACAAAACACCCACAACTTGCCTCTAGGCACCATTTCTTTAACTGATTTCCCATTCGGCATACACGATGCAAGCAAGGTGGCTGCAAAGTTTGAGGTTTAGGGTTTCGCAAAGAAGATGAGTCCGCACCCTTTGAAATTTTTATGCAATACAATGCCATTTGGTTCATTTCTCATGTCCTTTCAAATGAAACAAACATCTTTACTAAACTGAATGTTGAGGTCTAACAGCTGTCTTCTTTTTAGTAAGCTGATTTTAAAACATGTACTTTTCCCCTTTTATCTTCTCCCCCTTAGCATTGCATCCCAGATCTTTCAAACCCACCTCCATGCCTCACTCCCACAAGAAGCAAACCAGCAAACTCCCATCTCCACTTCATGCACCTCCATACCATACTCCTTGTTTTTCTTTTCTCTTTTACACTCCAATAGGAATAGCTCAGCTTCTCAACAGCTCTCTTCTATATTCCTTCTTTGTTTTTCCTTTACTATTATGTTTATGTTTCTATTCCAGCCACCTCAAACATGTCTAGTAGACTAATACTTTAGTCTGAACAGAACTGAATATGTTAGTTTTTGGCTCGTCAGTTTGTGTCCTTTTCTGTTTAGGATTGTTTTAGGGAAAGGGTGCACCAATTCTTCTCCTAAAAGGGCTAGGAAAGAATCTTAGTTTCCTTATTCAATGTAGATTAGAAATCCTAGAAGTCTATTTGGAATTGGAAAGGAAGTCTAAATTCCTATTCCACTTAGAATAGGAATTATAATTTGTAAAGGACATGTAAGCCAACCCTATATCTATAAATAGGGTGCGGCAAGGCTGATTTTCAGCAGAGAGAAAACAGCAAAACAGCAGAGAGAAAACAGCCAAACAGCAGAGAGGTTTGAGATTAGTTCTAGGGTTTGCATAAGTTCTGTAATCTCTATTATTAATCAAAGAAGCGGTGATTTCTCTACCTAGGGAAATCACAACTGGACGTAGGCATAAGTTCTGCCGAACCAGTATAATTCTTGTGTGTTTCTAAGTTTTCTATATTTGCTAGTTTAGTCTATTGCCGTTAGTTACATCAAAGAACAAGGTCCAGTGAAAGGGGTTTTTTCAACAATTGGTATCAAGAGCTAGGATCAAGGTGTTCTACGATGTTAAAAGGGAAGATGAATGCGGATCAAGGACCTGCGTTAAAACCCTTTGACGGCAAGGATGACTTCACGGACTGGCAAAGGATGATGAAGAACGTACTGATACAGCAGGATTTGGATGATGCACTTGATGGTAAGAAGCCGGAAAGCATGACAGAAGCAGCATGGAATAAGGTTCTCAAGAAGGCCAAGAGTTCCATCGAGATCCATCTCACAAGATCAGTTCGGTCACACATCACCGAAAAGATGTCTGCCCAGGAAGCATGGGAAAAATTGGAGAATGTTTATATGGGAAAAACCGTGTCCAATAAACTTTTTCTAAAGGATGAACTATTCGGGCTTCGACTAGAAGAAGGAGGTGATATTGAAGATCACGTATGCAGGTTCCAGAATTGCATAGCTAATCTTCAGAAAGTCGAAGAAACTTACAAAGATGATGATATGGCTATCATCCTGCTAAGGTCTCTACCTTCGTCTTTCAAGCACTTTCGAACAACTCTAATGTTTGGAAAAGAGTCCTTGAAGCTTGAAGACGTAATTCAAGCTCTTCAGTCATATGCTAAACTAGATGATATAACTGAAAGCTCTCAAGGCCTTTATGCCAAAGGCAAGGAGAGGGGGCGGGAAAAGACAAGAGAAGAGAAAATTGGCAACAGAGGTAGGTCAAAATCCAAGAAGAAAAAGGAAAAGAAGGAAGGTTGCTTCGAATGTGGTTCAGCCGATCATTGGAAGAGGAACTGCAAGATTTGGAAAGAAAAGAAAGCCAAGATGGAAGGAAGCTCAGGTTCCGCTAGTGCAGTCACTGAACATGAGAGTGACGGGGAACTTCTTTCGGTAACATCGGGCTCCAAGGCTTTCAATTGGATTTTGGATACTGGATGCACGTTTCATATGTGTGCAGTAAAAGAATGGTTCGATACTTTCAAAGAAGTCAGCAGCGGGGAAGTCTTAATGGGGGATGATTCTTCATGTCCTGTAAGAGGAATCGGCACTGTTCGAATCAGAATGTTCGATGGGATGATACGAGCTTTAGGGAACGTCAGGTATGTCCCTAGACTAAGAAAGAATTTGATTTCCTTGGGTACTTTAGATGAGGCCGGTTATGGGTACAAGTCTAAAAAAGGAAGACTCAGGGTAACCAAAGGATCGCTAGTGGTAATGCAGGGTGACCTACAACCCAATAAGTTGTATAAGTTAATTGGGACCACTATAGTCGGGGGAGCAGCTGTTTCTGTAAATCAAAGTATAGAAGACAAGACTGAACTATGGCATCATAGGCTCGGGCACATAAGCCAGAAGGGATTGCAAGAATTACACAAGCAAGGCCTGTTGGAAGGCGTGTCAGCTTGTAAACTGGACTTTTGTGAATACTGTGTTCTTGGGAAGCAAAGAAAGGTATCATTCGCAAGTAGCAATGCAGATAGCCGAAGTAAGGAGCAACTCAGCTATATTCACTCAGATGTTTGGGGTCCTGCTCCAACTAAATCAAATGGTGGAGCCAGGTATTTTGTTACTTTCATGGATGATTTTTCTAGGAAGGTTTGGATTTATTTCATGAAGCAGAAATCCGAGGTTTTTGCAAAGTTCAAGGAATGGAAAACAGAAACCGAGAATCAAACTGGAAGAAAGATCAAGTATCTGAGAAGTGACAATGGAGGTGAATATACAAGTAATGAGTTCACCGATTACTGCAAGCAGGAAGGCATCATAAGGCACTTCACAGTAAAGAAGAATCCCCAACAAAATGGAGCTGCTGAGAGGATGAACCGAACTCTCATGGAGAGAGAAAGGAGCATGCGATTTCATGCAGGATTGCCTGATAGTTTTTGGGCAGAGGCTGTTAATCATGCAAGTTATTTGATTAACAAATCACCATCTACAGTTCTCGGTTTTAAGAGTGCAGAAGAGGTATGGTCTGAGAAGCCGGTGGATTATTCCAAGCTCAGGGTGTTCGGCTGTAGTGCTTATGCACATATTCCAAGTGATGAAAGGTCCAAGCTCAAACCGAAGTCTATACATTGCATATTCCTAGGCTTTGAGAAAGGAGTGAAGGGTTTCAAACTTTGGGATTTCAACAACAGGAAAAAGGTTGTCAGTCGAGATGTTGTCTTTGATGAGACAACCATGCCTCTGAATAAAGTTGAGAGCAGTAGGGAGAAGAAGGATGATGCTGCAATTGAAGCAACAAAGATTCCGTTAATCAGTTCAGATGAAGAAGAAGCTCAGGTGGAGCAAATTGAGCAAGAGGCCGAATCTGATGGTTTTGAGGAAGAAGAAGAGCATCAGCATCATTCACCAGTTAGGAATCAGGTGGAGCAAGAAACAGGACAGATTGAAGGTACTCCAATCCGCCAGATATCCCAAAGGAGTCAAACTCCACCCAACAATCCACCTGCATTCCAAAGATGCATAGCACTGGACAAACCTAAGCGGAACAAGAAGAAACTTGACAGGTTTGGGTTTGACCAAAACGAAGTTAATTATGCTCTTAACATTAGTCAAGGAGATCCGACTACTTATCGAGAAGCTATAGCAAGTGATGAGCGAGATAGTTGGATAAGTGCTATGACAAAGGAAATGGAGTCTCTTTACAAGAACTCTGTTTGGGAGTTGGTTCCTAAACCCAAAGACAGAAAGCTAGTTGGATGCAAGTGGGTATTTAGGAAAAAGGAAGGACTACATGAACAAGATGCCGTGAGATTCAAAGCAAGGCTCGTGGCTAAGGGGTACTCACAAAAGGAAGGGGTGGATTATGATGAGATCTTTTCACCTGTAGTCAAGCATACTTCTATCCGATTGCTTTTAGCAATGGCAGCTCAGCATGACATGGAGATTGAGCAGATGGATGTGAAGACAGCGTTTCTTCATGGGGATTTAGAGGAGACGATATTCATGGCTCAACCAGAAGGGTTTGTTGAATATGGGAAAGAAAACCTAGTATGTCAGCTAAGAAAGTCCCTGTATGGCCTGAAACAGTCTCCAAGACAGTGGTACAAGAGGTTTGATTCATTCATGCTGAAAATTAATTTTAGAAGGTGTTTGTATGACTGTTGTGTGTACTATCATGTGTTCCAAGATGGGATGATCATATTGCTATTGCTATATGTGGATGACATGTTAATTGCTTGTCAAGACAAGTCTAGAATTCAAGACTTGAAAAGGATGTTGAGCGAGGAGTTCGACATGAAGGATCTAGGTGCCGCACAGAAGATCCTTGGCATGGAAATTCAGAGAGATAGGACCGCTGGAAGGATTTGGATATCACAAGCCAAGTATATTCAGAAGGTTCTTGAGAAGTTCAACATGCAAGAAGCAAAGGTAGTTTCGACTCCTTTGGCAACTCACTTCAGGTTAAGTGGACAACAGTGTCCTATGTCCGAGGAAGAGCAACAAGAAATGAAGAAGGTGCCTTATGCTAATGCTGTGGGCTGCCTCATGTATGCAATGGTATGCACACGTCCTGACATAGCTCAAGCAATCAGTGTCGTTTCCAGATACATGGCAAATCCAGGAAAGCAACATTGGGATGTAGTCAAGTGGATTTTGCGTTATTTGAAGGGTTCTTGGCGACAAAGGATTATGTTTGAGAAGCAAAAGGAAAATGCAGGGGTGTTAGGATATGTGGATGCCGATTATGCAGGGGACTTGGACAAGAGAAGGTCAACTTCTGGTTATGTGTTTACATGCGCAGGAGGACCAATCAGTTGGAGGGCACTACTGCAACCAATTACAGCTTTATCGACCACAGAGGCAGAGTATATTGCATTGGCCGAAGCTGGAAAGGAAGCAATTTGGCTTAGTGGCTTGGTAAGTCAAATGGGAATCAATCAAGATTGTGTGAAGCTTAAGTGTGATAGTCAAAGTGCCATTCACTTGGCAAAGAATCAGGTTTTTTCTGGAAGATCAAAGCACATTGAAGCAAGATATCACAGAATCAGAGATTGGATGGAGTCTAAGGAAATTTGGATTGAAAAGGTACATACGGATGACAATGCCGCAGATTTCCTTACAAAGATAGTGCCGGCCAAGAAGTTCAAGCATTGTTTGAACTTGATCAATCTCGTTGATTGATTAAAGTGGAGCACCTCCTCACCTGAGGTGCAATGAGGCAAGAAGGAGGTTGCCAAGGTGAAGACTCTTGAAGTTTTTCCAGAGCTACTTCAAGAAGGTTCAAAGATACTCTGAGGTGCAAACGATCAAGACTTGGTTTGACTGACCAAGGTGGAGATTGTTAGTTTTTGGCTCGTCAGTTTGTGTCCTTTTCTGTTTAGGATTGTTTTAGGGAAAGGGTGCACCAATTCTTCTCCTAAAAGGGCTAGGAAAGAATCTTAGTTTCCTTATTCAATGTAGATTAGAAATCCTAGAAGTCTATTTGGAATTGGAAGGGAAGTCTAAATTCCTATTCCACTTAGAATAGGAATTATAATCTGTAAAGGACATGTAAGCCAACCCTATATCTATAAATAGGGTGCGGCAAGGCTGATTTTCAGCAGAGAGAAAACAGCAAAACAGCAGAGAGAAAACAGCCAAACAGCAGAGAGGTTTGAGATTAGTTCTAGGGTTTGCATAAGTTCTGTAATCTCTATTATTAATCAAAGAAGCGGTGATTTCTTTACCTAGGGAAATCACAACTGGACGTAGGCATAAGTTCTGCCGAACCAGTATAATTCTTGTGTGTTTCTAAGTTTTCTATATTTGCTAGTTTAGTCTATTGCCGTTAGTTACATCAAAGAACAAGGTCCAGTGAAAGGGGTTTTTTCAACAGAATAAATATATGACCTACGCTAATATTTAGCACTGTTTTGTGTTGTTAACATTGATAATTTCTACATATGTAACTCAATCTGTTCATCTGTTGGTAATGCTATGTTGACGGTGCTGTCTTGCTAAAAAAATATTCCGTAATTATTTGAGAAGCAAGGGTTCAACTTGGATTGTTTCATTCGGATTTCTTTAAAGTATGAGTAATTGAGTATTTTATGTTTTGAGGACTAAGTATTATGCTTCAATGACAGTTAGTACCGTTACCGTGCATTATTTATTTATTTCTTATTAAAGTAATCCCTGTCCTGAAAGGCTTAAGCCTAACCTTGCAGGACCAAAACGCAGTTAATGCCTTTCAATATATTTAATAAATAAAAAGAATAAATAAAGAATATCGTTACCAGTGGCCACAATACTTGTGAATGAATTAACTTCAGAAGTGTGGTAATAAAATATCTTAACATAACCATAACAGTTCATCTAATTAATCATAGCCATCAATCATAACTATTAAAAAAGATCATGCAAAAATCCCCATGTTATCATACAACATATAAACCAGCACAAAAGAGAAGTAAATAGAAGAGCAAAAGGAAGAGGGTGACAAGGGTTTACCTCCTCACGCAGAAGACCAGGAACCAAAGCATATACCTCAAAGCAATCTTTCTGAGCATGTAGAGATGAAAGTAGTCAGGACCAACAGAAGATAGCCAGCAACTCACTAAAATTTACAATATAGGGAAGCATATTAGGAAAAAGAATACACAAACACACTTACAGTTTCTAGTACATTGATCTTCACCCAATCAGCTGGAGGTCCAAGATCAACAACAGTTGTGACTACCCTACCAGATGAAAACCATGTCCCAATGATTTGATGAGGAAAAAAACAAGAGGGTAAATAAATGCAGCCGTGCACACAAATTTGTTGCCTGAGATGTACTTAGCAAAGTACTTTATAGAATGAGTAAGTTTTGAGTCAGCTAAGGAATGGTACATATTAACAGCCTTCTTAAAAGGTTCATATTATTTCTTCCACTATCAGCACCCAATGTACAAAGGGCACTCAAATGTCCAATGAGTAAAATCTCAATTTCTTTGTTAAAGTCCTTTGCTTCTTATATGCAAATAGAGAGTTACCATTGAAAAACTGTGCACAAGTATTCTTAAAGTTTATTCAAATTCAAGCATAACAAAACAGACTCCACAAATTTCAAATGAATGTTAACACACCATCACTTTTTAGCAACGCATGAAAGTAAAAACATTCAACTGGAACAAGTAAGGAGAAGAGTTGGTCAAGAACAGAGAAATCATAGCAAAATAAATATATTTACAAAAATGACCAGCAAGTAATGATCTTAACTGCTTATCTGCCTCAATATTTGCAGTTGAAAGCTCCAGGTTTGTTGGTGTCCTGTGTTTAACCGAACCTGACAAGACAATGTAAACAGTAAATGCATTTTAAGCAATAAAATATTGATTAGCCAGAAGAATTTTCATTGCAAGGGAACATACCAATGCTTTTAAGATTCTTTTCACGCTTTGGGGTAGAACTCAAGTGCTTGTCCTGTAAGTAAATGAAATTTCAAAAGAAAATTTTGAACCGTGTTAAATGGCATGCAACTTTTCCAGGCATACAATAATAAGTACAATCATTATAGTGAGACAAAGAGAATCAACAAACCTTAATAGTAGGCTCGGCAACCTCACCATATCCAACAAGACGCTGTGCATGCCAACCCTGCATTGCACGAGCTGCAGCATCCCTTCGTGCCCTGCCTGATCCAGGAGCTTGATGAGCACTTGCCTACACAAAAGAAAAATATAAGTGTCAATGGAAGAGGAAGGGACAGGTGTCCGTTGTATACAACTATGCAGTTAAGAGGCCTGATGCTGAACATTCAGAAAGGCAACTACAACAGTTACAACACCATGAAAATTTTCTGGTCAGTTAATTCAACAATCCTATTAACCTAGCAAAAAAAGTGGAAAATCCAGATGCAATCAAAGAACTAAAATGTAAACAAATGGAAAATTCACCTCCTTCTCAACACTTGTAGACTGAGTGATAGGTCCAACAGGAAGTCGAAGCTCACCAATTTTCCTCTTATGCTTCTCATATTCCAAAAGTGCCTGCACAAGTTGATAAGCTTAGGAACAGAGGACGCATGAAATAATACAAAGCTTCCACAACAACTAGCAATTTGATACAATTACTGAAACAATCCTTGACCATATACCTGGGAAACAGAGTCTAATAGTAACAAACTCATAGAATTCATTTAAGTGGGCTCAAGTTCCCTGTGAGAATCAGTTTTCCACCTTTGACCACAGTGTAGAAATATAGCCTATCGCCCATATGTGGACAGGAAATAACAAATATACTCTATTCTAAAGTTTTTTAAATCATTAACAAATATCCACGTCATGTTATGGATGCGGCACGTCATGACTACCCAGTTAGCATTACTAATTTCTAAATGAATAGAAGCACACGTACTATCGTGAAGAGTTAATGGTTACCAAAAGATCAAGTATCTATTATGGAAAGATTTGTAGTTGCTGATCCTCTTGTCCCAGGAAAAGTCATTACCTTTTCATAAAATATGCGGAATGTCCAAGATACTGTTGTGCACGTCCTGAGAGAGAGAGAGAGAGAGAGAGAGAGAGAGAGAGAGAGATGGTAAATTGAACACTGGATGTGCAGATATTTAAAGATGAAAATAAATACATAAAAGGGAGCTGCAATACATCCAGCAACATAGGATTATATAAAGCTACTAGCCAAAATATAAAAAGATAAGAATGGAAACATAGCAGTAACAATGTTAGTTGTCTGAAACTTTTTCTTTCTGGGACATGAGCTATATGCAAGTTACAAACCAAAATCCATCATGACCTCCAGTAGAGGAAAAAAAAAAAGGCTAAACTCCAAATGCCAAAGCACTGCAGGTTCTAAAATTTATATGACAGAAATATTTTTCTTTTTTATTGGGAACACAGGCTATATGCACCTTACATACCAAAATTTGCAACAACCTGCAACAGTAGGATATCCAAACTCCCAAATGTCAGAAGGTTGTAAATTTTTTATAGCAGTGATCAAGGTCCTGAAATTTTAATAAGAATAATGCAGGTCCTAAATGACTGCTAGAAAAACTGTAAAAATAATGTTCCTTACTTGGGGGGATGGAAGGACTCTCCTACTTGCCGCCATAACTTTGATGCAGTCACCTACAGTTGCCATAGTATAACTCAATTAATAAATATTTAAACATAAATTAATCTAACTTCATCCAGATTCATAAATTAAACATGACCAAGCGTTCAGAAAAATTATAAATACTCCTTAGGACTTGTTGCTTATAAATTATGGCTTTAGTAATAGTAAAGCCTTGACAGCTAGAATTTTGAGCAAATAATTATAAAATAAAATAACAATATTCTCTTATTAATAGCACAAAAGAAACAATAATTCCTCTAGCATTCATCAATATAACATGCACGGAAAAGGCAAAGTTTACTACAAAGGAATAATGGATTAATAGATGAAACAAAGAATGTGAAGAAAATAAAGTTTCCTGTGTATTCAAGGCCAAGGTCAACTTCCTACATAAGACTATTCAAATAAGATGTCAGTGTCCACTTCCATGTCAGCTAGGTTTTTCTGGTCAACGTTATTCCAATTCAAAGTCTTAAGTAAGAGTTGCATGAAGTCTAGAGGTCAGTCCAAATCCAACAGTGATACAAAGCTCAAATCAAATCACACAATTAATAGAATATCGAATAATAGAAAGTTCCCAAACAAATTAAGGAAAGTATACATTCAAGCCACTGCATAAAGTTCATTCATGTCCAGAACACAACTCAGAAAAAGACTCTGTTCCAATGGCTTACTGATAAGTGAAAGTGACTCAAAAAGACATTCATAACTCCAAACCTATCTTCTTGAAAGAAAAAAAAAATTAGGAAAGTGCCACTCGTATGCATCATTGACGCAAAGATGAAACACCACCAGAGTACCAAGAACTCCAACTTGGATAAGTTTTCTACTCAAGAACTCCAACTCAGTTCTGCTAAAACTAGTACTTAGAAACAGCTCAGCACAAACTTCCTGCCACCAAACCACTGCTTTAAGGCACGAAATGTTGGTGGGTCAAGCATCAACACGTGCAAAAAATGAGTGTAGCAAAGAAGAGAATGCTTTGTTGGATGTGTGGGCACGCAAGAAAGGACAAGATTAAGAACAAGGATATCCGAGGTAAAGTAGGAGTGGCCGCAATTGAAGATAAGAAAAGAGAAAATTGGTTAAGGTGGTTTGGACATGTGAACCGAAGACCTACAAATGCTCTGGTTAGAAAGTGAGATTATGAGACAGAGGCTTGGGGCAAAAGGGGACAAGGAAGACCTAGGAAGAGTTGGAAAGAGACTTTGAGAAAAGACACGGAGTACTTGGAGCTAACGGAAGACTTGGCGCAAAACCGAGCACAGTGGCGTTCTAGGTTCATACAACCGACACTACTTAGCCATAGTGGGATAAGGCTTTGTTGTTGTTGAAATACCTTGATTTTCTCAAAGTTACCAAAATTTACCAAAATCACTGTATATAGTTGGTGAACTTTCCCTCAGACACCATGAATGAGCATTTTATATTTCAACTGCCACCTAATTTAGTATAACCAATAAGGTCAATATTGAAGTAACAAAAACAATTTATTAAAAGACCATGCATCCATCATATTATCCCATCATCTGACACCAAACAATACATTAGTGATAGGACAAACATAACTTTATTAAGCTTGGTATGGTTTGGTAAAAACACTTAAACTTATAAACCAGTAAAGCCTTGAATCAAAATCTACTTGAGTGCAAGCGTTCTTTGCACTGTTGTGCACATGCATATCAGAACTCGATGATAGCCAACAGATGTATGATTATGCTGAGCATTAATTTTAATTATTCCAACATGCAACAAGATGTATACATACCACGTCATAGCCACCCAATCTAGTAACAGCTCTCCATAACCTACATCGCACAAAAAGCATGCAGAAATTAGTCAACACCTGATTTCAGCCTTCAGACACGCATAACTCCCTTTTTATACCCTAAAGGTAAACATGACTTAAATAGTGAAAATAATTATAACCAGAAACTTACTTAAGGCAATTCAGCGGCTCTCCATAAAACTTTGGGGCCTTAAACTCCAAGGCGTACTCCCTGTAGAAACTTTCCACCTCCTTCATAAATGCTGCTTGCTGTGATGGTGTCCCATCCCCAGATTCCTCAGCCTCAGCCATCTGCAAATTAAAAAAGGAAAATATTGTTGTAGAAAAGGAAACAGGAAACGTGAAGGGAAAAAAAGAGAAATTTTGCAGGACTAAGAGTACTCATTTGAGTAAAATCATTCAGAAGCAATAACGTTATGTCTGGACATGTATATACTCAAAGTAGAGTACCTCAGTATCGTTCAACCCATTCTTCAACTCCCCCACTCCCATTTGTTTATCATCTATAGTTTTAAGCTGATTCCTGTCACTGGCATTGCTGGCATTGTCCTTGTGTTCTATGGGCACATCACTAAGAAGAGCCTCATTGACTTTAACATCATCAACATTTGCCTCATGAGTAGGCGGGTTGTCCTCAGTAGCATCCCTCATAACTTGATCGTTGGTTTCCGGTTGAGGTAGCTGCCCAGTCTGATCCTCCTTGGACGCGTGTTGTTTGGTATTCGATTCACTGAGTGACTTTTCTTCGTCCTCCATCTAAACTATATTTATTCAAGCCTCTGAAATCTGAATGCAACAATAATAATAATAATAACTCAGCTAAACTGCATTTTATTTATAAACACAGTATGAAGAAAACCCGAGAGGGATGCACGAGCACAAGCACTGGCACCGGCACCGTTAATGACAGGTGATTTAACACAAACTTTAAACAAAATGAAATGCGCTTAATTGAATTGTTTCCCAGCTCTACACAATTAGTTTCTGAAATCAAAACCCTAACAGTAACAAACGTAAAATTGATGATAATACTAAGAAATTGAGGGGTAGAGAAATGCGGGGAGTGAAGGGACGCTTGCCTGTAACGGAAAGGTCGCGGCGGAGACTGAGTGGAGCCGGAAGGTGCAACGGCGACGGCGTCGTATTATGGCAGATAATGCAGGTAAGTGGGAGAGTGGGGGAGCAGAGACAGAGAGAGCAAGAGAGAATTTAATAAAAATAGATAATACAAGGAATTGTAATTATCCGGAAACGGAATATATGGAAAGGTTTTACGAATTCTGTTATGGCATTTACAGATCGATCACCGCCATCGATCGGGATAAGGAAAATTTTAACGCCGGTGGCAAGTTGACGGAGACAATCAGACACAATTGCAGGTCTCTCTCACACTCTGTTCTCTGCTGCTCCCTTCCGCCGTGAAGGAAGCTCTGACTAGTGACTGGACATGAATCAATGCTCAACACCTGGCAATTAGCCATTTACTTTTACTGCCGGTTCGATGGGCCCATTACTAAAACAAAAATGAAACTCAACAACAAATATAAACCTTTATACTCACTTCAATCTTTTTGAAGTAAGTCTCAAAATTTAAGCTTTTCTGATCTTTGGCCCAAAATTTGATTTTGGGTTAAAACTTAAATTTGAGGCAAATTCCGGCTAGTTTTTTAGTTTGGGTTAATGGTGTGGCCCATTTGTGCGAGTGAAAGATAGACGTTGAAACACAAACGCCCAAGTGAGATGCGCACACTCTGAGTAACACACCCATGCACCGCAGCTTTGAATCCCACCCACATGGGTTTGTCGCCCACTTGTTTGTTCAATTAATGAGCTTAATAGCTCTTTTGTTTTAATCCAAGGGCAGACATTCAAATGGGCCGTTGGATCCAACGGTATACATTTAAGTGATTTAATGTTTTGTTTTATATTTATAAATCTATTAAATTTAACGATTGATATCTAATATGATCAAATCTAATCTATTAAAAAAAAATCTAACAGTCCAAATTTAAATCCAATGGCTATAATAATTAAAAAATATATCTAACTCAAAATTCACCCAGAAACTCAATAAATATCTATGTATTTGTTCAAACATCCACACAAAACACTTTTCTCCTACAATTCTCCCAACTTTTTCTTCGTAGCACACTTTGCAGCAAAGAAAGACCAATACTTAGTAGCACACTTTAAAATCCATTGTGTTTCATGAGTTTCATGGTGTCGGTTTTGTGATTTTCAATATTTATCGGAATCTAAATATTTTAGATTAAAATGTTCATAAAATTAAATTATGATAGTTTACATAATTTTTTTAAACAAAAGTTACTTTAAAAAAAATAGCATAACTTCATTCTTTAATAATCAAGGGCTAAAAAATTAACCCAAAATAATTATAAATGTTTTTTTTAGTTAAAACCTAAATTTTTTTAGCTAAAAATTTTAGATTTTAACTCAAGAGTTGGAGATGTTCTTAGGCTAAAATTTTGCCTTGGATTTTGTAGTCAACTTCCATCTTTTATTATTTACAAGGCACCTCAAACTTGTGAGTCTCAATTTATCTTTTAAACTTTAGATTGAGTCTTATTGTTGTAGTTTGTTTTCATATTTGTTATACTTTTTTTACAGTATTTCTATTATAGATAGTTTATAAAATTGACTTAACTCATCGTTTTGATCTCTCAACCTGAAAATCGATTAATTTAATCATTACGATTTAAATCCGTTAATTTTTTTATGCGACACACATAATTACCACAAAACCAATAATATGACACCACATGAAGATAAAAAAAATCATTAGAAACAAAATAATAAATGAAACCAACAATTGAACTCAAACACATAATTAATAGTCTCTTTTTAAGTTTTATTCAATCATAGGAATACAATCTCGATCAATATTTGGCTAATAGCAACAAAGGGAACTACTTGACTGCCGCAAAACGTCGTACTTTTGTCAAGGTTTGCGAAAGGCACAATAAAATAAAGAAGGAAATGGTGATAGGCTTTTCACCACCTGCATAATCAAGGGTTAAATCACATAAAACTACTTGCAAGAAAATTATTAAAAAAAAAAAATTGTAGTATAAACGGTTGAAGCAATGTCAATCTTCATAGACTGGTATGAACAACTATGCTGAAAACAATTCTTAGTTAATTATTTAATACAAGCTATAGAAAAATTGAAATTTTGACTAAAAGTAACAAGTGTAAATAATTAAAAATCCTAAAATCAACAATAATGAAATTAAAGAAAGCAATCGGTTTAGAGAAAATTAAGTAGGGAAAACACTAGAGTTTAGCCTTCACTATTGACAATCCTATATAGTTCTACCAATTACTTATGTGTTAACGCATGCAAACTTTGAAGGTAAGGTTTTCATAATGCATATTCTACTTGGGGCATTCAAACTACAACGTACATCTAACATGCAATTCGTTTATGGTGTTCTGATCAAATCTAAATATACAAGACTCGTTGATAAAAAATTGTGAATACCTTTTGAAAAACCATGCAACTCTTAAAGTGTAACATTCGCCTTAAGTAAACTTACAATTTCCAACCACAATAAGCATTAACCAATTTCAATGTGACATCCAACATAAATTGCATCTAATTACTTATATAAACATTTTAATCGTGATCAGACATCAAGATATATAGATAGTTTAAAAGTGGTGACTGAAAATTTAAAGTAAGCATGCATAACATTATAAATAAATTGAAAAAAAAAACAAAAAAAAAAACTACATATTCCTGTTAAGGTTCGTAGCCTCACCCTAGCAAGGGAGAATTAGTTATGAGAAAATATAGAAAACATCCTTGTAACAAATCGTCAAAATCTCCTAATTAGAGATCTCCGAGTCTAAAAACATTCTCCCTCCTAAATGCTACAAAAATCAACATATAAACAGACCTAAAAATCTGTATCCTACCTTAAATAAGACTCCCAACAAGTCTAGAAAACCTAATAAAAAAATAAACTAGGAAACACATTCTTATTCTAACTTAAAGAAACTGGTTAGCCAAAGAATCAATCCGTTTACCATTCAAATATGCGCTTAATCAAGCATACGAGGTTGGCGTTGGAAAGATAAAAACGTTCCCTATGATTTTGAAGAAGGAACTTTCTTAAAAAGAACATCATAATTAATTAGTTTTGGCGCAAACAAGCCGAAAACAACAATATGCCATTGTTGCGCGACCAACCTTCTTTTATTTGTCACGGTCAAACGGTTAAGAATTAATGATTGGTATTTTACACAATCATCTTGGAAGACTTTTTTTTTTTTTTTTTTTTTTTTAGTACAATGATATATTTTACATTAAGGAGAGGGGAACTTCGGCTAAGCCACACAATGGGCAACCTAATTTGGTATTGAATTCACCGTCCATGAGATACGAACTTAAGACCTCTCACTTCTATGTGAAGAGAAGTATCATCAGACCGTAGTACTGAGTGACCATCTTGGAAGACTCTTGAATCCACTCAATTGGAAATACTCCAAAATTTCTTCATTTCACCACTTTTTGAGCAAAGTGGACTCACATGTCCTACAATCAAAATATAAAGTAAAGTATCAAAAATTTTCCAAAATAACAAATAAATTGTAAATAAAATTAGGGCAAAATATACAACAATATCAACTCATTAGATGGTCCTCAAATTTTTTGGGATCGAAAATGAAGGTGTTGGGGAGCAACCGAAAATCGAACCAAAAAAGGATGAAACCGAAAATATTGAAATGTTCAGTAACCAAAACCAAACCGATCTCGAACACTCAGTACATGATTCAGTATCATATATGCATTCATTTGGTAGGACCAAACTAAACCAAAATATATACTAGAGAAATGCTAAGAGGACTCTCTTAAAATGGAACTGTCTGTTACCTAATGCTTTTGGCACAATGTTTTATAATTTTGACAGGAGAATTGACGTTAAATTATGAGGTGACAAAAAGTCTACGAAGAGTCTCATTTTTAAGAAAGTCTCCTAACATTTCTCGATATATTATATATAAGATAAGATAAGGAGACAGATTTTGACAAATAATTTTACAACTTATTTTCAACCTTTAGATTGACATCCAATGGTCCTAATTAAAAGTAATGTGAATGATTTCAATCAATAAATGACATGAATGATGAGGATTATAAATAATCATAAATAAATAATGCAAAACGTGGGAGGGGGAGAGGAAGACCTCCATTTCGTTCGTGGTTACCCAGACAACAAAATTTGGTTTAAGTCTTCATGACAATTAGATAAATAAATAAAAAGTGATATTTACAACTTAAAACAATGTAAAATTTAGGATAGCAAACTTTTACCATAACTTTTGACCCAAAAAGAAAAAAGTTTTACCATAACCTAATTCATCACCTAAAGATACCAAGTGAAGACTTAGGATCTAGAGTTTAATTTTGTTTACTTAACAAAGGATTTAAGAGATAGAGTGACAGCTTGATATTCTTTGCATGCCTAAAAAAAATTTATAATCGAATCAAAGTAGAGCATAGTGAACACGTCAGAATTTTGTTTGTTGTGTATTTTTATAATTATTTCCTACTCTTATGTTTTTGTTATACAGAAAAATAGTAGTTTCACTGCGTATATAATTAATCAAATATCATCCATGGTTGAAAGGGTTTCTAAATTCGTGACGGATTGGTGTAGTTCCTCTACACTTAGAGCATCCCCAATAAGGGCTTCATCCTTCATGAGACTACTACATTTGAAGCCTTAGTGAGAATTTCCATCTCTAACGAGCCGGAAAATGGTTAGATCCACTACTTGGGCTAGCAGCTTCCTTTCTTGGGCCAGCAAAAAATTAGGCTACATTTAACCCAAAAAGTAGTGGGTCCCACAAGAAAAGTAGTAGCCCAAGTGAGTTAAATTCTATCACTCTTCACTCACTTGCGAATACACTTACATTATGTTTGGATGAAGAAAATAAACTTGGAATTTTGAAAAAAGTCAGACTTTATAAATTAACATGCACCAATTCCCTTATTTGGATTCATAAACACATAAATTTAGAATTTCCTCATAGAAAAAAACTTAGAATTTGAGACCTCCAACTTCCAAGTTTAAATTTCATGTAAATAGATGTCATTTCCAAATTTCTATGAGTGAGGGTTTAAAAGTAACAACTTCCAATTTCAAATTTCATTGTTCTTTTAGGTTATCCAAACAATAAAATTCGCAAATTCTTGGAAATAAAATTTTGTCATTTTAAAATTTCTTAGTAACCTTAAATTTTCTCATCCAAACAGAGTGTTATACTCGCCTTTCATTCTTTTTTTTTTCATTTTTTTTTTTTACATATTTTTGTTCCGTTGGACTAAGTGTTCTTGCGTTGTAAAGAAGCCAACAAGGTGGCTCATCGGCTGGCGCGATATGGTTTATCTTTTGCCTCAACCAGCTTCATGGTTTTAAGAACCCCCTGACGTAATACGTGACCTTTTAGTCGAGGATGCTTAACTCTATTTAATTTTTTTGGTGCAGAACGCCCTTTTTCCCTTCGACCAGGTTGAAATTCCTTGCAAGGTTTTTATCGAGGCCCACTGTTGTGCACCCTATCCTCGGACATGTACATGTATTCTTTTCTTTGAATTAATGAATATCGTACTTTCTCAAAAATACTTAAGAAATAAAATGATATAATATGTTCTACTAAATGGCTTACTTTTATTAATTTCCAAATAAAAACACACGACCTATTACAATGACATTGGAAATTTAGAAACAAACCGAAAACATAAATAAACAACATACCTAAATTGCAAGGGCATTATAATTTAGTTATGAGATGAAATCTTATCTTGTCAGAATTCAGATAAACAAACCAAAATATGAGATTGAGATAATAGAACTTAATCCAACGGTTCATAATTGAAGCAATCTAACTTTGTCAAATTTTGAAACTTTTTAGGTTGAAATGTTCATAATTTTTTTTTTATGAAATAACACATCCAAAAATCAAACTAAAAAAAAGTAACACAAAAATAAAAATTATCACGTAATCAAGTTATTACATAAACAAATATATATAGTCTCATACATAGCCTGAAAAATAGACCCGCATTGGAGATTCCTCAAAAAACCCAAAAGTAAATAGCCCCTCATTGGAAGATTCTCTTGTAAAGCCCCAAAATTTTATTGAAGTTCCAAAATAAGCTACATCTACCACTTTTTCAGCGACGTATAAGGATGCTCTTAAAACACCAAAATATCAAAGCTATGAATAAACAAAGGCATGGGAGAAAAACATAGTGGGAAGTGATGGTAATATCTGAGATTGAAAGATAAGACAAAGAAGAAGGATTTAAGTTTGTACACTTTGCACGATTTTATTTTTTATGAAAATAAAATTACTTGAATTCTTTATTTATTTATTTTCATGATGCACGGGGACAATTTGAGTTTTACTTAGGGGAAAAGGATCCTCGTCGGATTCTTTTTCTAAAGATCTCAAGGATCTCATGATCGTAATTACTCATCATACATAGTGTAGTTAGAAATCATTTTAAATTTTAAATTTAAACTTAAATATAAATAATATATAACAAAAACTGATTGCACGATGTACGATGAAATGTCACAATCACGAGATTCCTTGGATCCCCAAAAAAAGGATTCGGCGAGGATTATTTTCCTTACTTACGAACTATTGGACAAGTGACTCTCTATTACAGTGATGAAAGACAGTGTTGTCTTTTCACTGTGATGTGGGTTCAAATTTGTTAGACTCTCTAATTTTATATCTAATTTAACAACAAAAAAAAAAAAAGAAAAAAAAAAAAAAACACTAGATCTAATGATAGAGAAAAGTGAATTCTATCCAATTTTATATATATATATATAATTTTAAAATAAAGCTTAGGAATTATATGGACCGTCCAATTGTGTGAGTATTATCTAAACCGTCCAATCTAATTCAGTCCCTCAGTCCTCTCTCATTTTGAGACTCCGCCTCCTACCTCTCTTCTCGACTCTAACCTTCTCAGCTCTCTCGATTCCTCTTCTCCTCCGCCCACCTTCTCCGAGTCTCGACTGTGGCCAGCACCACACCTCTCGACCACACGACAGAAAAACCACACACACACCTACCGCTATCTCTCTCTCTGATTCTCTTTCTTTCGATCGAGCGACTCTCTGGCCCAAGGTATTTGGTTCCAATTGTTTTCGAATTTTAGGGTTTTCTTTCGAATTACTTTCTATGGTTGATTTTTGTGAAAATTGGGGTTTCAGGAATTTTGGTTGTTTCTGGATTTGGGTTTGGATTTCTGCAATTAAATTTGGATTTGGATTTCTCAATTTGAATCATTTGAATTTCTGCATGCACGTTTGATTTCTGCAATCGGATTGGTTAGATTTCTGAGCATGCATGTTGGTTTTATGTTGAACTTCTGACCATGACGTTGCCGTTTCATATATTGGATTTCTGGGAACTTCTGAGGTAGCCCAGTCCTAAGAAATTATACAAGAACGTAGGTAGGTTGGAGTAGAAACTGAATCCTTTTGGGTCAGACCATGGCTCCCTCACAAATAACTAATATCAGTATCTTGGCATAACAGTTATCTATCTTGCACGCCATTACAATTACTGCATCTGTTTTAGTTGCCTTTTTAAACTACGGGTGCAAGATAGATAACTGTTATGCAAGAGACTGGTATTAGTTATTTGTGATGCAGCCATGGTCTAAACTAAAAGGATTCTGTTCCAGAGGACTAATCATAATCTAACTAATTGTATCGGAACAAACTTTCACTATAGACTAGTTATAATTTAGTTAGATTAGTTTTGTTCACTATAGACTAGTTATAATTTAGTTAGATTAGTTTTGTTCACTATAGACTAGTTATAATTTAGTTAGATTAGTTTTATCCTTTCAGCGCTTTCAAGATTCTCCTCTATATTCTTCTTTGATTACTTACATTAAGATTTAAGAACCTCCTCCCCCTCCCCAAACAAAAAGAACATATATATTGCTTCAAAGAGGGTTAAGTTCCTTTCAGATTTAAGATAAGAAAAGACCACTGTTGCTTCACTGATATATATGTTGCTCTGTTTGTTCTTTCTGATGAGACAGAAATGTCTGTTTTCTTTGATTTATCCTTTCCATATTCTTGCTGCATTGGGTTATGAATGAGGTATGTTATTGGTATAGCAAATTTAAGCTTTGATAATTTATAGGCATAAGTTTGAAAAGACATCGAAAATAATCATAATCCATGGTATGTTTATGCGTCCTTTTTATGGAAGTAGAGCGATGGATGGCCTTTTCTTTTTATGTTTGCTCATTCGTTATATATGCAGAATGAGAATTGATTTTTGTGTTTGTGAATGGCACAGAAGGGAGCAATGGAAGAGGTCAAACATAAACCTAGGAAGGAGGGGGAATCCAAGAGGAGTCATCGAGATCGGGATCGTGAAAAGGAGAGAAATGGAGAGAGGCACAGGGATAAAGATAAAGATAAGAGAGACCGTGATAGTCGGCGCTATGAGAGAGAAAAGAGTTCTGATTCTGAGGAGAGGTATGATAGGGAGAAGCATGGAGACAGGGATAGTGATAGGAAGCGCAACCGAGATGATGAAAGAGAGAGAACGAGAGACAAAAAGAGGGATAAAGATAAAGAGAGGGACAAAGACAAAGAAAAGGAGAAGAGAGATAGAACTAGAGAGAAGGAAAAGGAAAGGGAAAAAGAAAGGCAAAGAGAAAAAGAAAGAGAAAGGGAAAAAGAACGACAAAGAGAAAAGGAGAGAGAAAAAGAAAAAGAACATGAAAGAGAAAGAGAAAGAGAAAAAGAAAAAGAACGAGAAAGAGAGAGGGAGAGAAGGGAACGAGAAAGAGAGGTAGAAGATAAGAGGGAGCGGGAGAGGGAGAGGGAGAGGGAAAAAGATAGAGATCGGGAGCGGAGGGTGCGGGAGAGGGAGAGGCGCAGGGACATTGATGCTGATGATATTGATGATGATGGTAGGGAGCGTGATAGGAAGCGACCTAGGAAAGATAACAATGACTACAAGGAGAGAGAGAGGGAAAGGAGTAGCAGCAGGTCAAACAGACATAGGGATGATGCAGATGGGAGCCCCAGAAAGAAGTCTGATGAAGGTGATTCCTCTAAGGAAGAACAACCAACCCGTGAGGAGGAGCTGGAGGATGAACAACGGAAATTGGATGATGAAATGGAAAAGCGGAGAAGGAGAGTTCAGGAATGGCAAGAGTTAAAAAGAAAGAAGGAAGAAACTGAGAGAGAGAAGAATGGGGAAGGGGATGCTGATGAACCTAAGTCAGGAAAGGCCTGGACTCTTGAAGAAGAATCTGATGATGAAGAACTACCTTCCTTAGAGAAATCAGAGACAGGTATAGATGTTGATGAAGAAGACGATACTGACAGAAAAGTTGGAGATGCTGTGGCGGTAGTTTCTGAAGATGAAACAGCTGCACCCGCTTTGCACAATGGGGCTGATGATGTTGCTGATGATGAGGAAGTTGATCCTTTAGATGCTTTTATGAATTCTATGGTATTGCCTGAAGTTGAGAAGCTGACCAATGCAGTGGAACCATCAATTGTTGATGAAAAGAACAAGGATAAGAAGGATGGTCGAAACAATGGTGAACAACCAAGGAGAGGTTCAAATAAATCTATGGGCAGAATAATTCCTGGGGAGGATTCTGACTCAGATTATGGGGACTTGGAGAATGATGATGATCCCGTAGAAGATGAAGGTGATGATGAGTTCATAAAAAGGGTGAAAAAAACAAAAGCTGAGAAGCTTGCTGTAGTTGATCACTCAAAGATAGATTATGATCCATTTCGTAAAAATTTCTATATTGAAGTGAAGGAGATCTCAAGAATGACCCCAGAAGAGGTGGGGGTGTATCGGAAACAATTGGAATTGAAGATCCATGGTAAAGATGTGCCCAAGCCCATCAAGACCTGGCACCAAACTGGACTTACAAGTAAAATCTTGGAAACAATAAAAAAGCTTAACTATGAAAAGCCAATGCCAATTCAGGCTCAGGCAGTGCCTATAATTATGAGTGGTCGAGACTGCATTGGCATTGCAAAGACTGGGTCAGGCAAAACCCTTGCATTTGTGCTGCCAATGCTGAGGCATATCAAGGACCAGCCACCTGTGGTAGCTGGAGATGGGCCTATTGGGCTTATAATGGCACCAACGAGGGAGCTTGTTCAGCAAATTCACAGTGATATTAAAAAGTTTACAAAGGTACTTGGTCTCAGGTGTGTGCCTGTATACGGAGGTTCTGGTGTTGCCCAACAGATTAGTGAATTGAAGCGGGGGGCCGAAATTGTCGTCTGTACCCCTGGTAGGATGATTGACATACTGTGCACAAGTGGGGGGAAAATAACAAATCTGCGTAGAGTTACTTATTTGGTTGTGGATGAAGCTGATCGAATGTTTGACATGGGCTTTGAACCACAGATCACCCGAATTGTACAAAATATCCGGCCTGATCGTCAAACTGTTTTGTTTTCTGCCACCTTCCCTCGCCAGGTTGAAGTCTTGGCACGCAAAGTCTTAAACAGACCTGTGGAAATACAAGTTGGTGGAAGGAGTGTTGTGAATAAGGACATAACACAATTAGTTGAAGTGAGGATGGAAAATGAAAGGTTCTTGAGATTGTTAGAGTTGCTTGGGGAATGGTATGAGAAAGGAAAAATTTTGATATTTGTTGAGTCACAGAACAAATGCGATGCGTTGTTCAGGGATCTGCTTAGGCATGGGTATCCTTGTCTCTCACTTCATGGGGGCAAAGATCAGACAGATCGTGAGTCCACCATAACTGACTTTAAGAGCAATGTTTGTAATTTGTTGGTTGCAACAAGTGTTGCTGCCAGAGGGTTAGATGTGAAGGAGCTTGAACTGGTAATCAATTATGATAGTCCGAATCACTATGAAGACTATGTTCACCGTGTTGGCCGAACAGGGCGAGCTGGCCGGAAAGGTTGTGCTATAACTTTTATCTCTGGGGAAGATGCTAGATATGCTCCGGATCTTGTCAAAGCGTTGGAACTCTCTGAGCAAGTTGTTCCAGATGACCTAAAGTCTCTTGCTGATAATTTCACGGCAAAAGTAAATCAGGGACTTGAGCAAGCTCATGGGACTGGTTATGGGGGAAGTGGTTTCAAATTTAATGAAGAGGAAGATGAAGTGAGGAGAGCAGCAAAGAAAGCACAGGCCAAGGAATATGGTTTTGAGGAGGACAAGTCAGATTCAGAAGATGAAGATGATGGTATTCGAAAGGCAGGGGGCGACATCTCACAGCAGGCTGCCCTTGCTCAGATAGCTGCCATAGCTGCTGCCTCCAAAGCTAGTACAGCTTCAATGCAGACCCCTGCCTCTGCTGCCCAACTACTTCCAAGCAGTGGACTGCCTGTTTCTCTTCCAGGTGTCCTTGGTCTAGCGTTGCCAGGAACAGCAGCAGTTGCGGCTGGGACTGGTCTGCCTCTTGTGGGCAATGATGGGGCTGCTCGGGCAGCAGCAATTGCAGCTGCAATGAACTTGCAGCATAACTTGGCAAAGATTCAAGCTGATGCAATGCCTGAACACTATGAAGCAGAATTGGAGATAAATGATTTTCCCCAGAATGCTCGATGGAAGGTTACCCACAAGGAAACTTTGGGCCCTATATCAGAGTGGACTGGGGCTGCCATTACTACCAGGGGTCAGTATTTCCCACCAGGAAAGGTTACAGGACCAGGAGATCGCAAGCTCTACCTATTTATCGAGGGCCCTACTGAACAATCTGTCAAGAGAGCTAAGACAGAATTAAAACGTGTTTTGGAAGATATCTCAAATCAGGCATTATCGCTTCCTGGTGGAGCTCAGCAAGGCAGATATCAAGTTTTATAAGTGTGAGAACTCAACTCCAACTTACTGTAGGCATTCTGTTATCTGCTTTTGCTGAAGTTAATTTGATTTCCTGTTCCTTGCAAAATGTTTCTCGGTTGTCTAATGAGGTCCGTATGTCATGATTATGGTTAACTGATTGTGTTGAACATGCCTTAAATGTTCAACTTGTACTATAAGCCTACTTTATTAGCCATAAGTGAAATTTCATTAGTCTTTTCTTGAATACTAGATAAGCATTATTTACACATGTCATCTAGGAAGTCATACCCTCGGGTTAAATGTTTGTGGATTGTACTTGCTTTGCGCAATTTTGGGCCCCTTTTAATTTTCTTTTCTTTCTTTTGTTTACCATTTCCATTGCGCGAGGGGTGTAATGCATATGCTCGCATGTTCAATAGTGTCTCTGCCCATTTCAAAGCTGTCCAAGAGATGAGACCGTGGTGCGACACTTCCTCCTCATGTTACTATTGTTCGGTTCAAACTGGCGTTTAGAGTCTTCTGGTCCATTTTCTGTTTTATTTGTTTTCCGTGGACTCTCAATCTATTACTATTTATGTATATACATTTGACTGCTTTTTATTCTTTTGGTGTTCTTTCCAGGTTTTGTTTGGAAATTGCTGGGGACAACTGGTGAGACTTCCTTAAGGTAGCGCTGGATGACATCTTAAAGGATGCGTTTCTAGTAAGATGGTCATTATTATTGTTCTGCATCCTTTCTGTACTGTTGAAAGGTGGCCTTTAATTTGGTTCGATCAGCATCAACTGTCCTCAAAATTGATTAAGCTTTCGGTGTTGGTGTTTGCTATAATGGGTTACTGAGCTCCTTGCTGAGATCACTAGTCTTGTGCCCTTTGCTTTGTTGCAGTGTCTGTAGTGCAGACTGCTTTTGAATTTGGTCCTATACTTGTTCATTGTCACATTCATATGTTTTAATCATCCAAAGTGGTGGCTTTGGTTTTGCTTTCTAGTAAGAATATTCGTTTTGTTTGCTTTAATAAAGTAGTTTGAATTTGTCGGCTGTCTAGTGAGATGCTCTTATTCTAATACAGGAGTTGAGCAACGGTGAAGTTTTGCTGATGTGTTGTTTGTTTGTTTCAGCTTGGGCCGTCAAAAGAAGAAAATACATGGAAGTGATCATTCCTTATCATCCAGCGATACTTGTAGTGAGCGCTTTCAGTTGATTCCACCACTTCCATGGGTATAAAATCTCGTTGAAAGCGGAGCTCTTCCGTTTGGAGAGCGGTCCTTACCCTAACAGCTACTTTGGTAGGTTGGATGGATGGATGGGATAGGTGGTTGGGATTAGAATAAGCCTAGGAAATGCTTTATTGCTGATAATGGTATACAGGCATGCAGTTTTTTGGCACTTGCTTGATAGTTGGTACGGTAGCAGAAACCAGTAGGGATATTTTACAAGATTTTTTCTTTTTGCGTCCTCAGTCGTTTGTATTTGGCAAATTTGATTGCTGAATATAACGCCGCCGACAGAGCATTCTGTCTGATTATCTATCTGTTCAAATGATTACTCTGGTTTTTCGTCTCTCTCAGATCAATAGGTGGTGGTGGGGAAGCTGACCCGTCCTTCTTTTCCTCTGTATTTTCTCACCTTCTCCTCACCTTGTTCTTTTTTTTCTTCCCACTAACGGCTAATGGCTAATGGGTATCTCAAATACGAAAAACCTTTCACGGCCGGCCGGGTACGCCGCCAACGTGACATCTCATGCTTATGAGTAAAGGAGAATTAACACGTGTTGACTATTTGGCATGAAAAGCCACGATCACGAAAGTGGTGTACCGTATTATACAAGTTTGCCGCTCATTCCGATTTCTGCATCGAACCTTCGTTTCATGAGGGTTGTAGGATCTGGAACCTGAATAATGGCTTCCTAGTATCTACCAAAGCAAGCAGTAGCTAATTAGCTATTGATGAAATTCATAAACCCTTTTTTTCAAACATCGGATACTCACATGGTGTTTTACGTGTCATAATACGAGCAGAAAAAATGATACATCTTCTTGTGTTCCTCGACTTGTTTTATGATACTTGGAAGTACTCATTTTATTCAGATCCGCTGATGAATTGGGACTTTTGTTTTATTGGGTTGTGAAAAAGAAGAAAATGCAAGTGGATATAGATAATGTAAAATAGTGTGTGGAAGATGCAGAGAGCGGCTTAGCTTTTCTTCCTTTTGTTCTTTCCTTTCTTAGCGAGAGATGATTAAAACGGACAAATAAAATGCCATCGCATTGTCTCTTTCTGCGAGAGATGTATAATACTAAACGTTGTCCACCAGATTTTATTTTCTTCTTTTTATTATGTTTCCAAGGATGCAGATGCATGATGAGTTTAGTCTTTAGCTCATCGTTTTTTATTTGACTTCTCTTCCATTGTGATCTAGAAACACAGTTGTTTTCATTACCAAAAGGAACCCAGCGGTCTCTTTTTCATATTGTAAATGAGATGATTGAAAGATAGTCTATGTGGTAAAAAAAATTAAGGATTTAAGCTCTTTTGATAAAGTTTGTTAGGATTTATGCCCAAAAATTAAAAAATTTGTCAACTTTTCTTTAATTATTATCATGTAAGCCACACATATTAAGCTAAATGGAAAATCTTTGTTAATTGTTAGCATGTTAGCTTATATGTGAGGTTAACTTTATCTTTTTTGTCTCACATGTGAGCTTCATATGCTAACAATTAATGAAGAGTTGGCGAAATTTTCAATTTTGCGCTTAAATCCTAACAGACTTAACCACATGGGCTTTAAATCCTAAGTTTTTATTATCACATGGGCTATCTTTCAACTGCCCTATCATCACATAGACTATTAATCCAATTGAGCTTTTTTAATAATTAGTTTGTTTTTAGAGCATCTTCAATGGAGTCCTTATATAGAGACAACCACCGTATAAAATGAGTATAAAACAAATATAGGGACAAAATGAATCTCCAATTGATCGGAAAGTGAGTCCCTTAAGTATAGGGACTAGCAGGATACTTGGTGTATGTACCCAAATATAGGGACTCTATAGGAATTGAAATGGTGGACCCAATAGTACAATTTAAGTGGAAAAGTAGACGTGGATCCCAGTCACATGGTCTTGTGTTTTTATTTTTCTTTTCAATTGTTTAAAATGGATGGTCTAGATTGATTATTGCTTTTCAAATTTTTTACCATTGAAAAATCAACGGTTCTAATTAAATAACCATTTCAATTTAGGTTACTCTCTTATGTTTGTTATCAATTTTTTTTTTCTCTTTTCATATTGACTCCGTTGAAAGATTAATAGTTTCAATTTGGGTTACTCTGTAATGTTGTTCTCTCATCATTCCTATAAATACCAAATTATCTAACCAAAACTTACCACAACTTCATCTCCTATACTCAGTTCACTCGTACTGAATTCACTCATTCTAGTTACGTTTTCATGAGGAAAAAAATTGGTGTCAAAATTTGAATTTTTTTTGTTTAATGATCACAAAAATATTTTACGAGAACGTAATGTTAAATTAATTAAAAAAATGTGTACCTAATCAAATTATCACATAAATTGTAAAAGCCTCAAATTTAGGGCTTCTACTATAAGGACTCTCCTATTGGAGACAATATTCTTTTACGGACACAAAGATTCCCTTTAAGTCGTTAAATGAGTACTCAAAGGTGATGGTGAGAGTCTCTAAATAGGGACTCCCATTAGAGATGCTCTTAGTCTTTTTAGTTTCGTAGACCCCCCTTAATCTTGAAGGTTATTTTTGTTTGATTTATTTAATCTAATAGTAAAAAATAAAGAGAAGATGTGAGAGGTTAAAAGGAGTGAAAATCATTTCCCTAAAAAAAAAAAAAATTGAAAGTAAAAATGACTCAAAATAAATTTTGATTTTTAATTTTTAATTTTGATTTTGTATACTTTTCGTTAGACATTTCTTTTACATCATTGCGACCACTCTTCCTATACTCTTTTATATCCATTCTTTCTCTTATGTATTACTCTTCTATTTTCAAAACAAAAATAAAAATAAAAACCAAAATGTTATCAAACGAGTCTCTAAATTCTAGTGTTAGTAAGGGAAATTCAATCAGCTTTCAACTTCAAAGACAAGGTCATCAAAAGCCCAGGCCAATCCTCTTTGACTAATACTTCCGCCACTCATCTTAATGGCCAATAAACGATCATGGCCGAAATCTGATGCTTTTAATGTTTTTTAACTTCAAAAACTTGTAGAAATTTGGGCTTTCGAATGCACTGACAACTTGTTTTATTTTTGTCTTGTAACTTGGCGAAAACAAATCACCACCAAATCTTTACTTGTCTTCTTCTTCTTCTCCTGGGCTTTCACCGAATGCACCGACAACTTCTTTTATTTTTGTCTTGTAACTTGGCGAAAACGAATCACCACCAAATCTATTTTGGGTCGAAATCTTTTACCAACGTTTCCGAGAAGGAGGAAAGAAGAAACTTCTCTCGCCACGTTGCTAACTTTTTATCCAAGTAATTGTGGCTGAAGAAAGAAGAAACTTCTCTCGGCATTTAGGTTTCACAGCGTAAAGATAAGGTTGTTACTTTCTGTGAAGTTCAACAAAGATGCTTTCAGTGTCCAACTCAACAAGGGCAAATTGACACACTCCGATCGAGATCAGGACATGCTGGCCATCACGTGGAAGTGACGTAACCATGTGCACAGTGCGGAAGCTAATAAAATAATAATAAAAAAATAGTACGAATAAATAAAATCTAGCTTTACACAAAGTAATAACAAACATGTGCAAACGTAAGTGTGAACACAAAGTTCAGAGCACGAATACCTAATGCAGTCCGGGAGGAAACGACACAACAAAAGCACACCCGAAGGTGGTCCTACACTGATAATAATCTGTCAGATATGTCGGGGAAATCCTCTGGGGAGCCACCAAGAATGCTAGCCAACTAAAATCTGGAGGGACGCAAAACAAAAAGTGTGAGTGGGCAAAAACAAAGCTTTTCAAAAACCATTTCATAAACAAGATTTTAACCCCTCGCCGTAAAACCTGTATACTTCCCAGAAAAATAGAATATACATATATATATATAAATCATGCTCCGACATATGCCATGTCACATGTCTCTAAATAGAATGCAAGTGCTCAGGAATATCAGGTCAATGCCATATAAGCTGTCAGTCGGAGTCACCTAACGTGACCTGTACGGCTGAATCTAGAGCTCAAATCTCCATCTCTCTAACTATACCTGCACACGAGTCGGAACCACCTAAAGTGGTCTGTATGACAAGCCTGGGTGTAATATAAGTACGCTCAAGTGCTACGATCACGTGAAGGCTGGGCGAATAATCGCAGATCACCTACGAATCGGAACCACCTAAAGTGGTCTGTACGACAGGACTGTGCACCTAACTTGGATCCAAGATGAGCGTGTAGTGTGGGAGGTGAACATCATGTGAAGGACTGTGCCCAACTCTGGGCGGGAGCACTAACACTGGGGGTGCAGGTTATGAGCTCTCTATGCATCTCAAATTACTACTGAACGTAAACATAAATCATAACTCACCTGGCACTTACCTGTGCGTCCGCAGCACCAAACATATATAAACATATGTGACTCATAATGTGTAAATAAATGACAAACAATAAGCATGGCATATAAACGTATAATGTTTCAAATCAATTTCTGGGAAAAACATAAGTATATAGGTATATACGGAAAACCAAAAGCCCACTCACTGGTATGTAGAAGGGTCGTAACCTCCTTGCCTCGAGTGACCACGCTCGTCCTCGGGATAGGTATCACCTATATGCGAAACAACTATAAAAACGTTAATTTTAAAACACATAACCAACCTTATGAAATAACTTCTCATACGATGCTCAAATGGGGTGTATGAATACACCAACGTGATCTACTCAACCTCAGGAACATCCCCATATTTTTAGAAAAATTTTCCACCGTTGCACGCGCCCCCACGCGCCGGCCAAGGCACGGCCACTCGCAGGCACGTGCCTGGCACGCTGACGGCGTCAGTTAACGCCGTCAGGAATATTTCGTTAACTTTAATGGATTCCGTTAACGCCGTTAGGAATATTCCATCCAAACTGACGGAATATTCCGTCGTCTTCTCCGGCAAGGCTCTGGCACCGTCGCCGGCGTCGGAAAATCGTAAAAATTTCAAACCTTCATATCTTCTCCGTTTTTCAACCAAATTTCACAAAATTGGTACCAAAATGAAGCTTGCAACGAGAGGAACAAATCCATACCACTTTCAAGTGCTAAAATCCATGGAATCTCGCCGGGAAAACACCACCAACTCCGGCTAACCTTGTAACTCACGATCCCGACTTCCAAAACCTTCAAACAAACCACCCCGAGCCTCCTAAGGACCTAACCAAGCTTCCTACAAGCTTGAAATTCCAAAAAACACAAGAATTAACATGGGCATGAACAGTGACAAAATCGGGGTATCCCGAGTTCGACGTGAAAACGAAGGTATCCTTACCTGAAATGGGTATGGTTGAACTTCTACGGACCTCACGAGCAAGAATATGTACTTTGATTCTTCGATCTGTGAAGATTTGGAAGGTTTTGGGGTATGTCCGTACAAATGGGAATGGAAATGGGAGAGAGAAATGGCTCGGGACAGGGATGTAGGGCAGGGAAGGGTGAAGGTGTGTGTGGGGAAATGTGTGTGGTCCACAACCAGTCAAACCAAGCTGAAAAACAACCACACAACGAAAATTCACACTAGGGGCAAAATCGTCATTTCACACTTACGGTTTGAAAATTCCGGAACGGGCTGTCACACAAATGAGATGACATCTTTTAATAAAAAAACCAAATACTAACCAGTCGATTTTAAAGCAGTGTTGTTAATTCAAATTAAAAATGCAAATAAAAAATGCTACTCCATTGCTTGATTCTACGACTTTCTGTTAATTCAAACTAAAAATATCCTCAATTATCTACTTGGGAAATAAAAACTGAGACAACTATATGCTGCCTTTTTAGACAGAATAAAAGCCTATCCAGGCTTATCGCATCGCCACCAAAAGCCTAGCCCACTTGGCTTCTTATCTCATCATGATCACAAACATTCCATCACATGCATGTATCTCATCAAACCATCCTGTTCAATTCCAAACCACATGCATGACAACACTTACCCGTCATCATTGTCACCAACTTTTAGGACTCGATTACTAAGGAAAACGATCGTCTCTAGATCATTTATATCTAATCCTCCTCGTTAAATAATTCGAATCTTTAAAATTTGATCAAACGACTGAAAATACGGGCTCACTCTAAAACTTACAATAATTTTAATCATTTCATCAAATTTCAAGGGTCCGGATTGTTTGATGAGGAGTATTAGGTGGAAACTTTGACATCCCACATTGCTCAGGGGAGTGATCCTTAAATTTATATTCTCATCTTTACCTAGCATGAGGCCTTTTGGGAGCTCACTGGCTTCGGGTTCTGTAGGAACTCCGAAGTTAAGCGAGAAGGAGGCTAGAGCAATCCCATGATGGGTGACCCACTGGGAAGTTGCTCGTGAGTTCCCAAAAACAAAACCGTGAGGGAATGGTAAGCACAAAGCAGACAATATCGTGCTAGGGTGGTGGAGTTAGGCCCGGGAAGTGATCCGCCCTGGACCGAGATGTGACAATTGGTATCAGAGCCTAACCCTGATCGCGTGTGTGCCGACAAGGACGTCGGGCCCCCAAGGGGGGTGGATTGTGACATCCCACATCACCCAGGGGAGCGATCCTTAAATGTATATTCTCATCCCTACTTAGTACGAGGCCTTTTGGGAGCTCACTGGCTTCGGGTTCTGTAGGAACTCCGAAGTTAAGCGAGAAGGAGGCTAGAGCAATCCCATGATGGGTAACCCACTGGGAAGTTGCTCGTGAGTTCCCAAAAACAAAACCGTGAGGGAATGGTAAGCCCAAAGCGGACAATATCGTGCTACGGTGGTGGAGCGGGCCCGGGAAGTGGTCCCACTCGGGCCGGGATGTAAAAATTGGTATCAGAGCCTAACCCTGGTCGTGTGTGTGCCGACGAGGACGTCGGGGCCCTAAGGGGGGTGGATTGTAACATCCCACATCGCCTAGGGGAGTGATCCTTAAATGTATATTCCCATCCTTACCTAGCACGAGGCCTTTTGAGAGCTCACTGGCTTCGGGTTCCGTAGGAACTCCGAAGTTAAGCGAGAAGGGGGCTAGAGCAATCCCAGGATGGGTGACCCACTGGGAAGTTGCTCGTGAGTTCCCAAAAACAAAACCGTGAGGGAATGGTAAGCCCAAAACGGACAATATCGTGCTACGGTAGTGGAGTCGGGCCCGGGAAGTGATCTGCCCCAGGCCGGGATATGACAGAAACGATTTGGAGATGATTCATTTCCGATTACTAATTCGTAATCAAAATAATAAAAAAAATTAAATTAATGAAGAGTTGGAATAGAGAGGAGTTGAACTTGGATTCTTGTAGTAGCTGTTTACTAAAGTTTTCTAAAATCTAAATAAAAATAATATTAATTTCATATAAATTGTTTACTAATTTATTGAAATTGAAATGTAATTCAATATGATTACTAATTAATATAACATTCATTGTCAATTAAAATTCTATAAAATTACCAGTTTAACCCATTAACTAAAACAGAATATGAATAAGAAATATAAGCAGAAATGTAATTTCACACAAGCAAATTTTGCTTTTTTTCTTCTTTAAAGCATCACCTATATGTAATCCTAACATATCTCTAATTAAAATAAATAAATAAATAAATAAACTTCACACTCCCACATTTTCTATCACTCTCTTCTTCTCTCATTCTATTTCAAAAACAAAAATAAAAAAAAATTTCACACACACTTTGTTTGTGTCCAAATACTAGTATATAACAAATTAAATTACTATTTGTATACTAATTAATAAAAAATTATTTATTAAAAGAGAGAAAATACTAATTAATAAAAGAAACCCTAACCAAATATTATCTTTTTCTCTTTCGTCAAAAAAAAAAAAAAAAAAAAAAAAAAAAATCTCAGCTTTCTGTTCATCGAAACCCACTTCTCATCTGAGTGGCACTGGACAAGGGCGCTGGGCAGAGGATGGATTTGCTCTAGTAATGCGAAGGGTAGTGTTGTAATTTTCAGAATAAAATGAGAGTATAATTGGTTGAAGATTCGCATTTCGGATTCCCCATAAAGTGGACAGTAACAATCCAAAATCCAATCGCATCAGCAGCTTCGAAGTGACCTTGAGCAAACAACCAATATTGACCAAAATGATAATGATTATAGCGCATGCGGCGTGCTGCTAATCATTTCCAAATGCTAATCAATATCTTTTGGTTACTAAAACCTTTCCATTGCAACTAACCCATACGCCTAAATCCAAACATCCAGAATCACCTTGGAATTGCACTGCTTTCTTATCTCGTATAAGAAATTGTCAAAATAATTTATTAAAAAATAATTATTATCATTAAATCATAATATTATTTCTTTAAGCAAAATTAACTTAATAACTTTTCATTCAATGATTTAAAATTCTGCTCACTCAACGATTTTGATTGTTCAAATAGATGGCGCAAAATCGAATACAAACAAGTAATGTTTTCATGAGGGTCAAATAGAACATTGCTTTTTTTTTTCTCCGGTTAAACGATAAATTTGTTAGATTAGAGAATTGACGAAATTTGAATTCATGTCGTGATGTAAAGACAAACATTCTTTCTCGTCACTATGGTAGAGAACCATATTTTGCAAACAAACCATTATTTGGGTTATTCATTAAAGGACGTGATCATTCTATCTTAAATGTGATATTGAAGATGAAGAATGAATGAATATATTTAGCCACATATTTTCTGAGAATTAATTGCGAACATGTGATTGCAACAAACTCTGGTTTTCTGACTCTCCATTGGGAGGGGACATGACATGAAAAAGACGAGACGTGTGTTGATTAAATTAAAAGGAAGCTAACGAAAAATGTTGAATACTTTGAGTTTTAATAATAAGAATAAAATAAATAGTATCCGGTTTGACTTTTTAGTGTAAAAATATAGTTTTTCATTTAAGTGAACAGTACATCGAACTTTTCATTAAAACTCCCTTAAATTAAACCTTTTCATTTGAGCGCCATCCCATGATCCCATCTAAGGATGGGGACGGGCAGGTAATCGCAGTTATTTATTCATAGGATGTGGGTGGGCGGTTAATCGTAATTATTTACCCATAATCGTTTATATTCATACCTGCATAACTGGTTACCCATTGGGTAATTGCATAAACGGTTATACTCATACCCTTAATAGTTTATAAACGGTTAACCATAACCATAATCGTTTACTCATTTAACCATAACCATTTACCCGTTTATTTATTTATTTTTATAACCATTTAGCCCTTTTTTTTCATCCATCAATATATTTTTTTTAACAACTTGAAAATTACAAAAGAAAATTTTGTCATAATTTTCGTTGTTTGACAATTAAACATCATTATAGGTACATTTTAGCATGCATTTCCCTATTTTAATAATTTAAGTCCTCATACAATTTCAATAATTGAAATAATAGTTTACGAACGATATTTTTCTGCTACACCCAACAAGTCTTTGATTATAATCTATATGATTACAAAGTAAAGCTTTTAAAAATAAAAAGTGATCATTAATTTGAATACTAGATGATTCAAAGCTCTAAAATATTCTAATAGATACCCGTTATAACCACCACCTCCAACCTTTGAAAGATTGGTCAGTACTCCCTTATAAGCATTTTCAAAAGCTGAAACATGGATTCGTTAACACACAATGACCATTTCATTCCCCCGTTCCTAATAGCATCAATGGCAACTGAAACATGATTTAAAACATGATTTAAGAAAACCATTTCGTTTCATTAGTCCAAACAACAATAATCATGTGCGCACCAATTCTTTTGTAAATAGATACATGTTATAATCACGGAAAATTCAAAACTCCAAAATTTTACATATATTAAATTAAATGAGTACATAGATATCCGTTATAACCGTAGGTAATACCCATAACCGATGGATACCGTTATAACTGCGGATAATACCCATAATCCCCATTTAAATTTCACGGATAAACGGTTATATCCATAACTGTTTGTTTGTCTAAACGGTTATCCATAATCGTAACCGTAAATTTTAAATGGACGGTTAACAACGGTTATCCTAACCTATGTGTATTTTACCCATCCCTAATCCCATCGGCACAGGGTCAACCCAGCCCAGACGGGCGACTACACATTTAATTGCTGCATGCATATTCATTCATATAATTGCATATGCCCTTAATGTTTTCCTTCTTCCGGTCCTCCTAATAAATTATTAAATCTATCATATATATATACGTGCTTGCTTGATTGATTGTTTTTGTTGTTTTCCATTGTTCTCATGAAAGCAAAACGAAAGCAATTCATTCTGAGCTTTAGCTATAGCAGCCTATTAGGCCTCGTTTGGCATGTGCCGTATTATAACTATTTAATACGAATTCGGAGGTTTGATCCCACATCTTTAAAACCTCCCCATTTTTCTCTAATGCTCTCTTGTTGTTATCATATGTGTGTGTTGTTGAATTGCTGTCGCAAAACTGGCATTTTGATTGCATGTTTGTTTTTCTGTTTTCTGTTTGGCATTACATAGCAGAGGCAGAGGAGGAGGTGAAGACGAGCTAATAATAATTTAGAATAATAGATAAAAGAAAAGGATGGAGCTTCTGCAGCTGTTTGTGACGGCCTCAATTCCGGTGTTGAAAGTGCTTTTGATAACAGCACTTGGCTCATGTCTTGCTCTTGATCGTGTCGATGTTTTGGGGGAAGTTACTAGAAAGAACGTAAACACTGTAAGTTAATAACACTAGACTGCTTCTTCATTCAATCTCTTGTTCTCTAAACCCTCTCCATTTAATTAAATTTCTCTTTGTGTTGTACTGTTTTCTTACTAGTATTTGTGTTTTGTGAACCAACGAACGAACAGGTTGTATTTTATGTGTTCAATCCTGCTCTCGTGGGTTCCAACCTTGCGCGGACAATTACATACCAAAGCATGGTTAAATTGTGAGTTATAATTACTTTGTTTGATCAATATATATATATATATATATATATATAATCATGTTAGCGTTTTAAGAATTGTTATTTGGATAGGTGGTTCATGCCAGTGAATATCCTCATCACATTTATAATTGGTTCCGTGCTCGGATGGATTCTCCTCCAATTAACAAGGCCTCCTGCCCGTCTGCGAGGCCTTGTCTTGGGTTGCTGTGCTGCAGGTAATTCAACGCTCTACCCTCACAGTCAAAAATAAATTTGAATTTAATCTCATTTCTAATTCTAAATCAAAGCTGATAAATACTCAGTTTCGCGTTTTATCAATCTTTAGAGATGCTGATGTTAACACTTAACAGGAAATTTGGGTAACTTGCTCCTCATTATAGTCCCAGCAGTCTGTAAAGAAAAAGGGAGCCCGTTTGGAGCTCCTGATGTCTGTCATACATATGCTATGGCTTATGCTTCGCTCTCAATGGCGGTATATATTCCCCCTTTTTCTGAACACATTTTCTTCTGTCCTTCAATTCTCCTCTTGAATTCTAGCCACTGTTTCTCTTCTTTACAATGTAGCTACCTTGTTCAGCTGTCAGGGATTCCTATCTCTTTGCTTTTTGTAATGCAATTGTGTTCATGCTTCAGATAGGAGCCGTTTATTTGTGGTCCTATGTATATAATATTGTGAGGATATCTTCAATAAGGGGCACCCAAGATTCTAATCAGTCCGCCGAGAAGTCCTCCACATCCGACCAAGCAAGTTGCACTGAGCCTCTGCTTTCTTCAAAGGAACGTGTCACAGTTGGTGAAAATCAGGATCAATATGCACTGCCATACACTGCTGTGCCAGAAGAAGAAGCAAAGGTTGCTAACTCCATTAAACTACATTGATATTCATTCAATTTGATGCGTTGTTTACGTATTTCCAACTGTATTAAGATTTGTTTATAGAGAAAATGTCAGTTTTTTCCGAAATACATATTGTCAAATTGTCTAAACAGACTACTAATCAAATGAATGCCATTTGAATGTATGATCCAGATTCGCAATCTCACAATGGAACATGCCGGACATCTCTAACAAGAGAAAGTTACCCTTGTTTCCTTTCAATTTCTTACACTGCATATCTTGTTGTTTTTCCTGGCAGGCGATGACTTCAAGTAAACTAAAGAAACATATAGTCATGGTGTTTAAAAAGATCAATCTGAAAGCAATATTTGCCCCTTCAACTACTGGAGCGGTATGTCCTTTTGGCACTTTTATATAATTGTGATCCAGATTCAGCGCAATTTTATTGAAAAATTGGGCTAACTTAACCTTTTCCTGGTGTAGGTGGTTGGTTTTGCAATCGGAGTCATCCCTCAGATTAGAAATTTACTGATAGGGGATGGTGCTCCTCTACGGGTGATTCAAGATACTGCTTATTTGTTGGGGTATAGAACTTATGCCCGAACTGTATCAAACCTTAATAATTTATCCACGATCTATGCACTTATTGGCAACTTATCTAGCTGCCCGTTCTTCCGAATGAATAATTTGGTTCTCAATTAGCATAAAAGTAGAATACTTGTCTGGTGTTAATCCCGAGTTTACAGAACATGTTCAGACCAGATGGTTTTTGAATTTCGGCTCAAAAGACGAGCATGTTATTTATACCAAGTGTTTGTGTCATTTTTGTTGTTCACTCAGCATCAGTTAAGGAGACTTGTTCTTTATGATTGCAGGGACGGAGCCATCCCAGCTCTCACTTTGATAATAGGAGGAAACCTACTTAAAGGTAATAACCCATACAAATTCTGTTAGTGATGTACTTAATTGTTGGTTTAGTTTAGAACTTACATCACATTGTTGTTTCAGGTTTGAGAGGGTCAGGGATTCAGAAATCTCTTGTCGTTGGCATCATAGTTGTTCGTTATGTTGCCCTGCCTCTTATAGGCATATTGGTTATTAAAGGGGCACTGAAATTTGGGTTGGTGCACTCTGATCCATTATATCTGTTTGTTCTTCTGCTTCAGTTTTCACTCCCACCTGCGATGAACATAGGTACGCTTGCTCCTGTTGTTTAGCAACAAAAAAGTGCAATCAGAAGTTGCTCGCTCCCTCTATTTCGTAACAAATGTAAGTTTATTCTCAAGTATTGTTTATTGATCCCTTAAAATATGGCAGGAACAATGACGCAATTATTTGGAGCAGGAGAGAATGAATGTTCAGTTATCATGTTGTGGACTTATGCCTTTGCTTCACTGTCGCTTACATTCTGGTCCGCCGTCTTCATGTGGCTTGTAACGCGACTGTGAATTAAAATTTTACAGGAATTCCTTCTGCTATAATGGGTTACTGAGCTCCTTGCTGAGATCACTGGTCTTGTACCCCTTGATGATTTTGCGGTGTCTGTAGTGGAGACTGCTTTTGAATTCGTTCATGTACTTTTTCGTTGTTGTGTCATTTAACTTGATGGGAATATGTTTTTATCATCCAAAGTGGTGGCTTTGGTTTTGCTTTCTAGTAAGAATATTTGTTTTGTTTGCTTTAAAGTAGATGGAATTTGCCGGCTGTCTTGTGAGATGCTCTTATTCTTATCAACGGGACTTGGTTGTAAGATTCAGCAGCACCCCTGCTAATAATTAATTACGGCTGAATACGTATTCAAGTTGTGGTTTTTTTTTTTGACTACTTTAAATTTAGCTGAACTGGGACTCTATTTTTTAAAATTAGCACGTTTTGACTAATTTAGATTAGCTGAACTGGGACTGTATTTTTTTTTGGTCCAGGTCTTCTTTTGTTGGGTTTTGAGACAGAAGAAAGTGCAAGTGGATGTATGATGGAATCTAGAGAGAGGAGAGACCAGAGAGTCGTTTTGTGATTTTCTATCTTTCGTTCTTTTGTTTAGAGTTTCTAGCGAGAGATGAAAGAAAAAGACAAATAGAATGCAATCACAACGTCTCTTTCAGCGGGAGATGTATATAAATAATACGATAACGTCGGCCACCAGATTTTACTTTATTCATTTTATGTTTCTAAGGACTCAGATGCATGATCAGTTTAGGCTTCTGAGCTCTTCAATTTTGATTTGACTTCGCGTCCGTTGTGATTTAGAAACACGGTTGCTTTCATTTTTTATTTTTATTTTTTTTATTCGTAAATGAGAGATGAGAGAATCATGTCCCACCCAAGTTTGAATATATACATAGCTGTTTTTTTATACTAAATTTTGTAAATTAAACGATATGAACGTTGATGATTATTATTTAAATGATGATTAAAGTACTTATTTTTTTATTGGTAACACATCATTTAATCTTATTAACTTTACCTTTATATAATATGTTTTTTTATTTATAATTATTTCAGTTTATAGTCTTTGTGCTTACATGTAGAGTAGAGAATCAAAAATGAAGGAGGATGGTCAAAAAGAGGACAAATAAAAATAGGACTACAAACTCTTTTTGGTTTCATACAGTCCCTTTTAATTTAGAGTGTTGTTTTGTTTAATTCATTCAATCTAATAGTAAAAAATGGTGTGTGAGGAGAGATTTTTTAATGTTTATAGAACACAGGCTGGTACGACATATGTTATTATACAAATGAAAATATTTTCATTTTTTTAGCGTCTCACTATATGTATAATGACATATGGCATATGTACCCGTGTTCTGAGCGTGACATGCTAATAAAAGTGAAAATCACCTTCCCAAAATAAGATCTTGAAAATAAAAATAACTTAAAGTAGTTTTTGATTTTTAGTATTTTGTATACATTTTGTTTGACATTTGTTTTACAACATTGCAAACACTCTTCCTTCACTCTTTTATATCCACTTTTTCGCTCTTCTATTTTTAAGACAAAAATGAAAATTAAAACCAAAATTGTATTAAAAAAAAAAAAAAAAGTCTTTAAATGCTTGTGTTAGTAGACAAATTTAACTTTTTTATGCCATTCACCAAAGGATTTATGCTGCCCTGGCCTTGACCAAATGCTTTTTTTTTTTTTTTTTTTTTTTTTTTTTTGTAAAGTTCATCTGATTTATCCCACTGGTCTTTGACAAGCAGTTTAGCACTTTTTCGGTGTAAAGCAGTTTGGCATTTGTTTTATAAACTTTATACACGGTAAAAATTTGTCAATAATATGGTCAGATTCGGGTTGATCCAACTCAAGTTGCATCCTTATCACTTAATCATCTATTTTCATGAGGATCAAACAGTCCATTATACGGGTTAAAATAAATGATATGGTGATTCGCTGTAAAATGTAATACTGATGATGAAGAAGAAATGAATATGTCTTATGAGAATTAACTGCGCACATGCGGTTGCAAACATGTGGTTGCAACGAACTGTGGTTTTCTGTCTCTCCTTTGGGACATGACATAATAAAAGAGCAGTGATTGCGATGGGCCAATTGTAGTCACCAATATGGCGAGGAAAATGTGAAGCTGAAAAAGACAGAAACGCAGACGCCAGACGAGACGTGTGTTGATTAAACCGTTTATTTCAGCGCCATCCTGACATCCCATCTGCATCGGGTCGACCCAGCTCAGACACGCGACTACAATTATAATTGCTGCATAAATGCATAAGCTTTTAATGTTTTTCCTCTTCCCCTCCTCTCCTCTGTTTTCATGAAAGCAAAACAAAAGCAATTCATTCTGAGCTTGGGCCTCGTTTGGCACATGCCATAATACTACTATTTAATACGAATCCGGAGGTTCGATCCCACATCTTAAAAACCTCCCCATTTTTCTCTAATTCTCTCTTATTAGTATCATATACATACATACATACATACATATATATATATATATATATGTGTATATGTTGTTTATTCCTCTGCCAAAAACTAGCATTTTGATTGTCTCTTTGTTTTCTGTTTGGTTTGTCATTACATTTGCCGAAGCAGAGGTGGCAGAGGGGAGGTGAAGACGAGCTAATAATAATTTAAAATAATTGATAAAAGAAAGGGATGGAACTTCTGCAGCTGTTCGTGACTGCCTCAATTCCGGTGTTGAAAGTGCTTTTGATAACAGCACTCGGCTCTTATCTTGCTCTTGATCGTGTCGATATTTTGGGGGAAGTTACTAGAAAGAACTTAAACACTGTAAGTTAATAACACTACACCGCTTCTTCATTCAATTAATTTATTTCTCTTGTGTTGGACTGTTTTCTTACTGGTATTTGCGTTTTGTGAACCAACGAACGAACGGACAGGTCGTATTTTATGTGTTCAGTCCTGCTCTGGTGGGCTCCAACCTTGCGAAGACAATTACATATGAAAGCATGGTTAAAATGTGAGTTCTAATTACTTTGTTCGATCTACATACATACATATATACATATATGTATGTATAATCATGTTCATGTTGTAATAATTATTATGTGTACAGGTGGTTCATGCCAGTGAATATCCTCATCACGTTTATAATTGGTTCCGTGCTCGGATGGATTCTCATCCAATTAACAAGGCCTCCTGCCCATCTGCGAGGCCTTGTCTTGGGTTGCTGTGCTGCAGGTAATTCAACACTCCACCCTCACTGTCTAACACAGATTTGAACTTAATCTCATTTCTAATTCTAAATCACAGCTGATAAATACTCAGTTTCGCGTTTTATCAATCTTTAGAGATGCTGATGTTAACACTTAACAGGAAATTTGGGTAACTTGCTCCTCATTATAGTCCCAGCAGTCTGTAAAGAAAAAGGGAGCCCGTTTGGAGCTCCTGATGTCTGTCACACATATGCTATGGCTTATGCTTCGCTCTCAATGGCGGTACATATTCCCTCTTCGTCTTGTTCTAATATTTTGGGTTTTATTGAAATATTCCTTTATCTAGCTTTCTACGATTCGAATTAAGAATGGGTTGGGAAGCTGCTGCAAACAAGTTACAATCCAATCGTCTCATTCAAGTTGAAAAGGCGCAGTTACTGCGATTCGAACTCATGATTTTAATCGTTGATATCATCATACGTTTCATCTCATGTGTAGAACATATACAATTATACATACAAATTGTACTACCCCAAACGGCCAGGGCCACTTCTTAAATGGTGTTTGTGCGCGCCTGCTTGCTGTGTAGAATACATTTTTCTGAACACATTTTCTTCTGTCCTTCAATTTTCCTCTTGAATTCTAGCCACTGTTTCTCTTCTTTACAATGTAGCTACCTTGTTCAGCTGTCGGGGATTCCTATCTTTGCTTTTTGTAATGCAATTGTGTTCATGCTTCAGATAGGAGCCGTTTATTTGTGGTCCTATGTATATAATATTGTGCGGATATCTTCAACAAGGGGCACCCAAGATTCTAATCAGTCCACGGAAAGGTCCCCTACATCCGACCAAGTAAGTTGCACTGAGCCGCTGCTTTCTTCAAAGGAATATGTCATAGTTGAGGAAAATGGGGATCAATATTCACTGCCATACACTGCTGTGCCTGAAGAAAAACCAAAGGTTGCTAACTCCATTAAACTACAATGATACTCATTCAATTTGATGCTTTGTTTAAGTATTTCCAACAAATCTATATTAACATTTGTTTATTGAGAAAATGTCGTTTTCTCTGAAATACGTAGAAATGTTTTAGTGTTAGACTGTCAATCCAGACGACTAATCAAATGAATGTCATTTGAATGTATGATCCAGATTCGCAATCTCACAATGTAACATGCCGGACATCTCTAACAAGAGAAGGTTGCCCTGTTTCTTTTCAATTTCTTACACTGCATATCTTTGTTGTTTTCCATGGCAGGTGACAACTTCAGGTAAACTAAAGCAACGTATAGTGATGGTGTTTGAAAAGATCAATCTGAAAACAATATTTGCCCCTTCAACTATTGGAGCGGTATGTCCTTTCGGCACTTTTATCCAGATTCAGCGCAATTTTATTGAAAAATTGGGCAAACTTAATCTTTTCCTGGTGTAGATTGTTGGTTTTGCAATCGGAGTCATTCCTCAGATTCAAAAATTACTGATAGGAGATGGTGCTCCTCTACGGGTGATTCAAGATACTGCTTATTTGTTGGGGTATAAAATTTATGCCTGAACTGTATCTAACCTTAATGGTTTATCCATGATCTATGCACTTATTGGCAACTAATCTAGCTTCTCGTACTTAATACAGTTACATACTAGGGAAGATAACAACCATGCTTGGTCTTATAGTTGTACATATCCGTATGAATAATTTGGTTCTTAATTAGCATAAAAGTAGAATACTTGTCTGGTGTTAATCCCAACTTTAAAACATGTTCAGACCAAATGGTTTTTGAATTTCGGCTCAAAAGACGAGCATGTTCTTTATACAAAGTGTTTGTATCATTTTTATTTTGTTCACTCAGCATCATTTAAAGAGACTTGTTCTTCATGATTACAGAGACGGAGCCATCCCAGCTCTCACTTTGATAATAGGAGGAAACCTGCTTAAGGGTAATAACTCATACAATTATATTAGTGTTGTACATAATTGTTGGTTTACTTTAGGACTTACTTCACATTGTTGTTTCAGGTTTGAGAGGGTCAGGGATTCAGAAATCTCTTGTTGTTGGCATCATAGTTGTTCGTTTTGTTGCCCTGCCTCTTATAGGCATATTGGTTATTAAAGGGGCACTGAAATTTGGGTTGGTGCACTCTGATCCATTATATCTGTTTGTTCTTCTGCTTCAGTTTTCACTCCCACCTGCGATGAACATAGGTACGCTTGCTCCTGTTGTTTAGCAACAAAAAAGTGCAATCAGAAGTTGCTCACTCACTGTATTTCGTAACCAAGTATTGTTTATTGATCCTTTAAAATATGGCAGGAACAATGACGCAATTATTCGGAGCAGGAGAGAATGAATGTTCAGTTATCATGCTGTGGGCTTATGCTTTCGCGTCACTGTCACTTACATTCTGGTCCGCCGCCTTCATGTGGATTGTGACGCGACTGTGAATCAAAATTTGACATGAGTTCTTTCTAATACAAGTGTAGGCAATTTGTCAGAAGAAATACTACTTGGCAAAACTGTAAACAAGGGCACTTTTTGGTCCTGTAATGTGTAATCCACTCTGCCAAATCAATTGTAAGTTGCAGCTGCAAATATGCTTGACCAGAAGAAATTGATGTGGTACGTGTTCAGACGCGGACAGTTTGTAGCTTGTAATGTTATTCCTTTTATAAATCATGAACGATGAAATTGTGGTTTAATTTTCAAAGCTATTGTCAAAGAAATGCTTGTAAACTTTTACACGTAGGCATGTCTTGGCATGTGATCGGGCATGTCATCCGAAAGTCATTGCCATGCCATGGGAACTTGGGAAGGCATAGGTAAGATTGGTGCAATCGGCAGCACATATTTCTGGAGGGTGTTTCCCCAATTTTAGCAACACAATTTGCGGTCAGCAGTCACTATTTTCCTAACAAATGTGCTTTTTACATCTTTCCAAACAAACATTTATTGTCAATGTTTGTTCATAGGGCAGGTACAATGACTGGTCAATTGATCGGAGCAGGAGCCCGTGGGTTTTCATTTGGCAAAGCTTAGTGGCCCGAATGTAAAACCGTACAGCAAAACGTGAGTTTTCATTAAAGCAAAACGTTACATCAATGTCCTAGCCGAATAGAAATATGCTTGAGGAAAGCTACTTGCAAATTGTAAACACCACACCACACAGAATCCTTTAGTCTACTAGTTAGCCATCCTAAAGATTTAGCACAACTCCAAATATGCGCTTGAGGAAAGCAAATAAACTTTAGTATTACAGAGCGCTTCTCTGCTAGCCATCCCGATCCGCAAATGCTTCATCGTGCTTCTTCAGAGAGAATCCTTGTTCAAACCATCAAAGTAAGGGTGCTCCATGGCTGTCTTTGCTGAAATGCGTTTTGCAGGATCGTACTGCAACATTTGCTGCAAGCATAAACAACATATTTAGAACTAGTATTCATCACCATGTAGATTAGCAGAACACTCTATAAAGTACCAAAAATCAAGTAAAGCAAAAGCTGGCGTACCAACAACAAATCCAGCCCCATCTCGTCCAAATTGGGAACAGCCTTCGACAAACTTTGGGGACTCCACTGGGGGTACTCGTGCCAGTCCTTGAGCTTGCTTACACCTGGCCACACCACCTCATTTGGAGTGCCCAACAACCTGCATCAAAGATCCATAAGCAAAGGAACTAGGCTAATTGACATTTATACAAGTAATTGGCACAATTTCGGTAATGGGGAAGTGGAAATAATATTAGTGAACCTGAATATATGTAGGAGCTGCTGCAGTTCAGAGTCCCCAGGGAAGAGTGCTTGCTTCGTGACAAGTTCAGCTACAATTCAGAAACAATTTAATAGACTGTTAAAACAATGGCATAAATTTAAAGATTCAAACAGTAAAATCAAATAAGGAACAGATGAGTACCAAATATACAGCCAACAGACCAAATATCCACTGCAGTTGAGTAATGTGTAGCTCCCAGAAGAACTTCTGGAGCCCTATACCAGAGGGTCAATATCTGCAGCCGTAATTGCACAAATTCATTAGCTACTGTCAAAAGCAACAAGATAACTTGTAACCAAAAGCGAACACATTAACTACCTCATGAGTATACTTCTTGAGTGGCACAGTAAAAGCTCTAGCAAGTCCAAGGTCTGCAATTTTAAGCATCATAGACTTGCGGTCCATCAGAAGATTGTGAGGCTTAAGATCCCTGCGTAAATGGCAAAACAAATCAACCCAACTTAAAAGAAAACTCAAACGGAGAAACAAACCACAAAGAAAAGATAAGAAACATCATGTGGTTTGGGAGTTGATTGACAAAGGGTCACCTGTGCAAAATTCCGTGACCATGGCAAAAGGCAACACCTTTGCAGAGTTGGAACATCAGGCTCTGAATCATCATAAATCACCATTTCAATTACCATAATTTCATGTGTGATTAAGTTGATTGGGAATAAACATTTGGGGGAAAAGAAAATTAAGGAGCAGACCTTAACGGTGGGGGACGGAATGTGGTCTCCAGATTGACGGAAGGTGCGGATGAATTTCTTGAGATCAGTGTCCATGTACTCAAACACCAAGTAGAGTACAGTCTTTCCCTCCTTGTTCTGCCCTTGTTTCACATCCATCAGCCTGTTATGGAATTGGGGTTCAGGGTTTTGTTAATTCACAATTAACCAACCAAATCAATCGACTTTACAGTAAAGAAGAAAACCCAAATCAATCAATTGAAGATTTCATTTCCGTAAATACAAGAAAGACATCAAACCCTAATTTGTAGAATTAAAGAGAGAGAAAGAGAGAGGAAACGAACTTGACGATGTGGGGGTCTCTGGAGAGCATGCGGAGAATGGAGACTTCGCGGAGAGTGGTGGGAGGGACGCCTTCCTCGTCCTCGTGGAGGCGAGTTTTCTTGAGGGCCACGATCTTCCCAGTCGCCTTCTCTCTCGCTCTGTACACCTTCCCGTAAGTCCCTTCTCCCACCTTCTCCAGCTTCTCGAACGCCTCCATCGCCGATGCTCCTTTATTCGCCGCTCCTCCGATCATCTCCATTTCTCTCTCTTGTTTCTTGATTTGCTGGTTGCTGATTTCAAATGGTTCAAATGACAAAGGGGGGAGGGCAGAGCGTCTAAGTTATATACCCGTTAAGCAGAAGGGTATTGACGGAAAGTTCAGATGTTTGGTTCAACGGGCAACTCATTTCGAAATTCAAATTGTCCGAGTCACACCTTTTGCCTTTCCGGGGCTTCTACAGTTCTACCTGTTTCCTCCCATTCTATATTTGGACCATTCTCTCTCCACACAAAGCCCAATTCGGCGGCCCAATATTACAGTACATCTTATTTATACGGACATTCGTTCTCGTATGTAGTTCAGCTTTTCGTCGATTTATTCTCTAAACTTGTACCTCCTTAATCAAATTACGCCATAACTTTTATTTCAGTCGACTATGCCTTTGACTTTCTATAAATAGTTAATTATTCCTCATCGTCACATGAGAAATTATGTACAAATTAATTATGGTGTTTGCCACGATCTTGATTTTTCCTTAATTGAAAGTAGATGCAACTTTTCGCCTCACCAAAACTCAATTTTTTCTCGAGTAAGTTTTATTTGCCAATATTTATAGGGCGACGACTCATCTACCCCTCTCAACCTCAAGTGGCGCACGTTAAGTTTAGGTGATAAATATGAGAATGTTTGGATGGAAATTTTGTAAATCTATGAGTGGGAGAGAGGTGAACACTCGGAGGCCAAGAACCAAGAAGATGACTTCCTAGCACTCTTCAAACTCCACATTTACTTGCAATTGATTCTCAGCCTTCTCAGGAAACAAGGGCATAGATAAAATGGACTCTTGTGTTCCCATATTACATTGAAGCCTTCTTTTTTTTCGTCGCAGTCCCATTCCCCAGTGTGCCATGTGTACTTAAAACTATAAATACATATATACAAACATAAGTTACTGAGAAATGCTAAGAAGACTCTCTTAAAAGTGAGACTCTCCACAGACTCTGCCATCAACTCTTAAAAGTGGGACTCTCCACGGATTTTGGCACCTCATGTGTTTGACACAATATTTATAATGTTGATATGAAAATTAATGTTAAATTATAAGGTGGCAGGAAGTCCATAAAGAGTCTCACTTTGAGAGTCTTCTAAGCATTTCTCATTGTATTTAAATCTTAATAAATTTTGGTCTCTCAGCCTGAGATTTTGGAGGAATACACTCAAAACCACATTAATTCTATGGATGTCCACTAAAACTCCATCAATCTCAATGAATTTTAAACTCTTTAATTGACAACATAACTGATTTTCACACTTCTATTTTCTCTTTCTGCTCGTTCTTACTTGTATGTCCATCAATTCTCATTTGGTTTATTCATTCCAATAGCCAAAAATAAACAAGAGTGAATAAGGAGAAAATAGTCAAATAGTTGTGAGGACCCCCCTCCCTTTTGACAAAAGACATTGACCTGGACCAGCATGCCCTCTTATTACATGCCACATTCAAGGGATAGCGGAGGAGAGATTTTTCTCGGGCATCAGGTATTCAAGCGGTGCTTCACATATATCATAATATAAGTGGAGGTAATGATAAATATTTTTTTTTCATGTCCATCCACTTATTTTATGATATGTGGAAAACCAAAAACAACAAAAAAAAAAAAAAAAAAAAAAATTGTCATTGAGGAGAGAACACCAAAGTTATTCTACCAAAACCTTTATATACACAATACAATACAAAAGGAAAAACATCAACATTTGTTTCCCCATCCACTACATAAACACTACCTACAGTTAAAACTCTACATATGTAACATTACAACTACTAGCTCTATCATGGGGAAGGAAAACAAAACAAACAAAAAAAATACCATGTTCCCACATCCCCTACATACCAATCTACCACTACCCAGCAACTAAACATGATGCGTGCAACGGTGAAGAATGCCAACTCCCTCTTCCACCTGTTTTTCTAGTATACATGAATGTAAAGGTTTCTAAATTTTTAAGTTTAGCCTTACATTCTGAACATTTACTGATATCTTTAACTTCTGCTCTTCCATATCTTTCAAAACGGCAAGTAGCTTTTCTCTGTATGCTTCACATTGCTGACTTGAAATTTCCAACTCAGCTGCCAACCTTTCAATTTTCTTGTCCTGGTCCTACAACATTCAAAAGAAGGGACAATAATCAGTTGAAAAAGACGCGTATGTACTATGTGCAAGGCTAGAAGAAAGCAACAAACAAAATCAAATGCAAGAAACAACAAGAGGAGGTAGGTAATGTAGAATTGTGTGAAGAATTTTGGACTTGGAAGTGGGAACAATTTCCAAAACCATTCAGTATCACTAATCAAAAGACAGAGTATACCATCCAAAAGTCTATACAAAAACAAATACCCAAAATCTAAAAAAGAAAGAAAAAAAGGGCATCCGTGCTTTAGAACCTTTTCCTTTTTCGGTCTGTATGCTTTTTAAACTAAAAATCTACCAAAAACCAATGACCCAATTCCCCTCAAAGTTTCACTCAATTCCTATCAAATTAATATGTGCATGAAACGTAGTCTACGCTTCTGCTTTAGAAACAAAAAACTACTTCCTAGTATATTTTAAATATCCCAATTTATCTTCTACAAAAAAAAAAAACAAAATGCAAATTTAAAATGATATCTCAGATATCATTTCAGATTTTTTTTCGAGAAAAGACCTGCATCAAAAGAAAAAGAGTAAGGATCTATACTGAAGAGATACACAGAACATTGAGTACATAATTATGTTTTGAAAACAAACAACAAAGTTTTACAATGCAGAGACCCAGCAAACAGAACCCTCTTCCGACTTCCAGGAAAATAACTTACCATGGTACAAGACTGAAGTTTCTGACTGCAATTTACTGGGGTATTCTGGACAATTGCAAGACCATGCTTCTTTGCTGCAGCAACCTCATTTACAGCTTCGTGAAGAGCGTCCATTGCCACATTATAAACATGCACAGATTCAGCCCCTTCTTCTACATATTTGATTGCTTCCCTGCGTAGATTATCATACCGAGCAGCAGTGGAATCTTGAGAATCATTCGGCAATCCAAGAGTGTTCTCATCCCATACAACTCCACTTTTGGCATTTTTTGTCCAACGTTTTAATATATAGTGTGATGGAAGTGTAAGAACATTGGTTACTCGGAAGACTGCTAATATGTGCCTACATATAATGCCTGAAAACTCAAACAATTGGCAGCTGCAACGGGCTTTCTTCTCAAAAACATTGAACTTAACAGAGTGCATCTTGTGGTCTTCCCCAAATTTTGCCACCCGATACATGGTTTCTGATCCTGTATCATCAACCACGGTTGCAGGATAAGCAAGCGTCTCGACTAATTCCTCTTGGAATTTCATGAATATTATCCTTGTATAAAGTTTGGCAGCTTGTTTTTCCATTGGAGATGGCGTCCTCAGAATTGGAGAGCTGTTCATTGTATCATAATCTGCCTTTACTTCCCTTTCATGGCGAGTGGCAATTGCTTTTTCATACTGCTTTATCAGCACCTGAATGCTAGTTGATGCGTTTATATAGCCATCAAAATATGAGTTTATATTATCACTTCCTTGGGTTGCTGACATCTCACCAAAAAATGTATCCTGGAGAAAAACTGGCACCCATTGTTGCCGAGCATTGTATATTGACTGAAGCCACTCATTATCCCCAAGATCATATCTTTGAACTAAGGACTCCCAACATGACTCAAATTCCTCAATTGTCTCTGTCACATTGATGCACTTCAGCAATTCAGCTTCAAAAGTGGGGTGTGAGTGGTATATGTCGGACAATTTCTCCTGAGCTTCTCTGAATACGTTCCATTTACAAAACCGGTGGCGAGTTCTGGGGAACACATGCACAACAGCAGCTCGAATGATTCTATCCTGGTCTGTTGTGAGTGAGACAGGATAGCGGCTAGACATTGCAGCTAGCCAAGTCTGGAAGAGCCAAACAAATGAGGACTCTGACTCATTAAGGAGTAATGCACATCCAAATAAAACAGGCTGTCCGTGATGATTCCACCCGGTAAAAGGGGCAAATGGGACACGGTATCGGTTTGTCCTATAAGTTGTGTCAAATGTTACAGTGTCTCCAAAGTAGTCATAATTCATTCTCGAATTTGCATCAGCCCAGAAAATGTTTCCCGTCGAGTTTTCAAAATCACCCTGGACAGCACAAAAGAAATCAGGATCCTCGACCTGCATTCGCTTCAAATAGTCAAAAACGACCTGACCCCCACTCCCAAGAGTTCTCTGCCTGCTGCTACTCATATAGTTCTGGCAATCAACTTTTGTGAAACCAACGTTATTAATTCCACCTGACTCCTTGATAAGCACAGACATCACTCCACTAGGACCCATGCCAGCCGCTTGAAGGGTATCAATCAGGCTTCGAGCAGGACCAGAGACATGCCTATGCGAACGGAGACAATGCACCCTATCCGGAGGCACAAGCTCATGGTTATGTTCCTTTACCAGCTTTGAAACAGCCCATCGTCCTGAAGTCTGTTTCTTGACGGTCATCTGTGCTTTACAACCAACTCTAGTAACCGTACGCTGGCGCTTGGACCTATTTTCACCACCGTCGCGGCGAAAGCCTTCACGGGAGCAGACAATTTGGCGGCATATGATGGAGCCATCGCGACGGGAGCGCTGGTAGACGCTGACGCGGGTGCTGAAACCAACTCGACGGGCATAAGAGTTATAGAAAATGCGGGAGGCCTGTTCAGAGTCGAATTCCATGCCCTCATAGGGTTCGAGACTGGGGTCCCCATCCCCATTAGGGAAATCATCACGAGACCTAGGAGAATTAGAGGGTTGAACCAAGTGATCATCGAAAATATCATAGCTATGATCAGTGTGTTGTAAGTGGAGGGCGGTGGCGGCGTCATCTTCTTCGCCAAATTCCGCCACTTGGTTGTCAGAGTCAATGTTGAGAGGCTCAGAGTCCATCGCTGAACACAATTTATCTAGTCTCTAATTTCTCCAGTAATTTGGATATCTTCTTCAACTAATTACGTCAAAATTAAAACCCACTGGCAGTCTACATCTACAGCCTACAGGGGTAGTGGAAGAGAGAGAAAGCGAAGTAACTGACCGGAGAGAGAGAGAGAGAGAGAGAGAGAGAGAGCTTCACTAAGCAACAGGAGGAGGATGTGGGAAGTCGCAGTTGCAGGCGAGCTTCAAAGGACCAGAACACCGCAGCTGATATTCAAGTTTCTTAATTTAGGGTTTTGCATTTTTGATGGAAATGTGAGATGAAACAAAGTAGAGAGCTTTGCAGTTTCGGTTGAGTGTCCGACAGTCTGTTGAGTTTGAGATAGAGGGAATTTCGGGGGTTTGAGTTGGAGGGTTTTAACACGAGTTTTTCTCAATTCGGAGAGGACAGTTTCGGGTGTTAAAGAGGAAGATGGAAGTTTCTTTTTCTTGTGCAGTGGTTGGTAATAATCTAATGATACGCAGGACTGCGGTCTACTTGATTAGCTGGCTGCCTTGCATTACATTACATGCCCACATCCTGGGATTTGGATCCTCTTCTGAGCTTAAAGAGAGGATCCTCCTGATCAAGATATGTGGATCATTAGATTTTTATCTAACGGTTACAAACAAAAGATTCTTTTAAAGTTATAATAATTATAGTCGTTGTATGAAAATCCAACAGCCCATATGTCTTGGTCAGGAGGATCCTCTCCTTGGGCTCAAGAGGGAATCCAAATCGCACATCTTGGAGAGAGGATCCTCGTTGGATATCTGGAGTCCTCCAATCATATCCGTTCATTGTATATTATGCGATCAATTTTCGTCATGTACTGTTTATATTCAATTTTAAATAAAAAAATTTACAATAATTTCTGACCGCACGATGTACGATGAGCTGATGTGATTTGAGAATCCCCGAGATCCTCACAAAGAGGATCCGGCAAGAATCCCCAAGGCACATCCTGCCACCAAACTTTCTTTCACTTCCGATTTTGGGATAGATTTTTCAATGTGTCCGAAACACAAGATGAGGTACACAATACACCAAGTGTCACTATGTAACTGGTGAGATACTCTCCACTTATATAACGACACGTGATGTATCACTCTTGCTTTTGACACAATTTTATCCTATTTTGGATATGAGAATGTTTGGATTAAGAGAGTAAAAGTATTTGGGATATACGAGATTAGTCCCTTTTTTTCTAGACCTTATGGTCCAAGTAAATTGTGATCCAACTGTAAGTGACCGTTGTTTCTTTGAACAGTAAAATTGAGGAGAACAGGAATATGTATGATATAATGTTGAAAGTATTCATTATTTTTGTTTTGATAACATGAGCATTGCAACTTTTCTTCTTTAGCAACCAAGTCGTCATTTAAAAGAGTTGAATCTAAAACAAGGGCCATACTACTACTCCATCGTAGCGCTAGTAACAAGCATCATTAGATATATTTTTGCTTAAATGATATTTTGTGCTAGCAACAAACGGATTTTGAAGTTGATGTGAAGTGTACCTAGAAAGTGTGGAATTTGATGGTAGTAGGGGAAAGTACGTGTTGGTATGTGAATCAAAACATTCTTTTTAAGAAGAATACGAAGACATTGGGCGTTTCTTCTTACGTTTTTTGTGTGTAAATTTGCGGGTTTGTTGGCCCGGTTGCAGACAAGGTTAAGCTGGCGGAGGAGGAACGTCCACCACCTTTGCCAGCGTGTCTCGAAATATCAACTACTTAACTTGTACACTGTCAAGTATACCAAGTGAAGTATGTGTCTCTAAGGCTAAAGAAAGAACATGAAACTGGTGTCAACGTGACACGAGCACAAAATAATATACTTTTCCAAGTGGGAGTGGAGCTAACTGTCATCAATGTAGTGCAATAATATTAAGAAAGAGCTGAACCCAAAAGAAACCTTAGTGACTCACAAACATCATTTCATCCGTTCGAAATTTTCAAAAGTACAATCCTCAGTACTTATTTTACAGAAAACAAAGTTGCGTCGAAAGCAAAAACAAAACCTGATTATTCCAGTAATTCCACGGTTGGGAACCTACACTTCCGCATACTAGGCCAAAAAACACTAGACATGACGATACCGAAGAAATTTAGAATTCAGCGTACAATAGTTATCAGCACCAGTAAAGGTCTATTGAACACTAAGTATACAATCAAAGGGTCGATTGGCCATTGATAGGAGACGAGGACATAACCGAGAGGACTTCTGTCACAGACGCCATCACACTCAAAGCTGCTTTCAGAACCTCTTGCGAGCACCCAGGCTTTACAATGGTTCGAACCTGCAGCAAGACAAGACAAGGAAACCATGAGAACTAAAGTCATGAATGCAATACAATCCAGGCCGACCAAATTTAACAGCATTCATGCTTAAAATGTAACACGAGGTCTGCTTATCCATCCTCTCATGCAGATTTTCAACTATATGAGACTAGCATTCTCACAAGATTCACTATAATTTCCCAACGTGTATGTGTAAAACAAGAGATTTTTCAGTGTGTCGGGAACATGACCCAGTCAAGTTTCCAACCAATTGTATTATGACAGTGTACCGGGCCGTGTTCCCGGCTTGTTAAAACAAAGAAAACAGCACCGAGAGACAAGAGTGTGTATCATTTTGAGTACCTTGTCAAGATACTCCTGCAGTTTCTTGATACGCCCCATGTAATCCTGGTCTTCAACACATAGTGATACAGCCTTAGAATCGGCACCAGGACCATCAAACTGCAGAGGCCCTGGGTTTCTGTAGATATCATCAAGCAGGAATTTTGTAGCATTTTGCCTCAACAACCTGCAACCAAAGTCAAAAGGCACAGTGGAATCAGAGATGACTATTCATTCTCAGATTAACATTTTGAGTTTGATATAAACAAGACCCAGATTGTGACTTACTCATATGCTTTGCCTTTCAAATCTACAGTAGCGGGATGAATAGCTGGTTTTCCAATTGAAGCAGTCCCAGGATTTTGAGCCCAACGCTTAACGGTCATCATTGCCTAACAATGTCAATCAAATCCAGTCAGAGGAGTCAATGCCCCAAATCAATAAAACACCCCAAGGAACCATAATATGAAAATTAAAAAAAAAAAACCGCATTATAGAAAAAGAAATTCGTACGGTAAGTGGAGCAGCACCACAACGCCACTTATTCGCAGGATTCCTCAAGTTAGTTATAGTTGCCATGTAACCATTCAAACCAGCTGCGAGAATATGGTAGCCAATGTGCCCTAGAACCTGCAAGGGCATTAATCACATTAAAAAGAAGCATAATAATAGAATAAAGGCTGAGGAGACGAAGCATCCTAGACAGTAACATACATAAGCATAGTCACAATCGAACTTTGATGGTAAAGACCCCCGAGCCTGATAACCGAAGAAGTGGCATATAGCATTAAATTTCTTCCCCTTGTATGTGCCCTCTTTCTGCTCAAATAACCAAACACATAAGCAATAAAAGTTAGTGAATAAACACATAGAACTTTCTTAACTCAATCTACTAAAAACTTTCTGCCTATATAGAGAACAAAGACAGAAAATACAAATATACATCAGTCACATCACCAAGATCTGGACATGCACATACAAAAACTGTTATCAGGAACAAATGTAAATGAAATACAGGTCCTGTTGGTTTTCTCACAGAGAGAGAGAGAGAGAGAGAGAGAGAGAGAGAGAGAGATCATACCTGACGCTTATTCATTTCCCCCTCCACAAGATGTGCAAGAAGTTTCTCTGTCTCAATCTGTACATGAGAAAAGAAAAAAAAAAAAAAAAAAAAAAGGAGATCAAGTATCTATAGATGAGTAATTCCATTAAGAAAATATGGGTAAATATGCAGCCAATTACCTGGGATAGTTGCGCAGAGTCATCTGATTCAGGCAAAAGTAGTAGCTGCAACAAAAAAATAAAAAATTGGACCCTATTATTGACCGAGATCAACTAAATGACAGCCATAAAAGTGTCTAGACAACTTTTCTTTTCTTTTTTTCTGGAAACCTCAGGACAAGCAGCAGAGCTGTAACCTGTTTCTTGATGAATGGTGGCAAGAATTCAAACAACGCAGATGCCCAAGGTGAAAGTTGAGTACAAATTTTATCGGCAGATACTCCTTGCCTGTGCAAACCATGAATTTCCTGCAAGGAAAAAGACTCCAGCATGAGCATATAAAGTTATAAACTAAGGCCAATATTACAAGGAATAACCATGGGAAAAAAAATTGCTTTTCCAGTGAATGGAAATCAAATGCATCACCTAATGGTATAATGATTCTTGAATAAAACACAAAGAAAGAAAAACGTCATTGGAAAGTTGTCACGTGTGGGGGAGAGGAAAAAAATTTGCACGAGTTACCTTCAAGAGGGCATACACCTCAGGAATGCTTTCTATGAGTCCTTCAGGTAAAAGGATGACACCATGATTCTTGTCTGAACAAGATGAAAATGAGTTAGGACAGGAGCACAGAGACATAAAACCCCACAATGACAAGAAAGCAACTGAACTTATTTCGAACCTTGTGCTGCACGGGCTTCCACTGCATCACAAATTTGTGTTGCAATGTCAAAAAGAGTTAGCTTTGATGCCGCCACCTCCTCACCAAGAATAACCTGCAAAAAACATATAATTTAATATTGAAAAAAATAACTCAGGAAAGGTACAGGATTTTAATGACATTTAGATTAAATCAGCCGTGGACAACGAATGCTGACCAAATTCGGATGGGACTGGAGGGTGCACTCCAATGCAACATGTGATGCCTTCCGGCCCATGAGTCGAATGAAATAATAATACTAGAAAAAGAGAGCCACAGGAGGTCAGCATAAAGAAAGTTGTGGTGCACAGAACTAAAATAATATAATAAAAGAACATAACAGAGACTAGGGAATGACAAGTTCACTCAGAAGAAGCAAATTACATCAATTCACGTACATTACCTTCTCTGCAGAAAGAGCATCAGTGCACATATTGCTGATTAATTGGGAATTCACCTGAGTAAAGGAGAGATTATAAAATTCAATTCATATAACTATGTGCAACAATGTACAAAAACCCAAACAAGACTACATGGTTATTCTATGACCAGCTAAAAAAATTCAAACAGTCTTTCTTTTTCAATTGGAAAGGAATCGACCAGTGTTACACAAATACTGAGGAAAAAACATGGAGTCTAATAATAAATAACAAACATTCACTTTTAAAGTAACTTAAAAAGACCCACCAAAAAAACATAAAGATGATGGTAACAGGAAGCTGATAAAGCTCCCCCATCCCCCAAAAGAGTCCCTTTCTCTTGCAGATATTAAGGGTCAGAATAATTTGACTTGTACCTTACATATTGTATCAAAACCAACATTTGCTTCGACGAACTGGTTCTTAAGATCTCCATTCAAAGTGACAGGAACACCAACCACCTGCAAAAATTAAAAAAATTCAATCAATATTGCGGTACCACATATCTATAACTTACATAAGGTGGATGTCGACAGCTACAATACAAGAGTAAAATATAAACTACAACTACATTGCAACATACAAAAAGAACCTCAGTAAACAATTAAGTAACGATACAAAATATCTTGTGAAAAGTACCTTTGTTGAGCATTTTGCTTCCGCAAATGTCTCTGCAAGCTGGGCGGCATCGGTATTTGATGTCACACCTTCAAGAAAACCAACTTAAGAATTAATTTATGCAATTAAAAGCACATCAACCAACTACCAAAATCATAAGGCAAGTGGCTTGTAGCTCAGTTGGTTAAAAGCATTCGCCCTTGCATTCGAGGTCTCGTGTTCGTATCCCCCTCCCCGTAGTTTAATGTAGAATATCCTGTTGTTCGTAGAAAAAAAAACTACCAAAATCATAAGCATCAATTACCTCCAATAATGACAAGGCCATCCAATTTCAAATCCTTGCATGCGGTAAGTGTAGCGTTGACTTGCTCAACTGTTCTAATTTGGTCTTTTGTCCTTCCCAGCAAATCATAACCACCTGGTAAAGCGAAATCATATCACAACTCACAAGTTTTAACAATAAAAAAAGTATTCCTCCACACGGGAAATTATCTTCCTATCACTACCTACCTTGGTTTTTGTAGGTTGCAAGAATTTGATCTGTTATCTCAAGAGTTTTTTGTGCAAACAAACCTTCAGAACCCCCTGTTAACAGATAAAAGTGTGTCATAAGTAAATGTCAACTTCCTTAATGAGTGAGAAACACAAGATTCCAGAAAAATCAACAACAACTAATCAAATCACTTTACACATACACAAAACAATAACCCAATGCAAACAACAGAAAATCTAGATACAATGACCAAAACGAAAGAAGTGTGTACCCAAAAACCCAAGTAAGGTATTGTTAGGGTTGTGAACTTTTAGAGCGTTGTGAAGACCCCATATGACATTATGTCCTCCAGGTGATTGTCTCCCACAAAAGACAACTCCCACCCTGTTCAAATAGAAGAAATTGAATACTTTAGCAATACTTAAAAATATTTAATTCCATTTATATCGTTGAAATAACTCAAACACCGCCACCAATGGGGTGGGAAGTAGTATAATTATTACACAACTGGTTATAATTGCAACATACGTGCATACCTAACAGGGGGATGCTCAGTAATAACCTGAGCACCAGGGACTTTGGCAGTTGCCCTGAGAAAGTGAGCCAAAGGCTGACCGTAAGTGTGGGGAAAGTAGCGACTGATGGTGTTGGAATCGGTGGGATCTAAAGATGTGGTTGTATCACCAAATTCAACCCTCACGGTAGCTCCCTGCGAGATGACAATGTATAACAAACAAACATGACCATTAGTAAAAATCTCAACTGTCGGGGAGTAAGAGATGGATTCACCAGTCACCCCATTAAAACATAGTCGATCAACCGCGGAAATCTAAACAATTATGAACGGAAATACTCTAATCAATCAGAGTTGCATAGGAAATACACTTAAAAAGTCCGTTCTTATAGTATATCAAGTCAAACAGTATTAAACTTAAGTCAAACATTCAGATATTTAGAGTGAGGTAGCACGGTAACGCCATGGACATGATTCTTATGTGTAATCGCATGATGGATAGAAACTCTAAGACTAAATCATGCTACTACTGTATCAAAAAACCATGCTACCAAAAATTCAAAGAAACAGTAGCAAATCTGCAACAGTTACTGAGCAGGCAATGTAAGTAACAAATACCAAATCTGCAAAAACACAATATAATCAATAATAACCAAAACAAATCAATTCAGCTCGATTCAATCCTGCCAAAATAGATCCAACTGTAACTAGATCCAGAACTAGAAAATTAAAAGTAATAACGACAGAATCGAGGTATTTAAATATATATATATAGAGAGAGAGAGAGAGAGAGAGAGAGAGAGGGGAGGGACCTGAAGGCAAGGAGGAAGCTCGGGTTGGTATTGGGATCGGTGTTTCTGAAGATCAGAGAGCTCTCTGGGAATGCCGTAGTCGGAATCCATGGCGCCGGTCGATTTGGAGAGAGAGAGAGAGAGAGAGAGAGAGAATTTGGTGGGTGTGGTGTTTGGTGTAAAGCAAAACTACTGCGGTGAAGGTGATGACGGGTCTTCAAAAGACGGCTTTTATAGAGCGCCAAAAGGGCCCGGCCATTGGCGATACTACCAACCCGAAACCTTTCACATCTGCTCTCCCCGTTTTTAACTCCAAATTCCCCTGCTATTTTTCTTTTATTACGGCCTTGCCATCAGCTGTGTTTTCTGATCGACTGATTTGCCCCAACTTTCTTCTATCATAATTCTCGTCCATTCCTTTCTCTGATTTTGTAACAACTGAATATTTTAAGCTTATTCCCCAAGAAAAAATAGTAAGGCATGATTCACGGAATAATTATTATCAAATCAAGAATAAATTTCTTTCTTGTTTGGTCTTTTATCGATATAATTTTTTTTAATTAAATTTGTCACTTGATCAACTCTTCAATGCTCAAAGATGCCTTATGTTTGAATATTCAAAGAACAAATCCCACAATGATGGGATGAGGGGCTTGCATAGACTTATAAGTAAGTGAATTACTCTACATATTGTCAATTCGTTTTATGGTGGAATCGAACTTTCTTCATGATCTTTGACTTCTTATTGGAGGGTCAATTTTGGTTTTAAAATGTACCTCTAATTATACTTTGCATTGTGCTATTTCCCACCTCCACTTTTTACCTCTCGCACAGTCTTATTAATTTTTGTTTGTTGAACTTCTTCAATTCATTTGGTCCAGTGGCCGAAAATTGAGAGGAGTGTGTGAGAGATAAAAATGTCCACATACCCTATACTTTTTGACTTGTCGTTGCAATCCCTTCTCCCAACACGTAAGCAACTTGCATGAGTCAGATAGAGTATCACTAAAGTAGTGTTTGTGGTTTGTTGTATTGATGATGTAAATTTTGAAAAAGATAAGGGGCATTTTTGTCTTAAAATGTTAAAAATTTGTGTCCCACGGACGTGGAACAAGTCATTCCAGGGGGGAGGCGGAACGAAAAATCATCCAAAACTTGTCTCGTGGAACAGTGCATTCCACTCGTTTTAGGCGTACCAAACATGGGACGGGAACGCCTCATCCCACTCTGTTCCGTCTCATCCCACATACCAAACGCGACCTAAAGAGTTTTGTGTCAATTATATAAAAACATGCATAAATTTTTGTCTAAAACAACCCTTCCCCCTATTGCACAAGGTTTTGCCCAAACCAATAAATTCAAAAATATAAAATTTATAGAGATATAAAAACGAGAGAAAAAGTTAAATTAACTTTTCTATCATCATATACATAGGTCACATTATACGTAGATCTTTTATCATGTGTTTTTATATATACTAATCTCCCTAAATAATTAGGTTGTCAATTTCTCGCATGCCATTCAAGTTTACACCGTCAATCGCATCTTGTTTTTATTGGTGACATAATCTTATCTGTTTTCCTAATACAAAAGCATACTGGTGACATAATCCTCATCTACTTTTCTAATACAAAAGGCTGCACAACGGTTTTTGTTATGAGGAATTGTATTACAAACACAACGCAACAATACTTTATTATTATAGAGAAAGTAACAAGGAGCCGTTGGGGTTATCCAAGTGGTAAAATTGGTATAGTCGGTTGATTTTTAGGGTTGGAAACTCTAGAATATAATTAAAAAAATATAAAATATTACGGTCTGATGATATTATTTTAACCTAAAAGTGAGATGTTTTAGGTTCGAATCTCATAAATGATGAATTCGGTACAAAATTAAACTACTCATTATGTGGTTTTACCAAACACTCCCTCCCATTAATGTTAAAAAATATCGATGTACTAAAAAAACATAAAGCTTTTTATATAATTTTATCATGATTTGCACGATTTTATATAATAATATTATTATGATGACCCCCCAAGTCCCAACACGTGTTGTGTTGCAGCACTAGTTATATAATGATCGAAATTGAAAGAAGAAAATCTTTGAAGATTAAGATGAGGAGTTGTGGGCGCAAACATACGATATGAGAAAGGTGAGAGGCTAATTTGATAAATGACAGATCTTGGTCAGACCGGACATTGACCGGAGGATGGAAAATGGAAGCATCTTTATGCGCACTTTCGATATGAATATCCTGTCAAGGCTATTCCAGTAAATTCAAGTCCGCCCGCTGTCTTACCAAACCGCCTGTAACTGAAAAACAATGCTGTGCGCGCTCGCACTGGATCTCCCACCTAACACCCTCTCACGCACGCCTAAGAACGATAACATTAGTTGGACTTGGGCCTTCAAATATAATGAATGCCCGAGCCGAACTCAAGTTTATCTCTAGTTGTCTCGTAAAATTTTTGAGTTGTTCAAGCCGAATATATGGGTTTGTTTCTTAATTGAGCTGAACCCGGTACGAGTTTAAACTGTTTCGAGTTGACTTACAACCCTAGTTGCAGCAACAACAACATTGATGTATTTTCCTTTTTCTGTTTTGTCTTTTGGGTTTTTTTAGTCGTTTATGTTGTTGCTGTCCTTTCTTGACATTTCATTTTAGGATATAAATGATTTTGTTTAGTGTAAACAGTAGTTAATCACCATAAACAATAAAAATCGCTAGTAGGTAGAGTGGGCCTTAATGCCCGGTTTAAGTTTTTGGGCCTCATTACTCAGAATGAGTTGTTAAGCCTTTAGGCCCAGTTCTAACAAACAAACAAAATGTGAAAATGCTAATAGTTTTGGAAGATCGATTTCCTCAGAAAAAAGGGCGTTGGAGTGTCGCTCACGCTTTGGGCTTTAACTGCCTTCAGCGACTCCGCCTTTAAACCCTCTCTCTTTCCGTGTATTATTCATCAGACCCATCACCGCCTTTTCCTTAGCTGCCGTCCGTGCCGCCAAAGTCCGTCGTCGCGAAGCGTGGCTGCCCAAAGACCACCGAATCAGAGAGCTTACTGCTGTAAGTTCCTCATCTGCTTTTTATTTCTTCTATTTGATCGCCTAGTAGTGTTGTTGATGTTGTTGTTTTCGTTATATGTCTGAAATTGAAATTGTCATTGAATTTATCTCTGTGATTGAAGGCTTATTATTCTCAATCTCATTCATCCGTTCATGTTAATTGCGTACTTGCATTATGCAGTCGGTCATTCAACATACTTAATAATTGCTATGCAGAATTTAACTTTGTAGAATTTTATGGAACTCCACAGATCAAATACTTGAAAGTTCAATTTTTATTCTAAGAAGTAGAAAGTTCTATGAAGCCAAGGAAAATGTAATTTTAGGAAGGCATGAACCGATTGAAATAACAGTTAACGGTATTTGTGATTCTCGCAATCTAAGCCAAGAAAAAAAGTAATTGTATAAAGCTCAGGTCGGACAGGTTGTGTTTTACATTGATTCATTTTAATTGTGTTTTTAGATTAAACAATACATAGCCTTGCTGAGGTATGTTTAATGTGGTATCATATTATACAATACATTCTTGAACTGTGTGTCCTTAAATCTTATACTTACAAGGTGGCATTCTGATGAAGATTTATGTTGAGGACTTGCAAATTTTAGTCGCTAGTTCATATACAATATGGATCATGTAGAGGAGTTGCATTTATGTTGAGGAGTTGCATTTCAGCTGTTAGATGAGCTGTTTATACAGAGGCTATTATGCATCTACATGATCCATATTGTATATGAACTAGCGACTAGAATTTTATATGGATCATGTAGATGCACAATAGCCTCTGTATAAACAGCTCATCTAACAGCTGAAATGCAACTCCTCAATTTGAATCTTCATTAAACAGCCCTTTTTTGCACTCATGCATTTGTGTGGATTCACAAAAGAGAGCCGTATCTGTACAATAAGCCTGAAAGAGTATTCATGTATTGTTACTTGAAAATAAAAGTATGTAAGGTTGGTCATTTGCTTGGCCATAATCAATATGTAGCTGGTCTTTGTTGTTTAGTGGAGGCTTGGCCAAAAGGTTTGAGCAGAAAGCCACAATGATTTTCTACATACGGAACATACAAAATAATAGAAAACTGGGCACTGATATTTCTCTAAATGCAAAAACTTGGAAAATAAAAGTGGATTATGGCTGCTTTTTCGCACCAAGATATATTTGTGTTTAAAGAATGAAATGGAAAATGTAAATGAATTTTTGATGTCTCTTGTAAGTACTTCAGGAAGAAGCAATGCTAGTTCTCAGGCGGAAAATAAAAAAACTTGGTTGGAGGGTTGGTATTTTTTTATTCTTAACTTTTATCTAGTAATGCTTTGTGAAGAGAGATATATTTCAGTCTCAAGTAGTTTCAGTAGTCTGAGTCCTCTATGAGGTTTTTAATGTTCTGTTAATGTAAACCCTACATGATACTACATTCTTATCGCCATTTTTTAAATTCCTTTACATAGCATTCTTTTTGTAATTTGGTTCCTTTGTTTGAGGGAAGGTAAATGAGAAAACTCTTGGAATGACTAATAAATTCTTTTTATGGTACCTGTCTGGGTTGATTGTATTTTTTTTTTTTTTTTTGACATAGTATTGCTTGTAAGTCGAATGCATGTATCACCTTAATCACTGCTATTTTTCTTTAATCAAATACAATATAATCAATTCTCAACATGATTTTATTTTGTTGTGCTTCTAATATGCAATTACTCTAGCTCTATTAACTAAGGTATATAGTTGACATCAAATTTTGATCATCCCGTTGACGTTACATTCAGGAGGTTTTGAGGAGCCATGGGGAGTGTTTTGTCGTCCACTACAGAAAATCCTGACCCGTCCTCGCCCAACTCAATGATTCCCACTGATTCTCATAAGGCTGGCTCACCACCAAACTCATCAAATCCCCACATGGCCGATTCAGATTCTAAAACCCCAGACGACCAAAATCGAAAACATTCCTTAGACCCCCAATTGGATAACAAAACCCTAGAAGAAGAGAAGCGTGAGGAAGATGAAGGGCAATCAGAGAATGTTATGGAGGAAGAAGAGGAAGAGGAGGAGGGAGAGTGTGGCTTTTGCTTGTTCATGAAAGGGGGAGGGTGCAAGGAGAGTTTCATAGCTTGGGAAGAGTGCGTTAGGGAGTCTGAGAAGACAAAGGAGGATGTTGTTGAAAAGTGCTTTGAGGTCACCGCAACATTGAAGAAGTGTATGCAGGCTCATTCAGATTACTATCTGCCCATTTTGAAGGCTGAGGAGGCAGCTGAGAAGGAGGTTGCCAAAGAATTGGAGAAAGAAAAGGATTCTGAGAGCTCGGAGAAAAATGCTACTCTGGAAAATACGGATCAAAAGGGTGGAAGTTGTAGTGAAAAAGGAGACAATTAGAGAGCGAGGTGCCTTTGTCAATTGGAAATAGTATACAGGACAATTGAGATTGATATTTTCTGAAACTCCAAATCTAACCACTATGATGGGCGGTGATTGAGATTTTTTGTAAGCGGCTTTAGTTGCTGATATATCATGTCTCTTACTTGACTTGGCTCTAATCTGACCACGTTCTTGTTGATCATGTTGTTTGTCTAATCGAAAAGTAAGTGTTGATTTGCTCGTGTTGTCATACGAGTTGAAAATCTTTGCGTATATAAGCAGTCATTTGAACTAATTCTGTTTATTATAATTATGATGCGAGTTTGTGCGCCTTTCGTGATACCCATTGAGCTCTTTATAACGCAACAGTTGAAGGAGTTCCACGTTAAAAATATAACCCATTAATCATAGCGCAGGCTGGAATCCTCTGGCGGAGATCTGCCTCCGAAATCACAAACTAGCCTGGAGCCCCAAAGAAAAAAAGATCATAGATGCTACGATGACCATTGTATACAATCACCAAGAAATGAAGAAAGCATAGTTGAAGGATTCCCATATCAAAAGTTTAACCCGTTAATTATAGATGCTAGTTTTACACAGTCTACTCGATAAAAGGCCCTCTGCATCTCAAATAGTAATAACTACAACCAAAACAAGACCATAACACCAAAATAAAATAAACCAACCAACGAACCAGCAACCTTAAGTTATTAACATTAGAGGAGGGAGAGTAGAGTTCACGTAAACACTCAGGAACCAAGGCAACCCACTCTGTTTCATCTTTGTCCTTGACGATTTGCATCTCCTACTTTTAGAAGAAGATCGGAGTTGAAACATCTTACTCGACCCCCCTCTTGGCCTTTGACCCACACTTCCTAGAGCTTTGTTTCCGTCCACGTCCACGTTTTTCAGTGGATGTAGATGTAACAGCAGGGTCATTAGAGTTCGAGGCAGAGCAAGGAGGCACATGATGTCCAGGCACCAAAGCAGGGAACCCAACAGCAGGAGTTCCAAAAAGAGCACAGCAGACTCCTGCTTTGAGGCCAAACCACCATGTCCATGTTGATATGTGTTGTTCATCTGCAAACTCAACCGTAAAGCATGATTCTCCGCGTAGCAGCACTGGAGCAGATTCCCCAGTCTCCTGCATTCAGCTTCAAAATACTTGCTCTTAATCTCCAGATCCTTCACATACATCTTTCTCCTCTCCCTTGATCTCACGGCCGCATCCTTGTTTCTCAACTGCCTGGAATTTCAAACCACATTCGCTACTATCAACGCTATTATCATAATTAACCTACACACAGTTATAATTCAACCAATAACCTATTCTTTTTCCAACCCAGTAATCTTGCTTATCTCCTAATCCTCTTGAAAGGATTCACTTACTTAGCATACAAAACAGAAAAGATGCAATAAATTAACACAAACACAGTAATTTAATAACAACAAATTAAGAATAAGTCAATCCGTATATTTTATCGGCATTACACCACACATTCTATAATTTAAACGCAATTCTCCCATTTTTACTTCGACACAAGTTAAGAAAACCCTAAAGGTCAGATTTACCGATATAAACAATAACAACAGGCATAGTAAATTAAAGGTACCTTCTCCTTTTCTTGGAGATAGGATCGTCGTCGGCGTCATCTGTGAGCGGCGAGCGGTCGAATTTGTCTTTGTCGGAATCGGGGAAAGCGTTGGAATCGCGGTCAGTGGAAGGCGAGTTGACGAGTATATCTGCCAAAAATTGGTCGTAGTACTCGTTGTTAGCGGGTCCCGATTCCGCCAAAGGAACCTTGTTGGCGTCGAAATCGTCGTCTTTCATCAAAATGGTCTCGATCGCGCCGAGCAAATCCGGGGATGGGTTGGAGGGAGGGTCAGGCTCCTCCACCGTTGAAGATGGCGAAGAGGATGATGATGGCGGCAGCGGCGTTGAAGCGGTCGCCGTGACGGGTGGATTTGGCAACTGAAAGACATGATCCAATCCATTGGAAATAGAGGCGTCCTCTAACCAAAGATCCCAATCGATTTCATCCAGAAATCCAACATCAGCTTCCAATTCCATAAACAAGGAAGCAGTTGAAATATCTAATCTAATGATAATCCTAGAGGTGGACTCCTAAACGTAAAAGCGTAGGGGATAATTATAAAGGGTAGCAAGCGACACGGACAACTGTTGGAAACGCGTTCTAATTCGGACTAATCTTCGCGAGTAAGGAAGCCACGTAGGATTTAAGGCGATGAAATCACCACACCAATAGGATCACGCCATATAGGATTTCGATCAAGTAGTATTTGGTGGCCTCCCGCTCTTACCTGGAAGGTGCTTCTCTTTATACAAGTGAAATCCTCTAGAACAAGGACGACTAACAAATCGAAATTTAAAGTGTCTCAAAATTATTATTTGAGTAAAATTTAAGTTTTCTTCTAATAAAATTAACAATTTCATCTCTACTAATATATTAGAAGCTATTTAATTCAATTTTTCGTCATTTAAGCACTAGACTTTTGCGTGACAAATTTAAAATATAATACCGTTGTAATTTTAACTATCATTAAGCTTATTAAATACTACAAAATGTACTCTTCAAAGCATATCACATGCAAGCCTCACGATTTAAATTGACAAAAAAAAAAAAAAAAAAAAAAGAAGATAAAATAGCTTCAAATCTAATTGTAGTGCTGAAATCAATTGTTTGTAAAGAGATTAAGGACTCATGAAGACACTCGTGTCTAAAGCCAGCATGATGTTAGGACCTAAATTTCAATGCGAACTTCCCGATGCTTACAAAATAAATTTATGAGACAAAATACATTACAAATGTTTTTATAGGTCAGTGGGTAAATTGGCTATAAAAAGGAGTAAATTGACAGTTAGGTGATAATATAGGGAAGTATATGGGTTCGTTTGGATATACTTTTAAAATGACTGTAACTACTTTCTGAAAAAAAAATTTTGGGTTCTAAAAGAGTGTTTCATGCAAAAAAACACTAGTTATTTGTTTTTTATAGAAAGCATTTCATGTGTTTTTTTTTTCAGATTTTACTTGCATTTGTACTAAAAATTGGTTAAAAAAATATTTTCACAAAAAATGTTTCAACTATTTTAAAAGTAATTCCGAACAAACTCTATATGACTTGTGGTGCTAGGGTACTTTGATCTTACTGCACTGCAAAAATACTTGACATTTCAGATTTTACACGCGTCCCGACTCACAAAAGTTGAAGATACAACGAAATTATAAATATCATGCCCAAGGGATGTTGAGAAGCTAAATTTGATAATATGAACACACTCAAAATCTTCATAATTCAACTCTACCACGTTCGGCTGGACCGACCTGTTTAAAATTTTAAACGTTCGTTTATTGATTTATTCATGTCAAATCTTTGCACAAGGGTCATGCTAATCTTCCATGGATCCGGATCGTTTCAATTTTATCGGACTTCCCTCAAAGAAACAAACCACGATTTGTTAACCGTTCAATCCCGAAAGTAAGCGGAAGAAGGGCGAAATCACAACAAATCTCAGCCAGCCTATACACAAAAGTATATTGGAGATTCAAATGAGGAAATCGTTTTATCGTCTTCATGTAAGTTGTGTGTGCGTGTGTGTATATATATGTATAAACTCTATAACACTCACTACCAACAACATTATAAAGCCATCAACAAACAGCATTGCATTTGCAATTGCACTTGCACATGATCGATCGAAGTTCGAACGATCAATCATCCCAGACAAATCAAATCCTGCCCTATAATACTCATTATCCTAAGCCCGGCCTTTCTAATTTCAACCTGTAACTGCTATCTGCTTGTCCACGACACACAGATTACTCGAATAGCCTAAATTTGCGCTCGAGCTTCAGAAATGCTATCGACAACACCTTCACCTAAGAGAGGAAAACTCAGTCAAATATCAAATATCATCATTCAAAAGACTTGCAGAAAAATTCAAAGGAGAATCTACACCAAACACCAAGGCATCTGTCAACCCTGCAAACCTCTCACTCATTGTTTTCAGCTTCCTCATCGGCGCACTGTTGAATAATCAAATAAATTGCTCATCCTTCATTAGAGCTTTAATGCAGTAATATTATAGTTTTTTTCTCCTGTGGCCAAAAAACTACTACCTAGAAACCGTTAAGTCAAATATGAAACTAAGCATATGTAACTAGTGATCACTGTTTGCTAGACCGATTAATCTGATATGTATATTTATGTGACAACCATCTATTGCCCACAAACCAAAGGAGCCCCTAGAGTTGGCCTACGCTAGACCTGGCATTTTGGACCCGACCCGACCCGTTAATATTAGTATTTAGGTGGATGCTTAACAGGTCGGGTCGCTAACAGGTGAACCCGACCCAAACCCAATAAATCCAACCCGTTTACAGGTCTAGCCTACGCCATAGCTAGTTAGATCAATCCATCAACTCGCCATTTGACCTGTTTCTGAGCAGTTTTCCTGTTCACCTACACCATTCTCAGAGATACTTTATCAGACCCTAAATCATAAGCGGAAAGATTATTAGATAAAAGAGTGGGCAAAGAAGATGAAAAATCTGACTTGAGCATAACATCAGGAGAGGAAATCTGAACGATGCTCTCAGTCTGTTAAGTACTGAAATCCATGTACCTGGACACCTACACATCCACACGGCATTAAAAATAGCAGGACCAATGCTTTCTAGCCAGAAAGTGATACACAAATGATACTCTAACAAAGAAAGAATACAAATGCTAACCTATCCCACCATATCATCGGTGTGCTGAGAATCCAATTTAGATTCATCATTGAACCCAGCTTCTTCTCAACTTATGATTGGTAGATCATAGAACAAACCCCCGACCTACGAATCTATAACGAACGGGATGCTATAAACTAAATAGCAATGTCCTGTAAAATTAGAAAGGGAAAAAAAAAACAACAAAATAACCACCTAGCTGTGTGATATACGTACTGCATTCGCAGTGGAATTCATCAAAACTAGTGTCTCCACAAAGAAGTGTTTTACGCACCACTACTAGCTGTAAAGACAACAAAGGAAGCTATATTATAATCAAATTGACTGGATTACTTGAATATGTTTCAGAAACCAACGACTTTTGATATCAAAACAATCTAAAACAGAAATATGTGATGGGCAAGTATTATTATGCCACTTTCAGTTTGTCATATCTTCATGGAACTAAAACAGACATAAAGGTTGCAGAACATAGTATACAATCCAAGCCAGAAAGGAAACACATGCATAAGTCTAGAACGACTTATATGATTACCAAAATTACAAGAGAGCATGCAGAAAGAAGGGGACAGGGGCAGCGGGAGACAGAACAAATTTTTGTTACTCAATGCAAACAAGCAAAATTGCCCACCGTTTGCACATTAAGCTTTCAAAGAATCCAGAATGATCACCTCAAATGTTTTCCAGAACAGAAAATTCCAAATTAAAACCTACCAAACTCTATACAAGAAAACTCCTACGAGCTCTTGACAATTGCAATTTCACATTGACACCTTTAAAGCCAACCTTACTCGCAATGCCTGATTCTAATTGAGCTAGGGACAAAAAAAGGGGCCTCATATTGGGAAGATCAGGCATGGGCAGTACTAAAAAATACTTTCTAAATCTTTAAATAAACACATATTTTTATTACATCTTGATCGATCTTCCAATCAAAACAAGACAAGATCAAATTTTCAGCAGATTTATGCAAATCTAATATCATGTATATTGAAAAGTGATGCATGAAATACGATAAGAGATTGCGAGCGAATTAAATAATAAGCATCTGCGCTCGTCTGCAACCTAGTCAAGTAATCAAACAAACATACAGTCATTAATCACACTTAGCCCCTACTAAATAGTAAATACTAATCAATCTAAACAACCAAACAAGAGAACTGACAGTAATACATTTGAGTTTTAATTGACACAGATACAGAAAGATTTACCCATCAAATCAACCAATCCAAATGAAAAATCCCAATGCCAATGCGCTTTCATATCACTCACTGCTTCTCCTCCCTTTCTCGATTCCACTGCTCAATCCTCGCTCTCCGTTCCTCGCTGCCTTCCCTCACCGCCACGGGGCTCCTGCTCCTGCTCCGCCTAGGACTGCTGCCGTGTCTTCTCCTACCACCGTCTCTGTCACGGTCCCTGTCGTAACTGTCCTTGCTCCGTCGCCCATTCCCGCGATAATCACGGTCCCGATAGTCCCTCTCTCTCTTATCGTACTTATCGTAGTCCCTGCTCCGATGCCTTGGGCTCAAACTCCGGCTCCGGCTCCGGCTTATTCTGTAGCCCCGGTATCTCCCGAAGAGCCTCCTCCTGAGCTCCCTCCCAATCAGCTTGACGTGCATGAAATTACAATATCCCCCCCGGTTGCAGCTGTTCTCCTCGAACTGGCGGCACGTGGCTTCGCGAAAGTCGGTCACCGGCGAGAAGTCGGCGATTATGGGGCGACCATTGTAGAAGCGGCCCTGCAGCGCCTGAAGAGCGGCGGCGGCCTGATCCTCCTCCTTGAACTGGACATATACGTTGCCGATCATGTGATCGGCGAGGTTGTCGCAGACGTTGAGGCTCTCGATCTCGCCGAACTTGGTGAGCTCCTCGAAGATGTCCTCGTAGAAGTCCTCGAAATGCTCTTGGATCTTGCGCGGGTCGAGGGGCTGGCCCTGGGAGTCGACGCCGGGGGTGATCATGTCGGGCCGCTGGTACATGTTGGACAGCAGCAGCGTGGGACTGATGGTCGGGCGGTTGTGCAGGCGAGAGCAGCGGTCACCGTGGCGGCAAGCGCCGATCTTGAAATAGAAGGGGCAGTTGACGCGGTCCTTCTCTGTGCCGAAGATGGAAGCCAAGTGCTCCGCCATAGTAAATGGTACAGGGGTTCCAGGTAACAGATGTCGACGGGCCCTAACTGCCAATTGGATGATTGAATTCCGGAAGCTTCGATTCGACGCTTCGGACCCTCGTCTACTGCTTCGCTTCACAGCGGCTTACGATTTCGGCATCTGATCTGATCATCTGATGCTAAAAGGATAAATCCTGTGCTGCAATGACCGCCGTTCGCTCCTTTTTGGTCAATGCATCACGACCGCTCACATCTTGACCAAATAGGGTTGGATCGATGGCACGTCATCTACACAAAGTGTCCAAAAATGAATAAAGTCTACGAAAACAACAACTGGAACGTAAAACCCTAATTCCCGATAACAGATTTTTGTTAATCCCTACCAAAAAAGTGTGATATTTTCGGTAGATTTCTAATGGGAAAAGTGAGGTGTATATGTGCGCCGTTCCATTTTTCAGGTAGTTCTAAGTTAGAGGCCACTGAAAAATTGCACAACTTCGATTTCTGCCATGCTCAAACCTTATGCGATGAATGTAAAAGCGTGATGGTAGTTTGAATAAGTAAAAACAGTGTAATAATTTTCTAGTTTTTGTCCATATTACCTCAGAACAGAAAAGGTCCATTTTACTACCGCCCCCTAAAGGACTGGCACGAGTCCTAATCCTTTTGAAAACCAGCAAGCCCAAATGTCATATCATGATTCATGTAGCCGAAGCAAATAGACCTCTCAGATAATTTTATTTGGGAGATCTATCTTACTCGAACAACCTAATTCTATGTCAGTGCAAGCTTTTGTAGGATGATCCTCACCTACTTGTCACAACGCTCACTAAACTTTCACAAAACAAGAAACTCTACATGTTTTAGGTAATATGACAATCTATCCTTTATTCTAGTCATATTTCTCTTTTTAATATTGAAAAAGCCCCCGCTAATGAATACATCTGCAACCGCTCGCTTCATTGCAGGTCTCTTTTATCAACCACAGGACTAACCTGTCACTAACACACCCTCTAATACAAATAGGAATCAAGTGAGATTTTATTTGTTAATAAACGGACAAGAGAACATTTGGGTTAAGCACTACCAACACTTTACCAACTGAAATGAAAAATCCAGAATTCACAATCATGTGTCACGCTTTAGCATATCCAGAATTGCAAACATACATCCCCTAGGATAACGTTTTAGCATATCCAACTTGAAATTTGAATTCATAAGCATGTGTAACGCTTTAGAGAGATAAAGCGTTGATCCGCGAATGTATCATCATCTAACACTCGAACAAGCATAAATTTTGGCCATCACCTAGGAAGACTGTTGGGAGGGAAATTGCGCAAGGGGTCCTCCCGCAGCAATTCTGTTTCCCTGCACAAAGCATCACAAAGAAATCTTAGCAATTCAAATTTGAAACAAACAGCTTATCAGATCTTCAATCCAAAAGTTTCAACAAATTTAGTTAGCTTACCTTTTGAGATCTCTCTCCTCGTCCAGTCTAAGTTGCACGGTTGAAGACTTGGCACCCTCCTCAACATTCATTCTATGTTTCCTGGTAACAAAACCATAACAAGTCAGAAAACTGACAGCAGTTTCCACAAAAGATTGACTTGCAAACAGAGCCGCTGCCCTACATACTTTTTATACTTCTGAAACATTGAGTTGAGAGTTATAATGCTTCGTAACAGAAGCTGCTATAGATTATCGCAACAATTTGTCATGTGACTTTAGGTATTTTGGAAAACTGTACCAAGATGGGATAACAAATTTTCAAAGATAACAAAATTTCAAAGAAAACTGGCGGCTAAACTTAATGAAACTTGTCATTGCACTCACTCTTCACATTCTTCATCAACAAAAACTTCAATACAGGTGCTACTAGCACCTGCTCCTCTAGTTCTAGATCCAGGTCTCTGTGGAATCTGAAAGAGATAAACCAAGGTTATGGTTGGCTCGGTGAATATATCAAAGTGTCAATCTTTATCAATTGTATATTGGGGAAGGAAGAGGGAGGAAACCTTGTATGTCGTCCACTTGGTAGGGATAGCATTGTTTTCTTTATTTCTCTCAGCTCTAGGTCCAAGGGTGTGCCAAGAATTCAGGTCTGTCTTTGGCATGTCTGGATGGTAACGAGAGCCAACATCAACAGAATATGACTCTTTATAAATGTTGATTGGAGCCAGGACACGATCCCTAAAAAGTCAAGCCAACACAAGATCTCATGTACCAGTTTGCAAACAGGCCACCAACACAATAGCATGGTCACAGGCAAAAACAGAGAGTACACATTGAATGAACCTCATCAAACTTGGTAGGGAAGAAGATTGGCAAAATTGAAATTAAAAGAAGCATGAGAAAGAGCTATGGAACTTATACTGTCAAGATTTGAGAATAAAGAACCACAAATAAGCAAATGAAAAATTCACATCAAGCCACATTATTTTCGGAAATATTACTTTGAAAAGTAAAATCACGTGAAGATTAGTTGATGAAATCAAGAAGTGTTCAAAACCATTTCACTGCATATTACAGAAACTTTACAAAGAACGCTCAGCTTATGTGCATAAGAAAGAGATATAACTATGGAATTTATACAGTCAAGAATAAAGAAGCACAAGTAAGCAAAAGAAAAATTCAAATCAAACCACATTGTTTTCCAAAATATTATTGGAAAAGTACAATAATGTGATGATTAACCGATGGAATAAAAAAGTGTTCAAAACCAGTTTCACTGCATTTTAGAGAAACCTTACAAAGAACACTGAGTTTAAACTCAGCACATTACTATCAGTTTCTGCTTTTTGGCGGAAATGAACTGGTAATGGACATTCTTAGTTGGTTTACGTGATATGTTAACAAGTTACCGCAGTTGATTACAGTTAAGTCAAATAATTGTATTTGAATAGAATAGTCAACTAACACAGAGAAAATAAAGCAGATAAGAACTTCATATCTAACCTATCTGGCTTCAAATTATTTCTCAGCAGATCAGAGCTCCCCAGCTTTCCTGCAACATCGTGGGATATAAATAATGCTGGAGTACAAAAATAATCCAGAGAATAGCAATGAAACTTACGATTCTCTCCCTTGGAAAGGACAGTTCCAAAGCTTCGGGTGGGTAAATGTTTCTCCGTTGGATCCTCCTATAAGTTGAAGAAGATTGAATAGTAAATCGCTTGTAAAAATAATACAATAACATGTCCTGTATTATGAGTAAATGGGCACACCTCTGCAGCTTTTGATTTTCTCATAGAGCGAGCAATAAATTTCCTATATGCATCCTTCAATTTTTCTACGGGCTGAGCATTCCTGTAAAATGGAATAGTTAATTCAGGTCTAGAACGTATAGGAGATAAGAAAAATTGAGATGCCAAAATCAGCATAAGGTAACCTAGATATCCCAAGATTAAATGTTTCATTGGCAGCTTTCATTTTGTTCTTGGATTCCAAGAGCAAAGCATATGAGATGTAGAAAACCGCATGTGTCTTCCCGATTTCATTTGCATCAAGAAAACTGTATATGACTTGAGCATCTACACAATTTTCAGCCTGCGGAACCAATTCATTCACACATTACAGTATCAGACAATTGAGGATCTGAAACTGGCACTTAGAAATAGACGTCCAGCGCTAAAATCAAACTAATCTTAGATATAATGATGGGAAAGAAAAAGAACCCACATATTCCAACCAGACTTTGAGATAGCGGAGATCATCCTTGTAACGGTCTGAATGCCAAAATGTACGTACGCATTGCTCATATATCACCACCAACCCCGAGGAATCTCCACCAGGTGGAAATGCTTCCTGAACCCACTTGATACACCTTTAAGAGATAAGACGGAGAAAATTGAAGGGTATATAAAGGATAGTAACTAGGTCTCCAACAATAACAAAAATCATGAATTTTGTATATCTATTCTCTGCAACAATTGACAAGAAACCCATTCATGGAAAGATCGAAATGAAAACAGTGGTAAAACTGAAATCAGAGAGAAGAAAGTAATCAGTACTCACTCAAGCCATGGGTGGAGAGGATCCTCGCCTTTATACTCGTCAATCGCTTGAATCAACAGCCTTGTGAGAGTTAAATCCAAAAGAAATTCAAAGAATTAAAGATAAAAAAAGGCACATTACACAAAAATCAACAAGGCGAATGCAGATGAAGGTTTGGAGGAAAGAAAAAAAAAAAAAACCTTCTTTGGTCAAGGAGGGATATCTTGAGTTGATTGTCGTTGTGAACCTTGAGAGCTTCGTTTAAGATGGAGACTTTGCGGCCTCTCTTCAAGGGCCTAACATTCTCCTTAAAGAGCTCCCACTCATTCCCCGTCTCTCGCTTCGATGCCAGAAATTCCATCTCTGGATCCAACCACTCTACTTTCTCTATCTCTATTCCACTATCCGCCATCCTCACTCACTCACCAACTCACCAGTACTCCAAAATTTAAAATTACTACAAAAACCAAAACAAATATAAAAAAAGCCTTCAAATTGAAAGTTAAAACTTAAAACCCCCAGATCCCTAGTATCACAAATTTCGACAGTCGCGGAAATTTGGGTTAAACGTCAAGCTTACCTGCGGATCGGCAATGGAGGAACTCGGGAGTGAATGATCTGAGAGATGAGAGGAGTAAAAAATCCAACAGCCGGGGAGTGGATGACTGCCGCTGCCTTGAAGAGATATACGGTTTCCAACGGTAAGGGAGTAGATGGTAGCCGAAGCCTTGCGTGCAATTTTTTTTTCGTTTATTTGAACTTTAAAGTACTTTTTGGCCGTTGAAGTGAAGTTCAAATTGAAACTTGTAGTCTCCCGCTCCAGGCACGCTGCCCAAAGCCTTTTTGTACAAAACATGTTTTTTTATTCAGTAAATTGTAGCAATTGTCCTTTAAATTTAACCTAATTGGAGCAATGATCAACCAATTAAAAATCTATTACCATTGGTAGGGATGGGCACGGTTCAGTTCAATGCAATTTTGAAGTCAAAACCGAAATGAAACCAAACCGTTTAATTTGATTCGGTGCAATTTCAAACGGTTTCGGTTCAATTTTCAAACCATTTACATACAAAATGAAAAAAAAATCTCTTTATCCTCCTCTCTCTCTCTCTCCCATCTCACAAAAAATATTAAACAAATAATACACATCCTAAGAGAGAGGTGTTACTGCTAAATACTAATTAGACCATCCTCACTCTCCCTCCGTCCCCCCCCCCCCACTTAACAACAAGGGGTCATAAGGATTCCTCTGCCCCTTGATTACACATCTAACCAAATCATAGCAAGTATTAGAAAATGCCTAACCAAATCAGATAGTGTTTGAGTAAATAACAACGAAACAAATTGATACACTTCTATCATTTTATAGCCTTCAGTACTTTACCCAGAAGCCGTCATCGGTGCCTAAGAAAAGTAATAATCGCCCAAACAGAGCAATTGAGGACAAAAAACATATATATTTGAATCTGATTTACATGCATACACAGGAACCATTATTATGAAAAATGCTTTGTCCCCAATGCCAAATGAGATCGAGTGCAGCATTAAGCATGAAACAACTAATTAAATGTATGGAGTGTAACAAATATCTAATTAAAACATAACATCTAATATGGTTATTCAATTAAAGGTTCTTTTTATATTTGTGGTGCGGTTTGGTTTTGGTGCAGTTTTCAAAAGCCAAAATCGAAACCAAATCGTTTTCCTACACTGCGGTTCGATTTCAAACTGAAACCGTTTCAAAACCTCAAAACCAAATCGTTTGGTACAGTTTGATTTGGTTCTTGTTTTGATTTCGGTTTTCGGTTTCAAGTGCCCACCCCTAACCATTGGTCCCTCGACTCATCAAAACCTGCAGCTATCATTTTCGTCAACTTCGTTAAAACTTCCATCAAAATGAGTCACTGCCATGCACGTGAGGCTGGATCAAGGGGTAAATATGGAAAAGCAAATAAGAAAAATTGTATTAATGGTCTCTCAGCTTTAATCCAACTGGAGAAATGATCCCTCAACTTTAACCTAATTAGAGCAATGATCCTTCAACTTTAACCCATTGTAGCAATGATCCTTTCAACATAACTCATTTTGACAGAATTTTGATGGAGTTGACGAAAATGATCATAACTACACGTTTTGATGAGTTGAGGAACCAATGGTAATGAATTTTTAGTTGAGGGATCATTACTTTAATTTGATAAAAGTTGAAGGACCATTGCTACAATTTACTCTTTTTTATTCTAGTGTGAATACGTGGTGACATACTAAGGAGTAGGATTCTCTCCCCTTCCCTCTCCTCCCTATTTGAACGGTTATGATTAAGCCACGTCAACGTTTTGTGTTAATTTTTGGGTAATTACACAAAACTACTTCAACTATTAGTCGAATCACAATGTCATACCTCATATTTAAAACATTGCAATGTCATACCTTAATTTATGAATTTGTTGCAATGTCAGACATTCGTCAACTTTTTTGTTAATTATTCTATTAAATGCTGATGTGGCAGCGACAAAGCCCACTTCTTGTTAAGTGGAGGCCAAATTTTAGCCAAGTGGACAAAAAAATAATAAAAATTTGTATTATTTAGAAATCTTGGCTAATTATAAATTCAAAATTAGGATATAAAAAATAACATCATTTTTGCCAAAAATAAAATATTAAAAGAAAGGGTAAATTACAGTTTACCACCTCAGGTTTGAGGTCTATTACAACCTCATAAAACATGTTCAAAAAAATTCACTTTCATATCTCATCTACTGTTTTTTTTCAATATAATACGTCTGTTACGTTTTCCATTCATTGGTTCGTTAAGAGCTGACGTGGCAGCAATGGACCCCATTACATGTCAGCCCACTCCCTTCAAAACTTGCACACGTGGATATCCATCTGGTATGTCATGCCAACTCAGCAAAACAAAAACAAACAAACAAAAATTTGAAAAGGGGATCTGGGCAATCACCCTCTTTCTCCTCTCTCTCTACTTCACCTTCCGCCACCACTCTCGGGCCTAGAAGGCCCAACCCAAACCCACCGCCGCTGTCTAGTTGGTTCCCCAAGGTCCAATTTCTCCCCGAGTTCTCGGAACCACATCTACCACTTCAACGGTTTTCGAGTAGAGCGGGTCGCCAAGGAAGTTCAATTGAAACCTAGCTCTCCGCCGCTGCTAATGAGCGCAAAGCCGAATCAGGGCAGTCAAGGCTCGCTTCACCTACTTGCTTCGACTCCACTGATTCGAACCAGCAAGTTTGTTATAGAGGATATGCGTATATTAAACCTGTACAACAGGAAAGATCCGGTGTTTTAACTCCTTCCCTGGTTTTTATGGAGGCTACAACGAAACGATCCCGGATGCGACGTCGGCGAGCACATACAAGTCTTCTTCAACATTGAAATCGGTTTGGTTATCTTCAAAACGATGATGGATCGATTTGAATGATGGTTAGGAGAGATCGAGCGGTGGTCGATGGAAAACCGGATAAACAGAGACGGAGATGAGGGGGGCCAGAGACGAGAAGCTGGAGATTGTCGAAGAAATGGGTAGGGGGTTGCGGGGAAATGGAAGGGATGATGTTCTGGTTTTTTTTTTTCTTTTATTTTTTTTTTTAAATTAATTATTTTTAAATTCATTAAAAAAAATTATTTTTTAGCCACCTGACACAAATGTGGCAGCCACGTCAACTCTAAACGGAATAATGGATGAAAAATGTAATGGAATAATGGATGAAAAATGTAAATGATGTATTATATTGAAATAAAATAGTACTTGAGGTATAAAAGTGAAATTTTTTGAAGATGTTGTATGAAATTGCAATAGACTTCAAACCTGAGGTGGTAAAGTGTAGTTTACCCTAAAAGAAATTGAAAAACGGATAAGAAAAGATGAAGATTTAGGTACTATTTGGTACGTGGGACGGGACGGAACGCAGTAGGACGAGGTGTTCTGTCTCATGTTTAGTGCGCCTAAAACGAATGGAACGCACTGTTCCACAGGACGTATTTTGCCAGATTTTTCGTTCTGCCTCCCCCTAGAACGACTTATTCCACCTTCGTGGAACACAAATTTATAACATTTTAAGACAAAAATTCCCCTTATCTTTTTCAATGATTACACCATCCAAATCTTAAAACAAACCCTACATTCATTCTATCACTGCCTTTCTCTTCCGGTGGGCTTGCTCCTCATCTTGTCCCGTAGCCATCGACTACACCTAGCCAGCACGCAACAACATGGAGCCACTACTGTCGTGCTGCAAATTGACCCAGGTATTGATAGCTTGATGAATCTCAGTTTTTGTTTCATTGTTTTGCGTTCCGGTTGAAAGTTTTATAGGTTTTAATTAATAGGTTTTCTTTTTTATCTTTTGTTGCTGATTTGTTAATTATTGGGTTGTGTTAATTACTGGGTTTTGTTAATTATCAGATTTGATTTGTTAATTATTGGGTTTTGTTAAGATTTGTGCAACTAGGAGTGCGAGTGCATAGATTTAACATGCCAATTTGAGATTTCTGAATTAGAAGTGAAGAATGGAGCAAACAAATGTAAGACCCCACTAGTGATATTCGGATGCTGCTGTAGTTCCAATTTGAGATTTCTTAATTTCTTACTGATATCTGATGGTTGTGGATTTTTTGGGTCTGTTAGGAGGGGTAGAGAAAATGAAAAATGGAAGAAAATAAGGAGAAGATGAGGAAGAAGAACGTAAGAAAAATGAGTGGTATAGACTGATCTTTCTGTGGTTGCGAGCCTGTGGCTTATCAAAGCCTATTCTATTTATTGTCTATTTATATATAGGAGTTGGAGAATTTGGCCAAAGAAAGGCTGGAGTAAAAATGACGACATAGAATTGGAATTCACTTCGTATGATATATACAAATGAGGGATTGCTTGGTGTACATATAATTTGGATAACAGTGAAGCTTGTGATATATGTTAATCTATCTGTTATCTATATATTGGTGCAGATAATTGAATTTGTTAACTTTCATGCCTACAAGTTAGCATGCTGTTTCTTGTATCAGAATTCCCCCTTATAATTTTACAGGGAGCAGGATGATTATGAGGTGGTGAATTGCATTGTTTTTACCTTATGTACTTGTATACAACTGCCTTGTTAGTATTGTTGTTTAGTGAGTGAGGTTTTGGTAGGATTGCAATCGGAATTGAAGTGCATGAGAGATTTGGTCTTGTGTGTTCTATGCTGGGTGAAGTTGGGATTGAGAATAAGGTGGGATTGTGGGCTTGTGATAAGGATCAGGGGAAAGGGGCCAAATGTGGTTAAGTCCTTGTGGAATTTGAGGACTTGTGTTCTTTCTATTTTTGCTTGATCTCAACTGGGTAAGAGCTTTTTGGCTCACTTTTTTTAGTTTTCGAGATTTCAAGTTCAGGTTTTGACACAGAAATGCAGCAGGATCACACTAAGAAAGATCATACCATCAAGTTTAATTTCAAATGTCTGTTGATTGAGTGGGACATTTGTTAGCTAAAATTGCAACATAATTATTGGTTTAGATCTTACTGATGTATAATTAACAACTGTTGGATTTAGTTTTTGTTTTATAATAGTCATAATGGATAATGGCATAAGTTAATGCAAATAACCTTTGATAAATATGTTTCCATTCTTATTCTGGTACTTTACCAATTCATTGTTTGATGATAGTTTGATGACATTTTGCTGAAATGATTGTTGTCATTGTTTTTTATTGTTTGAAGACTACTGAGATGTAGACATGTATGGAAAGCCTACTTCTGGAAAATAGAGACTCATAATTTTACACTTATACTATCATATTGTTTGAAAGTTGCCTCTTCACATCATTGTCCGGTAAGCTTCAACCATATTGAAGTTAAGCATCATATTGATATAAAAGATAGAATTCATGGCATAACATATCATCAGCCATGTGCTAGTGTAAAAAATATATATCATAGATAAGCATATATGTGTTCAAAATATGAACAAGTTCAACAAAAAAAAAACACGTCTCACGCATAAACATTGTACCAAACAACAGACAAAACATGGGTAAGTTAGTCATTTAATCTTTTGGTTCTGTTCCGTCCAGCGCGTACCAAACATAACACGGAACCTCTGTTTTATTCCGTTCCATCCTGTCCCGTCCCTTCTGTGTACTAAACAGTACCTTATGGAACGACATCCCTTTTTTTCATCGATATCACCATTCCTTTTTTTCCTTTGATTAGCCACAATTTATATCTTAATATTTAGCTTGAACAACCTACACACACCGAGCCTTGTAGAACGTGGTGGGTGTTTGGGTTAATATTTGAATATTGGACTAGACTGAAGGAAGGCCTAAAGATGTCAAAACAGAGTGAATCTGCCCGAAGCCTAGCCACGAAATCTGAAGCAAACTAAAGCCTTCTCAAGCCAAAACAAAAGTCACATATCTATGATGAAAGTGACAAGTGATGAAGACCAACTTACTATCAGCCAAAAAACACTTCCTAGTGGCACTATCAGTAAAAAGATGATGACTCACTACCCTCCAAGAGCTTTCAGGCAAGAGTAAAAGCTAAAGCAGTTAGGCCAAACTGCCTATAAAAGGGGAAGCAAGCATCTGGGACAGAGACACTCAACCAATCAAACAAACAAGCATACAAACTTTACTCTCAAGCCATATTTGCATCCAAAAAGCTTAAATCAATCCAGATTCTATCCTTTTAGAAATAGTTTCCTTAGAAAAGTTATCTTTTGTCTAGTGTAAAAGCTCTGCTACCTTCCCTAGTGTTGTAGTATCGATTCCCACGTGTAAAACTTGTTTACCATCCATCATTTTTAGGGGACACCCTTTGTGAACTGAAAGAAAAGTGGCTGCAAGAGGTTCAACCTTGCCAGACAAGGTGAAATCTTGCCTGAATCTCTCTGTTTGTCCTTTAAAATAGTAAATATGTCATCTAAATGTATTGTTCATCATGTATTTAAGTTATCTTCAGTTATTTTCTATTTAAGAAACCCATTTTCATATGGATCTAGTTAACTTAATAGATCTGCTTTCATTAAGAGCAACATGGAATCAAGCAAATGTTTTAAAGGGCCCTGGACTCCCTCAATTCGAACATACAAGATCATGAAACTAAAAGTCCTTGTTTACAAGGCAATAAAAAAAACTTAATGTTGACTTAACCCATATGCAACAATCCTTTTATAACAAGAAGTTTGAGTAACTTGGGGGCACAAATAATCAACTTAAAACACACTTGTTCTACATCTGCTATATTGAGGTAGCAATGGCATGCCTAACACTTTATTAATTTTGATTGTGAGCCTCAATGCCTATACCTAAGGCCTTATAAAGGCACCTTTTAAAATTAACTTTATACTCTTCTTGTAGCACACCAACAAGCAATAGCCCGACTACTAAACATCAAAGTGCCAATCCCTTGGGGAGCTGTACTGAGGTTCAGAGACATTCTCTAGAGAAATCTTTGCCCAAACAATGGGCATCTCGACTTATCAATCGAAGGCACCTCCTATTAACGGTGTGGCAAGACAAATGTCTGTTCGGTTCTGATCATAATACGAAGTTCTATGAATCTGCAATGAACAATTTTGAGTAGTAACTCTTGCTCATCCTTTGAAGTAAAGTATTGTTCCCCTTCATGCCCTTCTCTTCCTCTTTATCTTCCTTTCGCCTTTCACTTCGTTATTTCCGTCCTCTATTTCTTTCTCTACCTTTCCCCTTTTTCACTTATGTTTAGTAGCTTGTGAGGAGGAGACGAATGTTGGTGATGATTTAGCAGAGTCATCTGCTGCACAGCACCACCACTGTGGAGTCTGATGGCGCTTGCAGTCTTATCCATCCTAGCCGTTTAGTATCACCATTTTCTTTCTCACTTAGAACCATTCAAGGTACACTAACAAATATGGAGATGACCTTTTCCTTATGGGATGTAAAGATTGAAGTATTGCAAATTTGGGTTGCAGAAAAGATTGAAACTTTTGAGCTTTTATGGGAATGTGAAATTCTGGGATTGGAGTTTTGGGGTTGGAGTAGTGAGTTTATGAGAGTTGGGTTTTATAAAGGGAGGAATGGGAAGTTGTAGGAGATGAGGTTGGGATTAGCCAACAACATGATTGGAAAATTGATGATGTTATAGAATTTTGATGTTTCCTATTCAAGCTCTTAGCTTTAAAGCAATTAGCTCTTCAAAGAGTTGACGATGATGTCCTTCGTTGAGGTTGGCGACGTACTTGAGAAACAAAAAAAATTTCCAACTTTTTTTCATACTGGCTTTTAAAATAATTTAAGCACTACCAAACCAGTATTTACTTGACAGAATATGTAGTCTCTTTTCTTTGTATGACATTTTACAAATTTTCATAATCTAAAAAGCATATGATATGTCATTTCATAAAATCTGTAATAGGATGTCATTAAAGAAATTAAAACAATGGTGTTATTTACACACTTATTTTTATTTCTCATACACTCTTTTCAATTTCTGATCATCGGATTGAATGAATTGAAGAAGACTTAATGAACAAAATTTAACAAGAATATGTAAGAGATAAAAAAGAGTGTGTGAAAATTACTCTAAAATAATTACAATAATATAGACTATTACAATTAAGCAGTCTTATCTTATTTTACTAAGAGAACTTCAATGAAAAACTCTCGGTATTGTTCACTTTAACGAAAAATCATATTTTTACACTAAAAAATCAATCCTGATACTATTCACTTTACCTTTTATTTTGTCCTTATCGTTAAAACTCAAAGTTTTCAAGTATTTTCATTAGTTTTCATTTAATGAGCTACTTAGTTTACTTTTGGAACTTGGAAAGCCACATGTCAAAAGCAATTTACACATACCAAACACGATTCTTTATCCAAGTGAATCTCATTGAAAACCAAAACACTCAAAGACATTGGCCAATTTCTCCTTTAAACTTGCCGGAGTTGCCGATTTGTTTCTGTAAACTTTAATTTTAGGTGACCATCCTTAAATCTTATAATTAGTCAATTTCTTCCTGTTGTTAAGTTTCTGAAATTTTCGTCAACCTCTGCCACCCTACTTCAAAGAGTAAAAAAATCAATTTGCTTATTTTAATTTAACTATTTTTCTTTCTAAATTGCAACTTAGAATACGGTCTACTGGTATTTTTTTCACTTGTAAGTGAGAGGTTTTATGTTTGATTCGCACTAGAGGCGAATTTAAATTATGTTATTGCTAACTTATTGTGAAACTAAACTTATCTGTATGTATTAATGTAAATAATATTGTTTGTTTTAAAAAAAAATCCATAAAACTATTCGATCCTAGAATTGACAAAAAGAAAGAATTATTTTCTTATTTCCCACTCTTACAGTCGACAACCAAACGATGCCTTATTCGAGATGGCAAAAGATTGCTCATGTTGTGGATAAGGATGACTGTCCCCGTTGCAATTGCGATAATGTCACAAAGGGCAAGAAACAAATTGTCCAAAAAGAATTAGCACTTGAGGGCATTTAGGTAATTTTATGATGGGAAGTAGGGACCTCACCAATAAGTATGGTTTGATTTGTATGCATCTAGAAAGCGAGAGTCTGATGTGTGAAGAAGTCTCTTGAACAGAAGAGAAGGGGAGCGGAGACTTGGATCGATCGTTTGTTTTGGAAAGCAACCGCAGATGGCGTGTGTACCGTCAGGAGTGGGAACAGGAAGAGGATACTTGACGAAGATGAAGGATTTATCAGCGACGGCATCTTTGAGTTTGAGATCATTGGATTTAGGAGGAGGTAGGGGGAGGAGGAGGATGAGAGGCGTGATGGTGGCGATGGCGGTGCAGGGTAAGTTCAAAGGGACGCAGATGAGGGAGAAGCAGCTGACGGAGATGATTGAGAAGAAGGTGATGGAAGCAAGGGAGGTTTGCGAGGGAGATCCGAAGACGGACGAGTGCAAGGTGGCGTGGGACGAGGTGGAGGAGGTGAGCCAAGCCAAGGCCGATCTTAGGCTCAAACTGGAAAAGCACAAAGATCCCCTCGAGTCATTTTGTCGGGAGAATCCGGAGACGGACGAGTGCCGAATCTACGAGGATTAATTATTCCAGATTCCAGACTCCAGATTCCAGATTTCAGAATTGAAATCCACCAAAACTTGCTTCCTTCCTTCCCCGTCATCGAGTGATGCATGGATCCTGATTATTGCTGCATCTGTAATATCTTGTTAGTGTAAAAGCATCAGTTAACTGGTTGCCCAAATAATGTGTGTAATATTGAAAGTATTATTATTATTGTTTACTGTGGTGTTGAATTGATCGCGGTGTCCTTCTGATTGGGTTTGCTTGATTGCAATATGTTGTTTGGAATATCCTGCACTACTTTATTTGGCACTAGACTGGCAGTCCAATTTCAATGGGATCCAATTAAGGTGGTAGTTAGGATAGCCCTTGATCAACGCATATATACCTACTTACAAACATGATTTTTACCATGGCAGTTGGCATGGGCTACTCACAAACATTGAGCAAAACAAATGCTGAGCTAACTTCTCACTCATCACTAGAGGCTTTGATCAAATGGATAAGCGGATCCATATCAACTCAACAGTAGTACCCCTCTATGTGCCGAGTGCGGTGTAACCATAGAGACCAGGAAAAAGTTAAATCTTTTCTATTTTGCTGGGGTAGGTCGCGATGGGAAAGTGATTTTTGTGCTTCAGTTTAGATGTCATTCATTGAAATGTTATGTGTTGATTGTTTTTCTCTTCAGAAAAAAAAATAAAATAACCATATGCATTGACTAACACTAAATATGTCTTTTTTTTTTTCACGTGTGACCCTATTTTAGAGGGAGTAACGCTATATTAAAATTAACAGGAATGAGAAAAACAAACTCTAAATTTTGGGCATTTGAAATTCATGCTTGAACATTATTTGTGCAGAAATGAAAACCAGAAAATATCAACTTAAGTTTGTCAAAATTGTATCAATAGCGGATAGACCATCCAAGACCATGTATACCGCCCACTTTCACACAACAGATTGATTGTTTTATCGTTTGTCAAAATTGCAAGTGATGAATTACCTTAATGGATAAGATATTTCTCTTTAATTTGCTGCAACACAGGTTCAAGGCCTTTTCCAAGTTCGTTTAGATAATCTTATTAAAAAAAAAAAAATTTGATTTTCCATTTTACAGGTATAAAGGCCAAACTTAAAAAAAAAAAAAAGGAGTAAATAATGAAACCCAAAACAGATTTTAGCAAGATTTTAATTTCTAATAATATTGATATTTTTACACTAAAGAATAAAAAGTTCCGTTAAAATGCGCAATAAACAGCTTAATTTGGTATCAGATTTTAGCGAGTTTTGAAGGAGAGGCATAGAGTAAGCATCCGGAGAGAAGCCGTGGACCTTGCAACCAAGTAACTGATTAACAGGAATGAGAAAAACAAACTCTGAATTTTGGGCATTTGAAATTCATGCTTGAACATTATTTGTGCCGAAATGAAAACCAGAAAAGATTAAATTAAGTTTGTCAAAATTGTATCAATAGCGGATAGACCATCCAAGACCATGTATACCGTCCACTTTCACACAACAAATCGATTGTTTTATCGTGTGTCAAAATTGCAAGTGATGAATTACCTTAATGGATAAGATATTTCTCTTTAATTTGCTGCAACACAGGTTCAAGGCCTTTTCCAAGTTAGTTTAGATAATCTTATTAAAAAAAAAAAAAAACTGATTTTCCATTTTACAGGTATAAAGGCCAAACTTATATAAAAAAAAAAGGAGTAAATAATGAAACCCAAAACAGATTTTAGCAAGATTTTAATTTCTAATAACATTGATATTTTTACACTAAAGAATAAAAAGTTCCGCTAGAACGCACAATAAACAGTTTAATTTGGTATCAGATTCTAGCAAGTTTTGATAGAGAGGCATAGAGTGAGCATTTGGAGAGAAACTGTGGACCTTGCAACCAAGTAACTGATTAACGGCTAGAATATGATTAAGAGCAGCAGCATGGGAATGGCTGTTCTGGGAGGAGGACTCGGAGGAGCTTGGCCGCCTTCTTGTTCAGCTTACTCCTCTTTCTTTGGGCATCCTCCGTCTCTTCCCCCCCTAAACCTCAACCTCAAATCCCCAAACAACCAAAAGTCTCCTCCTCCTCCTCGTTTTGGTGTATGCAAAGCTTCATGGCAAGAGGTCACCTCTCTCTCTCTTCCTCTCCATTTCATATATTCAATTTTTAATTAATAATTAACTAATTGATGATGGATTTATATGTATTATGCGTTGTTGTTGGTTTTGGTTCACCGTTCCTTCAGCTTGTGGGAGTTGTGGTATTCTCTGCCATTCCATTCACGGCCGTGAAGGCCATAGCCAATAGCGCACTCGGACAGTCTCTGCAGAAGCGGTTGGAGGAAAGGAAGAAACTTGCTGTGGAGAATTCTTCCACCTTTAGGGCCTCCGCCCAAATCGCACGAAAACGCAGGTAAAGCTCATTTCCATTCGCTCGTATATAGGCATTTCTGTTTGTTTGTAATCTTATGTCTAACTAGTACACCTGCAATGAATAAGGCAACGATTAATATATGATAAACACAGCTCACCAGCTAGTGTGTAAGAGTAAAATATATCTCTAGCAAAAAATTTTGGTGCCAACTCTACTCAACTGGTGCTGGTGCTTAAAGTGGCTGTGATACCAATATATTGAACTCATATAGGAATCACACTCCTACAGTGGGCCTGAAAATTTAAGTGTCATACCAATATATGGAACTCATGAGTGTGTTATATTAAACTCATGAGTGTGATATCAATATATTGAACTCATACTAGTGTAGAAGTAGTGTTATAAACTTATAAGTATCAAATTCAGGTTGCCTGATTCCTATATATAGGTATCACACTCGCTCAAACTACTGTGGAAGGCTTACCAACTAAAAAGCTTGTGGATCGTTTTTGTTCTATCTGTCTTCCAGTTTGCAATGTTAGCACATGTCATCCATCCATCCATGTAGCCATATAGAAGAGTGTTTTCAGTAGCCAATGGTCGTTTTTATTCTCTCTGGTGACTGTTCTGTACTAGACTAGTATACAATCCAACCCATTAATAATGATTAATGGCAGCATCAGCAGCTAATTGTGCCTACTTTTGGTGGATATTTCCATCTATAACATGGTCATAAGTTCATAACCACTGCCTAATCGCAGTTTCTCATTTTCTCAGGTCTGGTACAAACTAACCATTTGCTGCATATGTATGCCATGTTCTTGAGGATCATGTTTTCTGTGGAGTACCAAATCGTAACTACTAACCTTATATTGACCGAAGAGCAAACATAGTGCTTTTCACATTACTTTGTATGGAACTCTTAATTCATTGGTTTTTTAGCTTCTGTCACTAAAGATATGTTGACCACGAATACTTGTATTGAATTCCTAATTTCTTATAAATATGTATTCACTGCATGGTAAACTCTCCTACTTCACAGCTTGTGGTACGGAGAAGGGCGTCCCCGCTGGCTTGGCCCAATTCCATATGATTATCCTGCATATCTTACTGGAGAACTACCTGGGGATTATGGTTTTGATGTTATAGGTCTGGGCAAGGATCCTGTTGCTTTCCAAAAGTATTTTAAGTAAGTCCCTTTTTTTTGGTTCCATTTCTGATATCGATATTGGGGATGATCTTCAATATAATCTTCACATTGCTAGTTGTTAAAATTTGACCGCAGAATCCTACACAATTTTAACTGAGATGGTAATTTTCACAATTTTCAACTTTGGAATAGAAATTGGTAGGTTAGGCGTTGTTAACCACACTAGTTGTAACCTACAGCCTTTCAACTTTCCTTGTGATTTATCACAATATTGTTACTGCTTTCATACAGATCTTGTTCTAAGTAATTTTGTAGTACTCTCCATGGCTAATTGTCCACTTCTACAGAGATTCCAAAGTTTAATTTGCAGAAAAAGATTGATGCTTGACTAAATTTGGAAAGAATTTTGATGCAGGATCAAAAGAAAAAAAATTAATGTTTGACTGAATGAAGTCTTTAATTGCTGTCATTGTGTCGAGCAAGAATAATAGGAAATCAATGGAACGAGGAGACAAAATTATAATAAAAAAGAATAGCATCACGCTGGTAGGGTTCTAGGAATCTCTCGAAGAGGCCTTGGGCATCACAACTAAGGTTAGGTTGTGACCCACGGGTTCCAAATACTCCAGTGTCATCGTGCCATGGTTCCTGAATATTAAACCTCTCAGGATCTTTCATTTTGTTATACTATGTGCAGTGTGATATTTGCTTGTGCATGGCTTTAAGTTGTCAATAATCTGTGTATTCTTCTTTGTTACCCTGCAGCTTTGAAATACTCCATGCTCGTTGGGCTATGCTAGCTGCCCTTGGTGCTTTGGTTCCTGAAATATTAGATCTGTTAGGAGCCTTTCATTTTGTTGAACCAGTATGGTGGCGAGTTGGCTATTCAAAACTTAAGGTTATTATTTCTGTGCTGGAATCAATCTTCTTTTATTGATCAATTTTGTTGGACCTTTTCTTGTGCAATTAAACCATGTCTTAGATTTGCTGAAGAAAATGGAGACCAGCCTACTGGACCTTGCGTTCTAAAGGGATGATGAATATATTAATCTAGCTGAAATGATAGGGATGTGAAATAGAAGGAGAAACTTATGAGAGACGAGTGAGTTATGATGAATTTTGTCATGATATCATGGATTAGTAAACAGATAGTCAGTTGTAGCGTCTTTTTTTTGGTTGGTAGATTCTGCTTTGAAGTTTTCAAATGGTTTTAAGTTTTAACTGCTAACGATATTGTTAGTTGAGTCATAATGTTTTAGATGATCAGCTTTCCTGATTCCATTATAGCCTGCTATTTAGAGTAATAGAACCCTGTTTAAACCTTGATACTGAAGGAGAAACAGAATCACATTTAATAACTCTCGCATATCATTCACTTAACTGACTTACAATTACACAACCTCAGCTATATATAGCTGGCTGCAAGTTCACCTAAAGACCCATGAATTAACTAATTGCTAATCACATAATTAACTGTTAGTTAGCTAATTGACAAATAAGATGCTTACTCATCAAGATGACTAAACTAATTGACATAGCATCCTGTCACTGAGACATGACGTTACAAAGTTTGTTGGTTTGCCAGCCACTAACTGTTTAAGTTATTTATGATTCAAATACTGACGCTTTTGGTTCAAACCATGTTTTTGGCTTCTGCGAGCCTCTCTTATGCAAGCTAATCTACCTACAAAATATCGTGATATAATTGTTGCAACGCTCCCGTGCAAGGATAGGTCAAGGTGGGAATAGAAATGATAAGGATAAGTTCTTATATCTTGCCATAATTTGCTAAAATACCATGGTCGGTTAAGTTTCTCCCTGAAGTGAATGGTGAATACCTGCTGAGGAATTTTCAACTATTTCAGTTGCATTACCTCAGAGTCACCCGTTATATCCGTCTCCTTCAATTTAAATAAACATCTTATATAGTTTGGTGTGAGCAACATATTAGGTGAATTGTTATTTTTAACTTTCTTTTCCTTCTAACTTATCATCAATGTTCACCAGGGAGACACACTAGACTACCTTGGTATCCCGGGGCTCCATGTAGCAGGAAGCCAAGGAGTGATTGTCATAGCCATATGCCAAGTTCTCCTGATGGTAATGAATTTTTAAAGCTCCGATCTTTTACTTTCAATATTCATAAAATTGTAACATATGATTGGTACCCTAGAAAGTAGAATGGACTAAGTGATGAAATTCAATGGTTTTAACCCAGTGATTGAGATTATGCTTGGTGCATGTTGTCTGAACTGGGGCTCATGTTGTTCATTGGGAACCTGAAAAAAAATTTACTCTTCCGGATATCTATTGCTCATTCATTCCTGTGATGCATTTAGCACTTAAAACTTTGGGATCAAAAATTGTTTTCTTGGCATAGTCTAGAAGAACTCACTGTCCCCAAAAGGAAAGTCTTTATGGCATAATACGGAATAATTCCTTGTCACAAAGGGGTTCATTTCGCTGTTTCTTTCATCGCATGGACATGTAGACATTGTGTCTGCATTTCTAAATTATGCTTTATGACAACCACTCCACACTATTTCTAGTTAAATCATTCATGGTACTAAGTTGGTGAAAAGATACAGCTCTGCCTTAGAGATTTGGTTCTTCTCATATTCTGATTGTAGCATGAATTTCCCAACTTGTGAATGCAAACATGTAATTTATTGTAAACATTTGATTGGTAACTAGGTTGGACCTGAATATGCAAGGTATTGTGGGATTGAAGCATTAGAGCCTTTGGGAATATACCTGCCAGGCGATGTTAATTACCCGGGAGGAGAGCTTTTTGATCCCTTGAACCTCGCCAAAGACCCCGTAGCCTTTGAGGAGCTGAAGGTGAAGGAGATAAAAAATGGGCGCCTAGCTATGGTGGCCTGGTTAGGCTTCTACAGTCAAGCTGCTTTGACAGGTAAAGGTCCTGTTCACAACTTGCTTGAACACATTTCAGACCCCTTACACAATAATGTGTTTACACTACTCAAATCAATGTAAATCTTGTTTGGATTGTACACTATATTTGCACCTACGTTGCCAATGTACATCTTATCTGCATCTCCAAGCGACTGTAAAAAAAACGACGACTATTGTATGAGTCATCAAATTTAAATTTTACGTTTTGCAGTTGACATATTCGTTAGAGATGTTCATATAACCCAACACGAGAACAAATGAGTTTTCTTTTTCTTTTCTTGGTTGAGAAGAAGTATGAAATTCATCAAAAGATGAGATGGAAGCCTCATTAAATCTTGCCACATACTTAACTCGGTCGAAGAGAAAAGGGTACCACGCACCAAAAATAATTGTAACTATCCTCAAATAACTAATGATAATCAAATTAGGAGATTCCTCATACCAACTTTCAGTCCCAACCTCGCTAACCGATGAGCAACGTCCCTTTAAACATGTTGAGATGAGATTTTTTTTCCCTCGTATCTAGAAGCTCGAATTTTTTTATGTTTAAAGAATGATAGAGGAGGAAAAAGGGGTGTGATTAGAGATGAACTTTTTTATTCTCTCTCAAAATTTTAATTAGGAGCTCATTTACAGAGTTTAAAAAAAATACTATTAGGTCAAGATTCGAGAATTGATACTCCAAATATAGCAAATAAAACGTGTCTTGGTAGATATAGAGCTTACAAACTAGTAGTATGCATGCTCGTTTGGTACACACGATTTGATTAAAATGGATAGACTACTAAACTAAAGGCATGTTGATGGGAGAAATTATAAAATTATGGCCTTCTTAGTAGATAATAAGAAGAAATATTATTCATGAAGAAATTTTACCCATTCAAATCCTTTTTAAAATAATGGAATTAGAAGAAATGAATTTCCTTCATAGCTATTTATGTTTTAATCTCCACCAACTTCCATATCCAATATATCTTAAATTTCGCCACTTAGTACTATGACCTAGTGGTATTTCACTTCACTTATAAACGAGAGGTCCTAGGTTCGGTTCTCGCCAAATGCAAGTTTGAACCACATTATTGCTAGCCTATCGTAAGGCTAAGCCTACCTTCTCCCCCTGACCATCTCAAACCCTTGTAGGTTAAATTTTTAGTCCCATATTATTAAAGAATGAATTTAGAATAATTTTTTTTCTTACAATAACTTTTAGAAAAAAATAAAATTATGTAGACTATCATAATTTAATTTTATGCACATTTTAATCTAAAAATATTTAGATTTCGATAAATATTGAAAAATCACTAAACCGACATTATGAAACTCGTGAAACACTATGAACGAATATGAAACACATAAGATTTTTATTATTATTATTTTAGCCGTTAGATTTAAATTTGGATTGTTAAATTTTTTTTAACCATTAGATTTGACAACATTAGATCTTAACTGTTGGATTCAATGAATTTATAAATATAAAACTAAAAAAAAAATACAAATATATGGTGTGTCACATCCCGCCCTAGGCCCTCGCCACATCTCGGGCTCGACTCCACCGTAGCACGATATTGTCCGCTTTGGGTCCCGACCACGCCCTCATGTTTTTGTTTATGGGAATTTACACGAGAACTTCCCAGTAGGTCACCCATCCTTAGATTGCTCTCGCACGAACTCGCTTAACTTTGGAGTTCCAATGAGTTCCAAAGCCAGTGAGCTCCCAAAAAGCTTCGTGCTAGGTAGAGATGAGAATATACATCTAAAGCTTATAGGATCCACTCCCCTGGGTGATGTGGGATGTCACATCCCGGCTTGGGCTAGACCACTTCCCGGGCCCGCTCCACCACTGTAGCACGATATTGTCCGCTTTGGGCTTACCATTCCCTCACGGTTTTGTTTTTGGAACTCACGAGCAACTTCCTAGTGGGTCACCCATCATGGGATTGCTCTAGCCCCCTTCTCGCTTAACTTCGGAGTTCCTACGGAACCCGAAACCATTGAGCTCTTAAAAGGCCTCGTGCTAAGTAGGGATGAGAATATACATTTAAGGATAACTCCCCTGGGCGATGTGAGATGTCACAATCCACCCCCCTTAGGGGCTCGACGTCCTTGTAGGCACACACGCGGCCAGGGTTAGGCTCTGATACCAAATTGTCACATCCCGGCCCGGGGCGGATCACTTCCCGAGCCCACTCCACCACCGTAGCACGATATTGTCCGCTTTGGGCTTACCATTCCCTCACGATTTTGTTTTTGGGAACTCACAAGCAACTTCCCGTCACCCATCATGGGATTGCTCTAGCCCCCTTCTCGCTTAACTTCGGAGTTGCTACGGAACCCGAAGCCAGTGAGCTCCCAAAAAGCCTCGTGCTAAGTAGAGATGAGAATATACATTTAAGGATCACTCCCCTGGACGATGTGGGATGTCACATGGGATGTTACATGGTGGGCCAGTCCACTAACCTGGGGACTTCTGAGCTAAATTTGCCCCATAAATGAGTTTTGGATTAAAACTTATATTTGGCCTAAGGTTTGGAGCAAGTTGGGAGATGTTTAGTAAAACCGTAAAACCTAAAATTTGAGTTTTACTCTAAAGGTTAGAGTATATCTTAGTGTAAATAATATTGTTTATTAAAAAAGAAAAAAAAAAGAAAGATATATATATCTTAAATTTAAGAGTTATCATCTACCAAAAGATTATGAAATGCATAATATTTTTTTAAAAACTAGTAGTAATTTCTTTATTTTTTTAATAACCCAACCTAATTATATTTATAAAAAAAAAAGTGATTAATTTTATTTTTAGATGTTTGTAATGAAATTTGCTGATAAATGAATGGAAGAATTAATTGAATCAACATCAAAAAAGCAGACAGTGATATACAGACGTATATGAAGAAAAAAGGGAAAACGAGATGGAGATATTTATCTTTAAATTAATTATAAATAATAATTAAGAAAAAGTCTAAATCGGATACAAAGACAAAGAAGCGCGTAGGGAAAATGAATTATATTAATATTTGTATTAGTGAAGAGTGTATTAGTCGAGAGGGGGAGAGTCGAGTCTCCTGTACCTCTACCACAAGTTGTAACAGAACACAAACTCTCTCTTCTCTTCTTCCTTCGCCAGCTGTGTTCTGCCGCTTCCTTCCTCTCTCTCTCTCTCTCTCTCTCGTCTCTACCTATATATATAGGCTGTAGATTTATTTTACTTGTACACAAACAGGCCCTTATACACAAACACGCCCTTCTACATTGCATAATCCACTGCATTTGATGTCGGTTGGCTGATCTACCTCTCGATCTGCTCTCCTCTGCTCCGTTCGACTGCTGCGTTCACACCCGCTTGTTCGATCTGCACCGGTAAGTCCAATTTCTCATCTCCTAACGTTAGATCTCGCACTGCTTAAACTTTCTTTTTCTATTGTTAATTCACTCCAAACACTGAATTCATTCGCTTCTAACTTTTAATTTTTCCAACTTTGTATGTGAATTAGATCGGTATTGCTGTAGTAGTTGTTGTTGTTGTTGGATTTTGAGTCGGATTGCAATGACGGCCGGCGTGGATGTGCACCTTGATGCCTGTGAATCAGAGGTGTCCAAAGGCGAGGTTGTCAATGTCAATGTCAATGTCAGTGTTGGGAATGGGAATGGGAATCAGAGTGACAATGGTTTTTCTAAGCACGACACCGACACTGACAGCTCTTATGTCTTTGTGACCGGGAGTGATGCCATTGTTTCCCAAGACCCTGTCGAGTCTGATCCAAATAGTAGCGTTGTTCAGAACAATGGCAGTGTTGTTCTTCACTCGGAGGCTCAAAAGGACAATTCCCAATCTCATTTACTCAACAAGGCTGCCGCAGAAGCCTCACATCTCAATGACGGGGAGGTGGTGGTGTCTGACGGAGCAGAGACTGATAAGGATCCAGAAGTAGCCGAGGAGGTTCCCTTGAAAGATGCTTCGAGGGATCTAGGCCAAGAGACGGGGCATGATTCAATGCCAACCCCAACCCTGTCGTTGGCTGACCAAGTTGTGGGTGATCCCGAGTCCAAGGAAGCTACTGCAGACGGCTTGCCTGCTTGTCATGCTCATGAACTGAATGGATCTTCTGAATATGGCCACGCCTCGTCTGCCACAGTAATTTTTGAAGATGCCTCTCTCCAAGATGCGACAAAGCCAGCTACTCAAGTTGTCAACGGCTGTGTCTCTGATCAAAGTACTGGAGATGGCTTGCCGAATGCTCATGTGCCTCTAGTTACAAATGACTCGGTTGATGCACCTGAAGAGAATGATGGATTGTGTGAAAATGCTGATAGTTTGGAGAAAGTAGCTGTCGAAAATGGTGAAAGCTTTTCAACTGTTGCTGATAATGATATAATAGGAGATCAAAAGGCTGAGAATGGGGTTTCTCCACCTACGGAAGATGTTTCAACTTGCGCTGTTGATGACGTGAGGCCAGAGCTTGATGCTGTAAAGTTAACTGAGAAGAGTAGTGAAGTCCCCAATCCTTGCCCCCTTGTGCATTCAGACTCAGAAATTGAAGCTGAGCAGGGACCGGTTATAGATGATACACAGTCAAGTTCCCCACCTAATGATGCAATATCAGAACCCAATTCAAAATCAGAAATTGAATTGGAGATTGGGCTCGTTGTAGATGATACTCTGTCAAGTTTCCCACCTAATGATACTATATCAAAAGAACCCCATCCAAAATCAGAAGTTGAACCTCAGAGTGCCCTAGTTGTCGATGATACTCTGTCAAGTTTCCCACCTAATGATACTATATCAAAAGAACCCCATCCAAAATCAGAAGTTGAATCTGAGAGAGCCCTAGTTGTCGATGATACTCTGTCAAGTTCCCCACCAAATGATGCAAGATCAGAGGAACCCACTTCAAAATCAGAAGTTGAATCAGAAAGTGCGCCTGTTGTAGATGATACTCTGCCAAGTTTCCCACCCAATGATGAAATGTCAGAAGAATCCAATTCAAAGGCAGAAGTTGAATATGAAAGTGCGCCTCTTGTGGATGATACTCTGCCAAGTTTCCCACCGAATGATGCAGTATCAGAAGAACCAAATTCAAAATCTGAAGTTGAATCTGAAAGTGCGCCCGTTGTGGATGATACTCTGCCAAGTTTCCCACCGAATGATGCAGTATCAGAAGAACCAAATTCAAAATCTGAAGTTGAATCTGAAAGTGCGCCCGTTGTGGATGATACTCTGCCAAGTTTCCCACCGAATGATGCAGTATCAGAAGAACCAAATTCAAAATCTGAAGTTGAATCTGAAAGTGCGCCCGTTGTAGATGATACTCTGCCAAGTTTCCCACCGAATGATGCAGTATCAGAAGAACCAAATTCAAAATCTGAAGTTGAATCTGAAAGTGCGCCCGTTGTAGATGTTAATCTGCCAAATTTCCCAACCAATGATGCAATACCAGAAGAACCCATTTCAAAAGCAGAAGTTGAATCTGAGAGTCAGCCAGTTGTGGATGATACCTCAAGTTTCCCACCGAATGGTGCAATATCGGAAGAACCCAAATTAAACTCAGAAGTTGAATCTGAGTGTCCGCTCGTTGCAGATGATACTTTGTCAAATTTCCCACCAAATGATGCAATATCAGAAGAACCCAATTCAAAATCAGAAGTTGAATCTGAAAGTGTACTCATTATTGATGAAACCCTGTCAAGTTTCACACCTAATGACACAATATCAGAACACAATTCAAAATCAGAATTTGAATTGGAGAGTGTTCCCAATGAAGATGATACTCCGTCGAGTTTCACAGCAAATGGTGCAATATCAGATCCCAAGACCAGCCATGATTCTGTCGGTGTAGATGCTGGTTTGTCAAATTTGGAGGTTGAATGTGTTGCCAGCCCTCCTATATCTGTTTCTGACAACAGTGCAAATGAAGCTAGCTATCCTGCTAAGCCAGATATTGATGAAAAGCTAGCGTCTGAAGTTCAGAGTACATCTGCTCCGAGAAGCAGAGCTATCCCCGATGATGAATTCAACACATCCGAATCCACGATTCTGAATGACTCTTTTGTTGAGAATGGCACTTTTGTGGAGAATGGAAGGCCGCTAACTTGCAACCTGGATGATGTTCAAATTGAAAGTGATGTTAATTCAACACATCAAGAAGTGGAGCGCACTGGCGGAATACTTGGATCTGAACCCCCAGCTTCTTCTGGGGAAGTTTCCACTGCTGATGCTGTGGAAGGGCAGAATAAGGGTGCTGAGGTAGAAAAAAGGCCGTTCTACTTCTTGATAAAGATTCCAAGATATGATGATGAAAATTTAAAAGAAGAGATTAAACAGGCTCAGTTACATGTTGAAGAAAAAACTAAAAGCCGGGATGCTATTCGTTCCAAAATCCAAATGAAAAGGGTAAGAAATCTTTTGCAAATGGCTTCGACTATATTTTGTTTGTATTATTTTATATCTTGCCACGTTAACCGTTGGGGTTCTTTTATGGCTAGGCTACTTGTAAGGAGTATTTCGATAAATTTGAAGCTGCCAGATCTGAAGAGAGAGCTGCACGAGACCTGTTTAAGGCCAAGCGCAAGGAAATGGATTCTGTTCAATTAATGATTAACAAAGTGAAGAATGCAATCTCTATTGAGGATTTGGATTATAAAGTAAGTTATCTTCCCCTCAGTACTATCAATTACTACCATATATTTATGTTACTATTTGAATATGTTTGTATATTCATGAATGTCTGCGTCCTTCAATTTTGTTTCATGAGTAGATACGCAATATGGAACACAGTATGGAGCATGAGACCTTGCCTTTGAAGGAAGAAAAGCAATTTATTCGAGAAATTAAGCAACTGAAGCAACTTCGTGAACAGCTCTCTTCTAGCCTGGGTAAGCAGGATGAAGTTCAAGAAGCTTTAGACCAGAAAGACCATGTTGAACAGAGCTCAAAGGTAGTATTTTTCAATTGTACTTGTCATTTTCTATTTATTAGTTAACCGGTCTGGGTCCTATGGAAGATGTGCTATGTTATATAGTTCATATGGAAGTCTTATGCTGAGATCTATTTCAAATATAAACACCTAAATCATACTCAAGTTGTAGTATACTTTTCTTTTGCTCAGAATCGAGATTAGTGAGTGTTTAATACTGTCAGAGTTAGACGACCCCTTGTTATTAACTGGTAGCATTAGTGAGCTATTAAGGTATTTATACGATCTTCCATTATTACAGGTTCTGAGGAAGGAAATGGATCTACTCAGAGAAAATCTTCTCAAAGCAGAGGCAGTCACTCAAGTTGCTAAGAAGAAATTTAATGAAGAAAATAATATGCTGAACGAAATACTTTCTCAGTTTAGAGCTGCAGATGACATTCGTCAAGAAGCATATGCACATTTACAGGGTTTGAGGAAAAAACAGTATGAAAAGGTGTTTGCATTCCCTCGATAAAAAACGTTATAACTGTTAGAATTATCCTCTCTTTACAGTGCACACATGCACGTACAAATACGCTATTGAGCGTGTTCTGATGCTAATTATGTCACCATTAAAAAGATGTGTGTTTAAGGTTTCGCCTAACGTTGACTTAAAGTTTTCAGCCTTCTTACGTTTAAGTTTGCTCATAACATGTTTCTCCCAATGATAAATCAAACACTTTGAAGGGTCTATGTTCTCCCATTGATAAATCAAATACTTTGAAGGTTTATGCTTTTGTGGTTTTTGTTTTGTTATAAATGCTTTTATCTTGTGATATGTTGTTGCAAATTTAGAAGAGCGATATTAACCCTCTTATTCCTGCAGAACAAATACTTTTGGAGGTACAAGGATGATGCGAAAGCTGCTAATAATCTGGCACTGAGCGGAGATAGGGAACAACTACAACATTTGTGTATCAATCAGGTTAGCTTATGAAGCCCTATTGTTGTTGCGTGTATGTTTCCCCCTACCTTTTTTTGTTGAAGAATCTGGAACAATAGCTTATGTGTGAATTGGCTGAAATTCAATTGTTTAGGTGGAAACAGTTATGGAACTCTGGAATAATAATGATGATTTCCGGAAAGAATACTTGAGATGCAACAACAGGAGCACATTAAGGAGGTTGAGAACCTCAGATGGGCGCTCTCTTGGTCCTGATGAGGAGCCCCCTGTAATACCTGATATTGTAAGAGCAACCAAGAATAATTTGGCAACAGTGGTTTCCACTCCTGAACAACCAAAGCAAGTTGCCCCTGAGGAGGCTGAACAACCAGATGACATATCTTCAATGAAGGTTGTTCAACAGAAAAATGAGATAGCTAAAATGAAGAAGCCTGTGAAATCCGCTTCCTCAGAAATTATCCCAGAAACTGCTTCTGAAAGAAACAATTTTGAAGAGGAAAAGGTAGAAGTCCCTAAATTAACAAAGGAGGAAGAAGAGTTGGCCAGAAAGACAGAAGAATTGAGAAAGGAAGAAGCAGAAGCTAGGTTGAGAGAGCAGCGTAGACTGGAGGAGAAGGCCAAAGCTAAGGAAGCACAGGAGAGGAAAAAAAGAATAGCGGAGAAGGCCCAAGCCAGGGCTGCCATAAGAGCGCAGAAGGAAGCGGTGGAGAAAGAGAAGGTAAAATTTCATCACCTTTAACTTTACAATTCCATGAAAGTCTAGTAGGCATTCTAGATATAGAGTTCGCATGTGATGCAATATTCTTTTCTTCTGTATATCAATCGTGCGATGGCTTGTATCTTGTGCAGGAAAGGGAGAAGAGGATAAGGAAGAAGGAAAGAAAGATGGCGACTACAACAAAGGCTACAAATGATATTAGTGAAGTAGAATGTGCTCTAGAACCAAGCTCAGAGGCACCAACTGAAATTTCTAAGGAGCCTGAAACTAGGGAGAAACCGGTGACAGTAACAAAGAGGTCTCAGAAATCCTCGCAGTTGACAAAGCAAACCAAGGTAAAATCCATGCCTCTGCCTCTTCGCAACCGCAGTAAGAGAAGGATGCAGCCTTGGATGTGGGCTGGAGTGGCAATTGTGCTCGTCGTTGCCTTGTTTTTGCTGGGCAATGGGGGCAGTTCCTATTTTAAAGCTACGCTGGAAAAGTTTTTCTGAATACATGCAGTTATTAAAACTAGGTAAATTAACAGAGTTTGCAAGGGCATTCCCATAATAATATTATTATTATATACATATATGTTATATATATAGGCAATTCTTTTGTGCGCGTATAGGGATTTATTATTTTCCTTTTAGTTTGCAGTTTTCTTTCACACCAGTTATAGATTGGTTTCATTAATTATTATTATTAATATAAGCGTGAAGAACAAAAGAGGAAAAAAAAAAAAAAAAAAAAAGGGAACCAAAGACGCAGCTGCTGCTGCTGCTTTTTCTGATGCTTTTCTACCATCGTGTATGTTGCTTGTTGCTTGCTTTGCTTGTGGTGAGTTATGTTATGTTAATAAAGATTAATTTTTTTTAGTAAGTTTCTGTCCCTCCATTTGAGCTGCCCGAGCTCGAATTGCATTTAATTTGAATCGTGTAATGTGTACTGGTTACGTGGAAATGATGTTAATGTGGGTCTGGTGTTTTGTGTACTCGATTCAGTTTATTAGCTCGACTCTTTTCGAGTCCACTTTAAAACAGAAGGGAAGTGATTCAATAGAATACAAGTTTTCTTTTCTTTGACATAACAGTGCAAGTCTCTTTACATGGCGAGAGATTCTCAACCACCTGAGAGCTTACGCCACCGCAGTCGTGGCATCCCTGTGGTATCATGTGCGAATAATATAACATTTGTAAGTTTCTCTTTACATCGTGAAATATTTTTCTCATATCATCAAATTTATTATGTAAACATCTATTGGATGGTAATGGATCTTACTAAAATTAATTCTTGATTGCATGAGAGAATCTTTTAGATGCGATTGTTGTATTAGTGACATGGGATACCACAGTGACAATATAGACATGTTACATACAAGTAGTTGTCAAGTTGGTGCTGGCTGAGTTGCAATTGTACACTTTACGTGTTGAATGAATCGAGTCACCATGTGATGAGGCTCAGGCTATAGAAAAGGAAAACAGCTGTTTCCCTCTCTCGATGTAGGAATGTAAAGTTATAGAAAGGAAAACCAAAAATAATTAGTGATATGGTTGTAACGGACGGGTCCCCAACCCAAGCAGACCGGACCAGATGCATAGTACATAGACAGAGTAGAGGATACAGCTGGTTCCCTCCCACGCGTCACTGTGCAAAGGGCCGGCTACAGGATCTTTGAACCATTCAATTCAACAACTAAATTCCAATACAAAGAATGCGTACTGCCCAACTGGCTAGCACATTAGCAGCTACAGTGCCATAATTGCCATCTCAATTTGTCACACAGTGATATTTGGTAGAAAAATCTGGAATTTTGATACGAACATTTTGAAACACTCATGAACATTCTCCAATTAGAATCATTTCAAAATTCATTTGTTTGATCACTTTTTGCTTAAGAGGAAGTCGGATGTCCTACATTAGAAATATAATTCAAAGTAATAAAGTTTTACCAAAATAACTAATAAATTAATATTAAGATAAGGGGAAAATATATAGTATCATAATGACTCATCAATACTCAATTTCATTTGGTTTTAATTTGGGTGTCCCATCTTTCGTGTGAATTTTGATTTAATGAGTAATTATGTCACTCACATGAGCCTACATACTTGATCATGATAGGGTAGAGTCTTTTCACTTTTAAGAAATCGTTTGGTACCCCAACTCAAGTTGTATATTCTTGAACACGAATGTGCTTATGTTTTGAAATTAACGAGCATTTGAGATATCTCCGCGTCATTCTATTCTATGTTCACTAGGAGCATGGATTAAATTGGCCAACAACTCTCAACATATGCAATAGTTGGCCTAGTGGTTCCTAAGTATATACCAATGTTTGAACAAGACGTTCATACTAGTCCTTCTCAATCAGTGTTCGATCCTCCTAGTCGCATAGTTTGTGATTCATCTCAATCAAAGTGTCAGCTTCTCAATTAACAAATTCATCACATGTGTTCATTGAGATAACAAAGTATCTTGCAGTGATTTACAAACTTCAATTTTGAGAAAATACTTTAACAAGACCAAGATTCTTCATTTCAATTTTGGTAGGTGGATGCTCAAAGTTTATGCATTTTCAGCAATTTCATGATGAAATATTGCACAATTTTTATAACAACCTCCGGAAAATATGACAAATTGGGTAGATGCTTACCGAAGGCATCAAGAGATTAAGTAGGGGCCGGGCTTTGTTGAAAATTTACGTGGCCTCGGTTGAAGGCTGGCAAATTTTGTGAAGGGGCGTAAAGATTGTTCCGGTCATTAAATGAGGTACATTAAGATATTTTTTTATGTTAAAAAGTAAGTAGGTAATGTTTTTAGCATGTGAATTATATTCAAAAGTACATGGAATGTTTATTTTTAAAGGAAAATTAATGAAAATGGTTTAAAAACTTTGAGTTTTAACGATAAGGACAAAATAAAAGGTAAAGTGAATAGTATCAGGTTTGACTTTTTAGTGTAAAAATATGATTTTTCGTTAAAATGAACAGCACTACAGACTTTTTGTTAAAATTCCTTATTTTTAACTCTGTTATGGTTGAAAATGTAGAATTAAATGAAACGATTAATTAATCAAATACGTGACAATAGGAACGAGGATTAAAAATCGTATGCGGGAAAGGCGAATTAAATTAAGAAATGCAATCGTTGTCCTTTTTTTCCTTCCAAAAAATGTGAACGTTGTCAGGTGTTCATATTAATCCTAATTATTATAATCTGATGTTCACACATTCCTCTTCCTGTACGTCCCCCTAAATCGCAAATTGCAAAACCCAAATTCAAGGGCAGTTTGGTAAAATAGCATCATCTTCAATCCTCATCTGCTGGTGAAAAATTCATCTTCGCTTTTTACGCTCTGACGCTCGGAGTCTTTACCTCTAAAAGTTATATTAAATTTATTGAGAAAAAATCAGAATTTATAAAAAAGTGATAAAATAGTAATATAACAGCGTGATAGTACATTAGTACATTTATTTTGTACATATATTATAGTATATAATATAATATTATATAGTGGTATTGTATAGGTGGAAGCAAGCAAGGAAAGGTCTTGGATTCTTCGTTTGCTGCTTTGAGCGGCCTCCAATACCACCCCAATCTCACTCGAATTTACGATTGTTGCCATTCACAGAAAGAAAGAAAAAAGGTGTTGTTACAACTTACAAGCTTAAGCTGGTGGGGACGACTTGGAGTCTCTAGAGAGGAAAAGTAAAAGAAAAGTTAAGAGAGAGAAAGAGAAGAGAGGGTTTGCTTTCATCAGTTGGATCTGCAAACTTTGTTTCAGAACTGCTGATAACGGTTTGGTTTTAGATTCGGTTTTGTTATTGGAAGCAGCCGCCGACGCCGACGAAGACGCAGAATCAGTCTGTCTGTCTGTCGTTTCATTTCAACTGGGATTTACGGGAGCAGACCTTCTTCGCTGTTCAGTAAGTCAATTCGATGACATGTGAGATTTGTCTCTGACCATCGGCGACCGGAGTCTCAAGTATTCAGATCGGACGTCGGAGTATACTCCGGCTTGGTTTGGGTTGGATTAATCCCCGGACAAAGTGAAGACTTTTGGGTGAAACGGATGTGGCTGTGGATGGATTCTAGATTTCTGTGAAGGTACGCAATTCTTTTTACTATTTTTTTTTAAAAATTTTTTCCGGTTGTGTATCGAGCAATCTTTTCGCTTTTTATTCGCCGACCCGCACATGTATTTCTTTTTCAACTGGAACCAAATTCACAAAATTAAAAATAAAATTAACTCGAAAATGATTATTTGCGCAGTACTCAAGCTTTGTGTGAAACTTTCTTACATGACTTGAAATGATTAGTTCTTTTGAATAAGGTTCATGCTTTTTGCATCTTTTTATTTTTTATTTTTTGAGTTTTGATCGATTTGTTGTAAAGCAGTAAATAATTGACTTTATCCAATTTTTGTGCTTGCGTAGATTTTGTGTGTGTTTTGGTTTGTCTTGAATCTATGATGGAAAACGCCGGCGGCCAAGTTGCTGCTCCAATTTACATTCACCAGGCGCTTTCGGGCCGGTTTTGTGATTCGCCGGTCATGGGGAGGAAGCGCGATCTCCCTTACCAGGGCCCCAATTATCAACACCCCTACTCGCAGCAGCCGCGCTTCACAAACCCCGGCAACGACTGGAATCCTCACGTTTGGGACTGGGACACTGTCAGATTTGTTGCCAAGCCGCTGGACTCCAGGATGATGCATCTGGGCACTACTTCCACAACAGAGCAGAGGAACAAAGAGGAAGCTTCTGGGCCTGTGAAGGACACGGCAGAAGATGAAGATGACGAGAGCCTTCAGCTGAATCTCGCCGGTGGTTTCACCTCTGTGGAGGAGCCTGTGCCCAGGCCCAATAAAAGGGTCCGGTCTGGATCTCCAGGGAATGGGAATGGCAACTACCCTATGTGCCAAGTTGATAACTGTAAGGAAGATCTGTCAAATGCCAAGGACTACCATCGCCGACATAAAGTCTGTGAGGTTCACAGTAAATCCACCAGAGCCCTTGTTGCCAAGCAGATGCAGAGATTCTGCCAGCAGTGCAGCAGGTCATTTTGTTTAACGAATTATTAGTTTTTTGGTTTCTCATCTTCATTTCCCTCCCTTTTTAGTGATTGTCCTAGCTCTGAAGTCATATCAAAATCATTGTTTGTTGTTGCAGGTTTCACCCCCTTTCAGAGTTTGATGAGGGGAAGAGGAGTTGTAGACGGAGACTTGCGGGGCATAACCGGAGAAGAAGGAAAACCCAACCAGAGGATGTTACTTCACGGCTCACTCTCCCAGGAGATGGGGATAACAAAATCATTGGAAATAGCGATATCGTCAACTTGCTAGCTGCTATAGCTCGTCCTCAAGGTAACAAGATTATTCTTGAGTTCACGATCTTGTATTTCCTTTGATCAGGTACTAAATTTCTGCATTAAAATTTGTAGGGAAAAATGATGTCAGAAATATCAATGGCTCATCAGTGTTGGACAGAGAGCAGCTCCTTCGGGTTCTTAGTAAGATAAATTCGTTACCTTTGTCAGCAGACCTTGCTGCCAAGTTGCCTAATCTTGGAAGTTTGACTAGGAAAGCTTCTGAACTGCTTTCTTTAGATCTTCAAAACAAATTGAATGGAAGGGCATCTGTATCAACCATGGACTTGCTTACTGTACTATCAGCTACTCTAGCAACATCTGCTCCTGAAGCTCACGCAATGTTATCTCAAAAGTGCAGCCAGAGCAGTGACAGTGAGAAAACTAAGTTGACCTGCTCTGACCAGGCAGCTGAACCCAATTTGAACAAGATACCTCCACAAGAGATTCATTCAGCCGGGGGAGAGAGAAGTAGCACTAGTTACCAGTCTCCCATGGAAGATTCAGACTGCCAAGTTCAAGAAGCTCGAGTTAATTTACCCTTACAGCTATTTAGCTCCTCACCTGAGAATGACAGCCTGCCAAAACTGGCTTCTTCTAGAAAGTATTTCTCTTCTGACAGTAGTAATCCCACTGAGGATAGGTCTCCTTCATCTTCCCCTCCTGTTGTGCAAACACTGTTTCCACTGAAGAGTTTGGCAGAAATTGTTAAGTCTGACAAGTTGCCGGTAAGCAAAGAGGGCAGTGGAAACCCTGACACTAGCTGGACTTGTGGCAGTAACATGCCTTTTGATCTTTTTAGAGGGTCAAATAGGGGAGCTGAAGCGAGCTCCATTCAAAACTTTCCTAACCAACCTGGCTATACTTCTTCTGGTTCGGACCATTCACCTTCTAGTTTGAATTCTGATGTGCAGGTACTGTTGACTTACTACCTATTGCTTTATTCTGTTCTTTGATTATTTCACGTCTGTACGCATCTGTTGGATGTTATTAGTCTATATTGATTGCGGGATTGAATTGATTGTTTTGTTCTCTGACAGGATCGCACCGGAAGGATATTATTTAAGCTCTTTGATAAAGATCCAAGTCATTTACCAGGGACATTGCGGACACAGGTTAGGAGTTTATGGTTCTTGTTTTAATCGCTCCCTTTCGTATGAATTGTCAAGACAACATTGTAGTTTGTACAGCTTTATTTGGGGGGGAGAGGAATTCTTACAATGTTTATTGCTCTGTTCTAGATATTCAATTGGCTTTCCAGCAGTCCATCTGAAATGGAGAGCTACATAAGGCCTGGTTGTGTCGTTCTATCAGTTTATGTATCAATGCCATCTGCTTCGTGGGAGCAAGTGAGTGAATTTTTTTAGTGCTGATCAGCAATCTTTTCATTGTATTTTTGCTGACCACTTGTAAGGTGTGCATATTTTTTTCAGCTTGAAGAAAACCTGGTTCAGCGTGTCAGTTCTTTGGTTCAGAGTTCAGATTCTGATTTTTGGAGAAGTGGGAGGTTTTTAGTTAATACAGGCAGGCAATTAGCATCACACAAAGATGGTAAGTACTGATCAGTAGTGGTGGCTTTTGGTTACTGATATTCTTTGTGATTGATTTTCAATAAGGTGCTTGTGTTTTTTGTTTTAAAAAGCACCCTACTGTCTGTTAATTTACCAGTGTGCTTCCACTTTATATTTTCAATTTTTTTTTTGCCAGTGCTTCCACTTGTGTTTTTGAAAAGGATATCAGGAGATAATTTCTGAAAGTTTCTTTTACCTTTTTGCGTTTCATTCTCAATTTATTAGGCCGAAAGAATTCTTTTGGTCATCTTTAACTTATCCTCGTATTGTGATATTCTTTAATTCCATATCATTTCAACTGTTACGTTTTTGGAGCTCTTGAAGTGTGATTTCTACTTATTTCTAGTAGCTCTTATGCGATAATAACACTTCTTCAACAAGTTTTTCTTCAGCTGCTTCTAAGTATGACTTGTGTGTCATTGGCATGTTGCCTTGTAATTTTCTCTTGAATTTTGTTTGCGTGGCATAATTTTTCAGGAAAAATTCGTACATGCAAAGCTTGGAGATCATGTAGTTCTCCAGAGTTGATCTCTGTGTCCCCTTTGGCTGTCGTGGGTGGGCAAGAAACCTCTCTTCTGTTAAGGGGTAGAAATTTGAATAATCTTGGCACCAGGTTAGTACAATTTGCTTTTGTGTGAAGATTCTTCTGTAAATTCCTTGTCTCTGTTTCTAAAGTTTCCGGTCATGCAGGATTCATTGCACATATATGGGTGGTTACACGTCAAAGGAAGCTACTGGTTCAGCATATCGTGGAACGACGTATGATGAGATAGACTTAGGTAGTTTCCAAATTCATGATGCATCTCCTGGTGTTCTTGGTCGCTGTTTCATAGAGGTAAAACTCTTTTAAGGAACAGTTGGTTTGTTTTGGAAATTGATGTAGAAAAGTTTGTGTTGTATTGATGTTTGCTAATATGAACAGGTGGAAAATGGTTTTAAGGGCAACAGTTTTCCAGTGATAATAGCTGATGCTACAATCTGCAGAGAATTGAAGGTCCTTGAGTCAGTGTTTGATGCTGAGGCGAAAGTATGTGATGTAATATCAGTAGCTGGAAGTCATGATTATGGGCGGCCGACATCAAGGGATGAAGTCCTACACTTTTTGAATGAGCTTGGATGGCTCTTCCAAAGAAAAAGGATATGTTCCATGCTTCAAGAGCCTCATTATGCACTCAGCCGTTTCAAATTTTTACTCACATTCACTGTCGAGAAAGACTTTTGTGCTTTGGTTAAAACACTTCTAGACATACTATTTGAAAGAAATTTCGACAGTGATGCGCTGTCGGGAGGATTGGTTATGCTGTCAGACATGCAGCTTCTGAACCGGGCAGTAAAAAGGAGGTGCAGGAAGATGGTTGACTTGCTCATTAATTATTCTACGGTCAACAGTGACAGTGACAAGCGTTATATTTTTCCACCTAATCTTGCTGGACCTGGTGGCATGACCCCTCTTCATTTGGCTGCTTGTATGTCAAGTACAGATGACATGATTGATGCTTTGACAAATGACCCGCTGGAGGTAAAAATAATTGTTGGCATGCTCGTGACTCGTCTATAAAATTGTTTGGAGTTTGGACTTTGTGCTTATTCCAATTTATAGATATTGGTGTGCTTTTCTAATGGTTGCTATAAAACTTAGTACCAGTCTTACAAGTATGCTGACAGATTTTTTTTTAACCTTTGACATTTTTTTTGAACCTTTTGTTTCACTCTTTCCCTCTAGATTGGATTGAACTGCTGGAAGTCTCTTTTGGATGCTAATGGGCAGTCTCCGTATGCTTATGCTTTGATGAGGAATAATTACTCTTATAACAACTTGGTGGCTCGAAAGCTTGCTGACAGAAGAAATAGTCAGATTACTGTCACAATTGGAGATGAGAGAGATCAACATCAGATGAGTATGGAACTGGAGCACAGGACAAGTACCCAATTCAGACAAGGTAGTAGATCGTGTACCAAGTGTGCAATTGCAGCAACAAAGTACACTAGGAGGGTTCCCGGTGCTCAAGGCTTGCTTCAGCGTCCCTTCATTCATTCTATGCTTGCCATAGCTGCTGTTTGTGTATGTGTCTGCTTGTTCTTGAGAGGCTTACCTGATATTGGCTTAGTTGCTCCTTTCAAGTGGGAGAATTTGGGTTACGGCACAATTTAATCTTTATAGGATAAGTAGTGATTAAGAAATAGGAACAAACTGCAGGTCAACGTGCACTTTCCAGATTAGCTTGATTGGGATGATGCAATTCTGGAAGAAGGGAGGATTTTTGCTTTAGCGGCATTCAAGAGGAAGCCTAGGGGGTGATGGCGGACCTCATAAGGAAGTGATTCTGAATCAGGCTCAGGTATTTGATGATTCAGATACTGCATGTTTATCTCCAACTGACCCGAGATGTGTATAGTCTTGGGTTATGCTCTTCCTTTTGCTCATTTGCGTTGCGAAATAGGTGAATTTTCTGTCTTTCTCCCCTTTGAACGTAGAAACTCTTCCGCCCGTGAGACCCCCACCCGTGTATAATGTTGGATAAGATGAATCGATGATCCATGGAGATGGGCAGATTGTAAAAGTATTCATGGAAAGTAGGATGAAGGGAAAATGTCGGAGACCCATAAAGAAGGAAGAAGTGAAAGTGGATGAAAAAAATAAGCAGTTATACCAAAATTAGATGTTAATGATATATGTGGATGTGGGTCTCCCCTTCCGGATTTCTATTTAGTATAGAGAGATATAAGCCTGCCCTGCCCTGCCCAAGTTCGTTCACCGGAGAGTTGATGTATTGGTGAAGGATCAATCACGGGAAGATCAATTTCATTGAATGAAAGACATTAGAAAAATTGATTGGAGTTTATTTAAGATAAAGAGGCAGCTCCCAGGTGGTGTATTTTTAGCTTTGGAGATTTTATATAATTTTATTTTTCGGGTGTAAATTTCGGAGATGGATATTATTTAACAAACGATAAAGATGTTGTCTCTTTTGTGTTGGAGCTCAGCGTATACATGGGATTATATGGTTTCTAAATCATGTGCTAATTGCTAAATTCACGGTGGGAAGGGATCTCCCAAGTTGAAGATTTGAGAGAGAAAAATATGTAGACGATGGTGATGGTGTGTGTCAGTGGCTGAGGAAATGTGAGCTCCAAGGGTTTGCGGTTTGGCGTTTCACATGGGACTCCTGTAACATTGTTTATGGTCTTGTGAAGGGTTTTGCATTGCTATTTGCTACACGATCGAGCATCCTCCCGTCCTCCTAGCAAGCAGCAAGTGCATCCTTAATTGATTTGTGAAAACCAGCTGTTGTGTTGATGCATGATTTTCCATATTCCGTGAAACCCCAATAAACATTTCTTTGTTGCCTTCACCCGTATTCCGTATTTTGCATCCAAAATTGCTGCAATTTAGTTCAACTAAGAGAATGGTAGGATTCTTTAAGCTAAATATATCTAAATTACGGAGAGACATTTTTAAACTTGGATATGAATTTGAGCGGGAGAAGAAAATGTTTATGTTTTCACATCTGTAACAAGTAAATAACTACTTAGTTATATATACGTGCATCCCTAAACCCTATTTATATGATGGATAATGTTAGGAGATCAATTTTTAAACTAAATGGCGTGTCACCAATAATATTCTTCATATTCTAGAGCAATTGTAGAAAATCACGTGATTAAGGATCTTTACATTCTAGGGCCAAAAAGGATTGGAAAAAACATTGAAATAAATAAGTTTTGTATTGTCAAATACCGTATCATATTCTGTTTTTGGTACAATAGTGCGAGTTCCGGCCTCTCATGAAGTTGTTCCTCCATATAAAAAATTTAATTCAATTCAAAACCATTTGTCATTTAATTCTCACGATGAAATTTCAATGTTTCTTTAAACTCAATTCATCAATTTCTTTGAACTCAATTAGATGCCTCAAATATTTCCGATTTGGCTATTTTGTAAGGATGATTTATGAAGTGCAACTTGAAAAATAAATGGTTTGGAGTGTTGAAGTTTAATGTGGTGTGGGCCCACAACTAATTCTTTTTTTGTTTTTGTTTTTCTTTTTTAGATTAACCACCAACGGAGTTCGAACCCATGTTGTGACAGCCCGTCCCGAATTATTTGTACCATAGGTGTGAAATGATGATTTTGCCCCTGGATGTTAATTTGTGTTGTAGGGTGTTTGGTTTGTTTTGTTTTTGGATGGTGGGCTGCCATCTGGACCACACACCCACACACCTACGCACACACACCCGTGACTTCCTTCTCCCTTGGACTTTCTTCCATTTTCCTTCCATTTCCTTTGCAAGTGTACGGACGAACTTCAAACTAACTTTCCACGCACGGATCGAAGGTTTGAAGGTTAGTTTTGGACTCCTTGCAAGCCCAGGAACTCATCCATACCATTTTTAGGACGTGAGACCTTCGAAAACCTGAGAACCCAGTTTTGGTGCATTGTTCATGCACACGTGATTGTGAGGTTTTTAGAAGTTTCTAAGGTTATAAGGAGCTTTAGGACGTCTTCACGAAGTTTGGAGAGTAATTTTGAAGTGTTTTGGACGTTAGGAAGCTTAAGTTCATCCAATTGCAGGTTTGGCCGGAATATCGAGGTTTCTCCAGCGAGATTTCGTTGGTTTTGGGTCCCCAAAGTGGTAAGGTTTTGTTCTACTCGTTGTAAGCTTCATTTTGGTACAAATTTCATGGAATTTGGTTGAGAAATGAAGAAGATATTAAGGTTTGAAGTTTTTCTAGTTTCTGTTGAAAATTCGAGTTGCAGACGGCGGCGACCTGCGAGGCTCACCGGAGAAGGAGGTGAATATTCCGTCAGAGTTAACGGAATATTCTAATGGTGTCAGGTAACGGCCGTTAACGTCTGTTAGGGTTTTAACGGAATATTCCCTAATGCTGTTAGGGTTTCACACGCGTGCCAGGCACGTGCCCGCGCGTGGCTGGCGCGTCTGGCTGTGCCTTGGCCTGCGCATGGCGGCGCATGGGAGGTCAGAAAATTATTTTAAAAATATGGGGATGCTTGTGAGTTTGAGTAGAGTCTGTTGGTATATTCAAACACCCCATTTGAGCAATGTATGAGAAGTTATTATCTAAGGTTGGTTATGTGCGTTAATTTGATGGTTTTATAGTTGTTTCGCATATAGGTGAGGACTACCTGGAGGACGAGTGCAGCCACGCGAGGCTTGGGGCTTACGACTTTTCTACGTATCAGTGAGTGGGCTTTTGTTTTCAGTATATATATATATATATATATATATATATATATATATATTAATTGATATCTTTCCAGAAATTACGTTTTAATGGTTTTATAATTGAAATGCCATGTCGAATATCGTCGATATTCTTATTGTGATTGTGTTGGTTGTGTTGTGGTGCCGCAGACGCTCAGGCAAGTCAGGTGAATATGTTGTTACTGATAGATGTGGTGTTGATGAGACTGAGTTATAGCATATATTCTTGCACCTCGGTGATTGTGCTCCGCCAGAGAAGGGCCTAACCTTCACGTGGTCGTTCACCTCCCGCACCATACGCTCACCTTGTATCTAAGGCAGGTGCCAGCTTGTTGTACAGACCACTATAGTTGGTTCCGACTCGTAGGTGACCCGCGATACATCGCACAGCCTTCACGTGATCATAGGATTGAGTGTATTTATATACACCAGCCTGTCGTACAAACCAATATAGGTGGTTCCGACTCGTGTGTAGGATAGTGGTTGAGGAGCTATAGTTTCAACCGTACATGTCACTTTAGGTGACTCCGGCTGACGTACTGATATTGCTGGCATATTATGATTTGTTTTATCTCACCTGCTTGATGCTTATACTATTTGTTTGGATATTCTGACGCGGCATATTCTGGCATGGCATGTTCTGGCATGGCATATTGAGCTTTATCGTTTTAGCATGATTTGATATACGAGAACGTATAATATTTTCTGGAAAGTATACAGGTTTTACAGAGAGGGGTTATTACTTGATATTGAAATGGTTTGAAAAACGAACTTTGTTTCTTCCCATTCACATTTTCTGTTTTACGCCCCTCCAGGTTTTAGGCAGCGAGGACGTGGGTGACGAAAGAGGCATCGAGGCATTTCTGACAGAGCACCCTCCATGTAGGATTTTCTAGTTATCACTTGTGTACTGTTTGTTTATTCTGAACTACACCTAGGATACTTGAACTTTTACTTTGCATTTCTCCTTCCATGTTTGTCACTATCACTCACTGATTTTTTTATTGTAAATTATCTTGTTGACTTTATTTTTCTTGTATTTTCACTCTTTTACTTCCGCATTGCGCACTTGGCTACGTCACACTCAAGTGACGGTCGGCACGCCCCAATTTTTGGATCGGGGTGTGTCACATGTTGTCATGCAAGGGCTCAATATCTTTCCACCACTGTGGTAAATGGCCACTTACACTAATCCCTTTTTTTTTTTTTTTTCCTAAAGTGTCTGTATATATATATATGCAGGTCCTTTATGCAAGGGGATCCCCATTTTTTTTTCAAAAAATAGGGATTAGGTGTGGGGCCCACTTCACATTGAACTTCAACGATCCAAAGCGTCTATTTTGTAAGTTTCGTTTCATAGATCATCCTTACAAAAATTCAATTCAATCCGAAACCATTTATCTATTTAATTATCAAGATAAAATTTCATTATTTCTTATATAACAAAATATTCGTTAATTTCTTCGAACTCAATTAGATGTCTTAAACATTTCCGATTTGGGTAATATTTTGCAAGGGTGATCTAAGAGGTGCAACTTGAAAAATAGATGGTTCAAATTGTTAAAGTTTGATGTGGTGTGAACTCCACAACTAATCCCTATTTTTATAAAAAAAAATAAGAATCTCTTACCTTAAAGGTTTCCTGTATATATGTATATCATTATATGTTTGAGCAGATCAGCTACTTACGGTGATATATAATAATTAATCCATCATATAGATATATATATGTATGTACATATATCATAAATACATTTGGTAATTCATAAATATAGTGTCTTAAAGTGGAGAACTTCATGAATATGCGCACATGCCCAAGAACATATTGTTAATCAGTCAGGAGAATTGGATGATCGGCGGGCATTTGGTCTTCCTGACCTGGCAATATCTTGAACCAAGACTTCAGCAACACTTTCCCCAAGACCCTCAATGATGCCGCCGACGAATTCGGTAACAACTTGAGACGCGAGGCGAGCAGCAGTCCCTAACACACTCGGCTTTTCACGTCCCTTGAGGCCGTTCTCTTGCAACCCATTTATCATGTTCTTAGCGCACACTGCATGCAGATGGTAATCGCACACCGTGCAGTGGTAAACCCTGCCCGACCTCCTCCTCCTGCACTCCACACAAACAAAACTCCTAGTAGAAAAATCTCCGCCACTACTACCAGTACCACTTGCTGCTGCTGCTGGTAAAAGTCTTAGGGTATGTGGGTGAGTCTGGAGGTTTATTTCTGATGACAGCATCGCACAGCAAGGATGCATCTGGAAGCTGCATGCGCTGCATCTGAAAGCATAACCTTTGCTTGGCTTGTGACAAATATCGCACTTGGATTGTGCAATTCCTCCCTTAACTAAATGAAATTTTTCTTCAGTGTGGTATTGCATAAAAGGAAATAGTATGTGAATGTATTAAATACGTATGTGTATGTATTAATTAGAATGTCAGCATCTAACCCGTAAACAATTCAGAGTCTTCTATATATTGCTAAGCAAAATATATAGTTTGGTAAGATAACACTTGTCGCATCCGTATAACGTACGAGTAGCCAGTAGTTTGGATTTGTTTCAAGAGAATTTTGATATATATATATATATATATATATGTATATATGTATGTATGTATATTGATGAGTCAATTTCATATTATATATTTTACCCTATTCTTAGTATATTTTGGTTAATATTTTAGAAGAATTTTGATACTTGGAATTATATTTCCAATATAGGACTTTCGACTTCTTCTAGAGTAAAACATAGTCAAATGGATGAATTTTGGAGTAATTCCAATTGAAGGACGATCGTGAGTCACTTAGCTTGGTCGTATCAAAATATCAGATTTTTGTACCAAGCGATGATTTTCTGGCAATAAAATAAAGGAGCAATGCGCAGTGCTGGAATAATGACGTTTAGGGTTTGACTTGCGTTTTTGGAGCCCAAGATGATCTCAGATGAGTTCATGGCCTTCTGGAGATGTGTTCAGAAGGCCCTGATCTTCAAAACAATCTATTATAGGCCGGATTTGGAGGAGATTTGAGGCTAAAGCGTGGCTGGACAGTTTCTATGCAGATTTTCCTAGTTTAATTAGGGCTTTATTTTCTAAGATATTTTATTATTATTTAGTTTCCTAGTTGGAATAAAGGACCTATGTTTTAGGGTTTGTGCGATGGCTTAGCAAATATATTGCTTTGCCGTTCTTAGTTTTGACTAGGCTTTCTTTTATGCAACTTTGGAGTTGGAGAGAATTGCTAGGGTTCTTGGAGATTTTCTACTTTAAGGTGTTTTCGTTCCTTTCATTCTTAATAATATTTTCTATGATTTTAATTATGAATATGTGTAACTAATTCTCTTTTTGCTAGGGTGAGGCCATGAGCCTTAGCAAGAATATGTAGTTTCTCTTCGATTTGCTTATGATTATATGCATGCAGGTTTTCGAATTATTAATCACTGGTTTAAACTATCTAATTGTCTTGATGCTTGATCACCATTAGGATGTTTAGAAAAGTAATTTGATGCAATTTTGGTCGGAGGTCGGTCCCTGAAATTGACGAAGGCTTCTTGTGATTAATATGTGCAAGTTCACTTAGGATGAATACCACATCTTAAGGGTTGTACAGTTTTTCAAAAGGTTTCACAAAACTTAATGAGTCATGCATGTTTAGATTTGATCTGAATACCACAGACGGATTGCATGTTTGATATACGCTCTATGTTGGGGGTCCAAGTATGCATATATTAGGAAAACCTAACCTTCAAAATATGCATGTATAAGTCATAAGTAATTGAGAGAACTATATAGGATTGTTATGGTGACGGCGGATCCCTAGTGCTTTTTTAATTTGATTTTTCCAAAACTGTTTTCTGTTCCTTTCAGCTTTAATATTGTAGATTGTTTTATTTTTATTAATTAAATTCGTTTTATTAAATTAGGTCATAAAAATCAATCATCTCAAATTTCTGTTTTACAATAATTAATTGGAATTTGGTTTGCTTTGAATTATTTAATAATCTCTGTGGAGAACGACCTTGCAAGATCCGTTTATACTACAATAACCTTATCATTCTTGCAAGTATTATAGAAGTTTTTAGCCCGTTTGCATGTGTAGTAAATTCCCTATCATATATATATATATATATATATACAGGCCCGGGAAGGGATCCCCATTTTCCAAAAAAAAAATGGGAACACCCTCTTGACCATTATATTTGACTTTAATGAAATTTTGTGGCCATGTAATCTCAACCACAGGATTTCATTAAAGTCAAATCTAATGGTTAAGAGGATGTCCTCATTTTTTTTGAAAAAATATATATATGTATATGCATGGCAATTGATTGTGAGAGTGACGTAGGTTATGAATGAATTACCTGCTTTAGAATAGAAAACAAGTTGGTGTTGGATGTGGAAGGGATGGTTCTTTAGAGCTGGAGGAGCCAAGGCACAAAAATCATGCAGCTGAAATTGACATAGTTGACAAATGAACCTCTTGCCGGCGCCGTCCTCCTTGCAGCCTGCGCAGGTGAAGAGGTCGGGCAGGATCACTTGGGACAGGGGGTGTTGTGGATGACCGAAATGAAGTCTCTCTTCCCCAAATATCAGCTGAGATGTGGGGAATTCGAGCAAAGGAGACTTGTTATTTCTAGGGACAATATTATCTAAATTTGTGGGTTGGGATTGGGGGGGAGTTGATTCTGACCTCTTGAGGAGAAAAGTTGTCTTCCTCGGGGGTTTATTGCTTATCATCATGGTTGGTTTCTTTTCTCTCCCCTCTGCAGCTGGTCGACCAATGGTCTCTGGCTAGCTAGCTTGTTATTTGGTGGTGCAAATTACAAAACACAAGGAGAGTATTTATGCTAAAAAAGTTAACACTATTTTGGGGAACCATGTTGAAAGAAGATGCCACGTACTTAGACACATTGAAAGAATTTTGCTACTAAATAAAAGAAACGTTTGTCATCTTTTTCAAATATACATCTATTTACACTCATAAAGTAATTTAACGATGGAGGACCAAGATTGAGGATTAAGGCTGCATTGTTTGGGGTTCACCTTGCAACGTGAATTATAGTTTTTAGCTCTTGTTCAAGAGTCATCTAGGCATAAAAGCCATAAAATCGAGAAATCGTTTAGTTAATTAATTTTATTACATATTAATTTTATTACATTTTAATGGATTTTTTTTATATATTTTATATAGAGAAAATGATATTTCTTTCATAAATTAATCAAAGCGTATATAGGCATAAGAAAGGATCTCGAAAAAAATCTTATCTAAGTAAAATTATATGGTAAAAAAGCCTAGAGAAAAGAAAAGATATCCGCATACTTTTTAAACAAAGATCATTGATGTCGGAAAGAAGACAAAACTTAAAATCAAGGGATAACATCTGCAATAACGAGCTTGTTTTGAATACAATTTAATCCAGGAGCAATGACATTCATCCATCCAAAATGAGAACCCCCGATTTCGAAGGCTCTGTTGGGCAATCCTGTGAGCCACTCCATTTGCCCTACATGAAACATGTTGTACATGAAACTAACGTAACCTTAATCAAATAATTAAAATTAAAAAAATTGTGTAGTTGAAGATGGCACTATTTAAGTCTCAAGGTCACCAAGAAATGAAAAATGAGTAAAGTGATGCAGGGCAAAAAACAGTTGTGCACTTCGCTATCGAAAAAGAAGATACCGCCGCACCAAAGTCAAGGTGTGTCTTTATAAACTTTAGTCGCGGGCAATTTGCATGTGATTAGTTAGCTTTTCCGCGGGGATCTTCGACTTTCTTGTCCCAACCAACTAGAAATATGATCCCCATCGACCCAATAAAAGTAGAGTTGTAATATTCGATACAAGGGGAAATCAAGGAAAATTTTGTTTCTTGATCTGCTTTTAATTAGCAGTAATGCTAGCGAAACTACATTTTTTTTACCACATTAGTATATCATATGATTTAGCAAATAACGTATAAAATAAACATCTAATGAAATCAGCTCGTTAACTAACTTGCTATATCATATAATGAACAATATAGTACATAAATGTGATCTCCCTAATACCTTTCTTTAATTAGTCCCATCTCTTATGTATTTTGCTTGTTGGTTTGTAGAGCATCTTACGACAAATATTAAAAAAGGATGCTTCGTTTTTTCAATTTCTTGGTGGAGTGGGTGATGCCCCAATTATTAGTCTGTGTTTTTCAAGTGATTCCCATTGGGCCATTGATAGTACTCCCTTTCCATCTACCCTTTACACCAAGAAATACACATACGAAACTACAAATTAATTAAGAAAAACACGATATTCCTTGATACGTTGTATCTTTAAGACTTTAAGCCATATATCACAACTTTATTCCAGCAGGCAGCAGCCAGTATGTTTCTCTTGAGTTACAGTAGTCACTATTTGTTAGTACTTGCCCACTCTCCCAACAGATCGATCACAATTCTTTTGATCCTTATCCAACACGGGAAAAAACTAAGAACTGAAGCTTAATCATCCTTACCAGTAACATTCTTAGGAGAAAGTTTTGTGCGTATCAGGCATAATGCTACAATGTGTTATCATTTTACTTGTTATAATATGAGTGGACGACAACATTGATATTATTTTATTTCTAGAGTATATTAATTAGGTAAAACCAAATACATGTGTTATAATTTGAGTAGAAGAAATTGCCATGTAACGATATTGTTAGGGTAAAATTGGCAATTCTTACATTTGTATAAATTTTTGGATGCAATTGTTGAGTTTAAGCTTGTATTTTGCGCATTTGATAGAAAAGAATGTCACTCACAATTAGGGACCTGCTTAAATAAATTTGTTATGTACATGCACTCATGTCATGTAGTCTAGACTTGCCTGAGATAAAACTAAACGAGGAATTACAGTTTGCTCAATTCTAAATTGTATGGTTAAAATAGTTATAAGTTTAATTGTCTGTTGTAATATGGGAATTGTTATTCGCACTCCAAAAATCTCATTTTGCACTCCAAACTTTCTATAATTAATAAGAAAATTACACTTGTGAGGAATGTAGAATGAAATTTTTAGAGTGCTAATAACAATTTCCTTGTTTTATTTGGGTTAAATTAAATAAGCCCAACTATTTTACTTCTACTCGGTCAGCGACAAATGGCTAGGTGTTTGGACTTGATTTTGGGCCTGATTTGTAGATTATAGTAACTTGGGTGTTTGGGCCTTTGTGTGTTATTTGAGTCTCATTTTGTAAATTTGTAATTAGTCTTCCGAAAGGTTTATTCTTAGAATTGAGTAAGGAAACCTAAAAAATGTTATTTGGATTGAAAGAAATCCATATTGAATATTGAGGTGGTTTGAGCAATACAAACAATCAAACAAATTAAAACTCTTTCAAATTCTACATGAGCGGATGAAACAAAATGCGTCATGGTCTTAATCTTTTAATGTGTATGTGATACCAATTCGTCAAGGCATTTTATAAATAACATCTCGAAATGAGATACTCTTTTTATTTAGTTAGTCTAACTTTTAAAAAAAAAATTGTTTTATCAATATTTTAATTACTCATTAATAAAATAAGAATATCTCTTACTCATTTAAAGAGAATTGCTCAGAGCATCTTTAGTGAAGACATACCGATTTGAGTTGTAAAAACCACATTTACATCTCTAGAAGATGTGAATATGAATTCTACTTCAGATGAAATGTAAATTAGAGATTTCATTTATTTTTTTTCCTAGTAACTTCATAACATAAATTTACAATCTCATAACTTTAATCTCATTACTCAAAACTTAAAGTACCATCAAAAGGGCAATAAAAAAATTAGCATAAGTTTTTTATTTTTTTAAAAATCTGATTGTGTATTTCAAACATTTTGTAATTAGAAAGAATATATACTCTTATGAGGTGTGCAAACTTAGATATTTGAAATGTCAATAATTATATATATATATACATAAGGGGTTGATCTGGTTAATTCACTGTTGTAAAATCAAAATTGACCAACTCTTCCAATTTGGATTGGTTTGATAAATCGAATGGACATAACAAAATCAAACCAAATAAAACCATTTATTTTGTTGGGTTTTAGTTTGTTTGGCTAGCCCTCCTAAGCTAGAAGAGTTAGCCCAACTAAATTGATTGGAATCTTTCTGTGTGTCAATTATATATGAAGTGTAGATAAGGTTTGCAAAGAAAGATTAATGGTCGTGTATCACAATCACAAATAATGTCCCTAGATGCTACCGGAGCCACGAGTAATGGCGGTTACCTCATTACTCTTCTTTTCTATGACTTTAGCTCGCAGGCTAGCAGGCTCGCAGCCGTTCATTTGTCTGTGTGTGTGTGTACATATCTACAAGAAAAAGATACAATCATTCATTATTCTAAACACTCTTTATAATTAGGGACTATAATTCTCTCTTCCTCTTTTCATTCCCTTTCATCCCCTCCTCTCACATTCTTTATTTTATCTTTTTTCTTTCTATAAAAAATTAATATAAGAAATTGACGTGGCTTAACCATGACCGTTGAAATAGAAGGAGAGAGAAAAAAAGAGGAGAGAGAATCCTACTCCTATAATTAGACCCCCACAATAAATCATTTAATTTAAAGAAAAATTGAAATTGGAAGTGACCATTTACCACAGTGGTGGAAAGGAGTATCGTCCTTATATTACGGCATGAATTCGAATTCCGTTGACTTCTTAATCTAATATCTAATCTAACAAATATTTCGTTTGACAAAAAAAAAAAAAAAAACCTACTTACTGGCAGTTTATTTCTCTATTTCTTTAATTGTTTAAATAAAAATATTTAAACAAAAAAAAAAAAAGATGTAGAAAAGTAAATTACAAGTAAAATAAATAACATGTAAAATCGTAAATTGCACATGCTTTAAAGTAAAATAAAAGAAGGAAAGAGAATCTTAAATTTTGTAGTCTAGGTTCATGTTTTGAAGATTTGTTTCAGTGTGCTGTGAACGTGATTTAATATTTTAAGTGTTATGGTATTATGAAAAGAGGGTTTCTCTCAAATTTCATTTCATTTAAAGCATGACACATAATATATTAAGTTGTGTTAAAAATTCTACTTACTTTGACTACCCCACAGAAGAAAGTTTGGAGTTGGGACCGGCCCGGATACAGCCGAACGTCATGCAGTTGTTGCGTGGCGGCGTTGAAATCAAACATCCGTATTACGAGGGCCCACTTTTACCAGTCCATCGAACGGTTAATGCACAAACAGATGGAGTGATCGGACGGGTAGTAAAAGAGGAATATGCTGCGATGGATCATGCATGTATGCCTTGAAATCCACTGAACGTCGATACATTCGTCTGTTTACCAAATGTGGGCACGTTTTCCTTTCCTCTGTCCAGCTCCTCCTTTTCAATTTTAACTTTCCTTATTATTTTTTTATTTTTTGAAATAAAATTAATTAATTTATAAAAGCAGGATTTTGAGCGACCGTCTTATTAATTTGATAGCAATTAGAATAAGTGAAATGCTAGAGAAACTATCTCGAGACTTGACATAATTAAATATCTGAACTTTAATAATATATATGAAAAGACGGTAAACAGCAATAGTATTTAAAATTTTATAATATTGACAAAAAAATAATATTAAAGGTCTAAAAATCTCCTTAACATTTCTAATCGAGTAATATTATTCATATTATGTTTTTATATCATATTTGTATACTACTTTAGTGGCATCTGATGTGGACAGCCACATCATTTGAACTAAAAAAAGAATGGAGAAATACGTTTCGTATACCACAATCATCATTTAACTAATTAGTTTTTCTTAATTATTAGTTATTAAATAATGAACTAAATTTAAAAATTTGATTAATTTAAATAGTTGTCTACATCAAATACCATCTAAAATGGTATAAAAATGTAATATAAAAACATGATATGAATAACATTACTCTTTCTAATTAGACTAATAAAGCACCTGGTTTGTTTCCCCTTGTCTGGTGATTTATATTTTTGACATATAACTATATGTAGATATATACATACAGATGGATATATATATATATATATATATATATAGTCTAGTTTGGCGTACTTGTGTAAGAGCGGTCGCTCGTGTCTTACCCAAGAAGAAGTATCAGTCCCGGAAGACTTGCAGTGCTAGTCCTACTTCTCCTTTGTTCAAGTTCTCTCTACCCACTACCGATTTCAGAACGCCTGCCTACCTGCCTTCAAGTTCTAAGGTCTCATATCTCTATCGTAATCGTCTCTCTGCATATTCTATGTTAATCGTTTTCTTTTTTCAGAGCTTTTTGTTTCTGTGCGGTTAATGTGTATTTAATTCAATTTAATTTGTTTGTTTTTGATTGGTTTTTCTTTTCTTAATTTGTGTTTTTCGGAAGGATTCAATCTTAATCTAAGATTTTCAGATTCACAGTGCCTATCGACAATCAGCAAGAGAAAGAAGAAGAAGAAGAAGATAGAGAGCAAAAACACAAGAGAAGAGAGACATGGTACTAATTCAATATCTAAACTTATCATTTATTTGATTAATTACAATTACACCGCATTGCTCAATTTGCTTAGTAGTTTCAGTTAATCAAGTTCTAATTGGGTCGTTGGTTCATATGAATCAGGTGAGTTCAATTGTACCGATAGGGCGAATTGGGAGGGACGAAGATGATTCGATTTGTCCGGCGTGGTTAAAACCAATGCTGAGAGCACACTACTTCGTCCATTGTGAGATTCACGGCGATTCCAACAAGAGTGAATGCAACATGTTCTGCTTGGATTGCATGGGAGATGCTATCTGCCCTTACTGTTTGATCCATCACAAAGATCATCGCGTTGTCCAGGTTCCTTCCTTCGTTGCCTTAATTTCTTGTTAATTTCCCCGTTTTCGTTGTTGTTGATTACCGTTGAGTGTTAAGAGTTGATTGTAGATTGTGATTTCATGTGTGGCGTGGGTGGTTTTTGTTTGGGTTCATGTCTGTAGATAAGACGGTCGTCCTACCATGATGTGGTGAGAGTGAATGAGATTCAGAAGTACATAGACATATCGTGCGTGCAGACGTACATCATCAACAGCGCAAAGATTGTGTTTTTGAATGAGAGGCCGCAGCCAAGGCCCGGAAAGGGAGTCACCAACACTTGTGAGATTTGCTGCAGAAGCCTCCTCGACTCCTTTAGGTTCTGCTCTTTGGGTTGCAAGGTATCCTTTTATCTTTTCGTCATCAATGCGGCATCTCTTTGTAAAATTTATTATCTTTTCATTTGCATAAGTGCATTGCTCAGCGTTCTCGTTCTTCATTTGCTTGTTGAATGGTTAATTTCTTTGGAATCACATTGGATCGAGAACTAGTTTGAACCCCCTGCTTTCTTCCCCTGTTATCATTTCTCTACAGGGTATAGATACTTGACCGGCTTAGTGCTAAGCATTGGGGTTGAACAATTTCTGTGATTTTTATTTGAGTTAAATCGCAATTAATTTTCGTTTGGTATTTGTAGCTTGGAGGAATAATGCGGGGTGACCGAGAGCTCACATTTGCAGTGATGAGGACAAAGCACGGCAGGGATGGTTTCTATGGCGGGTCAGAATCAGATGAATCAACAACTCCAAAGAAGATAACGAAGACAATGCATATGTTCAACCGTCTCATGAATGGAAATGCACTTAACTACGAGCGTGGGAGTCGTGGGGGGGAGAGGACTACCTCAAGTTCGGGTGATGAGGAGGGCACTGCCAATCTTTCTCCATCCACTCCTCCCCTTTACAACCACCACAATGCCAGAAGACGTAAGGGTATACCTCATCGCGCACCCTTTTGATCAGATTCCCATTCCCATTCCCACTACGTGATTAAAGTACATAAATATATATATGGATACATACACATATGTGTATATAGTGAATCATCGTCATCGACATACAGGTAGTTTTAGTATGAAAGTGAGATCAAATAGAGGGAACATGTCAAGAATCAAGTATAGAAATAGTAGGTGATGGAGAAGTAGCATGGCTTTTTAATTATTAGCTCCGGGGGAAGGAACGGAACGGAACAGGTTGATGGTCCCGTAATCCATCAGTCTCTGTCCGGGATTCTAGTTTGTAAATGGATCAGAAGAAACCGTAGGATACATACAACAGCTGCTAGCTACAACCCTCTTAGGCCTGTACAGAATATTGTGGGTTCCTTCCTAGTTGGAAAAACAAAATCATGGTCGAGTTTGAGTGGCATTATATATTTGTGTGTGTTTATGTTTGTAGGTATGTATGACATGTACAGTAACAGAACATATTTTGTGCATATAGGTGGTGCTTTTATGTTAAACCAATATGTCATGCCATTTTTTGTTTATTCTCCTAGAAAGAAATTAGAGAGAAAAATATATATCTCATTGCACTATGACAGACGGTTGAGATATTTAATTCATTTCATGGTGGGTTAATGGTGAATATGGAATATGACGGCAAGTGCGAATGTGCCAACAAGTATGGCACCTTACATACATATTCTGGTTATAAAATTGACTACTTTTATTTTTGAAAAAATAAAAACTATTTTCTAGGGTTACAATTCGATATTCCTTGGAAAATAGTCACGTTTTAGCCAAACGAATTGTCTTGCCCTTGGTCTCTATATTCTAAAGACTAGTATTTTGTAGACTCGAGATTCTGGGTTTAATTTTATCTTCACCTATTTAACAAACGCATAGGGTGGTTTTGTTTTATTTTATTTTAATTTCAAACGATAGGGTGATTAGATGATGAGTTATGCCATTTTGCGTCTACAAGTACGTAAAATTAACGTTGTGTTACTTGATTAAGATGCTCCTTCTGAATTGCCCACAGATGTCTTTTTTAAAAATTGAAATTAAAGATGTTTAACTAAATTAATTTTCCATTTAGAATCTTGACGGATGACGAAAATAAGAGATCATGCATGGTAGGATTTGCAGACGAAGTATTTTTTGATGATTTGATGCTGGATGGAGATGAACTTGTGTGCAAATATAACGGATCACCGATGTCTCTTTTTTATTTTATTTTTTGTGCATCTTATATCACGCCTGATTTAATAAGTTGTTATTTAAAAAATGAGATATGATAATAAAGATAAAATGTAATTATATTTATACTGGATGCAGCTCATTCATCAATCTAAAATGGTAATTAGGTCTGATAGATTGTTTAAGTGGAAATGAATAGTTAATTGGGATGACAATGATGGAGTTTTGGACATTGGGAAGATGAGATGAGGGAAGTTGCTAATGCTAATTTGCTATCATGGAAAACAAAAGAAAGCGAAAAGCTTGGTGGACACGTAAACCCCACACCACCATCCATAAGGACAAGGACAAAGAAAAGGATTGCTAATTTGCTACACACAAGTACTCTCTCTCCCCTCGCGCTTGAGAAATTTTTTTATTGGGATCAGAATACGAATGATACATCACCTGCTTTATATAAGTAGGGAAAATTTTACTTTTTAAATTATTAACTTTTTAACACATATATTCTACAATTTTCATAATAACACATATTGTACTATCCCGTATTGCGATCACGTTGAAAACTCTCTCATTGCGCTTTCATTGATTGAATAATTAATAATTGAATAATATGGGGAAATGAATAGGAATGTGAATAATTAAAAAAAATAAAATAATGTAGAAACAAGTGGATTAGCGATTGCCGTGAAGAATCTGACCTCTCATGTCTCATCCACTCGTTTCTTGGGCCTTCCATTCCATCCATGTCCTCCCCTTTTTATCTCTTATCAATATATTCCACAAATCCTTAAATATATTTATTTCAGAAAGTGGAAAATATAAAGAAGGAAAGAAAGAAAGAAAATATATGAGGAAGCGAAGACAAAAACATATGTGAAATGGTGGCAGCTCAGGAGAAGAGATTGAGATGAGACGCTGCTGCTGCTCTGTCGGTTTGTTAAATTTTAGAATTGAATACTCAATAGGAGGCGTTTGGAGTGAGTCAGTGGTCGTGGTGATAAAGGACGGCCACGTTTGATTCATTACTGCTGCCGAGTGGACGCGTAGCATCCCATCCATAACTTTGGAGTTGTGTGGGCCCGTTTCTATCCTCTTGTTGGACACTAGTCTCACACACACCTGCTCCTTCCTTGTGAGTGTACGACTCTTGCCTCTTGGCCCTTGGGACAAATTCAACCGCGTGTTTTGTTATTGCAATTATTATTATTATTTTATTCCAATAATAACATGGTTTTCTTACGATTTTCCAATTGAGTAAATCATCTAAACATTATATTTTTAAGAGATTATTTGACTTGGAGATAGCACCAAATGAGCATTCTGGTGTAGCGTATCCTCAAGATGCGGATGATCATAATAAGCATGCAGCTTCTCGCCATGGGCGCATCTACATACAGTACTAATGAGGGTGTGTGTTAACTTAGATAGTATAGTGGGGTGGAGTTTATGCGAGTGCGTCTTACTGTGGATAATGGGGGGTCATTTCTTCCTTTTCTTTACTTTACTTCTTTCTTTACATTTGAATATTCAAAGCCTCTTTACCTTGCCCTTCTCGTTCCAAAGTTTTCTTCAATTATCCAGAAACAAAATATTAAATTGTTTTTAATAATGCTCTAAAAACTCTATTTCGTCTCAATTTATTTGTCCTCCGAAATTAAATTTGTGTCGCCTCATATTCCGAAACTCCATTTTTGTCTTAGTTCAACAAATCTCATATGTAGGGGGGAAGCGTAAAAACTGGTGGATCGATAATCAGGACGAACCCAATTAAAAATGAAATCTGATAAATATTTCAAAGCCTGGATCGAATGCAAAACCTTCAACTTACAAAACTGATCCAGACCAGTCTTGTTTCTTATAACAGCTACCCAATTCCATAGGCCCATTTATAATGATTCAAAAGGCCCAACTTTGCTTTTTTTCTTTACATTTTTATTTATTTTTTAAATACAAATTATTCTTTCGCGACCCTAAAGTAAAGTCATGCTTGGCTATAGATTTTCAGGTCTCAGTAAAATTGATCGATAAGTTATAAAAGTATGAAGGAGAGATTTGTAAACGACTCTTAAATAAAAACTTGAAAATTTGCCTTACATGTCTTTGCTATGTTTATATTGTGCATTTTTATTTTTCTTATTTAACATTTTGTAATCCATTTTATACTAACCTGACGTCAATCGCCAAAACATAGCCTAAAACTCACACACAATTGCAATTTTTTCAAATTCTTCTCTCTTCCGTCTTCCTCTACTCCTCTCTATCTTACTCTCTTCCTCCTCCAGCTCTCTCTCAGCCGTCTTCAAAACACACCGAGACAAAACCACAATCTCTCAGGCATCTTTCGGACTTTATAACTTCAGTTTTACGGCACCGAAGACCGTTTTATAGCCATGCTTGTGGATGTACATAGTTGGAGCAATAATAGAAAATATGAAAATAGTGAAATGATAATAATCATAAAGATAATCACAACATCAATGGTACAAGATTAAAATAAACAATTAAAGAGAAAGTTAAAAAAAAAATTAAAAAAAAAGACAAACTTGAAGATTGAGGCTTGCATAAATGCAATCTTAAATACAGATTTTTGCCCCTGTCCTCGTGCTTATAGTTCAATAAACATTTGTCTCCTAAAATTCAATAATTTATAACTTAAAGTCGAAGCACTATAATTTTCGGACTCTGTTATATATTTTGTACCCTCATGACACAACTCGGAACATATTTAACAATAAGAGAAATAATAAAGTCTCGGAATAAACTCTTTACCGACAAGCAATGGCTATGAATTTATATAGAACTCAACATCTTGTTTTATGAACATATGTAACTTTGTATCTCAACAACAAAAATATATTGAACCTTTGCAAAAGGCACGGCAACATCTAATAAAAATATGTATCATCTGAATGAATCATTTGACTCAAATTTCAAAAATAACTACCTATTAGCAGTTCAAATGCACAAACACATGACCCTCATTTAGACAAGTGAGATTTATTGTAAAAATGACGGTGTGTGCAGTGGAATAAATAAAACAAGACACAAAATTTACCAAGTTCCTCTACAGTCAGTGTAACTGGAGTGCGTCCTCGGAGCAGCAGTGGTGCTTTCATTATAATTTAGAATAATAGGAGTAAAATAACTCTCTCTGTTATCTCATCTCCTCTTCCTCTCTTTTCTCTCTTCCTTTTCCTCTTTCGTGAACTTATTACTTTGATGTTGTGTGGAGTTTGTATTTATATAGAAAATAGGAGTCGTATGAGGCAAGCTTCGACAAACAGTGGAAGGGCCCATTATTGAATTCTTTGAGTGGACATCCACTGTTCTACAACACTCCCCCTTAGATTGCCACAAGTCTTCGATTGACTCGTTAAAATCTTGATATGTTTTGGGTGCTCCCCTTGATGAGTATTACTATATCTGTTGTGCTTGTTGACTTTCCACAGGCTTGTTCTTGAACTGGGCTGGAGGGCCTTCTGTTAGACTTCCTCCAAAGGTCTAAATTTACTTCATTTATTTGGAGCTAAACTCGATTTAAGGGTGGTGGACACTTGATCTTGAATCGGACTTGTGATTTCTTTAAAGGCCTTGAGACTTGTTCTCAAATGAAATGGGACCATGAGCAGCTCCACGTAACAAGTGATCTTCGGCTCCGTCGGGGATGAATTGGCACGTGTTTTATTGTGCTTGTCTCTACATGCTTCAATGTATCATTTTCACTTGTCTTATCTGTTCCCCTTGCAGAAGTGGTATTTTCCCTAGTTTTCCCATATGCAGGTGTGACATCTTCTCTTGCAGTATTTGTTCCCTGATGCAGGAGTGGAATGCAACCCTTGCATTTGAATGGTCATTTAGAACATCACTTCTCAGCAACTCATCATGCTTGGCAGCTTCAGTGTAAATAACCAACATCATATCAACAGTTGAAAATGAGTACTTGAGAGCAATGCAAGGTAAGCAACTAGGCAAAGGTTTCGGGCAATCAGTTCTAGATCAGGAGCTTGATTCCATGTGGCGACTGATTGCTTTCTTTCTCCTTATCCTGCAGGTGAGAACAAAGACAAAGGAAAGGACATGGAGATTGCATGATATGAGATACTCTTGCTCTCGTCCTTGATGATATGAGATACTCTTGCTATGGTGTGACTTGTTTGAAGAGATATTCTCGGAGAGGAAGAAAACTGAGTATTTCAAGATGCTTTGTTGAAGATGCATTCTCGGAGATGAGGAAAAGTTAGGTATTCTTGCAAGTCTGCCTTGTTATGGAGAACGGAGGTCTACATATATAGAGATTTTCCAACAGCAAGTAGTGGTGTTGTGCCTTTACCCTTGTCAGCAACTGTGGTGTAATTAGAATAGTAAGATTTACGTGTTTTCAACTTTGTTAGAAATCTTTGACAAAGTTGCACGTGATATCCAAAAAGCTGAGATTGTGTCTGAGAAATGTTGATGAACTTTGATCTAGGAAATCCGGCTTTTGAAATTCGGAGAGTGGTGCCTTTTCGATCTCTGAACAAGTGGTTCTGTTGCCTCTTCTTTTTATAGAGGCATCAATTGTGCTCAAAATGTATGCTCGGAAAACTGTTGCATGTAGAATTTTCCCCTTCTTGCACCTTTAAGATTTTATCTGACCTCATTTTTCTTTCATCATTTCTAAAAATGGCTTGCCCATCTAACCTTTGTTTAGATTTGAGTCTTGGGAGGGATACTGACGAGTCACGTCAGGATAATATATGGCACCCGTCCTTCTCATCTTCTAATGGCCCTCTTATAGTTGGAGACTTTGTGATGAGGAATAACATAACCGCTGCAGTGATAGCTAGGAATCTTCTCACTCCAAAGGATAACAGAATCCTTTCAAAACGGTTTGATGAGTCGGCCATTCAAGCCTCATTGGCTCTCAGCGTTCAGTGTGCTGGCTTTGTTTCCAATATGGGCCAACGCCTACTTGCTCAAACTCACCAAGTTGAATCATTGATGGCTGAGATGACAAGTCTTAAACAAGAGATCAGAGGGCTCAAGTACGAGAATAGAGTGTTACACGTGCTTGCAAATAATTACTCGACGAGTATGAAAAGAAAACTCGTCCAGCTGCAGGAATCCGAAAGTCGGATTCAAAGTGATCACCAGAGGTTCGTTACTAGATTTCGAAGGCAACTGATGCCTTCCCCTCATGATCTTTTGCCAAGTACTGAGGCGTCGCATGATCAATCTCCAATGCCTTCTTCTTTTGGGGTACTACCGAGTATTGACGCTTCACATGAGCAACCTTTATGAAGGCTCCATCTTGTTTGTTTGTTTTAACTCATGTGCATGCACATACCTGTAATTTCTTGGAGATATCAATAGATAAGCTTTATTTCATTCAATGTATTGTGCCAAATACAAGAAAGCATATACTTCATTAAGATGTGGTACTTCTGGACCAAATATCAATTTATCTTTACCCTTACGAAGATAAATGATCATTCTTAGTGTCTACATCATTTGAGTATTCAACTCATAATCTTCAATCCATATGATTCTTTAATATCATAAACATCATGGATAATATTCGTGTTGGCGTATTGTTCGATCTGCAGTTCGAGACAATATTCCTTTCAACACTTTATAATCTTCCTAGACTCTTCAGGAGTCCCAATCTAATGTCATCGACTCTTGTAAGAGATTTTAGTTTGTTGCAACAATATCATAGTGATAGTACTCACCAAGACAATTTATACCATCCATTGGTATTGAGTACATATTTTATGCTTTACCATTCCGGGGCTTTCTTCATGCAATTTGAATCTTTCAAGGATTTTCTACACTTTATGACACATTTTCCTTTGAAATTTATACAGAGCAACTTGCTTCCATGTATACTTAAGGGATTTACTTTTTGAGATATGATGTGGGCGACTCATAACCCTTCATATATAATTCTCCATTCATATGAACTTGTTTACAAGAGTATAATTTCAGGTTTCACTGAGTAACCTTGTGTCATATCATGCGACTGTATTTCACTATATTACAAATGCCCATATGTAATCTCCTTGGTTCAACATCTTTTGGCTATTTGTATTATATACACATATATAGGTTCATTTTTTCACGTTCTTACAAAATTGTAATGTGATTGCCTTTCTCCATTTTTTTGGTCAATAATCTTTCCTTTCGTCGACGGAAAAGAACGGGACTCAATATCAACATAGCTCATTGATGAATTTAGTAGCTACTTGTAAAAACCAATATTACATTGGTTATCATCAATTTGTGATCCTATATTCTCAAGTGCATGCGCATGCATAAAAACTTTTCATTTCTTTTGGATATCCATTGTCTCTTCAAGGGCATTACACTATCTCATCCAGGATAGTCATAATTTTAGAGAATGCGGATCATAACCTCTTCTTGAGCGTTATAGAGCTTAGATTGTAATCTCCATTTCCGGGAGTTGAGTCATTAGAACCTATATTTCTACTATGCTTTATGCATGAGACACCAACATGCCCATGTCCGCGAATTGTCCTTTCTGGGACGTTTATCCATGCGACGACTGTCATGCTTCTGGCATGCAACAATTATGCTTTGGGAATGCAATAGTTCAGTAGTGTCATATTCTTCTTCTTTCGAATGATTGAACCTTTTGAGTCTAAGGGTCTGCCATGCTTCAGGCATGCAACAGATAAATCATTTACTGCCTCATTATATTGTCCAACAGGGACATCAATTCTTGTAGGCACATTTGAAGCAAGTATATGTGATTTCATCACTTTCCTTGCATCATTAAATGCATCTGGCATTTGATTGAACATCATTCAGTTGTTCTTACTTCATTTTCATATTGATTGCTTTGTGAATCAAATTAAGACAAATTCCCTTCGTTCTTTTGGAATGGTCTTTTCTCATCATTATTCTGGAATGATATTTTCTCATCGTTATTCTGGAATTTCTCCCCCTAACGTTGAGAAAATTGTCTTATCAAAATGATAGTCCGCAAACCACGCGGTAAACATATCCCCAGCCAAGGGTTCAAAATATTGAATGATAGATAATGAATCAAATCCAACATAAATTCCTAGTATGTGATGATGCCTCATTTTAGTATATTGTGGCAGTGCAATAGGCACATAGATAACACAACCAAAAACTCGTAAATGTGTAATGTTTGGCTTGTGCCCAAACACGAGTTGTACTGAAAAATATTGATGATTGGTAACAGGTCTCAACCGAATTAATATTGCATCATGTAAAATGACATGTCCCTATGTAGAAACTTGGCAATTTCATTTTCATGAGCAAAGCGTGGGTAATCAATTTCATCCGCTTAATATATACTTATGCTAAACCATTTTGAGTATGGATATAAGGAACTTCTGGTGTGGACTGAGACTCTTCTGGTCTTTATCATAGTTAAGTTGAGGCACTGCGACACTTCAAACTTACGGTACTCATCAAGGAACTTCATGTCCTGATCTTGAGGATCAAAAGACTTTTGCCTGATCTTTTTGCATGATGGAACTTCAGGTTCAATCATATTTATATGATGAGGATCAAGAAATTGCAAGTTCTGATATGATCAAGGAACTTCAGGTCCTGTATATGCTCATCGTAACAAAAGATAAGTACAATAAATAAATTAAAGCAATAGGCGGTAATTCCAGCCATAGTAAATAAATTGCATTTAAGTAAATAAAACTTGTGACAAGGGCTTTAATTCAGCACCATTCACATAAATCAAAACTTAAAGTAGTAAGCGGTAAAACTGTCCATGATAAATAAATTGCTTTAAAGTAAATAGAACTTCTCAAATGGTTTTAAACCAACACCATTTACATAAATAATAATAACATGAAATATATATATTTCTTTCCACATGGTGCCGTGCACCTTCAGAAGCCTTTATATTTGTTTTTATTTTTCTTCTTTTGTCGGCACCCTTTTGCAATTTTTTTATTATTTTTACCAAATGGAGCCGTGCACCGTTCAAATCCCTTTATATTTTTTTTTTCTTCTTAGGGTGCAACCAAAACCACACATTTCCAAACTTTTTTTTTTTTTTCACATGGTGCCTCACTATTCCATAATCCCCCTAATTTTTTTATTATTTTCCTTCCTTCTCTGTCTCTGCCAATCTTGATCCCAGGGCTAGCTGGGTTGTTGTGGAGGTCGCCCAAATTCAATTTAATCAAAAGGCTACCAAAGACTGGCGTTGTTCTTGCATGACCTAGAGAACATGGCATCGCGAAGCAAGAACCTCCATACAAAGACATGGATGACAACGGGGTTGATGGAGGCACAAAAGAGGAAGGTCTGTGTGGAGTTAGTCTTGCCATCACCATCTTAGACAACTGAGGATTCATGGAAGTCATCAAGATTTGTTGAAAACAATGCGATCTGGGTTTCTAAGTTTGATGAGATTCTTCTGGATCTCTAGAAACCAGTTGTCAAGTACAAGTTTTCTCATCTCGCGACGACTGCAGGTCGTTGTAAATTTTAATTCTCACTGGATTTTGGTGGGGCGCTTTTGGCACGGTTGGAGAGATAGAAAATGGACATACCTTTTATTCTGTGATATTTTAGCTAACGGAGGTGAGGGGTAGATAGTGCTTCACCGGATTTATGGCGTTGTGCTTTCCACTGATATGAGAGCTTCTCTTGCTGATAATAATCAAGGATTGCGGCCTTTTGGGTGCAAAACCTGTGGAATTTTCAATGGAGGAAAGCAAACTTTCCGATAAAGGCAAACTACTCAAAGATGTTAATATTTTAGATTGACGGGCTAGGGGGTCCACTCTAAAGACACTGATATTGTCCTCAACTTGAAATTACCACCTGTCAAATCCGTCAGGTGTGGAATTTTATCATAAAAGGTCTCGGTATTAGTTAGAGTGGGGTAATCATATTTAAACCCTTATTTTTTTTTCTTTTCCCCCCACCGATGTGCGATAGCCAACACACCCCCACACGTGGAACCCCATTTAGTGGTTCACAAATGGAGATCCACACATCAGCAATTGAAACTCAGAGGTCGACTCCAATGGAGTCCAGACTTGTTTTCAACCCTTTTAGGAAATGGAGGCCACTCTATGTTAAGAGTCTAGACTTGTTTCCTATTCCACACTTCCTGGTGACAAGCACTTTGACTTGCACAGGCCCGTAACTTGGCTCTGTTACCATGTTGGAATTTTAGATCGACGGGCCCATGGGGCCCCACTCTAACGACACCAATACTATCCCCAACTTGGTAATTTCCACCTGCCTAATTCGTCAGGTATGGGTTTTATCACAAAAGGCCTCAGTATTAGTTAGAGTGAGATAATCATATTTAAACCCATTATTTTTTCTTTCCCCTACCAGTGTAGGATAGCCAACAAAAGAACCATCTCCGTTTCGAAGATTGGTGGGATGCTTGATTTATCTTACCATTACTAGACTGAACGTCACATACTCCGTGCATGTACTCAACTATTTTATGCATCAACCGCATTAGCCACATATGGATGCAACACTTCGGATTGTGAGATACTTGAAGTCCACACAATTCAGGGTTTATTTTTCTAGTCTAGATAATAAGTTAACTGTGACAGCTTTTTGTGATTCGGATTGGGCTGGTTGTCCAATAACTCGTCGTTCTACAATTGGGTATTATGTATTCTTGGGAAATTCGTTGATTTCATGGAAGACTAAGAGGCAGAAATTTGTTTTGCTCTCTAGAGTTGAAGCCGAGTATAGGGCCATGGCTGGGACATGTTGCGAGCTCATTTGGTTGCAGTATTTATTAACAGATTTGCATATACCCATTTCAAGGCTTGTCGTTATGTTTTGTGATAACCAATCAGCATTGTACATTGCTGCCAACCCTGTCTTTCATGAGAGAACACATCATATAGAGATGGATTGTCATTTCATTTGGGACAAGATTTTAGACGGTTCTATAAATGCTAGATATGTCAGTTCTTCTCAACAATTGGCTGACAAATTTACAAAGGCCTAAGGCAAGGAAAAATCCTCATCAATGTTGCGCAAGTTGGGAGTTCTTGACACTCGCTCTCCAACTTGAGGGGGAGTGTTAGAAAGTCAATGTAATTAGATAGGAAGGAATTATATGATTGATTTGTTTATGATACTTTCCATTGATGTATTCCTAGATTGTAGAGGTCTTCTTGTTGTACAAGGAAAACTTTTGTATATATTTTGTATTGTATCAATGAAATAATTATTCTGGTCAAATACGTTTTCTACAATACTCTTGCAAATAGAAAATCACAACACTCAACCGTAATACTAGTAGTAATCTAATCTTTAGTTAACTGTTATTTTTCTTTTTAAATGAATAAATAAAAATTGGCACACGCAAAAGGCCAGTGATACTGATGCGCTAATTGCACGGTGAATTGTGTGGTAGGATGTTTGGGTGAGAGTTGGGCTACTATTTTATTCAACAGTAGAACACGCCACGCCAGTCCACGGCGAGTGTGGCTGCTATTTCTACACCAGACAAATGATAGATATTTGGCCAGCCACGAACCGAAACAATATTAATTGCAAGGCGCGGTTAATCTGAGCTGAGGGAATCTAGACTGGTGGTTGCGCTAGTACAGTAGAGCAGAGCAAAGGAGGAGCTATGATTGTCTCCGTCGCCGTTGGTCAGCCGTTAACTTTGTGGCGGTCTTGTGGCTGTAGAGCGGCGTCAAGGGAAAAGGATAGCGCATCTGTTTACCAAAGGAGAAGTAGCATGAGAGTTAGAGTAAGATCAGCGCGGTCAGTTCTGGCAGAGGCTGAGGCGAGACCAGCAACACCTGCGCTGAAAGTGCAGATCTATCGGGGAGGCGGGGATCGAATGGACGACCTTCAGGCGGAGGCAAGGGCCCTTGCACGTGCTGCAAATGCCTCCATTTACAGCCCCGAACTGCTTGTCGGCAAGTACGGCTCTCGCCCAGTCAAGGTTTTTATTCAATTTCGCTTTCTTCTTCTGCTGGCTTTTCATTTTTCTTGCTTTTTTTTTTTTCATTGAATTATTATGGTTTTTTCTGTTAAAGATTGAATTATTATGTTGTTATTCCTTGGTTGCTGGTTTTTTATTGAATTAGTATAACGTTGTGTTGTTATTGTTTGTTTGGTCTTTTGATTGAATTAGTGTATAACGTTATGTTGTTTGGGTCGTTTGGTGGTAAATCAAATCAGGTAATTCGGAGGACTCTTGAAATTTTGATATCGCTGGGTTCATTTGGGTTAAAGCTGTTGGTGGACCAAAGGAATGGCGTGATCGATCAGAACAAACGACTGCGTGCTGCCGAGCTCAGGACAATTTTCACTCGTTTGGGACCTACGTTTGTCAAATTAGGTCAGGCCTTGTCCACAAGGCCTGACATTTGCCCACCCGAGTATCTGGAGGAGCTCTCTGAGCTTCAGGATGCTTTGCCCACATTTCCAGATGCAGAAGCATTTTCCTGCATCGAAAGGGAATTGGAATTGCCACTCGACTCCGTTTTCTCATGCATATCTCCATCCCCAATTGCGGCAGCTAGTTTAGGTCAAGTCTACAAAGCTCATCTCAAGTACTCTGGGCAGGTTGTTGCTGTAAAGGTGCAACGTCCGGGCATTGAAGAAGCGATAGGACTTGACTTCTATCTCATAAGAGGTCTAGGATTTTTCATAAATAAATATGTTGACGTCATAACCACTGATGTTATAGCACTTATTGATGAATTTGCACGCAGAGTCTATCAAGAGCTGAACTATGTTCAGGTCAGTCTTCCCATCCTCGACAATCGCTGGCATGCTTGCCTTTGTTACCAGTCATTAACTGCTATGAGAGTGTGAATGTTTTTATCCTGACTCGACAATGCATGATGTAACTGCACACATTTTCTGCAGCTTCATAGTTTGTATAAGATTCTTTTGGGTTTCCATGTTAATTTTAACAGGTGCCTGCAGGAGGGACAAAATGCGAGGAGGTTTAAGAAATTGTATGCTGACAAGGCAGAGGTTCTGGTCCCAGACATTTTCTGGGATTATACCAGCAAAAAAGTGTTGACAATGGAGTGGGTAGATGGAGTTAAATTAAACGAGCAGGCTGCAATTGAGAGACAAGGGTTGAAAGTATTGGATCTCGTGAACACTGGCATACAGTGCAGCCTCAGACAACTACTTGAGTATGGATATTTTCATGCAGATCCTCATCCTGGTAATCTGTTGGCAACAACTGATGGAAAGCTTGCGTTTCTTGATTTTGGAATGATGAGTGAGACGCCAGAAGAAGCTAGATTTGCTATCATCGGTCATGTTGTTCACTTGGTTAATCGGGATTATGAAGCTATGGCCCGTGACTACTATGCTCTAGATTTCTTGTCACCTGATGTAGACGTTTCTCCAATTGTACCGGCACTTCGTAACTTCTTTGATGATGTGCTTAATTTAACTGTGAGTGAACTTAATTTCAAGACACTGGTGGACGGTTTAGGTGCTGTCTTGTATCAATATCCATTCAATGGTGAGTTGATGCTTTAACCTTGTTTTGTGACCTTCAAGCCCAACTCTTGAATTTTGGCACTACACGTTATAATTAAAGCAAGCTGACCTGATGGGCTGGGAATTTGTTTATTTTATTTCGAAGTTCTAAAGGAGTGTCATGGGTTAGGACTTATGCTTCTGGTGTGTTTGATTTATCCATTTTTCTTCTTATCCAAGAAAGCTCATTGGCCTGTTTTCAAATTTTCCTTTCGGGTTAGCGTATTTAGTTTAATTATTAACAAACTTCCTCATTATAAGTTTTACATATATTTTAACTGTAAAGAGAAATAGAAAGAAGTTGAGCCCTTCTAAATTTCTCACTTTTCATTATTGTCAATATACAAACTGTGTATTCATATAAACGTAAAACTGATATAGTTTTCTACCTTATTCTCTGATTGAGTCTGATGATTTTGCTTTTCTATTATTCTTGCAGTCCCAGCTTATTATGCATTGATATTAAGGTCACTTACCGTACTAGAAGGTCTAGCCCTTAATGCTGATCCTAATTTCAAGGTGCTGGCTGCTTCATACCCGTATTTCGCTAAAAGACTTCTCACGGATCCAAACCCATATCTCAGAGATGCTCTGATTGAGTTGCTTTTTAAGGATGGGAAGCTTAGGCATGGATTCTGTTGCCATCTTTATACTTATATTGGATGGTAATTGATATGATTTGGTGTACTGAACTACTTGACAATTTGTTACTTCTGTTGATTGCAGGTGGAACCGACTTGAAAACCTGTTGGTTCAGGGAAGAAAAGATAAAGATTTCTCTGCAAAAGATGCTTTACAACCTGTATTGAAGTTAATATTGGGGTCAGATGGTGAAGAACTCCGAACTTTAGTTATTAAGGAGGCTGTTCGTGTCACTGAAGCTTTTGTTTGGGGTACATTTATTGATACCTACAATTATATGCCCAATTTTATGAGAGCTGCAATTGCTAATGGCAATGCTAATGGACCACTTGTAATGAGCATTGCTGAACAAGAAAGCATGATTGAGCTCCGAGATCAAGTACTCCGGATTTGGGGACTTCTACAGTCCTCAGAAAATTTTGATCCAGCGCTTTTGCAGCCCATTTTACAAGTAAGAACCATGTTTGTTTTCTGCACTAGTGCATTGTATACGTTCTTTCTAGTTCTGGGTCGAAAGGCTGTTGTGTTGGTTTATATTGCTTCATCATCTTAGAGTTTATTCTATCATTAGTGCATTTGTTTATCCAATATAACAAAAGAAGAAACCTCAAATAATTCACACGATATGTTCCATTCTTTTTTGCCATTCAGATTCTCTGTTTGATCCTTGATTATATTTGTCATCACACTTCACACCATGTCATTTTCTGCCTTCATGAATTAGCCTTTTGCACTCTTTCAAATGCATTCACATTGCACATTGTCATTGAATTAGACCTAAAAGACTCAACTTATTTATAAACATGTTTTGAATGATATCTCACTCGACCAGGTCCTTCAACAACCTGAGGCACGGAACCTGGGGGGGCGTGTTGTAGGCGGAATCACCCAACGTCTTGCAGCACGGTTGCTGCAACAAGTACTTCGAGTGCCAACAACGGTTTCTGCTTTGACTTTGTGACCATTATAGCTGGGGTAAGCAAATATTTGTATGCTATGTGATGAAGTTATAATATTCTCTTTACCATTTTTTCCCATCATTTGGTTTAAATGGATTGTACATGTATATGTTTGCCTGTGTTAACACAGGCAGAGAACCATTAGTGAAATCCTTAAGGGTGCGTTTGTTGTACTGGACTAGCTTCAAGGATTAAGCTGGACCGGCTTAGAATAGACTAAGCTGGACTAACTTAGTGAAGTGCAGTGTCGGACTAAGAAGCAGGATAATGAAAATAGTGTTGTACTCAATTTGGTGTTTGCTTGGACATAGACTAAATTCATGTTCAATTTTAATTTCTTCTATTACAGATGCAATCAAAATTAATATTATTGGATAAAGTGAAACTCAATAAAAAGACAGACCAAATTTCTTGGCACAAAAGAATATATCGTGATCAAGAGTAGCGTAATAACAGAAAATGCAATATTTTGTAACATAAATAACTACAATATATGTTAGTTACAATAATCTGCAACATACTTAAAAGCATATAACCGGACTTAAAAGCAGCACCTATGAACCCGATTCTCTGCATTTCATCATATAACCGGAGCCATAACGTAAAAGCAGCACCTATGAACAAATTATACGTGATCACATCAGGACAAAGATCAGACAACCATTTTCTTTGGAAGTGTTATTAGCACTTCAAAAATCACATTCTACGCTCCTCACAAATGTATTTTTCTTTCTAAATATAGAAAGTTTGGAGTGTAGAATGAGAAATTTGGAGTGCCAATAACAATTCCCTTTTCTTTTTGAGAGCAAGAGCAAGATCAATGTTTCCTCCTTTTACTTGTGCGTGGGTCAACTCACTGTAAGTATACACATTTGGATGAACACCAGAAGCGAACATATGATCCTTTTACAGAGAGTGCAGTACTAAGATCCCCATATCTTCCATAACAATGGTTAATACAATTCGAAAGCAGAGGCTCAGGCACCATTGACTTCTCTAGCATACGGAGAAGAAACTTGTTGGCTCTGAAAACATCTCCTTCAATACACAGGCCCTGAATAATTATTTTGTATGAAATTTGATTTGGGGTAACTCTCATTTTTGAAGTAGTTTCATGGACGTAGCAAGCCTCTAATTTTCCTTCTTTGCAAAGACCACTTATAAGTGTATTAAAAGTAATAAGATTAGGAAGTAACCTCTTTCGATCATTTCACAAAGTAATAACATTAGGAAGTAGACTTGATCGGAAATAGACAGGGCATCACATGCTGGGCACACAATTCTTTGCCCTTATGCTACTTTTCTAATCAAAATTTCCACCTCAATTATCATTTTACTTTTCTCGTAGGACACCTAATTATTATTGATATTAAACAAACTGTGCAGCCCAGTGCACCAGACTATTGACATTGCAGATTCATAGACAAACAATTTCAACGACGCTAATCACCCGCCACTCGTTCGTACCACCTAGCCACTACTAATTTACAAAAATAGACACTCGGTTAAAATACGTATATAATTAGATGCCAAAGAACTCAACCCAAATCAAAAGCACCCAAAACCATAGAATTCAAGAAAACTAAAATTCTACACAAAATTGACAATCTTCGTAGAATTCAATCGAAAAATCGAGATACAAAGCTAAATATAAGCAATTCTCGGAGAGATTGGCAAACACATTTCGGTTTCGATTTCCCAACACCCAATTCATCAACTACCAAAAATCCAACAAGCAAAATGCATAAAACACTGAAAAAAAACAGTAATCAAACACGAAAATAACAATTCAAAACATACCAATTTCACCAAATCAAAATTTAAACATACCCATGAAGTTATTTCCGGGGTTGGGATGACAATTTTAACCGTTAAACCTGATAACCGTGGATAACCGCTCGAATGGATTGAATTTGGATATGAAAATTTAGGTATATTTTGCGTATGGGGAAAAACCGTTAATATTATTCGGTTATGGTTTTAGATATGGTTATAGGGTCCCCAATTCGTATCCGTATCCGTCTCCGAATCCGAACCGAATAATATATAATATAATTATTCATAATATTAAAGTATTAAAATATACACACACATATGTATATTCATTATTCGCCAAATCCTTTGCTTTGAGTGTAAATACAAAAATTGCATTACGTGAGTTGCATTTTATGGGAAAGTTAATAAGTTTTTATATGAATCGAAATTTTTGAGAATTCAATGGTACTATTGGGAGATATAAAAAATCAGCCAACATTATCAATGTTTAACTTTAATTTTTATGCTCCACAAGATCCATTCATTAAATTATTTTATACATCAAATATTTAATGAAGAAATTAATATTTACTAAATTATCATGCGTTAATTGAATAAATATACTTTTTGTATTGACAAAGACGGATATTACCGTTAACCGATGGAGAATCCGTTATCTGACGGGCATGGTTATGGATAACACGCGATGGTTAATTTGTGGTTATTGATATGGTTAAGTTTCGTGGGTATGAAGATGAATACAGTATTTCCATCCTCAAACCGAACCGTTGCTATCCCTATTCTCGGGTCACCCAGTTCAACTTTAGATTCTGCAATTTCAAATGGGTGTAAACAAACAGAGGATTAGAACTTTAGCGAAAAGGATTTAACGATTTCTCGTAATCCAAACATGCTAATAAATTTAGCGAAAAGGGTTAAAACAGGAATGTCACGCTGGCCAGAGATACACCCAGTGTCAATGCGATGAAATCAGAATGTAGGGTCAAAACATATCGATCAATGTCACCCCTGAACATTAGTGACGCACATCAATGTCCTCCTGTACTCGTTCTTTATTTTAATTCTCCATTTTCAGTTCGAACGCCCATAATCTCGCAAACCTGCTTTTCTTGGACAGATGAATTTGGAAGGGCAAAACTCTCCCAAAAATCCGTCTTTTTCTTGTCATACTCCCAAGATGAAACTGCGTCCCTCCCTAGTTCCACACGCTATTAGGGGAAGCTACTTTCGTTCTCTTCAACCACTTGCCAGCGATATATAAGGTGCTTCCGTAGTTTATGAACATTACAATAAGAACAACAAGATTAGATACAAAATGGAAAGAAACAATTGTAATGCATAACAACAGATGTATTACCTCCCGTAGTTTATGAACATTATATCTTGTTTTCCCACCCTTCAATTATATGCAAGCAAGTACAAAACTGGAGGCTAAAATGGACACGGCACCAACCAACGAGTTGCAACCCTTGTCTACAGAAATAACCAGAAATTATATAGTACGAGAATTCAGATAGTATGAGCTATGAAATCCCAAATTGAGATGGAAAGATGGTTCAAAAAATTAAACATCACTAGTATCACATTGTCCAAAACTATTTTCCTTTGTTTTATAATGATTAGATGTAATAAACATAACACTCTGTACCTTTGATCCCCATGCGATTTACCAGACTGGGTACATACAAATACACACACACACACACACACACACATCGCACATCGCACATCGAAGAGTGTGTGTTTGGTTTTGTGTCCGTGTGTGTGTTTGAAAAGTACACTAGCTGGTCACTCGGGCTGCAATGACAGTTTAAAGATATTCCACATTTTATCAAGGACAAAATTTCATCTTCCAGTTATCTGCCAGCAACATGTAAATCTTAACGAATTTCTCCTTAACCATAAAAAGTACAGAAGCTGCAAAAACACTCTGTACTATCTTTGTGCTCATCCCTTTGTAAAACCCAGGCAATCCTTCATACTTGATCATCTTCGTTAGCATCAAAAGTACCTGTGGTCCCAAGAAACCACATCAAATTCTGTACCACATAATTGTGTATGACGGTCCGCAACGGGGCGTTCTTAGATCTTCTTGGCAGAAAAACGCAACCAAGTTGTATGCGTATTCCCACAATCAGCATCATACTGTTAATGCTCAAAACTGGTGAGGGCAATAAGGGTTAGAATAGTCAAGTGATGGCCCTTGATGGGCTTGGGCTTTGCAAGAATAAGAAATAGACAACATAGTTTAAGTGGTTCACTCCTCATAATTGGGATACTTTTACTGAGTCTCTTGAATAGAGTATAAGGTTACAAATAGTGCTGGTCTTAATGTAGTATAAATCTTCTCTTAATTCGTATGATCCCCCTCAAAGAAGTACCGTTCCTCCTTATATAGGCCATTCTCTAAGTCTTCAGCCTCTAGGCTCAAGTTTATCACTTCCCTTACACTTAATGCGCGAATACACATATTTGACATGCTAGTTGTCCCTTCATTCTTTGGCCGACACGTGGCAATAAGGTGACACTTATGCAAGTCCACTTGTGTTCTTTCTTGGGATCACCCAGCTAAACACCTCACTCGACCTTGGGGTTGGTGGAACTCGCACTCGAGTAGCCTACCTGTGAGCCTTTGTATCCCTTTGTAGGCCTCTGTTCCCTCGTCTAGCCGCTACGTGGCTTGAAGTTGACATTTGAATAGACTTGCCCCCTATGATCCTAGGACTTCATGCCTCGAAGCTGTTAGTGGCCAACTTGCCCCCTCATCTATCAAAAAATACTTTTATGGGGAAACGCTCTAAACACCCTGACCCCGATGTCCAATGGACACAAAAAAACCGAGGCATGTTGGCCATCACCCAGATGGGTGACGAAGCCTTTATATGAGTGAAAGAAAAAATAAAGTCTTCTAATACATTTTTATTTTCGGAACATACCAACCCCCAATTTTGAAAATACAATATAATACTACATTTAATTTCTAAAAACCTAGGCATGCCATAAAAAATGACTGATATATACTTGTATACATTGAGAGCTGATAGATACATATATACTGAGCTTATATTTATCGGTGACATGACATACAATATCATCCACTAGCCGTAGCTAGTGGAAGCTAAATAATATAACTGAAATTCATATTTATCTAGGCATGCTTAGAAATTTAGATAAATAAAATACTTTTTGAAATAAATGTAACATCTCACATCGACCAACGGAGAGGGGGTGATATGCCTTATATGTACATGCCCACCTCCATATAGCACGAGGCCTTTTAGGAACTCACTGGTTTCGGGTTCCATCGGAACTAAGAAGTTAAGAAAGATTAGGCTGGAGCAATCCCATGATGGGTGGCCCATTAGGAAGTTGCTTGTGAGTTCCCAGAAACAAAACCGTGAAGGCGTGGTCGGGGCCCAAAGCGGATAATATCGTGCTACAACGGAGTCGAGCTCAGGATGTGGACACACCTCGACCTAAATCAAGGCGTGCTGGCCGTTACGTGGTGATGACGTACCTTGTGCACAGTGCGGAAGTGACAGTGACATGAAAATGTGGGTAAATAAAAACCAACTAGATAACTTACCCTAGACAAGTATATAAGTACGAGTGAAGATGTATTTGAGAAATCTAAAGTTGGTAAAGGTTTTAGACACGTTTCTCACCGAGAAGTGGTAAAGGTTTTTGACACGTTCTCAATGATAAGTGCCATCCAATATTTCAAATGAAGATAACAATTGACTCTAAGTCATGAATAGAATCGTATCAAAGCCACTCTGCCGTTTGGTGCGAGTGTGCCAACGAGGACGTCGAGCCCCTAAGGGGGTGGATTGTAAGATCCCACATCGACCAACGGAGAAGGGGTGATGTGCCTTATATGTAAATGCCCATCTCCATATAGCACGAGGCCTTTTGGGAACTCATTGGCTCCGAAGTTAAGCGAGTTTGGGCGAGAGCAATCCCAAGATGGGTGACCCACTGGGAAGTTCTCGTGTGAGTTCCCAGAAACAAAACCATGAGGGCATGGTCGGGGCCCAAAGAGGACAATATCGTGCTACAACAGAGCCGGTTTGGGATGTGACATAAATGTCCATTCTTTGATATGCAATGAAGTCCTCCTCTAACTGGGCATGTCCTCTAGGGCATCTAGAATTGCTCTGCACCTAAGTGTATACAAAGACCCACTAGCAAAACTCTTTTAAAACAACCAAATTTGAATTAAAAAAAGGTGTGTGGATTCAAAATCAGCACGTCAAAATACCCTAGGAAGGGTCCCTAGGCAGATTCCCGTAAAAGTTAACGGTCAACGTTGATAGAGTAAAGTCATCGATAATTTATATGAAAATCATAACAAGTCTTAACACGCTAGGTTTCTTCCTTCCATGTTCCTCGGTCTTTGGGTCTGTGGGCGATATTCCTTTGGGCCTATAAGGGTCAAAAAAGACCATGTGCTAACAGTTCCCACATTAAAAATTCTTATTTAAGTTAAATCTCTTAGGCCATCTAGAACCGAAGGGGCTATGTTTAGCCCCTGTTCAGATGATAACCCTACAAGAAATTATTTTTTTTAACAATAAAGTGAGACCATATTTATATACTATCTCCAATAGAATGGGCTATTTTTTAGCTCCCTCAATAATTTATTATTTTAAATTTATTCTTTACTTTTATTGGTTAATTGAATTAAACTATCATATTAAAATAATGATTCTATACATATTTTGAGTGTCACTTGAAGATGTGGCCATCTGTAAATTATTGGAAAAATTAAAGGAAAGATTTTTGGAAGAGGTAAGAGAGGGGGTGCATATCAAAAAATTTTTTGAGATGAATAGAATGTGAAGAATTGAAATAAAATGAGGTAAGTTAGTATGGAAAGGTGAAAAAGGATGTGAGAAATGGTGTAGAAATATCTTTAGGTATTTATAGGAAAAAAAATTCGTCTTAAAAAAATAAAAATAAATACCAGTTGGGCCCAATTGAACGGGCAAGGCTAGTTGGCTAAAGATGGCCAACTTACTGGCCATATGGTTGGATTTTGGCCTAGTGGGTCCAAGGTTTTTTGGCACATGCCTATATTGGGCCTATATTGGAGATGAATTTTATGTCAAAAGAGGCTATCTTTTGGCATATGGTCTATGGTCGGCTCGGTTGGAGATGACCTTATTCAGAAGCCACTTATGATTGCGGTCTATTAACATTCTTTTTCATTTGTAAGTGAGAAGTAATAGATTCAAATATTATGGATCATGAGTTCAACACCAATTTATTCTCTTACCTTGTAATGTAATATAATATTGTTGAATAAATAAATAAAATAAGAGTGGCTTCTATTGACCTAAATTTCGTCTCTGGACACCTAATTTATTTAAACGAAAAAGACTTTATACCTATATATAGAATTACCAAGACTTCCAAAATAAATAAAAACTCATAGTTGGCAATAAGCCACAAAATTCTTAAAAATTCCACCACCTACTACCAATTAAACTCCAAACATCACCGCCTCCGCTTAATTTCCTCTACTTCTCAACGTCCTTGTCCAACCTGAATCTTAATCTTCAATTGAAATTGGTCCACTGTTGTAAAAAAGAGGTCGGTGGCATTCGCGAGGGTGACGGGACGACATGTTCAACACGATTGTATGAGTGTCAAAAGAAAATGACCTTAAGGGAGAGGTGCCTAGAGGTGGAAAGAGCAATATACGCTGAGGATGAGTTGCATGAAGTTCCTTTAGCCTACCAAGACCTTTGGGAATACTTGGAAGAAATATCAGAGATAGAAAAAAAAGAAATGATCGTAAATCGTGAAGGAGGTTCCTCACAGGGCGGTGACGGCTGGCCTTCAACAGCTGCAGGAACACCATCATACACTTACTATGGAACTATCGTGGTCTAGGGTCGGACACAGTAGTTAGGGCCCTACATGGGCTAATTCGGAAGTAAGACCCTCTATGATCTTTCTCTCTGAAACAAAAATGAAAGATCATAGAATTGAAGGTGTTAGAAGACGTATGAGGTACTCAAGGGGATTTAACGTCTCCCCAATTAGAAGAGCTGGTGGTTTAAGCATGTGATGGGATGATTTTTTGGAGGTGGAAGTTAGGTTCTCCTCAAAACATATTATTAATGCTCGGACCATAATGGTGGGCTCTGAGAATTGGGTTCGAGTCACATGGGTTTACAACACCTCTTATCAGGCTGAGAAGGCTGAATTCTGGAGGTGGATGAACACTTGGTTTGGCCCATCCAATATCTCCTTGCTATATGGAGGAGATTTTAATGATTTTCTTTGGGATTTTGTGAAGTCTGGTGGATATGATGTGTTATATAATCGTCCGAGGTTCTTGGAAGAGTTTATGAATACAACGGAGCTGATGGATTTGGATTTTAGTAAGCCTAGCTTCACCTAGCAAGGCATAAAGAATGGTCAGCTAGTGGAGGAAAGACTTGACAGGGGACTCTCTAACAAGTTATAGTAGGAACAATGGCCTAACACCTGTGTTACACACGGCATGGTAATAGGGTCGGACCATTGCCCCTTAATAATTCAATGTCAACTAAGGGTTAAAAGGGCAAAACAACTTTATCAATTTGAAGCCTTTTGGTCCAATGAGGAGCAGTGTAAAGAGATTGTGGAAAGATGCTGGGGGTGACGTTGTGAAGGTGACGAAACAAGTAGGTGGCAGAAGAAAAAAAAAATGAACGCTTGTCGTTCACAATTAATTTGTTAGAGTCAAAAGGAAGAGAAATTGAAAGCCTTGTGCATCAGTTGGGGGACCTCCAACATAACTGGGGTCAAGATTGGGAAAAAATCAAATCAATGTCCATGCAAATTGACAGGCTTTGAGAGATGGAAGAATGCTACTGGCAGCAGCGCTCTAGGGTTAAGTGCCTCTGGGAAGGTGATGCAAATACTACTTTCTTCAACCAATCTACCTTACAGCAATGAAGGAGAAATAGCATGGTAAAAATCAAAGACGGCACTGACGCATAGGTTGACAACCTGAGGGCAGTTAGGAATCTGGTTGAAGAGCACTTTGTCAATCTTTTTACCTCCTCGGGGCAGAGGGACTAAGGTCAAATTATGGACTGCATTCAACAAATAGTGAGCGGGGAGATGAATGTAGCCTTGACGAGTCCGGTCCTTGAGGAGGAGATTAAGATCGCTGCTCACCAGATGGGTGGAATGAAGGCACTGAGACTGGATGGATTTTAGGGACTATTCTACCATACATTTTGGAACTCACTTGTCGTGGAGGGCAATGGCGTGGTAAGGGATATCATGAATGAGGCTAGTTCTCCTTAGAGACTTAATTATACTGATATCGTGTTGGTCTCGAAAGTAAAAAATCCAGAATCTGTGGCGCAATTCAGGACTATCAGTTTATGCAACTATTACTACAAGATCTTGTCAAAGGTTCTAGCTAATCAACTCAAGCCCCTCATTTCGGATCTTATTTCTCCTATGCAAAATGCTTTTGTGGCTGAAAGACAAATACAAGATAATATTGGACTAGCTCAAAAGCTTTTCCACTTTCTGAAGCTCCGGAAAACGAAACATAAATATAAGTTGGGAATCAAGCTTGATATGCACAAGGCTTATGATAGAGTGGAGTAGGACTTTTTGGAGGCTGTAATGGAAAAGATGGGGTTCTGGAACAGGTGGAGAAATCATGTTATAGGATGTGTTAAATCAATGGATTTTGTGGTGCTTGTGAATGGGTAGTTGGGGAAAATTTTTATCCTGTCACAGGGTATTCGTTAGGGCGACCCTTTATCTCCATATCTTTTCATTAACATAAGTGAAGTCTTATCAAGACTCATACAGTCGACCGTGGAAAGGGGGCAACTCATGGGTATTTGCACGAATCTTCATAGACCTATCATCTCACATATTTTCTTCGCGGATGATACATTGCTTTTCCTACGGGCATATAAACAGAATTGTTGCAACTTGGTAAAAATTATTGACACATACTGTGCTGCATCTGGACAACAGGTGAACTTGCAAAAATCCAGTGTGTTCTTTGGTGCAAATATTTCGGGATGTCACTTTGCTGAACTAAGCTAGGTGCTTGGTATGCCTACTGTGGGTGACCCAAGAAATTATTTGGGCCTTCCATCGATCTGGGGCCGATCAAAAAAGTAAGGCCTCACTTACATAAAAGGTAGAGTATTGGAAAAAAATTCAAGGTTGAAAATAATGCACTATTTCATAAGCTAGGAAAGAGATTATGATAAAAGCTGTGATACAAGCAATCCTAGCATACTCAATGAACATTTTCAAATTTCCAACTACGTTATGCTCGGAATTTGATTCATTAATTGCCGATTTCTGGTGGGGTCAGAAGAAAGGGGAAAACCGGATCCATTGCGTATCCCAGGAGTTAATGGGACTACCGAAACATATTGGGGGTATGGGCTTTCGCAACTTTCAAGATTTTAATGATGCCTTTCTTGCTAAACAGTGCTGGCGACTAATCCTTGAACCAAATTCGTTATGGGCACAAGTACTTAAAACCCGGTACTTCTCACATTGTTCGTTTCTTGAGGCCAAACGAAGAGGCAGAGCTTCATGGGGATGGACGAGTCTGTTAGTTGGGAGAGATATTCTACTTCAGGGGGCCTATTAGCAAATTATGAATGGAAGTAGCGTCCGGCTTTGGCAGGATAGATGGATCCCTTTTCTTCCCCTTGGGCACTCTATTCTGCAATATGCTGGGTTGGTTTTTAGGAATACGTGGGTGGACACCCTAATCTGTGAGATTTCGTGGAATTGGGACATCGATTTCCTTAAGCCCTTTATATCTAAAGACAAATGTAATGGAATCTTGGACACTAGCATTGGTGACCCTTGGAGGAATGACAGATTTGTTTGACCGGACAATCAGAATGGTATCTACTCTGTAAGGTCAGGTTATCACTAGAAGCACTTTTGGGCGATGTCTTTTGCTGGTCGGGCTGCCTCTCCCTCATTTTCGACTCATTCCCATGTCTGGAGCTTCATTTGGAAACTAGAGACCCTCCTCCCGAAGATCCGCAATTTTATGTGGAGGGCATTGAATAGGGATATGGCCACCATGGCAGATTTATTTAAGCGGCAAAGTTCCCCCTCTCTTATGTGCCTTATCTGCAATGCACATGATGAATATGTGGAACACCTACTTCTATTGTGCCCGTGGGTTGAGACCATTTGGTTTGGTGGATTCTTAAATTACAAAGTGAATCGGGCTAGAATTCCTACATTGGAAAACTGGTTATCTTCTCTTATAAACTCTAATATGGGCTCGAAGGAATATATTAAAAGGGTATTGCCATACGCTGCTTTCACTTGTTGGCACATCTGGAAGGTAAAGTGTAAGTACCTTTTCAATCAGAAGGTCATTTCACCACAACATGTCATTATGTCAATCTCTACTTCAACTAAAGCTTTTTTGGAGGCATCTCGTGGTCCCACGATGATTTCTCTGACTGGGCAAACGATTCATGTTTCCTCAGCTTGCTGGTCTCCTCCTTGTTTCCCATTTACGAAAATGTATATGGATACAAGTTGGGCTGCTGCCACTGGTAACAGGTATGTTGGGGTCATTGCAAGAAATGATCAAAGCTTGTTTGTGGCGACGAGAAGGCTGAAGTGTAACAACAAATTTTGAAAATCTAATTTTTATTAATTGAAATTACGAAAATACCCATAATGACGAAAAGGTTGGTCTTTGTTGACTTGCATCTGTTAACATATTAGAACTTTTCGTTTATTTTATGTATGTAGTTCTCATTGGTACAAACGCATAGGCGCAATCGGAATCGAGTTTGGAGCTAAAACAAAGCTTCTACAATTTTTTAACGATATGGGCAATTTGGTAATTTTGCAAGTGGAGATTTTCCCCCACTTTGGGCCACTACATGTTTGACATGTGGCACCCCCTATTTTTGGGTGCCTTATTCTTATTTTCTTCCGTGCTCACCCTCTCTAGAACTCTCACTCACACTCTCTCTACTCTCTCCTCTCATCTCCGACGAAAACACACACACCCACATACACAGACAACAACCACGACCACACTATCATCACCATCATCTGGACCTTTTTCCTTCCCCCACCTCCCTCCGACCTCACTTTTTGCTCCCTCCCTTGTTGCACAGTACCTTCATTGTGCAAAAGTAAATCAGGAGAGTTCTCTCCATATTCTGACGAGGTAAGCTCGATAATGACTCTAAATCTTTATATATCATGCTTAAAACTGTGTTTTAGGTAGTTTTTGAAACAATTTGGTGGTCTTTTAACACATAAACCAACTTGGGAAATTTTCCTCAGTTTTCAGGCGAAGGTTCGTGAGTTTCAGGCCATTTTCCTGCCGATCCAGACCTCAACTCGATCTCATCTTAGTATATTCTTGTTCCTTATCTTCATATCTTCATTTTGGTTTTTAAATCATTGAAAATAGTGTGAAATTGGGCTCGAATGAAGCTTGGGAAGGGTTGCCCAGATTCTGGCCGAACCCACCGCCTGGAACCGGGTCAACCTCACCCGTGAACCAATATCCAGAGCCAGGCCTGACCCAAACTCAATAACCCAAGCCCAAAACCCAAATTGAAAACCCGGCCCAACCTACTAGGCCTAAACCCAACCAAACTCGATAGTCAGGCCCAGTCCTACACTCGGCCCAATCTAATTACCCAGACCCCAGGCCCAAACCCGGATCCGACCCGGACCCCAAACCTAGCCTCTTGGGTCAGTGCGTAGCTTGCGCGAGGGTGCGTGTCATGGCTGGTGCGTGGAGCACACTGGCCTCTACTGCTATCCACGGCGGCATCAGTGACTTTTCCAGTGAATTTCCAACGACTCAACTTGGCGCGTGGGGGAACCCGAGGTCCCTCTTTGGATTTTTTGACGTGCCAAACCCGAATTCGCTGTCTATTTTTTGAAATTTCATCGTTTTAGTATATTTTTTAAATGGTCTCTGTTTGTGTTTAGGTGCATCGGTTGGAAGTGATCCAATCCTCCCTAGTTCGAGCGACTCTTCAGTAGTGGAATACTTGTGAGTGGACCCCTTCTTAACTTGCATGGTTTTATAAAATATTAGGTTTGCATGCATTGCATATTCCATGAAATGAGCATGTTTTCTATTATGTATTATGGATTTATATATTCATGCTTTTTGAAGGATTTATAATTTATTTAAATTGCTTTTACGGAATATTTATGATTTATCGAATTTACATTTCACGAAAGATTATAAATTATTGGATTTCTATATATGAAATTTTGTGGATTACGAATATGATTTATATTACGAATTTATGAATATGGATTTACAAGATGAAGCTTTGAGCTTTGAGCTCTGGATTTGAGATGAGATTCTGATATATGTTTTCGGTACGTATCTAGCTGGTTATCATACAACACATCCACATAACCGGGGTATGTAGATGTTTATGGCCCTAGGACACAGTTGAGGAGATTTGTGTATATACCTCTTCTCCGGCGTAACCCGGAGTCATACAAATTCACCTTCGGATGAGGAACCATGGTTTTCTTCACTGGCGTAACCCAGTGTCATACTGCTTCACCTTCGGGTGATGGACATATACTGCCTTCGGGCTTATGAGGAGTTGATGATATTGATGATATACCCCCAACTTCACTAGTCCCAGGCTCGTGTCGTTGTGTGATGTTATATATCCTCTTCTCCGGCATAACTCGGAGTTGTACAGCTTCACCTTCGGGTGATGGACCATGGTTTCTTCATTGGCGTAACCCAGTATCGTATAGCCTCACATTTAGTGATGGACAGGTATTGCCTTCAAGTGACTATGATACCCTTAAAAAGTACAATATGATGTATTTTTACGGATTTGCATTAGGACAGCGATATTCATTTCTGAGCACGGTTTTATATGTAGTGATTTTATGAACTTTTGCATGGCATGTAGAGTTTTCGGAAAAACCTATTATGTGGTATTATATATGTTTTCAAAACGCGTGCGCCGGGGGGGGGGGGGGTTGGGGGGGTGTAGTAAGTTCAAGAGTAATAAATTATGGTCCACTCACCTTTTCTATTTTGCGTCCCCTCAGGACATAGCGACGAAGAGTATGACCCAAGTTTCGAGGCATTTCCCTACCAGTGACCTTGCATCTCTCAATTGAAGTATGGATTCCTTTTATGATCATTGTTACTTGTTGTTTTACTTCGCTCTAGCACTTTCGTTTAGTAGTGTGCTCTGGACATATCCATGATCATTGAATACCTAGTTTCATTCACACTTAAATTGAATGCATTGTTATTATTGCTTCTTAGTGTTCTGCATTCGTTGTGAATGTTGTTTCTTGCATAATTTTTGTAGTGCTTGTTCCTTCATATCCTCACAGTTTCTCACACTCATGGCTTTTGTCACCCTTGGATGTCGGCCAACACGTGCCATCCAGGTGTCATTTGGATATCTTGGTTGGGGTATGTCATAAAGATCAAAGCTCCAAGTGCTGCAGCGGCGAAGGCACTGGCAATTTTACACGGTTGCAATTTTGCTAGCTCGATGGGTATGGAAATGATTATTGTTGAGTCTGACTCGAAGAAGAATATTTCTTGCTTGTTGAATGCCTCATTTATTGGCAGTTGAGAGGCCTTCCCTACTTTTGTCAAAATCTTGCGGGTTGGGGAGTCCTTTCAGGCTTGCCGCGGTCTTAGGTTCCAAGATCGGCTAACATGGCGGCGGACCGATTGGCGTTGAGAAGCAATACGGAGATGAGCGATTTGACTTGGGTTAACTGACCCCCATCTTCGCTGGTTCATGTTTTGAACAATAATGGGCTACATTGTCCTCCTTAATTTTTTGTATTCGGTAGTGAAGGGGGCGACGTCAGCGTCCTACACTTGTGTACCCTCCTCCACTGCTATATGTATGTCCTTATTTCTTGTTGCTTGCCTCTTTGTGGGCTTCCTTGTACTCTTGGCTCTTGCCCTGGTTATGAATGTATCCGGTTCACCAAAAAAATAAAATAAAATATATATTTATAAAAAAGTAAAACAAGGTATTCTTGGAAGTTTAATAAATTATTTTGGGTGTCAAAAAAAATGTGTGAAGTAAATTAGGTGTTTAGAGAAACAAGGACATCTAGAGACACAATTAGGGGGTACAAAAAACACATATTTTTCCACTTAGTACTGTGATTTAGTAATATTTCTTTTTACTTAAAATGAGAGGCCTTAAGTTTAGATCTCGTGAATAACATTTTCACTACCAATTTTTTTCTCCACTCTCAAATGTAAATATATTGTTTTTTTTTAGTACATCGATATATTTTTACACTAAGGGGAGAAAAAATTCGGCTAAGCACACAATGGGCAACCAAATGTAAATATATCGTTTGTATCACTAAAAAAGAAAAAAGAACACTCATAATATATTATAATTCCAACAGGATCCTGACACACCCCGACCGAGATCAGGGCGTGCTGGCCGTCACTCGAAGGTGACGTAACCATGTGCGCGTGCGGAAGCTATTAAGAAGGTAGTAATATGAAAGTACTAATAATTAAAAACCTAATAACATACAAAGTACTAGTGTATGTGAGACACAATTCAGAGCAAGTCTACAACAGTCCAAAAGGAAAGATACGACATATGTACACCCGAAGGTGACCCTACAATGGTGAGTGTCTGTCAGAAATGCCGGGACGCCCTCTGGGATAAACCACCGAACTCGCTAGACCACTAGAACCTGGAGGGGCGCAAAAACAAAAGCGTGAGTGGGCAAAAACAAAGTTCTTTGAAAACTCTTTAGCAAAATACATTCTAACCCCTCGCCGTAAAACCTGTATACTTCCCAGAAAATGAACATATATACGAATGTATAGGTATGCCAATCATGCTTCACAATATGCCATTCATGCTCACAATATGCCATTCATGCTCACAATATGCCATTCATGCTTGAGAATATACCACAACAAAATCTCATAATCAAATATAAATGCTCAAGCATAACCACATCAATAACATATAATCTGGCAGCCGGGAGTCACCTAACGTGACATGTACCGCTGCCTATAGAGCTCCAATCTCAACTCAATATCTGAATCTGCACACGAGTCGGAACCACCTAATGTGGTCTGTACGACAGGACTGGGTGTAATATATATACGCTCTAGTGCTACGATCACGTGAAGACTATGCGAATAATCGCGGGTCACCTACGAGTCGGAACCACCTAATGTGGTCTGCACGACAAGGCTTGCACCTAACTTGGATCCAAGGCGAGCGTGTGGTGCTGGTGAACATCACGTGAAGGACTATGCCTTGGCCCTGGGCGGGAGCACTAACACCGGGGGTGCAGATTATGAGCTCTCTAAGCATTTCAAACTACGATTGCATAATAAACAGAAATGCATAACCACATGAATACCGCTTACCTGACACTTACCTGTGCGTCCACAGCACCAAATACACATATATATATATATGTATGCCACTACCAATGCATGTGATAATGCGTAAACGTCATTCATATGATGCATGGCATAAAACAAATAACATTTTCTATTTAATTTCTGGGAATATAATTGTATATAGGTATATACGGAAAACAAAAGCCCACTCACTGATAATTAGAAGGGTCGTAGCCCCCGTGCCTCGAGTGTGTACGCTCGTCCTCGGAAAACGAATCACCTATACGCGACAAAGTTACGAAAACGTTAATTTAAAAGCACCTAAGCAACTTCTCGTAATAACTTCTCATACATTGCTCAAATTGGACAAATGAATATACCAACGTGACCTACACAACCTCAGGATCACGCCCATATTTTTAGAAAATTTTTTGGACTACGCACGCGCCCCCACGCGCCTGAACAGGCACGGACCTACGCGCCTCCCACGCGCGGCCACGTGCACTGCACACTGACGGTGTCAACAGACGCCGTCAGGAATATTCCGTTAACTGAAGGAATATTCCGTCAAATCTAACCGGATTCCGTCACTGCCGTTAGGAATATTCCGTTAGACTTAACGGAATATTCCCCTTTCTTCTCCGGCGAACCTCCGGCGCCGGCGACGGCGCCGAAAAACTGGGTAATTTTCAAACTAAGTTTTCTCCTTCGTTTTTCAACCATTTTTCACGATCTTTATACCAAAATGAAGCTTAGGACTAGTAGAATCACGTTAGACTAGTTTTGAGGCCTAAAAATTGCTAGATCATACCTGTCCACAACTTCAAAGTTCGGCCAACTTCGAACCTAGCCTTCCCAACGTCCAAATTCACCCAACGAACCACTCCGAGGCTCCTTGGGACCTCACAAACACATCTACAAGCTTAGAAATTCCAAAAACACACTAGTTTAGGTTTGCATGAACAGTGCAATAATTCGGCCATTGTTGAAACGACGTGAAAACGTTCGAATTCTTACCTGGAATTGGTATGGTTGTGCTCCTCACAACCTCACGAGTTCAATGGTGTAATTGGTTCCTTGATTGGTGCAGGTTTGAGTTGGTTTGTATGTGTGTCCGTGTGTAGAAGGAGAAGAAGAAGAGAGGAACTCGGGGAGAAAGAGAGAGAGAGAAGACAGAGAAGACAGAGTGAGGGAATGAGGGAGGGAATCCCGGAAAGAAAAAGAAAATGTATGAGTGTGGGTGGTCCCACAACACCACACAACACAAAAATACACGTAAAATAACGACTAGGGGGGTAAAATTGTAAATTCACACGTACGTTTCGCTAGTTTCGGGACGGGATGTTACAATCCTCTCCGGATCCTCTTTGTGAGGATCATGGGGATCCGTGAATTGCGTCCATTCATCGTACATCGTGCGGTCAGTTTTTGTCAGATACTATTTGTGTTTTATTTAAAAAATAATAATTTAAAATAATTTCTAACTGCACAATGTACGATGAACGGACACGATTTATAGATTCTTGAATCCTCACAAAGAGGATCCAACGAGGATCCGGATTCATTATAATTCATTCCAAAACTCATCAGTGCCGCAAGTTTCACGTCATAAAAACCAAAGTTTGAGATTTATTGAAGTTGACCCATATCATATGCAGAGGAGAAGAACCCTTATACTGTATTTGGATAAAGGAAATAAACTTGAAATTTTAACAAAAATCAGAATTTATAAATTGACATGTATCAATTTCCTTATTTAGATTCATAAACATAGAAATTTAGAATTTCCACATGAAAAAAAAAAAAAAAAAAAAACTGTAGAATTGGAGACTTCTGATTCTCAAGTTTTAATTCTATGTAAATGTGTGTCAATTCCAAATTTTTATAAGTAAAAGTTTAAAAATAACAAATTTTATATTCAAATTTCATTTTTCATTTTTCATCTAAGTCAACCAAACAAAAAAATTCTAAAATTTTAAAAAATAAACTTTCTTCTTTGTAATTTTCATCATTTTAAAAACTCTTTTAATACTTTCTCCAAAAAAAAAACAAAAAACAAACAACTCTTTTAATAATCTTAAATTTCGTCCGACTTTCCTTCCATAAAATTTGTTGTTTGTTTACTTCATTCAATTGCAGTTTATATCTTGTGTTGTCCAGATTAACATAGCAGGCGCTGACTCTGAAACTGGAAGAGTCTCATCATTTGGCCTCTGAACCCTAATTAGAAAAGAATTGGGAATTTCAATTAATTATCTGGTACTGCACTTCACCCTCCAGATAAAACGACGAGAGCAGCGCAATGGCAGGCAGAGAAGTTCGAGAGTACACCAATCTCACCGACCCAAAAGGTAATTCTTCTTTTTTCCTGCAATTAATTGCTTCATTCTTTTTGTCTTTCGTTGTTGTTCGGTTTTGATGAATCTTGAATTGATGAATTGATGATTGTTTGTGGCAATCATTGGCAGATAAGAAGTGGGGGAAAGGGAAGGATAAGATTGACGACGAAGACATCACATTCCAACGCATGGTCGCCAAGGTTAGGGCTTTCTTTTACCTCCTTTTCTTTTTCTTCCTTTTTTCTTTCTTTTTACTATTTTCACTTGCGTCCATCGTCGGTTGGATGGATTTAAATACACTGAAACTTTCCAGTATTTCGATAATCTACATGACTACTGCAAACTCTGTTTCGTCTCTAATATTAATTTCAAGTATCATATTTGTATTTTCAGATTCTACTCTGCACAACTGTTAGCATCAAATTTCTATAACCAGCCTCCAAAAGACTATTTGTGATAATTTTATTATGTATATGTTTCTCAGTTATAACCATGTCAATTTGAAACGATCAGGAATAAAAAGGCATACAATTACAGCTTAGTTATACAATTAAAATGTAAAAAATTATCAGTTTTGAATTTGTTTCTCTCTGGTTTGTATGGGATAAGGGATTGCAGTGGTTGGATCTCATATATGAGAGCTATTAGTTCATTATTGGTAAAGTTAACTAGAATTAGTTCATTATTGACGATTGATTTTTATTCTGGAATTATGGGTGATTTAGGTGTATTCTACGTTAATTTATGGTACGCTGTAGTTTCTACCTCACTTGCATCTATGATGAATATGCACTTTCTTCAAACTTTGAGAAGAGTTTTCTGATAACATGCCCTGGCAGGGATCTTGGCTTTTTCTATTGGGTGGTTAATGCAAGCAGATGCAAGAGGTTGCAGGAGAACGCGGAGGATACCTTCATGGCCGAGGCGGTACTCTCTCTCTCTTTCCCTTTCTCCCCCTCTCTCTCCCTCTCTCATGTGCATTCAGGGCACACACAACAACTACATTAAGCATCTTTGTTTCTATGTCTCTACATGTGTGCTTGAAGCCTTGAACCCACAAGTGGATTTAGGCACACTACAGCCCATTTTGAATCTCTGTATGTTTAGCTCTTTACTTTATTGCAATCTGTTGTAAGTTTGCATATACAGCCTTGGACAGTGATGACCTGCTGTATCTCAAGGAGCAGATGGAAGCTGAGGAGGATGCAGAACGCCTCCTTCGTCGAACCGAGAAACGAGCATTTGCTGCATTTAAGATATCCTTTTATTAAATTGCTTCTAGTGTCTTCACATGCACAATTTGCACATAAGTGTTCTGGGTACAAGCATTTTACTGCATGTAGCACTGTGAATTTTATCGTTTTTGTTATACTCTATTTTCTTGCCCATGTGAGTAGTTATTGGGCCAGACAGTAATGCTATATGTTTGAGTTTTCTTCTGTCCCTAGAAAATGTTATCGTTTAGTTTCTGGCAGCCCGATGGTCTGTTATTATTACAGATTGTGATGTTTGAGTCCTAGAGGAATAGATGATTTGTTGCCTGTGTAACTCCCTATTCTGTCCCCATTTTCATTCCAAACTCCAAAAAGATTTTTTCTATATTATTACACTCATTTTTATCTTTTTTTTCAGTTTACTCTTTATTTATCTTTATTTGTATTCTGTAGTATTTGTAAACTCCTGTTTATGTTTATGTGTTAAATTCCTATATTTCTAACCATATTGATACATTTTCTCCGGAAGTCGTTTCATGTTGGAGCACTTGGGTCTTGTTTGGTGGTGCTTCCACAGAATAACATATACTCATAAGCCCTTTTGTAAGACTTCAAAGCACTTCGAAGTGTTTCCTAAGTGAGTGCTTCTCTAGAATGCACTATAAAAATTCCTTTTCTACAAAAATAGTTGTCAGAAGGACCTCTAGCCCTTCTAAAAGAACTTCCAAAGAAGGCCTTAGTTGTATGGTTATAATCACTTCAGACATAATTTATTTCAAACATTTGCGACACTCTAAAATATTCTCATATCCTTGGTGCTGTCCTCCCCTTGTTTCTCTCATGTTCTACTTGACCAATGTACACAAAGCTGCAAGTCTAGCAGACTCCTCCCTTGCATCGGTTCCCTTGTCACTTCGTGTCGAGCCCAAACAAAGAAGTGGGATCAGGTAGACGTAGTTCTTGAAACCAAAACATAAATTTAGCATCCTACCATTTCGTTCTCAATCTCATATATGTATTTTATTTATGGAAGTGTAGACAACAGGATTTACTGAAGAAGGTGGTTGAGATCAAACCCAAGCGGCAGAAAGTTTCAAGTTCTTCTGACTGTAATCAGTCGCACACAAATTTGAGCGGTAGTGCTTCAATAATTCTTAAGCCTGAAAATGGGTCGGGGAAGGACAAAGTGGATGCCCTGTCATCATCAAACATAACAGAAGGCGAGCCTAGGGTGGAAACTAGAGCCAAAAGCTTGCTAGGTTTAGCTTATGAGAGTTCTGACAATGAAGAAGATTGAAGAAGAAAATGGCATGCTCTGGACAGCAAATTTTTGGTTAACTTTCTTCATTACTAATATCTTATGCATGTTTTCTATTACAAACACATTTTTTCAACGCCACTCTTTTCGGAATGCATTGTTTGTGGAAGTAAAAATAGTAGGTACTTTTGTTACAGAGTGGAAAGAAAGAGGGTGTAAATGTATCTTGAGTACTCTGAGTATGAGGTGGTTTCTGTCATGGATCATCTTCATAATCCTTAAAACTTAGCATCTGGATGTTTTTGTGCATCTTAGTGCACCCGATGACCTTGTCAATGACCGGACAGCTTTGGCGTGAGCCACCAGGAAACTTTGTTGCCTATTATATTTTGGCATTACTCCAGCCACAGGCAGGCTTGTTTGGATGAAAGAAGCCTCATTTTCAAAAATATCTCCTACAGAATGAAATTTCCACGAGCTGTTGCTTCCAATGCTGTTGCTGACCTTCCTCCAAGTGACCTGTGGTGTGGGAACAAATAGTGCACAGAATTAGCATTTAATTATTTTGCGTCATTTTTGATAGGATTAGGATATCACTAGATACCTCCTTGTTTCCTCGTTTTGGGGCGATAAAGAGGTTGGCTTCGCTCTTAACGCTAGGATTCATGCTTCCTCCGATTGCATGCTGTGACCATTTTCTGTACAAATTGTTCACCACATGTGCATATCCGTATCGAATCCTGTGACCGTATCACGTTTATTAGAAATTTGGGACTTCCCTGGAGTGTGGTTGTCATAGGCTCATAGTAAATAAAGGTTGTTAGTTTATTACCATGGCATTCTTTGGTTGCAGTTGGGTCCAAAATGATTGTACACTAGTGTGACTCTCATGTTCTTGTCCCGAACGTACCCATCATCGTGGCCAAGGAGCATAACCTTGTCCTGCTCTCTGAGCCAATTGTTGGAGATGGTGATATCGGTTCGAGTAACGTCAAGAAGACCGTCCTCGCACTCATACAAAGTATTGTGGTCTATCCAAACCTTGGATGCAGAAATTAACCTGACTGCATCTCCATCAACTTGGCCTACTGGAAATGGCTTTCCATCAGGACCCATAACCGAGCTTGGTGGTTGGGATCGACAGTGGTGGATTCGAAGGCCGTGGATGATTATGTTGCTTGCCTTAAAAAGACCGTCAAGCATGCATTCCCGGCAATGTGAACATTAGCGCCTCTTCCATCAACGGCAGTGAAGCTACTAATGAGCAGTGGTTTGTCAAGTTTAATTCGCATGTCCCTCTGGAAAGTGATCCACTTTTTCCCTTTGATCATGGTAGCTCCATATCTCAAAGTTCCTGGATTTGGGTGTAATGCATTGTCACTCGGATCGGTGACTTGATAGAATGTGACATGGCTTCCTACGTTGTTGGTCATTTTCCCAGCAAATCCGACGGAGCACAACGCAAGTTCCTGCCGGTTACTTGCCCAATTTGAGTTCCATCTCCAGCAATTGTCGATCATGTTGGCAGCGGATTTCGATGATTTCTTTGCAAAACTTGGGTTTGGAGTAGTACTCAAGAGGGTGATAAGAGCTAACGAAACAAAGCACCACGAATTGGCATAATTAGGGTAGCGTTTAGAGTAATGATAAAGAGAAACCGTTGTTAGTTTGTCGCCAAGTTTGATCAATGATGGATCAAGCACAGAAACAAGAGAGGAAACATTTGAACTAGCTAGAATTAATGAATGGAGTCCGAGAGAGAGAGAGAGATGTTTATAGGCGGCCTGAGTGACTGATCGATAGTTGTTGATGGAAAAGTTTGTTTGTTTGGTTTTAATGTACGGTACCTATGGTGTGCTGGGTTGGGCGCCAAGGAAAGGAAAGCCTTAAGCCTATCAACGGAAAAGAGAAGCTTCTGCAGTGTTAGATTAGACTCTCCAACTCAAGTTTTGCAGTTATTTTTGTGTGTTTGGGGGTGTACTACCTAGCTTCTGAAAACAAGGATAACTAGTTGTACACGTTCATTGGTGAGTGATGGAAGTCCTGTATTATATGAAAATGTACCTGCAAAACAATCAATACCTTTCATCAAAAACCAAAAGTCTCATGATGTGAATTTAAACTAACCTAATAAATAAATAAATTCAAACCAAATTACTCGCAAGTGCACAAATCAGTTGTAGTGGAAATATGTAAATACGAGATCGAATCCACCGGAGTTGATTTAACAATTTAATCCTATAACTATTACTTAACGAATTGAAATAAAGATTGGGTTTGTATCAAAGAATAATTAAAATTAACAATGATTAAATAGAAATATGATTGAGAACAAATGTAAGAAAACATTAAGGCTTTGATTCCACCACTGATTGTCATACCCCAATATCCAATTGTCCACTCATGAATTATCAAATTAATGAAAACAATTCTGTACATATGTCCGTGGTTAGGTACACATGCCAATAATTTCCCAAACAGATGTGAGTTTTGCCGTGATCAGGCTTAAACTCAACTATTCCTACAGTCTCTATATCCATGGTTCAGTATACACAAACATGTAGAAATCCAATTATGCAAAGTGAGAAACAAATTAGCCACTTATCAACTTGGTCACGTCAAACAAATAGCTAATTTTCTTGGAAGCCACACAAACCAATATTCGTCTATGGTCGGATCAAAATATAAGTTTATGATTCTCATTCATAAAGCATCAAAATCCTAGGCTATGGTCAAGCACAAAGAACCAAATATCAAAATTGCAGCTTCACTAGTGAATGAAAACTAATCATCAATTTGAAATCCACGAATTAAACAATCAAATAACTAGAGTAATCATAATTAAGGCTTCCTCTTAGCCTTAGCTAAGAGTTTAGAACCCGTTGAATGAAGAATTCATAGTAGTTCTATGGAAAATAAATTGTATAGAAGCTAAACTGGAAAAAAAAAAAAAAAAAAAACGAATTTCTGCTCTGCTTCTCCTCTCTCTGTTTCACGCCAGAAGAAGAAGAATCCTGTAGAACCCCCTCTGCGTCTGCTCTCAACTGCCTTTTATATCCATTCTACCCAACTCTAACTTGTAGGCATTCAAATCTCCCAATAAAACAGGAGACTTTTACTTAAATATCCCATATTGCCTCAATTAAAAATCCATATCGCTTAACATGATCTCCTTCCCTGATTACTTGTAAATTGCACCCACCAAATAGAATTAGAGAGATCAATTCGTAGGACCCACAAATCTCTTATTTCCTGGTATCTTGCTAGTTTGCATCTTCCACCGCCAAAACCCAATCTGATCATTGAATAAGATTACTATATTCATCTTCTTACTCGACTCGTCACTCCAATTCAATCAAGAAGAACAATTTGTCGTTCTTCAGTCGATGTCACACCTTCAATAGAAAAGCAGTCTGCCTGCCGCACATCTACTCACAAGATCACCGACTGAAATTAGTTGTACGATCACGGACTGAAATTAGTTGTAAAAGTGTGATTTAGCTATCTGGCTTCTTGTTACTATCTTTGCATTTTAAGTGCCTCGTGCTTTTCCTCTTCTTTCCTTCTTAAAGCTAAGAATCTCAAAGGATATGTCCAAGAAGATAGGCCCCACTGTCAAACAAAACCAAAAGTTAATTAACATCCAATTTATCAAAAGTAAGTTTGATATGACACGAAAAAGTAATAACTTCTTAGCACTTCATTGGCATTGTCTTAATATTTCACCTTTGATGTAATATTGCATCCACATGCCAAATTATTAAAGAATTAAGCAAAACACTCTAATTAGCTCAAAAACGACGCACTGTAGCACTAACGAATACAAGTTTAAGAGTAATAAATGTAATAACTATGCGTCTATCACCTCATGCACCCGCGGTGAATGGGGGGTTTGGCCAATGGTAGTTTTTCTGAAAGGAGTGAGTATTTAGGGTTTTACGTGTATAGAAAAGCTTACCCATCTCTTGTGGAGAAATAGGGTATTTATAAGGAGAGTGGTTGGCTTTTAGGGTAGAATTTGGTCAGAATATTTCCAAGATATTGTGTAAATAATATCTTGGAATAATTGAGAAGATATTCCAGAATAAATATGATTACGATTACTTACTTGAAAGAGTTTGTCTTCAATTGGGAATGTATTAAAGATAGGATTTGATATTTAATCTCTATCTTTAATACCTTTGAATTTTCCATGCCACGAGCAGGGAAGCTTTGAGAAGTAATAGTCAACTGCTTGAACTTCCAATGATGTTGAGCTGTGTGTAGGGACGCTTGAGAGCCTTGCCCATTTAATGAGGGTAATCTTGTTTTTCTTGACTAAAAGTTCATGTGTGGCCTCCAAGATTTTTGGAATTATTTTTTTTTTCCACAACATTTATCTCCCTAATTTATAGCCTTATTGTTGGAAAGTTCTTTATGATAGTATTTTTTTTAACTTTTGAACGACTTATTTCTAGTTAATCAACAAGATTATCAACGCTACAAGAAAAATGGGCTTTGGGTACAAAATTAAGGACACAAATGAGGATTTTTTTTTTTTTTTTTAACAAACAATAGTTTCTATACTAATGGGTGAGGAAGCGGGCTAAACTTTACAATGGGCTTGCCATAATAATATGGTTCGACTTTGTCTTTGGCGAGAATAGAACCTAAGACATCTCACTTACAAATGAAGAGAATTATCACTAGACCGTAGTACAAAATGGCCACAAATGAGGATTTTGTGTCTCTTAAGTGTGAAACAATGCATTCCACACAGGGCACCACATATTGTGCCCAAAGTAAAAAAAGAACACAAAACATTAATGGGCACGTGAATCGTGAGAAATGGGATCGAGTTGACAACTTTTTGACTAAATATAGACACGAAAATCTTTGTGTCTATGAAGTGGATTTATAAGCATAGCTATATGTGTCTTTTTCGTTTTTCTTTACATCTAGCACACAAAAATTAAATTATAAATTAAATCTATACAATTGTGGTAAATAATGGTAAGGAACTGTTTATTTATTGTTCAGTGTTTACGATGGATCATTTCCATCTTCCATGAAAGTTTTTTAGATAAATTCTTAACCTTTTCAGTTGTTTTTAGATTTTTATCTTCCTGCAGGTTGGTTTTTGATGCTTGGTTATATTATTATTTTTCTTTATTGTAAGTGTGTATTTTTTCTACTGTATTAAAAGTCTTTCACACAGTGATACATAACAAAAAGGCTTTTTAGCCAAAATGGTATCTGAGATTTACATAACACATCACTTTGGTCCCTGAGATTGAAAATCAATAGAAATGGTCCCTGACATTGTCCACTATTTATTATTTTGGTCCCTCCGTTCCGCTAAGTGTCCTGGAGCTCTTGGCCAAAAATTTGGACAATTTTCAAAGCTTCATAACTCAATCATTTCTTAACCAAATTCAACCCATAATATATCAAAATAAAGATAGGAAAGTGTAGAATAAGATTATACCTATTTGGAAGCCCAATGGTTGCTAGAGATGGCCGGAAAATAGCCTGAAAAGCAACTGGTCCATTGGAAAATTGGAAAACTCGCCGGAAACTGAGTAAACTTTAAACGTTCATAACTTCTTCAATACTCAACGAAATCGAGTGATTCAAAAATGAAAACCATACTTCTCAACAAGAAAAAGAGAATGGTACCTTTCTAGATGGCTGAATTTCCTTGGTTTGGCCGGAAAATGGCTTGAAAGTGGCTGTCTTGGTCTTGAGTTAGCCACTTTCGAACCGTTTTCCGGCCAAACCACGGCGAATTAGCCATCACAAAAGGTACCATTTCTTCATCTCGTTGAGAGGTATGATTTTTGTTTTTTAAATAACTCTATTTCATTGAGTATTGAAGAAGTTATGAACGTTTAAAGTTTACCCAGTTTCAGGTGAGTTTTCCAGTTTTCCCGCGGACCAGTCACCTTTCAGGCTATGTTTCGGCCATCTCCGGCAACTATTGGTCTTCCAAATAGGTATAATATTTTTCTACACTTTCCTATCTTCATTTTGATATATTATGGGTCGAATTTGGTTAAGAAACGATTGAGTTACGAAGCTTTGAAAATTGCCTAAACTTCCGGCCAAAAACTCCGAGACATGGTGGACAATCTCAGTACCATTTCTATTGATTTTCAATGCCAGGGACCAAAGTAATGTGTAGTTTTATTGAGATATTTTCTCTCCCTTACCTACCTTAAAGCTGCCTTAGATGCTCTTGTTGGATCCAATCCAGAAGAAGTGGGTATGGATTTATGCAAATCTCAGGGACTATTTTGGTTAAAAAAACCTAACAAAAAATTTGTCCATAAGATCCTCTGTCTAATCAACTCTACAAAGGTTTGGTGTCACTTAAGATAGGCAAATAACATAATTTGGAAAGAAGTCCCCATTGAATACTAACACATTATAAATTTCATTTTTTGGCACTAATATTAAAATAATAAATTATTCCACTTCCTTAAACAGCAAAAGAATATGTAGGCACAATTACAGATTTGTGCCTTTATTTTAGTATAAAACGTCAATACTCTTTAACTAATTTTTCTATAGAAGATTTCAAACAAGATTGCTCCATACACTTGAGTTTCTTTTTAATTTGATTAAGTTCTGCATCATTGAGAACGAGGGGGGCCGGCGACGTCATGAGTGGGCTAAAGAGGTAACAACAGAGGTTCGCAACAGAATTTACGCAAAAGTGTCCAGAAAAGGGAAACCAGGTGCTCGACTTTGGACTTGGGGTTGTTTTGCGGATGAACCAAGAATTGTTACTGAGCAGCGAGGCATTCCTAGAAAAAAGAAGTCTCTCCAGGAAGCTTATGAAGCTTAAAAACAAGTTATTACTACTACGAAATAAAAAAATGACTCATATGATGCATGAGGCAAAAAAGAAAGCGGAAAAGTGGAAAAAAAAAATAGCAAGAAGAAAGCATAAAAAGACTTAGTGCCGAACAATAGGAGAATTTGAGGTTGGCAAATGTGCAAATGGCTGAGCTGACACGCCCCAACCCCAATATCCCCGAATACCAGGGTAGGCACGTGTTGGCCGACACCCGAGGGTGACAAAGCCATTTAAAACATGCATACCGATAAAATATGTAATTAGAAAGAGATACCCTAGTGTAGAATCGTGTTCAAAGCATACAACTAATCAAGAATAATATGAAAGAATTATTATGGAAAGGTACAAACCGAGGAATGGAACCTACACAGAGGAGGTTCGAAGATGCCTAAGCAGAAGTGTCCTAACACTGGGATCGTGTGCCTCGACTCTAACTCCTGAAAAGGCGCAAAACAGAAAAGGTGAGTGGACCATAATTTATAGTAATACTAATATTAGGAAAACCATTTTCTTTATGAACATACTAACCCCCTGTTTTGAAAACATATATATAATACTATATAATAGGTTTTTCTAAAATCCCTAGCATGCCATGAAAATGTTCATAAAACATGTACGTGTAAAATCATGCTCAATAAATGTGTTATCGCTGCCCGAAGGCAAATCCGTAAATCTTCTCAATACTGTACTCTTAAAGGGTATCATAGTCACCCGAATGCAGTACCTATCCATCACCAAAGGTGAAGCTGTACAACACTGGGTTACGCCAATGAAGAAAACCATGGTCTATCACCCGAAGGTGAAGTTGTACGACTCTGGGTTACGCCGGAGAAGAGGATATATAACATCACACATCAACACTAGCTCCGGGCTAGTGAAGCTGGGGTATATCATCAATATCATCAACTCCTCATTTGCCCGAAGGCAATACATGTCCATCACCCGAAGGTCAAGCTGCATGACACTAGGTTATGCCGATGAATAAACCATGGTCCATCACCTGAAGGTGAAGTTGTACGACTCTGAGTTACACCAGAGAATAGGATATAACATATATACGCTCAATTGCATCCTATGGCCATAGACGTCTACATACCCAGTTGTGTGGATGTGTTGTATGATAACCTGCTAGATATGTACCGAAAACATATCTCAGAAATCTCATCTCAAATCTGAAGCTCAAAGGTCAAAGCCTCGTCTCGTAAATCCATATTCATACATCCGTAATATAAATCATATTCGTAATCCAGAGAATTTCATATATAGAAATCCAATAATTTATAATCTTTCATGAAACGTAAATTCGATAAATCATAAATATTCCGTAAAAACAATTTAAATAAATTCAAAATCCATCAAAAAGCATGAATATAGAAATCCACAAAACTTAATAGAAAACATGCTCATTTCATGGAATATGCAATGCATGCAAACCTAATATTTCATAAAACCATGCAAGTTAAGAAGGGGTCCACTCACAAGTATTCCATTGCCTGGGAGCCGCTCGAACTAGCGAGGATGGTGTCACTTCCCACAAATGCATGTAAACACAATTTGAGGCCATTTAGTAAAACTCTACCAAAACAATAGAATTTGGGAAAACAGACATCGGATTTGGAATCAGAATGTCGAAATTAGCCTATGAGAGGTCCCGGTCGAAATCCGAAAAAGTCAACCCAAAAGTCAACGTTGACGGGTCAATAATCAACGGAAGTCAACGGATCGGGTCAACGGTCAACATGTCATAGTCAACGGGTCGGATCCGGTTAGGGTTTTAGGCCGATTATAAGATTGGGTTTTGGGTCATGGGTTTGGGCTGGGTATCATATTGGGTTTGGGCCTGGTTAAGGTTGATGGGCCGGGTCACTAGATTGGGCCTGGTAGCTAGGTTAGGCTTGAAAGACTTGACCGGGTTATGCTAAAGGCTAACAAATTGGGCCTAGGTAAATGGGTTTGTGGATTGGGCCGGATACAAATTAGATTTGCGCAAGGAATGTGGCCAAGAAACTTCAAATGACCATAACAGGTTCATTTCTCAACCAATTTTAAAGATTCAAAAACCAAAATGAAGCTCGAGAGGTAAGGAATAGAAATGTAGCTAAGTGGGACGTAAGTCATGGCCGGAGTTGGCCGAAAAATGCCTGCAAATTTCGTAGTCCTCTCTAAAAAATCTAGAAATTATCCTCTCGAGTTGTTTTCATGTTTAAACCTTCACCAAAATCGTTTTTATTCAACAACTAAATAATATAGACCACAAGGGAAGAAGATCGAAGGGTGGTCCGAGACTTACCCTTGTCGAGGATGGCGATAACTCGTCGAATTCAGTTTTGCACAGTGATGTATTCTGCAGCAAGGAATGGAGGGAAAACAAAGGACTTCTCGACCTGGTCTGGGTTCGTGAGTCCGTCATCGATCGCCTGGGAGAGCGTCCATGAAGTGTGAGTGCTCTCGGGAACATCGAGTGGTGGTAGTGGTGGCGTGCTAGTTTATAGAGAAAGAGAGAGAGAGAGAGATAGAGAGGTAGCTGTTAGAGAACTGGGAGTTGAGGTGGTGGTCGTGGGGTGGCTTGCCAGAGAAAGGTGTGTGGGTGCTGCTCGGAAGGGAATGAGGTGTTTCCTCGAGGAAATGGGTAGAGAGAAGATAGAGAAAGAGAGAGTTCTAAATATAGATGAAGGACTCGGGAGGGAAGACACATGGCAGAAGGAGAAGTGGGGTGTGGAACCCACGTGATAGAAATTAATTAAATAATAAAATATCTAGAATAATGGAATGATTACTTTACCCTTCGTCTTCGTAGTTCTGTAAAACATTCATAAATCCGATTCCACTTACACCCACGAGTCCGTAGCTGATGTGATATATTCTAACACACAAATTAAACCCTATAATTGTAGTATATGTAAGTAGGGATCGTTCTAGGCTGGGGATTAAAAGGGATGCTAATCTACACAATTTAAACTCTAAAACACTAAACTAGACTCAAACACAGAAATTTAGACTCTAATAACTCAAAACAAGCTAAATAGACTCAAAACACTCAAACTAAGTTAAATTGACTCAAAACAGGTACTAGAAAGTGATTTGGACGAAAATTGAACTAAAAAGACTCAAAATACTAAATAGGGACAGATTTTGACGAATTGAAACTAAATTAACACAAATAAGAACTAGAGGGGTATTTGGACGAATTTTAAACTTAACTTGACTCAAGACACTAATATAAAAGATTCTAACTAAGTTCAAACACAAAATATTAAAGAGGGATTCGTTTTGACGAATTTAATTAAACTAAACAAATTGCATAAACTAAACAGGTTAGACACGAAATTGGGTGTTTTAAGGGTGAAAGGCTAGCTAGAGGGTCCTTCTCCATATATGACACATGTGCATATAAATCGATTTCCAGTTATTATCCCTTTAAACCATGAATGACAATGCCCCAAATTAACCGTGAACTGCACAAATTAACTCTCAGATTTTCCTAATTTCATTGAATTGGATGGACAACGCATTGGCAACCAAATTATTCTTCAATAGTTCCCTACATGAACATCATAATAGACATACAATCAAAGATCATTAAGTTTTGTGAAAATCATAAGCATTGATATGACATTCGTAACTATGAACTGCATGATACTTCTGCCATGGAATTTACTTAATACAATCATGACTATTGACTTCCAATACTTATAAATATAAGTTCATAACGATTAGGTGAAATTTCCTTATATTTTAGCATCAAATTCATGCATGCAAACAAGAATAAGTTATCAATCAAACAGATAAGTAAATCGCATTCATGTTTTACAAAACAATAACTAGAGGAAATCAATTCATATCACATATATGTTCATGGCTTTGAATTCACCTCTAGCTAAAAAGAAATTAGTTCCTCATGTTTGCAATTAAACAAAGATAATTAAATTTAAACATTGAAAACTAAGATAGAATACACCTAGGACGTTCCAACAATCCAAGCTTGGATGTGATGGCACGACTAAGGCTCTCCTCTCCTTTCTCCTTGCTCAGCTGCGACACAAAAGGGATTTGTGTGTATGATGGATGTGTGTTGTGAAATTGTGATGAAAAATGGGGTGTGGAATGAAGGCTGCGGCACACTCTATTTATAGGGTGAAGGGAAAGCACGGCAAGGCTCAGAAAGAGGAGAATTAGGACTCCAAATCACCAAAGAACAAGGACACTCTCAATCAGATTCCAGGGAGGACAAGGAATGGTCCTTGTGGCAGGAAACATAGCTTCTAGAAGGGATAGGTGCAGCACCAATGTAGGATAAGGATAGGGCTTCTAGAAACCTGATATTTAGGTGTTCTAATGTCATTTTGATGTCCCCCTTGCAGCATGAATTAAGGTAGCAAAAGATTAGGATATGAAAAGATAAGATAAGATTGGATAAGATAAGGTTGTTAGGATAATGTTCCTTATTTGTAGCTGATTCCTTATCTTCAATGCTTCCAAATTTGTTTCTCCAGATATTAAGCACATTCCTAGCCTCTCTTGATCTTCAAATTCGTCCATCCACCTTGCTCCATGCATGTGCAATCCATTACAAGCCCAAAACTGCTCCAAATAGCTTCAAAATGCAATTTCTTGCCTCTTTTGCCATTTAAACCTACAAACACACGAAAATAGCTTAAATCACTATAATAAATAGAAACTAACTATGTAAATGCAAGAAAACAAGCTAAAGTCGCATAAATATGCTCCTATCAGTAACGACGAGTACTACAAGGATACATCAAGAACATGAATATTACATGACACAACAAGGCGGTCAACAAAAGTCAACGTTTTGCCTCAAAGTGCATTTTCGCAAGTTGACGTATTAAAATTATAAAAACTGTGATAATTGGGGACGGGTCGTTACATGAGCAATTCAAAGCCATGTCAGCACGTGTGGGCATCAACATTGATGCATTTGGTTGGGTGCTCCTCCATGTACTTCAACTCAGCAACAAAGGTGTGGGAGCTCACATGCTCATAAGTGTTTGGATTAAGGATGGCAACGGGGCGGATCGATTTCAGATGTGCCATCCTCATACCTGAACTCATTTATTTTCTCTGAACACAAAACCGAAGAATCCCCGAATAGATTTTTCCTGTAACCGAACCCATCGGATAACAAATTTATCATCAGGTAACGGTTTTCCCTATTATCTGAAATATGTATAATCATCCATCACGTACTGAATTTACTTACCCTTGTGGTTGTGGATAACACATTAACCCCAGCGAGTGAGGGGTTTTGTGTTCCAAATAAATGCCGCTCCATTTAGTTGTGAATATTGAATGCTAATGCACTTTCCATGATGCATGCATATCATTACTTAAGGAATTGGATCCCATCCGGATTCACTTTGTAGAGATCCTAGGAATCCCTACATCTTAGCTATTCATCGTGTATCGTGCGGTTAGAAATCATCTGATTTTTTATTATTTAAAATTAAACACAAATAGTATTTGATGAAAACTGACCGCACAATATACGATGAATAGCTAGAATGTGGAGATTCCTAAGATCTCCACAAAGTGAATCCGAAGAGGATCGTCTTCCATTACTTAATTCTAGATATTAACTATAAACTATTGAATGCTAATGCACTTTCCATAATGCATGCATGCTGCTGTGTACTTAATTGGTTTCAAAAAAAAAAAAAAAAAAAAAAAAAAAAAAAAATTCTAGATATTAACTATTAACTATTTATACTATTAATCATATAATGCATATAATTACTAGCACATATTTCCATGTATAATAATTTTTAATTATTGATAACATATTTAATAATGCATGATTAATGATAAGTTTGATAAGGCGTTTCTCTATATAATAAATATTTGTATTTTTTGTTACAAAATTAAATCTATGACAGCCCATCTTGAATTATTTGTACCGTAGGTGCGAAAAGACTAAAATGCCCTTGGACGTAATTGGTGTTGTGGGGTGTTGTTTTGTTGTGTTTGGTGGTTGACTCTAGAGGACACACACCCATACCACTCCCGTGACTCTCTCTCTCTCTTTTCTCTCGGACTTCATCCTATTTTCTTTACAAGGTGTACGAACGAACTTCAACTTCAATCTTCCACGCACGGATCGATGTCTAGAAGGTAAGATTCGAACTCCTTGCAAGCTCCTGAGTTCATCCATACCATTTGTGAGACTTGAAACCTTTGAAAACCTCGAGAATCCTAACCCAAGTTTTCATGCACTGTTCATGCACACGTGATCGTGAATTTTTTAGGAGTTCTTAAGATCACAGGGAGCTTTAGGAGGTCCTCACGAAGCTCAGGGATTAAAGTTGGAAGGAATTGGACGTCGGAATCGTGAGTTGCAGGTTTGGCCGGAATATCGTGGATTTTTCCAGTGTGATTCCTTTGGTTTTAGGGCTTCAAAGTGGTAAGGTTTTGTTCTACTCTTTGTCAGCTTCAATTTGGTACCAATTTCATGGAATTTGGTTGAGAAATGAAGAAGATATGAAGTTTTGAAAATTTTTCCAGTTTCCGGCAACACAGACGACTGTGGCTGGCGAGACTCACCGAAGAAGACAAGGGAGTATTCCGTTAAGTTAATGGAATATTCTTAACGGCGTCAGGTCAGTTTTAATGGAATCGGTTAGGGTTTAACGGAATATTCCTGACGGCGTTAACTGACGCCGTCAATATGCCTGGCACGTGGCCGCACGTGGGAGGAGCGTCTGGCCGTGCCTTAGCCGGCGTGTGGGGGCGCGTGAGACGTCAGAAAATTATTTAAAAATATGGGGATGTTCGTGAGGTTGAGTAAATCACGTTGGTGTATTCACACACCCCATTTGAGCTTTGTATGAGAAGTTATTACCTAGTTTTGGTTATGTGCTTTAAATTAACGTTTTTATAGTTGTTTCGCATATAGGTGAGACCTATCCCGAGGACGAGCGCAGTCACTCGAGGTAAGGGGGTTACGACCTTTCCACATACCAGTGCTTGGGCTTTTGGTTTTCCGTATATACCTATATACTTGTGGTTTTTCCCAGAAAATGAAATGGAATGTTTATATGTTCTAAATGCCATGCATTGCGTTTGCCTATTTATTTATGCATTAGTAGTTGCATATATGTATGTTTGGTGCTGCAGACGCAAAAGTAAGTGCCAGGTAAGTTATGGTTTATGATTGTGATTAGTAGTTATGTGAGATGCATAGACAGCTCATAACCTACACCCTCGGTGTTAGTGCTCCCGCCCAAAGTAGGGCACAGTCCTTCACGTAATGTTCACCTCCCGCACCACACGCTCATCTTGGATCCAAGTTAGGTGCACAGTCCTGTCGTACAGACTACTTTAGGTGGTTCCGACTCATAGATGACCCGCGATTATTCGCCCATTCTTCACGTGATCGTAGCACTTGAGCGTATTTATTTACACCCAGTCCTATCGTACATACCACTATAGGTGGTTCCAACTCGTGTGCAGGTATAGTTAGTGAGTTGGGGATTTGAGCTCTAGATTCAGCCGTACAGGTCACGTTAGGTGACTCCGGCTGACATGTTATTTGCATTGTTTGACATTATCTGGGTTACTTACATTTTATGTGGAGGCATTCGACATGGCATATTTCTGAGCATGTTTTCGATATATGTGTATTTTCTATTTTCTGGGAAACTATACAGGTTTTACGGTGAGGGGTTAGAACTTTTGATAATTAAATGATTTTGAAAAGCTTTGTTTTTGCCCACTCACACTTTCTGTTTTGCGCCCCTCCAGGTTCTAGTTTGGATTGCTCTTTTGGTGGCTTACGAGGAATCCACGGCATATCTGACAGATTATCACCAGTGGAGGACCACTTCTGGGTGTGTTTAGTTAGTGTTGTTCCTCTGGATTGCACTAGGCTTTCTATGCTTTGAATATTGTTTTTCACCCTTACACTTGCACTTGTTTGTTAACTACTCTGTTTTGTAGTTTGGTTTTTATTTCATACTTTTATTATTATCTTAGCTTCCACACGGTGCACATGGCTACGTCACCCTCACATGACGGCCAGCATGCCCTGATTTCGGTCGGGGTGTGTCAAAATCGGTTCGATTCTGGGTATAGGTTTGGGACAGATATACCAATAACCATAATCGAACCTTAAATTAAAAAATTTACTCGACGGTTACCCATAACTGTAAAATACCCAAAAATTAATCCCGAAACCAAACCATTCGGATCGGTTACCTATGGTGATCCGGTTTGAAAGGTTAAATTGCCATAGTGCTATGATATATGAGGACTGCCAAAGTGAGAATATTGGCTAGTTGTCATCAAACAACCCTTCCATATGTGTCTTTTGTCTAATATATTGTTGGTTTAACCATTAGTAGTTTGAACTAGAGATGAAAACTTGAATGTGTTATACGTTGTTGTATATTAAGAGAATCTCGGGGTAAGTCCAGCATGGGATAACATGTATTTTTTTGTTCAACACTTAGAGGGGTTGTATTGTTAGGTTACATGAATCGTACTTAGCCAAGAACATGGATTATGTAATACATTAACTTCACTATCTTAGTGCTAATGTTAATGAAGCTAATGTTGATTTATTTTTTGTTTGTAATAGATGATTTGAAAATTAGTTTTCAGGAATTAGGTCAAAATTAGTTGTATTACAGGAATTAGGCCGAAATTAGTTGTATTACAGTATCTGTGTGAGCTTGTGAGCCAGCTGTGATCGAAAATGACTTCTACATTTAAAAATAAAGGTGGCCACATTTTTGCAATTGAGTTTAAGCTTGATTCAATTTATTTATACTAAAATATAATAGACAGCGCCACAATTTTTAAAGTTTTGTTGATCTTGCTTTTACAGGTGAGGAATCTCTTCCCTCCTAATCGTTCTCCCTTTCCATCCCCTCCTATTTGAACGGATACGGTTTATCCACGTCAACATCTTATATTGATTTTTTTATAAAGAAAATAAGACAAAAAACAATATGTGAGAGTAGGGGAGGGAAGGGGATGAGAATTGGAGGGGAGGGAATCCTCCTCCAGCTTTTACACTCATAAAGCAATTTGTAAGAAATCAGCCATCAAAATATCAAAGGAAGTGTTATTGACACTCCAAAAATCTCATTCTACACTCCTAACAAGTGTATTTTTCTTTCCAAATATAGAAAGTTTGGAGTGTAGAATAAGATTTTTGGAGTGCCAATAACAATTCCCAATATCAATTGTGCTCATCTTTCACTGTACACATGTCCACGCAGTCAATAGTCTTTGTCGGAAGTGATACACAAAAAGGGGTTGTATTTGTGCTTACCTTTTTAAGCACAAAACACCCTATTGTGCGCTATCAGCAAAGGACACGTCCATAGAGAGCCCACATGGAATTGTAGTTGTTGCACTGTTGCTATTGTTATATGGGCACATATGTTGGTGCTCTTTGGCCTCATAGGGCACAAATAACTTATTGTGCACAGTGGCCATATTTTTTGCAGTGCCAATTTTAATTCTTAAAAATAAATAAATAACAATAAATATAAATATAAATATAAATAAATAAACAAGAGTATCCTCATCTTTAAACGCTACTCAAATATGCTCTGGGGTTTGGGTCAATCAAATCTGCCACAAAACTTGAGAGGTAAAGTAGCTGCTTGGTATTGGACTAGCTAATAAGTAACACAGTTACACAGCGGATAAACATGATACCCAAACAAGGTACCAGATATTCGCTCAGCCAGGGGCGATGCGGAAAACAGTTACGACTTCATTAACAAATACGACTTCATTTGCAGACTTGGATGGAAGAAATCCAAATCTTGGCCTCTCATATTCCATTAATTTAAGGGAAACCACAACTTCCCGTGCTGTAGGATAGTCACGATGCTCAGTCCACAACCATATTCCCTGAAGCAGCATTAAGACAAGGAAAAATTATACAATATTCCATAAGCTGTAACACACCAAAAGTTCAAAAACCTTGGTTTATTGGAAAGCCAAACAAGGATGGAACGGAAACAGAATTTTTGGTTTATTAATTGCCTCACTCCCGTTCTCTTTCAAGTTAAAAGCTAGCGTTGATGAAAACTTAAGAAAAGGCCTATGCATGATCTTATCTTGTCTACGAGTACGCTCCCTCTGGCTCTCTCACCGATTGCATTCATCATATAATATGTCCTTGTCATGGAAGCAGAGGGTTCAAATTGCCCACAATGTGGCGGATGCTCTCAACTATCTCCACAACTTCTCCCACCCTCCCTGCATCCACAACAACTTGAAGACCAGCAACATCCTCTTGGATGCCACCTTGAGGGCCAAGGTTTCCAATTTTGGCTCGGCAAGAGCTGTCGACTTGGAAAACCACCGCATTGATCAAGACTCCCAGCAAGAACAAGGACTCCAGTTCAGCAGACATGTGGTGGGCACTCGTGGCTATATGGCCCCAGAGTCCATCCAGAACAGAGTCAATACTACCAAACTAGATGCCTTTGCTGTCGGGGTTGTCTTGTTGGACCTATTATCTGGAAGAAGCCGCAGCCGCTGCTGCTGCCGATGACATTGAGAAGAACAATGAAGAGGTATTGCTATCTGCATCCATAAATGGGGTGTTGGAAGGAGACCATGTGAGAGACAGACTACAAGGCTTCATGCATCCTTCCCTCTAGAGTGAGTACCCCTTGGACCTCGCTTTTTCCATGGCCCAGTTGGCTCAATGCTGTGTTGCTCCTCAAATCAACTCTCCCCCAACCATGGCTGAAGCCTTCCTCACACTCTCCAAGATTCTTTTGTCTACGCTCGACTGGGATCCATCTGATTATGATCAACTTCAACTCCACCAGCATCTAAGTTTCGTTGCTAAAAAGTAAAAAAAAATATTAAAAAAAGACTAAAATGCGGAGTACCTACTGATTTAGTTATTGTATTGCACTCCGCATAGTAGTGTTCATGCATACGGCATTGCTCTATTATCTATGTCATTGTCAACACAACAGAGGGGTCCCAACTCTCATGAGCTGCTTAACCTTGAGGTATTGACCCGCTTAAATTTTTAGAACAAATATACGGAGTCTATTAGCCAGAACCAAAAGTAGGATTTGAACATGTTTGCTTATTAGATTGGAACACGAAGAAATCAATAAGCGAGCAATTGCAACACCATTCAAAGTTTTCAGAAATTGCGCATTGTGCAAGGAAAACAAACTATAAAGATGCAGAAACAACAAACACAAACGGAATTCCATAATATTACAAGAGCCAGAGTATGATCCAAGGTCCATACAATTCTATATCTAATTAGATGTTATGAAACAGTATGACATTCCTGTATGACTGAATCAACCTAAATTTGTAGCGACAAGCTACCAAAAATTTCCATAATTTACATGCAAGCATGGTGGCATAATCTACCTAGTTGGAAAACCAGAGAGCTCTCAGGATGCAGGTGGCTCTCGATATGGTACGCAACCGAGAATAGATTAGCTGACTAAAATTTTATATCAAGGTTACACTGCAGTAGGAGGCGTACTATATATGGTCCGGGATACGAAAAGCATATCTTGTCTCTGCCCTTTGCAACTCATTCCACAAACTTCTGCAAAACCGTCCAATATCTCATACAAGAAGGGTTTGTATGAATTGCTCGAAGAACCCATCTTTGCGGACTCTGGCAAAACTCCACACTGGAAGATTGTGGACTAGCTTTTGACTGTTTTGCAAGCAAATGCATCTGGAAGAACAGCTCAGCAGGCCTCATTTCTGTACAAGATTTAAAAACATCGACACATCATGGAGTATACATCAAATAATACACATCACAGACAAAGGCAGGCAGCCAATCAGAGGGAAACTGGTACGCCATTAAGAAAATCTTAGGCCATCTCCAATGGAGAGGGCTAAAGGTCCAAAAGCCAGAAAATGACATGATTTGCCCAAAAACTCATCTCCAACCGATGCCTAGGCTATAATTTTATGGAGCCCACCAGGCTGTTATTTGGCCAAAAGGGCATTAGGTTGGCCAAATGTAGCCCCTCTTAGCCCCTTTTTTAGGATCCACCTCTTCAGTTGCAATAATTAATTCAAATTCAACGACTAGATTTGAAAACATTCAACAGTAGTTTAACTAAATTAACCAATAAATTTAAAGTATAAACTTAAAACTAATAAATTATTGAGGGTGCTACATTTAGCCTCTTCGGTTGGAGATGGTATATGAATACGGCCTCACACTATTCATTTAAAAATAATTTTTTGCAACGCTATAATTCTGGGCGGAGCTATGTTTAGCCCTTTTGGTTAGAGATGACCTTAGTGCTTTCTCATAATTGTACCACCTAGACATTTAAGGAAAAGGACAAACAAATCCAAATTACACTCAACATGACAACTGATGTGCAAGTGTGGAAGTTGCTAAATTGGTCATCTATTTCTAGATGGATTGAAAAAAACAAAACAATAATTCATCAGGACACATGAACACTGATATGTCATATAATTTCATACCTGGCGGCCAAGTGGGCCATTCAAGACGGAGGTTCTTCTCCCACTTCTCTTTTGAGCCAAGACTTGCTACTGCTTGCGCTAGTAATGCTGAGACAATTGGTAAGGGAATGAGAGAAGCTTCTTGAGCTTTAACAAGACTCCTTATGGCAAGTGATAAGAACTGTGAAGCACACCCCCGGCGGGAAAGCTCCATACAGGTGGCACCTGGACCCATCGAAGATTTAATTATTGAATGAAAATACACACACACACACACAACATCTATCAATCTTGCTATTGTAAAAAATCAGGCATACATAGAGAATGATCAGGAATCAAGTCCGCATAGCACCTGCTTAAGAGAATATGTGTGATATGAAGTACAAACCCTCACACATTTATTAGTTAATGGAAAACAAGTCTATTCAATTTTACGTCATCTAATTCAGTTGGAGCATGTCATGTCAAGCTTAAACTAAAGCTTGAAATCTTACATTTAATGATCAGTAGGACCTACAAGAGGAAAAAGAAAAGAAAGAACTCCAAAAATCCCATCTACTAATGGACACATACCATGACAAAGCAGGAGGCTGCACTCAGCACCCGCCAATGAACAAGCTTGAGCAAGAAACTCTTCTGCAGAAACAATGTCCTGGTTCCATATACAAATCAAGCCTTTCACCAGACTGAATATAGCCCCCCACATATTCCGTGAATTCATTGACTCTGTTGGGCATTCTCTGAAGCTCAGTTCTAACATATCCAAGTCAGTTTGCACTTCATAACGAGACTCCATGAGTTTTAGACATATCCAACCAATATGAAGATCTGTCTTGAGCTGCAAGCATCTTATATACTCTTTTTGAAGGTTTACCATATTACCTTCTGAGGCATAGGCACGGAGTAGTAGCAAGTGTGCAAAGAAAAGATAGCCATCAGGGAGCATAATCGATGAAGCATTTGTGGCATGGTTGATACAGCCAGTCAAATTACCACCTTGCAAACAGATCTCAGAAGCACAAAGTAGAAGCTGGAATTTCTTATATTCATAAGATGAGTCATCATTATGATAAAATTCATCGGAAAGAGCTACAGTTATTAGCCGCTCAAGTATAATACAAAGATGGCAAGGAAATCTCTCTTCACGTGCCTTCTGCAGTAAATTGAGAACAAGCAAATACCTTATGTTCTGGTTCCATGGTTCTCTGCGTAAACATCTGCAGATTTAAAACATGTATAAGCTGTAAGCCCTATGTATAGAGTTTAGAACAAGCAATTCCATATTTTCCGTCACAAAACGAAACAAAACTCTTTTGAAGGAAAACCCTGTCTAGTTCATCATCTTCTTATGCAGCCAATAGTAACAAGCACAAAGGAAACTATGAAAGGATAAACCAACAAAAACACTTAAATGGGATAAGGAATAATTATAATTCTTTTCTCTTTTTAGTTGGAGGAGAAACTGATCTTTAAAATCCAAAAAGCACATAGGTTTTACTTAGAAGTTATATAAACCATGACAGTTTTAGGTTTGGCTAATGAGTTCAAATTCAGAGAGAGGCATAAGTTACAATACTTCTGTAGTTGCTGGATGGTTCCAGGTTCATTCAGGCACTGGTATGTGCATGTTGGGTAAGAGAACTTGGGATTGCAAGTGCCAACAGCATAGCAAGCAACTGCTCCTGCACCAAGAATTTCATATGCTGATTTTAAACCACCTTCAATTGGATTCATAGTATCGACGTTGCAACACCTAGTTGCAATGTGGGTATCATTCCATTCTTCAGTGGACAACAAAAGATAACCAAGAAAATTCCTGTTCCAAGAAAGTGCGTCAGAAGAATGTTTTAAGGCTAAAAATCACTAGCACCAATGCACTACGAAGCATAAGTTACAACCAAAACATTCTAGAAACTAAATGGCAGGTCTGTGATAACCATAACAAGAGATTTCATAGGTCAAAATACAGAAGGTTTTATTTTGACCTATGAAATCTCTTCGTCAGTCCATCAAGTTGCAGTTTCACTGTCATTCTAATTCTATTGGTTAATCCTTTTCAGCTGTTCCTACTGGCACTGTCAGAAGTTATCCAGAAATCAGGATTTGTCCATGAGACCTTGATCATTGGAGTTACCTTAATAAGCTACTGTTAGGATACATATGAAGAGCTTTCCTAAGGTGATTAACTCCGCTTTGATATCCAAGACAGCATTCTGATCCATGTTTTACCTGCGTACCCAAACCACAACAATATCATTTTTCATATAAACTCCATAAATAAACAAACCCCAATCAAACACGAAAGGTTACTGGACTAGTAAACTTACTAGTTTACCAAGTGCTATCAAAAAGTGCATTCCAGTTATCTCTTCATGAGACTTAAGATAGTCACGGGTGCTTGACACAATAGACTGAAGACGATTACTTTGATCTAGAGCATGAATAGCAGATACTATGAAACTGATCTTCGAACTCCGAAATAGTTGCTTTGGCATCTTCAGAATGCTATTGATGGCTGAATCCAGTCCAGAAATATAATAAAGGAGTCTACAGATAAAAACAACAGGGGCAGCTGCAGATTTTTGCTCCATTGTAGAAACGCTCACAGCCAGACTTCTTACCACAGAAAGAGCCAGGTTAGTCTCACCAAGTTGCCACAAGGAGAAAGCATATATTTGCAAACCTTCCACGTCGAGCAACCCTTAAATATGAAAGATGTCAAGTAAAAAATCAGCAAAGTGAAGAATATATCAAAGGTTCCAATATATAATCACAAACATCCCCCTCCCCTCTTCTTTTAAGGCAGCTTGTACAAATTCTAAATTGTTGAGCAGTTAATTATAGATATCTTTGGAGAAAAGGAACAAGTAATAGAAAGAAAATGTTAAGCATCTCCTATTGTAAGAAAATGATTGTTTGATATAAAAGCAAGCTACTAATACATTATATTCACACAAACCTTCTTTCTTCAAATCTTCACATTCGTGCAAAGCATCTAGAGCATTCCCTGCCTACATCACAGACGAGCATTTTTTAGATAAGATACATATGACACACACACACACACACACACACACACACACACACACACACACATATGTATGTATTAGCACTTCAAAAAGAAAAAAGTCATCCTGCATGCCTCCACACACACACACACACACACACACACACACACATATGTATGTATTAGCACTTCAAAAAGAAAAAAGTCATCCTGCATGCCTCCACACACACACACATGTATGTATTAGCACTTCAAAAAGAAAAAAGTCATCCTGCATGCCTCCATTGTAATTTTGTCCCTATGTTTTTAACTTTTTATAAAGGAGTGCATATTACTTTTTAGCAGTGCCAATAACAGCTCCCTACATGTATATTGTATAGTGTGTATACACATTAAATGTAAGATTATACCCTTACAGATCAGAAACAGGTCTTAAAAAGACATCATATATGTTACCTTACTAAGGGATCGGGCCAAATTGACAGATATATCCGTCATATGCAACTTTCTGTCACTGCCTGACAAATTGGTGATTGCACAGCGTGCTAGTCTATAAGAAACGGCAGCAGACTGATAATTGCATTGTGCCTCAGAAACTAGCCCGTTCAAATTATGGCATTCAGGATAGTGAGGTGCACGCTGCATGGCCTGCCTGATGGCTTCAAAGACCTATGGCAGTGATAAGCAGCACTACCATGAGAAAACTTAAATGAGACTTTGATGTCTCTTCCTCGCCCTTTTACAGAAGAGACGAAAGAAAACATGTAATACTAATCTCTGATTGCTCAACTATCACATAGGCATGACTAAACCTGTGAAGATGAAAGATTCCCTGAAGCAAGAGCAAGCTTTGCAAGACCAATTTGGAATTCGGCAAGCTGCATAGAAAGTTAGAAACATTAAATTAAAAATAGAGAATTATAGATCAAGTCTCTATGAAATTAAGAGCACAGGCTCCAAAGTTAAAAACAAGAAAGCAAAGATCAATAATTGGAAAGAAAAGAGAGAATAAGCAGTCAGATCCTGCTTTAAAGGAGGTCATAAAATCTAACAATATTAAATTAGAACAGACCATCAGTTGGAATGGAAAGTAAAAATAAATACATTAAACATTTTTTTCCATATAAACCACAATGAAACAACATAACAAGGGCAAGGAGATAGAAAATTACAGGCAATATCTGTGCAGCTCGTAAGCAGCTCTCGTAAGCTTCTCCGACTGCAGACTCTCTGTAAAAGTACAACTAACTGTTAATAATGCTGACAGATGACTTCACGTACATCACATATTTTATGGGCCAGGTCCAAAGTTACAAATCCCAAAAAAAAATTTACCCAGCATGAAAATCAGCTGACATGCCTGCCCATGGTAAAGCAAGTGAAGGATCTATACTTCTGGCACAATCAAATGATTGTCTAGCAAATTGTTTCTCACCTTGTTTTCTATAAAGCTGCAAAAAGAACAAAAACTCAGACACCGCAGGCAAATTCTGCAAGCTATAACTTTCCAACAAGCATCGTTATTACCTCCTGGATGTTTCAAATTATATAATGGATCAAGCCAGTGGCATGATAATGAAGTTCATAAATACAATGTCGATAAGTAAGGATTAGTCTAATTCAAGTAACTAGGACAGCAAATATACCAAATGCAACCACATTAAAGATCCAGAATTCCCCATGAGTGAGCATGGAAAACTCTCAGTATTCTTATGTTTTCTAATTTCCCCGTAAGAAATTAATATTAAAAGAGAAACAATACAAAAAGTCCAAGAAAATACTAATAGGACAAAGAAAAAAAATTGAGTAATACAAATGGACAGTACCTTCCCTAGGTATGCCCAAGCAACAGCTAGAGATACATTCAATTGCAATCCCCTGATTAGAGCATGTTGTTTCAATGCTTTATGATCAGACAAACATCCCAAGGCTACCCAAAACTCAGAATTGTCACCCTCAAGTAACAAGGCTCCCAAAGCCATCTTCTCTGATTGCTGCCTGTTAAAAAAAGAAGGTAAACTAAGAGAACCATAAACAGCTAAATAAGATGATTAAAAGATTATACTACATCATACCAAGCACTTAAGTCATGTCCAGAACTGTTGTCTAAAGAGTCTATGAGATCTGAAGTTACTGCAATGTCAGTATACATATTAGCTTGCCATGGGGCCAAGTGTAAAGCTCGTTGATAAGAGCACCTGGCAGTTTTCGCAGCCAAACAGCAGGTACGTTTCCATGAAAGGATGGAATTATCAAAAGATTCCATATCAAATTCTAAACCATTTCCCTCCTCCATCCATGGATAACACTTTGCATAAGTAAGCTAGAAAAGATGAAAAGCGTATCTCAAATTAGTTTTGGTTTGGGTCAAATTATGGTGTTTTAAACAGAAAGGTGGACAGGCAATGAATTAGAAACAAGGTTTCTAAGCACTAGAAACTTAAGTAGAAGTTGAGGTAACATGAAAGATTGACAATAAGTCAATCTGCCATGAGACTTTTTTTTCAGGGACGGTGATCATACCTGTATGTCACCATGCAGTTTCCAAATAGATGACAAATTTCCAGCTAATTGAGTGCTCATCCAGGCAACTCTAGATGCCTCCTGAAATCAAATCATACAGTTCATCTTCTAACGTTTCAACAAATAGTAATATTTATAAACTTCAAGACAGCTTACCTCTAGCACTGTAGCTCCCCATCTATATGCTCCCAAATTATTGCATTCCTTGGCCAAACCAAGCATCCCAGCAGCAAGCCCATAGTGTGCAGAGACACTTTTGGGGGAGATCTCTAAAGCTTGCTGAAATGTCTCAACTCCCTTTGCAGAGAAACACCACCAAATGGAAATTATTTTCATCTCCGTAGAAATAGCACTTTGAACATAAAGGGAGGAACCCAGTATAATATTATTTGATGCAAATAATATGTTGGAAATTGCATAACTACACTTGCAAGTCTAACTAATTGCTCGTGGACAACTCTACTAAGAATTTAATCCATTATATATAAAACTACTGAGAGGAGAAGTCGACCAAAAAAATGTAACAGCTCTTGATAGAAAGAAAAAACATAGGATGTAAGGGCTCAAAAACAACTATACCTGTGTTAAATAACTAACTTAAATGCAAAGATGTAGGTTACACCATTGTCATTGATGAAATTATAAACGAATGAGGAAAAATTGGTTGGAGAATCAATGCAGCGACATAGACATAACAGAACCTGACCTTTTTATAGGAACCAAGCATCAAAAAGGTGTTTCCGCTTTCAAGCAACGCAAATATTCTTGTACCCTCCAATTCGATGGCTCTTCCATAGGACTGTTAGATGGTCATGATATCAATCATAAATATTATATTCAAAAGAGAAGTATTGCTTGAAAAGTTTCAATTTGAAATTTAGAAGACAGCATCACATAATGTTTTGCCCAAGAAGAATGTGAAAAGGTTCTTTGTGCTTGTGAATATAGATATAATGAAAGGAGCTGCAAATGTAGATGTCTATTCAAACATCAGTTAACACAACAAGAATAAGTCCTAACTCATAAGAAGAGAACATCACCAGAAACACATACGTGATCCCAAGTCCTAAGAAGTAAAGAAAAAGGAAAGATAAAGGGAAAAGCACCTTTAAAGCAGCAGTGAACCTGCCTAGTCGCTGGTACGCAAGGCCAAGAGCCTACAAATAAAATTCGGGAAGGGTGAGATAACTGAGTATTGAGTATATTAGAAGCAGAAGCAAAAGAAAGATAAACAATGACAACAAAATGTGCATGAATAAGTACCTCCCAGAGATGTGCGGAGGTAGGATAGCCTCGAATGGCATGTTGAAGACTGTGGACAGCATCAGAGCATTTGTTTTGATGGAGCTGCAAGTAACCCAGTCTCTGAAAAGCCCAAAAGGCCCTGGGTGAATTTTGGGAAGCCTCCCGGCACACGGCCACCTCCAAGCTCTCCTTTCCTTGTTGGTCCAACAAATCACACAAGGCTTCCCCAGAAAGGGAGTCATCAGGATTGAGAGAGACAGCTTTTTGGAAACACTTGAGAGCTCTCTGGGTGTGGGACTCGGAGCCAAGACCCGCGTAATAAAGCCCTAGATATGTGAATGCCCCTCCCTTTTCAATCTCAGGCTTCAATTTCGCGGCGACTAGGAACTGCTCTGCCGCTTTCTCCTTGTCATCCCACTCTTTCCACAACAATACTCCCTAACATGTTTCCATTATTCATTATTCAAGTATCAATCGAAAATGCCAAATTCATATCTAGTGATTTACATATTAGAATTAAATAATAAATAGAAGAGGAGAGAAATCACATCAGCCAATTTTTGAAAATAAAGAGCAAATTAATTAGTGAATTGGAGGGATGATTACGAACCAGTTGGAAGCGAAGGGAGGGGTCATCTGGATGGGCCTCTACGCTCTCCTGCAACCGTCGGAGCTTCCCTTCCTTTTCTGGGTCCTGGACAACAACCAATTTCACTCAATTTTCCTTTTCCTTTTTCAGTAAATAAATTTAAATTTGCATAGAAAGAGAGAGAGAGAGACCGTGTGTTGCATTGCATTTAGATTTAGGAAAGTCTTGGAAGGAATTTCGTCCGTCGATGATCTTTTAACCCTACACAGTCAGTCACTCGCGTCGGCTCCGGCGACGGGACTAAAAGTGATACTGGAACTGGACAGAATCAGTCCGAACGAACTAGTGACTACTCACTACTGTGGATTCTTTTCCTTGAGACTTTGCTTCCTTCTACTGCTGTGCTGATTTTCGGTTCAAGTATTTTGTTTCTCTCTCTCAATTGCACATACAGAGCCGTACCCAGCCGGTCGGTGGTGTCTTCTCAAACCCTTTCGTTTGGATAATTTGGAGGTGCTGCGTTAAGGGCATGTTAATACGACTTCTGATTACTAAAAGAAATTTTAATCAAACATCCTGCTACTATTTATTTTTAACGAAAATGATATTTTTATTTTAAAAAGTCACTTCTAGTACTATTTAGTTACAACATTTTCTTGTCCTTTAAATTAAAACTCAAAGTTTTCAAGTCATTTTCATTACCTTTCCTTTTACTAAAATATAATAAGTAAGCTTTTAATTTTCGCACGCGTTAATTACATATAAACAAATTGGAGAATTGCAAAATTTTATTAAAACACATATAAAAATAAGGATTCCGACTCTTTTATTTTTGATACAATAGAAATAAATTGGTTAAAGCTTATTATTCTCGAAGTTCAAACATAAATGAAAAAAAAATGTAATCAGACCGTATTATTAAATAGCATCTTATTATTTTCTTTACTGTGAATTAAACATGCTCTAAGAGCATTTCCACTCTATCCAATTGAAAGGGAAATTTGGATGATTATGTCCACCAAAACCAACAAAATGAGCTCTAGCCCGAATGAGGATCATCTCCTACTCATCTTTGTTAGAATTCCAATGATACTCCAATCCCATTCGTTCATCGTTCATCGTATGGTCAGTTTTCGTTAGATACTGTTTATATTTAATTTTTAATTAAAAAATTTACAATAATTTTTTATCGCACAATATACGATAAATGAATGTGATTGGAGGATCTTCGGAATCCTCACAAAGAGGATTCGGAGAGGATCCTCGTTCCTTTAGCCATACATATCAGTCGAGCTATCATGTGAGGCCAACAACCACGAACCAAGGGCTTAGCCCATTCCCACCTGCCTTAGCGCCTCGATGAATTTGACATCAGGCTAACGTAACACGTTAAATATTTTTTCGACATCGGATTTCTCCCCTTCTAACGACCTTCCTTCCAACTGAAGACAACCTAAGCTTTGGAAATTCAAATACGACGTCAAATTCATCCCCTTCCAAAGACCCATCAGACGAGTCGTTATTCTTTCCAACTGAAGACGACGAGCTGCTACACGATTCCTCATGCTTAAGAGGATGATCTTGAGCAAACTCTTTATTCTCTGAAGAGTAGTAGATGGGGATGCAAGGCTTCTGATGCGAGAGGCAGACCTTGAAGAAAACAATTTGAAGACCACTAGTATGCATTGGAATAATAGGTTGTGTATTTTAATGACATAGGAACTTGTTAAGTCATTTTTAGAGAGTTTCTTAGGAAGTTGTAGTATATTTATGTTCCCTTGTCTTGAGTTCCTTTAAATATTGATGTATCAAAGGCCTTTGGGTTAGACTTGAATGAATTAAAATATATTTTGCTTTGTGCAATTGAAGCAAGTGATTTCTTCTTCCTTAATCAAGCATTTGGCTTGGTCGTGTGAACAAATCCACGATTAGCAACGTAAGCGAGCTCTGTTGCCCATAGTTGAGCGAATCCTAGGTTATCTATCTCCATCTCCTCGATACCCTTGGTTCTATCCTGCATTAGCGTCCTGTGGATGAATTGGGTGATTAAAATTTTTGTGGTTGGTTTGGTGTGGGAAAATAGAGGCGGGGGAGAAAATGATGGGCAGAGATAGGGGTGGTTCGGTATGGGATCCCATACCGAAACCCTTGTCCCGATTCCCAAACCGAAATTTTTGGGAATCCCAAATTCAATACCAATCCCAAACCAAATTTTCGGGAATCCCAATTTTCGGGAATCCCGAAATAATTTCGGGATTTCGGGACAAATCGGGAATCCCGAAATGTTTTTGGGCTTTTGGACTAAAATTTGACATATTATGTTTTTGGGCTAAAATTAAGTTTCAATCTACCCACTACCCATTTGTGCACAAAGTTTTTGGGCTAATGCCATCTCACCCCACATTCCAACTTTGATTCCTCTTCCACATAGTTGTAATTAAATGAAAATTTTGGCGGCGCCCATGTCTGAAAGAACAACTATATTGTGTACTCGAAAACAAAAGAAAAAAATTTGAGCTCAACTAATTGCATGCCCTGTACCCACCTTGTCCGTGTATATATATACAATATATGTATACTGATATGTTCATGCATGCATAATGGTCTTTGCTCCTTTGTTTCCTTGATTTGCCTAGGTATGCAGGAAACTAATATCCACATATTAATCACACTAGTGGCTAGGTATGCAGGAAACTAATATCCAAAGATTAATCACACTAGTGGCTAGGTATGCAGGAAACTAATATCCAAAGATTAATCACATTAGTTGAGACAACTGGAATATAGAAACAAACAAATTGAACAAACAAACATTAGTTATTTAGTTGAGACAAAGATTAATCACACTAGTGGCTACCAATACCATTAATTAAAAAATAATTCTCTTATAATTAAAAAATAATATATATATAATATTTATTTCTATTCGGTATGGGAATACCGAAAAAATGGAGATGTAATTCCGAATCCCATACCGAAAATTTCGGTTTGGTTCGGGATGACATACCGAAATTTTCGGGAATTTTGGTTTGGGATTTTTTTGGTTTGGGATCGGGATTTTTTCGGTTTGGTTTGGGATTTTTGGGATTTTTTTCCAGCCCTAGGCAGAGATGACGATGAGATAGAAATGGGAAGAGAGTGGGAAATGGGAGGTTTCTAGAGAGGATTACTTTAAAAAAAATGAAGATTATATAATAATATTATAATATTTTTATTTTTATTTTTTACATAAATTTTTAATCTCGGTGATTTATTTTGAGTGGTTTTGTATAAAATCAATCAAAAGTTTGAATATTAACAATAGTTCTGTTAATTATTATTTTTGAAAAAATGATATTATCTACACTAATGGAAAAGGTCAATTATTATTTTTGAACAAACGATATTATCTATACTAATGGAAAGGGTGTGGACTTAGTCTCACAATGAGTTAGCAATAATGTGGTTCAAATTCGCCTTTGGCGAGAATCGAACTTAAGACCTCTCACTTACAAGTGAAGAGGAATATCACTAGACCGTAGTACTAAGTGACAACAGTTATGTTAATTATAAAGAGATCAATCATGTATTGTGATACTTAAATGCATTTAAAAAAATAAAAATTACAAAATATGCCACTACAGCTAACATCCACTTCAACTGACACCCCTTTTATTTTGGAATAGGTTAAAACATATCCATACATTTCAACGCAGTGTCCATTTCTTGTTTCTATTTTTTACATTTGGATTCAGACGTTGCGTTACAATGTCCATTTTCTAATTAAGCATATTTGTCCATTTGCCCCCAGAACTTGTATAGACCTTTTAATTTCCCCTCTGAACTTTAATGTTAGCTGATTAACCCCCTAAACTTTTATAATTAGCCAATTTCTCCCTTGACCTTTAATTTTAGCCAACACCCCCCTGAACTTTTATAAATAGCCAATTTCCCTGCTAACACTAGATTTTGAAATTTTTATCCAAATTCCATCCATTTTGATCATGCGGACAGCGCATGACAAATGTATGGGGGGAAAAAGAATAGAAAATTAGATGGATGAAAATTGGATGACAAATTTAAAAATATAACGTTAGGGGGAAATTGGCTAATAAAATTTTAGGGGGTAATTAGCTAAATTTAAAGTTCAAAGGGAAATTGGCAGCTCTATACAAGTTTAGGGGGCAAATTGACAAATACTTCTTGTGGATATATATTTTCCATCACTTACACATCTCCTACGCTTTCCACCTTGCACGAATCTTTGGTCTTTTATTTGAATTCAGACACTTCAATGCAGTGTCCGTTTCCTGGTTCTACTCTTTACATATGGATTCAGCCTCTGTGTTGCAATGTCTATTTTCTAGTTTGTTTTTCCATCCCTCACATGCCTCATACACTTCACACCTTGCACAACTTTTTTTTTTTTTTTTTTTTTTTTTAACATTTGGATTCAGGCAACGCAATGCCATTTTCCTTATTCAGTTTTTACATTTGGATCCATATACTGCAACAAAATTTTCATTTCCTGGTTCTTTTTTTACATTTGGATTCAGACATTGCGTTGCATTGTGCGTTCCATGGTTTTTTTTTTTCCATCATTCACACACCTCCTATGCTTCACACCTTGCACGACTCCTGTTTTTATCATTTGGATTTAGACACTCCTTTGCAGTGTTTATTTCCTGATTCTCTAGAAGCTTATGTACACTTGCAACCACTCCTTCCCGAACCCCATCGCTACCATCTGCTTTATGATCTCGTGAACTTCATTGATGGTTCTGGAAAGAATCGTGTCAACCATGATGTCATAGTTGTTGATCGACTAAGCCGTTGGCGAGGTATGAGCCACCTAGGACCTTTTGTTGTCTCCAAATATATGTATATTCAATTATTTGATTAACTGGGAAGGAGCCAGTCCAATAGAACAAAAATTTGAATACATCCGACCACAACTGAACCTTGCTAACTGACAAAGAGACGTGCAATGAGGAATGCAAAATTACAGATATAAAAAATATGTTCGCTTGGATATTGTATCTGCTAAACCGTTTAAATCTACATACATGAAGGCTCATTAAGTTTGAAGCAATGGCATTGGAATCTCAGAAGCAACAATTCCCATGACTCAAAAATTTGCAGATGAAACAAAGAAAATAACAGCTACTAGTGATGTTGCTAATTGCCTAATTAAATCTAAGAAGATTTAGGTTGCATGAAGAGAGTGAATAATGTGTTGGAGGTAGAATTAGAGAGAAAGATGGAAAGAAGAGAAAAGAGAAGGACAGGAGAGAGTGGAGAGAGAGAATGGAGGAAAAGCCAAGTTAGAATAGGGGGTGTGATATTCACACACATTTTTATACTTCTCACATATCCTTCTAATTTTTGACCGTCGGATCGGATAAATCGAAGAAGATCAAGGGACATAAATCAACAAGGGACGTGTGAGAAGTAAAAAAAGGTGTGTTATCCACACACCCCTAGAATAGACTAGATAAGGATGAGAAAGATGAGGAGATGAAGAAAGGAATAAAGTAAAGAGAGAATAGTATAATAACTATTTTGTAACTAGCTTAAACTTATGTGGTGTGCTTCATTGATCTATTCATAATTATTTTAAATATTTCATTGATTATGTCCAAAAAACGTTTGACCATTGATGTAACATCCCACATTGCCCAGGGAAGTGGATCATGTGATCCTTATATGTATATTCTCATCCCTACCTAGTACGAGGCCTTTTGGGAGCTCACTAGCTTCGGGTTCCATGGGAACTCTGAAGTTAAGCGAGTAGCGCGCGAGAGCACTTCGATGATGGGTGAGCCACTGAGAAATTTTCGTGTGAGTTCCCAGAAACAAAACCGTGAGAGCGTGGTTGGAGCCCAAAGCTGACAATATCGTGCTACAGCGGTGGAGCGGGCCCGGGATGTGGTGGACCCAGGGCCGGGATGTGACAATTTGGTATCAGAGCCTAACTCTGCCCGTGGTGTGCCGACGAGGACGTCGGGCCCCTAAGGGGGGTGGATTGTAACATTCCACATCACCCAAGGGAGTGGATCCTGTGATCCTTATATGTATATTCTTATCCCTATCTAGCACGAGGCCTTTTGGGAGCTCATTGGCTTTGGGTTCCATAGGAACTCTGAAGTTAAGCGAGTAGTGCGCGAGAGCATTCCCATGATGGGTGACCCACTGGGAAGTTATCGTGTGAGTTCTCAGAAACAAAACTGTGAAGACGTGGCCGGGGCCCAAAGCGGACAATATAATGCTACAGTGGTAGAGTGGGCTGGGGATGTGGTGGACCCCGGGCCGGGATGTGACAATTGGTATATTTAGCTAAAAAACCTATTTATTTTTAGAGCTGAAGATACCTTCGGGCGATTACTATTCACTAAGGTACTAATTTCCAATTGCCCAATTGCATGGACAATTATCTCCCCAAAGAGTGGACCTAAGAAAAAAAAAATTGGATAAATTTGCGGTGCTGCTTTATTAGTGAATTGAATTAAGATTGATTATGATAATGGACCAAAAAAATTTGGTCATCCGAGATAAATCAAACCGCGTGGTTGAGCAAATCATGATCGAAATGTACGTGTTTTGGAGTTGTTAATAATTAAGTTGAATCATCACTTAGTACTACGGTTTAGTGGTATTTCTCTTTATTAGTAAGTGAGGTGTTTTAGGTTCGATTTTCGTCAAATGCAAATTTTGAACCACATTATTACTAGTTTATTGTGAGGTTAAGTCCACCTCTCTCCTTAATGTGAATAATATCGGTTGTTACAAAAAAAAAAAAAATCAAGTAGAGCCACACCATTCATTCTTTTTTACTTTATAGGACTGAAATAATTGAAACACATTTAAACCCAAACCAAACCAATCATTATTGTTCAATCCATTACAGTCTACATCAATGAAGCACGGATACTTTAGTTTGATAGCGTATCTCGTATTTGATACGTTATCAAGTGCGATAATTTTGTATACTCACCGGATACAAGTATTTGACTTTTAAGATATAGTTACACTTTCAAATGAGAAATTAAAGGAGAAAATTAATAGGAAATAAAAATTTACTTGAAAGTTGATGAATACAGAGAGCTTGCCTCTTTGACAAAAAAAAAAAAAAAAAAAACAAACAAACAAAGAGCTTGCCTCTAATTGAGACAATGAATTAGAATGAACTTGAATATTTCGATGTTTTTGTGTTAAAATATGTCTAAAATTATATATTTTTATTGTCGTATTCATGACGTATTGTATTTTAGTTTTTAAAGTTTTTAAAGATTATGGTTTTTATGTGAGAAATTTTTTTCTGAATTGATTGAGACTATACATCCATAAACTGGATGCATACTAGTGTGCGATTTGTTTATTTTAAAATGTGAATATGCACTATCATTGCAATACCTTCAACTGATCCCCAAGTGGGGGAATCAAGTTTTCGAATGTGAGAATAAGTATAAGAGTATTTAAGTTGGCTAGATTTGAATTATAATTCTTATGATGTTTAAAATCGTTTTTTATTTGATAAGGTTGTTGGTGAAATTGTAATATAATCCTTCATAGTGTTGCTTATAGATTTTTTTTAAAGATTTTTATTTAAGCAATTGGTTGAGGGATGATCATGTTATTTATTATGTTTGATGAATAAGATGGTTGGAACTTGTATTGTTTGTTAATAATGAGTTTGGTATAGATAAGCGAGAGCAAACAATTTTGGCTTTGTTTTGCCGGTTGGTTTATGTCCCTGTTGAAGTTATATATATATATATATATATAATTTTTTTTTTTTTTTAACAACAAGGCATAACCCCGAAAGAAAAAAAAGATCACATAAGAATATCATGAGGCTACGAGACTCCGTCTATATTTGCAACTAGCAACCAATGACAAGAAAGAGAAGCTTGCTCAAAAAAGACTGGATCCAAATTGCATGACAACCCAAAGCGAGCCAAATCATCAGTAACAAAATTCTTTTCACGATAGATATGACGAATTTAACAAGACCACCTTTAATGCACAAGGGCACGATAATTCAGTACTAAACTTCCCAGATGGTGATTATTCACTTTTGTATTTGGAACCAATTGAACTGCAAGAGTAAAATCTAATTTTACCATAATTCATTTTGATGCTTAAGAATCAAATTGGGATTCGATTAAGCAATTGTTTAAATTATTACTTTATTACTCATTATGTTAGAGTAATGTGAAAGTTAGTAGAATTTGTTATTAACTGAAGCTTAACATTATCGTTGTTTAAGTTTACAATGCTAAATATTTTGGTCGGCATTATTACAATCAATTGCCGCATCTTTAGGGCCATACCAAGTTGGGGCATTTTATTGTGGGATTTATCATAAATTTTGAATGCTTCAATATAAACATTGCATATCGTTGAACTTCAAATACGAATGCTCTCGATCGTGGAAGATAAATTAAACATTTGGATGTGTCAAACATTTTTGATTAGGCAAAGGAATATTATGCAAGGTAAGAGTACTTCTGAATATCCAATTAATGTATATATATTGAAAATTGTTGTTGCCGTTTCAAAAATCTAATTATGCATTCTTTATAAGATATTTTTCTTTTTAAATTTAAAAAGTTTGTAAAGCACAATTAAATTCTTAAAGTGTCAATATTAGTTCCATTTTGACCATTTCATATAAATCCCTCCTACATGCGAACTTGTGCGATCAAAGTGCCTATGGAACTGGCCTCCTCTTTAGCAGCCTCCACAAATCGATCCTGTTATGAAATTCAAACCCTCGTTAGAGATATTCTAATCCATAATGCAAGCTAGTAATAGTATATAGACACACAAATTTGATAACATTACTAATACACACTCTCTTATTGTATTATACATGAGATTCAATTGTATTAGAGAGTCTATGCAGTTTTGTACTACATCTTCGAATATAATAAATGAAGTAGGATTCTCTCTCTCCCCTTCTATTTCTATCATCTTCCCTACCTTTCTTTCACACTTTGTTTTTTGTTTTATTGTTTATAAATAAAAAATTAAAAAAATCAATATAAGTTGTTGACATGGTTTAATCGTAACTGTTCAAATAAAAGAAAATAAAGGAGGAGAGATATTAGAATGGAAGAAAACCTCCTCCATAATAAATAGCATACATGTGTAGCTATCATGCGTCCGACCGTTCTCTTGCTCGACTCTTGAAGCTCCCCTGCAAGTAGAAGCTCGTCCAATATAAAGTAGGCCTGCAAATATACATGCCACCTAACTTCCATTAAAATTTTAAAAATACATAAATATTGAAAGGAATATACTATATACTAGTTACTATCGTGCAATGGAGAAGAATATAATACACAGAAAATAATGATACCTTGTGGAAGTTAAAAATCAAGTCCAATTCACAAACCTATTTACACAAGAAAGCAGATCTTATATAACAATTGCAAGAGGGATTAAAATTGAAGAATTAATGAAAGCTCACTACTTACGCTGCCGAAATAGCGATCGAGTATCTCAACGTAATGGTGAATTATTTCAAGAATTTCCAATTCGTTGTCATCCTCATCAACACACATGCAGAAATAGAGGCTCGCGTATCTGAACACAATAATAAACCACTAATTAAACATCAATTGTTATGCATCTTCAACGTATGAACCGTGAGTAGCCAGTTTTTGTACCTTTACCTTTTGTAAACAACTTTGAATCCCCTCCACTCCACAAAGTTGCACAACTTGGGACCCCGATTCAGTATTATGCCACTCAGTTCCCGCATTACCTTTTTTTTTTATTTTTTTTTTTTAATAGGAGAAAAAGTTAATTACAAATTTATCGTGCAATCACAAAATGAACGAATTAGAATCTTTCTTACTGATTCATTGCATTCTGAGTTTAAATTCTTCTTCATTTTGTTATTGTATGTTAGTGTAAAATACCGTTTATAATCGAAAGTGGAGGATTGAAAACTTATTACCTTAGATCGTTCCTTCTGGGGATAGGTTGAAAACCATTTGGTCAGCCTCACTTTTCCTTGTCGGCTAACAAGAATCACGAAATGAATCTGCATATGCATGCATGCCATCATGCGCCAACAAACAATATTAATTTCATTGCAATTATTAATACCCAAAGCTCTACATCTGATCATGCGCAGCGTACCAATGAATTTTTTTGAGATGTTGATTCAATTAACATAAATGAAGATAGAAATTACCATTATTGCAGATGAAATTGAGCTATTGATGCTTTTGGATGATTGGATATCTTCTTAATTATTACAATTTTAAATTCTTGAATAAAATATACGAGAGAGATGTCATCTCATTTTTAAACTCACTCGGAGTAACGCAACAAAAGGAGTGGTCGTTGTGCTACAAATTTGGGTTCAAAGACAACCCATTCAACGGAACATGGTTACACCACCACTTGGCACTTGTCTTTCTACCAAAGTAAAAGGATTAGAGGATTTTTGGTTTATTTTTTAAATACTGGATTAGAGGTATTTTATTTGAACCCTGCGAATGATTTACACGAATTAATCATAATTTCCAAATGGACGGACTCATGGGTTTTCAAATTCGCAGTGGCAAGCGCCTGTTGAAAAACCGCTTGAGACCTAAAAATCCCTCCTGTAAATACAGTGAAAGAAAAACAAATTTTTAGCGTCACGTATTACAAAATTTGTGTTTAGTTTTTTTTATTTTCTTTTTGTGTTCAATTTAAATCCTTGATGTTTTTGTTTTAACAGAGAGACAGCATAATTCACCATTCCAATTAACTTCTTCTTTCAAGTCAACCGGAGGAACCACAACTCCCTCCCTCGTCCCCAGTTCCCAGCCATCTGAGGAAGGCGACATTCTTTCGAGGGTTGGAGATGGTACGTTCCTGGTTTTTGCACAAAATCCAGAAAGCTAGCTATCCATGACATAACAACCATTCCTGGTTAACTTACATTTGGAACAAAGCAATTCAGTTGAATATTTTCTACTTTAATTTCATCAGTCCAACTCTGCCTGTACAGATGATTAACACTTGCCCTTTATTTGGCTCCTATGACAAAGAAACACAACTTCGAGTTGAATAATTACAAAGTTATTTATACATTGGTTACATCCTCATGGACCACGTACCGAAAGGTTGAACTCTGAGGTAGCCAATGTATGTAATTGTCAAGCTTTCCTTGCATGCAGCTTCTGATAGCTTTCTTTTGAGTATCCGAAAGACAATCATTTATTTCCTCCAAGAGGCCTACAGTACCCAGCGACATGTCTTTTGCATAGTAGTCAAGTATTTTAGGGAGGAAAACTTTTGTCTCCTTGCATGAGACACCAGCTCGAATGAAATCTGTTTGAGCAAGTTTCAGATCCTGAAATACGCTCTTCGCTGTGTATGCTCGAACCTACATCCAGTAAAGTGGCACCGTTTCAGACAAAGCTAGAAACAGGTAAACTAAAAATAGTTATAGAAAGAAGAAATTGTTACCGCTGGGTCAGAGTATGCCCCTGAACATAGAGCAAAATGGACTAGAGGCTCAGGGTATTCTAATGCGTATACATGTCTAATGCTCCCCGCCTTCAACTTCTTTCCTGAATGAAACAATGTTTGTCGCCACTGCATTCACATAGTATGAAGAAAGGCTTTACAATGAGCACAACATATAATACTAATATAAAAGGTATGCAATGAACATTGTGAATGCTGGGTATGCATCAAATTAGCTTCAAATGATGGTTGCTCAGCATACTATGAGCCATTTTGCACATACTCTGAGGTTAACATTATGACGGTTAGTCCACATATTCTGAGTTTCTAGGCATCAAATTAGAGTCAGATGATGCAGAATACGCAGCACAGCTGAGTTTCTTGGGCCATTGTTCACAATGGCATTGCAGAAGAACGCCTAATATTCCTAAAACTCATAGGCCTAATCTTGTCACAAAATTACATGGTTGGCTTGCAGGATATGTAGAGTCCTAAAGACCATACGAGGTTTAATAAGGTATAAGAGAAAAGTACACATACCGGTGCTGAGCGGTGTGCTCGGATTCCTAAGATGGAGGTCTGAATGATATACGCATTTATGCTATGTCCACCTATGTTATACGCTGCCTGAAAATAGGATTGTAAAGGACACAAGTGTCCATATGGGTGAGTTCCAAATAACATTTAAACAATAGTCTATAGGATGCACTTTTACGTACATTTAAAATTGAACTACTTTTCGCACGATTATGAGTTCCATATGCCAGGTATGCCTGCAAAGATTATGTCATAAACCCCATTAGACATGCATTTACTTCTATGACAAATATCTTTTGGCAATATTCATCCGTTTGCAATTTCTCTGAAAGAGTTAAAAAAATACAAATGATTTTCTTAACGTATTATATACATCAATGTCTTAGAAAAGTAATCATACTGTTACTGGAACATCCCATATTTCCATAATCATAAGCATATAGAACAAATAACTTTCAGAGTAAAGTTTTGACTATGAACCTAAAGTTTTACTGTGAAGAGAAAGAAAGATCGTAAAGGATTAAAAATTATGGTTTAGAAGCCATACATGCATCACCAAGGCATTGTGAATGTTAATCCAGAACACAAGCTTCTGCTCACGTTTCATCTTCAGGACGTCAACCTTCTCTAGACTTCGAACCAATGACCTATATAGAGCATTCAAGCATGTCAAACTCAAAAAAATCTCACATATCTACGGAATTTTTGAAATATCAACCAGAAAAAGGGTAAGACACATGATATAATCATGTAGTTAACAGATGTAGTTTTACCAAGGGGGAAAATAAAATCTAAACTTATATTTATCAGATTGATGTTCAATGTGCATAACCTGAAATTTTGCAGCATCATAGCAGCACAATTGAAGCTGTCTTCATCTAAACATATCTTTGAAACTTTGGTCATTGTAGCACAAGGTCCACTTTTTTCTTTCAACCCTTGAGGATGCATTGTAGCTTCCTCATTGCAATGTGGACTCCAACTATCACAAGGATTCTTAGAAGAAAATATACTTGAGGAGGATAAGGATGAAGTAGGAGAAGCTGACAGGCGTGCATGGTTTTGGGGATTGGCGAGTTTGCAGTATATAGAAGAGATGCATCTCACAATATCTTCAGAAAGTCTATCCGGAGTATTAAGGGTACTATCATTAAGAGAATCACCAAGATGATCCGCTAGGCTGCGATGACGAGAATTAGCAATTTTGCTGTCCTACAAATGCATAAACTCTAGTTATAGACAAATCATAGCTCGAATTGCTTTCTCTAGAAACTGAGCAGAAAATAAAAGTCGGCACAATATTGTAAAAACCCCTTTAGCCCTGCAATGAGGAATTTTAATGTTAATAAACAAATTCATTTAGTTATTCACCTTTTTAGATGGTGCTTTTATGCCAGTCGCACTACTTTGATTATCTGAGCTAGCCTGGCGATATGCGGGGGAAGTTTGATCATGATAGGTCAATTCATCTCTGTGCATTTGCAGCTCCAATTTGGAACGTCCTGTTTTAAATTGTAAATGGCTTTCTGGAGTACCTGGCAAAGAACATCCTTGAAAAGCTGTTCGATACAGTGAAAGAAGATGACGCTCTAAATGCATAATTTCAAGCTCAAGTGTGTCAATCTCCTCCTTCAGCTCTGTACAAGACTGTTGTAGAGCCCAAATGCCAAATTAAAAATTGAAACAAACTAAAGCAATTTTTTTTTCAATAATTAAAAAAAAAAGGTGAGGTATTACCGAATGTAAGAAAATCTAAAAGGTGTGTGGAAGAGTTTTTGGGAATGGGGGGATAGTAAGAATCACTACAGTGAAACTACTAAAGTGAATGGTAGAATACAAGAAACAAACCTTTGGTGTTGGAGATGCAAGGGAAGCAAAAGAGTTGATGGAACTAGAACCCAGCGCCTTGTCAGAATCCCAGCAAAGGGAAGCCTGATCACGCGAAATCCTATCCAACTGTGCAGTCTGTGTCAAAAGATAGATACAAAGCATGTGTGAATGTTGGTCTAGACTAGAGGATGAGATCAACCATGAATACCTAGTTAGCTAGTGTGTATATTGAGCGATATATACAATCTTCAAGTCTCTTCAATATCCTCAACATGTTATGCTGAATCCATAGAATTCGACGACGAAATCGAGAAATAAAGCTTCAACTCATGAAATTAAGTGGTAAATTCCAAATTTATTGGCCGAAATTGAAACAAATTTAGAATGAACGAACAAATGAATGAATAATGGATGGTGGATCAGGAGCAATGCTGATGCATCAGGTGAAAGAAAATGAGAGAGAAAAACTAGCGGGAATTAACAAATTAAGATTTGTAATGTAAGACTTACAACAGGGTTAAACAAGGAGAGGAGTCCATTAATCTCGTCAGAAGTAGCGCTGCAATTTAACCAGGCCAACATTCATCATTCATTAATATCAGAAAAGAAAAGAACGAGTGGCTCATTAATCTCAATCCAATCTTGCAAAATTAAATTAATTTAAATTTAATTAAATTTACCTCTTCATATCATATGGGATGGGAGGAACAAGTTCTCTGTCTCCCTCTCTTAATGCAGATACACTATCGCACTCCTCCTCCTTCTCCTCCTCCTCCTCCTCCTACCACCATAGTAACAATATCAGAGAGGCAATTAGCATTTGAGAAACAAAAACAAGACAACAAATTAAGGAGCGAGAAAATTAATTAAATAAATGTAGAATGGTTCATTTACCTAGTATAGTCTAGTCTAGTCGGCTTTTGTCTGTCTGTCAAGTGCTGGACACTTCAAACTCAAGAAAGTAAGCAAGCACCTGTATTTCCAGAAATATATGTATTCATATGTATATAAAGAGAGAGAGAGAGAGAGAGAGAGAGAGAGAGAGAGAGAGATATATATATATATATATATATATATATATATATATATATATGAAGAAGAAGAAGAAACGAAAAAAGGGGTCAAGAAGCTGACATTGCACGAGAGATGAATCATGAGATGCGTAGAGAGGAGCAGAGAAGAGTAGACAACTAAACCTTCAACTCCTCCACGGGGTGAGGATAAAATTGATTATAAAATAATGAGTCAATTAACTTATTAATTAATTAACTAGAAATAGATGATGCAATGAAATGAAGGCAGATGATCCACCACAAGATATGGCGGGGGTTGGGATCTAGCTCATAAGTCAGTCAAGTAAACAAATACATTAATAGCTAATTAATTAATATGAAATGAGACGTGGGACCCTGGACAGCCCACGCAGGCAGGCAGATGAGAGAGACCGGAGGAGGAGGGCATTCCAAAACAGCAGACAATAATGAATCATGATTCCTTTTCTTGGTCTCACATACCAATATTATGATTCACGATCAACTCTCTAAAAGATAATGATTAACACTAATTAAGTATGCTAATAACAAAACAAAACAGAAAATAACAAAACAGAAAATAAAGGTGAAAAGAAGACCGACACAATTAAGTACTAGTTATGATGATTGATTTAGGTGGAGCATCAGTCCATCGTCGTATGTTGCTCTTATTAAACTCTCGCAGTTCGCATGCTCATTTCTCATTCCATTACTTCACCAATTGTTCCAATCCTATCAAATGCATTCTAATTTCGAGTCAAACCACCTTAATTATTGTATAAATCGGATGACATCCTTCTTACCATTTCTTAAAGGAACATTATTCATCTTAGCAACTGTGATCATATAGAATTGTCTCCCTATTGGAGAAGAAAAAAAAATGATTTTTTTTGGTCAATTATGTTATAGAATTAGTGGGTGAATGCATTCAAAAGAATGCCCAAAGACTTAGTAATAGTGAGTAATAGTGTTTGATACTTTCAAAAGTATCATCATTGTATTTTGATGATTGTAGTTACGTGAGTCGCTCTATAAATAGAGCACTTCATCTGTTATCAAATGCACTGCAAAAGAAAGCAAGAAAAATAATATCAGTATCCATCCCTCTCTTTATCTACCATCCTTTTTTGTGTTATAGCTACTAAAGTCATAGTGTGATATTTTTCACCTGCTTCGCTCCTGTTCTTAGAAAGGTTATTTTTATAACTTTTGTCTATTTATAACACGTTATCAGCACGACTCTCTAACCTTAAATAGTTCACATCTCCCTTCACCGTAGAAAGAAGAAAAAAAAAATGCTTCCTTTAAGGTTTTTCCTGTTTTTCTTCTTCTTCTGCTTCATCTGCGTGATGCACCCTCACGATGAATTGCTAGTACCATGCCTGCTTCTCGTTCTAAATTTAACAGTTACTTATATCTTTGATTTCTTGTTTGGTGTAGTTCCTCGTTTCTAACCCAGTGTTTATTTATGTTAATTTTACTGTAATCAAAGATGGTGCGGTATAATCGCCCATCTTGAATTGCAAATTTAATTTTCTTTGCGATCAAAGATGGTGCAGTACAATCGCCCATCTTGAGCTACAAATTTAATTTTACTACAATTTTAGGTGGTGTAGTATAATCATCCACCTTGCTTTACATATTTAAATCGATTATATCTTGCTCTACATATTACAATTTTTCTGCTGTTCAAGTGGTGCGGAATAATCGCCCATCCTATGCTTGTTTCGATGAGAATGGTGCGGTACAATCGCCCTTCTCATTAATCATGAAAATCTCGAGCCTGAAGTTTCGAGTGCTTAGCATTTTTGGCCTGAAGATCAAAATGAAAAATTTGTAAGAACTAGAAGTTCTAACACTATATTCCTCTAGGAATACATATTATTACAAGTTCTTACGCATCTCATTTTTCTTTTAGAAAGAAAAGAAAATGGCGAACTTGGCAAAACTTGATTTTGCTGCCCTGGACATTACTGGGAAGAATTACCTTACTTGGGTACTGGATACCAAGATCCATTTGGAAGCAGGGAATCTTGAAAATACCATTAGGGAAGAAAACAGCTCATCCTCTGAAGATCGGGCGAAGACCATGTCTTTATTCGTCGCCATCTTGATGAGGGACTAAAAAACGAGTACTTAACAGTTGAAGATCCGTTAGCTCTCTAGAAGGCATTGAGAAACAAATACAATCACCATGCAACGATGAATCTTCCAAGGGCTCGCTATGCATGGACTCACCTAAGGATCCAGGATTTCAAGTCAGTGGCTGAGTACAATTCTGCGTTGTTCAGAATTACCTCTCAGATGAAGCTCTATGGGGATACCATTACCGAGGAAGATATGCTGGAAAAGACTTTCAACACATTTCATGCCTCTAATGTGCTCCTGCAGCAGCAGTATAGAGCGCGATGCTTCACTGAATACAACCAGCTGATATTTGTGCTCTTGGTAGTTGAACAAAGCAATGAGATCCTGATGAAAAATCATCAGTCCCGACCTACTGGATCTGCACCATTCCCAGAAGTGAATGTTGCTTCCCTCGAAGTGAACACCACATCCTCTGGTGGCGATAATCATAAACGAGGATGTGGTCATAAGCTAGGCTGGTGGAACAGGAAAGGCAAGAATCATGGTGGTCAGTTTCACAACCAGATTCCAAGGCAAAATTCAGGCCCGAGCTTTAAAAATGGAAATTGCCACAAAGGCAAAGCTCGTATAAACAATGCTCCTAGAAACTCTGATGGAGCCTGTCATAGATGTGGTGGCGATGGGCACTGGGCGCGTACCTATCATACCCCAAAACATCTGATGGATCTATATCAAGCCTCACTCAAGGAGAAGAGTGTCAAGACTAATTTCCTCGACCAGGCTAGACTAATGGATATACCTGATCCAATGTCCGACTTATCAGGACAGTTGAACACAACTCACCTAGATGTCTCAGACTTCATTGTGGAAAGGGGGAATGAAGTGTATCAGTCTGATTGAATCATTTATATTTGATGTACTTTTATTATTCTGAACTTGTAGTTTAAAAACTCGCATTTCAATAAAAGAGGCATTTAACTTTCTAAGTTGTTTTTAATCGTGATCCCTTTTACTTAAAAAGTATGGATAAAAGCTATGGTTATTCTCAAAACATGAGAAATGGCAGAGATATTTGTGTTGCAAACAGCGCAACCACATATACAATACTTCGTGATCGAAAGTATTTCTCAAGCTTGATGCTTACAAAAGTAAGGGTAACAACAATATTAGGTCAATCAGATGTAATTGAAGGCTCAGGGAAAGCCCAGATTATGTTACCAAATGGAACAATATTGTCCATATAGAATGCATGGTATGCTACTCGATCTACTCGAAATTTGTTAAGTTTCAAAGACATACGTTTAAATGGATACCACATTGAAACGAAAAGTGCAGAAAATGTGGAGTATTTATACATTACCTCCAATGACACCCAGAAGCGTATATCGGAGAAGTTGCGTGGTTTGTCGAGTGGATTGTATTATACATACATAAGGACAATTGAATCATATGATGTCATGAACCAGAAGTTCTTTGATTCAAAAGATTACATGCTTTGGCATGACCGTTTGGGTCATCCAGGATCCACCATGATACGTATGATCATTACCAGCTCTAATGGACATCCATTATTGAGTAGAGACATTGCTATCTCAAATGATAACCATTGCAAGGCTTTTTCTCAAGGGAAATTAGTAATTAGACGATCACAACTAAAGGTTGATGCTGAATCCCCATCATTTTTGCAAAGAATTCAAAGGGATATTTATGGATATATTCAACCATCTTGTGGACCATTTCAATATTTTATGGTTTTGGTTGATGGATTTACCCGATGGTCACATGTTTGTCTTTTATCTACTCGGAATGTAGCTTTTGTGAGACTTCTTGCTCAGATAATCAAGTTGCGAACACAGTTCCCAGATTATCCCATTAAGTCAATTCGACTCGATAACACTGGTGAATTTACGTCTCAAACCTTTGATGATTACTGCATGACATTGGGCATTGATGTTGAACACCATGTTCCTCATGTCCATACTCAAAATGGTTTAGCAGAAGCATTGATCAAGCGGCTTCAGTTAATAGCTCGCACTCTGCTCATGAAAACAAAATTGTCAGTTTCTGCATAGGGACATGCCATCTTACATGCTGCATCATTTATTCGATTGAGACCTATAGCCAACCACTAATACTCTTCACTACAACTCGTGTTTGAACATCAGCCAAACATTTCACATTTATGAGTTTTTGGTTGTGCTGTTTATGTGCCTATTGCACAGCCGCAACGCACTAAAATGGGACCTCAGCGTAGATTGGGAATTTATGTGAGTTTTGATTCATCATCTATCATTATATATTTGGAACCCCTGACAGGTGATATGTTTACAACTCGTTTTGCTAATTGTCACTTTGATGAGACAGTCTTCCCGTCGTTAGGGGGAGAAAATACCGTTCCAGAAGAACAGTAAGAGCTGACATGGGTTGTACCTACCTTGTCTCATTTTGATTCACGTAACACTCAAAGTGAAAATGATCGTTCATCTTCCAAGTATTGCCAATCAAATGCCAGATGCATTTAATGATGCTATGAAAGTGACAAAATCACATATACTAACTGCAAATGCACCTGTAAGAATTGATATCCTTGTTTGACAAAATAAAGTGGTAGCAAATGATTCATCTGGTGCACGCCTGAAGCGTGGTAGACCTCCAGGTTCAAAAGATTCAGCCTCTCGAAAGAGAAAGACAAGGGCACATCTGAATCCAAATGAAATCATTCAGGAAAAGAAAATGAATGAAAAATCTGCAATTCATGATTCTGTACTTCCAGAAAAAGAAAATGTCATTGATGAGACACATGTCCCTGAAGAGACAGCAGTACATGAAAGCAAAGAAATCTCCATAAATTATGCATGTTCAAATGAATTGTGGGATCAGAATGAAATAATCATCGATGATATGTTTGGATTCACGTAACCACTGAAATCATATTAAGTGATGATATTGAGCCTCGCTCTGTTGATGAATGCAAACAGAGACAAGATTGGCCTAAGTGAAAAGATGCAATCCAGGCAAAATTAAATTCCTTGGAAAGGCAGAGTGTTTTTGGACCGGTAGTCTAAACTCTGCCTGATGTAAATCATGTGGGTTACAAATGGGTATTCACAAGAAAACGCAATGAGAAAAATAAGATTGCAAGATACAAAGCACGACTCGTTGCATAAGGCTTTTCACAAAGACCTAGAATTGATTATAAGGAGACATATGCTCTTATAATGGACGCAATTATGTTCCGTTACTTAATAAGTTTAGTGGTTTCAGAAAAGCTTGACATGTGACTTATGGATGTCATCACTATGTATTTATATGGAGAATTAGATACTGACATATACATGAAGGTCCCAAAAGGACTTAAGTTGCTTGAAACAACTAACAAACCACGAGGTATGTTCTCGATCAAATTAAGACGATCATTGTATGGGCTGAAACAATCTGGACGAATGTGGTATAATCGTCTCAGTGAATATTTGATCAAAGAAGGATATATCAACAATGTCATTTACCCTTGTGTGTTTATTAAGAAATCCAATTATGGATTTGCTCTAATGGCAGTATATGTTGATGATATGAACCTAGTTGGAACTCTTGGAAAGCTCAATAAAACTGCTGAATATCTAAAAAGCGAATTTGAAATGAAAGACCTCGGGAAAACAAAATATTGTCTTGGCCTGCAGATCAAGCATTGTGCTAATGGAATTTTGGTCCACTAATCAGCTTACATTGAAAAAATCCTAAAGCGATTTGGCATGGACAAGGCTTATCCACTAAGCATGCCAATGGTCGTTTGTTCTTTGGACATTAAGAAAGATCCATTCCATCCAAAAGAAGATGATGAAATGGTCCTTGGTCCAGAAGTACTATATCTGAGTGCAATAGATGCTTTATTGTACTTAGCGCAATTTACTATACCAGATATAGCTTTTTCAGTTAACTTGTTAGTAAGGTATAGCTCTGCTCCAACAATGCGTCATTGGAAAGGAGTCAAAGATGTTTTGTGATACCTTCGTGGGACAACAGACATGAGTCTCTTCTACTCAGGAAAATCCACAAATGACCAGATCCTTGCTGGATATACAGATGAAGGTTTCCTTTCTAATTCGCATAAAGCCCGCTCACAAACTGGATATGTGTTCACTAATGGAGATACAGCAATCGCACGGCGCTCAACAAAGCAAACATTAGTTGCTACATCTTCAAATCACTCATAAATACTTGCTTTACATGAAGCAAGTTGTGAATGTTCCTGGTTAAGATCAATGATCCATCATATCTGGAATTCATGTGGTCTACCTTTGAAGACAGACAATTCAACTGTCATCCATGAAGATAATGCTGTTGGAAATGTGCCCTAAAACCAATCATATGATGATACTTTATGGACATTTCACATGTTAAACTAATCTAGTTTAATGTAAAGGGCAAAGATTATTGTTTGAGCCGTCTCATATAAATGTTATATGCTTAAACGATAAGTCCAAGGAATATGTGATTGGAAGAATGCGATCTAAAGAAGTTAGATTCATGAGACCATTCTTTCGTTGACACATCCTAAACGTTCCTGATCATAGGATTGTCAATTGGGCATTAACAGTCCGTTAAGATCAGTACGTGCTATGTCTTCTCTCAGGGAGAGTGACTAGTCTCGAGTCATTGGTGTGTGTGACATCAAGACAAGTACGTAGGTGCTCAATAGAGAATGAGTTCACTGAACACGATCAACGAAGAGTTCTCATATTCATGTCACATGAGAACTCATGGTTGGGATAATGCAAATTAGTCTTTTGACCTAAGGCATCACAGTTGTCTTGTGGTTAGGTCCTTAATCTTTGATTATGTCAAAGTCACTCCATCAGGAGGGTGTCCACGACATCGTTGGGGTTAAGCCACTTAGCCATGGAGACAAGTGAATGCGCAACAAGGGATCTCTAACCTTCAAACTGTTTGAGGGAGAATACTCTATGATATGATTTAGAATCTCTGGCCAGAGTATGAATGAGATTTAGGAATGCGTTCCAAATCACATTCAAGGTAATCATATAAGCACAAGACTCACATTGGATAGTAGACATGAATAAACTATCAAACCAAACAATGTGGTCAAGAGTATTGTATTAGAGAAAGACCGTATTGCATTTGTAATCCTAAAACTGAATAGGTTCTCCACCTCTTCTGATTAGCTTGGGTAACCATGACATGCTGCTAGGCGTCAACCATGGTTTGTGGAAGCCCTAAAAGTGTATTATCACTAACGGGAGAATTGAAAGTAAATTTCAATTCACAATCGATTTGAAAGAGTTTGAATCGCCCACTGCCTCGCTAAAAGGAACCTAATGGATCGTACACCGTGTAAGGTAGAGATTGAAGATTCAACGGAGATGAGTAAGAATAATTAAATGGTTTAATTATTTATGGCAAGGATTAATTAATATGATTATTAATCAAACGAATAAGTTCGTTAAAAGACCACGGGATAGTTTTGGACCTTAAGGCCCAATGGGCTTCGAACGTCAAGTCCATTGACTTAAGTTGTGTGACAACTTAATGAATAATGAATTCACAAAGGCCCAAATAGCCCAATAAATCCCATGTTAAAGAAGGAGTGGTTTTGGACATATTTACAAGTTTGCCACTCTAATGAATTAAGGAATAAGTATGACTTTATAGCCAAAATTCATTAAGGGTAATTTTTGGGGAAAGGATGAGAACACAAGCTCTCCTTTCTCTCTAAAATTTCAGCCACCTTGGAGGGATCATCTAGCAATCAAACTCCTCCAAGGTCACTCATTTCTTCTACAATATGCCTTGGTGTGGAGACTTAGAGGTTTTCAATTTTGGGAACTTGGAGAAACCTTTTCATCCATCCAAATCCATGGATCTAAGATGCAAGGAATGAAGGCCCTCTCTTTGGGTGATTAGCCTTTGCTTATGCAAAGAGGAATCTACAAAGGTATTGATTTCTCAACTCACTTTGTTTTGAGTTGAGTCTTGGTTCACCTATTTACTAGGCTTTGAAGTTCATGGGTTAAGTTTTGTTTTTGAGTGCATATAAACATGATTCCGCCTTTTAATTGTTAATTGCATGTTGTTGATGTTGCTCAAATGAACTTGTTTTTCACAAATTTTCCTTCAAGTGGTATCAGAGCCTAAGTCTAGTAGTTGGTGAATCCTTTTGGGTTTTGTAGTTCATAGTTTGTGATTTGAATGTTGTAATTGTTACAAGCTTTATTCTTGCTTTTTTGAATGTAAATTTTGTTAGAAAATTTGCCATCTCAAATGTTGTAGATGTAGTTCATATGAGCATGAATTTTGGAGCTAAAATTTGGTGCCATGTTTTTGGGGAAATTCGGCCAAATCCAAAGGGTGGATTTTTGGGTTCTTGTTTGACTTGTTAAAAGTGTTTTAAAGTGACTTTTGGAACCCCTATGTACCCTAGTATGGTTGTATGTTATTTCCCTTAAGTTTGAGTGGTTTTGGTATGTTTTTGGGTGAAGAATGTTCATGGAGCTCTTATGGGTTTTAATGGATGTTCTTCATTGTTCTTGATATGTTCTTGCCAAGAACAAAAGGTTTGGTGTTTTGATTCAAAGTTTTGATTTATTTCATAAAGTTTTTGTTTTGAAATATTTCTTATGTTTAAATATCTTAGATATTTGTTTTGAAAAATTAAAGAAATTTTAGTGGGTAGGTGTGTAATGATTTATTCCATTTCACCCACCCCACTTACAAAAACTTTGAAATTTTTTTTAATACTTTGCTTCAATGGCCGGCCACCCTACTCAATTAGGGTCCTTGTGGGGTTTTTATGCAATTACATAAAGTTTTGATACTTTTGTGTATTTGTAGTTTGACCCAAAAGTTTACGTTTTTACGTAAAGGTCCAAAATCACTAAAAGGACAAATTGTTTTGCTCCTTTAATGAAGTTTTAGCTTTTGTGGAAATTTTTGGGTTCTAGTTGTAATTACATGAAGTAGTGGACTTTTGTGTTTTTACAAAGTGACCCCAAAAGTTTTTTGTTTTAACATAGTGACCCAAATTGTTGTGGTCATTGTTTTTGGCCCAAAACAAAATGAGAACAAAAATTGTTTTGTCTCTTTAAATGAGAATTGGATTTTCATTTCATTTAGCTCCATTTAAATCAATTCTATGGATACAAAAACCAAATGAAAATGTTGCATTCAAGTTTAATTAGTTAAAGCGTTAATTAATTAAAGAAAGGGTGATTATGAACCTAAGCCTACTATAATTGAGCTATGTGAAAGGCCGTTTCAAATTTGTTTGAACCATGGGAATGTGTAGATTAAATTTTGGTTGTAATTTGATATGATCAATTGTTGTAAAAGAGCATAAGCTCTTCTTTACTTTAAAGTAATTTGATTTGATCAATTGTTGTAAAAGAGCATAAGCTCTTATTTACTTTGAAGTACTCCTTTCTTGTTTTATTCGATATGCATGAAATTGGAGTAGTTGGGTCCAACGCCCAATAAGACAACACGCCTTAATGTGATTAAACGCGTAACTAAAATCAATCACCATCCCTAGACCGAGATTCAACACTAGGCTCGTGTTGAATCGAATCAAAGGTTCATAGTCATCCTAAGGCCCTAAGGCAACTATATAGTCCATCAATGAATGCAAATCTTATGTTAGTAGTACCATATAGTCTTGCTTTAAAAAGCGTTTTAAAAGTATAGTGGGAGTATTATATACTACTAAATCAATCATATGGACCAATAGTTGTAATAGGACCAAAATGTTTTAATTGGATTAAAATGTATGTTTATATGTGATGAGACCTAAAACCCTCAACAAACCATTATTAAGTTGATAAGCGAGAGATGCTTTGAATATCTCTTCGTAGGCCTTCCACCGTGGTGGGCTCTAATCGTTTGTGACTCATGCACCGGCTTCACCCTATAATGGGGAAGTACAAAGTATGTGCTTACATCCAGGAGGAGTCCATAAACATATGATGAGGTGAGTGTAGACAACGAGTATGACCAACATGATATAATTCTGAGGTTGTGCTTGAACCTCTACATAAACTAAGCATGGTGGGAATAACTTAACTAAGTGCAATGGTGCCAACATGATATAATTCTGAGGCATTCATTCTCTAGAGGCCAAACTAGATGGGTAATTACAAGAGTTGTAAATGACTAAAGTGTTATTCTCTCATCATTATTTTTGCTAACCAACATGATATAATTCTGAGGTGGGCTTGGTAATGGTGAGTCTCCCATACCCCGCTAAGAGTTCAACAAAACTCTCGAATTCCGATGAGGGATATGGAATTTGCCAAAAATAGTGGGTGGTGCTATTTTGATTTAAAGACCCGGATCAAATAGCTTAAAATCAATCAATTTATATTCGTTATGTATTTGTTTACCAATATATTTGCAAACGCTATCCAAAACTTGACAAAGAAAAACCGAACGCTTTAGTTTCCGAACTTGGTACCACAATCCCATAGATTGTCTTGAATGGATTGTAAAAGTGCCTAAGTAGTCTCATCCTCACAATCTTCCTATTGATAATGTATCAATGGAAGAACATGTTAGATAAGTCTACCATGAAGAGGACAATGCAAACTCTAGTGCTTGTCTCTTTGTTACACGAACAAGGAACTTGAGAAGTAAGCACAAGGGCATGGACACTTTATGTGCCATGATTCTTCACTTACAAATTGTTGTATGAAGAAATGAGAGTTGCCTTGAACAACTCTTGAAAGTTTGTAATTATGTTGAGAACATAATGGTTGGTTGACAAAAATAATCCATCAACATGGACTTATGATGATTTTGAATCATTGAATGTTGAAGTGTCAAAACACTTAACGAGACGGAAACTAAGCAAGGACTTCACCTTTGTGTCCCTATCCTAATGGTTCACTAAGTTTATTGTAAACTATATAGTGAACAATAACCGCACGCTCTCCAAATCGTTTGATGTGTATAACACATTTGAAATAAGTTTCAAGAGAGATAGTGGGAGTTTAGGGACCATGACTATTGTAGTAAAAAAGGAAGTCAAATGAAGAAGGCAAAATAACTCCAAGGGAACAAACTTTCTTTATGAAAGGATGGACATTGGAAGGGGTATTTGCAAGAAATGTCTTGCAAGTGTCAAGAACGCACCTTTCGAAGGTATTGTAAAATGTTCTTAAATAGTTCAAAACAGTTGGTTCTTCTACTTGAATGTTTGATTCTGTATTAATAACTATGTTTTACAATTGTTGTAAAAATGTGCTAATAAAAAGAAGAAGATTAATGAGAGAAGAGAAAGTACTTCACATTCGGAAAGTGAATAAAATATAGATCTCTGCGAAAGCGGATTGTACTTACTTCCTCATATGAACTACCAAAGAAATTGGAAAATACTAAAGATTGTCTTTACATTCCAATTTTAAGGAACTTAAATCCATCACTATAGTAGAGATGGATAAATGTTTTGTTTGACAAAACATTGTTCTTTATTAATCAATAATTAGATTATTGTAATTTAATTGGTTGTCTCTATAGTAGAGATGATGTGGTAGTTTAACTGTTTAGAATACGATGATGCTTAAAACCCAAAAGGTTGCAAGGTAGTGACTAATCCCAACTGAGTTGTGATACCTCTAAAACATAAGTTACGAGTTGGTCATAGATGGATGCTTTGGATCGTTAGATCCGGATCCAATACCTTCTTGTTAAAATTGTATAGAGGCGAAATGTTCGAATCTTTATTCTTTTGGAAAGAAGAAAGAATCACAAAGTTGTTGAGGTTAATTCACTTAGATATTAGTGGCACTTGTCCACAACATAATACTACTCATGCTGTATGACATTCACCGAAAATCACTCTCGGTTGGACTATAGTTTATTTTGAATAAACACAAGTCCGAATACTTTGCAAAAGGTTTCAAAGAATTCAAGAAATGTAAGTAGATGAGTAAGATGTCTAAAGTATTTACCTCCTTAGATTTGATCCAAGGAAAGATAACACTTTAGATGAGTTTCCTTGAAAGATATCAAGGAAAATAGCATCATAAGATAATGAATTTCTCCATTAGGAGAAGAACGAACTTGAATAAAATTTAGTTCGTTGGATGTTATCTATTACCCATATATAGGATATATATATACTTCTAAAACAATATGATTGTCAATTAGAAGATCTTCCAAAATTTTCATAACTCCATAAGATGTAGTTGGAAAGAAAGACAAATCTTAAACATGTTAAGATTTGGGGTTGTGTGCTAATAAGCAATATTTGTTTGATATGATCAACAAATATAACAACCAGTTCCTACACCATAAGCTCCAAGGTAGTCGAGAAGGATTTATAAATCGTCTCAGTTGAATGGTTTGAACTTTATGACTATGTCATAGAGTTACACCTCTTAATTCGAAAGAAATAAGAATGAAAATCCTTATGACTACACTTAGTGGGAGCTATAAGCATCTTATGAGAAAAAGGATCAAATCGTTTGATTTCTCATAAAGATGTAAATGAATCTTTTGTTTACTAGGTTTACAAAAGATTAGTGGGAGTTAATCATATTCCTAAATTTGAATATATATACATGATATATATTAATTTTGAAAATGAAAGGAATTCTTCATCGTTAAAGTTATGACTTTAAACATTCTATAATGATAAAATGTATATGGGAGATATAGTCTATGGGATGGAAATCTATAATGATATATTTCAAGATATAATTGGATTATATCAATCCCTAAAATAGACAAGAGATGCTAGGAAGTTTCTCATATGAGGATAAACTTCAATTAGAATGACAATTCTAGTGAGACTAGGAAGTTGTTCTTCTCAAAGGGAATGTACCCTTTGACTCCCAAAGAAATAATGCGTAAATAGAATCCTTTATGCATACGCAGAAAGGTGATTTATGTATTTCATATTGTATGAAAACATTGATATAAGTTGTACCTAGAACGGTACAAGATGATATCAGTGCAAGCCCAGGATCAGAACCATGGCAACTGTCAAGTGAATCATTAGGTATTTAAGAAATACTAAGGATGGATTCCTCAAGAATGAGGAAGAATTAGAGTAACGTAATGGAAGCGTAAATGTATTAGATTATGAATCTAATCCATCATAGAATATCTCTTCATTATGAATGAAGTGATAATGAGATATCTCTTTATTATGACTAAAGAGATATTTGGGTGGAAACGTTAAAAGTAATGACTTTAATGTGTTCCATCATGTATGCAAAATATATTGCCATATAGAAGCTTACAACATTGTTGTTTGGATGAGAAAGTTCATTTATGAACTCTCCATTCGGTTCCAACCAGAAAGTGTATGACACTAATGGGGCGATAGCTCAAGCCAGGGAATCAAGGTCTCATCAAGGTCCGAACTCAAATGAGAGACTGAACCACATGATTGAGAATCATGTATAATGGTGACGTCGTTATTCTCAAGGTTGCTTCTATGGATAACATATAGATATCCATTGTCTAGGCCTACTACTCAGCCATTTATGAAATGACTACAGAAGAGGTATCATCACTGATGACTAAGCTGATTGGCTTTAGTGCAAGTGGGAGATTGTTGGAAATGTGCCCTAAAACCAATCATATGATGATACTTTATGGACATTTCACATGTTAAACTAATCTAGTTTAATGTAAAGGGTAAAGATTATTGTTTGAGCCGTCTCATATAAATGTTATATGCTTAAACGATAAGTCCAAGGAATATGTGATTGGAAGAATGCGATCTAAAGAAGTTAGATTCATGAGACCATTCTTTCGTTGACACATCCTAAACGTTCCTGATCATAGGATTGTCAATTGGGCATTGACAGTCCGTTAAGATCAGTACGTGCTATGTCTTCTCTCAGGGAGAGTGACTAGTCTCGAGTCATTGGTGTGTGTGACATCAAGACAAGTACGTAGGTGCTCAATAGAGAATGAGTTCACTGAACACGATCAACGAAGAGTTCTCATATTCATGTCACATGAGAACTCATGGTTGGGATAATGCAAATTAGTCTTTTGACCTGAGGCATCACAGTTGTCTTGTGGTTAGGTCCTTAATCTTTGATTATGTCAAAGTCACTCCATCAGGAGGGTGTCCACGGCATCGTTGGGGTTAAGCCACTTAGCCATGGAGACAAGTGAATGCGCAACAAGGGATCTCTAACCTTCAAACTGTTTGAGGGAGAATACTCTATGATATGATTTAGAATCTCTGGCCAGAGTATGAATGAGATTTAGGAATGCGTTCCAAATCACATTCAAGGTAATCATATAAGCACAAGACTCACATTGGATAGTAGACATGAATAAACTATCAAACCAAACAATGTGGTCAAGAGTATTGTATTAGAGAAAGACCGTATTGCATTTGTAATCCTAAAACTGAATAGGTTCTCCATCTCTTCTGATTAGCTTGGGTAACCATGACATGCTGCTAGGCGTCAACCATGGTTTGTGGAAACCCTAAAAGTGTATTATCACTAACGGGAGAATTGAAAGTAAGTTTCAATTCACAATCGATTTGAAAGAGTTTGAATCGCCCACTGCCTCGCTAAAAGGAACCTAATGGATCGTACACCGTGTAAGGTAGAGATTGAAGATTCAACGAAGATGAGTAAGAATAATTAAATGGTTTAATTATTTATGGCAAGGATTAATTAATATGATTATTAATCAAACGAATAAGTTCGTTAAAAGACCACGGGATAGTTTTGGACCTTAAGGCCCAATGGGCTTCGAACGTCAAGTCCATTGACTTAAGTTGTGTGACAACTTAATGAATAATGATTCACAAAGGCCCAAATAGCCCAATAAATCCCATGTTAAAGAAGGAGTGGTTTTGGATTTATTTACAAGTTTGCCACTCAAATGAATTAAGGAATAAGTATGACTTTATAGCCAAAATTCATTAAGGGTAATTTTTGGGGAAAGGATGAGAACACAAGCTCTCATTTCTCTCTAAAATTTCAGCCACCTTGGAGGGATCATCTAGCAATCAAACTCCTCCAAGGTCACTCATTTCTTCTACAATATGCCTTGGTGTGGAGACTTAGAGGTTTTCAATTTTGGGAACTTGGAGAAACCTTTTCATCCATCCAAATCCATGGATCTAAGATGCAAGGAATGAAGGCCCTCTCTTTGGGTGATTAGCCTTTGCTTATGCAAAGAGGAATCTACAAAGGTATTGATTTCTCAACTCACTTTGTTTTGAGTTGAGTCTTGGTTCACCTATCTACTAGGCTTTGAAGTTCATGGGTTAAGTTTTGTTTTTGAGTGCATATAAACATGATTCCGCCTTTTAATTGTTAATTGCATGTTGTTGATGTTGCTCAAATGAACTTGTTTTTCACAAATTTTTCTTCAAATGCAACATGTGTTGTCTAAATGAATGAATGATTCATTAAGGGCGATAAGACTAAACACATATCGCCAAAGTTTTTCAGTGCACATGAGCTTCAGAAGGCTAAAGTTATTGAAATTAGACAAATCCGTTCCAATGAAAATCTGGCAGACCTGTTCACCAAGTCTCTACCAAAGTGCACGTTTTAGAAGTTAGTGCAGAGTATCAGATTACGTCGACTTACCAATCAGCTAAATTTGAAGAATGCGAAATCAGGGGAAGCATCCATGATACATGCTTGTTGTACTCTTTTTCCATCGACTAGGATTTTTCCCACAGGGTTTTTCATATCAAGGTTTTAACAAGGCAAAATAAGCATACTTAACACTATATCAACAATCCAAGTAAAGTTGTACTCTTTTTCCTTTGCTATGGTTTTTTCCCACTGGGTTTTTCTGAGCAAGGTTTTAACGAGACAACTGATGTTGATATGTGGGCATCCAAGGGGGAGTGTTATAGAATTAGTGGGTGAATGCCCACTCAAAAGAATGCCCAAAGACTTAATGATAGTGAGTAATAGTGTTTGATACTTTCAAAAGTATCATCATTGTATTTTGATGGTTGTAGTTACGAGGGTTACTCTATAAATAGAGCATTCCGTCTGTTATCAAATGCACTGCGAAAGAAAGCAAGAGAAATAATATCAGTATCCCTCTCTCTCTTTATCTGCCATCGTTTTTTGTGTTATAGCTACTAAAGTTGTAGTGTAATATTTTGCACCTGCTTCGCTCCTGTCCTTAGAAAAGTTATCTCTCTAACTTTTGTCTATTTATAACAAATTAGAGATTTTTTTCATAACAAAATTAAAAATGGTATCGTACAAAAATCTCTCACTTGCTAAAAAAACGACGACCTCATAAAATGAAGGAGAATACAAATACGGCATCACTTATGTATACAACCCCATATAAGAGGAAAAATGTAAACGATTGTCTACGAAGAAGTATGACAAAAGTGGTAGTTAGCTTGTATTTTTTTAATTTTGTCGATGCCTTTTAAAGTAAAGCCACAATTCTAAATAGGTCTATTAAGCTTAATTCTTTATGTCACGAAGTCAAAATCAAAGCCTACCATTTTAGGTCTCAATATGATTACTTCGAATTGCAAGACCTCATGAGAGTTGATTGCCATCTTCAATTGAATAGAGAGATTGAGATATTGAAAGACAGTAATGGAAAATGCTCTAAGTTTGGAGTACGCGATGCGGCCTAGAGTAAAGTTTATAGGCTAAAGCTGTATGGGCCTGGTTTTAACTTGGGCTACTCTTAGACCAAGTCAAAGTGGAGGCTAATTTTAAGTTGATATGTTGGAGACGGCCCAATATATTTTTGTAATTGCACTTATTCAATGAATGAAAATTCTACATTTTCAAACAATCAATTTTCATAATCATTCAGTACTACAGTCTGGTGGTATTCCTTTTTGCATATAAGTGAAAGGTCTTAGGTACGAATCTTGTAGACGGCGAAGTCAAATTAAATTGTCTATTGTGTAATTCAGCCGAACTCCTCATTTCCTTTAGTGTAATATATCGTTGTACAAATAAAAACAAAATCAATTTCAGTAGGTTGTTAAAATGTCTACACTCTACATTAAAAAAAAAAAAAAAAATTCAATTTCTGTAGAGTTGTTAAAATGTCTACACTTTACATTCTTCAACAAAAGGCTTTATGAAATTGGGGGAAAAAAAGGAAGGGCACACAACTAAATAAATAAATATAGGAGGAGCTGCATGAGCCCCCAATCAATTACGAATATTAGGTCACGTGCTGTCAAATGTCAATTTCAGAATGTGTTGTGTTCTGTGTATAATTTAGACTTTAGGGGAGTGTTTGTTTGGCCTCGTTAAATTTTATTGGACTAGCTAGGATTAATAGTGAGTGAAATCCCATGTTTGTTAGCAGTTGGGACTATGTTTAATGAGATTAAGGGGGATTCGCCTAGACTAAACGCCTCACTAGGCGGTCTTAACGAGGTCCCCTGAAATTGGGCGGATTGCTAGACCAGCTTTCTTTCGCCCCTTTCCGCTTCACTCTTCGTCAATTCTCTGCTTTCCCCCACCCGACTGCTATTTTTTTTTCCATAAGACTTATCTTCCAGCGAAGCCACCATGGATATGTGGTAAGAAACTCGATTCTCTGAGAAACCTATTTCATGGAGTTTTGTAAATTCATTTTGTGGATTTCTACAGCCTTTCCCTTTTCAATACCAGATCCAACTCCCAAAATTTCAACCAGAAAACCAGAAAACCCAAAAAGTCAGAGACCCAAAAAACCCAAAAAATCCAAAAATCCAAAAATCCAGAAAACTCAGAAACCTAAAGCAGATTCAACCCCATCTCCCACCTTCGAGCCATTCGCGCATGCATCCTGCATCCAACTCCTAAATTTTCATTTTTTTTCTTGCTCTTTGGTTTGATTTTAAGATTTGCAAGGGATTTTGTGAGAGGAATAGAAGAGGCAGAGAGAGATTTGCAGTGAAGAGGAAGAGAAAGATTTGCAAAATATTTGGTTCTCTTCTTCTGAAAGCTTCTGGATGAAACATTAATTAGGGTTCTAAAAGTTAAATAGCTACAAAATAATATTTTATAACTATAATATTTGTTTGTTTTTCATTTTCAAGGCAAAAGTAAATTAAAAATGATAAAAAACTATAAATTAAAATTGATAAAAAACTAACTTGGATTCAAAAAATAATTTAGTCCATAGTTTAGTCTGGCGCTACATGAAACACCTCAATATTCTTATCCACTTTAGTCCAAGCCAAGCCAGTCCGGCTTAGTCCCATAAGTTAGGCCAATCCAAGATAGTCCAATACAACAAACGCACCCTAGAGGTATGCATCATGAAAATTCTTTTGCCCATCATTTTTCTCAATTGCTTCTCGACACGTTTTCTTCTCTCAAAATAGGGAATACTATAACCACTATTATTATGATCGAGTGTTATTCTCTTCAATTGTAAGTAAGAGTGTTCGATTCTTATCAAAAGTAAAATTAAACTACTTTATTGATCGCTCGTTGTGAGGTTTAGCCTACTTTCCTAATATTATTTGTTAAAAAAAAAAAAGATTTAGGGAGCCTTACTTATAGAGACATAAATATATACCATATTTCACACAACTCCACAGTTTTTAAAACTTTACAAGGAGGGATAAAAAATCCAATAACAGAAAACCAAGCCTAACTCAAAAAGAAACGGACCGACTAAATTACGGCTCATGCCTCTCGACTATAACCGTTAATAAACGAACACGTTAACCACTACACGACAAAAAATCATAAAAACTAACCGATTTCCCTTTTCCCTTATTCAATACCTGCAATTTCATCTTCCCCAAACCTATCATTTCAAATTCCTATCACGCAAAAGATACTTCTCCAGAAAAGAAAAAAAAAATAAAACCCTAAAATATCCATAGTTTCCGACACTTTCAAGCCGGATTTTCAGTAAGTGATTTACAAAGTTCAGCCGGATTTCCAGAAAGATCAGTGTTTCAAAGGTTTTCCTACTACTCAAAATCATCCTTTTGCATAATTATATTTCGAACTCTATCAAAAACGAATGCATTATCAAGTGTTTTTGCACTTGTTTTTGCAAAAGACACTTTTCAAAACTATCAAAAACGCATGCATTATCAAGTGTTTTTTGCACTTGATTTTACAAAAAATTCAGTGTTCTAGTTCGAGAAAAAACTATTTCAGTGTTTTAGATGTTTCGGTTTCATTTTTTTAGTTTATATGTATACTGACTCTTCAACAACATTTGAAAAAGAAAATGAATATGCGTCTAAATTTTGTGAATAAAAACATTAACCGTCTAGCTTCGATGCTGCACTTTGAACTGATGCTGCACTTTACACTGATGCTGCACTTTGTAAATTAATTATGGTTCTACTTTCTGTTTGTAAATTGGTTTTGCACATAAATATGTTGTAGAAAAAGAAAAAAAAAAAGAATTTGCATCAAGCTTGTGTTAAAACAATTATGCATCTACATTGTGCGTAAACAACCAATTTTGCATCTACCTTGTTTGCTAATTGATGTTGCATCTACTTGTGAACTAAGTGACGCTGCATCTACTTGTGCGCTAAGTGATGCTGCATCTAGCTTGTGTGCCTAGCATCTGCCCTTTTGCATTTAGTTTGTCGTTTATATGACTTCATATTATTTGATTAAAAATTATACTCATTATCATTTCAATTTTTTTTTATGAAGATGACACCAAAAGTAAAACATTTTGCAACAAAAAAGAAATCAGCTCCAAAATCTCATGTTATAAAGTGTCGGGCAACAAATGATAAGTATGTTCAAATAAAACTGAATCTTTTGGCCTTTGCAGAACTAATACAAGAGTTCAAGCCAAAACTTGATGAAAAACCAAAAGTCCTGGCATTCATTTACAAGACTTCAAGCTTCATTAGCCACGACTAGTGTTGGTGTGTTATGTTTTCTTCTCTGGCTTAACCCAGAGTCGTACAGTTTTACCTTCGGGTGATGGACCATATTTTCTTCATTGGCGTAACTCGGTGTCGTATTTCTTCACTAGCATAACGTAGAGTCGTACAGCTTCACCTTCGCGTGATGGACTATACTTTCTTTACTGGCGTAACCCAATGTCGTACATATTCACCTTCAGGTGATGGATATGCCTTTGGACGACTATGATACCACTACTGAGCACATTATATATTGTATATGTTTTACAAAGGTTTTATGACATGCTAAGGTTTTTAGAAAACCTACTACATAATATACTATATGAGTTTTCTAAAACTGGGGGTTAGTACGTTTGAAGAAAAGTTGGTTTTAGTTATTATTTATATTAAACTTGGTTCACTCACCTTTTGTTTTGTGCCCTCGACCTATGAACGAGGCATATGATCTGAACTTTGAGGCATTCCCATATCAATGAATTTATGTCCTCTTCTCTGTGTGAAGCTCTCTTGTAATCACACTTTTATATTATCCATTCTACTTGTATTTCCGAATTAGTAGTATGCTCTGAACATGTTCGTGCATCATCACTTCTTTTAAATGTTGACAGTTGAATATTCTCCTTCTATTAATGATTAGTACATTATTATTATTTCGTTAAAGTTTGTATTTCATTTTATCATTGGGTGGTTTCGGTGAAAATTTTATATGCATGGTTTACATGTTCTTGGCATATGTATAATTAAGGGGAACTTTAATGAAAAGCTCTCGGAACTGTTCATTTAAACAAAAAAAACCACATTTTTACACTAAAAAACTAATCTGATACTATTAACTTTACCCTTTATTTTGTTATTATCGTTAAAATTCAAAGTTTTCAAGCAATTTTCATTAATTTTCCTATAATTAAATAGTTTTTGTCACCCTTGGGTGTCGGCCAGCACGTAGCCAATGGCGGATCCACATAAGGACCTGGGAGGTCCCAGGACCCGTCGGCAATCCTAAATCGCTGCTATAAATTTTCCGGGGACCCCTCATACTCGAGCATGAGGTCTGTGCAGGTTGTAGGTTGCAAGTTTGTAGTGGTTGTCTTCTTCTCGGAGAAGATGACCGCACACGGAGAAGAAAGAAAATAGGGACCCTTCCTGCCTCTCTCCTCCTTGCTTCTACCATGGTCTCATTTGTCAGTGCCACCCACTTCTCCTCCAACCTTTCTCTATCGTCTGGCAGGGGCAGTACATAAGGCCAAATTTTCCCAAATTATTTCAACCATCTTAATAATTTTTCTTATGGGTGAAATTTCCTTCATAAGGTTAATAAGATGGATATGATCTGTCATGGGTTGGTGAATTTTGGAGGTGAAGCTGCCATGGCTTCGAGAGAATGGGGAGGGAGGCGGTTGGTGGAGGTATGACAACTTTATTCTTAGTGAGAGAGAAAGTGGATGTTTGGAAACTAGTAAAAGAGAAAAATGGTGTGTTTGGTTAGAAAGATAGTGAGAGTTTGGGGAGAGTTTTATTTGACCGGTGTTTTAAATTTAGTGGTTCATATTAGATAATCAATAACTTAGGTACTCCTTAGTAACTTATGAAACCTCGTAATGGACGCCTAAATTATGATTTTATAATTTGTAATATTGTTTTGCATATGATTTTTGAATGAAATGTATTATATTTAAATTTTCAATGTTATTTTTGTCTATAAATTTTTTGACCTTTATAATTGGGACCCCTTGAGTTTAAAATCCTGGATCCGCCACTGCACGTGGCCATCTCGATGTCATTGGAAACCGGGATTGAGGTGTGTCAAAATTTCCATAGATGACAAGTTATATACAAGTTTGGGAAGAATGTGTTTTCTTCATGACTAATCTATCGCCTCAAATTTAAATAAAATATGCAGATTGATACTCATTTTTTTCATTCATTATTTCATTAACTCTAATTAGTTATCCAATTCAATTAAATCCTAGATATCAAATGAGAAGGGCAAAAAGGTGAAACCCATCGTACCATTCCACAAAAATGGTTTTCGCAGTTACAAACGAGAACAATAATACACAAACGAGGTGTGTTTCATCCATTTATAATTTGTATGGTTCATCATCAATTTACCAAAAAAATAGTCACTGTGGACTTGGCCGGTACACAAGGATTGGATTGGATTGGACTGGGACCTGGGTGTGTGCTGTTAATTGCAGTCTAATCCGCATTCCTCCAGGGTTGGGTCATCTGACTTGGCCAAGAACGGATCAACCCGAACCCATAAAAGCGAAAAGATGGAAGCCAGCATTATTGACCACACTATAATGATTGTAGGAGTCCTGTTCTGCCTACCAAGCAGACCCTTGAGGAAAGGATAGAGGTGAATGATCACCCAGAACGCAAACAAGAGCTTACCTAACAGTGGCCCCCATGACTCATAACCGTTATTTATTGCATTCGACACTCCGGCAACTACTCCGATCAAGTTTATAATAAGCAACGTCGTTGGTGGGATGAGCAATGTGGTCCGCTTAAATGCATACAGCTCTGAGAAATCCGCGTCGTCCCCAGCTTTTGATGTCACCGTAAAGTTTGTATCAACGCCGGCTAGCACCTTTAGAATCCCTTGAAACACGGCAAACAAATGCGCCGACACCCCACCAATCACCCAAAACTGCTCATTTCTCCACCATTCGTCGATGCCAACTCCACTCCATCTCATTTCCAATACGCTCGTTGTAAAAATGCAGATGAAAAGAGACAGAAACCACAAGCTAGCCATATTGTTCAGCTGCACACAAGTAAAAAAATCAACATTAGATGCATATATCATCGCCTAGGCAGGCAAGCCAACAAGTAGATGAGGTCGGTTTGATCCATCAAACTGTATGTTTATACCTCTGGAGTGATGAACTTTCCTGTTAGCAGACATACAGCAGGTAGAGTGCAATAAGCAAGAAGTGGAATTGATGTCCATGGGTACACAGTAGCGTTTATGTAAGACAGACGCTCCAACCACTTCAGACCCCGTCCATACCCATACCAGAGAGGGCAATGCCTGCTCAAGAATATTTCAATTGATCCAAGGGCCCACTGAAGGACTTGGTGCAAACGATCGGAAAGATTAATGGGGGCTGATCCCTTAAATGCCGGCCTTGCAGGGATACAGTATATCGATCTCCAACCGTGACAATGCATTTTAAAGCCTATCAGGATATCCTCTGTAACTGAACCGTATATCCAGCCGACCTGGATTGGGAGGAAGCGTATTGAGCAAGCAAAGAGAAAAAAAAAGTTATACGGTTAATCAACTCATGAATTGGATCACCATCTTACCTCCTTTCCCCATTCTGTTTTATCTTCATAGCCACAACTAATTACATGGATGGCTTCTTTAAGCAGAGATGCTGGCCTAGTGCTTTTCAGAGTCCCACCATCCTCCAGCAAGGTGGATGCAACAAACACCGGAGACTGCCCAAATTTCTTTTCCAGCTCATCATCAGACATTAGAGTCAAGTTTTCAACTTCAACACCTGAAGATAAGATGTTCTCAAGTCAAAAGGAAAACCGAGATTGGTGGGAAACAAGGAAAACTTAGGTTTATCTATATCCATAATACATAATAAAGAACCTATCTCCACAAAGGTAGCAAGTGTGCATCTGCCAACAACGCTGGCAGAAAAGATAATATCAAACCTTCCCTAGTTTAAAGAATACAAATCAATCATGACTTATAAAGTAGATTTTCACACACATTTTCCTAAGTGAGCAGTACTGAAGTTTGTCCTTTGCATTTGCACATGCTGGATGTACACACATTGCATTTCATAATCCTGAAGTATAAAAACAGACAAGTAAATACCAAAGACGGATTGGAAGCTTGGTGAAAAGTGCAGATTGTAAGTAACCAATTGAAAACAGAGTTAAAAATCTATGCTTTTGCAATGGTGAGATATTTTCACAAAGGAATCTAGTGCAGTATGATGCGAGATTTATACGCACACAAATTAAACCCTCTTTTTGTCGATTTGTAGTATAAGTATAAGTAGGGATCGTTCTGGACCGGGGATTAGGAGGGATTGCAAATCTCTTGGAAACTGACTCAAAAACGTAAAATAAAGTTTAAAACACTAAGACAAACCAAAAACTCAAAATGCTTTAAAAACACAAACTAAAATGCTATACTAAACTCGAAGAATTCAAAACTAAAAATAAGAAAGATTAAGACTAAGACTTAAACGAAATATGGGGGGATTGATTTTGGACGAATTTAAACTAAAATGGATAGATTGTAAAGAAAACAAATTGTAAATATGAAATTGACGGAAATGAATGGATGGTATGGCTAGCTAAGGGGTTCATCTCCATACATGTTACACTTGCATAATAAAATGATTTCCAATTGCACTTCAATAAACCATGAATTCTCAACACCCCGGGTTAATTAGGTCCGCTTAAATTAACCGTCAAGTTTTCCTTAAGTTAATGAATTGGATGATTGCATACGACAACCCAAAGCATTCCTCACAAGTTCCCTACATGAATTGCATAATAGAGAAACAAGCAAGAATCATTAAGCATCATGAAAACTATAAGTGTTGACGAGGCATTCGTTACTATGATTGCATGAAACTTATGCCAAGAATTCGTTTAACGCGATTGTTTATAAGCAACCTCCACTACTTGTGAATATAAGTTCATAACGATTAGGTGAAACTCACTTATATTCTAGCGTCATATTCATGCATGAAAATTAAGCGCGCATTCTTAATAAACATACATAAATAAGTTATCAATCAAATGGTTAAACAAATTGAATCCACAACTTATGAAACGCAATTAGAAGTAATCAAATCAAAATGCAAGCATAAACATATATTTCGAATCCCCCCCTAGCTAAAGGGGGGTTTAGTTCCTCATACAAAACAAAGAGAATTGAAATTAAACATTGAAATCAAAGAAACGCCTAAACATTCCAACAACTCAAACTTGAATTGTATGAACGTTTAGGCCCTCTTCTCTTCCTCTTTATTGTAGCATAAGGTCTAGGGATAATTGGTTTGGGGGATGGAAGTGTGGAATGGAAAAGGAGTGGTGGAGAAGTGGAAGGGGAATGGAAAAATGGTTTTTGGATTATAAGGGGAGAGATGGGAAGCTCACGGCTAAGAGAGAAAGGGACGTGTTTGTGGTGTGTTGTGTATGAAATGAGATGTTTATGAATGAATGAATGCAAGGGTATTTATAGGAGTAGTGGAGGGAACATATGGCTATGTCATTTGTAGGTGAAGTAGGTGGATGTTGTAGGTGAAGTAGGTGGATGTTGTAGGTGAAGTAGGTGGATGATATGTTAAGTGATAAGTGATAAGTGATATGATATGTGGTTATGATATGATAAGTGGTTAAGTGGTGATGATAAGTGATAAGTGATTAAGTGATATGATATGTGGTGATGATAAGTGATAAGTGCATGTGGGTTAACTAATGAAGGAAATGCATGTGCAATGACAATGTGTTAGAATGGATGTGTGTTATGCATGGCATGATTGGGATTAGGAAAGGTTTAAATGTCCTAAAACTAAAGAGAACAAGGTTCCAACACTTTGGCTCCAATTAGGTCTTCAATTTCGTCCAACACTTTGGCTTCAAGCATAAGCTATCCGTCCTTAGCCCAAAAGTGCTCCAAAAGTCTCCAAAATGCATCTTTTTGCTCCTTTAGCCCTTTGGACCTACAAACACACGAAAATAGCTTAAAGTACTAAAATAACTAAAGAAACATAACGTATATGCACGAGAACAAGCCATTTAAGTCGCATGAATATGCTCCTATCAAATACCCCCACACTTATCTTTTGCTAGTCCTCGAGCAAAACAGAAAGAAAAACAAAACAAAACCAAACGAAGCAAAACAAGTAAAACACAACCTAAACCTTCCAACAACCGTCTTAGGGATTTCCAAAGCACATGACAAGTTAAAAATCATCATTCCCACAGATTTTTGCCATCATTACACTTAAGTACATTCTTAATCATAGTCACCACATACTAGTTCACAATTAAGCATTTAAAACACATTTCGAATGTAGTAACATGCCTTAGAGAAATTGCTCAAATCCTTACAAGATATGCACTCGTTTTTCACACAGATTTTCTGACTACACACCCTACACTAGTTATATGTGAGAAGATTGATGTAAACATGTAGACGAACACTCACATATGTTATAACAAGGAAAGCATTTTCTGGATTTACGATAATGACATGAATATGATCTCATGAATGGAATGCTACTACTTAGAATGAGAACCAGTGATTCCATAAGCTCATATCAATTTCAAACTCCACATTATTGAACACATAACGATCAAGATAGAAGTCAAAGGGGTGTAACGGGGCTAAAGGTATTTGGCTAACAAAGAAGATATATGGAAAACAAAGGTTCTTAAAGAAATAGCGAGCAAAACATTTGAATTAACGTAGAATTCACTTTTGAATGAAAACTCAACTTTTGAACAACAAGGGGGAACAAGCTCTTTTTTTTTTTTTTTTTTTCTTTCTTTCTTTTCTCTTCTTTTCTGTTTTTCTTTTTCATATGTTTTTCACAATTTTTTTTTTCTTTTCTTTTGACTCTCAAAACATACAAACTTAAGAACAAACTTTTACTCCCCCACACTCATTTTCTTGCAAAATGTACTCAAAAGGAATTCATTTAAGTCATGCTCACTATCTTTTAAGAACAAGGGTACGGATGGTCCTAATCTAGGCTAGGTAAGGGGTGATATGGTTAGCAAAGAAAATAGGTTAAACGAGGCTCAACGGTGTTAAGACTTACAATATATACGAAATATGGGAAGTAAGGCTATTTGGCTATGGTGGCAACTACACAACTTCATCTTGATATATGTTATGCAACTCAATATCATGCTTTGAATGAAACGGATATAAGTTCTAGCATTTAGTTCTATCATGATACAATTGCATTCTAAGTAGCAACCAAGCAAGGAATAATGAGATCATTCAACAACTTTAGAAAACAAAGAATCACAGAAAATAACTCTCCAAAGAAGGTAATGGCTCGAGTCTCACAGGGTTGTAGCGTTTGTTTGAGTTCCTTCCTTCAAGCATGTTACAAAAACGAATTTTTCTTTTATGATTGCATGTGAAGTCATACATTATAACCATAACTAAGCATAAACCAAGAGTAAATCAAACTTTTCTCTATGTTTATAACTCTTTTTAACAGTCATGCAATTACAAACCAAATCCTTATCATTGTGTTGGAAGGTACCCTAAGACACAAACTCACAAAAACGACTCAAAACACTCTTTTTAGGCTTTTCAAAACAATTTTTCAAATTTTTATGTGCTTTTCGGAGTTATAAAAACAAAACATACTAAAACACTCTAAAACAACTTAAAAACACCTTAAAACAGCAAGGAACAACATTTGAAGTTATGGGTGATAAAATCCCACGAATTTGCATTAACAACATTAGTTACCCCCCCACACTTAAATCAAACATTGTCCTCAATGTTTTAAGCATAGATTCACACAAAACATAAGTAAACACACAAACAACAACTAAACATACTAAACATGGCAGAATGTAATTAACAAAGAGAAGAGTTTAGGGACGCAAATCTGGTTATGGAGTGTAAATTCCCTCTTCTCTTTGTTGATTGCATTGAGGCTTGATCTTGATGATTCCACAGGCTTACTCTCGAACTGGTTTCCGCCCATCATTGATTTTCCTTTGTGCTACTTCTTGAACTGGGCAGCAGGATGGTTCTTTTGGTCTCCCCCGAAGGTCTGAGCTTACCCTTTTGGTCTGTTTCTTTGTTCAATCTTTCCAATTCGTATTGAAAAGGGTTGGAGGATAACTCAGCCTATGTTTGTCTCCACATGCTTCAATGTATCATTTTCACTTGCCTTACTCGCTCTCCTTTGCAGAAGTGGTCCCTTCTCCGGAAGTGTATCAACCGTTGAAGATGACTACTCGAGAGCAACGCTAGGTAAGCAATCAGGAATAGATTCCAGGCAGTTGGCTCCAGATCGGAAGATTGACTCCAAGTGCCGGCTGATTGCTTCTTTTACTTTGCCATGCGAGTAAGAACAAGGACAAAGAAAAAGACAGGGAAAGAGCATGATATGAGATACTTTTGCTTTTGACCTTGATGATATGAGATACCTTTGCTTTGAAGAAGCGGTGAATGAATCAGCACATGCTTCAATCCGCCGTTTCCTCCTGGGTCATATGTACTCCAGGCATCTGGTATCATCTTTGGGGAAGAAGAAAGAATTGAGTATTTTGAAAGGCTTTGCTGGGAGTGCGCCCTCAGAGGTGAGGGAGAGTTGGGCATTTTCTTCATGGTTTGCCCTGCCATAAAAGACGAAGGTCGACATATATAGAGATAATATCAAGTGGTGGTACTTTTTACCCTTGTCGACAAACGTTTTGATCCCGCAATTCCGGCTTTTTGAAATAGTGGCGCCTCTTCGATCTTTGAATACGCCTCTTCGATTTCTGAGCAGGCGCCCCTTCGATTTCTGAACGACGCCCCTTCTCTTTCTGAACGACACGTGGTAGTGCAGATGCGGCTCCTTTTGACAAAGCTGCACGCGTTTTCTGAAAAGCAGAGAAAGCGTCGCCGAACTTTGCGCTTGTCGGCTAAAGACGTGTAGTTGCGATGATGGCCTCCACGTGTTTTCAGCTTTGTCAGAAATCTTTTGACAAAGTTGAACGCGTTTTCTGAAAAGCCGAGGGAGCGTCGCCTAACTTACGCCGGAAAATCCGGCTCTTGAATTGGTGGACGCGTTGCCTTGGCATTTTATAGAGCTATCGATCACCGCCAACATACACACTCTGAAGATTTCCCATTCCTGAAACTCGACTCCGGCCCTTTGTGAAATTTTTAACTCCATCCACCCCTTCTCTTTGAACACTTTTGAAAAAAATGGCAAACTCATCGAACCTTAGCTTAGATTTGAGTCTCAGCAGCGATCCGGTTGCGCCCCGTCAAGGTAATGTATGGCGCCCTTCTTTTTTATCTTCTAACGGTCCTCTTTCAGGTGAAGACTCTGTGATGCAGGACGCCACAACAGCTACAATAGTAGCTAAAAACCTCCTCACTCCAAAAGATAGTAGGCTGCTGTCAGGACGGTCCGATGAGTTGGCCGTTCAAGAGTCCCTCGCACTTAGTGTTCAGTGTGCGAGCTCTGTGTCCAACATGGGCCTACGCCTGCTTGCTCGGTCCCGCCAAGTGGAATCGTTGATGGCAGAGGTGGAAAGTCTTAAGCAGGAAATCAAACAGCTTAAGTACGAGAATAGAAGTTTGCATGTGCTTGCAAATAACTATTCGGCGGGCATGAAGAGGAAGCTTGATGAGCTGCAAGAATCTGAGGGTCGAATTCACAGTGACCGTCAAAGGCTTGCGTCTTATCTCCAGAGGCACCTTTTTCCTGGGTCATCCAGCGCTTGGCCAAGTATTGAGGCCTGGAATGCTCTAGCTCCGATGCCTCCCGCTCCGATGCCTTCCGCTTCGATGCCTCCCGCTTCTATGCCTCCCGCTTCTATGCCTCCCGCTTATGCGCCTTCCGCTTCTGCGCCTCGTAGTGGGACTTCACGCAAACAACCTTTGTGAAGCTCCACCTTTCTCCATGTTTAGTATCTTTCTTTTTTTCTTTTTCTCTTTTTTTTTTTTTTTTTATTTTTTTTATTTTTATTTTTTTTTTATTTTTATTAACATAAATAAAATCAAACGGCATGGAATTGGTCCTTGAATGGAAGGTGATACTTGAAGTGAACCGGCATTGGTTTGAATTCTAGTGTAGGTGCCACTCCTTTGAAAGTTTCAGGGATATTGGACTTGGCCAGATTGCAAGTGATGGTTATTACTTGTCCAATGTCATCAAATTTAACTTTTTTGGATTTTGTGGTTTCAAGAACGTCCTCTTTGATGGATTCATGACATTCCCTACTTGTCACCTTTGGAAGGGCTTCCAAGATGTCTTTTTCACCTTCTTCTTCCTTGGAAGTCATGAATCTGCAAGGAATAGGGTTAAAAATAATGAAATTTGGAACAACCATACCTGTATTAGATGGCATAGGAGCAATAGGAGCCTCCGGTAAAGGTGTTTCCACCCTTTCCGTGGGTTGGGTGTATTCCTCTTCCTTGTGATTTGATTTTGATGGTTGAGGGTCCGTTCCAACCTCCTTGTCACTGCTCAACATGATTTCCTTGGCAGTTTCAAATTCTCCCTTCTGATTTGCAATGGTTGAACTAGGGAGTTCGCCTTGGTCGCAAAATTGTCCTTCGAACTCCGCTATCTGCCCAATTTGCTTTTCCAGAGTAGTAAGTAATTGAAAAATCGTATCATTATCATTTGAATTACCTACATTACTTTGGGCAGGTTGTGGTGGCTGCATAGGCGTTGAATAGAACTCCTCATACGACTGCCAATATCCTTCTTGTTGAGCCTCATTGTCTTGATTTTGTAAGCCCTGCACCAAACAAATTAATTCATCAAGCTTTTGGTTATAATTTATTGACGAACTTAAATTTGGTTGGGCATATTGAATATGAGGTTGTGGTGGCTGCCAATATCCTCCTTGTTGAGCATTTTGAGGTTCCCACCACATAGAGTTTGAATGATCACTCCAATCCGAATTGTAAGTATTGGAAAACACGTTATTCCTTGATTGAAGATTAAATATATCAACTCTTTGCATTTGGGACCTTTCCATGAGTTGTGACAAAAGAGAAGCATTATTAAGTGCCATCTTGTTCAAAACACAAATAAAAAAAATAAAAAAAAAACTAAATCTAAAAGACAATACAGAAACAAACAATCCAAGGGATTAGCAAATTTTCTAATCCCCGGCAACGGCGCCAAAATTTGATGCGAGATTTATACGCACACAAATTAAACCCTCTTTTTGTCGATTTGTAGTATAAGTATAAGTAGGGATCGTTCTGGACCGGGGATTAGGAGGGATTGCAAATCTCTTGGAAACTGACTCAAAAACGTAAAATAAAGTTTAAAACACTAAGACAAACCAAAAACTCAAAATGCTTTAAAAACACAAACTAAAATGCTATACTAAACTCGAAGAATTCAAAACTAAAAATAAGAAAGATTAAGACTAAGACTTAAACGAAATATGGGGGGATTGATTTTGGACGAATTTAAACTAAAATGGATAGATTGTAAAGAAAACAAATTGTAAATATGAAATTGACGGAAATGAATGGATGGTATGGCTAGCTAAGGGGTTCATCTCCATACATGTTACACTTGCATAATAAAATGATTTCCAATTGCACTTCAATAAACCATGAATTCTCAACACCCCGGGTTAATTAGGTCCGCTTAAATTAACCGTCAAGTTTTCCTTAAGTTAATGAATTGGATGATTGCATACGACAACCCAAAGCATTCCTCACAAGTTCCCTACATGAATTGCATAATAGAGAAACAAGCAAGAATCATTAAGCATCATGAAAACTATAAGTGTTGACGAGGCATTCGTTACTATGATTGCATGAAACTTATGCCAAGAATTCGTTTAACGCGATTGTTTATAAGCAACCTCCACTACTTGTGAATATAAGTTCATAACGATTAGGTGAAACTCACTTATATTCTAGCGTCATATTCATGCATGAAAATTAAGCGCGCATTCTTAATAAACATACATAAATAAGTTATCAATCAAATGGTTAAACAAATTGAATCCACAACTTATGAAACGCAATTAGAAGTAATCAAATCAAAATGCAAGCATAAACATATATTTCGAATCCCCCCCTAGCTAAAGGGGGGTTTAGTTCCTCATACAAAACAAAGAGAATTGAAATTAAACATTGAAATCAAAGAAACGCCTAAACATTCCAACAACTCAAACTTGAATTGTATGAACGTTTAGGCCCTCTTCTCTTCCTCTTTATTGTAGCATAAGGTCTAGGGATAATTGGTTTGGGGGATGGAAGTGTGGAATGGAAAAGGAGTGGTGGAGAAGTGGAAGGGGAATGGAAAAATGGTTTTTGGATTATAAGGGGAGAGATGGGAAGCTCACGGCTAAGAGAGAAAGGGACGTGTTTGTGGTGTGTTGTGTATGAAATGAGATGTTTATGAATGAATGAATGCAAGGGTATTTATAGGAGTAGTGGAGGGAACATATGGCTATGTCATTTGTAGGTGAAGTAGGTGGATGTTGTAGGTGAAGTAGGTGGATGTTGTAGGTGAAGTAGGTGGATGATATGTTAAGTGATAAGTGATAAGTGATATGATATGTGGTTATGATATGATAAGTGGTTAAGTGGTGATGATAAGTGATAAGTGATTAAGTGATATGATATGTGGTGATGATAAGTGATAAGTGCATGTGGGTTAACTAATGAAGGAAATGCATGTGCAATGACAATGTGTTAGAATGGATGTGTGTTATGCATGGCATGATTGGGATTAGGAAAGGTTTAAATGTCCTAAAACTAAAGAGAACAAGGTTCCAACACTTTGGCTCCAATTAGGTCTTCAATTTCGTCCAACACTTTGGCTTCAAGCATAAGCTATCCGTCCTTAGCCCAAAAGTGCTCCAAAAGTCTCCAAAATGCATCTTTTTGCTCCTTTAGCCCTTTGGACCTACAAACACACGAAAATAGCTTAAAGTACTAAAATAACTAAAGAAACATAACGTATATGCACGAGAACAAGCCATTTAAGTCGCATGAATATGCTCCTATCACAGTACGCATCCACAGTATAAACTATGCCATTAAAAAGAACTTATTTATTTTCCCTCATACTGTGGAAGGCAAGGGATTACGTTTATTGTTCTCTTCGACACCCTCCTGATCAGAGACATTTATCAAAACTATTGTATCTTCCTTCCTGGAATTTCTCTTCTTCTTTTCAGTCTTGGGTTTATTGGCCTTCTGCTCCCTTTTTCCAGAAAAACAGTTTCCGCAACAGCACCATTTTGTCAAGCAGTTGCATGTCCTAGTTGGTGGCTTTTTTGTTTTTGGAGCATCATAACCATAGAGAGCCTGCCTTCTGAAGACACATCCAGTCCCAACATAGATAGGCCCTTGGATCCCATCCAAACCTTTCATGTTAATCTGTTATTGGTGATGATGACTTAGATGTTAACTTTGAAATAGAAGAAAAATGAATGGAAAAAGCAACAAAGCAATCTCACTGTCTACAAATACTTACATCAAAGAACACTGTGTTTCGGTTGGCATATCTGTCATGCCTATCAATACCATCGAATCTTTGTGGGAACTGGACATAGCACACTCTCTTTCCTAGCAACATATCCATCATGAAACACATTGATTCTCTAAGAGCCTTACTATTATTGATGTAGTGATCACAATCCAAGTTCAGCAAGTAAGGTGCATTTGTTAGAACAGCAGAGACTCTTACCTGTTTTGACATACAAGATGACAAGAAAATGAAACTCCAGAGTAAAAAGGGGAGGGGGGAGAGAGAGAGAGAGAGAGAGAGAGAGAGAGAGAGCACATAGTTCTATCAACTGCTATCGATGTGGAGCTCAAGAAGCCTCTCTTTCTCCCTTTCAATTTACTTACCAAAGCATTCATTGCTCCAGCCTTTTTGTGGTGATTAAACCCATGTCTTTTTTCTCTAGAAACATATACCAGGCGTGGTAATTCTTTCTTATCTGTCTCATGTCTTCCACTTTGGCCAAGAAAAACCTAAAAAGGTGCATATAACTGTTATATGCCAAAGTGCATTACAACTTTACATGCACAATAAAGAAATCAAATTCCCATGTGACATACCTGAATCATCCCAGGATGATCACGAACATTATTTCCAGGCCATGGAGTTCCATCCTGCATTGTCCATCCTTCTTCTGGAACCTTCTGAGCTTTAACAACCAATGCATTTATTCGAACTTTGAACTCTTCATACTCTCTCTGCAAAGATAGTGACAAGAACATATACTAAGTTCTCTGCAATGAGTGATGAGGAAGTATCCACTGTTAGTAACCCTCATTACCTTCATTGCTCTTCGTTCTTTCACAAATGATGGAAGCACCTTATCTTTTAGATAATCTATCTTTTCTGCAAAATACCATTCAGGTGCCCGTGGTTCTATGCTAAACTTCTTGCAGAAAGGGACCCACTTCCTAGCAAATTCTGATGTTTCTGACAGTGCCTCGAATGTCAACATAGATGCACCATCATCCGAAACATAACATGAGACCTTGTCAACAGGGTAGTCCACTGCTAGAATAGAAAGTACAGTGTTTGCTGTCACCAAAGGAGGCTCCTTCAGTGGATCAACTGTACTGACATAAATATCAACTGGACAAAGTTGTGAAGGTTGGCCTTCCTTCTCATACCTGGAAAAAGGAGAATTAGCATGAATTGTGATAACGTTCACAGTCGGACCAAAAGGAAAGTTACATTAACATGTGATAATCAAATGGCTTACCTCAGGGATAATCTATCCAGATAAGTTTCTCTATCAATGGGAAACCACTTTGGGAACTGATCAAGAATCCATGAAACAGCAAACCAAATCTCACAAATTACTGAGATGAGCCACAATGCATATGCATCATTTACAGGATGCATGACCCAATAATGAAAGAAGAATCCAAGAGCAACAAGTCGAATAATGATGATCATTCGATAAGGGTTGATTTGTCTCGATGGAATAGGCAACTTTCTTGACAAGGGCTGTCTTGCCTCATCCATTCTGATCCATGAGTGGCACAAAGAATTTTCATTGATCAGCAATCCTTGGATATTTCAAACACTACGGTATTGGAAATATTAAAACTAACTTTATAGTAGAGAAAATCCCGTAACTAAAATGTTTAAATGCAGCAAGTCACAACCTCAAAAGACATGAGCAATGCTGCATGCATAGGAGCACTTACAGTGGTAGATCAGGGCCATTGTCATTCCCGTCATAGTCCCAATCTTTGGCACCATTTTCATGTTTCATCATCTGTAATTTCTCTTGTTTTTGCTTCCAACTCTCCATCCTCTCCTTCCAAGCAACACTACCGTAGCCATAAGCAGCCATGTCTTTGGAAGGATCCATGGCTGTACTGCAAAAAAGGTAGATGTGAACCCATTCAAGCTAACAAATAGAGGATGAGTACCCAAGATGGGTAAGTGTGAGAGTAAGGTGATTGAATTTGGGGCATGTGAATTTCGTGAGGAGTAAGATGTTTACCTAGAAGGACATGGTCTGAGGAAAGAATGGGGTGGTTCCTTTTTCCTCCAGCAGCAGTTCCCATGAAAGAAGGGATCAAAGCATGTTGTTCAAGAGGGATATCATCATCAGCCTGCGTGAAAAACTCACAACCATTAAAAGAAAAAAGCAAACAACTAAAGAAACAAGGAAAGAAAAAAGAGTGGTACAGCCGTGAAGTATGGATCAATGAATTAAGAAAGCAATTTTACACAATTGAGCGAATTCAATTGAATTTGTGAGTACCATTTGACTGTTAGTAAGGAGTGGAAGTTGGGACATGGGATAAGAGAAACCAGAGTCAGAAGTGCAACCATAGCTCATGTGGCCGTCTGCAGAAAGCGCATGTTGCATATCTTGTCTGCTCCTTGCATCAAAACTGAATTCGTACTCGAGGTCATCGATGCCATCTTCTTCTTCATCACCTTGGACCCTGGCACACCCTGCCGGCCAAAAAGAACATCGGTGAGACTAATTAAATAAACTGATAAAGTTGTATAAATGATTTAATTATTCAGCAATGGTATAGTACTAGAAGTAGTAATAGAACTGGTTTAGCGTTTAGGTAATAGGTATCCACCCTTAAGCCTTTTGAAGCGGGTCTTGCACTTAGGACAGAGTTGGGTACCCTCACTGCGCTCGTATTCATAGCAAGTTGGGCATATGGGAAAGGCACACTCGTTACAGGCGACAAACAGCTCCCCGTCTGCAGTTAGGCCTACATCGTCTTCACAAATCTGGCAAATCTGCCCCTTCAGCACTTTGGCCTGTACAATAGCAGAACCAACACATGCCGGTTGATTGCCGACCAAAGAGTACAAATACAACGAGTCATTCGTTCATTCATCTATAGGTCATATTAATTTGACAATAATATAGTTCATCAGTGAACGAAAGAAATGATTAAGTCATAAATTAGCAATGAAAACATGCATGTATAAATATGAAAGTGAAGTAGGAGGTAGCAGGTAGGAAGAGGGAGGGAGGGCAAAGAGCATTATTTACATTTAGAGAAGATGATTCCCCATCATGACGTTCACGATCACGATCACCGCAGATGACCACAAGTTTATTCAGGTTGTGAGATCCCGCAACTAAACCACCACTTACCTCCATTTCAGATCGAAATTCAGAATTTGAAAATTGAAATATTGCTGCTCTGCTGCTACACTATTACGTACTATACTATCAGGCCGATGGTAGCTAACTATAGATAGCTACTTTAGTTGATGTCTGCATTTCAATTATAAATGCAGTAATAATCAACCGCTCATCCTTTTTGAAGTGACTTAATCAGAAAGAAATCATATAAAAATTAAATAAACAAACAAAATCTCCCTCCCTCAGATCCTTATACATGGTTACTCAACCAGTTAGCAACCATGAAGGCATGAACTCAATCTCTTCTTCTCCTTGGATGGTCTTGGTGGATCATGTTAATTGTTGTGGGATAAGTTGTCTTCATCGTCTTATCAATATCTCAGCCGCCACACACAGCCCATAGCGAGCCTCATACACTCATACTACTACAGTAGTACTATTCCTAACGGTAACAACTAACAACTGAGTCTGCCTGTTCAAAACTAAACGAAACTGTGAGCGTGAGTGAATCTTGATAATCGCATTCGCCCGGCATCAGCTGCAACATTAATAAACCAAACACAAAACGGACAACGGCGGGATCAACAACGACAGATGACTAATCACCGATTAAACCAAGGCCTATTATTTCATGACTTTAAGAAATCAGCCACAACTCAACAACCACTTTCATCGTTCTCGTCTTTTTTTATTAATTTTATTTTTACAGATATTAAAGAAATTAAAAAAAAGTATAACAAGAGGTCAAGAACAATAATAAATAACAAATATTTGCTCTGATTGCTAGAGTTTTTCTCTTTTTTTTTGGTAAAACTAGAGTTTTTCTCTTTAATGTCACAGTATTTCAAGTTCTTACTCTTCGTTTGTCAATAGCGTAAATTAAAATAGTAAAGAACAATTACAAGAAATATGAAAAATAGAAGAAATTCCAATGACAATAGGAATCACACCCAAGTAAACTACAACGAGTGTGACACACCCCGACCGGGATCAGGGCGTGCTGGCCGTCACACGAAGGTGACGTAACCATGTGCACGTGTGGAAGCTAAAGAAATAGTAATATAAAAGTACGAATAATTAAAAACTAGCATACAAAGTACTAAAACAAGTGCTAGCGTAAGTGAGGTACAAATTCAGAGCAAGACTACAGCAGTCCAAAAGAAAGGTTGCGACAAAAGTACACCCGAAGGTGACCCTACGCTGGTGAGTATCTGTCAGAAATGCCGGAAAAGCCCTCTGGGAAACCACCGAAACCGCTAAGCAACTAGAACCTGGAGGGGCGCAAAACAAAAGCGTGAGTGGGCAAAAACAAATCTTTTCTAAAACCATTTAGTCAAATACTTTCTAACCCCTCGCCGTAAAACCTGTATACTTCCCAGAAAAATAACATATATACGTATGTATAGATATGCCAAACATGCTCAAGGGTATGCCAATCATGCTCAAGATATGCCATGTCAAAACCTCATAATGAAATGCAAGTGCTCAGGTATATCTCATGACGATAACATATAATCTGGCAGCCGGAGTCACCTAACATGACCTGTACGGCTGCGTATAGAGCTCAAATCTCAAACTCAATAACTGAACCTGCCCACGAGTCGGAACCACCTAAAGTGGTATGTACGACAGGCCTGGGTGTAATATATATATACGCTCTAGTGCTACGATCACGTGAAGGCTGTGCGAATAATCGCGAGTCACCTACGAGTCGGAACCACCTAAAGTGGTCTGTACGACAGGACTGTGCACCTAACTTGGATCCAAGCTGAGCGTGTGGTGCGGGAGGTGAACATCACGTGAAGGACTGTGCCCTACTCTGGGCGGGAGCACTAACACGGGGGGTGCAGGTTATGAGCTCTCTAAGCATCTCAAACTACTGCTGAATGTAAATATGAATACCACTTACTTGGCACTTACCTGTGCGTCCACAGCACCCAATATGCATATGTATATGTATGCCACTATTAATGCATGCAATTATGCATAAACGATAATAATAACATGCATGGCATAAGACAAATAACCCCTTTTTACTCAATTTCTGGGAAAATAATTGTATATAGGTGTATACGGAAAACAAAAGCCCACTCACTGATAAGTGGAAGGGTCGTAGCCCCCCTGCCTCGAGTGCGCATGCTCGTCCTCGGGGTACGTGTCACCTATATGCGAAATAACTATAAAAACGTTAACTTTAAAGCACATAACCTAACTTTCGTAAAGCTTCTCATACATTGCTCAAAATGGACAAATGAATATACCAACGTGCTCTACACAACCTCAGGATCACAACCATTTTTTTAGAAAAATTTTCCTCCGCCGCACGCGCCCCCACGCGCCGGCCACGCGCAGGCACGTGCGGCGCACACGGACGGCGTCAACTGGCGCCGTGAGGAATATTCCGTTATTTCTAACGGATTCCGTCAACTGCGTCAGGAATATTCCGTCAAATTTGACGGAATATTCCGTCAAATTTGACGGAATATTCCGTCACCTTCTCCGTTCAATCTCCGGTGCCGTCGCCGGCGCCGGAAAACTGGAAAACCTGTAAACCGTGTTTTCTCGTTCGTTTCTCAACCGTTTTTCACGTTTCTTGCACCAAATTAAAGCTTAGGACTAGTAGAACACATCCATACAAGTTTTAAGGGCTAAAACTCACGCGATCTTACTTGTGAAAACTATCCAAAACCGGCCAACTTCGAACAGGACGATCCCGACGTCCAAATTCGTCCAACGAAGCACTCCGAGGCTCCTTGGGACCTCACTAAGACACCTATGAGCTTCAAAAATCCAAAAACATGCTAGATTAAGGTTTGCATGAACAGTACTCAAATCGGCCATTGTCGAATCGACGTGAAAATGTTAGAGTTCTTACCTGAAAATGGTATAATCGTGCTCCTCCCAACCTCACGAGTTCGATAGTGACCTTAGTTTCCTCGATCTGCTAAGGTTTGAGGGGTTTGGTGTTTGTCCGTACGTTTAAGGTAAACGGGAAGGGAGAGGGATATGAGAGACAGAGACAGAGAAAGGGCAGAGAGAGACAGTGAGTGTGCATGTGTGTGTGTGGCCCAACACATGCCACAACACACAAAACAACCAATAATGTCAAAGAAACGAACTAGGGGCAAAGTTGACAATTCACACGTACGTTTTAAATAATTTCAGGACGGGATGTCACAAGTGTGTTCAAATTAATGTAAATATATTGACGATTGCAAAAATTGCAGTGTCGTGAAGACATATTTCGCTGTATTGTTGGTGTATGTAATTCGTTTTTATTATAAAAAATCTTTGAAATTGGCCCAAGACAACATAATATTTATAGGTTTACAACCCTAACTTAAAAAGGAAGACATGTTAATTACACGAAATTACATGAGATTAACGGGATTACACGAGATTACATGGGATTAATATCAATTAGGAATCCTATCTAAAGAACGAGAATCCTCTCCGGATACTCTTTGTGAGGATATCGGAGATCTTCAAATCGTATATTGTACAATCAGTTTTCGTTAGGTATTATTCATATTTAATTTTAAATTAAAATATTTAAAATAATTTTTAATTTCACGATATACGATAAACAAATATAATTTGAGGATCCTTAGGATCCCCACAATCCTGTTCATATAATATTAAGCAGCAGGTCTAACTTTGGTGGCGTCTTTCTCTTTCCGTCATGCCATTCTTGTCGTATAATTCCTTCCTTGTCTTATTAATCCCTCTTCCCTCGTAACTAAAAACTAGAACGCACCGTTTGGTTTTCTTTTCTTTTTATTTTGTTAGCATATTATAAAATATAAAAAAAAAAGAGAAAAACAGAAGATGAGAGGTGTGAATTGTCAAAAGACTCGCAGGCAGTCTCAGTCGTCCCTATTTCCCTATCACTTCACTTGGATCTTTGCTTTCCTTTCGCTTTTGTCTTTCCCTGTCTTTGATCTGCACTGCAATTCTCCCTTTTTCTTCCATTTCCCATTTTCCATTTACAATTGGGAATGGGAATGCGAATGGGAATGGGAATGGCATCGGGATCGCATCCTTAATTGATTGTTTCATCCTTTTCTTTGAGACTTCATCTTTTCCTTATATTTATCCAATTTTAAAGAGACAATATATTGGTCACTTGAGAGTGAGAGTGGGAGTGAAACAAACAGAAGCGGTGGTGGTGGGCGGTCGGTGGTTCCTGGTGGCAGTCAGCGGCGTCTGCTGCTCCTGATTAGCTGGCACAAGGAGTGCTGGAGTCGCGCAAGAGTAATGAGCTTGTAGTTGAAAAAGCACAACACACACTGCTTTAATGGGGTCCGAGCAGCACAGATTCCCTCAGCAGGAGCTGGTAATGCTTCTCTCTTTCTCCCCTATTACCTCTTTCTCTCTCTAGACTCTATGTTCTGTTTGATTAAGAGAGAATAGATAGACACTGTCTTGACGCTGGTGCTGCTCTTTGATGGATGGGGGAGTGAGGAGAGGAGAGGAGAGTGTTAGATCTGGGGCCATTTTGCAGTGTTTGGGTTTTGTTTTGTGGGTGTCAGTGTCAGATCTGGGGATGACTTGACTTGATTTGCATTGTGTGGACGGATCTGCTTTAGTAAAATATAAGTTAGGATGTGCATGTTTCTTGCTTGCCAATCACTTTCCAGTTACAACATCATACCCAATTTTATCTAGCTGCGGTTATCATTATCTCTCATATAATGCTAGTGCGTGCTTCCAATTACTGAGTGTTGTTATTCATCAATTTCGAAATAATTTCTCCCATAGTTTGTTGCTTGGATCACAATCTATACCGATGCATTATCCCCAAAAAAGGGCCTTACAAAGTTTGATTTTCCTTATGCATTTAGATGTTGGTTGCTTTGCGTAGTTAAATGGAACGGATGCATAACATCCAGAATGTTTCTGAGTTTGTTTTTTTATATTTGAGACCAATTTTAAATCTAACTGATAATGCCCATTTGCATTTTTACAGAGAAAGAGATGGGGAGGATGTTGGGGTGCATTTTCTTGCTTTGCCTCACAGAAAGGAGGAAAGCGCATAGTGCCTGCAACTCGCATTCCTGAAGGCAATGCATCAGCAAATCAGCCAAATGGACCTCAAACAGTTGGCCTGACCAACCAAACAACGTCGCTGGCTCCTTCTCTTCTAGCTCCGCCTTCTTCTCCAGCATCATTTACAAATTCGGCGCTTCCTTCAACAGCGCAGTCTCCTAGTTGTTTCTTGTCTGCCAACTCACCTGGAGGTCCTTCATCCACCATGTATGCCACTGGGCCATATGCCAACGAAACACAACTTGTCTCTCCTCCTGTTTTCTCAACCTTCACAACTGAGCCGTCCACTGCTCCTCTCACTCCCCCACCAGAGTTGGCTCACCTAACTACTCCATCTTCTCCAGATGTGCCATTTGCTCGTTTCCTCTCATCTTCTGCAGACATTAAAAGTGCTGAGAAGGCCAATTACATTGCTGCAAATGATCTTCATTCAACATATTCACTCTATCCTGGAAGTCCTGCTAGTAGTCTCAGATCACCAATTTCAAGGGCATCAAACGATTGTTCATCATCATCTTTTCCTGAGCGTGATTTCCCCCCACATTGGGATCCGTCAGCTTCTCCCCAAAATGGTACATATCCAAGGGGTGGTTCTGCCAGGATGTTTGGGCATGACACAGCTGGAGCTTCTGTGGCATCTCAAGACTCAAATTTCTTTTGTCCTGCTACATTTGCACAATTCTATCTGGATAATCCGCCACCTCATACTGTTGGAAGGTTAAGCGTGTCCAAGGATTCAGATGTTTACTCTACTGGTGGGAATGGAAGTCAGAACAGACACAATAGAAGTCCCAAGCAAGATGTGGAAGAAATAGAAGCGTATAGAGCATCCTTTGGGTTCAGTGCTGATGAAATTATCACTACAACACAATATGTGGAGATTTCTGATGTGATGGAGGACTCGTTTACCATGACACCTTTTCCCTCTCATAAATTACCTACAGAAGAAAGTATGGAACCGACATCTGTCATTGAAGGACTAAAGGCACATAAGACAAAAACAAACTTGCAGAGTCAGGAGAGTCATAAATCTGAATCAGATCTTGATGAGGGTGGACGTTGTGACTCGCTCATGTCGTGTACTGGATCCGAAGGTGAACTGTTATAACTTTTATTTAAATGTCTCTATTTTTCTCTAGTTTTAAAATCAAGTAGGTAATGAAGTAAACAACTAAATAAACAAAGTTCTCAATTAAGAAAAGTCACTGTTTGACTGCTGGTACTGCTTTTTCAACCTGAATTAATCACAAGCCTCTAATCTATACATGTTTTCTAAGCACCGGATGAAGTATTAATCTCGTTTAAGTGTGATTCTAGTATATCTCTTTCAGCTTCATTCATGTACATCTAAATAAGTCCTATTCATTGATTGATTTCATTTTCGCCAAAAGAACTGGAATTTATGCTGTTGGTGCCTTTCACGCTTCTTTATCGAGATTTTGGAGGGGACTAGCATTTACCCTATTCATTTTGCAATATTTTTTTTTTTTTTTTTTTTTCCAATAGCGCCTGTTGTTGTCATGGGTGCTTTTGAAATGGAAGAAAGTCAAGGGCAGACATAGAAAAGTAATCAGGGCGAGAGTTCTGTGGGATGAATGAGTGTTTCATCTCACTTGAAGTCTCTCTCTTCCCCCTCTGGTTCCTCTTTTATTTTAGATAGTAATGTTCCTTTCTTGTATGACTCAGATCACAAATCATGGAGGCAGTCTGGTGATGTCTCTCGATCAAGTACGCCTGGAATCCGCATCATGGCCAATGAAGAGGACATTTTTTCAAAGATGGGGTCTTCTAAATTGAGCAGAAAGTATCAGATGGGTCAATCTAGCTCAGATGCAGAAATTGATTATAGAAGGGGAAGAAGCTTACGAGAGAGGAAAGGAGAATTTGCGTGGAATGACTAAGAGTAAGCAATAAAGCGCATTATTAGTTGTTTCACGTGTGTTAATTTGATGTTGTGTTTTTGCTTACGTTTCTGTTTGGTGTTGTGTGATAGGTGGAATGATCTAACCGATTATGTAACCTGTTATTTCAATGGTGTGTAATCCGGTCTCTGTGATTGATGAATGCTGTTGCTGTATGTGAATGAAACAAATGGTATATGTGTTTGGTGAAATGTGGTTAGACACACACACACACACAAACCCTTTATGCAAAGGGATCCCAATTTAAAAAAAAAACAAAAGGGGATTAGGTGTGGGACCCACGTCACATTGAACTTTAACGATCCGAATCGTCTATTTTGTAAGTTTTGATTCATAGATCATCCTTGCAAAAATTTAATTTAATCCGAAACCATTTGGCTATTTAATTATCAAGATAAAATTTTATTGTTTCTTATATAACAAAGTATTTGTTAATTTTTTTGAACCCAATTAGATGTTTTAAATATTTCTGATTTAGCTAATATTTTGCAAGGATAATGTATGAGATGTAACTTGAAAAATACACAGTTCGGATCATTAAAGTTTGATGTGGTGTGAACCTCATAATTAATCCCTATTTAAAAAAAAATGGAAATCCCTTTTCTTAAAGGAAATATCCCTTTCACCAAATCTATTCAATCAATCAATTCGAACTCTTGAAATTTGATTCAACGGTTACAAATAGGGGATTCATTTACAAGTTATAATAACTTTAACCATTAGATCAAATTTCAAGGGCTCCGATTAGGTGATTGGATTGATTTGGTGGAAGGAATCCGGAGATGATCATTTTCTTTTCTTAAAGGCTTCCTATATATATAATTATATTATAGGAAACTTTAACGAAAAGCTTCCGGTACTGTTTATTTTAACAAAAAATCATATTTTTACACGAAAAAGTCAATCCTAATACTATTCATTTTATCCTTTATTTTGTAGTTAAAACTTAAAGCCAATTTAGCTATTGTTCTGGCTGTAAACCCTAAACCATTTCGATGTACGTGGTCAGATAATGGGAGATATAAGGTCTTTTCGCTTTGAGTGCTGTGTTTTTTTTTCCCTTGCCCAAGGTCCAAAAACAGAGAAAACTTGCTAAAGTAAGCTGGGAGGGCCGAATCAAACGGCATACAGATTAGGAAGATTATCAGCTATATAGGGTTTCCCGTGTGGTTATGCATCAAAGACGATTCCAATATTTTGTTTAAGTGTCTTGATTATGCAATATTGATTCTCATGCTTCTACTGTTTGTCTGGCTCGACCTACGATCATTTTCCTATGTAACTAATAACTATTTTGTTTGGCTATTACAACAATCTCAACCAATTTGTTCTTCCTGATTGGTGTTCTGAAGGGTTTGAATCAGAAATTGAATTTTGAAGGAGCTTATGATTTCTGGTAATGGTGTTGGGTGGTCTTGGAGTTATTCAGAGGAGCCTACGGCTGCAATAGCTCTGCCATATCGACACTTGTCCCGATCTTGTTGACACTTGCACCACGTCCACTTGCAGGTGTCAACGATAGTTGGAGGAAATAGAAAGAGTTTCGTTTGGAATCCTTATCTAGTATCTCTGACTCGTTGGTTGTCGAGGGTATTAAGATTTCGGGCTAAAGAATTCCAAATTTCCTATATGGACATGGAGGACTCGGGAGTCAGGACCATACACTCTATCCTTTCCTTGTTGCTACTAATGTGAGTTGTCCTCTGGTCCCTCGTAGATCTCATATATAGATGAATGATAGGTTCCAATTCCAGAAACCTATTCAACCTTAACCACAGAAGCAGGGTGCAGCAATGGAGAATCGCGAAATGGAGAAGACGAGTATTTTGTTTTTGTAAAAGTATATTTTTAATTCCTCATATCGTTGGAATGGAAAGTGGAGCTTTATATGATAGCCCGATACACTGATGTGAGCAGCCACGTAGGCAATAACAATCAACTATTAAAAATAGAACTAGAAGGAAATGCAAATTGCAATGAAACCCCAGATCTGACTCTATGTTCTGTTTGATTAAGAGAGAATAGATAGACACTGTCTTGACGCTGGTGCTGCTCTTTGATGGATGGGGGAGTGAGGAGAGGAGAGGAGAGTGTTAGATCTGGGGCCATTTGGCAGTGTTTGGGTTTTGTTTTGTGGGTGTCAGTGTCAGATCAAAGAGCTTTAAAACTTATCTCCTTCAAAACTTATCTTGTCCTCAAGATTACACTGCAAATTCTGGAAATCGAGCTTTAAATGCCTCATAATCCTCCCAAGTAGCATCGACATCATCTTGTCCTTTCCACTGCACCAAGAGTTGTACCCCAGCAACCATCCCTTTCTTATACATCCTGCGATTTAAAATTGCAACAGGTTCCACCAATTGAAGACCATCCTCAGTGCTCACTGGTAGTGTGGGACTTGGGATCACATTGTCCCCTAGTTGCTTTTTAAGGCAACTCACATGGAAAACTGAGTGAACCTTGGTTTCTGGGGGTAATTGGAGCTTGTAGGCTACGGTTCCCACTTTTTCCAGCACCTTATAAGGCCCAAAGAAACGAGGTTGTAACTTATGGTAACTGTGGGGAGCTAGTGACTGAAGTTGGTAAGGTACCGATCTTAAGTACACCATATCTCCTACCTCAAAGTGTCTCTCAGTCCTCTTCTTATGTGCCTGCAATTTCTTCCTATTTTGAGCCATTTCCAGATTACTCTTGAGCACAGACAAAACATTATCCCTTTCTCTGAGTTTTTGCTCCACTGATTCCAGCCTTGCAGTGCCAACTTCATAAGGTTGCATAAGTGGTGGTTGGGGGGGGGGGGCTATCCATAGACCAGTTCAAATGGGGAAGTCTTGGTTGAAGTGTGATAAGAGGGTTAAAGCACCACTCAGCCCAGGGAAGCCACTTAACCCATTTTCAAGGTTGCCTTCCCACAAAGCATCTTAGGTAAATCTCCAAACATTTATTCATGACCTCAGATTGGCCATCACTCTGAGGATGATATCCAGGGCTCATGCATAGCTTTGTCCCTTGCAATTTGAAGAGCTCCTTCCAAAAAGCACTCACAAAAATAAGATCTCTATCACTCATAATAGAGCTAGGCAACCCATGCAGTTTTAAGACATTGTCAATGAACACTTGGGCAACACTAGTAGTAGTGTAAGGGTGAGAGAGTGCAATGAAGTGTGCATATTTGGTTAATCTATCAACAACCACCATAATAACAGTTTTTCCGTGATAATTAGGCAGTCCCACTATAAAGTCCATACTCACATCATGCCATACTTGCTGTGGAATTGGTAAGGGTTGTAAAAGACCTGGTGATGAAATGGTTTCGAATTTGTTCTGTTGACACACAGCACACTCACTGACGAAGACTTCGACATCTTTTAGGGTTTAGGGTTTCGGGTGTAGGGTTTAGGGTTTAGGGTTTAGGGTTTAGGGGTTTAGGGGTTTAGGGTTTAGGGTTTAGGGTGTAGGGTTTAGGGTTTAGGGTTTAGGGTTTAGGGTTTAGGGGTTTAGGGTTTAGGGGTTTAGGGGTTTAGGGTTTAGGGTTTAGGGTTTAGGGTTTAGGGTTTAGGGTTTTGGGTTTAGGGGGTTTAGGGTTTGGGTTTAGGGGGTTTAGGGTTTAGAGGGTTTAGGGTTTAGGGTTTAGGGTTGAGGGTTTAGGGTTTAGGGTTGAGGGTTGAGGGTTGAGGGTTGAGGGTTTAGGGTTTAGGGTTTAGGGTTGAGGGTTTAGGGTTGAGGGTTGAGGGTTGAGGGTTTAGGGTTTAGGGTTTAGGGTTGAGGGTTTAGGGTTTAGGGTTTAGGGTTTAGGGGTTTAGGGGTTTAGGGGTTTAGGGTTTAGGGTTTAGGGTTTAGGGTTTAGGGTTTAGGGTTTAGGGTTTAAGGGTTTAGGGGTTTAGGGGTTTAGGGTTTAGGGTTTAGGGTTTAGGGTTTAGGGTTTAGGGTTTAGGGTTTAGGGTTTAGGGGGTTTAGGGGGTTTAGGGGGTTTAGGGTTTAGGGTTTAGGGGTTTAGGGGTTTAGGGGTTTAGGGGTTTAGGGTTTAGGGTGTAGGGTTTAGGGTTTAGGGTTTAGGGTTTAGGGTTTAGGGGGTTTAGGGTTTAGGGTTTAGGGTTTTAGGGTTTTAGGGTTTAGGGTTTAGGGTTTAGGGTTTAGGGTTTAGGGTTGAGGTTTAGGGTTTAGGATGCAGCGGATCAGAAATCACATAGCGAAGGTATGCCATGCCAAGAAATAATAGTTCAAATTGCCAGTAAGTAGATAAAGAGAGAGATATGCATGAGATAAAAAAATAGAATGCCAATCCCAAAGTGCAGTACTAGTTCCTCTTAGGCACAGCATACAGGATAATCCATTTAGTTTAACTAAAACCATAGGAGATAAGATGAAATTTAAGAACTAGAAAACCAAGGACAGAGTATGGGAATTTAAAACAACTTGTGTGAGGAAGTGTAAGTGTGTCTCAAGAGTGTGGGATTAAGGAACCATAGTCAACACCCCTTACAAACCAAAAGAGCCCATACAAACCAACTGTTTTGTCCAAACTCTAAGCATATTGTAAATTTCTCTTTAAGCAATGAAATGAGAGTACCAAACTAAGAATTGACACAGATGCTATCAGTTGTCACAACGTTTAGACGTTTGCATATCCTCGTTGTGTGCGTTGCATTGTTTATTTGAGACACGTTATTGCTAGCGGTTGTCACAACGGTGAGACGTTTACATATCTTCGTTGTGTGCCTTGCATAATTTATTTGAGACACATTATTGCTAGCGGTTGTCACAACGGTGAGACATTTACATATCTTCGTTGTGTGCCTTGCATAATTTATTTGAGACACATTATTGCTAGCGGTTGTCACAATGGTGAGACGTTTACATATCTTCGTTGTGTGCCTGGCAACTTTGAACTTGCTACTGCATGCACTCACTTCATTTTTTTTTTTTTTTTTTTTCAGTGCTTATAGTCAACCAGAGTGGGGACAAAAAAACTAGCGTAAGTGCCCCACTAATCAGAAAGGTATGATTGAACATGAATTCGGACCCCCACAAACACTTGAGATAGTGAGAAATTGAAACAAACAAAATAGGAAAGAGCAATGTCAGGTTCTCGATAGACAAAATACCACCTTATTTCTAATGGAGCAGTGAAACCATAATAGTAATCCAATCTGAGATCAAAAGAATCGTAGCAGCACAGAGGGATTAAAAAAATATATATGTATATATAGAAAGACACATATGCAGACGAAAGACATGCATTACTGGCAATTTGAAAACTACACAGTCAGGCAATGCCGCACACACCAATGGATTGTCTGAGATGTTCATATCGATTATTATCCAGTGGTTTTGTGAAGATATCAGCAAGTTGTTTATCAGTGGGAATATATTCCAATGCAAGAAGATCATCTTCTACAAGATCACGAATAAAATGATGCCTTATATCAATGTGTTTTGTGCGAGAGTGCTCAACAGGATTCTTTGAGATATTGATGGCACTTTGGTTATCGCAAAAAATTATCAACTTACCTTGCACTATACCATAGTCACACAACATCTGCTTCATCCATAACAGTTGTGTGCAGCAGCTGCCAACAGCTATGTATTCAGCCTCGGCGGTGGAGAGTGAGACACAATTTTGTTTCTTACTATGCCACGCGACTAAGTTGTTTCCAAGATAAAAACAACTGCCGGAAGTGCTTTTTCTATCATCTATATTACCAGCCCAATCTGCATCCGAAAATCCTACAATTTCCACATTTGAGGCAAATGAGTAATGAATTCCAAAGCTTAAAGTGCCACTTACATATCGTATGATTCTTTTAACAGCAGTCAAATGTGATTGTTTAGGACATGATTGAAATCGAGCACAAACACCAACACTAAAGGAGATGTCGGGACGACTAGCAGTAAGGTATAGTAGACTCCCTATCATGCTTCTATACAACGTTTGATCAATTGGTTCTCCAGTAGGATCTTTGTGAAGCTTCTCTGTGGTGCTCATAGGATTTCTTACTGGTTTGGCACTTTCCAAACCAAACTTAGCGACAAGATCCTTTGCATATTTTGTTTGGGAGAGAAACATGCCATCTTTAAGTTGTTGGACCTGCAAACCAAGAAAGTAATTCAACTCTCCACACATACTCATTTCAAATTCATTACTCATAATATTAGTAAATTCAGAAACTAGAAAATTGGAGGTAGAACCAAACACAATATCATCCACATAAACTTGAGCAACAACTAAATCACTTTTAACCCGCTTGACAAACATAGTTTTGTCAATTGCTCCTCTAGTGTAACCATTTTGAAGCAGATACGATGACAACCTCTCATACCAAGTCCGGGGTGCCTGTTTCAAACCATACAATGCTTTTTTCAGTCGGTAAACATGATTAGGATGAAAATGATCTTTGAATCCAGCTGGCTGTTCCACATAAACTTCTTCCTGCAACACCCCATTCAGAAACGCACTTTTGACATCCATCTGGTACAACTTGATCCTGAGATGGCATGCTATTGCTAGCAGTACTCTTACTGATTCCAATCTTGCTACGGGAGCAAAAGTTTCGTCAAAGTCAAGACCTTCCACTTGAGTGTATCCTTGAGCAACCAATCTAGCTTTATTGCGAATTACATGCCCTTTCTCATCTGTCTTGTTTCTAAAAATCCACTTGGTACCGATAACATTTGCATCCTTGGGCCGTGGAACCAAGTACCAAACATCATTCCTTTCGAACTGGTTTAACTCTTCTTGAATGGCTAAGATCCAATCATTGTTAACTATGGCTTCTTTGACATTTTTTGGCTCAATTTGAGAGACATAACACAAGTAGCTTATTTCTTCAACATCTTGACTTCGAGTTCTCATTTTATCATTTAGCTTCCCAATGATGTTTTCAGGCTTGTGATCTCTTTTTACTTGCTTAGCTCCAATTTTAAGTGTTTGAGATGATGTGTCATGAATGTCTTCTGAGTTTGGGATACTTGAAGCATCATTCACTGCAGTAGCTTGATCACTTCTACTTTCTGTTTGCATTTCAGTAAGATCATCATCATCCTTTATCTGCCTGACCTGCTCCAAATTAGAATCATTAATCACAACATTTATGGACTCCATTACAGCCTTAGTTTGAGTGTTATAGACCCTATAAGCCTTGCTAGTTAGAGAGTAACCAAGAAAAATACCAATGTCACTCCGTGAGTCAAATTTAGCTAGATGTTCCCTATCTTTGTATATGTAACATGTACTCCCAAAGACTCTCAAATGACTCACATTAGGCTTTTTCCCTTTCCAAAGTTCATAAGGAGTTGCTTTTGACTTTGGTCTTAAATACACTCTGTTAGCAGTATAGCAAGCAGAACATATTACCTCAGCCCAAAAATGTTTTGCCAAATTTGCAGAATTAAGCATCACTCTACTCATGTCAAGCAAGACTCTATTTTTCCTTTCAACCACCCCATTTTGGTGAGGTGTGATAGGAGCAGAAAATTCATGTGTAATGCCATGTTCATCACAAAATTCAGAAAAGAAATGATTCTCAAATTCTGTCCCATGATTCGTCCTTAGTCTAATGATGGTATCATGTTTTTCATTCTGAATTTTCATGCACAAAACAGAGAAAGATTTAAATGCTTCACATTTATCATGCAAGAAAGCAACCCAAGTAAAGCGAGTGAAATCATCCACAAGAACTAGTATATACTTTTTACCTCCCAAACTTAGAGTTTGCATTGGACCAACCAAGTCCATATGCATAAGTTCCAATGGTTTTGATGTGGATGAGAAGTTGGTGGGACTGTGTGAGCTTTTGGTCTGCTTTCCTATTTGACAATCACCACAGACTCCTTCCTGTTTTCCACTTAATGTGGGCAGCCCCCTTACATATTCTTTCTTCGAAATTTTGATTAGATCTCTAAAATTCATGTGTCCTAATCTTCGATGCCATAGATTAGTGATATTGTTTTCAACCCTGTAGCAAACATTCAAACCATTAGCCATAGCACAATAGCAATTATCATCAGACCTTGGTCCACAAATGACTTTTTCACCAGTTTTTGTACTCACTATGCATTCAATTTCATCAAATATAACCTTACCAAAATCATCACATAGTTGACTAATACTCATAAGGTTTGCAGTAAGGTTTTCAACAAGTAAAACATTATGCAAAGCAGGTAAACTAGGAGCTTTAACTGTACCTTCACCTGAGACCTTGGCTTTCTTACCATCACCAAAGGTCACCGTGCCTCTTACCTTTTTATCTGATAATGATTGAAACCAACGTTTATCACCTGTCATATGCCTCGAACAACCACTGTCAAAGTACCACTTGTTAGAATTGAAAGAATACAAGGCAGTAAAGGCAACAAAACATTTGAAATTATTAGACTCAATTGAAGAATGAGCCAGTAAGCAGCACTGTGATTCATTCACTGATTTAGTCCTTTTCTTTTCTCTCCACACAAGTTTCATCTTAGGCAAATATGAATTTGGAATATGAACGAGTTTAGACAACCTATTCACTTCTCTCAAGAGATTTGAGAGATGAGTACGTGCTGCACCAACAGAAAACTTATCAGAATGATTCAAGTATTTTTTGTCACAAAAAGGTCGAACATGACCTACCTCACCGCAAGCATGACAAGTAAGAACACAAGTCTTAGGTGTAGCACACGTACCTGAAGCTTTCACAAATTTTGTTCCCGAAGAACTATCAATGGAACCATCAAAACCCAACCCAGTTTTATCTCCACTGGATTTTCCAATACTGAGCATTTTGTCAATATTTTCCACACCAATGGTTAACCTTACGATTTTTTCTTTAGAAGCCTCAAGTTGTGAAGTCAATGACTTGTTTTCTTTCTCAAGTTCAACCAACCGAGATTGAAGCACAGTTTCAATCCTATTTTTCTCAGTTTCCAGATTTTTCAATTTTTCTTTCATATCAGAACTATGCTTTCTAATTTTGACAGAGACATGATAAAGTTCATTATATTTTTGAAGTATTTCATCAGCATCAAGTTCCTGGCTATCAGATTCCTCGAGATCATCGATATTTGCAAATCCCACAAATGCAACTATCTCACTTTCCGAATCTGAATCAGATTCACTGTCACTCCAAGTACTCTTCATGGCTTTGTTTTTTTTAGAATTTAATTTCTTCAAGGTGTTAGCACATTCTTTTACCTCATGTCCAAAACCCTGACATTCATAGCATTTTCGACCCTCAGTTTGTTTAATAAGTCTGGAACCTTTTTCAGAATTAAAATGGTTTGACTTAAAGGGTTTAGATCCTGAACTTGTTCCTTTTCCCTTAAAACTTTTACTCTTGAGAAATTTTTGAAACTGTCTAGTGATTAGAGCAAATTCCTCATCACCAATTTCCTCACTTTCTTCCCATTCTTCTTTTACAGCTTTTAGAGCAACGTTTTTACTTCTTTTCACAGTGGGTAGCTCCATTTCATAGGTTTTCAAGGACCCAACTAATTCTGCAATTTTCATTGTGTTTAAGTCTCTAACTTCTTCAATTGCAGTTTTCTTGGGTTGAAACCTAGAAGGTAGTGATCTAAGAACCTTTTTGACAACTCTAGATTCAGGAATTTTATCCCCAAGATTAGCACAGGCATTGACAATACTATTTAACTTAGCATAGAAATCAAAAAAGGTTTCATCTTCTTCCATTCTAATAATCTCAAATTGAGTGACATACCTTTGAAGCTTTGACTCTTTAACAGCATTTGTTCCTTCATATGTGACCTGCAAGATATCCCAAGCCTCTTTGGAGGTCTCACAATTTGAAATATTAGAAAACTGATCAGGAGATAGGGTAGTAAATAGAGCATTTAACCCCTTCTGATTATTCATGGAGTGAGTTTGATCAGCCAATGTCCATTCTTCATGAGGTTTAAGAACAATTTCCTCAGCGACAACATCACTATCTGCCTTACCTTCTTCAGAGATTTTCTTTGATTTGTGTATTATAGTTTTGGTTGGAGGAGAGTAACCAAAAACTACCGTGTTCCAGACACAAACATCTAGTGACCAAAGAAACGCCTTCATCTTTGCTTTCCAAGCACCATAGTTCTCACCATCAAAGTATGGTGGATGTGAGATTGATCCAGCTGCTCGATCCATCACAGTAGTCCCTAGGATCACTCTAAATAATTTTAGAGAACTGCCCTGGTGCCAATTGAAATTGCAAACCTGGATGGATCAATGTTAAACAGCAATATGCAGGATTGAAATATGATTCAATCCTGGTTCTTCACACCAAAAATTAAATCACAACAAAATGAGAAAATAAACAAAGACAGAGTATTTGTACGAAATCTCGCACGAGGAAAAAACCCTCCACACAGGAGAGAAAAACCTCAAGGCACACAGCCAATTTCACTAAGAAAAACGCAAGGACTTATACAAGACTCAATTGATACTTTCTTACACCATAACATAAGCTTGATCAAATACTCTTGTCTTGTCGAACACGTCCTCTTCACCTTCTCTTGGATGAACACCGATTCACGCAGGTTGATGATCTTCCTCACAAGTGAAGCTTACACAATGTTCCATGATGAATGAATGAATGATATGTTATGCTCTCAGATTATCACCTCGATAAAACTAAGAACCTAACTACCTTTAGTTTCTCCCCCTTGACCTTATAAAACAATCTCCCAATTTGATTAGCGTGCAAAAGGTCTACCTTTAAACCACCAGCGCAACCCTTTATATACTAGGTTACAATTAACCCTAATAAACAAATAGATTGGCCCTATTTAAACCTCTTCCTTATTTAAGACTCTTTTCTGATTTGAATAGAACCCTAGAGTCCCACACCTAATCAATCTTTAATAGGGAAAACAAATCCTAAATGAATGCAAATGATTCTTACCAGAAAAAAAACTTTGCCTTGCAATCTTGGTCAATCAGGCTCCTCATTTAACGCAGACTCCAACCTTTGCAAGTTACAAAAAAAACCTAAGACTAGGAATAATCAACTTACAGACTCTTTACATTTGCTAGGAAATAGCCAAACTTAAATACACTTTCACCATGAAAGTCATCAAGCCTCATGCATGCAACAAAATTTCATACATGCCACTAGAAAAATTAAATTGGGCTTCCAAAAAAAAATCCATTCATGCCTAAAGTCCAAATATGGATTAAAGCCCTTTTCTGATAAAAAAAAAAAAAGTGGATAAAACAGGGAGCAGTTGCTACACGTTGGAAAGAAAACTAAAAGGGGAGTTTTCTCTTCATATCTCTAAAAACTGCAACAGATAGTGAAGGTGGTTCCAATTCCACTACCCACACCCACTTTCCTTCATCCAAATTGTCAAGAAAAAGTCTATAAAAGACTTATCTCTGTCGAGAAAAAAGGGAAGATAGAAATCAACACAAAAAATGAGAGATAGAAAGAGATAACAACGAAGGAGAGATACAGAAACGGTGGAGAAATTGTAGGGCATTGAGAAAACAAATAGGAAGAGGAATAGAAGAATACAGAGGAGGGGTGGACGACAAAAAGGAAAAGCAAGGACTCAAAAGATATAAACCCTTTTTTTTGGGTTAATCTTTCCTTTGTATTTGTTGTTATTTCTTTACTTTGTAGAAAAAGAAGCACTTTGCTTCTTCATCCTCTCCCATTCCACGAAGCAAAAATGGAGGTGGAACTCTAGAGAAGCAAAGCCCAAACCCTTTTCCAAATTTCTCAACCTCTTCCGGAGATCACCAAATACACCGAGGCAAAACTCTAAGAAGAAGAAAGGAACCGAGCAACGCCGGTCTACTATGCCTAGCAGTGATCTCAAAACTCGCCAACGACGCAAAAGATGAGTTCGAACTATAAGACATATTCTGAAATCACAACAAGAAGACATTAGGATCACAAATAAATCAAATCAATATAAAATAGAGATCGACTAATTATATTAAACTTATTTGCATAATACGGAAGACATGGTTATGAAGATGAAGCCATTGATCCTTACGAACAAAGTAGAAGTAGTCTTCTACTTCCAATACCTCTCAATAAACTCTGTTGATGCACAAAATCGGCGAGAACTTTGGTACAACAGAAAGTGTCAAGTTTGTGACCTTCGCTAGATTGCTCTGGTCATTAGTGTGGATAAGTATGTAAATGAATAGAGACAGGGAAGCAAACAACACAAGATGTACGTGGTTCACCCAGATTGGCTACGTCCACGGAGTAGAGGAGTTCTCATTAGTTGTGAAGGGTTTACACAAATACATAGCTTCAAGCTCTCTTTTAGTGAGTTGTAGTGAATAGTTTAGTACAAATGACATTAGGGATTATTGTGGGAGAATGATCCCCTTTTATAGAAGATAGTTTCTAGGTTTGTTCTGACATTGACACGTGTCGTATTGTGATTGGCCTTTAATATCGATACGTGTTACGCTGTAATTGGCCTATGATACCGACATGTGTCGCGTTGTGATTGGCCTCCTGGTTAGAGAAAACGTCTTGTGGGTCCTTGATGGTATACTGTTGACCAGTGCTCAGTAGTTTTGGGATTGGTCAAGTATGGTACAAACAGTGCTCCCCTAAGTTCTCGAGTGAGGGAAGCTCCTCGGTTGGGGGCTTGCAAGATCCAAGCCATTGAGTAATCACGAAACTTCCAAGTACCGAAGTGTGGTGTCGCCTTCACTTGCCTTCTCTGTCCAGTAAGTAGATGTGGCATCTTCTCTTGGAAGTACTTTTCCTTCATCCAGGAGTGGTATCTTTAGTTGGCGTTGACGCACAAGGTAATGTATCATTTTCATTTGAAGCTTACTTGTAGTTTCGGCTTTGGTCAAATGCGATACAAACCATATAGTAGGAGTCATTCAAGTCTCTAAGCGAGGAGATTTGCCGAAGGAGGTGACAGATAAGGTAAGCAATCAGAGTTCCAAGCAATCAGTCTCAGATCGGTAGGTTGATCTTGGGTTCTGGCTGATTGTGCTCATTCTCCTTGTCTCTTATTCAGCAACAAGGATAAAGAGAAGAAACAGGGAAGAGAGATGATATGAGATATTCTTGTTTTTGGAGAAGACGGACGAATCGGCACATGCTTTGTTGTACTTGACTTTCCACAGGTGTATTCTTGAATTGGGCTGGAGGGTTTTCTAGTTTCCTCCAAAGGAGCGAGCAGACTCCAGAATATGAGGGTCAAAACAAGTCCATCAAACCTGGAGTATGTTCGATCCTGATGATATGGGATATTTTTGCTGTTTGACAAAGTAGTGGATGTGGTATGGCGAGGCTTTGTTCTTCGACGACGGTGCTAGCAAAAGGCTGTTGAGGTTTCTCAATCTCTTCAATTAGAGCAATGATGCCGAGCTTGGATTTGACTTAGACTTCTCCGTATGGATTGTGCGGTTCCACAAGAAGGGCGTCATGCTGTAGTCTTCTGTTCTAGCTCATCGTTGAACCTTTTGCTTCAATCTTTTGTATAGCAAAAATGGTGCGCAATCTTTGCATTTAAATGGTCCTTCACAACACTACTTTTCAACAACTCATCCATGCTTGGCAATTTCAGTGCAAAGAGCCAATATCGTACCAAATGTTCTGAGGTATTTGCCGAAGGAATTCGTGACCTTGACAACAGTTGAGGATGAGTACTCGAGAGCAATGCTAGGCAAGCAACCAGGCAAAGGTTTCGGGCAATCAGTTCTAGATCGAAAGTTTGATTTCAGGTTCCGACTGATTGCATTCTTTCTCCTTGCCCTGCAGGTAAGGGCAAGGGCAAAGGAAAAGACAGGTAAAAAGCATGATATGGGATACTCTTGCTTTCAATCCTGATGATATGAGATATTCTTGCTTTGATGTGCCTGGTTGGCAGGGGTATTATCGAGGGAGAAGAAAACGGAGTATTTCGAGAGGCTAGATTGGGAGTGCCATTTCAGATGTGAGGAAGGGTTGAGCATTTTTGTTATTTGGCAGGTCTGCTTGGCTGTGGAGGATGGAGTTCGACATATATAGGAATTGCGCCAACAGCGAGAAGTAATGCTGTTCCTTTACCCTTCTCGGTCAGAGCAATGTAGTGGCCGCTGCAAGGTTGATGTGTTTTAACTTTGTCAGAGCACTTTGAAAAAATGGTATGTGATATCCAGAAAGCTGATGTTGCGTGCGAGGATTGTGGAAAAATTTTATCCAATGAAATTCGACTCTCGAAGTTTGGGGAGTGGTGCCTCTTCGATTTCTGAGCAGGCAATCTTGTTGGGGATATGGTTCTCGAGATTCGGAGAACGGTGCCTCTTCGATTTCTGGGCAAGCAATCTTGTTAGGAGTGTTTTCTTAGATGTGAAGAAAGGTTGGGCATTTTTGTAAGTCTGCTTTGCCACCGAGCACAGAGGTTGACACACATAAGGATTTTCCAATAATCAAGCAGTGGTGCTGTTCCTTTATCCTTGTGGGTAATAGTAGGGTAACTGGGCCTTCAACATTTACCTATCTTAACTTTGTCAGAGTCTTTTGGCAAAGTTGTCCTTGGTATCCGAGCAATTGATGTCGCATGTGAAGATTGCTAATAAATTTTAACTCAGGAAATCCGCTTCTCGAAATTCGGAGAGTGGTGCCTCTTCGATTTTTGAACAAGCAGCCTTGTTGAAGATCTGGCTCTTTCTTTTATAAGAGCAATAATTAAGTTCAAGAAGTACGTTTAGAAAGTTATTGCTTGTAGGAATTTTTCCCTTATTTTCATACTTCTAAGACTTACTGTACCTCATTTTTTCTTCATCTCTTCTAAGAATGTTTGGCCCGTCCGACCGTCGTTTGGACTTGAATGTTGTAGAAGACGTAGCCATGTCTCCTCAGGATAACATATGGCGCCCATCCTTCTTATCTCCTATTGGTCCCCTTACTATTGGGGACTTTGTGATGAAGAATGATATGACCGCTGCGGTGGTGGCCAAGAATCTTCTCACTCCCAAAGACAACAGACTACTTACCAAATGATCCGATGAGTTGGCTGTTAAGGATTCTCTGGCTTTCAGTGTTCAGTGTGCATGTTTTGTGTCTAATATGGCCCAACGTCTATTGGCTCGAACCCGCCAAGTTGAATCGTTGGCGGCTGAAGTAATAAGTCCAAACAGGAGATCAGAGGGCTTAAGCATGAGAATAAACAGTTGCACATGCTCACACATAGCTATGCTACAACCATGAAGACAAAGCTTGACTAGTTACAAGAATCCGAGGGTCAAATTTTAAATGATCATCAGAGGTTTGTGAGTTTGTTCGAAAGGCATTTACTGCCTTCGTCCTCTGGGGCTGTACCACATACTGAAGCTCTAAATGATCAACCTTTGGTGCCTCCTCTTTCTGATGTTCTGCCCAGTACTGAGGCTCCAAATAATCACCCTCCGGTGCCTCCTATTTCTGGGGCTTTGCAGAGTGTTGAGACTTCTCCTGAGCAAACGTTTGTGAAGGCGCCCTTCTGTTTGTTTGTTTTGATTCATGTATATGCACGTATTTGTAATTTATCGAAGATATCAATAAATAAGCTTTACTTCATTCAACATGTTGTGTTAAATACACTAAGGTATCCTTCACTAAGTTCTTTGAATTTTTTATTTTGTTGAAGTTTGCATGTTGAAACTTCGTGGGTGGACCCTGTAGGTTGAAGTAGTGCTCCCTTAATTTCCTGAGTAAGGAAAACTTCTTGGTTGGGGACTTGAAAAATCCAAGGCACTGAGTAGTTGCGAAATTTCCGAGTACCAAGGTGTAGTGGTATATGGGAGGAGTCTCCCAAGTCTCCGGTCGAGGGAGTTGACAAAGGAGGTGTCTTGCTAGTTGGTTGATGTTTTCCTTCTTCGTGCTAGAATATGTTTAGTATAATGGCACAAGTAAGGGTGTCGAATCCATAGGGACTAATTGGACCTATACAACTATTTGTTTTGCAAGAACTCTATAAGAGAAATAAAACTAATCAACTTAGGCAGATTTGTTGTTGTAACTTGAAAGCACAAGAAAATGAAGTAGACACAAATAAATGAATCAACAATTAATAAAATGAGATAGCACAAATGGAGATGAAGCTAGGGATTCGGTTTCACCATTGCTAAGCCAAGTCCATGCTTGTTAAGTCAGATTATACTCATCCATCTACCTATTTCTTGGGTTTGTTTCACTTAGATATGATCAACCATATGATGTGTGGATTTGATCAAATGTTCCTAATCATGAACCTAAGTGTGATGTGCAACTTTGGTCCCTAATCAAGAACATGATACGCACAAGAAACTTTCATAAAACCAAAGGAAACACTCGGCAGGTTGTTTGCAAAGCATTCCCTTCATTCATTCACATATCCACCAAGAGTATGCATGATGTGTGCTTTACTCTTGACTAAACAACCTGTGGTTAAATCAAATGGTGATCAAACATTAAAATCAACACACAAAGTCACAATTAAATCAGAGAATGAAACAAGAAATAGATGGATCAACTGAGCATTCTGAAATAACTACATGGCAATCTTGCAAGGCTACATCGAATCCCTAGAAAGAGATTAGTTACACTTCATGTTTACAGAATGTTTGATATAAAAATATACAACATGAATGAACATAGAATTAAGGAGAAAGAACCCTTGAAGCAAAACTGATGTCGAAATCCCTTAAGAGTTGCCTTCGGTGTTGGTGCTCCAAGTGTGTTGTAAATGAAGGTGGAGCGGCTAAGGTTGAATGGTTTCTGCGAATGGGAGAGTGTATGGAATGGAATGAAGCCGAGAAGAGATTGTGTAGAAATGGAAGGGGATTTGCGGCAAAGGGGATGTGTTTATGGTATCTTGTGTATGAAAATGAGATGTGTTTAGGTAATGGGAATGCAAGGGTATTTATAGGAGGAGTGGAGGTGTATATGGCTGTTTGTTTAAGGTGTTTGTGTGGAGGAATGATGGAAAAACAGCTAGGACAACATGTGAAAGCTGGAATTGCATGTGAAGATGCTGGAATTTCAATGTGAAGTGCACGGCATGGGTGTTTTGGTGCATGTGTTGGCTGTTTTGTTTGTTGGTTAAAGCTTGTGTTTGCATGTGAATGTTGTTTGTGTGAAGTGTGTGTGAATGCATGTGGATTAAAGAGTGAATGGTGGCTGAAATAATGATGGAAAACAGTTAGGAGAAGTATGGAATGCATGTGAAATGTAAAGGGAAAAGCTGGAAATGGCTAGGAAGGTCACGGCATAGACTTCTTTGGTGCAGAAATGGGTGTAGTTTGCATGTGAATTGAAGTTAGGGTGAATGATGATGAATGGATGTGGATTAAAGAATGAATGGTGGTGTAATGATGAAGTGTGATGGCTGAAAATGGCAAGGGAAATGCATGTGTTTGCACGGCAAAGAGGGAATGTTGGTGTTTTTGTGTTGGTTTGAATGGTTTAATTAATGGGAGTGCATGTTTGAATGATTAAAGTGCATGTGGGTGAATATGTGGCTGATTTATGAAAGGAATGCATGTGTTGATGAAGTGGAATGACAACTAGGTTATGAGGGGAATGCATGTGATGCATGGCAAGGTTTTAGAATGGGCTTAAAATAGGGTTGTTTTTGATGGAATGGATGGTTCTTTGCATGGCTATAAGGGAGAGAATAAGAGAGAATGGGCTAGGCCCTTTGTTGTATGTCCTAAATTGCATAAATGGCCTTCAATTTCGTCCATCCTTTTGGCTCCATGGATAAGCTATCCAATCCATGCCCAAAAATGCTCCAAATAGCCTCAAAATGCACTTTCTTGCTCCCTAAGCCCTTAGAACCTGAAAACACACAAAAGAAGCATAAAGAACTAAAATAACTAAAGAAACATAACGTAAATGTACGAGAACAAGCCATTTAAGTCGCATGAATATGCTCCTATCACTAGTAGGCAATTTTCCAAACAAAACTTCACCATTTTCCTTTCTAAGTGATTGCCCAAAACTCCTCCTTCATATATATTTGGTATGAAAGTTGTTAGGCCCAAAGAAGGGGAGGCCTAGGCTCATTTCTTTGTTTGTTTGTTTTTTTTTTTTTTTTTTTTTTTTTTTTCCGAAAAAAAAATATTTTTTTTAATGGGTGAAGCTTTGATGTTGAAGCTTTGTAGGTGAAGTTTTTGTGTTGAAGCTTTGTAGGTGAAGCTTTTGTGTTGAAGCTTTTGTATTGAAGCTTTGGTGTTGAAGCTTTTGTATTGAAGCTTTGTAGGTGAAGCTCTTGTGTTGAAACTTTGTAGGTGAAGCTCTTGTGTTGAAACTTTGTTGGTGAAGGTTTTGTGTTGAAGCTTTGTTGGGCACCATAAATTGATTTTACTTCACACTATCTTGATCAAGAGTGTGTGAAGCTTTTGAGAATTGTAGTTGCTCTCCATTGATGATGCTTTGTTTGATGTTGAAGCTTTGTAGGTGAAGCTTTTGTGTTAGTCACCATAAATTGGTTTTGCTTCACACTATCTTGATCAAGAGTGTGCGAGGCTTTTGACCTTTGTTGTTGCCTTTCATTTGTTGAAGCTTTTGTTGGCACTATAAGTTGGTTTTGCTTCACACTATCTTGATCAAGAGTGTGTGAAGCTTTTGAGAATTGTTGTTGTCTTCCATTGATGAAGTTGTTGTGTTCCCCCTCCTTTTTTTTTTTTTTTGGATTTTTTTTTCTTGGAATGGGGGAATGCATGTGATGCATGGCAAGGTTTTAGAATGGGCTTAAAATAGGGTTGTTTTTGATGGAATGGATGGTTCTTTGCATGGCTATAAGGGAGAGAATAAGAGAGAATGGGCTAGGCCCTTTGTTGTATGTCCTAAATTGCATAAATGGCCTTCAATTTCGTCCATCCTTTTGGCTCCATGGATAAGCTATCCAATCCATGCCCAAAAATGCTCCAAATAGCCTCAAAATGCACTTTCTTGCTCCCTAAGCCCTTAGAACCTGAAAACACACAAAAGAAGCATAAAGAACTAAAATAACTAAAGAAACATAACGTAAATGTACGAGAACAAGCCATTTAAGTCGCATGAATATGCTCCTATCAAATACCCCACACTTAGCTTTTGCTAGTCCTCGAGCAAAACAGAAAAACAAAACAAAACAACAAAAGAACACGAAACTAGACAAAACGAACAAAACACCACCTACACCTTCCAACAATCGTCTCACGGATTTCCAATGCACATGACAAGTTAAAAATCATTATTCCCACAGATTTTGGCCATCTTTACACTTAAGTACATTCTTAATCATAGTCATCACATACTAGTTCACAATTAAGCATTTAAAACCATGATTTGAATGTAGTAACATGCTTTAGAGAATTTACTCAATTCCTTACTAGAATGCACTCTATTTTCACACAGATTTTCTGACTACACACCCTACACTAGTTATATGTGAGAGATTGATGTAAACATGAAAGACTAGTATCTCACATATGTTATAACAAAGAAAGCATTTTCTGGATTTACGATAATGACATAAATATGATCTCATGAATGGAATGCTACTACTTAGAATGAGAACCAGTGATTCCATAAGCTCATATCAAATCCAAACTCCACATTATTGAACACATAACGATCAAGATAGAAGTCAAAGGGGTGTAACGGGCTAGGGTATTGGCTAACAATGAAAGGTGAAGGATAAACAAACATTCTTACAGCAATAGTGAGCAAAGTATTGAATTAGGCACTTAGAATTCCCTTAGAGCGCGGAAAACAACTTTTAGACTAATAGGGGAGATTCAAACAACTCTTATTTTTCTTTTCTTTTTCATATTTTTCAAATTTTTTTTTTTTTTTTTTTTTTTAGCCGTGCCTATGGCACAACAACTCTCATCAATAATCCTTCCCCCACACTTATTTTCTGCAACATATTAATCAAAAGGAATTCATTTTCCGTCATGCTTACTATGCTTTAAGAACAAAGGCATGGATGGTCCTATTCTAGGCTAGGTAAGGATAACATGGGTTAACAAAGAACATAGGCTAAACAAGGCTCAAAGGGGTTAAAACTTACAACAAATACGAAATATGGGAAGTAAGGCTATTTGGCTATGGTGGCAACTACACAACTTTATCTTGATATATGTTATGCAATTCAATGCTTTGAATGAAATGGATATAAGTTCTAGCATTTAGTTCTAGCATGATACAATTGCATTCTAAGTAGCAACCAAGCAAGGAATAATGAGATCATGCAACAACTTTAGAAAACAAAGAATCACAGAAAATAACTCTCCAAAGAATGTTTAGGCTCAAGTCTCACAAGGTTGTAGCGTTTGTTTGAGTTCCTTCCTTCAAGCATGTTACAAAAACGAATTTTTCTTTTATGATTGCATGTGAAGTCATACATTATAACCATAACCAAGCATATACCAAGAGTAAATCAAACTTTCATCCATGTTTATAACTCTTTTTAACCGTCATGCAATTACAAACCAAATCCTTATCATTGTGTTGGAAGGTACCCTAAGACACAAACACACAAAAACGACTCAAAACACTCTTTTTAGGCTTTTCAAAACATTTTTTTCAAATTTTTATGTGATTTTCGGAGTTATAAAACAAAACACACTAAAACACTCTAAAACAATTTAAAAAACACCTTAAAACAGCAAGGAGCAACATTTGAAGTTATGGGTGATAAAATCCCACGAATTTGCATTAACAACATTAGTTACCCCCCCACACTTAAATCAAACATTGTCCTCAATGTTTTAAGCATAGATTCACACAAAACATAAGTAAACACACAAAAAGCACTTAAACATACTAAACATGGCAAAATGTAATTAACAAAGAGAAGAGTTTAGGGACGCAAATCTGGTTATGGAGTGTAAATTCCCTCTTCTCCTTGGTGATTGCATTGAGGCTTTGATCTTGGTGATTCCACATGCTTACTCTTGAACTGGTTTCCGCCCATCGTTGATTTTCCTTTGTGCTACTCTTGAACTGGGCAGCAGGATTCTTTTGGTCTTCCCCGAAGGTCTGAGCTTCCTCCTTTTATCTGTTTCTTTGTTCAATCTTCGCAGAAGTGGTCCCTTCTCTGGAAGTGTATCAACCGTTGAAGATGACTACTCGAGAGCAACGCTAGGTAAGCAATCAGGAATAGATTCCAGGCAGTTGGCTCCAGAACAGAAGACTGACTCCAAGTGCCGGCTGATTGCTTCTTTCACTTTGCCATGCGAGTAAGAACAAGGACAAAGAAAAAGACAGGGAAAGAGCATGATATGAGATACTTTTGCTTTTGACCTTGATGATATGAGATACCTTTGCTTTTGAAGAAGCGGTGAATGAATCAGCACACTTCAATCCGCCGTTTCCTCCTGGGTCATATGTACTCCAGGCATCTGGTATCATCTTTGGGGAAGAAGAAAGAATTGAGTATTTCGAAAGGCTTTGCTGGGAGTGCGCCCTCAGAGGTGAGGGAGAGTTGGGCATTTTCTTCAGGTTTTCCTTGCCATAAAAGACGAAGGTCGACATATATAGAGATAATATCAAGTGGTGGTACTGTTCTTTTACCATTGTCGACAAACGTTTTGATCCCGCAAATCCGGCTTTTTGAAATAGCAGGCGCCTCTTCGATTTCTGAACGACGCCCCTTCGATTTCTGAGCAGGCGCCCCTTTGCTTTCTGAACGACACGTAGTAGTGCGGATGCGGCTCCTTTTGACAAAGCTGCACGCGTTTTCTGAAGAGCAGAGAAAGCGTCGCCGGACTTTGCGCCTGTCGGCTAAAGATGTGTAGTTGTGATGATGGCCTCCACGTGTTTTCTGAAAAGAAGAAATCTTTTGACATAGTTGAACACGTCTTCTGAAAAGCCGAGAAAGCGTCGCCAAAATTACGCCGGAAATTCCGGCTTTTTGAATCGGTGGACACGTTGCCTTGCCTTTTTATAAAGGTATCGATCACCGCCAACAAACACACTCTGAAGGTTTCCCATTCTTGAAAATCGACTCCGGCCCTTTGAATTTAACTCCATCCCTTCTCTTTGAACACTTTTGAAAAATGGCAAACCCATCGAACCTTAGCTTGGAATTGAGCCTTAGCAGTGATACGGGCGCGCCGCGTCAAGGTAACGTATGGCGCCCTTCTTTCTTATCTTCTAACGGTCTTCTTACAGGTGAAGACTTCGTGATGCAGGACGCCACAACAGCTACAATAGTAGCTAGGAACCTCCTCACTCCAAAAAGATAGTAGGCTGCTGTCAGGACGGTCCGATGAGTTGGCCGTTCAAGAGTCCCTCGCACTTAGTGTTCAGTGTGCGAGTTCTGTGTCCAACATGGGCCAACGCCTGCTTGCCCGCTCCCGTCAGGTGGAATCATTGATGGCAGAGGTGGAAAGTCTTAAGCAAGAGATCCAGCAGCTTAAGTACAAGAATAGAAGTTTGCATGTGCTTGCAAATAACTATTCGTCGGGCATGAAGAGGAAGCTTGATGAGCTGCAAGAATCTGAGGGTCGAATTCACAGTGACCGTCAAAGGCTTGCGGCTTATCTCCAGAGGCACCTTTTTCCTGGGTCATCCAGCGTTTGGCCAAGTATTGAGGCCTGGAATGCTCTAGCTCCGATGCCTCCCGCTTCGATGCCTCCTGCTTCGATGCCTTCCGCTCCGACGCCTTCTGCTCCGACGCCTAGTAGTGGGGCTTCACGTAAACATCCTTTGTGAAGGCTCCATCTTTCTGCCATGTTTATTTATTTTTTTTTTTTTTTTTTATTTTATTTTTTTTTTTTTTTATTCAAATCAAACGGCATGGAATTGATCTTTGAATGGAGGGTGATACTTGAAATGATCCGGTAATGGTTTAAATTCTAGAGTGGATGCCTGAATCATTAACAACATATTAGTATAAAAGAAAATTGAAATTCGGGGAGGCGGCTTACCTTTGTGCTCCGACATGAACTTAAAAATAAACACCCCTTCGAAAGTTATGACATGTCCCGTGTCATAAAACCCTTTTTCATAGCAACCCAATAGTTTGTCTACAAACATAGCCCTCATATACATTCGTATTAGTAAGCAAAAACACACTTAAAACCAAAATTAACACAAAAAAAAAAACACAAACCTTCCATCCCACACCCAAACCTAACCAACGCATTGTCCTCGATGCTTAAAATTGTATGTAATGCAAGTAGGCAAAGAATATGGAATGGTGACAACATAAACACAAAATGAGGAAAGAACACAAACCACACTAGGTTGCCTCCTAGTAAGCGCTTTATTTAATGTCTAGGCAAGACATGGTAGCTTGTTCACGGTGTTGTAAACTCAAGAAAATCTACAACTTGATAAACTTGCTCTTCCTCCACTTTCTCCAAATATGGTTTCAATCGCTGCCCATTGACTTTAAAAGAGGTGCCATTCTTCATGTTCTCTATCTCCACAGCTCCGTGGGGAAATGTTTGCAGCACCTTAAATGGTCCCACCCACCTAGACTTCAATTTACCTGGAAAAAGTCTCAAACGTGAGTCATACAACAGTACTTTCATACCTTGGTGAAACTCCTTCTGTAGGATGGCCTTGTCATGATAGAGCTTAGTCCGTTCCTTGTAGATTTTGGCATTCTCACATGCTTCATTTCTAAGTTCTTCCAACTCATTAAGTTGGAGCTTCCTTGCTATTCCAGCATCCTTGTAATCAAAGTTGAACTTTTTGATGGCCCAATATGCACGGTGTTCAAGCTCTATTGGCAAATGACAAGCTTTCCCAAACACAAGGCGATAAGGACTCATGCCAATGGGGGTATGATATGCTGTTCTATATGCCCATAGTGCATCATTCAACCTCAGTGACCAATCCTTCCTTGTAGGGCTTACGGTCTTCATCAAAATGTTCTTGATCTCCCTATTGCTAATCTCCACTTGTCCTGAGGTTTGAGGATGGTACGGGGTTGCCACTTTGTGGTTGATGTTGTACTTCTTCATCAAGGATTCAAAGGGTTTGTTGCAGAAATGGCTGCCACCATCACTAATAATAGCTCTTGGGGTTCCAAACCTACAAAAAATCACATCTTTAAGAAAATTCAAAACAACCTTATGATCATTAGTTATTGTAGCAATGGCTTCAACCCATTTGGATACATAATCTACTGCCACTAATATGTATAAGTAACCAAAAGAGGATGGAAATGGTCCCATGAAATCGATTCCCCAAACATCAAAGAGCTCCACCACCAAAATGTTGTTCAATGGCATCTCATTTCTTCGGCTAATGTTCCCCATTTTCTGGCACCTATCACACTTAGAACAAAAATCAAAAGCATCTTTGAATAAAGTAGGCCAAAAGAAACCAGATTGTAAAACCTTTAGAGATGTCTTTTTGGCACCAAAATGTCCTCCACATGCCAATGTATGGCTGAATGTTAGAATGCTTTGTTGCTCACTCTCTGGGACACACCTCCTAATGATTTGGTCAGGGCAATATTTAAACAAATATGGTTCGTCCCAAACGTAGTGCTTTACCATGGCAAGGAACTTCTTTCTTTCCTGAAAAGAAAGGTCATTTCTAATTATACCACAAACAAGATAATTAACAAAATCAGCATACCATGGTTCTTTTTCTTGAATAACAAGGAGTTGTTCATCTAGAAATGATTCATTTAGAGGCAAAGGTTGTCCAACTCCATGGTTTTCATTGAGCCGTGACAAATGGTCAGCCACAACATTATCACTTCCCTTCTTAACTCGAATTTCCAAGTCAAACTCTTGTAGTAAGAGTATCCATCTAATTAAGCGTGGCTTAGCATCCTTTTTTGTCATCAAGTACCTAAGGGCTGCATGATCAGAAAACACAATAACTTTAGATCCAACAAGATATGACCGAAACTTCTCTAAGGCAAAAACAATAGCAAGCAACTCCTTTTCAGTTGTGGAATAGTTAAGTTGAGCATCATTTAGAGTCCGGCTTGCATAGTAGATCACGTGTGGGAGCTTGTTCACCCTTTGCCCTAAAACTGCACCAATAGCATAGTCAGAGGCATCACACATTAATTCAAAAGGTAAAGACCAATCTGGTGCCATAATAATAGGGGCCGAGGTTAATTCATGTTTCAAAGTATTGAATGCATCCATACAAGCTTTATCAAAATGAAATACAACATCTTTAGCTAACAGATTGCATAATGGACGAGTGATCATTGAAAAGTTCTTAATGAAACGACGAAAAAAACCCGCATGTCCCAAAAAACTTCTTACTCCCTTCACGGTTGTGGGAGCTGCCATATTGGTGATGATGTCAATTTTGGCTTTGTCCACCTCCATTCCTTGGCTAGAGATTACATGCCCCAACACAATTCCTTGTTTCACCATAAATTGGCACTTTTCCCAATTGAGAACCAAATTTGTTTCCTGACATCTTTGAAGTACTAAAGAGAGATGGTTAAGACATTCATCAAAAGAGGAACCAAACACTGAAAAGTCATCCATAAATACCTCAATGAATCTTTCTACCATGTCAGAAAAGATTGCCAACATGCATCTTTGGAATGTTGCTGGAGCATTGCAAAGTCCAAAAGGCATTCTCCTATATGCAAATGTGCCAAACGGGCAAGTAAAGGTAGTTTTCTCTTGATCCTCCGGAGCAATTGCAATTTGATTGTAACCTGAGTAACCATCAAGAAAACAATAGTGTGAGTAACCTGCCAATCTCTCAAGCATTTGATCTATGAAAGGCATAGGAAAGTAATCTTTTCTAGTGCTAGAATTCAACTTCCTGTAATCGGTGCAAACACGCCAACTAGCCGTGGGCTTTGTGGGCACACGCTCTTTGTTTTCATTCTTCATCACCGTGATTCCCACCTTCTTAGGTACCACCTGAATAGCACTCACCCATTTGCTATCAGAAATGGGATATATGATCCCCACATCTAATAACTTCAACACTTCATTCCTCACAACTTCCTTCATGTGTGGATTGAGCCTCCTTTGTGGTTCACGGGTTGACTTTGTTCATTCTTCCAAAAGAATCCTATGCATGCACATGGTAGGGCTTATTCCCTTGATATCTGCAATAGACCAACCAATAACTGATTTGAACTCTTTTAACACCCTAATTAGTTTATCTTCTTCATTTGGGGTGAGGTCAGAAGTTATGATAACTGGAAGAGTTTCAAATTCAGCTAGATATGCATACTTTAGATGTGGTGGAAGCGGTTTAAGTTCAAGTTTTGGTGCCTTAACAGTGGAAGGGGTTAAATGTGACCTCGATGGTTCTAAAGGCTCTAAAAGAGGTAAAATATTCAAAGGATACAGTGCCAATGCTTCCAAGGCAGCTACCTCTTCCATGAGTGCATCTTCTTCATCAAACTCATCTTGAGATTGACTCAAAACAGTTTGTAATGGTTCATTAGATTGTGCCTGCAAGAACTTAGAGAAAACAAGCGAATCAAGCACATCAATGGCATAACAATCAAGAGATGAAGAAGGATGTGAAAGAGACTCAAACACTTTGAATTGAACGGTCTCTCCTAGCACTGTCATAGTGAGGAGTCCATTTTGCACATCAATGATGGTCTTGGCCGTGGCCATAAACGGTCTCCCAAGCAAAATAGGCAATTCTCGGTCATGTATAGGAGCTTCTTCCATGTCCAACACTACAAAATCCGCAGGCAAGATTAGTTTATCAATTTGAACTAGAATATCCTCTACTATACCTCTTGGATATTTCATGGATCTGTCCGCAAGTTGTAATGAGATGGTGGTGGCTTTCAATTCCCCCAAACCTAGTTGAAGGTACACGGAATAAGGCATTAAGTTGATGCTAGCACCTAAGTCAAGCATCGCCTTCTCTACCTTCTTGTCCCCTATGGTGATGTTGATAGAAAAACTTCCTGGATCCTTGAGCTTTGGTGGAAGTTTTCTTTGCAACACGGCACTTACATTCTCGGACACCACTACTTTCTCATGTGGTCCATACTTCCTTTTGTAGTTGTTTAACTCTTTGAAGAACTTCCCATAAGCTGGCATGTTCCTAATGACATCAAACAAAGGTAAGTTAACATTCACCTTACTTAGAATATCAAAAATCTCCTTAAATGACTTATCCTGCTTGCTCTTGGCAAGTCTTCCAGGGAATGGTATTGGTGGAGTGTAAGGTTTCTCGGCCTTGTGAAGATTTGGTGCTTCAAACGAGGGAGTAGCATGGCTTGGTTCCTCATTTGGTTTCTTATTTTCTCCTTGAGTAACCCCTGCATTCACATGATCAGATTCATTAGTAACTTCATTGCCAACTCTATTATTGATAACCTTACCACTTTTAAGTGTAGTGATTGCTTTGGCTTGCTCTTGGTTCCTTTGGAGTATCACGGGTTGGCTTGGAAACTTTCCAACCTCTCTTTGGCTCAAGGCATCTGCAATCTGCCCCAATTGTGTCTCCATTTTGGTTAGAGCCGCCGAATGTTGTTGGAGAGTGCTATTGGTGGTTTGTTGGAATTGCAAGGTATTTTGGGCTAACAATTTAACCGTATCCTCAAAAGTAGGTTTTGGTTGGAAGTTTTGGAATTGATTGTTGTTCTTCCACGAAAGATTGGGATGATCTCTCCAACTTGGGTTATATGTATTGGAATACACATCATTCCTTGGCCTTTGATTGTAAGAATTCATGAGGTTCACTTGCTCTTGGACATACTCAGGGTAAGCCTCCCTAGATGGACATTGATGAGTAAGGTGGCTTGGTATGTTGCAAATGGCACACACTTCACTTGCTTTTGGCACCATGTTGAGCACAGATTCAAGCTTCTTTTCTAGGTTAGCTACCTGCAAAGAAAGATCATGATTAGAGCTTGTTTCATATACTCCAACTCTCTTACCCCTTACATCTTTGTGTTGAGCATTAGATCCCAACATCTCATAAATGTTATATGACTCTTGAGCATTCTTTTTCTTCAAAGCTCCACCTGCTGCATTATCAACAGTTGATTGACATGTTTGGGTTAGTCCATCATAGAAAATTTGCATTTGTAAGTGAAGAGGTAACCCATGGTGTGGACATTGCAACAAAAGGCCTTTAAAGCGCTCCCAACACTCATTGAAAGGTTCTCCATCATCTTGTTTGAAGTTGAAGATTTGTCCCCTTAATGTGGCTGTCTTTTGAGTGGAAAAGAACTTTTCCAAAAACTTCTTAGCCACGTCATCCCATGTGGTAAGTGAACCAGGTACTAGAGTCATCAACCAACCCTTGGCCCTATCTTTCAAGGTGTAAGGGAACACTCTCATCCCCAGATTTGCTTCACTTACTCCCCGTAAAGGTAAACGACTCACAACATTGTAAAATTCTTTAATATGAGCTAAAGGATCTTCATTAGGTAAGCCATAAAAAGAAGGAAACATATGGAAATGTGAAGATTTAAGATCATAGTTTCTAGCTTCTGTGGGCAGCAAGATGCATGAAGGTGAATTTGGTATGATTGGTTGAGCAAAATCCTCCAAAGCTCGAAGATCATCTTGGTTGCCCGCCATCTCTTCTTCTCTTTCCCAATTAAAGTGCTCAGATCCTTCACTTGTTGGACTAGACGGTTTCCCTTCCTCTTCTTCACGGACAATGGAGGAACTTCTTGGCACAAAGCTTTCCAAAGTGTTGCCCTTTAACCGTTCAATTCTTTGGCCAAATTCAGCAAGTCTATTTGACATATACTACCTGAAACAAGATAAAACAAGTTTGAATAAAAATCAGAAATCTACTTAAAATGAAAAGAACAATGTTAATATCAAAAGAAGCAATTATAAGGGACTGGAATCAGTCCCCGGCAACGGCGCCATTTTGGTTGATGTTTTCCTTCTTCGTGCTAGAATATGTTTAGTATAATGGCACAAGTAAGGGTGTCGAATCCACAGGGACTAATTGGACCTATACAACTACTTGTTTTGCAAGAACTCTATAAGAGAAATAAAACTAATCAACTTAGGCAGATTTGTTGTTGTAACTTGAAAGCACAAGAAAATGAAGTAGACACAAATAAATGAATCAACAATTAATAAAATGAGATAGCACAAATGGAGATGAAGCTAGGGATTCGGTTTCACCATTGCTAAGCCAAGTCCATGCTTGTTAAGTCAGATTATACTCATCCATCTACCTATTTCTTGGGTTTGTTTCACTTAGATATGATCAACCATATGATGTGTGGATTTGATCAAATGTTCCTAATCATGAACCTAAGTGTGATGTGCAACTTTGGTCCCTAATCAAGAACATGATACGCACAAGAAACTTTCATAAAACCAAAGGAAACACTCGGCAGGTTGTTTGCAAAGCATTCCCTTCATTCATTCACATATCCACCAAGAGTATGCATGATGTGTGCTTTACTCTTGACTAAACAACCTGTGGTTAAATCAAATGGTGATCAAACATTAAAATCAACACACAAAGTCACAATTAAATCAGAGAATGAAACAAGAAATAGATGGATCAACTGAGCATTCTGAAATAACTACATGGCAATCTTGCAAGGCTACATCGAATCCCTAGAAAGAGATTAGTTACACTTCATGTTTACAGAATGTTTGATATAAAAATATACAACATGAATGAACATAGAATTAAGGAGAAAGAACCCTTGAAGCAAAACTGATGTCGAAATCCCTTAAGAGTTGCCTTCGGTGTTGGTGCTCCAAGTGTGTTGTAAATGAAGGTGGAGCGGCTAAGGTTGAATGGTTTCTGCGAATGGGAGAGTGTATGGAATGGAATGAAGCCGAGAAGAGATTGTGTAGAAATGGAAGGGGATTTGCGGCAAAGGGGATGTGTTTGTGGTATCTTGTGTATGAAAATGAGATGTGTTTAGGTAATGGGAATGCAAGGGTATTTATAGGAGGAGTGGAGGTGTATATGGCTGTTTGTTTAAGGTGTTTGTGTGGAGGAATGATGGAAAAACAGCTAGGACAACATATGAAAGCTGGAATTGCATGTGAAGATGCTGGAATTTCAATGTGAAGTGCACGGCATGGGTGTTTTGGTGCATGTGTTGGCTGTTTTGTTTGTTGGTTAAAGCTTGTGTTTGCATGTGAATGTTGTTTGTGTGAAGTGTGTGTGAATGCATGTGGATTAAAGAGTGAATGGTGGCTGAAATAATGATGGAAAACAGCTAGGAGAAGTATGGAATGCATGTGAAATGTAAAGGGAAAAGCTGGAAATGGCTAGGAAGGTCACGGCATAGACTTCTTTGGTGCAGAAATGGGTGTAGTTTGCATGTGAATTGAAGTTAGGGTGAATGATGATGAATGGATGTGGATTAAAGAATGAATGGTGGTGTAATGATGAAGTGTGATGGCTGAAAATGGCAAGGGAAATGCATGTGTTTGCACGGCAAAGAGGGAATGTTGGTGTTTTTGTGTTGGTTTGAATGGTTTAATTAATGGGAGTGCATGTTTGAATGACTAAAGTGCATGTGGGTGAATATGTGGCTGATTTATGAAAGGAATGCATGTGTTGATGAAGTGGAATGACAACTAGGTTATGAGGGGAATGCATGTGATGCATGGCAAGGTTTTAGAATGGGCTTAAAATAGGGTTGTTTTTGATGGAATGGATGGTTCTTTGCATGGCTATAAGGGAGAGAATAAGAGAGAATGGGCTAGGCCCTTTGTTGTATGTCCTAAATTGCATAAATGGCCTTCAATTTCGTCCATCCTTTTGGCTCCATGGATAAACTATCCAATCCATGCCCAAAAATGCTCCAAATAGCCTCAAAATGCACTTTCTTGCTCCCTAAGCCCTTAGAACCTGAAAACACACAAAAGAAGCATAAAGAACTAAAATAACTAAAGAAACATAACGTAAATGTACGATAACAAGCCATTTAAGTCGCATGAATATGCTCCTATCACTAGTAGGCAATTTTCCAAACAAAACTTCACCATTTTCCTTTCTAAGTGATTGCCCAAAACTCCTCCTTCATATATATTTGGGATGAAAGTTGTTAGGCCCAAAGAAGGGGAGGCCTAGGCTCATTTCTTTCTTTGTTTGTTTGTTTTTTTTTTTTTTTTTTTTTTTTTTTTTCCGAAAAAAAAATATTTTTTTTTAATGGGTGAAGCTTTGATGTTGAAGCTTTGTAGGTGAAGTTTTTGTGTTGAAGCTTTGTAGGTGAAGCTTTTGTGTTGAAGCTTTTGTATTGAAGCTTTGGTGTTGAAGCTTTTGTATTGAAGCTTTGTAGGTGAAGCTCTTGTGTTGAAACTTTGTAGGTGAAGCTCTTGTGTTGAAACTTTGTTGGTGAAGGTTTTGTGTTGAAGCTTTGTTGGGCACCATAAATTGATTTTACTTCACACTATCTTGATCAAGAGTGTGTGAAGCTTTTGAGAATTGTAGTTGCTCTCCATTGATGATGCTTTGTTTGATGTTGAAGCTTTGTAGGTGAAGCTTTTGTGTTAGTCACCATAAATTGGTTTTGCTTCACACTATCTTGATCAAGAGTGTGCGAGGCTTTTGACCTTTGTTGTTGCCTTTCATTTGTTGAAGCTTTTGTTGGCACTATAAGTTGGTTTTGCTTCACACTATCTTGATCAAGAGTGTGTGAGGCTTTTGACATTTGTTGTTGCCCTTCACTTGTTGAAGCTTTTGTTGGCACCATAAATTGATTTTGCTTCACACTATCTTGATCAAGAGTGTGTGAAGCTTTTGAGAATTGTTGTTGTCTTCCATTGATGAAGTTGTTGTGTTCCCCCTCCTTTTTTTTTTTTTGGATTTTTTTTTTCTTGGAATGGGGGGAACAGAAAATTTGAAGTTTGAAACTCCCTAGCTTGTGGAAGTTTGAAGACTTCCCATGTGGGGCTTTCTCATGGTTTGAATTTGAATTTTGAATTTCTTTGGTCATGTTGAACTTATATAAGAAGGATAAGTCTCCACTCTTTACCTTGCCTTCATTTGCTCATTTTGTAGTAATTTAGGAAGACAGAGTGTTCTCTAGTTGAGAGGGATTCCAACATTGCTTTGCACCATCTTCAGGTTGGTAGTCTTCTCCACTAGATCGCATGCTTTCATTCTTGTTGAATTGTTTGAGTGTTCATGTATTTGGTTAAGAACATGATGAATTGGTTGAGCTTTTCTTCATGCCCTAGGAACTTCCTTATGTTTCGATCTTTCATGTAGTGATAGAGTTTGTTTCTGTTTGTTGTAGATGTCAGAGTCTGGAAGTCCTAGTGATGATGGCTCCCCTAGCTCTAGCTCTAGGTTTGAGCTTGCAATATTGGAGTCTTCAGGGTCTTTGTTGGAGTCTTGTACCAAAGAAATGTTGCATGATTTTCCCAATTGTCAAACCTTAGCCAATATTGGTTCTTCCTCCTTCATGTCAGTGGGTGAGGGGGTTGTTTTTGACGCCATACCCATATTTCGCTCTGAGTTCACAACCGACCTTTTAGAGAAAAACTTGTTAGATAGCGAAAGGCAGCTTGAGACCCTAAGGCAGTCATGTAGTATCCCCCGCAGTGTAGGAATGCGTTTGGTACATCATGAAGAATTTCCCTTTGAACCGCCCAAGGGTCATGCTATGTTTTATACCCCAAATATTATTGACCTTAGGGGTGAAGTTACCTTTGCACCTTTGGTTGCAATGGTTGCTATCTTTCATTGGATATGAGCCTGGGCAACTCAATCCTGGTTTTTGGGATACCTTGATCGGGTTTTATATTATTTGGATGGAATGTGGGTTAGGTGAGCCTTCCTTCCATCAGTGGCGCTACTACTATAAGATGCGCCCGGTGAAAGCATGCTTTGGGTATGCCGAGTGTGCATGTCGGAGTGAGAGAGAGCGTATTGTCTTTGGTAAGAAAAAGGCGTACTGCACTTGGAAAAATCGTTGGTGCTTTCTTTATAATGATTGGGAGCATGTTAGAGGTGTCACGTGATAGGAGCATATTCATGCAACTTAAATGGCTTGTTCTCGTGCATTTACGTTATGTTTCTTTAGTTATTTTAGTCCTTTAAGCTATTTTCGTGTGTTTGTAGGTCCAAAGGGCTAAAGGAGCAAAAAGATGCATTTTGGAGCACTTTTGGGCTAAGGATGGATAGCTTATGCTTGGCGCCAAAATGTTGGACGAAATTGAAGACCAAAGTGTTGGAACTTTGTTCCCTTTAGTTTTAGGACATTTAAACCTTTCCAATTCCCTTATGCCGTGCATCTCCACCTTTCTCCCAAAACCATACACATGCATTCATTATTCATTCCCTCACATGCTCCCATTACTTATCATAATCACATATCATATCACTTATCATTCACCACTTATCATTCATCACTTATCATTCACCACTTATCACTTATTGATAGGAGCATATTTAGGCGACTTACTTAGCTTGTTTTCGTGCATTTATATTGTTAATTCATAGTTGTTTTAGTAGTTTAAGCCATTTTCGTGTGTTTTTAGGTTCATATGGCTAAGGAAGCAAAAAGATGCATTTTGGAGCAAATTAGAGATTGGAATGGATATCATATGCTTGGAGCCAAGAGGATGGACGAAATTGAAGGATTCCTAATCCATTGCAGCCACATGCACATTCAATCATTCACACCAAAACCTTGCACATGCTTTCCCATTTCATTATTCATTCACTTTGCAGCCACCATTCACTCTTTAATCCACATGCATTCATCATCATTCACCACACCTTGCAGCCACATGCATTCCCCTTTTATATTTCCAACCCACATGCACTTCCCCCTTTAATCATTCAAACATGCACTCCCTTTAATCACATGCATAAATCAGCCACATGCATCTCCCATCACCATATCAGATTTCCATCATATTCACATGCATTTCATCCTTTAAAACATTGCACATGCACTCCCTTTAATTAATTAAGCCATATGCACTCCCATCCATTTCATCATTGCAGCCAACACATGCTTTCACATGCATTTTCAGATTGTCCCCTTTGCACATGCAGCCACATATTCATTGCACATGCAATTCCAACCCACATGCATCCTTTAATCATTCAAACATGCAGCCACATTCCCTCCTAGCTGTCATGTTCCCCCCATTTCACCTATAAATAAGCATCCATTCTCATTCATTCTTCCACATTTCAGAAAATCATCCATTCACACCAAGAAACATCCCCTTGGCCGTGAGTTTCCCTACAAATCCAAACACCACTCCTCTTCCATTTCCATCACTCCCCAAACCATTCACATCATCAAACTATCCTTAGACCTTGTGCTACAACGAAGAGGAAGAGAAGAGTGCCTAAACGTTCATACAATTCAAGTTTGAGTTGTTGGAATGTTTAGGTGTTTCTTTGATTTCAATGTTGATTTCAATACTCTTTGTTTTGTACGTATGAGGAATGGAAGAGAAGAGTGCCTAAACGTTCATACAATTCAAGTTTGAGTTGTTGGAATGTTTAGGTGTTTCTTTGATTTGAATGTTATGAAGAACTAAACCCCCCTTAGCTAGGGGGTGATTCGAAATATATGTTTATACTTGCATTTTGATTTGATTACTTCTAATTGCGTTTCATAAGTTGTGGATTCAATTTGTTTAACCGTTTGATTGATAACTTATTTATCTATGTTTATTGAGAATGCGCGCTTAATTTTCATGCATGAATATGACGCTAGAATATAAGTGAGTTTCACCTAATCGTTATGAACTTATATTCACAAGTAGTGGAGGTTGCTTATAAACAATCGCGTTAAACGAATTCTTGGCATAAGTTTCATGCAATCATAGTAACGAATGCCCCGTCAACACTTATAATTTTCATAGAGCGTAATGATTCTTGCTTGTATCTCTATTATGCAATCATGTAGGGGACTTGTGGGGAATGTTTTGGGTTGTCGTATGCAATCATCCAATTCAATAACGTTAGGAAGATTTGAAGGTTAATTAGTGCATCACGGTTAACTTGGAGTGTTGAGAATTAATGATTTATTGAAATGCAATTGGAAATCGTTTTATTATGCAAGTATAACATGTATGGAGATGAACCCCTTAGCTAGCCTTCATTCCATTCAATTCTATCACACATTCACATTTACATTTTGCTTTTACTTACAATCTGTTCTTTTAGTTTAAATTCGTCAAATTAAAATCCCCCTTTACTTTATTGTCTAATTTAGTTAGAAAGTGTCTTAGTTTGTGTTTATAAGAGTTTTGAGTCATTTTGTTACACAAATTCGTCCAAATTTGTGTTTGTGCTCAAATCTGCCCAGAAAGTGGTTTTTAGGCAGATTTGAGTGTGTTTGTGTTGTTTTGAGTTTTTTGGTTTGTTTTAGTGTTTTAAAGTTTAGTTTTGCATTCTTTGAGTCTAGTATAGTGTTTCATATTGTTATTTTACGTTTTTGAGTCAAATCCAAGTGGTTAACAATCCCTCCTAATCCCCGGTCTAGAACGATCCCTACTTATAAATATACTACAATTTGACGAAAAGAGGGTTTAGTTTGTGTGCGTATAAATCTCGCATCACTTATCATATCATTCACCACTTATCATTCATCACTTATCATTCACCACTTATCACTTATCATATCATTCACCACTTATCATTCATCAAACACATGCATTCACATGTTTTCACAATCTGCCATCATTCCAACCAAAACCGTGCACATGCTATCACCATGCATTCACATGCACTTGTTCCTCCATCATTCCATCCTTTAAAACATTGCACATGCACTTTAATCATTCAACACATGCATTCACTTCATCATTGCAGCCACACATTCACCCACATGCTATCCCATTTCAGATTGCATTTCATACACTTTCACATGCATCTTGGCAGATTTCACATGCACACACAAGCATTAGCACATGCAACCTAGCTGTCATGTTCCCCCCATTTCACCTATAAATACTCATTCATTCATTCTCATTCATTCACAATCCATTCACCACAGAAATAAGGCCTTTGTGCCAGAAATTCACCCATTCCAAACACTCTTCCATAAACTCATCCATTGCAGAAATGTAGACCATCAAACCACCCCCTTTGTGCCGTGAGTTTCCCCTACAAATCCAAACACCATCCTTCCATTCCTCCACCACTACCCAAACCATTCACACCATCAAACTATCCTTAGACCTTGTGCTACAACGAAGAGGAAGATAAGAGTGCCTAAACGTTCATACAATTCAAGTTTGAGTTGTTGGAATGTTTAGGTGTTTCTTTGATTTCTATGTTTAATTTCAATACTCTTTGTTTTGTACGAATGAGGCATGGAAGAGAAGAGTGCCTAAACGTTCATACAATTCAAGTTTGAGTTGTTGGAATGTTTAGGTGTTTCTTTGATTCTCTTTGTTTTGTATCATAAGGAACTAAACTCCCCCTTGGTTGGGGGGTGATTCGAATATATGTTTATGCTTGCATTTTGATTTGATTACTTCTAATTGCGTTTCATAAGTTGTGATTCAATTTGTTTAACCGTTTTATTGATAACTTATTTATGTATGTTTATTGAGAGTGCACGCTTAATTTTCATGCATGAATATGACGCTAGAATATAAGTGAGTTTCACCTAATAGTTACGAACTTATATTCATAAGTAGTGGAGGTTGCTTATAAACAATCGCGTTAAACGAATTCTTGGCAAGAGTTTCATGCATTCATAGTAACGAATGCCTCGTCAACACTTATAATTTTCATAGAGCGTAATGATTCTTGCTTGTACCTCTTCTATGCATTCATGTTGAGGACTTGTGGGGAATGTTTTGAATTGTCGCATGCATCATCCAATTCAATAACGTTAGGAAGATTTGAAGGTTAATTAGTGCATCACGGTTAACTTGGGGTGTTGAGAATTCATGGTTTATTGAAATGCAATTGGAAATCATTTATTATGCAAGTATAACATGTATGGAGATGAACCCCTTGGCTAGCATCCATCCATTCATTCCATTTCATCACATTCATATATACTATCTGTCTTAATTCGAATCTGTACATTTTATTTAATTTCGTATAAAACTCAATCCCCCTTTACTTTATTGTCCAATTTAGTAGAAAGTGTTTTAGTTTATGTTTATAAGTGTTTTGATTCATTTTGTTACATAATTTCGTCTAAATTCACCAAAGTGCTCAAAACTGCCCAGAAAGTGATTTTAAGGCAGTTTTGAGTGTTTTGGGTGATGTTTGAGTCTTTTGGTTTGTTTTAATGTTTTAAGTGTTTAGTTTTACATTCTTTGAGTTAGTTTAGTGTTTTATATTGTGTTTTTACGTTCTTGAGTCAAGTTATTACTTAATTTCGTCCAAATTTGTGGTTTTGCTCAAATCTGCCCAGAAAGTGGTTTTTAGGCAGATTTGAGTATGTTTGTGTTGTTTTGAGTCTTTTGGTTTGTCTTAGTGTTTTAACGTTTAGTTTCACATTCTTTGAGTCTAGTTTAGTGTTTTATATTGTTTTTACGTTTTTGAGTCAGTTTCCAAGAGATTAACAATCCCTCCTAATCCCCGGTCCAGAACGATCCCTACTTACATACTTCACTACAATTGACAAAAAGAGGGTTTAATTTGTGTGCTTAACTATTTTCGCATCAAATTTTGGCGCCGTTGCCGGGGATTAGAAAATTTGCTAATCCCTTGGATTGTTTTATTTTCGTTTGTTTTTATTTTATTCCAGATTCTTAATCTTGTTTTGTTTCTTGTTTTAGGTACTTGTTTATGACTCGGAGTTCTCATCCGATTCGTGAACATATCCTGGAGTGATTGGGTTCTTCGTCCGGCTGCAAGACGTAAAAGACAGCGCTACTTGGGAGGCAACCCAATGCACTGAATAAAACAAAGCATGTTCATAAAAATAAAAAAAATAAAAAAAATAAAAAAATAAAAAAAAAAGATACTAAACATGGAGAAAGGTGGAGCTTCACAAAGGTTGTTTACGTGAAGCCCCACTACGAGGCGCAGAAGCGGAAGGCATAGAAGCAGAAGGCATAGAAGCGGGAGGCATCGGAGCGGAAGCCATCGGAGCGGAAGCCATCGGAGCGGGAGGCATCGGAGCTAGAGCATTCCAGGCCTCAATACTTGGCCAAGCGCTGGATGACCCAGGAAAAAGGTGCCTCTGGAGATAAGCCGCAAGCCTTTGACGGTCACTTTGGATTCGACCCTCAGATTCGTGCAGCTCATCAAGCTTCCTCTTCATCCCCGACGAATAGTTATTTGCAAGCACATGCAAACTTCTATTCTCGTACTTAAGCTGCTGGATCTCTTGCTTAAGTCTTTCCACCTTTGCCATCAATGATTCCACCTGACGGGACCGAGCAAGCAGGCGTTGGCCCATGTTGGACACAGAACTCGCACACTGAACACTAAGTGCGAGGGACTCTTGAACGGCCAACTTATCGGACCGTCCTGACAGCAGCCTACTATCTTTTGGAGTGAGGAGGTTCTTAGCTACTATTGTAGCTGTTGTGGCGTCCTGCATCACAGAGTCTTCACCTGTAAGAAGACCGTTAGAAGATAAAAAAGAAGGGCGCCATACGTTACCTTGACGCGGCGCGCCCGTATCACTGCTAAGGCTCAATTCCAAGCTAAGGTTCGATGAGTTTGCCATTTTTCAAAAGTGTTCAAAGAGAAGGGATGGAGTTAAATTTCAAAGGGCCGGAGTCGATTTTCAAGAATGGGAAATCTTCAGAGTGTGTTTGTTGTGGTGATCGATAGCTCAATAAAAAAGCCAAAGTGACGCGTCCACCGATTCAAAAAGCCGGAATTTCCGGCGTAATTTAGGCAACGCTTTCTCGGCTTTTCAGAAGACGCGTTCAACTTTGTCAAAAAATTTCTTCTTTTCAGACAACACGTGGAGGCCATCACCGCAACTACACATCTTTAGCCGACAAGCGCAAAGTTCGGCGACACTTTCGCTGCTTTTCAGAAAACACGTGCAGCTTTGTCAAAAGGAGCCGCATTCGCACTACTACGTGTCGTTCAGAAAGCAAAGGGGCGCCTGCTCAGAAATCGAAGAGGCGTCATTCAGAAATCGAAGAGGCGCCACTATTTCAAAAAGCCGGATTTGCGGGATCAAAACGTTTGTCGACAAGGGTAAAAGAACAATACCACCACTTGATATTATCTCTATATATGTCGACCTTCGTCTTTTATGGCAAGGCAAACCTGAAGAAAAATGCCCAACTCTCCCTCACCTCTGAGGGCGCACTCCCAGCAAAGCCTTTCGAAAGACTCAATTCTTTCTTCTTCCCCAAAGATGATACCAGATGCCTGGAGTACATATGACCCAGGAGGAAATAGCACAACAAATACATGTGCTGATTCATTCACCGCTTCTTCAAAAGCAAAGGTATCTCATATCATAAAGGTCAAAAGAAAAAGTATCTCATATCATGCTCTTTCCCTGTCTTTTTCTTTGTCCTTGTTCTTACTCGCATGGCAAAGTAAAAGAAGCAATCAGCCGGCACTTGGAGTCAATCTTCCGATCTGGAGCCAACTGCCTGGAATCTATTCCTGATTGCTTACCTAGCGTTGCTCTCGAGTAGTCATCTTCAACGGTTGATACACTTCCGGAGAAGGGACCACTTCTGCAAAGGGGAGCGAGTAAGGCAAGTGAAAATGATACATTGAAGCATGTGGAGACAAACATAGGCTGAGTTATCCTCCAACCCTTTTCAATACGAATTGGAAAGATTGAACAAAGAAACAGACCAAAGGGGTAAGCTCAGACCTTCGGGGAAGACCAAAAGAATCCTGCTGCCCAGTTCAACAGTAGCACAAAGGAAAATCAATGATGGGCGGAAACCAGTTCAAGAGTAAGCCTGTGGAGTCACTATGATCAAAGCCTCAATGCAATTACCAAGGAGAAGAGGGAATTTACACTCCATAACCAGATTTGCGTCCCTAAACTCTTCTCTTTGTTAATTACATTCTGCCATGTTTAGTATGTTTAAATTGCTTTTTGTGTGTTTACTTATGCTTAAAACATTGAGGACAATGTTTGATTTAAGTGTGGGGGGGGTAACTAAGTATATTTAATGCAAATTCGTGGGATTTTATCACCCATAACTTCAAATGTTGTTCCTTGCTGTTTTAAGGTGTTTTAAAGTTGTTTTAGAGTGTTTTAGTATGTTTTGTTTTTATAACTCCGAAAATCACATAAAAATTTGAAAAACATGTTTTAAAAAGCCTAAAAAGAGTGTTTTGAGTCGTTTTTGTGTGTTTGTGTCTTAGGGTACCTTCCAACACAATGATAAGGATTTGGTTTGTAATTGCATGACGGTTAAAAAGAGTTATAAACATAGAGAAAAGTTTGATTTACTCTTGGTATATGCTTGGATATGGTTATAATGTATGACTTCACATGCAATCATAAAAGAAAAATTCGTTTTTGTAACATGCTTGAAGGAAGGAACTCAAACAAACGCTACATCCCTGTGAGACTCGAGCCATTACTTTCTTTGGAGAGTTATTTTCTGTGATTCTTTGTTTTCTAAAGTTGTTGCATGATCTCATTATTCCTTGCTTGGTTGCTACTTAGAATGCAATTGTATCATGATAGAACTAAATGCTAGAACTTATATCCGTTTCATTCAAAGCATGACATTGAATTGCATAATATATATCAAGATGAAGTTGTGTTGTTGCCACCATAGCCAAATAGCCTTACTTCCCATATTTCGTATATATTAGTTTTAACCTCGTTGAGCCTCGTTTAGCCTATTTTCTTTGCTAACCACATCACCCCTTACCTAGCCTAGAGTAGGACTTTCCTATACCCTTGTTCTTGAAGTATAGTGAGCATGACTTAAATGAATTCCTTTTGATTAATATGTTGCAGAAAATAAGTGTGGGGGAAGGGATTTTTGTGTGTATGTATGTGCCTAAGTCTTAAAGGAGGCACGGGAAAAAGAAAAATAAATGTGAGAAAAAGAAGAAGAAAAGAAAGAAAAAGAGTGAAAATAAGTGAGAATGGACTCACAAGTGTGATTGTTGAAGAAAGGCCCCAAAAAGTTTGAATATGGCCCTAAGTTTTGTGTGACTTCCCCTTGGGTGTTCAAAGTTGACTTCTGCGTTCTAAAGGGAATTCTAAGTGCCTAATTCAATACTTTGCTCACTATTGCTTAAAGAACGTTTGTTTTCCCTATCCTTTCTTTGTTAGCCAAACACTTTTAGCCCCGTTTCAACCCTTATGCTTCTATCTTGATCGTTATGTGTTCAATATGTGGAGTTTGGAATTGATATGAGCTTATGGAATCACTGGTTCTCATTCTAAGTATTAGCATTCCATTCATGAGATCATATTCATGTCATTATCGTAAATCCAGAAAATGCTTTCTTTGTTATAACATATGTGAGATACTAGTCTTTCATGTTTACATCAATCTCTCACATATAACTAGTGTAGGGTGTGTAGTCAGAAAATCTATGTGAAAATAGAGTGCATTCTAGCAAGGAATTGAGGAAATTCTCTAAGGCATGTTACTGCATTCGAAATGGTTTTAAATGCTTAAATGTGAACTAGTATGTGGTGACTATGATTAAGAATGTACTTAAGTGTAAAGATGGCTAAAATCTGTGGGAATAATGATTTTTAACTTGTCATGAGCATTGGAAATCCGTGAGACGATTGTTGGAAGGTGTAGGTTGTGTTTTGTTCGTTTTGTCTAGTTTCGTGTTCTTTTGTTGTTTTGTTTTGCTCGAGGACTAGCAAAAGATAAGTGTGGGGGTATTTGATAGGAGCATATTCATGCGACTTAAATGGCTTGTTCTCGTGCATTTACGTTATGTTTCTTTAGTTATTTTAGTCCTTTAAGCTATTTTCGTGTGTTTGTAGGTCCAAAGGGCTAAAGGAGCAAAAAGATGCATTTTGGAGACTTTTGGAGCACTTTTGGGCTAAGGATGGATAGCTTGTGCTTGGCGCCAAAATGTTGGACGAAATTGAAGACCAAAGTGTTGGAACTTTGTTCCCTTTAGTTTTAGGACATTTAAACCTTTCCAATTCCCTTATGCCGTGCATCTCCACCTTTCTCCCAAAACCATACACATGCATTCATTATTCATTCCCTCACATGCTCCCATTACTTATCATAATCACATATCATATCACTTATCATTCACCACTTATCATTCATCACTTATCATTCACCACTTATCACTTATCATATCATTCACCACTTATCATTCATCACTTATCATTCACCACTTATCACTTATCATATCATTCACCACTTATCATTCATCAAACACATGCATTCACATGCTTTCACAATCTGCCATCATTCCAACCAAAACCGTGCACATGCTATCACCATGCATTCACATGCACTTGTTCCTCCATCATTCCATCCTTTAAAACATTGCACATGCACTTTAATCATTCAACACATGCATTCACTTCATCATTGCAGCCACACATTCACCCACATGCTATCCCATTTCAGATTGCATTTCATACACTTTCACATGCATCTTGGCAGATTTCACATGCACACACAAGCATTAGCACATGCAACCTAGCTGTCATGTTCCCCCCATTTCACCTATAAATACTCATTCATTCATTCTCATTCATTCACAATCCATTCACCACAGAAATAAGGCCTTTGTGCCAGAAATTCACCCATTCCAAACACTCTTCCATAAACTCATCCATTGCAGAAATGTAGACCATCAAACCACCCCCTTTGTGCCGTGAGTTTCCCCTACAAATCCAAACACCATCCTTCCATTCCTCCACCACTACCCAAACCATTCACACCATCAAACTATCCTTAGACCTTGTGCTACAACGAAGAGGAAGATAAGAGTGCCTAAACGTTCATACAATTCAAGTTTGAGTTGTTGGAATGTTTAGGTGTTTCTTTGATTTCTATGTTTAATTTCAATACTCTTTGTTTTGTACGAATGAGGCATGGAAGAGAAGAGTGCCTAAACGTTCATACAATTCAAGTTTGAGTTGTTGGAATGTTTAGGTGTTTCTTTGATTCTCTTTGTTTTGTATCATAAGGAACTAAACTCCCCCTTGGTTGGGGGGTGATTCGAATATATGTTTATGCTTGCATTTTGATTTGATTACTTCTAATTGCGTTTCATAAGTTGTGATTCAATTTGTTTAACCGTTTTATTGATAACTTATTTATGTATGTTTATTGAGAGTGCACGCTTAATTTTCATGCATGAATATGACGCTAGAATATAAGTGAGTTTCACCTAATAGTTACGAACTTATATTCATAAGTAGTGGAGGTTGCTTATAAACAATCGCGTTAAACGAATTCTTGGCAAGAGTTTCATGCATTCATAGTAACGAATGCCTCGTCAACACTTATAATTTTCATAGAGCGTAATGATTCTTGCTTGTACCTCTTCTATGCATTCATGTTGAGGACTTGTGGGGAATGTTTTGAATTGTCGCATGCATCATCCAATTCAATAACGTTAGGAAGATTTGAAGGTTAATTAGTGCATCACGGTTAACTTGGGGTGTTGAGAATTCATGGTTTATTGAAATGCAATTGGAAATCATTTATTATGCAAGTATAACATGTATGGAGATGAACCCCTTGGCTAGCATCCATCCATTCATATATACTATCTGTCTTAATTCGAATATGTACATTTTATTTAATTTCGTATAAAACTCAATCCCCCTTTACTTTATTGTCCAATTTAGTAGAAAGTGTTTTAGTTTATGTTTATAAGTGTTTTGATTCATTTTGTTACATAATTTCGTCCAAATTCACCAAAATGCTCAAAACTGCCCAGAAAGTGATTTTAAGGCAGTTTTGAGTGTTTTGGGTGATGTTTGAGTCTTTTGGTTTGTTTTAATGTTTTAAGTGTTTAGTTTTACATTCTTTGAGTTAGTTTAGTGTTTTATATTGTGTTTTTACGTTCTTGAGTCAAGTTATTACTTAATTTCGTCCAAATTTGTGGTTTTGCTCAAATCTGCCCAGAAAGTGGTTTTTAGGCAGATTTGAGTGTGTTTGTGTTGTTTTGAGTCTTTTGGTTTGTCTTAGTGTTTTAACGTTTAGTTTCACATTCTTTGAGTCTAGTTTAGTGTTTTATATTGTTTTTACGTTTTTGAGTTAGTTTCCAAGAGATTAAGAATCCCTCCTAATCCCCGGTTCAGAACGATCCCTACTTACATACTTCACTACAATTGACAAAAAGAGGGTTTAATTTGTGTGCTTAACTATTTTCGCATCATCACGCCTGAGCGACGTGTTCATACTCACTTCCAGACTGTAGGTTGTAATGTATCCATTGTTCGCATTGTTTGCTATTTGTTGTGATTTCTTCTTGCGTCTGACATTTTCCTTCATGCAGTGACGCGAGGCAACATCAAATTGTCCAGACAAGAGCTGGCTGATGTAGAGAAGGTGTTAAGAGTGCCTAAGGAGGATAGACATTTGGGCAAACTACAACCTTTGTTTCGAAAGTACGGTTTCCAGCCCCTAGTGTCGGACTGCCAGAGACGAGCAAGTAAGCTGTATCTTTCATTTCGCCCCCTCTTTCTTTTACGAAGTTGTATTATTTACCTTGATTTTTTTTTTGTTCAGTGGAGAAAGTGAGCAAGAAAGGGGGAACGCCCATGTTAGTTCCCGTAGATGACATTTTGTTTCACAAGGGAGCTCGTAAACGTCGGGTAAGGCCAGACCCTAGACCTAAGTCACCAGAGGAGGTCCTTAAGATTACTGCCTCAAAGAGAGCTGAAGCTGAGGCGATCGGGTGTGCTACTGCCATAGTTACAGGGGAGGAAAGACCACTGTTGCCTCCTCTTCCTACCATCAATCCCAGCTTTCCTCCAACCATGGAGTCCACTAACCAAGAAGGTGACCCTAGCTCTAACCGTAAGAGGAAGTATAAGGAAGAGGTTGGCAACATCCATTGGAAGGATTTGAAGGTTGCCATGCAGCCAAGTAGTTTTAGGTATATCAATAATTCCTGGCAGGAAGTCGATCCACTGTTGACGAGCTTGGCGAGCCGCTAGATGAGAATGAATCAGATCGTGATCGGATGATGAGGCTATCTTTTTGGTAGTGACGATCATCCTGTCATGTAGGTCATGACTGAGTATGACAACAGATTACGAGAGGTCGAGCGGTACAAGGCAAAGTTTAAAGAGAATAACCAGCTTGTGAATGATGCCAGAAAAACGAGCAAAGCTTTGGCTGAGGCCATCTGCCTCAAAGATCAACACTTTGAGAGTTTGAAGAGGTGAAATGGTGAGAACGTGAGGCTCAAGAAACAACTGGAGGGGAATGGGAAACAGTTGGAGACCACTATCCTCAAAGTTTCCAAGGTTAAAAGGGAGTTGGATAGTGCCTTGGTTGAAGTTTCTGAGCTAAAAAAGAGTATCCCAACTGAGAGGGACGCTGCCATGCAGGAGTTCTTAGGTTCCTAGGCCTTTCACGATACTTTTAAACCTCACTGCATCCGGGCGGCTAATTTTGAGAAAAGGAAACGGATGGCCGTCCTTGAGCGTTACGATAATGGAAGCATTATCCGAAAGTACCATGATGAGATGGATGAGTACTGACAAAGAGGTGAAGCGTTCGTCCTCCCAGTTGATCCTAGTAGTGAGGATGACTCTGAAAATGAGGCTAGTGTCGGTGAGCAGTCTCAGGAGAGTGAGGATGGTTCTGGAGATACGGAGGATGGTGGTGATGGCGATGCGGTTGAAACGCAGAGTGATATTGTCAGGGGTTCGGCCTCAGATAAGGATGACTCATAGTGCCTTCTTTTTCTGCATGTACTTTGAATGTAATAGTTTGTTGTTTGTATGGCATGTGCCATGTACTCTGAATGTACTAGTTTGTTGTTTGTCTGGCATGTGCCATGTTATAAGGCTGAGGGTTTTTTGTTTGTGTATGTTTGCAACCTTGTACTGTGCGCTTTGATTTTAATTGCCAAGTATTTGTACTATCATTGATAAATGTTTGGCTATGTTTGAATAGATCCCTTGTTTGGATATAAGTCATGTTGACATATACTTAGACTTTATTTTGATGTTGCAAGCATTCGTGTTGAAGCTTCAAACCTGAGCGTTTCAGTGATAGGGATGTAAGGGAGTTAGGACCAAGTTGTCTAAATCACCTCTTTATTGAATTGATGCCAAATGGCCTTCATTACATAGGATGCCGAATGGCCGTAGCTCAACACGTGTATAGTGTGAGTCTACTTGTAATAATACTTCAAGTAATCAGCGTTCCATATATGGCTAAGGGTCTTGCCATCGGCGCTCCTAAGCTTGTAGGAACCAGGGCGACTGATGCCAATAACTTCAAACAGTCCATCCCAATTTGGGCTGAGCGTGCCTTCACTCGGGACTCTGTCGCAGAGTAGTCTTTTCTTCAATACCCAGTCCCCCACTTTGAAAGAGCAAGGTTTGACTCTTGAGTCATAGTAGTTGGAGATGCACTGCTTGTAGGCGACATTCCTCAAGTGAGCCTGGTTTCTGTGTTCCTCGACTAGATCCAAGTTGAGGGTGAGTTGTTTGTCATTTTCACTTTGCAAGTAGTTCTGGACTCGGAACGTTGCTTACTCAAGCTCAACTGGGACAACAGCCTCTGTACTGATAAGTCATATTTTGCATGCATGTATAGCTTTCTTATTTGGCGTTTTTGTATTGTTTTTGGATTAAACTAGTTGCATTTTACATTATTTGGTGTTAGTGTGCAGCCAAGTGTGAATTTGGATCAAAGGGAAAGCAAATGAAGTAAAAACATTCCAGAAATGATGTGAAGTGTTAAGAGATGTAATTCAGCCATTTTGGGTGATTCTAAACAAAGCAAAAACATGGATGTCACCTATGTGGTTCCAACATCAAAACATGCATTCACATGCATGTCACAACCTTAGCCGTGTGTTCCCATATCATCCCATCAGATTATACACTTCTAAACACCAAACATGCAATCACATGCATGATAACATCCATTCCGTGCAGATTCCATGTTTTAACACCCAAAACATCCCTCACATGCATGTCCACAACCTGACCCGTGCATTCCATTTCCCTTCTTCACTTCTCTTTGCAGAAATTCACATGCATGGTGATTAAACAAGTAACTCCTTGCAGCCACCATTTCAGAAATCAAACCCATCCCTTTGCCCATGCCGTGTGTTCTTCTCATTTTCAGATTTGTATAAACATTTTCTGGTGCTCCAATTGACCTTTGCAGGTTCCACTCACTTGTGGCAGCAAAGGCACATGCATTTTAATTAAAGAAACCACATCTGTGCAGACCTTGTCCATGCAGTGAGAACAACACTCAGAAACCCATCATTCCATCTGATTTATGCTCTGCCATCTGAGTTAAACAACTCCTAGATCCAATCTGAATGTTGGGGGATCACACACACTCTATTTGCTCCATTTTATGTCCATCATACACACTAATTCGCCCTCTCCATTCCATTGCATTCCACTTTCTTTTCCTTGCACAGAAACTGTCCATATTCTCTCCATTTCCCATCCGCAAGTTTGATTCATCATCCAGTCCATTACACACCCTAAAACCTCTCCCATTTCACTCCATTCTCTGTCCATTTCTGTCCTAAGGGCAGAAACCATTCAAACCAAATCAATCTACTTCATCCGCACCACATTTGGAGAAGCAACACCAAGGAACTATATATATTCTAGCATTAGGAAGGAACTATACATCAACAAAAATGGCGCCGTTGCCGGGGACTGATTTCAGTCCCTTGTAATTGCTTGTTTGCTTGTTTGCTATTTTGATTAGTGTCAAGGTTCATAACTTGTCGATTTGATAATTGGAAGTTGATTTAAGTTGCATACATTTCAGGTGTAGAAAAGAATCCCTTAGCCATTCCATTATCCATTGGTTTACATCAACTTGCTTTACAATCTGGTTTTGTTATAATCTGACCATTTAATTGCATTTCGTCCAAATACAATTTCCCCCATATTTTGTTAGGTTTTAGGCTTAGAATCTGTCTTATCTTGTGTTTTGAAGCATTTTGAGTCAAGCTCAAACCTAATTTTCGTCCAAAATTGAGTTTAGTGTCAAAACTGCCCAATTTGTGTTTTTAGGCAGTTTTGAGTGTTTTTAGCTTGTTTTGAGTCTTGTGAATCTGTTTTGAGTCCTTTGAGTCTTTGTTTTGTCCAAATTAGTTAGAAGGTGTTTTGATTTGTGTTTATAAGTGTTTTGATTCAAGTTTCCATCCAATTTCGTCCAAATTAGTGTAGGTGCTCAAAACTGCCCAGAAAGTGATTTTTAGGCAATTTTGAGTCTTCTAGTGGCTGTTTTGGGTTTTAGGATTGTTTAAGTGTCTAAGCGTTTAGTTCCACATCCCTTGAGTCTTTTCAAACGTTTTTTAAGTTCATTTTTGTTCTTTTCATTGTTGTTTGCTTCTTGATTTTCATTCACACTTGTGTTACTTTGTTTCAGGTAGTATATGTCAAATAAACTTGTTGAGTTAGGCCAAAGAATTGAAAGATTAAAGGGCCACACTTTGGACAACTTTGTGCCATTAAGTTCATCCTTTAACCGTGAGGAAGAGGAAGGGAATTCACCTAGTTCAACAAGTAATCTGAGCAATTTAATTGGGAAAGAGAAGAAGAGATGGCGGGCAACGAAGATGAACTTTGAGCTTTGGAGGACTTTGCTCAACCAATCATACCAAATTCACCTTCATGCATCTTGCTGCCCACAGAAGCTAGAAACTATGATCTCAAATCTTCACATTTCCATATGTTTCCTTCATTTTATGGCTTACCTAATGAAGACCCTTTAGCTCATATTAAAGAGTTTTACAATGTTGTGAGTGGTTTACCTTTGCAGGGAGTGAGTGAAGCAAATTTGAGGATGAGAGTGTTTCCTTACACCTTGAAAGATAGGGCCAAGAGTTGGTTGATGACTCTAACACCAGGTTCCCTCACTACATGGGATGCCGTGGCTAAGAAATTCTTGGAGAAGTTCTTTTCCACTCAAAAGACAGCCACATTAAGGGGACAAATCTTCAACTTCAAACAAGATGATGGTGAACCTTTCAATGAGTGTTGGGAGCGTTTTAAAGGCCTCTTGATACAATGTCCACACCATGGGTTACCTTTTCACTTACAAATGCAAATTTTCTATGATGGACTAACCCAAAATTGTCAATCAACTGTTGATAATGCAGCAGGTGGAGCATTGAAGAAAAAGAATGCTCAAGAGTCATATAACATTTATGAGATGTTGGGGTCTAATGCTCAACACAAAGATTTAAGGGGTAAGAAAGTTGGAGTTTATGAAACAAGTTCTAACCATGAGCTTTTGTTGCAGGTAGCTAACCTAGAAAGGAAGCTTGAATCCGTGCTCAACATGGTGCCAAAAGCTAATGAAGTGTGTGCCATTTGCAACATACCAAGCCATCCTACTCACCAATGTCCATCTAGGGAAGCTTACCCCGAGTATGTTCAAGAACAAGTGAACCTCATGAATTCTTACAACCAAAGGCCAAGGAATGATATGTATTCCAATACATATAACCCGAGTTGGAGAGATCATCCCAACTTTTCATGGAAGAACAACAATCCAATCCAAAATTTCCAACCAAAACCTGCCACTACCCTTGAGGACACAGTTAAATTGTTAGCCCAAAACACCTTGCAATTCCAACATTCCACCAATAGCGCACTCCAACAACATTCAGCCGCCCTAACCAAAATGGAGACACAATTGGGGCAGATTGCAGATGCCTTGAACCAAAGAGAGGTTGGGAAGTTTCCAAGCCAACCCGTGATACTCCAAAGGAACCAAGAGCAAGCCAAAGCAATCACTACACTTAGAAGTGGTAAGTTTATTGATAATAGAGTTGGCAATGAAGTTACTAATGAATATGATCATGTGAATGCAGGTGTCACTCAAGGAGACAATGAGAAGTCAATTGAGGAACCAAGCCATGCCACTTCCTCCCTGGAAGCACCAAATCTTCACAAGGCCGAGAAACCATACACTCCACCAATACCATTCCCTGGAAGACTTGCCAAGAGCAAGCAGGATAAGTCATTTAAGGAAATTTTTGATATACTAAGCAAAGTGAATGTTAACTTACCTTTGCTTGATGTCATTAGGAACATGCCGGCATATGGGAAGTTCTTCAAGGAGTTAAACAGCTACAAAAGGAAGTATGGACCACATGAGAAGGTAGTAGTGTCTGAGAATGTGAGTGCAGTTTTGCAAAGAAAACTTCCACCAAAGCTCAAGGATCCAGGAAGTTTCTCTATCAACATCACCATAGGGGACAAGAAAGTAGAGAAAGCGATGCTTGATTTGGGTGCTAGCATCAACTTAATGCCTTATTCAGTGTACCTTCAACTAGGTTTGGGAGATTTGAAAGCCACCACCATTTCATTACAACTTGCAGACAGATCTGTGAAATATCCAAGAGGTATCGTAGAAGATATTCTAGTTCAAGTTGATAAACTAATCTTGCCTGCAGATTTTGTAGTGTTGGACATGGAAGAAGCTCCTATACATGATCGTGAGTTGCCAATATTGCTTGGAAGGCCCTTCATGGCCACAGCCAAGACCATCATTGATGTGCAAAATGGACTCCTCACTATGACAGTGTTAGGAGAGACAGTTCAATTCAAAGTGTTTGAATCTCTTGCTCATCCTTCTTCATCTCTTGATTGTTATGCCATTGATGTGCTTGATTCACTTGTATTCTCTAAGTTCTTGCAGGCACAATCGAATGAACCCTTACAAACTGTTTTGAGTCAATCTCAAGATGAGTTTGATGAAGAAGATGCACTCATGGAAGAAGTAGCTGCCTTGGAAGCATTGGCATTGTATCCTTTGAATGTTTCACCTCGTTTTGAGCCTTTAGAATCATCAATATCACATCTAACTCCTTCCACTGTTAAGGCACCAAAACTTGAACTTAAGCCACTTCCACCACATCTAAAATATGCATATCTAGCTGAATTTGAAACTCTTCCAGTTATCATAGCTTCTGATCTCACCCCAATTGAAGAAGATAAACTAATTAGGGTGTTAAAAGAGTTTAAATCAGCTTTTGGTTGGTCTATTGCAGATATCAAGGGAATAAGCCCTACCATGTGCATGCATAGGATCCTTTTGGAGGAAGGAGCAAAAACAAGCCGTGAGCCACAAAGAAGGCTCAATCCACACATGAAGGAAGTTGTTAGGAATGAGGTGTTGAAATTGTTAGATGTGGGGATCATATATCCCATTTCTGATAGCAAATGGGTGAGTGCTATTCAGGTGGTGCCTAAGAAGGTGGGAATCACTGTGATGAGGAATGAAAACAATGAGCTTGTGCCCACAAAGCCCACGACCAGTTGGCGTGTTTGCACCGATTACAGGAAGTTGAATTCTAGCACTAGAAAAGATTACTTTCCTATGCCTTTCATAGATCAAATGCTTGAAAGATTGGCAGGTTACTCACATTATTGTTTTCTTGATGGTTACTCAGGTTACAATCAACTTGCAATCGCTCCGGAGGATCAAGAGAAAACAACCTTTACTTGCCCCTTTGGCACATTTGCATACCGTAGAATGCCTTTTGGACTCTGCAATGCTCCAGCAACATTCCAAAGATGTATGTTGGCCATCTTCTCTGACATGGTAGAAAGGTTCATTGAGGTATTTATGGATGACTTCTCGGTGTTTGGTTCCTCTTTTGATGAATGTCTTAACCATCTATCGTTAGTACTTCAAAGATGTCAGGAAACAAATTTGGTTCTCAATTGGGAAAAGTGCCAATTTATGGTGAAACAAGGAATTGTGTTGGGGCATGTAATCTCTAGCAAAGGAATGGAGGTAGACAAAGCCAAAATTGACGTCATCACCAATATGGTAGCCCCCACCACTGTGAAGGGAGTAAGAAGTTTTTTGGGCCATGCGGGTTTTTATCGTCGTTTCATTAAGAACTTTTCAATGATCACTCGTCCATTATGCAATCTGTTAGCTAAAGATGTTGCATTTCATTTTGATAAGGCTTGTATGGATGCATTCAATACTTTGAAAAATGAACTAACCTCGGCTCCTATTATTATGGCACCAGATTGGTCGTTACCTTTTGAATTAATGTGTGATGCCTCTGACTATGCTGTTGGTGCAGTTTTAGGGCAAAGGGTGAACAAGCTTCCACATGTGATCTACTATGCAAGCCGGACTCTGCATGATGCTCAACTTAACTATTCCACAATTGAAAAGGAGTTGCTTGCTGTTGTTTTTGCCTTAGAAAAGTTTAGGTCATATCTTGTGGGATCTAAAGTTATTGTGTTTTCTGATCATGCAGCCATTAGGTATTTGATGACAAAGAAAGATGCTAAACCACGCTTGATTAGATGGATACTCTTACTACAAGAGTTTGACTTGGAAATTCGAGATAAGAAGGGCAGTGATAATGTTGTGGCTGACCATTTGTCCAGGCTTAATGAAAACCATGGAGTTGGACAACCTTTGCCCCTAAATGAATCATTTCCAGATGAACAACTCTTTGTTGTTCAAGAAAAAGAACCATGGTATGCAGATTTTGTTAATTATCTTGCTTGTGGTATAATGAGAAATGACCTTTCCTTTCAGGAAAGAAAGAAGTTCCTTGCCATGGTAAAGCACTACGTTTGGGACGAACCATATTTGTTTAAATATTGCCCTGATCAAATCATTAGGAGATGTGTCCCAGAGAGTGAGCAACAAAGCATTCTAACGTTTAGCCACACATTGGCATGTGGAGGCCATTTTGGTGCCAAAAAGACATCGCTAAAGGTTTTACAATCTGGTTTCTTTTGGCCTACTTTATTCAAAGATGCTTTTGATTTTTGCTCTAAATGTGATAGGTGCCAGAAAATGGGGAACATTAGCCGAAGAAATGAGATGCCATTGAACAACATTTTGGTGGTGGAACTCTTTGATGTTTGGGGAATCGATTTCATGGGACCATTTCCATCCTCTTTTGGCTACTTATACATATTAGTGGCAGTGGATTACGTATCCAAATGGGTTGAAGCCGTTGCTACAAGAACTAATGATCATAAGGTTGTGTTGAATTTTCTTAAAGATGTGATTTTTTGTAGGTTTGGAACCCCAAGAGCTATTATTAGTGATGGTGGCAGTCATTTCTGCAACAAACCTTTTGAATCCTTGATGAAGAAGTACAACATCAACCACAAAGTGGCAACCCCGTACCATCCTCAAACCTCAGGACAAGTGGAGATTAGCAATAGGGAGATCAAGAACATTTTGATGAAGACTGTGAGCCCTACAAGGAAGGATTGGTCATTGAGGTTAAATGATGCACTATGGGCATATAGAACAGCATACAAGACCCCCATTGGCATGAGTCCTTATCGCCTTGTGTTTGGGAAAGCTTGTCATTTGCCAATGGAGCTTGAACACCGTGCATATTGGGCCATCAAGAAGTTCAACTTTGATTACAAGGATGCTGGAGTAGCAAGGAAGCTCCAACTTAATGAGTTGGAAGAGCTTAGAAATGAGGCATATGAGAATGCCAAAATCTACAAGGAACGGACTAAGCTCTATCATGACAAGGCCATCCTAAGGAAGGAGTTTCACCAAGGTATGAAAGTACTTTTGTTTGACTCACGTTTGAGACTTTTTCCAGGAAAATTGAAGTCTAGGTGGGTGGGACCATTCAAAGTCTTGCAAACATTTCCCCACGGAGCTGTGGAGATAGAGAACATGAAGAATGACACCTCTTTTAAAGTCAACGGGCAGCGATTGAAACCATATTTGGATAAAGTGGATGAAGTGCAAGTGTATCAAGTCGTGGATGTTCTTGAATTTTCAACACCATGAACAAGCTACCATGTCTTGCCTAGACATTAAATACAGCGCTTACTAGGAGGCAACCTAGTGTGGTTTGTGTTCTTTCTTTATGTTGTGTTTATTTTGTTACCATTCCATATTCTTTGCCTACTTACATTGCATACAATTTTAAACATCGAGGACAATGTTTCGGTTAGGTTTGGGGGTGTGGGATGGAAAGTTTGTGTTTATATTTGTTTTATGTGTTAGTTTGGTTAAGAGTGTTTTGCTTTCATTTTGTTCAATTTGTGTGGGTTTGTTTTAGTTAAGTGTGTTTTGCTTACTAATACGAATGTATATGAGGACTATGTTTGAAAACAAACGATTAGGTTGCTATGGAAAAGAGTTGCATCTTGTTGTCATGTATAAAGCTATAACTCTTGAAATCATGATGATAGAGGTACCATACTCAAATTCTGGAAGAAGAATAGTGGAGACTACCCTAGTGAGTTATTTTGAGCCTAATTGCTTCTTTGAGAGGGTTTAAAGTGTTTCTACTCCTATCTTTTTCTTTCATTTTCACTTTAAATGATCTCATTACTTCTATTTCGTTTGGATGCTAAGAATCATTCTCCTTTGCAGATACCATGTGTTTAGTATCATTCATGAATGAACTCAATAAGATGATGTTAGGCTATGCATGTTTAACTACTAAAAGGCTTAAATCCTACCCATTTGTGAGCTCCATTCACCCTCGTTGCAGCCAAACACTTTAGCCCAATTCTTTCATCACCAACACCATACTCTACCCATTCTAGCCCATTACAAGCCATACCTTATAGTTTGGGGAATACCAAGGTGATGAAGACTAAAGGTAAATTGAGCTTAGAACAAGATTGTGGCATGTACCGAGGACACCTATGTTGAAGATGCTTCTAAAAAAAAAAAAAAGGGAGTTATAAAAAAAAAAAGAGAATTAAAATGGATACAAGTTCCAAATCTCCTCATTATAAGACATAGGGCCTGGATGCCAAAAACAAAGAAGAAAGAAAACAAATGCAAGTGAAGAGCATGATCCTCAAGAACACTTTGGTATGCCCCAAGCTCTAGTACTTCATATCACTTCTTTCGTAACCTATAACCTAAGCCTTACATTACAATCTTGAAAAAAGACCTAGCTGATCATTGAGGATGTATTCATGGGTGATAGTAAGTGTGTGTGTTATCGATATTCTTAGCATTTGATTCATTTCATGAGATCTACTCAGAAATTGTGCTTTCATTTCAGATTTCATATGTGAGAATTTTGATTCCCTTTTGCATATTTTCACTCATATATGATTGTGGAGAGATTAAACCTTAAGATCTGAGTGAAAATTTGAGTGAAATCTGTAAGGAGTAGAGTTGAGGCGAATTCTACCTTAAGCATTTGGGTATGGTGACTTTGAAGTCGTAAGACATGGAGAAATATCTTTATACGTTACAATTGATACGATTCTTTGAAGTGGCAATCTTTTGAGTTGAATGAATGACAAAATCTTCATTGGTTCTTATTAGTTTGTTTAAAGCATGTTTTAACCAAGTTGTTTGCAGATTTTGTAAATGTTTGTGGGTGTCATCACTGTAAACCCTCAGGAGACACAACTCCTCCAACTAGGGACACCTAGGGGTTCAAAGGCTTGTTGCACATGCTCAGTGCAATCGTTTGGCCAGCGAAAGTGGTTTAGTTAGATGTTTGTATTTTGTGTGTTTTAGTTCTAAGTTTGCTCGAGGACTAGCAAAAACCAGGTTTGGGGGTATTTGATAAGTCATATTTTGCATGCATGTATAGCTTTCTTATTTGGCGTTTTTGTATTGTTTTTGGATTAAACTAGTTGCATTTTACATTATTTGGTGTTAGTGTGCAGCCAAGTGTGAATTTGGATCAAAGGGAAAGCAAATGAAGTAAAAACATTCTAGAAATGATGTGAAGTGTTAAGAGATGTAATTCAGCCATTTTGGGTGATTCTAAACAAAGCAAAAACATGGATGTCACCTATGTGGTTCCAACATCAAAACATGCATTCACATGCATGTCACAACCTTAGCCGTGTGTTCCCATATCATCCCATCAGATTATACACTTCTAAACACCAAACATGCAATCACATGCATGATAACATCCATTCCGTGCAGATTCCATGTTTTAACACCCAAAACATCCCTCACATGCATGTCCACAACCTGACCCGTGCATTCCATTTCCCTTCTTCACTTCTCTTTGCAGAAATTCACATGCATGGTGATTAAACAAGTAACTCCTTGCAGCCACCATTTCAGAAATCAAACCCATCCCTTTGCCCATGCCGTGTGTTCTTCTCATTTTCAGATTTGTATAAACATTTTCTGGTGCTCCAATTGACCTTTGCAGGTTCCACTCACTTGTGGCAGCAAAGGCACATGCATTTTAATTAAAGAAACCACATCTGTGCAGACCTTGTCCATGCAGTGAGAACAACACTCAGAAACCCATCATTCCATTTGATTTATGCTCTGCCATCTGAGTTAAACAACTCCTAGATCCAATCTGAATGTTGGGGGATCACACACACTCTATTTGCTCCATTTTCTGTCCATCATACACACTAATTCGCCCTCTCCATTCCATTGCATTCCACTTTCTTTTCCTTGCACAGAAACTGTCCATATTCTCTCCATTTCCCATCCGCAAGTTTGATTCATCATCCAGTCCATTACACACCCTAAAACCTCTCCCATTTCACTCCATTCTCTGTCCATTTCTGTCCTAAGGGCAGAAACCATTCAAACCAAACCAATCTACTTCATCCGCACCACATTTGGAGAAGCAACACCAAGGAACTCTTCAAGGACTTCAACATCAGTTTTGCTTCAAGGGTTCATTCTTATCAATTCTATGTTCATTCATGTTTTATACTTTTATGTCAAATCTTTTGTAGACATGAATTGTAACTAAGCTTCCTCTAGGGATTCGATGTAACCTTGCAAAGTTTGCTATGTAATTAAGTTAGAATGCTCAGTTTGTCTACCTAGTTCTTGATTCATTCTCTGTTATAATTGTGAATTTGTGGGTTGATTTGTATGCTTGATCGCCATTTGAGTTAACCACAAGTTATTTAGCCAAGATTAAAACATACATCATGTCTAATATTGGTGGATTTGTGAATGAATGAAGGGAAAGATTGGCAAACATCCTGCCAAGTGTTCCCTTTGGTTTAGTGAACGTTTATTGTGCATTACATACTCTAGATTATGAACCAAAGTTGCACATCACAATTAGGTTCAAGATTATAGACATTTGATCAAATCCACACATCATATGGTTGATCATATCCAAGTGAAACAAACTCAAGAAATTTGTAGATGAATGAGTATAAACCAACTTAACAAACATGGATTTAATTGAGCAATGGTGAAATCGAATCCCTAGTTTCATTTCCATTGATACTATCTCATTATATTGGTTGTTGATTCATTGATTTGTGTTTACTTCATTCTCTTATGCTTTCAAGTTAAAACAACAAATCTGCATAGTTTGATTAGTTTGATTCAAATCTGCCTATTTAGACTAGTTTGATTCATTTCTTAGATTTCTTGCAAACAAGTAGTTACATAGGTCCAATTAGTCCCTGTGGATTCGACACCCTTGCTTGTGCCATTATACTAAATATATTCTAGCATTAGGAAGGAACTATACATCAACATGTACCAAAGGCAAGTGAGAATAGAGTTTCTCTTGTTGAAATCCGATATGAAGTGCAGTATGACCAAAGAACTTGGGGTACAAATTCTGGCCAACAGCCTTTAGCCTTGTCCAAGCTGGTTTTCAAAGTGCGCTTGATTATTTTATTGATGGCCTCAACTTGTCTGTTAGACTGGGGATGAGCTGGGGAGGCAAAACATAAGTTGATGTTGAACTTAAAACAGAACATCCTGAACTTCTTGTTGTCGAACTGTTGCCCATTGTCCGTGAGTATCGCATTAGGAATGCCAAATCTGCAAAGGATGTTCTTCCATACGAAGTCTTCTATTTTTGCCTTAGTAATGGTTGCCAAGGGTTCTACTTCGGCCCACTTTGTGAAGTAGTCAACTACAACGATTGCACAGCGGACCTTGCCCTTTCCTGCAGGCATTGGGCCGATCAAATAAGTGATAGGTTTACTAAAAACCCTTGCATGCCAAAAACATCTCAAAAGACATATCGCGGAAAAACATCACGGAAATCAAAACATCAATCGTCTCATAGATTGCCTCGTAAGCACGGTGCGCCGCTAGTAAGATCATTGAATAAGTATAACTCCCGGCCCTATGCCAGCACCATGGTCTCTGCGAATGTAGCCAGAGATTACCTACTCCCGGCCTAATGCTTGCTCCATGTCCCTCAGCCCGTAGCTAGGGATTATTTCTCTCGGCCTAACTGCCAACACCAGATCCTCGCCCTAGGAGGCCTAGTGTCCACTAGTTACGCACAAATAGTTACGCCTCTCATAAATAACCACTTCATAGTATAAAGTCATCCATCATCTATACTATAAAAAGGGGTTTCTAAACATGTTCTAGCATCCTATCGTCATCCATCAGATAGTCTACCAATTCATGATTTTTATAGAAAATACGATATATTAAAATATAGCTCAATATAGGCCAACAATTAATTCCTTACAAAATAACGAGACGATAATCAACATTTCAATAAACATGCTTAACATAAAATCAATCCATAAACTCGTAAGGCATGCTTTTCATTTATGCAATTAAACTATGAAATCATGTAATTTTAGAAGGGGTCCACTCACAGATACTCTGTAGCAGTAGAGTTGTGCGGAAAAGGATGAAGGAAATCCCCACTAGCAAGTTCACCTAAGCACAAAAATGTATAATTTATCAAACTATGCCCAAACGGTAGAATTCCAGGAAATGGACGCCAAAATCGGATTTGGAACATCGAAATTGGCCTAGGGTTTTTGGTTAAAAAGGGTTAAGGTGAAAAGGGGTGGTTTGAGCTTAAGCCCAAACCAACACACACGCACGCACGGCACAACACACACACACACGTAAGTGCACCACACACATTCACACATGCTTACACACACACACATGTACACACACTCACACGGACGCACATACACACACACACACACACACACACACACTTCACAAACACACACATATGCACAACATGCATACACATTCACAGCATGCACGCACACGCACACAAACACACGCACACACACTCGGCGCGCAGGCCTAACTAAAAATAAAAGGGCTGGGGCCCAAGTTTAATAAGACGCAGAGTATGGGCTAGGTCTCCAAAAGGTTATTGGGCTTAACTCAAATAAATGGATTAGACAAATTTGAATAGGGTTATGAGACTTGGACTGGAAAGGCCCAAAGGCCTTGCATTTGGTGGGTCGCCAAATTCTAAGGAAGGAGAAGGCCGGATTTCGGCCGGAGAATTCCCAAGCTCCGATGGAGCTCAAAACTCAACCAAAACATGTCATTCAATATACCAAATTGAAGCCCCGAAGGTAAAGAATTGAAATATACCCTTGGTTCCCATCATCATGGTCAGAGTTGGCCGGAAAATGGCCTGGAAGCCACAGGTACCTGCCGGAATCTTGGTTTAACACACCCGAACTGATTTCAAGTCTAACCTTCACCAAAACAGGTATACATACTCAGAAATTCATACCAACACCCAAATTAAGATAGGGTAAAACGATTATGAGCCTCACTTACTTGCAAATGGTGGAGTTCGACGAAGTTCACCATTGCACCTTCGGTGCTTCCTGTGGGAGAAGGAAGAAAGAAAAAGATATAGAGCGAGGGAGGGGAGATCCTCGTGGGTCACGGTGGTGCAGCGTCGACATCAGGGTGGTTTGGGTGTGCGTGGGTCGACAAGAAGAGGAGAGTCCGAGGGAGAGAGTTAAGGGAGGGTGAGACAGAGAGTGACAAAGAGACGGTGAGAGTGAGAGAGACATGAAGATTAGGAAAAGAGAAAGAGAAAGGGAGTTAGGTGTTTGCCACGTGGTAGCGTAGGGGAGAAGAGAAATCGAGATAAAGGGTCCGGATTAGATTAGGATAAGGGACCAAAAAGTAACTTTCAAAAACCTTTTGGGGAAAATATGAAATTTGCAAAATAATTGGGGGTGGGGTGTAACAGTAAAGCCTCAAGGTATTGCAACTGGTTTTTCTGAATGTAAGAAGTCATCTCTGGAGGATAGTATAGCTGCCCTTGCACAAAATCAACTTGCATTTCAACAAAGTGCCCAGACTTTCCAACAATAGACTTAAGCTTCACTTAAGAAGCTAGAAACTCAAGTAGGACAGCTCGCTTATGCAATAAGTGAGAGGCAAAATGGTAAGTTTCCAAGCCAGCCAGTGACCAATCCAAAGGGCCATGAACAAGTTAATTTAATTATATCTCTTAGAAGTGGTAAACAAGTAGATAATGAGGTGGTCGTGCCTAAGAGTGATGCAAATTTTGATTCTCAAGACAACGATGATGAGAGGGGTGAAAAGCATCAATCCTGCAGTCAAATGACTTCTAAAAAGTACACAATCCTTTCTTCAAACAAATCTGATCTATCCATATCTCATGTGCCTAGAGTTCCGTCTCCTCAAAGATTGACATCATCCGGGAAGAATTCAAATTACAAAGAGATTTTGGAGTTATTCAAACAAGTGTAAATTTCTATTCCTTTGTTAGATGCAATTGATCAAGTCCCTACATATGCTAAATTTCTCAAGGAGCTTTGTATGCCGAAACTTAAGTCAAATGTCCATAAGAAAGATCAGTAATCACTCGAAAATTCTCTCAGAAATATAAATAACCTAGTTGCCCCACCATCACATGTACTATTGGTGATCATACTTTCAAAAAGGCGTTGCTTGATCTAGGAGCAAGTGTTAACCTATTGCCTTATATGTTTTTCTGCAATTTGGGCTTGGTGATCTGAAACCAACCTTCATTACATTGCAACTTGCAAATAAATCGATCAAAACGCCTTGTGGAGTTGTCAAGGATGTGTTGGTACAGGTTGGAAAGTTCACTTTTGATGCTGATTTTGTTATTTTAGACATAGAACCTGTCCAAAATCCTAACAACGAAATTCCTATTATTCTTGGGCGGCCGTTCTTGGCTGCTGCAGATGTTGTTATTCATTGTAGAAGTGGGCTTTTGACACTGGGAGTTAGTGATATCAAAGTTGAATTCAACATATTTAAATCAAGTCGACAAGGTCTTGATGCTCTTGATTCCTTGGCTATTTGTATGATTGAAAGATTCACTCATGATTCATGTTGATGCACAAAATCGGCGAGGACTTTGGTACAACAGAAAGTGTCAAGTTTGTGACCTTTGCTAGGTTGCTCTGGTCATTAGTTTAAATAAGTATGTAAATGAATAGAGATAGGGAAGCAAACAACACAAGATCTACGTGGTTCACCCAGATTGGCTACGTCCATGGAGTAGAGGAGTTCTCATTAGTTGTGAAGGGTTTACACAAATACATAGGTTCAAGCTCTCTTTTAGTGAGTTCTATTGAATAGTTTAGTACAAATGACATTAGGGATTATTGTGGGAGAATGATCCACTTTTATAGAAGAGAGTTTCTAGCTTTGTTCTAACATTGACACGTGTTGTGTTGTGATTGGCCTCTGATATCGACACGTGTCGCACTGTGATTGGCTTCTGATACCGACATGTGTCGTGTTGTGATTGGCCTCCTGGTTGGAGGAAAAGTCTTGTGGGTCCTTGACGGTATGCTGTTGACCGGTGCTTAGTAGTTTCGGGATTGGTCAAGTATGGTACAAACAGTGCTCCCCTAAGTTCCCGAGTGAGGGAAGCTCCTCGGTTGGGGACTTGCAAGATCCAAGCCATTGAGTAATCATGAAACTTCCAAGTACCGAAGTGTGGTGTCACCTTCACTTGCCTTCTCTGTCCTGTAAGTAGATGTGGCATCTTCTCTTGGGAGTACTTTTCCTTCATCCAGGAGTGGTATCTTTGGTTGGCATTGACGCACAAGGTAATATATCATTTTCATTTGAAGCTTACTTGTAGTTTCGGGTTTGGTCAAGTGCGATACAAACCATATAGTAGGAGTCCCCCAAGTCTCTAGGCGAGGAGATCTGCCGAAGGAGGTGACAGACAAGGTAAGCAATCAAGGTTCCAAGCAATCAGTCTCAGATCGGTAGGTTGATCTTGGGTTCTGGTTGATTGCACTCATTCTCCATGTCTCTCATTCAGCAATAAGGATAAAGAGAAGAAACAGGGAGAAGAGATGATATAAGGTACTCTTGTTTTTGGAGAAAACAGACGAATCGGTACGTGCTTTGTTGTACTTGACTTTCCACAGGTGTATTCTTGAACTGGGCTGGAGGGTTTTCTGGTTTCCTCCAAAGGAGCGAGCCGACTCCAGAATTTGAGGGTCAAAACAAGTCCGTCAAACCTGGAGTATGTTCGATCCTGATGATATGGGATACTTTTGCTATTTGACAAAGTAGTAGATGTGGTATGGTGAAGCTTTGTTCTTCGACGATGGTGCTAGCAAAAGGATGGTGAGGCTTCTCGATCTCTTTAATTAGAGCAATGATGCCGAGCTTGGATTTGACTTAGACTCTTCCGTCTGGATTGTGCGGTTGATAGGAGCATATTTATGCGACTTAAATGGCTTGTTCTCGTACATTTACGTTATGTTTCTTTAGTTATTTTAGTTCTTTATGCTTCTTTTGTGTGTTTTCAGGTTCTAAGGGCAAAGTATGCAAAAGGATGCCTTTTGGAGCCTTTTGGAGCAAATTAGAGATTGGAATGGATATCATATGCTTGGAGCCAAAAGGATGGACGAAATTGAAGACTTGAAGTAGGAAAGTTAAATCCTAAAAATACCTCATGTTTGAGCATCATTGAAAACTCCTACGCATTTTAGAACACAAAAACAACATTCCTAGCAACCTTAGGACATTGTCGTGTGTTTCCTTGTGTCTCCCTTCCTTGCCATGCAAGGAAGGGCTTTGTTCCCTATTTTAAATACTTAAACACTACCACTTATCATTCACCACTTATCATATCATACATTCATTTATCACTTATCATAATCATTCACTTATCACTTAACATATCATACACTTATCACTTATCACTCATAATCATCTACACATTTCAACCATTTAAACACATGTACTTCACCTACAACATCCACCTACTTCACCTACAACATCCACCTACTTCACCTACAAATGACATAGCCATATGTTCCCTCCACTACTCCTATAAATACCCTTGCATTCATTCATTCACTCCCCACTCCATCTCTTCATTTCTCACACCACAACTAACACAAACACTTCCCCTTAGAATCCAAAACCGTGAGTCCCCCTTCCACCATTCCTCATCCATTTCCATAATTCCCCAAACCTCACCTTAGACCTTGTGCTACAACAACGAGGAAGATAAGAGGGCCTAAACGTTCATACAATTCAAGTTTGAGTTGTTGGAATGTTTAGGTGTTTCTTTGATTTCAAAGTTTAAATTCAATTCTCTTTGTTTTGTACGTATGAGGAATGGAAGAGAAGAATGCCTAAACGTTCATACAATTCAAGTTTGAGTTGTTGGAATGTTTAGGTGTTTCTTTGATTTCAAAGTAATGAGGAACTAATCCCCCTTTAGCTAGGGGGTGATTCGAAACTATGTTTATATTTGCAATATGAATTGATTACTTTTGGTTGGAATTTCATAAGTTGTGGATTCAATTCGTTTAACTGTTTGATTGATAACTTATTTATGTATGTTCATTGAGATTGCAAGCTTAATTTTCATGCATGAATATGACGCTAGAATATAAGTGAGTTTCACCTAATCGTTATGAACTTATATTCACAAGTAGTGGAGGTTGCTTATAAACAATCGCGTTAAACGAATTCTTGGCATAAGTTTCATGCGTATTCCATAGTAACGAATGCCTCGTCAACACTTCTAATTTTCATTGAACTTAATGATCTTTGTTGAATGTCTCTATCATGCGTATTCCATAGTTAGGGACTTTGATTAAGAATAATTTGGTTGTAATGCGTATTCCATTCAATCCAATGAATTTAGGGAAATCTGAAAGTTAATTTAAGCGGACCTAATTAACTTGGAGCATTGAGTTTCACAACTTATCGAAAGACCAACTGAGAATCAATCTTGTATGCAAGTGTAACATGTGTGAAGAAGAACCCCTTGGCTATTCCATCATCCATATTTTCATCACATTTATATTTACGTTTTGCCTTTAATTACAATTTGTGCAATTTAGCTAATCTCGTCAAATCAAACCCCCCCTTTGCTTTCTTGTTCTTTAGTGCTTAGAATCTGTTTAGTTTATGTTTTAAAAGTATTTTTTTTGTTTTTGGTTTGTCTTAGTGTTTTAAACTTTAATTTTGCATTCTTTGAGTCTAGTTTAGTGTTTTAAACTTTAATTTTGCATTCTTTGAGTCTAGTTTAGTGTTTTAAACTTTATTTTACGTTTTTGAGTCAGTTTCCAAGAGATTTGCAATCCCTCCTAATCCCCGGTCCAGAACGATCCCTACTTATACATATACTACAATTTGACGAAAAGAGGGTTTAATTTGTGTGCGTATAAATCTCGCATCAGCGGTTCCACAAGAAGGGCATCGTGCTGTAGTGATCTGTTCTAGCTAGCCGTTGAACCTTCTGCTTCAATCTTTTGTATAGCAGAAATGGTGCACAACCTTTGCATTTAAATGGTCCTTTAGAGCACGACTTCTCAGTGACTCATCCATGCTTGGCAGCTTCAGTGTAAAGAGCCAATATCATACCAACTGTTTTGAGGTATTTGCCGAAGGAATTCATGACCTTGACAACAGTTGAGGATGAGTACTTGAGAGCAATGCTAGGCAAGCGACCAGGCAAAGGTTCCGGGCAATCAGTTATAGATCGGAAGTTTGATTTCAGGTTCCGACTGATTGCATTCTTTCTCCTTGTCTTGCAGGTAAAAGCAAGGGCAAAGGATAAGATAGGGAAAAAGCATGATATGGGATACTCTTGCTTTCAACCTTGATGATATGAGATATTCTTGCTCTGATGTGCCTGGTTGGCATAGGTATTATCAAAGGAGAAGAAAACGGAGTATTTCGAAAGGCTAGATTGGGAGTGCCATTTTATATGTGAGGAAGGGTTGAGCATATTTTTTATTTATTTATTTGGCAGGTCTACCTGGCTGTGGAGGATGGAGGTCAACATATATAGGAATTGTCCCAACAGCGAGTGGCAATGTTGTTCCTTTACCCTTCTCGGTCAAAGCATTGTAGTGGTCGCTGCAAGGTTCACGTGTTTTAACTTTGTCAGAGCACTTTGAAAAAGTGGTCTGTGGTATCCAGAAAGCTGATGTTGCGTGTGAGGATTGTGAACAAATTTTATCCAATGAAATCCGACTTCTCGAAGTTTAGGAAGCGGTGCCTCTTCGATTTCTGAGCAGGCAATCTTGTTGGGGATATGGTTCTCGAGATTCGGAGAGCGATGCCTCTTCAATTTCTGGGCAAGCAATCTTGTTGGGAGTGTTTTCTCAGATGTGAAGAAAGGTTGGGCATTTTTGCAAGTCTGCATTGCCACGGAGCATAAAGGTTGACACACATAAGAATTTTCCAATAATCAATCAGTGGTGCTATTCCTTTATCCTTGTGGGTAATAGTAGGGTAACTGGGCCTTCAACATTTACCTATCTTGACTTTGTCAGAGTTCTTTGGCAAAGTTGTCCTTGGTATCCAAGGAACTGATGTCGCGTGTGAAGATTACTAATAAATTTTAACCCAGGAAATCCGTTTCTCAAAATTTGGAGAGTGGTGCCTCTTCGATTTTTGAACAAGCAGCCCTATTGAAGATCTGGCTCTTTCTTTTATAGGAGCACCAATTAAGTTCAAGGAGTCCATTCTAAAAGTTATTGCTTGTAGGAATATTTTCCTTATTTTCGTACTTCTGAGACTTATTGTACTTCATTTTTTTCTTCATCTTTTCTGAGAATGTCTGGCCCGTCCGACCGTCGTTTAGACTTGAATGCTGTAGAAGAGGTAGCCATGTCTCCTCAAGATAACATATGGCGCCCATCCTTCTTATCTCCTACTGGTCCCCTTACTATTGGGGACTCTGTGATGAAGAATGATATGACCGCTGTGGTGGTGGCCAAGAATCTTCTCACTCCCAAAGACAACAGACTACTTTCCAAACGATCCGATGAGTTGGCTGTTAAGGATTCTCTGGCTTTCAGTGTTCAGTGTGCAGGTTCTATGTCTAATATGGCCCAACGCCTATTTGCTCGAACTCGCCAAGTTGAATCATTGACGGCTGAAGTGATAAGTCTCAAACAGGAGATCAGAGGGCTTAAGCACGAGAATAGACAGTTGCACATGCTCGCACATAACTATGCTACAACCATGAAGAGAAAGCTTGACTAGTTACAGGAATCCGAGGGTTAGATTTTAAATGATCATGAGAGGTTTGTGAGTTTGTTCGAAAGGCATTTATTGCCTTCGTCCTCTGGGGCTGTACCACATATTGAAGGTCCAAATGATCAACCTCTGCTGCCTCCTCTTTCTGGGGTTCTGTCCAGTACTGAGGCTCCAAATAATCACCCTCCGGTGCCTCCTATTTCTGGGGCTTTGCCGAGTGTTGAGACTTCTCCTGAGTAGCCTTTGTGAAGGAGCCCTCATGTTTGATTGTTTTGATTCATGTGTATGCACGTATTTGTACTTTATCGAAGATATCAATAAATAAGCTTTACTTCATTCAACGTGTTGTCTTAAATACACTAAAGTATCCTTCACTAAGTTCTTTGAATTTGTTATTTTGTTGGAGTTTGCATGTTGAAACTTCGTGGGTGGACCTTGTAGGCTGAAGTAGTTCTCCCTTAATTTCTTGAGTGAGGAAAACTTCTCGGTTGGGGACTTGAAAAATCCAAGGCACTGAGTAGTAGTGAAATTTTTTAGTACCGAGGTGTAGTGGTATTGATAGGAGCATATTCATGCAACTTAAATGGCTTGTTCTCGTGCATTTACGTTATGTTTCTCTAGTTATTTTAGTCCTTTATGCTTCTTTTGTGTGTTTTCAGGTTCTAAGGGCAAGGTATGCAAAATGATGCCTTTCGGAGCCTTTTGGAGCAAATTAGAGATTGGAATGGATATCATATGCTTGGAGCCAAGAGGATGGACGAAATTAAAGACTTGAAGTAGGAAAGTTAAATCCTAAAAGACCTCATGTTTAAGCATCATTGAAGACTCCTACGCATTTTAGAACACAAAAACAACATTCCTTGCAACCTTAGGACATTGTCGTGTGTTTCCTTGTGTCTCCCTTCCTTGCCATGCAAGGAAGGGCTTTGTTCCCTATTTTAAACACTTAAAGCATTCATTTATCATATCATTCACTTATTATAAGCATTCACTTATCATATCATTCACTTATCAAACCATTCACTTATCACTTCCATTCACTTATCACTTATCACTTCCATTCACTTATTAATCACCACATATCATTCATTTATCACTTAACATATCATACACTTATCATAATCATTCACTTATTCTTTCATCATTCAACCACCAATTCAACACATGCATTTCAAACCTTTCAACACCCTTTAATCATCTCCCTTTAAGTTATGATTTTATTTCCTAACCCTACATGCATTATTTATTAGCATCTTCACATGCATTCACACACACTTCACACAAACAAACAACTCAAAACCGTGAGCTCCCATTCCCTTATGCCATTTTCAGATTTCCACCCACTAACCTAGTCATCAACACATGCATTCCCTTCACATTCACCCACATGCACTCCCACTCTTTAATCATATGCACTCCCATCATAATTCCACCACCAATTCAGCCACAAAACATTATCATTGCACCACATTCAACCACTCCACATCCCTCACCAAGAAATCATTCAACACATGCATCCATAATCAATTCTCCAACCTTTGCCGTGACCTTCATTCCCATTTCCAACATTTTCACATGCATTTCCAGCTTTCACATGTCTTCACATTCATTTCCAAACAAGCATTCCTTCTTTAATTCACATGCATTCACATTCATTCACCATTAGCTTTATTTCTCATGCAAACACATTTATTTCCAGCTTTCCATAACTTTTCCTAGTTGTTTTATTACATACATTCCCCCTTCATTATTCCAAACACATGCACCCATAATCATTCATCCCCTCCTAGCTGCAATATTCCCTCTTTTGGTCCCCCCATTTCACCTATAAATAAGCATCCAACACTCCTCAAAATTCATTCACTCCCCATTCCATCTCTCCATTTCTCACACCACAACTAACACAAACACTTCCCCTTAGAATCCAAAACCGTGAGTCCCCATTCCACCACTCCTCTTCCATTTTTTCCTTCCATAATCCGTGCATATTCCTTCCATCCTAGCCAATTTCCAGCCTTCCCCCATCACTGCCGCAACCATTCCACCACTCTCCACCACCTTACACACCTTCCTACACCACCACACAACCTTGCCGCACCATTAAACCACCATTAAACTATCCCTAACCCCGAAACACATCCAAAAACCAACCACAACCAATCTGCCGCAGCAAGGAGAAGAGAAAAGAGGAGCTTCGACGCGCACCAATTCACGTGGAATCGTTGGGCAGTCTAGGTGTAATCCATCCTTTGTTCTTTATGTTTAAATTCAATTTTATTTTTCTTGTTGTGAACATGAGAGGCTAAATCCCTATTTAGTTAGGGGGTGATTCGAAACCATGTTTATGCTTGCAATATGATTTGATTACTTTTGGTTGGAATTTCATGTATTTTGGATTCAATTTGTTTAACTGCTTGATTGATAACTTATTTGTGTATGTTTATTGAGAGTGCACGCTTAATTTTCATGCATGAATATGACGCTAGAATATAAGTGAATTTCACCTAATAGTTATGAACTTATATTCACAAGTAGTGGAGGTTGCTTATAAACAATCGCGTTAAATAAATTCTTGGCATAAGTTTCATGCAATCATAGTAACGAATGCCTCGTCAACACTTATAGTTTTCATGATGCTTAATGATTCTTGCTTGTATCTCTATTATGCAATTCATGTAGGGAACTTGTGGGGAATGCTTTGGGTTGTCGCATGCAATCATCCAATTCATTAACTTAAGGAAAACTTGACGGTTAATTTAAGCGGACCTAATTAACCCGGGGTGTTGAGTTTCATAATTCATCGAAAGACCAACTGAAAATCAAATTGTATGCAAGTGTGACATGTGTGGAGAAGAACCTTCTAGCTAGCATTCATCCATATTTTCATCACATTCATATTTACATTCTGCCTTTAAATTACAATCTGTGCATTTAGTTTAATTTCGTCAAAACCTCAATCCCCCTTTACTTTAGTGTCTAATTTAGTTTGAAAGTGTCTTAGTTTGTGTTTATAAGTGTTTTGTATTCTTTGAGTCTTTTGATTTGTTTTAGTGTTTTATTGTTTAGTTTTGCATTCTTTGAGTCTAGTTTAGTGTTTTAACGTTTGTTTTACATTTTTGAGTCAGTTCCAAGTGATTTAGTAATCCTTCCTAATCCCCGGTCTAGAACGATCCCTACTTGCATCTTTACTACAATTGTCACAAGAGGGTTTTAATTTGTGTGCTTAATTAGTAGCCATCAAATTTTTGGCGCCGTTGCCGGGGATTAGCAACTTTGCTAATCCCTTGGTTCTTTTCTTTTTTTTGGTTTAGTTGTTTTCGTTTTAGTTTCTAACTTAGTGTTGTTTTCTTTGTTTGTTGTTACTTTTGATTTTTGATTTAGTTCTCTTTCTTTGATTTTAGGTACTAGAGAAGTAAGATATGGATTTTGCTAGCATTCAAGCTCAATTGGCAAATCTTACTTCTAAATTGTCGCCGTATGCCGAAAGGACCACAATGCAGAGTGTCCCTACATTTGGTGCTTCATATAGGCAAGGATTTCAAGCCAATCAATGTCCACAAAGAGATTGGAGGGATCATTCAAACTCTATGTGGTGGGAAGATCAACAAGTTCAACGTGAAGCATATTGGCAACCATATGAGGAGTTCTATTCAAGACCTATGCAGCCACCACAACTTCATATGCAATATGCTCAATTAAATTCAAGTTCGCCAATAGATTATAATCAAATTCTTAATGAATTAAATTCTTTGGCACAGGGGTCACAAAATCAAGCCAAGGAGGCTCAACAAGAAGCATATTGGCAACCATATGAGGAGTTCAATACAACACCTATGCAGCCACCACAACCTCCCCCACAACAATTCCAATCAAGTTCAAGTATGTCCATGGATAATGATTTTCAATTACTAACCTCTTTGACGCAGGACGAACAAAATCAAGACAAGAAGTTGGGTAAATTGGAGGAGCAAATTGGGCAGATTATGGAGTTCATGAAACAAATTCAAGAGCAAAGTGAACTCACCAACTCAACTATTGAAAACTCGAAGGAAGATTTTGAAATCCATAATGCTATCACTTTGGGAAGTGCTATGGAGGTTGGAGCTGACCTAAAAATACCCAAACATAGCCTAGAAGTGGATGAGGAGCTGCTAATTGAGGAGGAGGAAGAAGACATGCACACGGCAAGGGTAGAACAACCCTTGCCGCAGCCCCCTAAGCCCTCTAAACCACCCACCACAAGTAAGGACGTCCCAATTCCATGTTATTCTGATGTTATTCCACCCAATGTCCCTTTTCCTAGCAGGTTTTTGATTCCCAACCAAGAAGAGAGTAAAAAGGACATCGTGGAAGCCTTCCCAAGGGTGCAAAATGCTATTCAAATTCTTGGTGCAACACAGCAAGTTTTAGATGGTGTTGAATTCTTCAAAGGACTTTGTACACCAAGAAGAATGATTCAAGAGAAGGTAGTGGCTGGAGAAGATGTAGAAGGCATCAAAGAGGACATATTTGAAACCACAATTCCCAAAGAAGTTGGATTTTATGACACGGGACAAGTCATAACTTTCGAAGGGGTGTTTACTCTGGAGTTCATTTTGGAGCACACAGGTAAGCCGCCTCCCCGAATTTCAATTTTCTTTTATACTAACATGTGGTTAATGATTCAGGCACCCAATCTGGAATTTAAACTATTACCGGATCATTTCAAGTATCACCGCCCATTCAAAGATAAATTCCATGCCGTTTGATTTTATTTATGTTAATAAACAATAAAAAATAAAAAAATAAAAAAATAAAAAAATTGAAAGAAAGATACTAAACATGGAGAAAGGTGGAGCTTCACAAAGGTTGTTTACGTGAAGCCCCACTACGAGGCGCAGAAGCGGAAGGCGCAGAAGCAGGAGGCATAGAAGCGGGAGGCATTGGAGCGGAAGCCATCGGAGCGGGAGGCATCGGAGCTAGAGCATTCCAGGCCTCAATACTTGGCCAAGCGCTAGATGACCCAGGAAAAAGGTGCCTCTGGAGATAAGACGCAAGCCTTTGACGGTCACTGTGAATTCGACCCTCAGATTCTTGCAGCTCATCAAGCTTCCTCTTCATCCCCGACGAATAGTTATTTGCAAGCACATGCAAACTTCTATTCTCGTACTTAAGCTGCTGGATCTCTTGCTTAAGTCTTTCCACCTCTGCCATCAACGATTCCACCTGACGGGAGCGGGCAAGCAGGCGTAGGCCCATGTTGGACACAGAGCTCGCACACTGAACACTAAGTGCGAGGGACTCTTGAACGGCCAACTCATCAGACCGTCCTGACAGCAGCCTACTATCTTTTGGAGTGAGGAGGTTCCTAGCTACTATTGTAGCTGTTGTGGCGTCCTGCATCACAGAGTCTTCACCTGAAAGAGGACCGTTAGAAGATAAAAAAGAAGGGCGCCATACGTTACCTTGACGCGGCGCGCCCGTATCACTGCTAAGGCTCAATTCCAAGCTAAGGTTCGATGAGTTTGCCATTTTTTCAAAAGTGTTCAAAGATAGGGGTTGATGGAGTAAATTTTCAAAGGGTCGGAGTCGATTTTCAAGAATGGGAGTTCTTCAGAGTGTGTTTGTTGTGGTGATCGATAGCTCTATAAGAAGCCAAGGCGACGCGTCCACCAATTCAAAAAGCCGGAATTTCCGGCGTAATTTAGGCGACGCGTTCTCGGCTTTTCAGAAGACGCGTTCAACTTTGTCAAAAGATTTCTGACAAAGCTGAAAACACGTGGAGGCCATCATCGCAACTACACATCTTTAGCCGACAAGCGCAAAGTTCGGCGACGCTTTCTCTGCTTTTCAGAAAACGCGTGCAGCTTTGTCAAAAGGAGCCGCATCTGCACTACCACGCGTCGTTCAGAAAGCGAAGGGGCGTCGTTCAGAAATCGAAGGGGCGCCTGCTCAGAAATCGAAGAGGCGTATTCAAAGATCGAAGAGGCGCCACTATTTCAAAAAGCCAGAGTTGCGGGATCAAAACGTTTGTCGACAAAGGTAAAAAGTACCACCACTTGCTATTATCTCTATATATGTCGACCTTCGTATTTTATGGCAGGGCAAACCTGAAGAAAATGCCCAACTCTCCCTCACCTCTGAGGGCGCACTCCCAGCAAAGCCTTTCGAAATACTCAATTCTTTCTTCTTCCCCAAAGATGATACCAGATGTCTGGAGTACAGATGACCCAGGAGGAAACAGCACAACAAATACATGTGCTGATTCATTCACCGCTTCTTCAAAAGCAAAGGTATCTCATATCATCAAGGTCAAAAGCAAAAGTATCTCATATCATGCTCTTTCCCTGTCTTTTTCTTTGTCCTTGTTCTTACTCGCATGGCAAAGTAAAAGAAGCAATCAGCCGGCACTTGGAGTCAATCTTCCGATCTGGAGCCAACTGCCTGGAATCTATTCCTGATTGCTTACCTAGCGTTGCTCTCGAGTAGTCATCTTCAACGGTTGATACACTTCCGGAGAAGGGACCACTTCTGCAAAGGGGAGCGAGTAAGGCAAGTGAAAATGATACATTGAAGCATGTGGAGACAAACATAGGCTGAGTTATCCTCCAACCCTTTTCAATACGAATTGGAAAGATTGAACAAAGAAACAGATAAAAGGGATAAGCTCAGACCTTCGGGGGAGACCAAATGAACCATCATGCTGCCCAGTTCAAGAAGTAGCACAAAGGAAAATCAACGATGGGCGGAAACCAGTTCAAGAGTAAGCCTGTGGAATCAACAACATCAAGCCTCAATGCAATCACCAAGGAGAAGAGGGAATTTACACTCCATAACCAGATTTGCGTCTCTAAACTCTTCTCTTTGTTAATTGCATTCTGCCATGTTTAGTATGTTTAAATGCTTTTTGTGTGTTTACTTATGCTTTGTATGAATCTATGCTTAAAACATTGAGGACAATGTTTGATTTAAGTGTGGGGGGGTAACTAATGTTGTTAATGCAAATTCGTGGGATTTTATCACCCATAACTTCAAATGTTGTTCCTTACTGTTTTAAGGTGTTTGTAAGTTGTTTTAGAGTGTTTTAGTATGTTTTGTTTTTATAACTCCGAAAATACCATAAAAATTTGAAAAAAAATTGTTTTAAAAAGCCTAAAAAGAGTGTTTTGAGTTGTTTTTGTGTGTTTGTTTGTGTCTTAGGGTACCTTCCAACACAATGATGAGGATTTGGTTTGTAATTGCATGACTGTTAAAAATCATTATAAACATGGATGAAAGTTTGATTTACTCTTGGTATATGCTTAGTTATGGTTATAATGTATGACTTCACATGCAATCATAAAAGAAAAATTCGTTTTTGTAACATGCTTGAAGGAAGGAACTCATAATAACGCTACATCCCTGTGAGACTCGAGCCATTACCTTCTTTGGAGAGTTATATTCTGTGATTCTTTGTTTTCTAAAGTTGTTGCATGATCTCATTATTCCTTGCTTGGTTGCTACTTAGAATGCAATTGTATCATGATAGAACTAAATGCTAGAACTTATATCCGTTCCATTCAAAGCATGACATTGAATTGCATAACATATATCAAGATGAAGTTGTGTAGTTGCCACCATAGCCAAATAGCCTTACTTCCCATATTTCGTATATGTTGTAAGTTTTAACCCCGTTGAGCCTTGTTTAGCCCATGTTCTTTGTTAACCCATATCATCCTCACCTAGCCTAGATTAGGACCATCCGTACCCTTGTTCTTGAAAGATAGTGAGCATGACTTAATTGAATTCCTTTTGAGTTACATTATGAAAGAAAATAAGTGTGGGGGAGAGAATGTTTTGTTCTTAAGTGTTTATGTATGTTTTGAGAAGTCAAAAGAAAAGAAAAAAAAAAAAAAAATTGTGAAAAACATATGAAAAAGAAAAACAGAAAAGAAAAGAAAGAAAGGAAAAAGAGCTTGTTCCCCCTTGTTCAAAAGTTGAGTTTTCATTCAAAAGTGAATTCTACGTTAATTCAAATGCTTTGCTCGCTATTTCTTTAAGAACCTTTGTTTTCCATATCCCTTCTTTGTTAGCTGATGCGAGATTTATACGCACACAAATTAAACCCTCTTTTCGTCAAATTGTAGTATATGTATAAGTAGGGATCGTTCTGGACCGGGGATTAGGAGGGATTGTTAACCACTTGGATTTGACTCAAAAACGTAAAATAACAATATGAAACACTATACTAGACTCAAAGAATGCAAAACTAAACTTTAAAACACTAAGACAAACCAAAAAACTCAAAACAACACAAACACACTCAAATCTGCCTAAAAACCACTTTCTGGGCAGATTTGAGCACAAACACAAGTTTGGCCGAAATTAAGTAATAACTTGACTCAAGAACGTAAAAACACAATATAAAACACTAAACTAACTCAAAGAATGTAAAACTAAACACTTAAAACATTAAAACAAACCAAAAGACTCAAACATCACCCAAAACACTCAAAACTGCCTTAAAATCACTTTCTGGGCAGTTTTGAGCACTTTGGTGAATTTGGACGAAATTGGGAAATAAAATGAATCAAAACACTTAAAAGCACAAACTAAAACACTTTCTAACTAAATTGGACAATAAAGTAAAGGGGGATTGAGGTTTATACGAAATTAAATTACATTGCACAGATTGTAAATTAAAGCAAAATGTAAATGTGAGTGTGTGATAGAATTGAATGGAATTGAAATGAATGAATGCTAGCTAAGGGGTTCATCTTCACATATGTTACACTTGCATAATAAAATGATTTCCAATTGCATTTCAATAAACCATGAAACTCAACACCCCGGGTTAACCGTGATGCACTAATTAACCTTCAAATCTTCCTAACGTTATTGAATTGGATGGGTTAGCGCATACAACAATTCAAAACATTCCCCACAAGTCCTCAACATGAATGCATAGAAGAGGTACAAGCAAGAATCATTACGCTCTATGAAAATTATAAGTGTTGACGAGGCATTCGTTACTATGGAATACGCATGAAACTTATGCCAAGAATTTGTTTAACGCGATTGTTTATAAGCAACCTCCACTACTTGTGAATATAAGTTCGTAACTATTAGGTGAAACTCACTTATATTCTAGCGTCATATTCATGCATGAAAATTAAGTGTGCACTCTCAATGAACATACATAAATAAGTTATCAATCAAACAGTTAAACGAATTGAATCCACAACTTATGAAACGCAATTAGAAGTATTCAAATCAAAATGCAAGCATAAACATATATTTGAATCACCCCCTAACCAAGGGGGGTTTAGTTCCTCATGGTACAAAACAAAGAGAATCAAAGAAACACCTAAACATTCCAACAACTCAAACTTGAATTGTATGAACGTTTAGGCCCTCTTATCATCCATTCCTCATTCGTACAAAACAAAGAGCATTGAAATTAAACATTGAAATCAAAGAAACACCTAAACATTCCAACAACTCAAACTTGAATTGTATGAACGTTTAGGCACTCTTCTCTTCCTCTTCGTTGTGGCACAAGGTCTAAGGTGAGTTTGATGGTGTGAATGGTTTGGGGAGTGGTGTTTGGATTAATAGGGAAGGCACGGCACAAGGGTGGTTTGATGTCTACATTTCTGCAATGGATGAGTTTATGGAAGAGTGTTTGGAATGGATGAATTTCTGGCACAAAGGCCTTATTTCTGTGGTGAATGGATTGTGTATGAATGAGAATGAATGAATGAGTATTTATAGGTGAAATGGGGGGAACATGACAGCTAGGAACTTGGTGGAAATCTGAAATGGTGATGGGAGATGCATGTGCTGTTTGTGCATGTGATTAAAGGGTGGAAATGCATGTGCTTTGACAGAAATGAAAGGGAATGCACGGTTTTGGTTGATTTCTGGTGGTTGTGAGGTGGAAATCTAGGTGGAAATGCATGTGGATTAAAGCTATGTGAATGATTAAGGTGAATGTGCATGAGTGCATGTGAAATCTGCCAAGATGCATGTGTTATGAAGTGGATTTTCTGCAAAGCAAGGTGAATGTGCAAGTGATTAAATTAAAAGATGGAATGCATGTGAATATGATGGAAATCTGATTTATTTGAAGATGCATGTGCAATGAAGTGGAATGACAGCTAGGTTATGATGATGAATGCATGTGGCTGATTTAATTGAATAGGAAAGCATGTGAAATGTTTGTGGTGAGTGAATGTGCATGTGAATTAAAGCTAAAGTGATGATGATAAGTGATAAGTGATAAGTGATATGATATGTGGTTATGATGTGATAAGTGGTTATGATAAGTGATAAGTGATAAGTGATATGATAAAGTGATGATGATAAGTGATAAGTGATAAGTGATATGATATGTGGTTATGATAAGTAATGGGAGCATGTGGGTTAATTAATGAAGGAAATGCATGTGCAATGACAATGTGTTAGAATGGATGTGTGTTATGCATGGCATGATTGGGATTAGGAAAGGTTTAAATGTCCTAAAACTAAAGAGAACAAGATTCCAACACTTTGGCTCCAATTAGGTCTTCAATTTCGTCCAACACTTTGGCTCCAAGCATAAGCTATCCATCCTTAGCCCAAAAGTGCTCCAAAAATCTCCAAAATGCATCTTTTTGCTCCTTTAGTCCTTTGGACCTACAAACACACGAAAATAGCTTAAAGTACTAAAATAACTAAAGAAACATAACGTAAATGCACGAGAACAAGCCATTTAAGTCGCATGAATATGCTCCTATCATTAGCCAAACACCTTTAGCTCCGTTTCAACCCTTATGCTTCTATCTTGAGTGTTATGTGTTTCAATTTGTGGAGTTTGGAATTGATATGAGCTTATGGAATCACTGGTTCTCATTCTAAGTAGTAGCATTCCATTCATGAGATCATATTCATGTCATTATCGTAAATCCAGAAAATGCTTTCCTTGTTATAACTTATGTGAGTGTTCGTCTACATGTTTACATCAATCTTCTCACATATGACTAGATTAGGGTGTGTAGTTAGAAAATCTGAGTGAAAGTCGAGTGCATATCTTGTAAGGAATTGAGCAAATTCTCTAAGGCATGTTACTACATTCAAAATATGGTTTTAAATGCTTAATTGTGAACTAGTATATGGTGACTATGATTAAGAATGTACTTAAGTGTGAAGATGACTAAAATCTGTGGGAATGATGATTTTTAACGTGTCATGTGCATTGGAAATCCCTAAGACGGTTGTTGGAAGGTTTAGGTTGTGTTTTACTTGTTTTGTTTCGTTTGGTTTTGTTTTGTTTTTCTTTCTGTTTTGCTCGAGGACTAGCAAAAGATAAGTGTGGGGGTATTTGATAGGAGCATATTCATGCGACTTAAATGGCTTGTTCTCGTGCATTTACGTTATGTTTCTCTAGTTATTTTAGTCCTTTATGCTTCTTTTGTGTGTTTTCAGGTTCTAAGGGCAAGGTATGCAAAAGGATGCCTTTTGGAGCCTTTTGGAGCAAATTAGAGATTGGAATGGATATCATATGCTTGGAGCCAAGAGGATGGACGAAATTAAAGACTTGAAGTAGGAAAGTTAAATCCTAAAAGACCTCATGTTTAAGCATCATTGAAGACTCCTACGCATTTTAGAACACAAAAACAACATTCCTTGCAACCTTAGGACATTGTCGTGTGTTTCCTTGTGTCTCCCTTCCTTGCCATGCAAGGAAGGGCTTTGTTCCCTATTTTAAACACTTAAAGCATTCATTTATCATATCATTCACTTATTATAAGCATTCACTTATCATATCATTCACTTATCAAACCATTCACTTATCACTTCCATTCACTTATCACTTATCACTTCCATTCACTTATTAATCACCACATATCATTCATTTATCACTTAACATATCATACACTTATCATAATCATTCACTTATTCTTTCATCATTCAACCACCAATTCAACACATGCATTTCAAACCTTTCAACACCCTTTAATCATCTCCCTTTAAGTTATGATTTTATTTCCTAACCCTACATGCATTATTTATTAGCATCTTCACATGCATTCACACACACTTCACACAAACAAACAACTCAAAACCGTGAGCTCCCATTCCCTTATGCCATTTTCAGATTTCCACCCACTAACCTAGTCATCAACACATGCATTCCCTTCACATTCACCCACATGCACTCCCACTCTTTAATCATATGCACTCCCATCATAATTCCACCACCAATTCAGCCACAAAACATTATCATTGCACCACATTCAACCACTCCACATCCCTCACCAAGAAATCATTCAACACATGCATCCATAATCAATTCTCCAACCTTTGCCGTGACCTTCATTCCCATTTCCAACATTTTCACATGCATTTCCAGCTTTCACATGTCTTCACATTCATTTCCAAACAAGCATTCCTTCTTTAATTCACATGCATTCACATTCATTCACCATTAGCTTTATTTCTCATGCAAACACATTTATTTCCAGCTTTCCATAACTTTTCCTAGTTATTTTATTACATACATTCCCCCTTCATTATTCCAAACACATGCACCCATAATCATTCATCCCCTCCTAGCTGCAATATTCCCTCTTTTGGTCCCCCCATTTCACCTATAAATAAGCATCCAACACTCCTCAAAATTCATTCACTCCCCATTCCATCTCTCCATTTCTCACACCACAACTAACACAAACACTTCCCCTTAGAATCCAAAACCGTGAGTCCCCATTCCACCACTCCTCTTCCATTTTTTCCTTCCATAATCCGTGCATATTCCTTCCATCCTAGCCAATTTCCAGCCTTCCCCCATCACTGCCGCAACCATTCCACCACTCTCCACCACCTTACACACCTTCCTACACCACCACACAACCTTGCCGCACCATTAAACCACCATTAAACTATCCCTAACCCCGAAACACATCCAAAAACCAACCACAACCAATCTGCCGCAGCAAGGAGAAGAGAAAAGAGGAGCTTCGACGCGCACCAATTCACGTGGAATCGTTGGGCAGTCTAGGTGTAATCCATCCTTTGTTCTTTATGTTTAAATTCAATTTTATTTTTCTTGTTGTGAACATGAGAGGCTAAATCCCTATTTAGTTAGGGGGTGATTCGAAACCATGTTTATGCTTGCAATATGATTTGATTACTTTTGGTTGGAATTTCATGTATTTTGGATTCAATTTGTTTAACTGCTTGATTGATAACTTATTTGTGTATGTTTATTGAGAGTGCACGCTTAATTTTCATGCATGAATATGACGCTAGAATATAAGTGAATTTCACCTAATAGTTATGAACTTATATTCACAAGTAGTGGAGGTTGCTTATAAACAATCGCGTTAAATAAATTCTTGGCATAAGTTTCATGCAATCATAGTAACGAATGCCTCGTCAACACTTATAGTTTTCATGATGCTTAATGATTCTTGCTTGTATCTCTATTATGCAATTCATGTAGGGAACTTGTGGGGAATGCTTTGGGTTGTCGCATGCAATCATCCAATTCATTAACTTAAGGAAAACTTGACGGTTAATTTAAGCGGACCTAATTAACCCGGGGTGTTGAGTTTCATAATTCATCGAAAGACCAACTGAAAATCAAATTGTATGCAAGTGTGACATGTGTGGAGAAGAACCTTCTAGCTAGCATTCATCCATATTTTCATCACATTCATATTTACATTCTGCCTTTAAATTACAATCTGTGCATTTAGTTTAATTTCGTCAAAACCTCAATCGCCCTTTACTTTAGTGTCTAATTTAGTTTGAAAGTGTCTTAGTTTGTGTTTATAAGTGTTTTGTATTCTTTGAGTCTTTTGATTTGTTTTAGTGTTTTATTGTTTAGTTTTGCATTCTTTGAGTCTAGTTTAGTGTTTTAACGTTTGTTTTACATTTTTGAGTCAGTTCCAAGTGATTTAGTAATCCCTCCTAATCCCCGGTCTAGAACGATCCCTACTTGCATCTTTACTACAATTGTCACAAGAGGGTTTTAATTTGTGTGCTTAATTAGTAGCCATCAAATTTTTATGGTATTTTCGGAGTTATAAAAACAAAACATACTAAAACACTCTAAAACAACTTACAAACACCTTAAAATAGTAAGGAACAACATTTGAAGTTATGGGTGATAAAATCCCACGAATTTGCATTAACAACATTAGTTACCCCCCACACTTAAATCAAACATTGTCCTCAATGTTTTAAGCATAGATTCATACAAAGCATAAGTAAACACACAAAAAGCATTTAAACATACTAAACATGGCAGAATGCAATTAACAAAGAGAAGAGTTTAGAGACGCAAATCTGGTTATGGAGTGTAAATTCTCTCTTCTCCTTGGTGATTGCATTGAGGCTTGATGTTGTTGATTCCACAGGCTTACTCTTGAACTGGTTTCCGCCCATCGTTGATTTTCCTTTGTGCTACTTCTTGAACTGGGCAGCATGATGGTTCATTTGGTCTCCCCCGATGGTCTGAGCTTATCCCTTTTATCTGTTTCTTTGTTCAATCTTTCCAATTCGTATTGAAAAGGGTTGGAGGATAACTCAGCCTATGTTTGTCTCCACATGCTTCAATGTATCATTTTCACTTGCCTTACTCGCTCCCCTTTGCAGAAGTGGTCCCTTCTCCGGAAGTGTATCAACCGTTGAAGATGACTACTCGAGAGCAACGCTAGGTAAGCAATCAGGAATAGATTCCAGGCAGTTGGCTCCAGATCGGAAGATTGACTCCAAGTGCCGGCTGATTGCTTCTTTTACTTTGCCATGCGAGTAAGAACAAGGACAAAGAAAAAGACAGGGAAAGAGCATGATATGAGATACTTTTGCTTTTGACCTTGATGATATGAGATACCTTTGCTTTTGAAGAAGCGGTGAATGAATCAACACATGTATTTGTTGTGCTGTTTCCTCCTGGGTCATCTGTACTCCAGACATCTGGTATCATCTTTGGGGAAGAAGAAAGAATTGAGTATTTCGAAAGGCTTTGCTGGGAGTGCGCCCTCAGAGGTGAGGGAGAGTTGGGCATTTTCTTCAGGTTTGCCCTGCCATAAAATACGAAGGTCGACATATATAGAGATAATAGCAAGTGGTGGTACTTTTTACCTTTGTCGACAAACGTTTTGATCCCGCAACTCTGGCTTTTTGAAATAGTGGCGCCTCTTCGATCTTTGAATACGCCTCTTCGATTTCTGAGCAGGCGCCCCTTCGATTTCTGAACGACGCCCCTTCGCTTTCTGAACGACGCGTGGTAGTGCAGATGCGGCTCCTTTTGACAAAGCTGCACGCGTTTTCTGAAAAGCAGAGAAAGCGTCGCCGAACTTTGCGCTTGTCGGCTAAAGATGTGTAGTTGCGATGATGGCCTCCACGTGTTTTCAGCTTTGTCAGAAATCTTTTGACAAAGTTGAACGCGTCTTCTGAAAAGCCGAGAACGCGTCGCCTAAATTACGCTGGAAATTCCGGCTTTTTGAATTGGTGGACGCGTCGCCTTGGCTTCTTATAGAGCTATCGATCACCACAACAAACACACTCTGAAGAACTCCCATTCTTGAAAATCGACTCCGACCCTTTGAAAATTTACTCCATCAACCCCTATCTTTGAACACTTTTGAAAAAATGGCAAACTCATCGAACCTTAGCTTGGAATTGAGCCTTAGCAGTGATACGGGCGCGCCGCGTCAAGGTAACGTATGGCGCCCTTCTTTTTTATCTTCTAACGGTCCTCTTTCAGGTGAAGACTCTGTGATGCAGGACGCCACAACAGCTACAATAGTAGCTAGGAACCTCCTCACTCCAAAAGATAGTAGGCTGCTGTCAGGACGGTCTGATGAGTTGGCCGTTCAAGAGTCCCTCGCACTTAGTGTTCAGTGTGCGAGCTCTGTGTCCAACATGGGCCTACGCCTGCTTGCCCGCTCCCGTCAGGTGGAATCGTTGATGGCAGAGGTGGAAAGACTTAAGCAAGAGATCCAGCAGCTTAAGTACGAGAATAGAAGTTTGCATGTGCTTGCAAATAACTATTCGTCGGGGATGAAGAGGAAGCTTGATGAGCTGCAAGAATCTGAGGGTCGAATTCACAGTGACCGTCAAAGGCTTGCGTCTTATCTCCAGAGGCACCTTTTTCCTGGGTCATCCAGCGCTTGGCCAAGTATTGAGGCCTGGAATGCTCTAGCTCCGATGCCTCCCGCTCCGATGGCTTCCGCTCCAATGCCTCCCACTTCTATGCCTCCCGCTTCTGCGCCTTCCGCTTCTGCGCCTCGTAGTGGGGCTTCACGTAAACAACCTTTGTGAAGCTCCACCTTTCTCCATGTTTAGTATCTTTCTTTCAATTTTTTTTTATTTTTTATTTTTTATTTTTTATTGTTTATTAACATAAATAAAATCAAACGGCATGGAATTTATCTTTGAATGGGCGGTGATACTTGAAATGATCCGGTAATAGTTTAAATTCCAGATTGGGTGCCTGAATCATTAACCACATCCAGATCGGGGAGGCGGCTTACCTGTGTGCTCCAAAATGAACTCCAGAGTAAACACCCCTTCGAAAGTTATGACTTGTCCCGTGTCATAAAATCCAACTTCTTTGGGAATTGTGGTTTCAAATATGTCCTCTTTGATGCCTTCTACATCTTCTCCAGCCACTACCTTCTCTTGAATCATTCTTCTTGGTGTACAAAGTCCTTTGAAGAATTCAACACCATCTAAAACTTGCTGTGTTGCACCAAGAATTTGAATAGCATTTTGCACCCTTGGGAAGGCTTCCACGATGTCCTTTTTACTCTCTTCTTGGTTGGGAATCAAAAACCTGCTAGGAAAAGGGACATTGGGTGGAATAACATCAGAATAACATGGAATTGGGACGTCCTTACTTGTGGTGGGTGGTTTAGAGGGCTTAGGGGGCTGCGGCAAGGGTTGTTCTACCCTTGCCGTGTGCATGTCTTCTTCCTCCTCCTCAATTAGCAGCTCCTCATCCACTTCTAGGCTATGTTTGGGTATTTTTAGGTCAGCTCCAACCTCCATAGCACTTCCCAAAGTGATAGCATTATGGATTTCAAAATCTTCCTTCGAGTTTTCAATAGTTGAGTTGGTGAGTTCACTTTGCTCTTGAATTTGTTTCATGAACTCCATAATCTGCCCAATTTGCTCCTCCAATTTACCCAACTTCTTGTCTTGATTTTGTTCGTCCTGCGTCAAAGAGGTTAGTAATTGAAAATCATTATCCATGGACATACTTGAACTTGATTGGAATTGTTGTGGGGGAGGTTGTGGTGGCTGCATAGGTGTTGTATTGAACTCCTCATATGGTTGCCAATATGCTTCTTGTTGAGCCTCCTTGGCTTGATTTTGTGACCCCTGTGCCAAAGAATTTAATTCATTAAGAATTTGATTATAATCTATTGGCGAACTTGAATTTAATTGAGCATATTGCATATGAAGTTGTGGTGGCTGCATAGGTCTTGAATAGAACTCCTCATATGGTTGCCAATATGCTTCACGTTGAACTTGTTGATCTTCCCACCACATAGAGTTTGAATGAGGTATATGGTAGGAGTCCCCCAAGTCTCCAGTCAAGGGAGTTGACGAGGGAGGTGTCTTGCTAGTAGGCAATTTTCCAAACAAAATTTCACCATTTTCCTTTCTAGGTGGTTGCCTAAAACTCCTCATTCATATATATTTGGTATGAAAGTTGTTAGGCCCAAAGAAGTGAAGGCCTAGGTTCTTTCCTTTATTTTTATTTTTTATTTTTTATTTTTTTATTTTTTTATTTTTAAGATTTGATGTTGAAGTTTTGTAGGTGAAGTTTTGGTGTTGAAGCTTTTGTGTTGAAGTTTTGTAGGTGAAGTTTTGGTGTTGAAGCTTTGTAGGTGAAGCTTTGTTGGTGAAGCTTTTGTGTTGAAGCTTTGTAGGTGAAGTTTTTGTGTTGAAGCTTTGTTGGTGAAGCTTTTGTGTTGAAGCTTTGTAGGTGAAGCTTTTGTCTTGAAGCTTTGTAGGTGAAGCCCTTGTGTTGAAACTTTGTAGGTGAAGCTTTTGTCTTGAAGCTTTGTAGGTGAAGCTTTTGTTTTGAAGCTTTGTAGGTGAAGCTCTTGTGTTGAAACTTTGTAGGTAAAGCTTTCGTGTTGAAACTTTGTAGGTGAAGCTTTTGTGTTGAAGCTTTGTAAGTGAAGCTTTTGTGTTGAAGCTTTGTTGGGCACCATAAATTGATTTTGCTTCACACTATCTTGATCAAGAGTGTGTGAAGCTTTTTGAGAATTGTAGTTGCTCTCCATTGATGAAGCTTTGTTTGATGTTGAAACTTTGTAGGTGAAGCTTTTGTGTTGAAGCTTTGTTGGGCACCATAAATTGATTTTGCTTCACACTATCTTGATCAAGAGTGTGTGAAGCTTTTGAGAATTGTAGTTGCCCTTCACTTGTTGAAGCTTTTGTTGGCACCATAAATTGATTTTGCTTCACACTATCTTGATCAAGAGTGTGTGAAGCTTTTTGAGAATTGTTGTTGCCCTTCACTTGTTGAAGCTTTTTTTGATGTTGAAACTTTGTAGGTGAAGCTTTTGTGTTGAAGCTTTGTTGGGCATCATAAATTGATTTTGCTTCACACTATCTTGATCAAGAGTGTGTGAGGCTTTTGACATTTGTTGAAGTTGTTGAATTTCCCAATTTCTTTTTTTCTTTTTTTCTTTTTTTTTTTTTTTTTTTTTTTTTGGGGGAAAATTAGAAATTTGAAAATGTGGGACAGACAACATATACCGAGATTGTGATGCAAGCCACATCTTGTAGTAGTCGAAGGTTTGGATGAACCATATAAATTGAATTTGCTTCGAACAGTCTTGATCAAGAGTGTGTGAAGCTTTCTACGAGTTGTAGTGTTTGCATTGTTACAGAGGAGAAATGTCTGAAGCAGATGTAAGAGGGCTGAAGAGCTTGATCTTCATATACCATGCATTGAAGCCGTTGTTGGCTTGCAATAAGACTTTGTTGGTGACTATAACTCTTGTTAGGCATAAGTGCTCCCCTAGTTGAGTTGTAAAGCTTGAGGGTTTTTGATTATTTGTGAATACTAGGAGTTCACATGTTCAAGTTGTACCACTCGTCTTCTGGTTGGTGTAATGAATGGTGAGTTGCTTTCATCACTTGGTTAGTGGTACGAATGTGAGTTCCTTTATCACCTTTCATCACATTTCATCACCTGGTTGGTGGCACGAAGATGAGTTCCTTCTTCACTTGGTTGGTGGCATGAGTGGCAAGTTGCCAAATGATATTAGAGTACAGGTTGTACATTTTATCACCTGGTTGGTGGCATGAAGGAGAGTACAAGTTGTACATTTCATCACCTCGTTGGTGGCATGACGATGAGTTCTTTCTTCATATTTCATCACTTGGTTGGTGAGAATAAGGGCAAGGTGTCGAGGCACATTGTAGAAAGTGTCGAATGACACAAAGTGTGTTGAACCTTTTCGAAGCACAGTTGGCTTATATATGGATGTGTTGGAATGTATGATGTTTATGTATGAATGTGTTGGAATGTATGATGTTTATGTATGAATGTGTTGGAACGTATGATGTTTATGTTGATTGACATGAGTGATGCTTATGAATGTTTTGCTATGCATGAAGGGATCCTTTGTTTGGATATAAGTCATGTTGACATATACTTAGATTTATTTCATGTTGTAAGCATTTGTGTTGAAGCTTTGAACCTGAGCGTTTCAGTGATAGGGATGTAAGGGAGTTAGGACCAGGTTGTCTAAATCACCTGATGTAAGGGAGTTAGGACCAGGATGTAAGGGAGTTGATGCCAAATGGCCTTCATTACATAGGATGCCAAATGGCCGTAGCTCAACACTTGTATAGTGTGAGTTTACTTGTAATAGTACTTCAAGTGATCAGCGTTCCATGGATGGCCAAGGGTCTTGCCATCGGAGCTCCTAAGCTTGTAAGAACCAAGGTGACTGATGCCAATAACTTCAAACGGTCCATCCCAATTTGGGCTAAGCGTGCCTTCACTCGGGACTCTGTCACAAAGTAGTCTTTTCTTCAATACCCAGTCCCCCACTTTGAAAGAGCGAGGTTGACTCCTGAGTCATAGTAGTTGGAGATGCGCTGCTTGTATGCGACATTCCTTAAGTGAGCCTGGTTTCTGTGTTCCTCGACTAGATCCAAGTTGAGGGTGAGTTGTTTGTCATTTTCACTTTGCATGTAGTTCTGGACTCGAAACATTGCTTGCTCAAGCTTAACTAAGACAACAACCTCTGTACCAAAGGCACGTGAGAATGGAGTTTCTCCTGTTGAAGTCCGATATGAAGTGCGGTATGACCAAAGAACTTGGGGTACAAATTCTGGCTAACAACTTTTAGCCTTGTCCAAGCTAGTTTTCAAAGTGTGCTTGATTATTTTATTGATGGCCTCAACTTGTCCGTTAGACTGGGGATGAGCCGAGGAGGCAAAACATAAGTTGATGTTGAACTTAGAACAGAACATCCTGAACTTCTTGTTGTCAAACTGTCGCCTATTGTTCGTTACTATCGCATTAGGAATGCCAAATCTGCAAAGGATGTTCTTCTATACGAAGTCTTCTATTTTTGTCTCAGTAATGGTTGCCAAGGGTTCTACTTCAGCCCACTTTGTGAAGTAGTCACCTGCAACGATTGCATAGCGGACCTTGCCCTTTCCGGCAGGCATTGGGCTGATCAAATCAAGTCCCCATTGGACGAAGGGCCAAGGGCTGATCATAGGAGTAAGAGGCTTGGGAGGGGAGTGATGAATAGTTGCGTAGCGTTGACACTTATCACATGAGCGGGATATTCTAATGGCATCTTGGTGGAGTGTTGGCCAGTAATATCGTTGGCGAAAAGCCTTGTGTGCTACGGATCGAGATGCATCATGATCTCCGCAGACTCCTTCATGTATTTCTCGAAGGACAATTTCCACTTCCGCAGGTATGAGGCACCGTAAGTATGGTAGGTTGAAACCTCGCTTGTATAGTTAGTCATTAATGATCAGGTAACGGGTAGACTTGTATCGAATCTGTTTAGCTTGGACTTTATCATTTGGGAGAGTGCCATGAACAAGGAATTTATAAATTGGGGTAATCCAGCTATCCCCCTGTTGCAAGTTGCACACTTCTGTGACCATGGTGCTTGGTGTTGCCAATAATTTGACATGAATTTTTCTCCCAATCTTGTCTTCCACTGCTGAGGCGAGGCGAGCTAAAGCGTCTGCATGACTGTTTACCGCTCGAGGGACTTGGGTGATCTGGTAGTGGAAGTGCTTGAGCAAAAGCTGCGTTTGCGCAAGATACGCTACCATGGAGTTATCTTTAGCGTCAAAGTTGTTCGTGACTTGGTTAAGCACCAATTGGGAGTCACTGAAGATATTAATTTGTTTAACTCCAAGGTGTTTGGCCAAACGTAAGCCTGCTAAAAGGGCCTCATACTCGGCTTCATTGTTTGATGCCTTGAATTTGAAGCGAAGAGCATACTCCATTGCCACTTTGTCGGGGGTAGTCAGGACTAGTCCTGCTCCACAACCTTGTTGGTTGGATGAGCCATCAACATATAGAGTCCATACTGGGAGTGTTGGTTCTACCTTCCGGGTTTCCAAGGGTGATGAAGCCGCTGCCTCAGGTGTAGGAGAAATGTCAACGGGATAAGTGAATTCGATAATGAAATCTGCAAGTGCTTGGCCCTTTTCAGCTAGCTTTGTGTGGTAGGAGATGTCAAACTCTCCCAGTGCTATAGCCCATTTGATCATTCACCCTGAAGTGTCAGGACTCTGAAGTATTTGTCGAAGGGGGTGATTGGTAAGCACGATGATGGAGTGTGCTTGGAAGTAGGGGCGAAGTTTCCGAGCAGACATGACTAATGCTAGAGCTAATTTCTCAATGTTGGAGTATCGTGTCTCCGCATCTTGTAGAGCTTTGCTAGCGTAGTAGACAGGTCGTTCGATACTACCATCCCTACGAATGAGGACTGAACTAACTGCTGAAGCTGAGACAGATAGATAGACAATTAGGGTGTCACCAACTACAGGTTTGGAAAGCAGAGGGGCTTTACTCATGTACTCCTCGAGGTTCTTAAATGCTTCGACACATTCATCGGTCCACGTAATATACTTCTTACTTCCCTTAAGTGCTTTGAAAAAAGGAACGCATTTGTCTATGGCATTAGAGATGAACCTGGTCAAGGCTGCCACCTTGCTAGTAAGGCTCTGGATGTCTTTTGAGGTTACTGGTTCTTTCATATCCATGATTGCTTTGATCTTCTCGGGGTTAGCTTCAATGCCTCGTTGGCTAATCATGAAGCCCAAGAATTTTCCAGAGCCCACACCGAAAGTGCATTTGTTGGGGTTCAACCTCATTCGATACTTCTTCAGGATAGAGAAGGTTTCAGACAAGTTGATAATGTGTTGGTCAGCATGTTTGCTTTTGACTAACATATCATCAACATAAACTTCCCCTGCATTCTTTAGGCCGAATGGCATGACTTTATAGCAATATAGTCCTCTATCAGTGGTGAAGGCCGTGTGTTCTTGGTCTGAAGGGTTCATGAGGATTTGATTGTACCCCGAGTAAGCATCCATGAAGCTCAAAAGTTCACACCCTGCTGCAGAGTCTACAAGTCTATCAATGAGAGGAAAGGGAAAGCTATCCTTCAGGCATCATTTGTTTAAGTCGGTGTAGTCGACACACATTCTCCATAAGATCTTTTGAAGCAAGAGACTTTCCTTGGTCAGATTTTTCTTAACAAGGACCACATTTGCTACCCACTGATAGGAGCTTATTCATGCGACTTAAATGGCTTGTTCTCGTGCATTTACGTTATGTTTCTCTAGTTATTTTAGTTCTTTATGCTTCTTTTGTGTGTTTTCAGGTTCTAAGGGCTTAGGGAGCAAGAAAGTGCATTTTGTGGCTATTTGGGGCACTTTTGGGCATGGATTGGATAGCTTAATCATGGAGCAAAGAGGATGGACGAAATTGAAGCCTTGTATGCTCTTTGGGGACATAAAACAAAGGGCCTAGCCCAATCAAACAAATCCTTTGAGCCATGGAAAACCTCTAGCCCAAATCAAACATTCTATGCCATGCAAACCAACCTATTTTTGGCCCATTCTATGTACTTAAACCCTAGCCCTTTAAACTAGCCATATTATGATTTATTCACTTCCATACTCTTCTTTATTCCACATGCATTCACACACATGCACATCATTCACTCACATTTCCTAGCCATGCATCACTTTAACCCACATTTTCACCCATTTACACACACATGCACTCACATGCATTCACATGCATTTCAAGCACCAAACATTCTTCAAAGCCGTGCATTACTCCTTCACATTCCAACATTTCCACATGCATTCCCCTTACAATTTCAGCCATTACACATGCATTTCAAACCTTTCAACACCCTTTAATCATCCCCCTTTAAGTTATGATTTTATTTCCTAACCCTACATGCATTATTTATTAGCATTTCCACATGCATTCACACACACTTTACACATTCAAACACTAGCCTTTGCCGTGACTTCCCTTTCTCTCCAACATAATTCACATGCATTTCCACCCTTACAAGACCCTAATCATTCATCCACACAATCTACCATCATTCACACAAACAACATCCATGTCGTGGCTCCCCCTTTGAAATTCCAGCATCCCATAATCATTCACACCCCTTTCTCCACATTCCAAACCTTGTGTCGTGTATCCCCTTCATCATTCCAGCATTCCACCTAATTCACATGCCTTCATTCATTCTTTATTCCACTTACACTCATCATCACACACCTTAGCAATCAACACATGAAATCACATGCATCACAACCACAAAGAACCATCCTGAAAACACATTGCCGTGGCCTACTCACAATTCCAGCATCTTCACATGTCTTTCTAGCTTTCCCTTTCATTTCCACCACTCATTCTTCATCATTTCAGCCACCTACATGCATTAATTATTAAACTCTTCATCATTGCATCCAGAAAATGTGCAAGAAAGCTTCTCAATGCCGTGCCTTCACACACCATTTCAGCACATTCCAACACCTTCACATGCAATTCCAGTTTTCACATGTTTTCCTAACTGATTTTCCATCATTAATTAGCCACTTGCATCTTAAACAAACAGCCATATGTTCCCTCCACTACTCCTATAAATACCCTTGCATTCATTCATTCAAGCATCATCTCATTTCATACACAACACACCACAAACACTTCCATTCCTTCTCGTTGCCGTGAGTCCCCTTAGAATCCAAAACCATCTTTCCATTTCCATCACTCCTCACTCCATTCCACACTTCCATTCCCCCAAACCAACTATCCTTAGACCTTATGCTACAATAAAGAGGAAGAGAAGAGGGCCTAAACGTTCATACAATTCAAGTTTGAGTTGTTGGAATGTTTAGGTGTTTCTTTGATTTCAATGTTTAAATTCAATTCTCTTTGTTTGTACGTATGAGGAATGGAAGAGAAGAGTGCCTAAACGTTCATACAATTCAAGTTTGAGTTGTTGGAATGTTTAGGTGTTTCTTTGATTTCAAAGTTATAATAAACTAAACCCCCTTTAGCTAGGGGGTGATTCGAAATATATGTTTATGCTTGCATTTTGATTTGATTACTTCTAATTGCGTTTCATAAGTTATGGTTCAATTTGTTTAACCGTTTGATTGATAACTTATTTATGTATGTTTATTGAGAGTGTACACTTAATTTTCATGCATGAATATGACGCTAGAATATAAGTGAGTTTCACCTAATAGTTACGAACTTATATTCACAAGTAGTGGAGGTTGCTTATAAACAATCGCGTCAAACGAATTCTTGGCATAAGTTTCATGCGTATTCCATAGTAACGAATGCCTCGTCAACACTTATAGTTTTCATTATGCTTAATGATCTTTGATTGTATCTTTATTGTGCTTTTCACGTAAAGGACTTTTGGAGAATGTTGTGAATTGCGTTGCGCTAACCCATCCAATTCATTAACTTAAGGAAAACTTGACGGTTAATTTAAGCGGACCTAATTAACCCGGGGCGTTGAGAATTAATGATTTATTGAAATGCAATTGGAAATCGTTTTATTATGCAAGTATAACATATGTGGAGATGAACCCCGTAGCTAACTTTCCATCCATTTGTTCTTTCTTTTCTTGTTTCTGTTTTCATGTTTAATTTAACTTGTTATTCAATTATGTTAAACATGTGAAACTAATTTCTTTGTAGTTAGAGGCGAATTTGAAGCCATGGACATATGTTGGTTATGATTTGATTTACTCCAGTTATGAATTCATGAACTTTAGATGTGGGTTACTTTTCTGTTTTGATTAAGAACTTGTTTATGTATGTGGGTTGAGGGTCGACACTTAATTTGCATGTCTAAACTTGATGCTAGGATATAAGGGAATTTCACCTAATCGTTATGAACTTATATTCATGAGTAGTAAAGATCGCTAGTCACGATTGTGTTTAGTAAACCCTAGGCTGGATTAACATGCGTATTCCATAGTTATGAATGCCTAGTCGATGTTTATGATTTCCGTTGAACTTAATGATCTTTGTTGAATGTCTCTATCATGCGTATTCCATGGTTAGGGACTTTGATTAGGAATAATTTGGTTGTAATGCGTATCCCATTCAATCCAATGAATCTAGGGAAATCTGAAAGTTAGTTTAAGCGAACCTAATTAACTTGGAGCATTGTCATTCATCGTTTGTTGAAGTCATAACTGGGAGTCAATTTATATGCTTATGTTCATGTGTGGATAAGGAACCCTCTAACTAGTTGTTCATCATTCTATTTCATTAATTTCGTTTTTAGAATCTGTTTTAATTCCAAGTTTCTGTTTTAGTTTAAATTCATCCAAAACCAATCCCCCATTTATTTTAAAGTGTTAGATTAAAATACATTCATATTGTTATTTTACGTTTTTGAATCAAATTCAAGTGATTAACAATCCCTCCTAATCCCCGGTCCAGAACGATCCCTACTTATACATATACTACAATTTGACGAAAAGAGGGTTTAATTTGTGTGCGTATAAATCTCGCATCACCCACGTTGGATAATTGACTTCACGGATGAAGCCTATGGTTATCAGTTTTTCAACTTCTGCCTTCATTACTTCATATCGTTCAGCGTCATAAGATCTTCACTTCTGTCTCACCGACTTGGTCTTGGGATCAATACTCAAGCGATGACAGATGATATCGGGAGAAATGCCTGGCATGTCCTCGTATGACCAGGCGAAGACTTCAGTGTTCTCTTGCAAAAAAGAGATCAATGCCAACCGAATGGGTGGTGACAAAGTGGTGCCAATCTTCACTATGCGATCTGGATAATCTTTTGAGATAGAGACCTTCTCCTACTCTTCAGTAGGTTGTGCTTGCTGGGTGAAAGAGTCATCTCAAGGATCATCTGGTTGATTGTTACCACCGTGAATATTCAAGTTGGCTTTGTTCGAGCTGGTCTTGATAACTTGGTCATGTATAGAAAGTGTTTCTTTGGGTACATGCAAGTGTTGTTGCTTGACTGAAGTGTTGTGACATGATCGTGCACTAAGTTGATCTCCTCTGATGTAACCATTGCCATAGGGGGTTGGAAATTTCATCAACAACATATGCGTGGATACCATGGCCTTGAGATCATTAATGCCTGTGCGCCCAAAGATGACATTGTATGCCGTTGGGCAGTCGACCACCAAGAAGTTAGTGGTGATGGTGGTTGTGTACGGGCCTGTACCGATGGCGAAGGGTAAATGTACGCTCCCTAAAGGTTGCACGACATCACCAGAGAAGCTTATCAGAGGAGAAACCGAGTGATCGAGCAAATGTTCAGCTACATTAAGTGTTTTGAAAGCTTCAGCAAACATGATATTGATTAACGCCTTCGTGTCTACCAGGATTCGTCGTACATCAAAGTTGGCTATGTGATTCTCCACAATCAGTAGGTCGTTGTGAGGATAGATGATACCTCTTTCTTCCTCATGGTAGAAACATATTGGATCCTAGTTAGGCTTTTGATACTTGCCTCCCCTGATGTCTTCCACGTGAAACACTTGGTGGCTAGCCTTCAACGTTCGTTCATTGTTTTTCATGGCCCTGTTGGAAGATTCAGATATGGGTGTGCCATCACTTATGGAATATATCACATTTACTTGGCGTTGGTTGCGGTTATCCCTTGGAGGGTGAAGGAGGAACTGATCAATTTTTCCTTCACGTGCCAAAGCTTCAATATGATCACGGAGGGTGATACATTTCTCGTCGTCATGGCCATTATGCTCGTGGTAACCACAAAACATGCCTGTGTTCTTCGTGGACTTGAAATCTGGCTCCCTCGGCCTTGGCTTTGGTATCAAGTGAGCTATACTAAGGTAAATGGCCGTGCATGTGGCGTTCAAAGGTGTGTATGTCTCATACCTCGGGGTAGGACCATTCTTGACATGTGTTTGGCCCACTGCATTGACCGCCTGGGGGCGGGTATTATTGTGGTGATACCTTTGGTTATCGCGACAATGCCCCTTACTCTTTTTATTAAAGTGAGACTGGTGAAGATGGAAGTCTTTCCTCTTGCCCTGAGAATGATACACCTGTTGGCTTGGCGAGGTATTAGGTTGGGCAGGGGGAAGCATAGCTGCTGTTTGGAAGGTTGAGGTCTTCTCATTCGGTTGGATTTGGCTTCCATTCCCCATTTGCTGATAAAGGATGGTTGTAGGGGGTTTCCCTTGATATGTCCCTTGCCTCGGTGGAGGCATAGTTATAAGCCTGTGCCATTACCTTAAAGTAAGTCTTCCAAGTGTTAGGATTGATCATGTACTTGAAGAAACAGTCACGTAGGCCTGCCATGAAGGCTTTAAGGGTGGTCTTGTCATCTGCCTCAGCGCAGCGAGAATACTCATGGTTGAAGCGGCCGACATACTTTCGTAGTGACTCATCCGGCTTCTGGCGAATAGTGTACAAGTCATCTGTAGAATGCAAGCGATCTATCTGGAAGATGTGTTGAGAGACAAATAGTTTCCTCAGTTCCTCAAATGAGTCTACTGTCTCAGGTGGAAGACGACAATACCAATTCAGAGCTCCGCCAGAGAGGGTAGAGGGAAGAGAAGACATTGTTCTTCGTCAGTGTGCATCCGGTATGCCATGGTGGACTCAAAGAGGTTAAGGTGCTCAATCGGGTCCTCGTGTAGAGTTGTAAGCCAAGCTTCTGCTTTGTCTTTGCCTGGAGGGGGCTGTCGAGGATCCTCCTTGTAAGAGGGCCATGCCTAGGTTGGTTCCAGTCAGGTATTTCGACGTGACGTTCGGCCTTCAACTTGTTTACTTCCTCAAGGAGTTGTAGGATAAGGGGGTCCTGAGTGGAGTCATATACTGCTGGATCCTTCTTCCGTAAGTCTCCATCTCCTCTTGGATGTAGGAAAGCTTGGTCAAGGGCATAGGATTTTTCTTTGGACTCACCGTACTGACTTCCAGGGCGAGCCTGTCGAAACGCCCTCGAGTCCCCCGTACCTTCATATTCCTCTAGGACATGTCGCTCATTCCCTAGATTGGCATTTGGCTTGGGGCATGGAAGAGGACCGAACCTTTCAGAAACCCTTGGATCATTGACCTTCGAGCTTATATGGATGGGGTTCTCTTGACGTTGCCTCAGGAAGTCCCGACAGTCGCTATACACGGCTTTTGATCCTTCTACTCCTTCTGCAAGAAGGTGCCTTCCTCCACTTCTCCTGCTTCGGATTGAAGCAGCTGGGTCGAGAGAGGTCTCATGTTGATCAACACCTTGATGAGTAACTCGCTCCCCATTAAGGATATCCATGTTGAAGGCAGGTGATCCCCCGTGTTGGGGGGCACCCAGGTGGTGGTTGACTTCCCCGGAGGCGATGAATTCGTGTGTTTGAGTATGCCTAGCTTCATGGAGCATTCCGAAGAGATTCTCATACTGCTCCTTGAGGATCTCTTTCTTTATCGCTATCTTGTTGTTCTGAGCCTCTAGCTCATCGACTTTAGCCTGAAAAGCAAACCTCTTTCGTTCCTTCTTTCGTTGCTTTGCACTAAGTGCGAGGGGGGTGTCGTTCTGCATGTTGTGGCTCCCTTCACTCCCCATGTTGGAGAAGGGTGCTTAGTCGAAGGAAAGTGTGCGAATGGTGGAAACCAGCTTGACAAACTGGAGAGGGTAGGAATAATGCGATTCCCACAAATGGCGCCAAAATGTTGATGCACAAAATCGGTGAGGACTTTGGTACAACAGAAAGTGTGAGGTTTATGACCTTCGCTAGGTTGCTCTGGTCATTAGTGTGGATAAGTATGTAAATGAATAGAGATAGGGAAACAAATAACACAAGATGTATGTGGTTCAAGAGACAGGGAAGCAAATAACACAAGATGTACGTGGTTCACCCAGATTGGCTACGTCCACGGAATAGAGGAGTTCTCAATGTTGATGCACAAAATCGGCGAGGACTTTGGTACAACAGAAAGTGTCAAGTTTGTGACCTTCGCTAGGTTGCTCTGGTCATTAGTGTGGATAAGTATGTAAATGAATAGAGACAGGGAAGCAAATAACACAAGATGTACGTCGTTCAGCAGATTGGCTACGTCCACGGAGTAGAGGAGTTCTCATTAGTTGTAAGGGTTTACACAAATACGTAGGTTCAAGCTCTCTTTTAGTGAGTTCTAGGGAATAGTTTAGTACAAATGACATTAGGGATTATTGTGGGAGAATGATCCCCTTTTATAGAAGAGAGTTTCTAGCTTTGTTTTGACATTGACACGTGTCGTGTTGTGATTGGCCTCTGATATCGACACATGTCGCGCTATGATTGGCCTCTGATACCAACATGTGTCGTGTTGTGATTGGCCTCCTGGTTGGAGGAAAAGTCTTGTGGATCCTTGACGGTATGTTGTTGACTGGTGCTTAGTAGTTTCGGGATTGGTCAAGTATGGTACAAACACAATTTGTGAATTTCAGATTGATGATTAGTTTTCATTCACTGGTTGAATTGCAATTTTGATATGGGGTTCTTTGTGCTTGAACATGGCCTAGGATTTTGATATTGAAATTATTTGCATATGAATTTATTTCTGACCATTAATTGGATTCTATCGATGCTTTGTGAATGAGAATCATGAACTTATATTTTGATCCGACTGTAGACGAGTATTAGTTTGTGTGGCTTCCTAGAAAATTAGCTATTTGTTTGATGTGACCAAGTTGATAAGTGGTTAATTTGTTTCTCACCATACTTAATTGGATTTCTACATGTTTGTGTATACTAGTCCAAGGATATGTAGACTGTAGGAATAGTTGAGTTTAAGCCTAACCATGGTAAAATTCACATCTCTTTGGGAAATTATTGGCATGTGTACCTGACCGCGGACATATGTAGGGAAGTTGTTTTCATTAATTTGATAATTCATGAGTTGACAATTGGATACTAGGGTATGACAATTAGTGGTGGAATCAAAGCCTTAGTGTTTTCTTACATTTGTTCTTAATCATATATTTCTGTTTAAGTATTGTTAATTTTAATTATTCTTTGATACAAACCCAATCTTTATTTCAATTTGTCAAGTAATAATTATAGGATTAAATTGTTGAATCAGCTTCGGTGGATTCGATCTCGTATTTACATATTTCCACTACAACTGATTCGTGCACTTGCGAGTAAATTTGGTTTGAATTAATCTATTTATTAGGTTAGTTTAAATTCACAAAATTCACATATATATATATATATATATATAGTGTTTACAACATTAGGACCTTTTATTAAAACCTATGAACAAAATTTACTCTTAAAGTATCAGCCACTAAAAATTCAAATTTTCAATACAAAATGTAATCTTTTACTCCCATTGATTAAAAGCGACGAAATTATGTAAATTATTATTACTCCCACTGATTAAGAGAGTAAAAAAATAAAAAATAAAACACTTTGTAAATGTCTACAAAATGAAACAGATACCTTTCAAATATTCCCATTAGTAAAACATTAGTCATGGGATCTAGAACATAAAATTTGTGAGCTCAACATCTTTATTCTAGATATCTGTAGGAAGTGACTCTTGTGGCTGAAAAGCTATACAAAATTATTTGGTCAGTTTTGTTCGCCTAACATTTGACAGAAACAGAAAACTTAACTAAATGTTTTCTTATTGCATCAAAAGCATATAATTTCAGAATTATCTTTGGACAGAAACTAATTATATTAGTATTGCATAGCTAAAACATAAAACACAAGGGCAAATGTACATAGCTTCAACACTTTTGAGCAGATGAAGTATATACAATTTTGTCAACTCCATGCTTCACTGTACATTGATTTATAGTTGTACTGAATAAGAAAACACTTTTGAGCAGATTAATTGTCACAACCCGTCCCGGAATTTTAATTCCGAGGACATGAAGTTATGAAAATGCCCTTAAACGGGACTAAGGGGCGTAAAATATGTTGTAACTTGATGATTTGGGGATTGGGTAGGATCCCACCTCCCTCAAATCTCTCCCTCATTCCCGTACCTTGTCTCTCTCTCTCTCCTCCCTCACAAATCTCTCATTCACTCTCCGTTCTCTCTCTCTCCTTCGAACTCACACGGACCACCCACAAAACCACCCTAAAACTATACCAACGAAGGATCTAAGACCACCATCGTACTCCTGAGGACCACACGAACACGATGGTACCAATTTCAGGTGAGTTTCACTTCGGAAAATATGGATTTCAATTTCACTGTGCGTGTGCACTGTTCATGCACACGCAAAACTTGATGTTTTTGGGATTTTGAAGCTTGTAGGAAGCTTGGTGAGGTCCTAAGGAAGCTCGGAGTGCTTCGTTTGAAGGATTTGGACGTCGGAATCACGAACTGTAAGTTTGGCCGAATTTACGTATTTTTGGAAAAGTTTGATTCCGTTGTTTTTAGGCCCTAAAACTAGTCCAACGTGGTAGATTATGATTAGGGCTTCATTTTGGTATAGATTACGTGAAAAATGGACGTAGGAACACGGAGAACGACAAGTTCAAAGTTTGGCCGGAGCTTTCGGGGCTTTTTCCGGCGAATCCACCGCGAGTTAGGGGTCAAGGCAGGTATGGATGTGTTCGTCTCATCAATACCTTCATTTTGATATATAGTACGTCGAAAATGGTTAAGAAATGAAGAAGTTATGACACTTTGAAGTTTACCCAGAAATTCCGGCAAAACACCCACCGCCGGCGAAACCAGTCCGGCGACGCGAGGAAGAAGACGCGCGCGTGGGCAGCGCGTGAACAGGGCGCGTGGGGGCGCGTGAGAGCTCCAAATTGAGTTCTGAAAATTGTCACGCGTTCGTGACGTCGTGTAGATCACCGTGGTATATTCATACACCCAAATTGAGCAACGTATGAGAAAGTTATGAACGAATGTTTGGTGTATGTGCGTTAAATAACGTCAATTTGGTTACTTTTTGTATAGGTGAAAATTATACAGAGGAAGAATGTAACCAAGCTAGGGGAGGTTCAGGGACCTACGAGACGTCGATGTGATCTGTGAGTGGGCAGTTATTTTTCAGTATATATATATATACGTATGCTTGACGTATTTCCCAGAAACGTATTTTAAAAGAAATACGAATTAATTATCCTGTCATATATGCATCATATTTTAATATGTGCATTACCATAATTATGCATACTGTTGCATGGTGCTGAGGAGGCCCAGGTAAGCTACGATTGAAATACTATCATCACATGCATTAGTAGTGGCATACATTTATATATGTGTAATTGGTGCTGTGGACGCACAGGTAAGTGCCAGGTAAGTGGTATTCATGTTTGTATTCAGTAGTAGCTTGAGATGCTTAGAGAGCTCATAATCTGCACCCCCGGTGTTAGTGCTCCCGCCCGAGGCCAGGGCACAGCCTTCACGTGTATGTTCACCAGCACCGCATGCTCGCCTTGGATCCAAGTTAGGTGCAAGCCTGTCGTACAGACCACATTAGGTGGTTCCGACTTGTAGGTGACCCGCGATTTATCGCACAGCTTCACGTGATCGTAGCACTAGAGCATATATATATTACACCCAGCCTGTCGTACAGACCACGTTAGGTGGTTCCGACTCGTGTGCAGATTCAGTTATTGAGTTGAGAGTGGAGCTCTAGATGCAGCCGTACAGGTCACGTTAGGTGACTCCCGGCTGCCAGATTATATGTTATTGATGTGAATTACGCTTGAGCACTTACATTTGATTATGAGTTTCCGTTGTGGCATATTCTCGAGCATGAATGGCATATTTATGAGCATGAATGATATATCTTTGAGCATGACTGGCATATTTATACATACGTATATATGTTATTTTCTGGGAAACTATACTTGTTTTACGGCGAGGGGTTAGTATATGCAAAAGAGAAAAGAAGGTCTTGAATACATTCGTTTTGCTGACCCACTCAATTTTGTTTTGCGCCCCTCCAGGTTTAAGGAAATGCAAAGGTGTGGTGACTACGAGGAAGTTCAACGGTGTTCTGACAGAATGGACCAAATAAGGACTCACCTTCGGGTGTTTCATTTCAGAAGTTGTATATTTTAAAGCTTCCGAACTGTGCAAATGGTTACGTCACTCTCACGTGACGGCCAGCATGCCCTCCTTCGGGACGGGGTGTGTCATTAATTATTCATCAATAACATATAAATCACAAGTCCAATTTCATGAACAACAAACAAGAATTAATAAGCAAAACACTTTTGAGCAGAATATACTCATTAACCCTTCTTGAATTTCCTGCGAGATTAGTTGCATATGTAAAATATACACAAGTATGATAATGTACGTTTTATCTTCCAAAACTATGACCATTCAAAGCTTGCAAAATTGATGAGTGTGAAGCCCATAATACATTATTTTTCCCACTTGGGCAAACACTCAAAATTGCAAGATTAAACACTAGAGAAAGTGGTTTTCATATAACAAAATATAGGCTAGTTGAATCAATAAAGATCAAATACATAATTGTTTTTTTAAAAGTAGGTTAGAATTAAAAACTTCCATAATAAAAACTTATGCAGTGACTACAAATTTTATTTTATTTTACTGTATGAGAGAAGACTCACATATGTGTTAAAGATTAGGTCATAAATTAAAATGAAATCTAATATGAGAATCCAAACTCAAAATTTATGTTTTAATTCTAACAAAGTCGATTAAAATAAACGCTTAGATAACTCAATAACATCAATTTTTCAACAATAATTTTAATCCAATTTAGAACTTGGAGAAAATTAAGGCAAAAGATTGCCAAATTTACCTACTCATTCTCGATTATGCAAGATTCATCATGGAAGTAGTCAAGTTGTGGAGGATTGAACCAATTGCAAATTGCCTGATTGTTACACCTTTGGGTAGAAACTAATCATGCAAAGAAAATACTTGCATAGCTAGCCAAAACATAAAATACACAAAATACATAGAGCTTCAACAACTTTGGCCAGGTGAAAATATGTTAACTTTATGTTGCTATAATATTAATTTATAGTGGTAAATGATTTCTTGAAATTCCCTTTGGGACAAAAGTATTCACCATATACATTAGAATTCTGATTTTTCAAAATAATCCTTTAGAATAGTATTCAATAATCGTTTTGCTGGATATTCAATGATTCTCAAAAGATTCAATCAGACACAAAAGTATGTTGTTATTGACATTGAACAATAGAGTTCTCGAAAGAGGAAACATGGTTATTTAGTTATTCCATAAGGACCAAAATGATCAATTAGTAAACTGATGCCACTTTCCAATTTTCTCTCAAAAGACAATTATCATCATAATCAGAATTGATGACCAAACAAAACATTGGTTTAAGCAAAACAAACCAATACATCTTTAAATCAAAATTTAATTAGTGTTTTCTAATAAAAGTCATTATGTGATAGCCCGTCCCGGATTATTCATACCGTAGGTGTGAAATGACGATTTTGCCCCTAGTGGTTATGTTTCATTTTGGGGTGTTTGTTTTGTGGGCTTGTTGGCTGCATCTGGACCACACACACACACTTTCATCCCTATCTCCTTCCTATATACTTTCCCTGTCCCGTGTCTCTCTCTCTCTCTTCTTCTTCTTCTTCTTCGTACGGACAAGTACCAAAACCTGTGAAAACGTTGTAGATTGAGGTGGAAAACTATATCTTTGTGTTCGTGAGGACCATACGAGTCCAACCATACCCATTTCAGGTAGGAAATCCTTCGATTTCACATTGAACCATGGAACCCCGATTATGGTTACTGTTCATGCACACGTGAAATGTTATTTTTCAGGGAATTTGAAGCTTGTAGGGAGCTTAGTGAGGTCCTTAGGAAGCTTAGGGTGGTTCGTTGGAAGGTTTTGGACTTCAGGATAGTGAATTGCAGGTTTGGCCGGATTTTGTGAAGTTTCTCCGGCGAGATTCCGTGAATGTCAGGGCTTGAAAGTGGTAAGGTTTTGTTTTACTTGTTGTAAGTTTCATTTTGGTACCAATTTTATAGAATTTGGTTGAAAATTGAGTGAGAAAAGAAGGTTAGAAGTTTTTCCGGTTTTTCGGCGACGGTGACGGCACTGGAGGTGTGCTGGAGAAGAAGACGAAATATTCCATTAGTTTGGACAGAATATTCTTAACGGCGTTAGGTTAACTTTAACAGAATCTGTTAGTTTTAACTGAATATTCCTGACGGCGTTAATTGACGCCGTCAGTGTGCTTGGCACGTGGTCGCGCGTGGCCGGCGCATGGCGGCACGTGGGAGATCAGAAAATTATTTTAAAAATATGTTCGTGAGGTTGAGTAAATCACGTTGGTTTATTCATACACCCCATTTGAGCATTATATGAGAATTTATTACCTAGTTTTGGTTATGTGCTTTAAATTAACGTTTTTATAGTTGTTTCGCATATAGGTAAGACCTATCCCGAGGACGAGCGCAGTCACTCGAGGCAAGGGGGTTACGACCCTTCCACATACCAGTGAGTGGGATTTTGGTTTTCCGTATGTACCTATATACTTGTGGTTTTTCCCAGAAAATGAAATGGAATGTTTATATGTTTTAAATGCCATGCGTTGCGTTTGCCAATTTATTTATGCATTAGTAGTTGCATATATGTATATTTGGTGTTGCGGACGCACAGGCAAGTGCCAGGTAAGTTATGGTTTATGATTGTAATTAGCAGTTATGTGAGATACGTAGACAGCTCATAACCTGCACCCCCGGTGTTAGTGGTCCCGCCCAAAGTAGGGCATAGTCCTTCACGTGATGTTCACCTCCCGCACCACACGCTCATCTTGGATCCAAGTTAGGTGCATAGTCCTGTCGTCCAGACCACTATAGGTGGTTCCAACTCGTAGGTGACCCGTGATTATTCACCCAGTCTTCACATGATGGTAGCACTTGAGCGTATTTATTTACACCCAGTTCTGTCGTACAGACCACTTTAGGTGGTTCCGACTCGTGTGTAGGTATAGTTAGTGAGTTGGGGATTTGAGCTCTAGATTCAGCCGTACAGGTCACGTTAGGTGACTCCGGCTAACATATTACATTGCATTGATTGACATTACCTGAGTTACTTACATTTTATGTAGAGGCATTTGACTTGGCATATTTCTGAGCATGTTTTTTTTATATATGTGTATATTCTATTTTCTGGGAAACTATACAAGTTTTACGGCGAGGGGTTAGAACTTTTGATAATGAAATGATTTTGAAAAGCTTTGTTTTTGTACACTCACACTTTTTTTTTTGCGCCCCTCCAGGTTCTAGTTTGGATTGCTCTTTTGGTGGCTCACGAGGAATCCACGGCATATCTGACAGATTATCACCAATGTAGGACCCCCTCTGGGTGTGTTTAGTTAGTATTTGTTCCTCTGGACTGCACTGGGTTTTCTGTGCTCTGAATATTGTTTTTCACACTTGTTGTGACATCCCGTCCCGAAAATATCGAAAACTCACGTGTGGAATGACTACTTTGCCCCTAGGTAGTTATTTTACGTTTATTGGTTGTTTGGTGTGGTGTTGGCATGTGTTGGGCCACACACTCACACTGTCACTCTCCCTAACCCTTTGTCCCTTTCCCTGTCTCTCTCCCGAGCTCCCTTTCTTCCCATTTCCCTTGAAAACGTACGGACATTCACCAAAACCCAGCAAACACCCACAGATCGAGGGAACTAAGACCACATTCGTGATCGTGAGGCTCGTGGGAGTCCAGTCGTACCATTTTCAGGTAAGAAAACTACCATTTTCACGTCGATTTCACGAAGTAAGTTTTGAGGTACTATTCATGAAAACGTAAATCCTCACGTTTTAGGGAAAATGAAGCTTGTAGGTAGCTTGGTGAGGTCCCAAGGAGTCTCGGAGTAGTTCGTTTGAAGGAATTGGACGTTGGAATCGCCGTATTCGAAGTTGGCCAGAATTGGAGTGTGGTGACAGGTAAGATCTCGTAGCTTTTTACTCTTAAAAGTTGTTTGGTTGTATTCTCCTAGTCTTAGGCTTTGTTTTGGTGCAAAAATCACGAAAATTGGTTGAAAAACGAGAGAGAAATCGAAGTTTGCAGGTTTCGCGATTTTCCGGCGCTGGCAACGGCACCGGAGGTTCGCCGGGGAAGGAGACGGAATATTCCGTCAATTCTGACGGAATATTCCTGACGCCGTTGACGGAATCCGTTAGAACTAACGGAATATTCCTTACGGCGTCAGTTGAGCACGTTGGTATATTCATTTGTCCAATTTGAGCAATGTATGAGAAGTTATTACGAGAAGTTGGTTATGTGCTTTAAAATTAACGTTTTTATAGTTGTTTCGCATATAGGTGATACGTATCCCGAGGACGAGCGTGGTCACTCGAGGAAGGGGGGCTACGACCCTTCCACATACCAGTGAGTGGGCTTTTGGTTTTCCGTATATACCTATATACTATATTTTTCCCAGAAATTGATTAAATGGTTATTAGTTATGCCATGCATTACATTATCGTTAGTCATGCATCGTTGGTTGCATTAGTAGTTGCATATATCTATAGATATGCATATTGGGTGTTGTGGACGCACAGGTAAGTGCCAGGTAAGTGTTATTCATGTTTATATTTCAGTAGTGGTTTGAGATGCTTAGAGAGCTCATAACCTGCACCCCCGGTGTTAGTGCTCCCGCCCAGAGTAGGGCACAGTCCTTCACGTGATGTTCACCTCCCGCACCACACGCTCAGCTTGGATCCAAGTTAGGTGCACAGTCCTGTCGTACAGACCACATTAGGTGGTTCCGACTCGTAGGTGACCCGCGATTATTCGCACAGCCTTCACGTGATCGTAGCACTAGAGCGTATATATGTATTACACCCAGGCCTGTCGTACAGACCACTTTAGGTGGTTCCGACTCGTGGGCAGGTTCAGTTATTGAGTTTGAGAGTTGAGCTCTATATGCAGCCGTACAAGTCACGTTAGGTGACTCCGGCTGCCAGATTATATGTTATTGATATGATTTATACCTGAGCACTTGCATTTCATTATGAGATTTTGACATGGCATATTCTTGAGCATGATTGGCATATCTATATACATACGTATATATGTTTATTTTCTGGGAAGTATACAGGTTTTACGGCGAGGGGTTAGAATGTATGACACACCTCGACCGAGATCGGAGCGTGCTGGCCGTCACACAAAGGTGACGTAGCCATGTGCACGTGCGGAAGCTAATAAAGTAGTAATATAAAAGTACGAATAATTAAAAACTAGCATACAAGGTACTAATATAAGTGCTAGTAAGTGAGATACAATTTCAGAGCAGGTCTATAGCAGCCCAACGAAAAAGACAACAGTAGTACCCCCGAAGGCGACCCTACAATGGGGAGTGTCTGTCAGAAACGCCGGAAAGCCCTCATGGGAAACCACCGCAACGGCTAAGCAACTAGAACCTGGAGGGGCGCAAAACAAAAGCGTGAGTGGGCAAAAACAAAGCTTTCGAAAACCATTTATAAATTACTTACTAACCCCTCGCCGTAAAACCTGTATACTTCCCAGAAAATATATATACATAATACATATGCCAAATATGCTCAGGGTATAACAATCATGCTCGATAATATGCCATGCCGAATTCTCATAACGATATGCAAGTGCCCAGGTATAAACATAATCAATATCATGTAATCTGGCAGCCGGAGTCACCTACGTGACCTGTACGGCTACATCTAGAGCTCAAATCTCAATCTCAATAACTAAACCTACCCACGAGTCGGAACCACCTAAAGTGGTCTGTACGACAGGCCTGGTGTAATACATATATACGCTCTAGTGCTACGATCACGTGAAGGCTGTGCGAATAATCGCGGGTCACCTACGAGTCGGAACCACCTAATGTGGTCTATACGACAGGCCTATGCACCTAACTTGGATCCAAGCTGAGCGTGTGGTGCGGGAGGTGAACATCACGTGAAGGACTGTGCCCTACTCTGGGCGGGAGCACTAACACCGAGGGTGCAGGTTATGAGCTCTCTAAGCATCTCTAACCACTACTGAAATATAAACGTGACTAACACTTACCTGGCACTTACCTGTGCGTCCACAGCACCCAATATGCATATATATGTATGCCACTACTAATGCGTGCAATGATGCATAAACGATAATAATAACATGCATGGCATAAGGCAAATAACCCTTTTTAAATCAATTTCTGGGAATATATATGTATATAGGTATATACGGAAAACAAAAGCCCACTCACTGGTATGTAGAAGGGTCGTAGCCCCCCTGCCTCGCGTGTGCACGCTCGTCCTCGGGGTACGTGTCACCTAAATGCAAAGCAACTATAAAAACGTTAACTTTAAAGCACATAACTAACTTCTCGTAATAACTTCTCATACATTTCTCAAAATGGACAAATGAATATACCAACGTGCTCTACACAACCTCAGGATCACAACCATATTTTTAGAATAATTTTCCTCCGCCGCACGCGCCCCCACGCGCCCCCCACGCGCGGCCATGTGCCATGCACACTGACGGTGTCAACAGACGCTGTCAGGAATATTCCGTTAAACTGACGGAATATTCCGTTAAACTTAACTGATGCCGTTAACGGCGTCAGGAATATTCCGTCTCCTTCTCCAATCAGTCCCCGACGCCGGCAACGTCGCCGTCGCCGTCGCCGGCACCGTGGCCGGAAAACCTGCAACTCACGATTTCTCGCTCGTTTTTCCACCTTTTTCCACGTTTCTTGCACCAAAATCAACCCTAGAGCTAGTAGAACATGTCCCAACAAGTTTTAAGGCCTAAAATTACGAGATTATACCTGTCCAAATCTTCGAAACTCGGCCAACTCCACATCCAACGATCCTGACGTCCAAATTCACCCAACGAGCTACTCCCAAGCTCCTGGGAACCTCACAAACACAACTATAAGCTTCAAATGTCCAAAAACTCACTAAATTAAACTTGCATGAACAGTAACTAAAACGGACATGGTGATATCGACGTGAAAACGTCGAAGTTCTTATCTGAAAATGGTATATTCGTGCTCCCCTCGACCTCACGATCACAACTGCACCCTTGGTTTCCTCGATCTGCTACGGTTTGAGGGGTTTTGGAGTTTGTCCGTACGTTTTCAAAGAGGAAGAAAGGGAATGGGGCTCGGGGAACTCACAGAGAGAAAGAGAGACAGACAGAGAGAGACAGTGAGACAGTGTGTGTGGGTGGCCCTAAGCTTGCCAACACCACACAAAACAACCAAAAACAATAATACGAAAACCAGCTAGGGGTAAAAGGGTCATTTCCTATGCACGTTTCCGATATCTCCGGGACGGGATGTCACAACCTTCCCACCTTAATAGAATTTCGTCCCGAAATTCAAACAACCAAGTAACAACCCCTAGTGGTCAAAGAATAATCGAGGATACAAATCCCTCATCCGATCTTCTGTCTCCCACGTTGCTTCCTCAACTGAATGATTCCTCCACAAAACTTTCACCAAATTCACCGTCTTGTTCCTCAGAACCTTCTCTTTCCAATCAATGATCGTCACCGGTTCCTCGTCATACGTCAAGTCTGGATTAATCTCTAACGGTTGAGGAGGTATCACGTGAGATGGATCAGCAACATAGTGTCGGAGCATAGACACGTGAAAGACATTATGCACTCTAGCCAACTCCGAAGGCAACTCCAACCTGTAAGCTACCTCACCAACTCGTTCTGTGACCATGTATGGTCCGATGTATCTGGGACTCAACTTCCCCTTCTTTCCGAACCGCACAACACCTCTCCACGGTGAAGCTTCAGAAATACCCAGTCTCCGACATCATACGTTCTGTCCGTAGCATGCCGATCCGCTAGACTCTTCTGCCTGTCCTGAGCTGCTTTCAGGTTAGACTTGATCACCTGAACATTCTGAGTAGTCTCCTCGACAATCTCTGAACCTACTAAGACTCTCTCGCCAACCTCTGACCAACACAACGGTGTGCGACAAGCTCTGCCATACAAGGCCTCAAATGGAGCCATGCCAATGCTCGAATGAAAACTGTTGTTGTAAGCAAATTCCATCAAATCTAACCGTTGGTGCCAAGCATCACCAAACTGCAACACCGAAGCTCGCAGCATATCCTCCAAGGTCTGAATAGTTCTCTCTGACTGTGGATGATATGCCATACTATCAAGTAATCTCGTGCCCAAAGCTTCCTGGAAAGCTACCCAAAACTTCGATGTAAATCGTGGATCTCGATCCGAAATAATACTCACTGGGACACCATGATACTTCACCACCTTCGAGATGAACAACTCCGCTAAACGGCTCAAAGAATACTTCTCTCTCACTGGAATAAAATGAGCCGACTTAGTGAGCCAATCAACGATCACCCAAATGCCGTCAAAGCCATTTTGTGTACGCGGCAACTTGTACACAAAATCCATGGTGATATTTTCCCATTTCCACTCTGGAACGGGAAGCGGCTGCAACAACCCAAACGGCTTCTTTCTTTCTGCTTTAACTTGCTGACAAACAGCACACCTGCTCACATACTCGGCTATCTCCCTCTTCATACCCGGCCAATAATAAAATGGTCGAATGGTATGATACATTTTAGTAGCTCCTGGATGCATGGCATAAGCCGAGATATGTGCTTCATCGAGAATTTCTTTCTTCAACTCCACACTATTAGGCACGTACATTCTACTTTCTAGCATCAACATGCCATCCGAATCACGAACTCTGAGGTCTCGCCTCCTTCCTTGATCTCGAGCCTGGATTAGTTCTTGCGTCTCCTGATCAGCTACTTGGACTTCAAGTACCCGATCAACAAGTATCGGCCTAACTTGAAAATTAGCAAGTAGCGCCACTTCTCGATCTTCGGCTTCTAGCCTTACTCCCGTAGCACGCAAGTCCACCAAAAGAGGAACACGACTAGCATACAACGCATTAATGCGGCCCTGTGACTTCCTGCTAAGTGCATCAGCCACTACGTTCGCACGACCAGGATGATAATCAATCGTGCAATCGTAATCGCTGAGCAACTCCAACCACCTCCGCTGACGAAGATTAAGTTCATTCTGAGTAAAGAGATATTGGAGACTCTTGTGATCTGTAAAGATCCTGCACTTCTCTCCGTAAAGATAGTGTCTCCACAACTTCAACGCAAAGATGATAGCAGCCAACTCCAAATCATGTGTAGGGTAATTCGACTCATGAGGTTTCAACTGCCGCGAAGCATAAGCAATCACCCTACCATGCTGCATCAACACACATCCCAGACCATTCAAGGAAGCATCGCTATAAACCTCGAAATCACCACTATCGTCTGGGAGTGCCAAAACAGGTGCATGAGTGAGACAATGCTTCAACTGCTGGAAGCTCTGCTCACACCTATCATCCCACTCAAATTTAACATCCTTCCTCGTTAACCTCGTCAACGGCAAGGCAATCACCGAAAAATCCTTAACGACTCTCCGATAATACCCCGCCAAACCAAGGAAACTTCTCACCTCGGTGACGGTTCGCGGTTGCTCCCAACTCTCTACCGCTGCAACCTTCTGAGGGTCAACCAAAATACCCTGAGCAGAAATGATGTGCCCCAAGAACGCAACTTGGTCTAACCAGAACTGGCACTTGCTAAACTTAGCATATAACTGGTGTTCCCTCAACCTCTTCAACACCAAAGTAAGATGTCGAACATGCTCCGCTTTCGACTTAGAATACACCAGAATATCGTCAATGAAGACAATAACAAATCTATCCAAGTAGGGCTGGAACACCCGATTCATCAAATCCATGAAGGCGGCTGGTGCATTCGTTAACCCAAAGGGCATAACCAGAAACTCGTAATGGCCGTAACGAGTCCTGAACGCCGTCTTAGGGACATCATCCCTACTGATCTTCAGCTGATAGTAACCAGACCTCAAGTTTATCTTAGAAAACACACAAGCACCTCTCAGCTGATCGAACAAATCATCGATACGCGGCAACGGATAACGGTTTTTAATCGTCACCCGATTGAGTTGCCTGTAGTCGATGCACAGCCTCAAAGTTCCATCCTTCTTCCTCACAAACAACACTGGAGCGCCCCAAGGCGAAGTACTAGGCTGGATAAATCCCTTATCCACTAACTCCTGCAGCTGAACTTTCAATTCCCTTAACTCCGCGGGAGCCATACGATAAGGAGTTAAAGAAATGGGATTTGTACCTGGAAGTAACTCAATAGTGAATTCTACGTCTCGATCTGGGGGTAAACCAGGTAAATCCTTGGGGAATACATCAGGGAAGTGTCTGACCACTCTCACATCCTCCACTCTGCTAGTAACAGCCTCATCTAGCACCACATGAGCCAGATACCCCTGACAACCTTTAGATAACAACTTTTTCGCTCACAGCGCCGAAATAACGCCATATCTCACCCCAATCTGCTCACCCACAAAAGTAACCATAGGTAGTCCAGGTCGGTGAAACGTAACTACTTTCCCGTAACAGTCAATGTTGGCACGATAGAAATGTAACCAATCCGTGCCCAGAATCACGTCAAAGTCCACAATATCTAACGGGATAAGATCGGCTGACAGAGCAACACCCTCTACGATCACTGGACATCCTGGGTACACACAATCTACAACGCAACTCTCTCCTCTAGGCATAACAAACTCTAAATCATACCCTAGAGGTGTGGGGCGAGGTTGCGTCACTTGAGCAAACGTATGAGAAATTACGGAATGTGTAGCTTCGCAATCAATTAAGACTCTAGCGAAACAACCAAGAATGTTCAACGTACCCATAATCAAGTCTGGGTTGTTCTGAGCGTCCTGCAGAGAAATATTGTGAAGACGCCCCTGTCCCTGCTGACGTCCGCCGCGGCCTCTGCTCGCCTGAATGCCGCGTCCCTGAGCACCACGCCCCTGACTGGGCTGGCCCGACTGTCTCGAAGACCCTGCACTGCTAGTGGCAATCTCCCCCCTGCTGATATTGTCCTCCCTGACCCTGTCCAGTGGCACTGAAGCCGCCACTCGAAGAACTCGAGCTAGCACCACCCCTCTTGAAGTTCTGAGTCTGACGGGGCCCCAGCGATGCCTGACCTTTGCCTTTGTCATCTTTCTTCTGGTTACCGTCCTTCTCTTCATCAGTGTCGCTCGACATATTCTCAGAGTCCTCGATCCTCAACAGTATCTCATAGAAGTTCCGGTAAGTCTCGCTGTGGACAGTAGACGCCATAGAACTCCACTTCTTCTTGGTGCCCAAACGGAATAGACGGAGCATCTCCGCCGGGTTACCAGCGACATCAGGATGGTAACGAGACAAGTCCGTAAACTTACGGTAGTACTCATTCGCTGACATCTTCCGCTGTTTCAGCTCGGTAAACTCCTGCTTTTTACGGTCAATGTACTCAGGGGGCACATACCTTCTCCTAAACAACTCCGTAAAAACATTCCAATCAGTCCTCTGATCCGGAGTCAACCTACGAAGCTCCTGCTCCCACCAAGCTGCCGACTCCGTATCCAGAAACCATGCGGTCGTCTCGACCCACCTCTAGCCAGCGCTCTGCGCCCTCATGCCCCTCACTGCCCTTAAACTTATCCAACTTCAAATTGTACATAGTCTCCAGAGGAGTCCTCTGGGGAGGGCGCATCACTGACTGAAGGGCTGTAGCAAAAGCTTCCCCCAACTGAGTAATATCGGGGAAAATAGGCTCAGAAGAGCGACGGGGTTCCCGACGAGGCGGCATAGTTCTGACAGAAGACACCAAAATCATTAGAATACTCACAAGGACACAGGACTGCCAAACCTAAGCTCTGATACCAAACTGACACACCCCGACCGAGATCGGAGCGTGCTGGTCGTCACACAAAGGTGACGTAGCCATGTGCACGTGCGGAAGCTAATAAAGTAGTAATATAAAAGTACGAATAATTAAAAACTAGCATACAAGGTACTAATATAAGTGCTAGTAAGTGAGATACAATTTCAGAGCAGGTCTATAGCAGCCCAACGAAAAAGACAACAGTAGTACGCCCGAAGGCGACCCTACAATGGGGAGTGTCTGTCAGAAATGCCGGAAAGCCCTCATGGGAAACCACCGCAACGGTTAAGCAACTAGAACCTGGAGGGGCGCAAAACAAAAGCGTGAGTGGGCAAAAACAAAGCTTTCGAAAACCATTTATAAATTACTTACTAACCCCTCGCTGTAAAACCTGTATACTTCCCAGAAAATATATATACATAATACATATGCCAAATATGCTCAGGGTATAACAATCATGCTCGATAATATGCCATGCCGAATTCTCATAACGATATGCAAGTGCCCAGGTATAAACATAATCAATATCATGTAATCTGGCAGCCGGAGTCACCTACGTGACCTGTACGGCTACATCTAGAGCTCAAATCTCAATCTCAATAACTAAACCTGCCCACGAGTCGGAACCACCTAAAGTGGTCTGTACGACAGGCCTGGGTGTAATACATATATACGCTCTAGTGCTACGATCACGTGAAGGCTGTGCGAATAATCGCGGGTCACCTACGAGTCGAAACCACCTAATGTGGTCTGTACGACAGGCCTATGCACCTAACTTGGATCCAAGCTGAGCGTGTGGTGCGGGAGGTGAACATCACGTGAAGGACTGTGCCCTACTCTGGGCGGGAGCACTAACACCGGGGGTGCAGGTTATGAGCTCTCTAAGCATCTCTAACCACTACTGAAATATAAACGTGACTAACACTTACCTGGCACTTACCTGTGCGTCCACAGCACCCAATATGCATATATATGTATGCCACTACTAATGCGTGCAATGATGCATAAACGATAATAATAACATGCATGGCATAAGGCAAATAACCCTTTTTAAATCAATTTCTGGGAATATAAATGTATATAGGTATATACGGAAAACAAAAGCCCACTCACTGGTATGTAGAAGGGTCGTAGCCCCCCTGCCTCACGTGTGCACGCTCGTCCTCGGGGTACGTGTCACCTAAATGCGAAACAACTATAAAAACGTTAACTTTAAAGCACATAACTAACTTCTCGTAATAACTTCTCATACATTGCTCAAAATGGACAAATGAATATACCAACGTGCTCTACACAACCTCAGGATCACAACCATATTTTTAGAATAATTTTCCTCCGCCGCACGCGCCCCCACGCGCCCCCCACGCAGCCACGTGCCATGCACACTGACGGTGTCAACAGACGCCGTCAGGAATATTCCGTTAAACTGACGGAATATTCCGTTAAACTTAACTGATGCCGTTAACGGCGTCAGGAATATTCCGTCAACTTTGACGGAATATTCCGTCTCCTTCTCCAATCAGTCCCCGACGCCGGCAACGTCGCCGCCGCCGTCGCCGGCACCGTGGCCGGAAAACCTGCAACTCACGATTTCTCGCTCGTTTTTCCACCTTTTTCCACGTTTCTTGCACCAAAATCAACCCTAGAACTAGTAGAACATGTCCCAACAAGTTTTAAGGCCTAAAATTACGAGATTATACCTGTCCAAATCTTCGAAACTCGGCCAACTCCACATCCAACGATCCTGACGTCCAAATTCACCCAACGAGCTACTCCCAAGCTCCTGGGAACCTCACAAACACAACTATAAGCTTCAAATGTCCAAAAACTCACTAAATTAAACTTGCATGAACAGTAACTAAAACGGACATGGTGATATCGACGTGAAAACGTCGAAGTTCTTACCTGAAAATGGTATATTCGTGCTCCCCTCGACCTCACGATCACAACTGCACCCTTGGTTTCCTCGATCTGCTACGGTTTGAGGGGTTTTGGAGTTTGTCCGTACGTTTTCAAAGAGGAAGAAAGGGAATGGGGCTCGGGGAACTCACAGAGAGAGAGAGAGAGAGAGACAGAGAGAGACAGTGAGACAGTGTGTGTGGGTGGCCCTAAGCTTGCCAACACCACACAAAACAACCAAAAACAATAATACGAAAACCAGCTAGGGGTAAAAGGGTCATTTCCTATGCACGTTTCCGATATCTCCGGGACGGGATGTCACAATGTATTTTTCTAAATGGTTTTCGAAAAGCTTTGTTTTTGCCCACTCACGCTTTTGTTTTGCGCCCCTCCAGGTTCTAGTTGCTTAGCAGATTCGGTGGTTTCCCAGAGGGCTTTCCCGGCATTTCTGACAGACACTCACCAGCGTAGGTTCACCTTCGGGTGTTCTATTGTCGAATCATTTTCTTTGGACTGCTGTAGACTTAATGCTCTGAACCTAGCGTCTCACTTACGCTAGCACTTGTTTCTACAACCTTGTATGCTAGTTTTTAATTATTCGTACTTTTTATATTACTATTTTATTAGCTTCCGCACGTGCACATGGTTACGTCACCTCTGTGTGACGGCCAGCACGCCCTGATCTCGGTCGGGGTGTGTCACTTGCGCTTGCACATGTATGTTAATTACTCTGTGTGTAGTTTGATTTTTATTTATTCATACTTTTATTATTATTCTTAGCTTTCGCACTGTGCACATGGTTACGTCACCCTCGTGTGACGGCCAGCATGCCCTGATTTCGATCGGGGTGTGTCACATTAGTATTAAGAATTTTCATTAAATAAGGACATATTGGAACCATAAACTTGTATAATAATCGCTACCAATAGATGTGCACAAATAAGTGAAAAGAATATCACATAACAAAACTAGTTTTGAAGTACCAAAATTCAGCAGTGCTACTTTAGTTTGCAAATTCACTAAAATCTCAATTCTCTTTAGATTGTCATGAATATTTTTAAGTATGCACTAGACATATATGGCTACTATTTCGCAAAATTTCATGATTTTTAAAATTTTATAAGCGAGCCAAAAATGAATTCGAAAAGAGAGGTGCTGTAGAAACTGCAGAAAATGTTTAGTACAGACCTGAGATTATAAATTCACCAAATATTCATTGTTCATCCGATATATATGAAAAATTTTAGACATAAAGTAAACATAAAAATCTGTTGTTTCCCAAAATGTCAGAATTTTTGAGACTTTACAAGTGTACTAAAGGAAAATTTTAAATGGGGTGTGCTGCCCAAACAGCAAAAATTCTCCAGTACATATTGGAGAATAAATAATTCACCAATAATTCAATTGTTTTCTCCAATATGCATGAAAATTTTCAGAAATGAAGTACACATATAAAATTACTGTCACCCAAAGTTCCACAATTTTTGCAATCTTAAAAGTGGGCTAAAAATAAAATCAAAATGGAATGTGCTGCAGAAGCGTAAATTCTGCAGTATAGTCCCGAGGTTAAAAATTCACCGATAAGTCATTTTCAAACCAACACGTGTGAAAATTTCGAGTCCTGAAATAAAAATCTCAATGTATATCATACTAAAAGTTCATGAATTTATGAGTTACATAGATATGTCAAAATACTGTCACAAATAGTCTATGGTGCAGAATTCCAGTAACATAGTGTAACGCTTAAAATTTTACCATAAATTCATTTCTTGTCTGAAATGTGACAGCCCGTCCCAGAAATATTTTAACGTACGCGTGAAAAGACAGTTTTGCCCCTAGTTCGTTTTCTTTACGTTTATTGGTTGTTTTTGTGTTGTGTTGGCATGTTTTGGACCACACACTCACACTCCATACCCTTCTGTTCCTTTCCCTGTGATTGTCCCGAGCCCCATTCCTCCCATTTCCTTTGAAAACGTACGGACACACACACAAGCACACTAAACCTCCACAGATTGAACAAACCAAGCACATTTTCGAGCTCGTGAGACTTGCAGGACTGCAACTGTACCATTTCCAGGTAAGAACATCATCGTTTTCACGTCGAATCCACAACGTCCGATTTTGGGTACTATTCATGCACACGTGATTTCTCACGTTTTAGGAATTTCAAGCTTGTAGGAAGCTTGGTGGAGTCCCAAGGAGGTTCGGAGTGGTTCGTTTGAAGGATTTGGACGTCGGGATCACTAGATTCGAAGTTGGCCGGAGTTGGGTTGTTTTGACAGGTGAGATTTCATGGTTTTTAACCCTTGAAAGTAGTATAATTGTGTTCCTCTAGTTCTAAGCTTCATTTTGGTACCAATTTTGTCAAATTTGGGTGAAAAACGAAGAAGATATCGAAGTTTGAAAATTTTCCAGTTTTCTGGCGCCGGCGACGGCGCCGAAGGCTCGCCGGAGAAGGAGACGGAATATTCCGTCAAGTCTGACGGAATATTCCTGACGCCGTTGACGGAATCTGTCAAAACTGACGGAATATTCCTTACGGCGTCAGTTGACGCCGTCAGCGTGCCAGGCACGTGCCTGCGCGTGGCCGGCGCGTGTGGCCGTGCCTTGGCCGGCGCGTGGGGGCGCGTGCGGTGGTGGAAATTTTTTCTAAAAATTTGGGTGTGATCCTGAGGTTGAGTAGAGCACGTTGGTATATTTATTTGCCCCATTTGAGCATTGTATGAGAAGTTATTACGAAAGGTTGGTTTGTGCTTTAAAATTAACGTTTTTGTAGTTGTTTCGCATATAGGTGATACCTATCCCGAGGACGAGTGTGGTCACTCGAGGCAGGGGGGCTACGACCCTTCCACATACCAATGAGTGGGCTTTTGGTTTTCCGTATATACCTATATACATTTATTTTCCCAGAAATTGATTGAAAGAGTTATGTGTTTCATGCCATGCACTATATTATCATTGTTTATGCATCATTACGTGCATTATTAGTTGTATATATATATACATATGCATATCGGGTGCTGTGGACGCACATGTAAGTGCCAGGTAAGTGTTATTCATGTTTACATTCAGTAGCGATTCGAGATGCTTAGAGAGCTCATAACCTGCACCCCCGGTGTTAGTGCTCCCGCCCAGAGTAGGGCACAGTCCTTCACGTGATGTTGACCTCCCGCACCACACGCTCAGCTTGGATCCAAGTTAGGTGCACAGTCCTGTCGTACAGACCACTTTAGGTGGTTCCGACTCGTAGGTGACCCGCGATTATTCGCACAGCCTTCACGTGATCGTAGCACTAGAGCGTTTATATGTATTACACCCAGTCCTGTCGTACAGACCACTTTAGGTGGTTCCGACTCGTGGGCAGGTTTAGTATTGAGATTGAGATTTGAGCTCTACATGCAGCCGTACAGGTCACGTTAGGTGACTCCGGCTGCCAGATTATATGATATTGTTATGATTTATACCTGAGCACTTGCATTTCATTATGAGGTTCCGGCATGGCATATTCTTGAGCATAATTGGTATAGCTATATACATGTACATATGGTTATTTTCTGGGAAGTATACAGGTTTTACGGCGAGGGGTTAGAACGTATTTATTAAATGGTTTTCGAAAAGCTTTGTTTTTGCCCACTCACGCTTTTGTTTTGCGCCCCTCCAGGTTCTAGTTGCTTAGCAGGTTCGGTGGTTTCCTAGAGGGCTTTCCCGGCATTTCTGACAGACGATCACCAGCGTAGGGTCAACTTCGGGTGTACTGTTATCGTATCATTTTCTTTTGGACTGCTGTAGGCTTATTGCTCTGAACTTGTGTCTCACTTACGCTAGCACTTATTTCTATCACCTTTTGTACGCTAGTTTTTAATTATTCGTACTTTTTGCATTACGATTTTATTAGCTTCCGCACTGTGCACATGGCTACGTCACTTCCACGTGACGGCCAGCACGCCCTGATCTCGGTCGGGGTGTGTCATGAAAGATGTGAAAATTTTTCCATGTGCAAAATATAAGATGACATAATTTCATCAAAATTGGAGTTAGGAAAATTTATCAAATTATTGTTCTGGAGTAGAGAGTGAAATTTACAAAACCTTCGAATCAGATCATAATAAAATGAGATAAATATGCATTCATGAGAATTTGGCTAAACAATGACCATTCACTATATATTTGCTATACAAAATGCAAATAGGTAACAAAACAAAAATTAATTCTTTTGGTGATTACAACAACCAAGGCATCCCTTTTCACCATAAAAGAAAAGGATTTAGTCATTTAGACAACTTCACTTAAAGTCTACATAATCAATTGATTAACCATATCAATTATTCAAAATTATGGATTGAATTGGAATAAAATGAAATTAAACGTAGTCGAAAGATCCCAAAAACTTTATCGTGGAATTGACATTTGAAGACCCAGAAAACTTGACAAGCGAGAGCATGCACAAGACATTAGTGTCATGATGTTTTCAAAGGCGTCTCAATTTTTGATAAATTGCAGATATAATATTGTATTCAAAACTAAATATAAACCATGAGAACATAAAACCAAAACTTGCAGCTCCTTTTTATTATTTTCCCTCAATTATAAAAGGTTCTTTCATATAAGTTTTCTTAATCATGAGCATATGCTTATATAATCAGAAAATTGCAACATGCCTAATGCACTTCTTCCATTCAATAAGATGTCATTAGAATTATTCATATTAAGATTAAAAGTGAGCGGAAGCATGAATCCCAGGAACTCATAAGAAAACACCATATATAAGGACCCATGTATACATGGAAAACATGAGCAGAAGCAAGAAGACAAACCTCACAAACTCATAGCAAAATTTCATATTAAACCGTATAAGAATTCATATTCGAAAACAATTATAAACCAAATCCAACTTTACTCATGATGGAAAATGATTCTCGCCAAAAAATGCCGAGAGGGCAAAAACCCACACAACATAACGAATTATTATTATTATTATTATTTTTTTTTTTTTTGAAAGAAACGATAGCTGTTTTATTAATATCAATGAGATAACAAACAATCATCCGAGAGAATACCCTGAATAACGTCCAAGGGTTCCTCAAAGAAATGAAAGGTAGAAGGAAAATCTAAGGCCAACTTGGCCAATCTATGAGCCACACCTTTGGCAGAACGGCGAATATGACAAATTGCAGAAGAATCGAAACTTTGGAGACTTCCCTCGGACATCATCCACTAGCAGATCCATAGAAGAAGAGCCCCTTTGCAAGCTCTCTACTGCCTGAACAAGTTGCAAAGAATCACTCTCTAGCACTATACGCTGCATGTTCCGTTGCATAGCCCAAAAAAGACCCTCGCATGCAGCCAATAACTCAACCAAATAGGGGATATTGACATGAGACACTCTGCGAATGAAACCTCCAGCATAGCTATCGACTTCATCACGGAAGATCACGCCAATTCCTCCTAACTGAGAGGCAGCACAAAAAGCACCATCAACACTTACTTTAATCCAACCCATGGGAGGAAGAGTCCAACGAGACAACACAGGCACAATTGAAGACCGAGACAAAAGCTGAGCATTACCGTAGGCTTCTAATTGAAGGATTGTGTGATAGCCCGTCCTAGATTATTTGTACCGTAGGTGTGAAATGATGTTTTTGCCCCAAGTGGATATTTGTCATTGTGTGGTTGTTTTGGGATTTGGTTGGCTGCATTTGGACCACACACACACACTCTCATCCCCATCTCCTTCCCGTGGGTCTCTCTATCTCTCTCTCTTCTTCTTCTTCTTCTTCGTACGGACAAGTACCAAAACCTATGAAAACGTTGCAGATTGAGGCGGAAATCTATATCTTTGTGTTTGTGAGGATCATACGAGTTCAACCATACCCATTTCAGGTAGGAAATCCTTCGATTTCACGTTAAACCATGGAACCCCGATTATGGTTACTGTTCATGCACACATGAAATGTTGTTTTTCAGGGAATTTGAAGCTTGTAGGAAGCTTAGTGAGGTCCTTAGGAGGCTTAGGGTGGTTCGTTGGAAGGATTTGGACGTCAGGATCGTGAGTTACAGGTTTGGCCGGATTTTGTGTAGTTTCTCCGGCGTGATTTCGTGAATTTCAGGGCTTGAAAGTGGTAAGGTTTTGTTCTACTTGTTGTAAGCTTCATTTTGGTGCAAATTTCATGAAATTTGGTTGAAAAACGAGTGAGAAACGAAGGTTTGAAAATTTCCTTGTTGTCCCGCGACGGCGACAAAACCGGAGGTGTGTTGGAGAAGAAGACGGAATATTCTTAACGGCGTCAGGTTAACTTTAACAGAATCTGTTAGTTTTAACGGAATATTCCTGATGGCGTTAACTGACGCCATCAATGTGCCTGGCACGTGGCCGCGCGTGGGGGGCGAGTCTGGCCGTGCCTTGGCTGGCGCGTGGGGCGTGTGAGACGTCGGAAAATTATTTTAAAAATATGGGGATGTTCGTGAGGTTGAGTAGATCACGTTGTAGACATTGAAATTTCAATGAAATAAATGTTGACCAATGTATTAAAATTACAACCTTCACTCATTTCACCTACAACTTCCACTTACTTCACCAACCTCACACACTTATTTCACCTACATCACACACTCATTTCACCTACAACTTCCACTTACTTCACCAACCTCACACACTTATTTCACCTACATCACACACTCATTTCACCTACAACTTCCATTTACTTCACCAACCTCACACACTTACTTCACCTACAACATCCACTCACTTCACCAAAAAAAATGGATGGTGGTGATTCACTCTCAAAGCCTATAAATAGGCTTCTCCATCAAGAGAAAAAGGGAGAGGAATTTACATCACACCAAAACCTTGAAGCCTTGAAACTCTAAAGCTCTCAAGAAAATCCCGGAGGATCAAGAAAACACTCTTCGTTCTTCGTCAAATCCTCCTTCAAGATCAAGCCCCAACGGCCCTTGACGAACTTCCACCAACTCAAGATCAAGCCCCGACGACCCTTGAAGAAAGTGTTCATCATTCATCATATGTTCATCCTAAGATCAAGCCCCAACGGCCCTTTGGATCAACAACCTCAACAAACCCATACACCCATTCTTCAAGATCAAGCCCAACGCCCCTTGAAGATCCATTCATCAACTGTTCATCCCTAGATCAAGCCCCGACGACCCTTTGGATCAATAGCTCATCCACAAACCTACACCCTTCGAAGATAGAATCAGAGGATCAAATTACAAAAGATTGTAACCCCAAAATCATTAATACAAAAATATATTTTGTACACGTATTCTTGTTTCTTGTTTCAGGAATTTTTCGTGTTTACAAATTTGGCACGCCCGGTGGGACATCTCTACCTCTCATCTCTATCCTCAAATCATCGAAAAATGCAAATGGCATCAAGAAAGGATCAAGCTGTTCCCGCAATCAAAGTGAAGAAAAAGAACATCATCGCCGCAAGTGGTGATATTTCAGGCATCACAACCCGAAGTAAGGCAAGAGCTCTTTTTGCCGCGGCTTCCACCCCTACATTAACTCTGTCAAAGGAACAAGAGCACTTGAGGCACGAGCTTGTGATCACTCTAGCCTCGCTAAGGGCACCAAGAGGGGAGAGCCTGAGGAAATACTCAGAGTCCCTACTCTCCGACACTAATTCGAGCAGCAGTACAACCATGCAGGTCATGACCACTGGAGCAACTTCAATCGAGGAGTAGCTAGCTCAGATGAATGAAGCAATCACAAAGCTCACACGGACTGTGGAAGAGAAGTACTTACAGATTGCCGCACTCGTCAACTAACTAGATGCGCAACCCGACGTGAAGGTCAACCCAAATGTTGGCCTATTGAAGAAAGAAGTCGACGAAGAAGAGGAGCCTCCAGCGCAGAAAGTCGAAGAAAAGCTGAAGCTAGACCAAGCAACGGCGTTCATGGGATCTCTCTCTATCCAGCAGCTACAGGAGATGATCGCAAGTACTATCAAGACACAGTACGAAGGAAGCTCACATGACTCCGTACTGTACTCAAAGCCTTACTCCAAGAAGATTGATGCTTTGAAGATGCCAAGGGGTTATCAGCCCCCAAAATTCATGCAGTTCGATGGAAAAGGCAACCCGAAGCAACATATCGCCCATTTCATTGAAACTTGCAACAATGCGGGGACAGAGGGGGACTACCTCGTCAAACAATTCGTGCGTTCGTTGAAAAGTAACGCTTTTGACTGGTACACCGACCTCGAACCCGAGTCTATCAATAGTTAGGACCAGCTAGAAAGGGAATTCCTTAACCGCTTCTACAGCACTCGCTGTACTGTAAGCATGCTAGAGCTGACCAGTACGAAACAGTGGAAAGATGAACCTGTCGTCGACTACATCAATAGATGGAGCTCCTTAAGTCTGGATTGCAAAGATCGGCTTTCTGAAACCTTTACATCCTCCAAGGCATCAAACCAAGAACATTCGAAGAGCTGGCAACTCGTTCCCACGAGATGGAGCTGAGTATCACTAATCACGGGAAAAAGGAGCAGATTACTAACTTCAAGAAGGATAAAGTATTCGCCCCAAATATAGACAAGACTGGGAAGAAGCCCGCTAAGGAAGTTTTCACCGTCAACACTACCCCCATCAAGACCTCCTCAGCGCCCTTTAAGATCTCCTCCAAGAAGAAAGCGAATGAGATAATGAAAGGTGAGCCTTCTCGCACCTAAGACAGATACAAGAGCACCTTGAGAGAGTTGGAATAGAAAAAATAGAAAACGTACCCTTTTCCTGACTCTGACATGGCTGCCATGTTAGATGACTTGTTAGAAAAAAAGGTGATTGAGCTACCCGAATGCAAGCGCCATGAAGAAATGAATCGCATAAACGATCCTAGGTACTGTAAGTACTATCGTATTGTGAGCCATCCTGTTGGCAAGTGCTTCGTTCTTAAAGAACTCATCATGAAGCTAGCACAACAAGGGAAAATTGAGCTCGACCTTGAGGACACGGCCGCAACGCATACCACTACAATTGCGTTTGGATCGTTCGATCCCGTGCCTCTCCAAGCGACACCTGATCGTTCCCGTGAATGCTCAAGCTGCACGGTACCTCCTATACAACCATCACTGGGGGGAAGCAACCAAGATGCACATACCGATGATGAAGAAGGATGGATATTGGTAACCTACAAAAAGACAAGGAAGCCAAGACCACGAGTCATACAGCCAAAGCTGGAACAAAGAAGAAATCACCACGGCCGCAACAATGGGAAGCCTAAAGGAAACATAAAGGACGATAAGACAACATATGCTGGGGAACCTATGGAGCAGGAGCCATACATTCCCGTTTCCTTGCACGAGTTTCTCGAATGACTTTTTCCAATAGTGCACTACCGTCGCCTGTCACATGGTTGAAGTAGAAATAGAAGATCCCTTAAAAGGCAAAGCTATCACCACTGAGGTAGAAAAGACCCTCACACCTGAAGAAGGTCTACCAACACACTTTAGCATAGAGGAAGCGCTACAATTGCCAAAAAGGATGCGAAGAGCACTAGCAGTAGTCTTGGCAAGTCCCGGCGACCACGAAGTACAAGAAAGTAACGACGAAGGCTCGAAGCTTCAGCCACATTAATTTGCCACATGTTGTGCCACCCATGACACAATTAACTTCACTGACGAAGACCTACTGCTGGGATCAAAGCCTCACAGCCGTCCTCTCTTCGTCTCGGGGTACGTAAGGGAACACAAAGTCAACCGCATGCTTGTGGATGGTGGGTCGGCCATAAACATCATGCCAAAATCAACAATGACCATAATTGGCATCAAGGTGAATGAACTATCCCTAAGCCGTCTGCTGATCCAGGGTTTTAACCAAGGAGGACAAAGGGCGATGGGCATGATCCGAGTAGAGATGACCATTGGTGAGCTCAAATCAAGCACGATATTCCACGTGATTGATGCAAGAACTTCCTACAGCTTGCTCCTAGGAAGACCTTGGATCCACGGAAATGGGGTAGTATCGTCCACCCTTCACCAATGCCTCAAATTTTACCGAGAAGGAGTGAAGGTGATCCAAGGTGACACCAAGCCATTCACCAAAGCCGAATCACACTTTGCAGCCGCCAAGTTCTACATGGACGAAGACATGGTACCCCAAGCTCTTCCGAAAGAGATCAAATCCACTGGCAAAGCAACACTTAAAAAGCAGGAGTGGCAAGCCATGCCTAAAAAGCAAAAAGAGCAAGCCGTGCCATCTTCAAGCAAAAACGATGACGAGTTTGCTAAACCTGCAACAACCAAAGGGAGTAGGATGCCTTCAAAAAGACCGAACATACCCATATTCCGGTATATCCCGATGTCAAGAAGAAAGAATGGTCAATCTCCATTCGAAACTGGAACAAGAAAAGTCGACACATAGTGGCACAAGGATAATGTGAAGTTGCTTAAGACAAATGCAGTTTTTCCTCTGACACAGCTAGGGAGTGCTAAGGTCACAAGACTACCACAAGGCTTCATAAAAGCTCTACCAAAGGATGTGGAATCAAACTTTCTTCCAACCAAAAGGACCGAGGAAGGTTTCGACCCAAACGCCTACAAACTCATGTCGAAGGCCGGGTACGACTTCGCTTCCTCTTCTACGGTTGGAAAGAAGGTTTCAAACACTGTTAATGACAAAGAACGTAACCTCACCAAAACTCAAAAGAAGTTGAAGGAGCATGGTTACAGAGTTGACAACAACAAAGCCGGACTTAGCTTTACACCAAATGCACTTGTGATGATTTCAAACAAAGCGAAAAATACTAGTGCTCAATACGTCAGCGTGAGCATTGAACAAGACCAAGAAGAGCCTAACCCCGCCCCTCGGACGTCGGTTTTCGATAGGATGAGCCGTTTAAGCCCCAGAATTTCAGTGCTTAATTGCATTGGTGGTCAAGACCAAACCTCTGTCTTCAAGAGGCTTAACACGCCAACATCCCAAAGCTCTATTTTTGAAAGGTTGTTAAAGCCTAAGAAACAAAGCAACACAACTATCTCTCATCTGCGACGATCAGCTTCGGAAAGATTTGAAGATAATGAGAAGCCTTCTAGAAAGAGGAAGACAACACCAAAGGAAGAAAAGCTCGATGGGTTAGCAGAAAAAGGCGACGTTCGAAGCTTGATTCCTTCAAGGATGAAGCGCCAAGCAATCTTAGAGGTTGACGCAAATGGACCATTGAAAGTAAGAAGGCGTACTATCATCCACACTGGACAATCCTCATGCCAACAAGCTCGAGAAGATAGCATTGAAGAGGAGGTCCAAGATGTCTTCCACATCACGATTCAAGAAGGCAAAGAAGACGAAATCCCTGAGGAAGATGTCACTGCTGCACCACCACAGCTCGAAGTTGGGGGGGCAAGCCACGGTTGATGATCTCAAGGAACTCAACTTAGGTACAAGCGAGGAACCAAAGCGTATCTTCGTAAGTGCATTATTAAGTACGGATGAGATAGAAGAGTATTATCAGCTGTTGTTAGAGTACAAAGATGTCTTTGCTTGGACCTACAAAGAAATGCCCAGCCTGGACCCTATCATCACTGTTCATCATCTTGCGGTCAAGCCTAGAACGCGACCGATAAAGCAAACTCAAAGACGCTATTGATCCGAGCTTATCCCACTAATCGAGGTCGAGATTGACAAGATAATCAAAGTAGGCTTTATTCGAGAAGTGCAATACCCCAAGTGGATCTCCAACATCGTCATTGTCCTTAAGAAATCAGGACAAATACGTGTTTGCGTAGACTTTCAGGACCTCAACGATGCTTGCCCGAAGGATGACTTCCCCTTGCCAATCATTGAAATCATGGTGGATGCAACCACTGGCCATGAGGCATTATCATTCATGGATGGCTCTTCTGGGTACAATCAAATTCGCATGGCCCTCGAAGACGAGGAACTCACAGCTTTTTGCACTCCAAAAGGTATCTATTGCTACAAGGTGATGCCTTTTGGTCTAAAGAACGCTGGAGCTACGTATCAACGCGCAATGCAAAAAATCTTCAATGATATGCTACACAAAAACGTAGAATGTTACGTAGATGATGTGGTGGTTAAGACAAAGAAAAGTTCAGACCACTGGAAGGATCTGCGAATAGTGTTCGAAAGGCTGCGAAAATACAACCTCAAGATGAATCCATTAAAGTGTGCATTTGGCGTCACCTCTAGAAAATTCCTCGGCTTCATCGTCAAGCATCGTGGTATTGAAGTGGACCAATCAAAGATCAAGGCCATTCAAAGCATGCTCGACCCAAGAAACCTGCACGAGCTGAAAAGTCTACAAGGACGGCTAGCCTTCATCAGACGCTTCATCTCCAACCTCGCAGGGCGTTGTCAACCGTTTAGTCGCCTTATGAAGAAAGATGTTCCATTCGTATGGAACGAAGCATGCCATAATGCTTTTGAAAACATAAAGAAATATTTGTCAAGTCCACCTGTCCTGGGGGCACCTGTGCCCGGGAAACCGCTTATATTGTATATTGCTGCTTAGGAGAGTTCAATCGGAGCACTCTTGGCACAAGAGAATGAATCCCAGAAAGAAGGAGTACTTTACTACCTCAGTCAAACTCTCACCGGCGCTGAGTTGAACTATCCCCAATAGAAAAGATGTGCCTTGCTTTGGTGTTTGCCATTCAGAAACTCAGACATTACATGCATGCTTACACCATCCACCTGGTTGCTAAAGCTGACCCTGTCAAATAGGTCATGTCTAAGCCAGTCTTGACAGGGCGACTCGCTAAGTGGGCTTTGCTTCTTAATCAATATGAGATCATCTACGTCCCAGCTAAAGCCGTTAAGGGACAAGCGCTAGCAGACTTCCTTGCCAATCACCCAATCCCGGCTGACTGGAAAATCTCAGACGACTTGCCTGACGAGGAGGTGTTCTACATCGACATCTTCCCGACATGGACGATGTTCTTCAACGGATCCGCACGAGCAGACGGAGCGGGGGCAGGAGTAGTATTCATATCGCCACAAAGGCAAATACTACTTTACTCCTTCCAACTGAGTGAGCTATGCTCCAACAATGTTGCTGAATACCAAGCGTTGATCATCGGGCTCCAAATGGTGATCAACATGGAAATCACAGCTCTTAAGGTGTATGGCGCCTCCAAGCTCATAATCAATCAACTCTTAACTGTGTATGAGGTGAGGAAAGATGATCTCGTCCCATACTTCCGGCTGGCGACTCAACTGCTACAAAAGTTCGAGGCCATGACACTAGAACATGTGCCAAGAAAGGAAAATCAAATGGCAGACGCTCTCGCCAATCTAACCTCGAGTATGATACTAGGAAAAGATGAAGCTGCAGACGTGCCAGTTTGCCAAAGATGGGTGATTCCGCTCGTTAATGAAATGTCACTGGATGATACAAATGTCATCTCAGTACTTCCAGTCGATGCTGAAGAGTGGAGACAGCCGCTGATCGACTACTTAGAGTGCGGAAAGCTTCCAGATGATCTTAGACACCGTTTCGAAATACGTTGACGAGCACCTCGCTTCCTTTACTACAAAATAACACTCTACCGACGCTCTTTTGAAGGAGTTCTCCTGAGATGCCTAGGTGAGGAAGAAGCCAATCAAGCCATGGAAGAAGCACATTCAGGAAGCTTGCCAATTCCACGCCAACTTCATACATCAACCGCCTGAACCATTACACCCTACAGTTGCTTCATGGCCGTTTGACGCATAGGGATTGGACGTTGTAGGACCAATTACACCAAAGTCATCTGCAGGAGACGCTTACATCCTAGCTGCAACAGATTACTTCTCCAAGTGGGCTGAAGCTATACCTTTAAGGGAAGTCAAAAAGGAAACTGTTGTTCGTTTCATCAAGGAGCATATCATCCACCGATATGGTGTGCCTCACTACATTATCACTGACAACGGAAAACAATTCTCCAACCGACTCGTGGACGAGCTTTGCGACAAATACAAGTTCAAGCAACACAAGTCTTCCATGTATCATGCTCCGGCCAACGGCCTCGCGGAAGCATTCAACAAGACGTTGTGCAACCTCCTGAAAAAGGTAATTGGCCGAACAAAGAGAGACTGGCATGAAAGAATAAGTGAAGCACTTTGGGCATATAGGACTACACATAGGACTCCCACCCAAGCTACACCTTATTCTCTCGTATATGGCGTGGAAGCTGTTCTACCGCTCAAAAGTCAAATCCCCTCACTAAGGATGGTTATACAAGAAGGCTTGACTGATGAAGAAAATGCAAAGCTGCGCCTTCAAGAGTTGGAAGCGCTGGATGAAAGAAGGCTCGAAGCTCAACAACACTTGGAATGCTACCAAGCACGGTTATCCAAGGCATTCAACAAGAAAGTCCGCCCAAGGTCTTTCCAAGCCGGAGATCTTGTGCTGGCATTACGTAGGCCTATCATCACAACTCACAAGACAAAAAGCAAGTTCACATCAAAGTGGGATGGACCCTACGTAATACAAGAGGTCTACACCAACGGCGCTTACTTAATTATGGCAGAAGATGGCTTGAAGATCGGCCCCATCAATAGCAGATTTTTGAAGCGCTACTACCCTTAAAGCAAATGCGCCACGCTCCTGGCCCGCAGGAGCATAAACTGTGTACGGCAAAATCATCATCAAAATCACCATTAAAATCATCAAAAAAAAAAAAAAAAAACCATCACTCATTTGAACTATGTCATGACTTGATCCCTCCTCAACCAAGGGTACGTAGGCAACTTGAAACTTCAAAACTTCAAGTACAGTCACATCATCAACAAAAAACACAAAAACCTGGAAGAATAAAGAGCAAATTCAAGAATGCAAACATTTTATTTCTTTAAAGGAAAAAGTCTGATTACAAAAAAAAAAAAAAAAAAAAAAAAAGGCAGAAGACACTACTCGAAAACTATGTCCCTAAAACTACGGAGGCGATCTTCAAGCAAGCCTTCCAAAGTCTTCAAAGTCTCTACCTCGGTGAGAGACAAGATGGGCAACTCCATAGCCATGTCTTTCTCTTGTTCTAGGCGTGAAATCTCCTCTTGGCATTGAGAAAGTGTAGCTCCCTGCTCCCCGAGAACACTTTCAAGTTTGGATGTTTCGATGCCCAGCTGTTCTTGCTCTCGTATCAACGTATCTAGATGTACCTGGACGGAAGCTAAAGAAGTCTTTGTGGCTTGATAATCTCCCGAAGCAGCTTGTTGAGAAGACCGGACTTGGGTAAGTGACAAGTCTATTGCAGCAAGCTGGTAAGCTCTGACATCTGGACTCAACTTCTTCGAGGAAATAGCACGCAAAGAAGAATACTCAATTACCGGCAGCGCAGAATTGCAGGACAGGGCAGTCGGGATGCAAGAAAGCAAGCAATGCAGTGGCTGTGCAATGGTTGGGCAGTGACGATTCGGTCCCATATAAATACATATATATATCTGCACATGAACCCAGAGAAGCGAATGAAGTGCAACGACTGTGCAAATATCAATCCGCATGCAGTGAAGAATGTAATGAGATGACTGTGCAAACAGAAATCCGCATGCAGTGAAGAATGTAATAAGATGACTGCAAATAAATAAATAAATAAAAGGTCTACATGCGGTGCAACAAGGAGCCCAGCAATGCCAATCTACCATACTCGTCATCAGAACAATGTACACACACAGAAAAAAAAAGAACGTGAAAGCTACTGTTAGCAAATCAAGAAGAAAAAGGAAAAGAGATGGTGGTAACAGAATCATTGAAAAGAAGAAAGTAGGGGAAGGATGGTGTACGGCACCAGCTTGCAAAAGTATCATCTAAAAAAAAAAAAAAAAAAAAAAAAGGAAGGAAGTAACACATCTTAATATGTTTTGTTTGTACTTAACACAATACGCTGAATGAAATAAAGCATGTCTATTGATATCTTCGAGAAATTACAAATGCGTACAAAAAAAAAAAAAAAAAAAAAAAAGAAAGAAAGAGAGGGAGCCTTCACAAAGGTTGCTCACGTGAAGCCCCACTACTTGGCGAAACCCCAGGAGCGGGAGGCATTGAAGATAGATTATTCGAAGCCTCAATACTTGGTTGAACGCTAGATGACGAAGGCAAAAGGTGCCTTTGGAAGAAAGCCACAAACCTCTGATGGTCACTTTGAATCCGACCTTCAGATTCTTGTAGCTGATCAAGCTTCTTCTTCATGCTCGTCGAATAATTATTTGCAAGCATGTGCAAATCTCTATTCTCGCGCTTAAGCTATTTGACCTCTTGTCTAAGAATTTCCGCCTCCTCTGTCAATGATTCAACTTGACGGGTTCGAGCAAGTAGGCGTTGGCCCATGTTGGACACAGAGCCCGCACACCGAACACTGAGAGCTAGGGACTCTTGAACGGCCAACTCATCGGACCGTCTTGAAAGCAGCCTATTATCTCTAGGAGTGAGGAAGTTCCTAGCTACTACCGTAGCCGTTGTGGCATCCTTCATCACTGAGTCTTCACCTGTAAGAGGGCCATTGGAAGATAAGAAAGACGGCCACCATATATTACCCTGACGCGGCGCGCCTGTATCACTACTGAGACTCAAATCTAAGCAAATGTTAGATGGGTTAGCCATTTTCAAAGATGTTAAAAGAGAAGGGTAGGATGGAGTAAAATCTCCAAAAAAAAAACAAAATACACTGGAGACGATTTTCACGAACGGGCAATTTTCAAAGTGTGCATGTTGGATGTGATCGGTACCTCTATAAAAGGAGAGGCGACACAGCCACCAATTCAAAAAAAAAAAAAAATGAAGAGACACCTCTTAAAAGCCAGATTTTCCTGCGTAAAGTTCGTCAACGCTTTTCAGACGCAACCTCAGCTTTTCAGATAACGCGTGCAACTTTGTCAAAGATCTCTGACAAAGTTGAAAACACGTGGAGGTCATTATCCCAACTACCACACTTTTACCGACAAGCGTGGGTGACAAAGCCGCACCCGCACTACTACTTGCCATTAAAATCCCTATATATGTCAACATTCATGGCAAGGAATATATCAAAAAACGCATGACTCTTCTTCTCGGCCGAGAATGTAGCTGTAACCAAACCTCTCAATATGCTCAGTTTTCTTCTTCCCTTGGGAACACCTATTCAACCAAGTCTTTGAGAGCAAATGTATCTCATATCATTAGGGTCGAAAGCAAGAGTATCTCATAGGATGCCTTTTCCTCGTCCTTTCCTTTGTTCTTGTTCTTCTCTGCAAGACAAAGAGAGAGAGCGATCAGTCGGCACTTGGAAAAACACGTCCCGTTTTGAATCGACTACCTGGAACCTTTTCCCTGGTTGCTTATCCAGCACTGCTCTCAAGTACTCATCTTCAACTGTTGATGTACCCCCAAAGAAGATACCAGATGCCTGGAGTACAGATGAGGCAGGAGGAAACGGTAGATCGAAGTATGTGGAGACAAGCGCAATAAATATATGTGCTGATTCATCCGCTGCTTCTTCAAAAGCAAAAGTATCTCATATCATCAAGGGCGAAATCAAAGGTATCTCATATCATGCTTTTTCCCTGTCTTTTCTTTTGCCCTTATTCTTGCCTACAAGACAAGGAGAAAGAAAGCATTCAGTCGGAACCCGAAATCAAACGTCCGATCTGGAACTAATTGCCCAGAACCTTTGCCTGGTTGCTTACCTAGCGTTGCTCTCGAGTGCTCGTCTTCAACTGTCGGTGAGTCTCGAATTCCCTCAGCGCATACTTCAGGACAGGTGACAGAATGTCAGCTCTTTACACTGAAGCTGCCAAGCATGGATGAATCGCTGAGAAGTGATGCTCTGAAAGACCATCTAAAGGCAAAGGGTTGCGCACCACCTCGGCTATGTAAAAAGAAACAAGCAGAGAAGAATGCAGTACAAGGAGCTGGAACAAATTGTTGGAGCACGACGCGTTCCCCTGCAGAACCACATAATCCAGACAGAGGAGTTTAAGTCAAATCCAAGCTCGACATCATTGTTCTAATCAAAGAGCTCGAGAAGCCTTAACAACCCTCCGCTGGCGCCGTCGCCAAAGAGCAAAGCCTCGCCGCGCGACGCCATTAAATCACCAATACTTCTTCAAAAGAAAAAGTATCTCATATCATGCTTTCTCCATGTCCTTATTCTTACCTGCAGGGCAATGAGAAAGAGAGCAATCAGCCGGCACTTGGAATCAGTCTTCCGATCTGGAATCGACTGCTTAGAATCTATTCCCTGATTGCTTACCTAGCGTTGCTCTCGAGTAGTCGTCTTCAACGGTTGATACACTTCCAGAGAAAATACCATATTTGCCTGGAGAATAGCTAAGACGAGTGACAATGAAACATCAATCTTGTGGATCGTCAGCAAACGCAACAACTGCACATGCTGATTCATCCCCTAACCCTCTTCAATATGAATTGGAAAGCTTTAACAAAGAAACAGGCCATCACCTCCACCTCATGCTTGCCTGCCATGTGTCTAAATCTTGAAACCGCTCATGGTCCTATTTTCACTCAAGATCAAGCCTCGATGGCCCTTGAAGAAATCACAAGTCCGATTCAAAATCAAGTGTTCACCACCCTTGAATCAAATTGAACTCCAGATAAAAGGAGTAAGTTCAGACCTTCGGAGGAGACCAAAAAAATCCTCTAGCCCAGTTCAAGATTAAGCCTGTGGAAAATCAACGATTGGAGGAAATCAGAAAATCTTCCAGTCGAATTCAAGATCAAGCCCCGACAGCCCTTTCAAGAAATTTCCAGCCCAATTCAAGATCAAGCCTCGACGGCCCTTAGATCGACATCTACGTTAAGGGACTTCAAAATGCATCTTCTACACGTGACAAGCACATGTATACGATGCGCCTTGAAGTGGGGGCATTTGTAGACATTGAAATTTCAGTGAAATAAATACTGACCAATGTATTAAAATTACAACCTTCACTCATTTCACCTACAACTTCCACTTACTTCACCAACCTCACACACTTATTTCACCTACATCACACACTCTTTTCACCTACAACTTCCACTTACTTCACCAACCTCACACACTTATTTCACCTATATCACACACTCATTTCACCTACAACTTCCATTTACTTCACCAACCTCACACACTTATTTCACCTACCAACTCCATTTACTTCACCTACAACATCCACTCACTTCACCAAAAAAATGGATGGTGGTGATTCACTCTCAATGCCTATAAATAAGCTTCTCCATCAAGAGAAAAAGGGAGAGTAATTTACATCACACCAAAACCTTGAAGCCTTGAAACTCTAAAGCTCTCAAGAAAATCCTGAAGGATCAAGAAAGCACTATTCGTTCTTCGTCAAATCCTCCTTCAAGATCAAGCCCCAACGGCCCTTGAAGAACTTCCACCAACTCAAGACCAAGCCCCGACGGCCTTTGAAGAAAGTGTTCATCATTCATCATCTGTTCATCCTAAGATCAAGCCCCAATGGCCCTTTGGATCAACAACCTCAACAAACCCATACACCCATTCTTCAAGATCAAGCCCAACGCCCCTTGAAGATCCATTCATCAATTGTTCATCCCTATATCAAGCCCTGACGGCCCTTTGGATCAATAGCTCATCCACAAACCTACACCCTTCGAAGATAGAATCAGAGGATCAAATTACAAAGAGATTGTAACCCCAAAATCATTAATACAAAAATATATTTTGTACACGTATTTTTGTTTCTTGTTTCAGGAAATTTTCGTGTTTACACACATTGGTGTATTCATACACCCCATTTGAGCATTGTATGAGAAGTTATTACCTAGTTTGGTTATGTGCTTTAAATTAACTTTTTTATAGTTGTTTCGCATATAGGTGAGACGTATCCCGAGGACGAGCACAGTCACTCGAGACAAGGGGTTAGGACCCTTCCACATACCAGTGAGTGGGCTTTTGGTTTTCCGTATATACCTATATACTTGTGGTTTTTCCCAGAAAATGAAATGGAATGTTTATATGTTTTAAATGCCATGCATTGTATTTGCCTATTTATTTATGCATTAGTAGTTGCATATATGTATGTTTGGTGCTGCGGACGCAAGGTAAGTGGCAGGTAAGTTATGGTTTATGATGATGATGATTAGTAGTTATGTGAGACACATAGAGAGCTCATAACCTGCACCCCTGGTGTTAGTGCTTCCACCCAGAGTAAGGCACAGTCCTTCACTTGATGTTCACCTCCCGCACCACACGCTTATCTTCGATCCAAGTTAGGTGCACAGTCCTTTCGTACAGACCACTATAGTGGGTTCCGACTCATAGGTGACCTGCGATTATTCGCCCAGTCTTCACGTGATTGTAGCACTTGAGCGTATTTATTTACACCCAGTCCTGTCGTACAGACCACTTTAGGTAGTTCCGACTCGTGTGCAGGTATAATTAGTGAGTTGGAGATTTGAGCTCTAGATTCAACTGTACAGGTCACGTTAGGTGAGTCCGGTTGACATATTACATAGCATTGATTGACATTACCTAGGTTACTTACAGTTTATGTTGAGGCATTTGGCATGGCATATTTGTGAGCATTTTTTCGATCTATGTGTATATTCTATTTTCTGGGAAACTATAAAAGTTTTACGGCGAGGGGTTAGAACTTTTGATAATGAAATGATTTTGAAAAGCTTTATTTTTGCCCACTCACACTTTCTGTTTTACGCCCCTCTAGGTTCTAGTTTGGATTGCTCTTTTGGTGCCTCATGAGGAATCCATGGCATATCTGACAGATTATCACCAGTGTAGGACCCCCTCTGGGTGTATTTAGTTAGTGTTTGTTCCTCTAGACTGCACTACGTTTTCTGTGCTCTGAATATTGTTTTTCACACTTGCGCTTGCACATGTCTGTTAATTAGTTTGTGTGTAGTTTGATTTTTATTTATTCGTACTTTTATTATTATTCTTAGCTTCTGCACTGTGCACATGATTACGTCACTCTCAAGTGATGGCCAGCATGCCCTGATTTCGGTTGGGGTGTGTCAGTTTGGTATCAGAGCATAGGTTTGGCGGTCCTGTTTATTTTGAGAGTGTTCTAATTGTTTTGTTGTCTTCTGTCAGAAATATGCTGCCTCGTAGGGAACCACGTCGCTCTGCTGAGCCTAGTTTCCCCGATGTAGCTCAAATGGGGGAAGCTATCGTTACTGCTATTCAGTCAGTGCTCCGCCCTCCCCAGAGGACTCATTTGGAGACCATGTACAATTTGAAGCTGGATAAGTTTGAGGACCACAAAGGTTTTGAGGGAGCTGAGCGGTGGCTGGAACATATTGAAAAGACTCTTCGAGTGCTGCATAATCACGGGAATCTCCCTGTTGAGAAGTGGGTTGAGACGACATCATGGTTCTTGGGTAAGGAATCGTCATCCTAGTGAGAACAAAAGGTCCGTCATTTGACCCCAGAGGAAAGGATTGACGGGGAAGTGTTTTGGCAGTTGTTTCGGAAAAGGTTTGTGCCTTTTGAGTATATTGATCTTAAAAGGAAAGAATTCACTGAGTTGAGGTAAGGGAAGTTGCCGGCGAACGAGTATTATCGGAGATTTACTAATTTATCCTGTTATTATCCGGAGGTTGCTGCCAATCCGGGGGAGATGCTTCGTCGTTATCGTTTTATGGCGACCACTACCCCTTGCGACCACTACCCCTTCTGAGAACATGCCCAGCGAGAGTGAGGAGGAAGAAAAAGATGGCAATCAGAGGAAAGACGACAAGGGCAAAGGTCAGGCATCTCTAGGACCTCGCAAGACCCATAGTTTTAAGCAAGGTGGGACTAGCTCTAATTCTTCCAACGGTGGTTTTAGTGCCACTCATCAGGGAAGAGGTGGTAGATTTGTTGGGGGTCCTAGAGGCCAGAGGCAGGGTGATACTAGTAGAGAAAGGGCTCCGGTTTGCCGCAAGTGTAATAGTCAGCATTTTGGAGAGTGCAGGAGAGGCAGCAGTGGTTGTTTCACTTGTGGGCAGATGGGACATCGAGCTGCAAATTGTCCCTAGAGTCAGCAAAGGCCCCAGCAGTCTTTCTTGCCACTACCTGCGTCGATCCAGTAGGTCCCTAGCCCTGGTAGTTATGGTCAGACAGGTTGTGGTGGTGCCTATTATTATCAGGGTGATGCCGTTCCTTATGCTCCAGGACTGTATCCGTATCCCCAAGATCCATATTCTCAGAGTGGGTATCCCAGTATTCTGGTGGCTATATGCCATATCCTCCAGTTACAGCGGGTGGATCTCAGTTGTATTAGGGAGGACAACTTCAACAAGGGGAGATTGCTGCTAGTAGTGCGTGATCTTTAAGGCAGTCTGGTCAGCCTAGTCAGGGTTGTAGTGTGCAGGGTCGAGGTGGTCAGACTAGTAGAGGTCGTGGTGGACGGTAGCAGACCTAGGGGCGTATCCACAATATTTCTCTGCAAGATGCTCAGAATAATCCAGACTTGATCATGGGTACGTTAAATATCCTTGGTTATTTTGCTAGAGTATTGATTGATTATGGTGCTACACATTCTGTTATTTCTCATACATTTGCTCAAGTGACGCAACCTCACCCTACACCTATAGTGTATGATTTAGAGTTTGCTATGCCTAGAGGGGAGAAATGTATTGTTGATTTTGTATATCCAACATGTCCAATGATGGTGGAGGATGTAGTTATGCCAGCTGACCTTATCCTGTTAGATATTGTTGACTTTGATGTGATTTTGGGCACGGATTGGTTGTATTTCAATCGTGCCAATATAAATTGCTACGGGAAAATAGTTACCTTCCATCATCCTGGATTACCTATGGTTACTTTTGTGGGTGAGCAGAGTGGGGTGAGACATGGCGTTATTTCTATTGTGCGAGCAAAAAGGTTGCTATCAAAAGGTTGCCAGGGATACTTAGCTCATATAGTGTTGAATGATGTTGCTCCTAGTAGTGTGGAGGATGTAAAGGTAGTCAGGCATTTTCCTGATGTTTTCCCTGACGATTTACCTGGATTGCCGCCAGACTGAGATGTGGAGTTCACCATTGATTTGCTTCCAGGTACGAATCTTATATCCTTAACTATTTATTGTATGGCTCCTACTGAGTTGAGGGAATTGAAAAACCAGTTGCAGGTATTAGTGGACAAAGATTTTATTCAGCCTAGTACTTTACCCTGGGGAGCTCCAGTGTTGTTTGTGAGAAAGAAAGACGGGACTTTGAGGCTATGCACTGATTACTGGCAATTGAATCGGGTAACAATTAAAAACCGTTATCCATTACTACGTATAGATGATTTGTTTGATTAGCTTCAAGGTGCTTGTGTATTTTCTAAGATTGATTTGAGGTATGGTTATTATCAGTTGAAGATCAGTAGTGAGGATGTCCCTAAAACAGCTTTCAAGACTCGTTATGGTCATTACGAGTTTCTGGTAATGCCATTTGGATTGACGAATGCACCAGTAGCTTTTATGGATTTGATGAACCTAGTATTCCAGCCGTATTTGGATAGGTTTGTCATTGTCTTCATTGACGATATCCTAGTATACTCTAAGTCTAAATCTGAGCATGTTCGACATCTTACTTTGGTGTTGAAAAGGTTGAGGGAACACCAACTGTATTCTAAGTTTAGCAAGTGCCAATTTTGGTTAGATCAAGTGGCATTTTGGGACACGTCATATCTGCTCAAGGTATTTTGGGCATCCTAAAAAAGTAGCAGTAGTGGAAAAGTGGGAGCAACCACGGACACCGTCACTGAGGTGAGGAGTTTCCTTGGTTTAGCAGGGTATTACAGACGATTTGTAAATGATTTTTCCGTGATTGCTTTACCATTGACGAGGTTCACGAGGAAGGATGTTAAATTTGAGTGGGATGATAATTGTGAGCAGAGTTTTCAGCAGTTGAAGTATTGTCTCACTCATGCACCTATTTTGGCACTCCCAGATGATAGTGGTAATTTCGAGGTCTTTAGTGATGCTTCACGACAATTAAAGCCTCATGAGTTGAATTACCCTACACATGATTTGGAGTGAGCAGCCATTATCTTTGCTTTGAAGATGTGGAGACATTATGTTTATGGGGAAAAATGCAAGATCTTTACGGATCATAAGAGTCTTCAATATCTTTTCACGCAGAGGGATCTTAATCTTCGTCAGCAGGGATGGTTGGAACTGCTTAGTGACTATGATTGCATGATTGATTATCACCCTGGTCGTGCGAACGTGGTAGCTGATGCACTTAGTAGAAAATCTCAGGGCTGTATCAATGCGTTGTACGCTAATCGTGTTCCTCTTCTAGTAGACTTGAGATCAACTGGAGTGAGGTTAGAGGTAGAAGATCAGGAGGTAGCCTTACTTGCTAATTTTCAAGTTAGGCTTATTTTAATTGATCGTGTACTTGAAGCCCAGATGGTTGTTGAAGAGACTCAGGAAATAATTCAAGCAAGGAATCAGGGGAAAAAGAAAGACTTTAGAGTTCGAGAATCGGATGGCATGCTTATGCAAGAGAGTAGAATGTTTGTGCTGAATAATTTGGAATTCAAGAAAGCAATTCTAGATGAAATGCATATCTTAGCTTATGCGATGCATCCAGGAGCTACTAAAATGTATCATACCATTTGACCATTTTATTATTGGTCGGGTATGAAAAGAGAGATAGCTGAGTATGTGAGTAGGTGTGCTGTTTGCCAACAAGTTAAAGCTGAAATGAAGAAGTCGTTTGGGTTGTTGCAGCCGTTTCTCGTTCCAGAGTGGAAATGGGAAAACATTACTATGGATTTTGTGTACAAGCTTCCACGTGCACATAATGGTTTTGACGGCATTTGGGTGATAGTTGATCAGCTTACTAAGTCAGAGCATTTTATTCCAGTGAGGGAAAAGTATTCTTTGGGCCAATTAGCTGAGTTGTTCATATCGAAGATTGTGAAGTACCATGGTGTTCCAGTGAGTATTGTCTCGGATCGTGATCCAAGATTTACTTCCAAATTTTGGATGGCTTTTCAGGAAGCTTTGGGTACGAGATTACTCTACAGTATGGCATATCATCCTCAGACAGACGGACAGTCAGAAAGGACCATTCAGACGTTGGAGGATATGTTGAGATCTTCGGTGTTGCAGTTTGGCGATGCTTGGCACAAGCGATTGGATTTAATGGAATTTGTTACAACAACAGCTTTCATTCGAGTATCAGCATGTCACCATTTAAGGCACTGTATGGTAAATCTTGTCGTACACCCTTATGTTGGTCAGAGATCGGAGAAAGAGTTTTGGTGGGCCTCGAGATTGTTGAGGAGACTACTCAAAATGTTCAGGTAATTAAGTCTAAACTGAAAGCAGCCCAAGATCGACAAAGGAGTTTAGCGGACCGGCATGCTACTGACAGAGTGTATGAAGTGGGTGATTGGGTGTTTCTGAAGTTGTCACCGTGGATAGGAGTTGTGCGGTTCGGAAAGAAAGGTAAGCTAAGTCCCAGGTATATCGGACCGTATATGATCACCGAGCGAGTTGGTGAAGTGGCGTACAGGCTTGAGTTGCCTTCTGAGCTGGCTAAAGTGCATAATGTTTTTCATGTGTTCATGCTTCGTCATTATGTTGCGGATCCGTCACATGTGATACCTCCTTAACCATTGGAAATTAATCTGGATTTAACTTATGATGAGGAACTAGTAACGATTCTGGATTGGAAGGAAAAAGTTCTGAGGAACAACATTGTGAATTTAGTGAAAGTTTTGTGGAGGAATCACTCAGCGGATGAGGCTACTTAGGAGACAAAAGATGGGATGAGAGATTTTTATCCTCGGTTGTTCTTTGATCGCTAGTGGTTGGTGTGAGTGGTTGCTATAAATTTTGGGATGAAATGTTTTTAAGGTGGGTAGGTTGTGACAACCCATTCCGGATTATTTGTACCGTACGTGTGAAATGACGTTTTTGCCCATAGTGGATATTTGTCATTGTGTGGTTGTTTTGGGGATTTGGTTGGCTGCATCTAGACCACACACACACACTCTCTCATCCCCATCACCTTCCCGTGTCTCTCTCTCTCTTTCTCTCTTCTTCTTCTTCTTCGTACGGACAAGTGCCAAAACCCGTGAACATGTTGTATATCGAGGTGGAAAACTATATCTTTGTGTTCGTGAGGATCATACGAGTTTAACCATACCCATTTCAGGTAGGAAATCCTTCGATTTCACGTTGAACCATGGAACCTCAATTATGGTTACTATTCATGCACATGTGAAATGTTGTTTTTCATGGAATTTGAAGCTTGTAGGAAGCTTAGTGAAGTCCTTAGGAAGCTTGGGGTGGTTTGTTGGAAGGATTTGGACATTGGGATCGTGAGTTGCAGGTTTGGCTGGATTTTGTGAAGTTTCTCCGGCTTGATTATTTGAATTTCAGGGCTTGAAAGTGCTAAGGTTTTGTTCTACTTGTTGTAATCTTCATTTTGGTGCAAATTTCATGAAATTTGGTTGAAAAATGAGTGAGAAACGAAGGTTTGAAAATTTTCCTATTTTCTAGCGAGGGCGACGGCACCGGAGGTGTGCCGGAGAAGAAGACGGAATATTCCGTCAGTTTGGACGGAATATTCTTAACGGCGTCAAGTTAACTTTAACTAAATCTGTTAGTTTTAATGGAATATTCTTGACGGCGTTAACTGATGCCATCAGTGTGCCTGGCAAGTGGCCGCGCGTGGGGGGCGCGTCTGGCCGTGCCTTGGCCGGCGCGTAGGGGCACATGAGACGTTGAAAAATTATTTTAAAAATAGGGGGATGTTCGTGAGGTTGAGTAGATCACGTTGGTGTATTCATACACCCCATTTGAGCATTGTATGAGAAGTTATTACCTAGTTTGGTTATGTGCTTTAAATTAATGTTTTTATAGTTGTTTCGCATATAGGTGAGACCTATCCCGAGGACTAGCGCAGTCACTCGAGACAAGGGGGTTATGACCCTTCTACATACCAATGAATGGGCTTTTGGTTTTCCATATATACCTATATACTTATGGTTTTTCCCAGAAAATGAAATGGAATGTTTATATGTTTTAAATGCCATGCATTGCGTTTGCCTATTTATTTATGCATTAGTAGTTGCGTATATGTATGTTTGGTGCTGCGGACGCACATGTAAGTGGCAGGTAAGTTATGGTTTATGATGATGATGATTAGTAGTTATGTAAAATGCATAGAGAGCTCATAACCTGCACCCCAGGTGTTCGTGCTCTCACCCAGAGTAGGGCACGGTCCTTCATGTGATGTTCACCTCCCGCACCACACGCTCATCTTGGATCCAAGTTAGGTGCACAGTCTTGTCATACAGACCACTATAGGTGGTTCCAACTCGTAGGTGACCCGCGATTATTCGCCCAGTCTTCACGTGATCATAACACTTGAGCGTCTTTATTTACACCCAGTCTTATCGTACATACCACTTTAGGTGGTTCCGACTCGTGTGCAGGTATAGTTAGTGAGTTGGAGATTTCAGCTCTAAACTCAGCCGTACAGGTCACGTTAGGTGAGTCCGGCTGACATATTATATTGCAGTGATTGACATTACCTGGGTTACTTACAGTTTATGTTCAGGCATTCGACATGGCATATTTCTGTGCATGTATTCAGTATATGTGTATATTCTACTTTTTGGGAAACTGTACAGGTTTTACGGTGAAGGGTTAGAACTTTTGATAATGAAATCATTTTGAAAAGCTTTGTTTTTGCCCACTCACATTTTCTGTTTTGCGCCCCTCCAGATTCTAGTTTGGATTGCTCTTTTGGTGGCTCATGAGGAATCCACTACATATCTGACAGATTATCACCAGTGTAGGACCCCCTGAGTGTATTTAGTTAGTATTTGTTCCTCTGGACTGCACTAGGTTTTTTGTGCTCTGAATATTATTTTTCACACTTACGCTTGCACATGTATGTTAATTGAATTGTGTGTAGTTTGATTTTTATTTATTCGTACTTTTATTATTATTCTTAGCTTCTGCACTGTGCACATGGTTACGTCACTCTCATGTGACGGCCAACATGCCCTGATTTCGATAGGGGTGTGTCAATTTGGTATCAGATCATAGGTTTGGCAGTCCTATTTATTTTGTGAGTATTTAATTGTTTTGGTGTCTTCTGTCAGAACTATGCCGCCTCGTAGGGAACCACGTCGCTCTGCTAAGCCTAGTTTCCCCGATGTAGCTCAATTGGGGGAAGCTATCACTACCGCTATTCAGTCGGCACTCCGCCCTCCCCAGAGGACTCATCTGGAGACCATGTACAATTTGAAGTTGGATAAGTTTGAAGGCCACGAGGGTTTTGAGGGAGCTGAGCGGTGGCTGGAACATATTTAAAAGACTTTTCGAGTGCTGCATAATCAGGGGAATCTCCCTATTGAGAAGTGGGTTGAGACAACATCATGGTTCTTGTGGGTGGTCTAAACCATCCATGAAGTTCCAAACTAGTCTTAGTGATTCGTCTTCACAACAACCAAACTCCCACAAATAGCAAGACCCAGAGAGTGTGTGGGCCTCCTTGTTTGTTGGGCTCGGGCCCTATGTAGAGAGTGTGTGTGAGGCACGGTGGCGCATGCCCCTCTTCTCAATGAAGTGTGGTTGCTAAGCTCATGTGGTCTTGGGACTGGTGTGTTTTTCTTTTTTGTTTTTTGTTTTTTTTTTTTTTGGGGTCGATGCCTGGTATGTTGAAGGGTGACCATGCGAAGATGTCACGATTTTCCTTAAGGAAAGCCGTGAGCTCTTCCTTTTCCTTCAAGCTCAGATGTGAGTCGATTCTAGCAGTCTTCTCCGCCTGTTGGGGATCAAGAATGATGTGCTTAGCATCCTCTTCAGGTTTTCATCCTGTCTTGTCTGCTGGTGTGTTGATTTGGACCCCATCTTCTTGATCCGTTTGTTGTAATTGCTATTTGGTAGCTTTGTCGTCCTTTTGGACCTTGGTAGCCTCTATGAGGGTAAATGTCTTCCTTTTTTGCTCATCCAGTACTTGCACAGTGCATCATCGAGATGTGGCCTGATCAAACTTGATTTCTCTGACTCTTCCTTTCGGGATGCAGAATCAAATTTTTTTATACTTGACAGAGGTTATGGCATCCAGCTTTATCAGCCAAGGTCACCCTAAAATCCCTTTGTAGGGAGACAGGTCGCTTACTATCGTGAATATCTTCTTTGAGGCAACTGGCGGTGTTCTCACGTCAAGTGTAATGTTGCCGATGGTAGTCGAGGTGTGTCCGTTGAATCCGGTGAGTATCTCCGCTCGATGTATGATTGTACTTTCCAAGCCCATCTTCTAAATTACTAAGAGCTGAAGTAGGTTGACTGCACTTTCGTTGTCAGCAATCGTTCTGTTGACTATAGCGTGGGCTAGTTGGACAAATATCACTAGTGCATTGCCGTGTGGGAAGTCAACGCCTTCATCATCCTGCTCGGTGAAGCCAATGATGGATCCAGGTTAGGTGTTGACTGCATGGACTTGAGAGACTAGTAGAGCCTACTAGATCTTCCTCTTCTTGGAGTTGTTGGTTACCTCCAAGTGCTCGGATTCAGCAAAGATGCCATTGATCCGAATTGTCTTCGTTGGCAACTCTTTGTTGGCGCCTGCATTCCTTCTAGGTTGCCCAACTAGGTTGTCCAAGTATCTATCAACCTTGCCTTCTTTCACCAGTTTCTAGAGGTAGTTCCTCCAAGTGTAGTAGTCGTCGAATGTGTGACCGAGACCTTGATGGAATGCGCAATACTTGGTGCGGTCCAACTCAGAGGTATCTCCCTTTGATGGCTTCGGCAGCTTGAACCATGGTTCGATCTTGATATCACGGAGGATTTGGTAGATCGGGATAGAGAACTTAGAATACGCTTGGCCTCCTGCCTGCTTTTGTTGCTATATTGCTTCCCATCCACCTTCTTATGAGCTACTGTCGATTCTCTTCGAGGCTATTCGGGTGCCTTGTCTGCTCTCCGAGCCTCGTCCCAAAGTGGAAGCTTCTCTGCCAGAGTGAATAAGCCTGCTAAAGTTAGATCTTCTTTCGTAATCAATTCTCCAAATAGCAGGTGGTCTGTTAGGACTCTTTTTTGGAAGGCTGCACTAGCTATCGAGTCATTGCAATTGACTATCTTTGCCTTCTCTGCTTTGAACCTCTTCACATAGTCGCGGAGCAAGTGGTTAAACTTCTTCTTGATGAGATTTCTTCTTGTCGTTGAACAAGTGGTTAAACTTCTTCTTGATTGAGTGATAGGATGAATATTCTTTGGTAAAAGCCAAACAAAGTTCGTTGGAATTCCGGATGGATTGTGGTCGTAAGGTGTGGAACCAAACTTGTTCCTCGCCTTGTAAAGTGGTGGTGAATATCTTGCACATGAGGGCGTCATTGCTTAGATAAAGGATCATTGCACTGCAGTAGTGCTTTCAGTGTGATAACTCATCCATACTTTTACAATTTTATTAATTTTAGAAGAGTGAAAGGACAAAATTGCCCTTCAAGGTGAGGAGGTTGACTTTCGTTGACTGTCATGTCATGTCATGTAAGACTCGTTTTCTTGGCGTATCCTCGTAGTACTCATCACTATGAATGCGTGGGTGCAAACAGAACACAATTTGGAGTTATAATGAAGGAGTTATTAACAAACGAAGTCCAGGACAAAATGGTTAATTAATTATTTTCAGGAAGGCTCAAGATTTTTGAAGCTAAATCTGGAAAGCCACGTGTATGGTTGAGATTGAATGGAAGGAGAGATGGTCGGTGGAGATGGAAAATAAAGGAGAGAAATGAGGGGGAGGTGAAGACGAATGGATAGAGGGGTGGGGGTGAGTGGCAAATGGGAAAGAGAAGAAAGGAAGCAAAAGGAGAAAGTGAGGGAGCACCGGATTACCCTTGACCCGGTTCCTCCCCGCCGGCCCGACTCATTTCGCAACCATTCTGACGGTTTTTCGTCCATTTTTCCTCCAAATTGCAGCCATTCACCACCTGGGAACTTCTCACCAGCCATTCTTCTTCAATTTCCACCCATGATTGATGGGTTTTTGACCCTAGTTTCACAAGAACACCCACGTCGGCTCCGAGGGGTGCACGATGGCGAATCTGCCATTCCTGCAATGATTTCTTTCAATTGTCACCACCAATAGCCCTCCTTTGAGCTCAGGAACAATGCCCAATCATTGGTTGGAGCGTCGAAGTTGATTTGAGGACAAATCAAGAACACCTAAATTCTTGGGTTCCGGTGAGTTCGTGGTGATTTGAAGCTTTTCCTGGCCAAATTGGACTTGGCCACAGATGCTGATAGTTCGTAACGCCTCGATATTCATGCTAGGGAGTTGAAGGGCAGACCTCAGGTGAGTGGGTCTTTTTTCTTTTTCTAGTGTGTGTGTGTATACACCTTACGGTTTTCCAGAAATGTGTTAACTTGATTATGCATAGCATGCCAAGATTTAAATGTGTTAAATTTAAATATTGCATTGTGATGAGATTTGTCGTTATGCCAAATGATCCTACGGAGACACAGGTAAGTTCAAGTGAGTTATTATGTGATTGAAATGGTTGGATTATATGAGCATGCATATATTCATTTAGAGTTCATCATTGCTGCACCCCGGTGTTAGTGGTCCCGCCCCGAGTCAGGGCACAGTCCTTCACGTGATGTTCACCTCCCGCACCGTACGCTCGCCTTGTATCCAAGTAAGTGCTAGATTGTCGTACAGGTCACACTAGGTGACTCCGACTCGTGTGTTAGCATAGATTGATGAGCAATAGGTCCAGTCATATAGGTGACATTGGGTGACACCGAATGGCATGTTAGTTTAGGCTGATCGCACACCTGGCTTACATTTATTATTCCTAAGATATTATGGCATGGCATGCTTCTGTTTTTACTACACATGTGCATTCATTTTTTTGTACCTATGTAGTATTATTTTCTAGAAACTATACGAGTCTTACGACGAGGGGTTATAACGCTTTCAAAAAGGTTTTTATTGAAACTTTATTTTCAGGCCCACTCACCCTTGTTTTTGGCCCCTCCAGGTCCTAGTAGCAGAGTTTCCATACCGATGAGGATTATCGGCAAATCTTGGGGTAAACGATTACCATCAATGGTATAATTCTCACCCTATTTTACTATACTCTACTTATGCTTTGTCATCACGTGTGAAATGGGTTCATACTCGCTCATCGCGCACTCTTGTACTTAGGCACTTTTAGGTTTAAATTTATTCGCATCTTCCACATCAATACACTTTATGGCTTCGTCACCTTCTAGGTGTCGGCCAACATAGCTCAATTCGAAGTCCTAGTGGACATCCCGGGTCGGGGTGTATCAATTTGGTATCTAAGCATAAGTTGTGCAGTATTGCGTTCATCACACGCATGATGTAAGCATTCTCAGTTCTTGAGCCTAATATTCAAATTTTTCCACCTCGTCAAATACGAAAAAATATGTTAGCTTTTCCTAAGTTTTGGGCAGTTTTGTCGACTTGTCGACATTTTAAAATGTCACTTTTGTGAACGCTTTTAGACTTAAAACGAAGAACTTTCCTACCAAGGAAAGATGTAAATTTGAGACAAGTTGATGGCCCTAAAGCAGGATTGTATCGAACAGTGTATCACCAGGGATCTATACTTCAATCCCATCATTATTTTCACGCCATCATAATCAACATTTTTGAGATAGGAAACCAAAACTGATTTTGATTCCTTGGTAGTACCCATTAGCATATCATCTATTAGGATTCCTATGAAGTTACTTTGTCAAGATTCCAAAATTTGCCTTGAGCAATAACCTGGTGCTAAAGTGGTAGCACTCAACGAAAGAAACATCTAGGGGACAGTCACTTTTGGTTCCCAATAGCACTAATTTTCTTAAACACACTAGTTATCATTTCAGATCTTCAGGAGAAAGATCGACTTCCGTTAAAGCCCGTTCTAAAGTAGATTATTAGTAAAGTCTTCTTTCCGGCTTTGGGATATCTTTACCAATACGAGTTTCCAAATTTCTTTTGGTAATGTACTCATCATTTCGATGAGGATAGGCACCGAAGTACTAGTTGTTATACCTATGATTAGTATAAAATCTTCAAAGTAGTGAGTATTTCCCCTAGAATTATGGAATCCCTTCACAGGACTAGTTCCTTATCAATCGTCCAAAAACCACCCACCCAAGCAAGCTCTAGTCTATAATCAGCCTATGGTGGCACTACTAATTGATGATATTATCCGATATCCAAGAACTGTCAACTAGTATTCAAGTGGTATGATTTCTGATACCAGACATAGGTGCTGGTATCTGGGAGTGATACCTTTATACCAGAATGTCTGTTCACAGTTTCAGGGTAACGAATAATATCAAAAAGTCATAAATCCATTAATCAGCACGCGACTGATAGGCTGATTAACAATAATTGTTGGAGTTGAAGAAACTAAATCTTGAAAAGTTAGGAGCAAGCTTTGTATTAGGACAGTAAGCTCATAGTTGTTTTTACCTTATCGCCTATCTAGATAAACATAACCTCTTCGACTAGCCACCTTTTCGATCACTTCCACTGGCAGACCGTGAAATTGAAGTACGAGTTAATTTCTCACTGTTAGAGTGAATTAAGTATCTAGAAAACGATGAAGACCTATTAGCATGTGGTGTAGTGAGAGGAAGTATTATGGTACGTTTTAAGGACGTACATTCAACCGTCATATTCCAAAGTCTTACCTGAGATATTATCATCGATCCACTTTCTCATACTACACTAGTTTCCTTGCATCTTTTCGAGCAACTTCTACCATTTGGAAGAACTTAGTTACTAAAGCTTACCGATTAGGAATTTATTCAACCAAGCCCTTTAGCTTGGGAACTTTGAACCTTAGGATCATACCTAGGTTTTAGCAACTTCCTTGGGTGACGACTAAAAACCGTTATCCCCTACTTCAAGCTGATGATCTAGCCAACCCACCATTTCTAACTCGAGTTTTCTTCCAAAACCTGACGACTTCGTAGTAGTATTTTCAACGACTTTCTCATCTATTTCGGCAGTGAGACCAAATTTCTCAAACATTAGTTTTGTTTATATTGGTACCTATCTCGGGAGATACGATCTTCACAGATGATATTCTTTCCTTTTTCTAAAAAGAGTTTAGAGGAAGAAGGGTGAAATTCTCACAAAGTGTTGTGAGATTTGAGATATCCTTAGTCTTGTCGAGTTTTTCGACAATTGGTTAGCGATTTTTGGCTATAGTGCTTTTCCTCACTTATTGGCCAAGGAAAGTTAGTTAAGCTCGGGATGTTGAGCATGGATAAAGTTTCTAACAACCAAAGTGTTGTCTTACCTCACCTCTGTTTTACGCCTTTCAAGGACATTGATCAGTTTGCAAATGCATGATGATCTGTTCTTTGGATGTTCGACTGTAGAGAGACAGCATGACGAAGTATTGCTTGTATACTTTCCAATGATTGGAACCGTATGAAGTGAACCACCTTATTCATGGCCCAGAGTCAATTGTCATCATCTTCATTTGGAAAATCTGATGAGATTTCTATAAGGAGAAGCGTGTCAAAAATCTTTACTAACCTCAGACTTTTGAAATACATCCTCATTTGTGATGAGCTAAATTTCTGACAACAGCGATGAAAGAACCAAATCAATGTCTACAATTGCACTATTGTGTATTATCTCGGTTGTGCAAATGTAATTACTGTTATAGTAGGAAAAAGGCATATCTACCCTTGAACATCTTTGGTTTATCTTATCCCATTCTAGTTGAGGTTCACGAGTATCGATTTGACGTTACCTACAAATGATCAAAATTCGTTGGAGTGGTTATAATCTCTTTCTGCATTCGAATGAAGATGGGAAATCTCACCCTAAGCTCATGGTACGAGGTATCTTGTACATGTGGAGTTATGATAATGTTTCAGTGACCATTAACTAATTTGACAAGTTAACTCACTTCCATTGGTTTGAATGGACAACATTTTAGATCTCTCGGTAAATTGCTAATTCTTGAATTTATCAGGTTTTATGGCATTTTGATCAATCTGTATTTTGATCATGATGCCATAGCCACCTCTTTGTGCTGGAAGGCATTCCAATCAACCTCGGGTACGAGTTTACCCTGCTACACATGGTATTATTTTTGAAACAAATGGATTGTTTAAATGAACTGTTGATACTGAAGTTTTAATTGTGACATTAATTTCTCAATCACCCAACAAATACTCTGCCGAACGAATCATTACCGTTGGTGATTGAAAATTCTAGAAGCTACCGTTGTGGCGAGATGTCATACATTAATTTCAATAACCTTGTATTCGAAATTTGTTGGACTTATTTAACTCTCAAACTCTAGACATAATTTTTCGCTAAATTCGAGAGGAGTTTGACATGAAGCTGCTCGCTAAGGCGTTGTGGACTACATTGTTCGACTACACGACACGTTTGTCATTTTTGTATCTCACGATGCATGTTTTACTTCCAAGCATTGGGAAGTCTTCTTGAATGTTATGGGTACGAAGTTGTTACCCAGTACTATACAGACCTTAGTGTACTTGTTGCTTTGTATGTTTTATCGTGACAACGATGAGTTGTCAGTATCGTAGGCTGCAGACCGTAATATTGATAATTTATTTGTTGGATTCATTAAGCAAGTGGATAGATAGGTCCGTTTATGTTAGTACAATTATTTATTTATTTATTATATATTTACCTATTTATTGTTTGGGTTGACCCAAAGACACTGTGTACATACCCCCAGAGTACGTGATGCTATGAGTGAGCAAGCAAAATTTTTCTATGCTAAGTTTTGATTTCAGTACAATTATTTCTACGTTATTACATATACATATTTGAATGTTATGCTTTTATACATTTATTTTTGACCGAATCTTTTTATAAAAGTATAATATTTTGGCATTGTAATGAAGGAAAAGGAAAGTTTGAGTTTGGAGGCATGAAAGAGGAATCACTGCACTCCGATCATTTATGCAACCGCTCTAACTTGATTTCTTCTTTATATATATATATATATATATATATATATATATATATATATATATATATATACATATTTTTTTCTATCTTTGAGTATTTTATGATAACAAGTGATTTCAAATTTCGGGGACGAGTTTTATGGGGGTAGTGTTGATGAGGTCTTGATGGGGGTAGTGTTGACGGTGAAAGCTTCCTTAGCGGGGTTCTTCCCAATCTTGTCTACATTTGGGGCGAACACTTTATCCTTCTTGAAGTTAGTAATCGGCTCCTTTTTCCCGTGATTAGCAATACTCAGCTCCATGTCGTGGGAACGAGTTGCCAGCTCTTCGAATGTTCTTGGTTTTATGCCTTGGAGGATGTAATGCAACCCCCAGTGCATGCCTTAAACGCACATCTCAATGGCAGAGGTTTCAGAAAGCCGATCTTTGCAATCCAGACTTAAGGAGCGCCATCTATTGATGTAGTCGACGACAGGTTCATCTTTCCACAGTTTCGTACTGGTCAGCTCTAGCATGCTTACAGTACGGCGAGTGTTGTAGAAGCGGTTGAGGAATTCCCTTTCTAGCTGGTCCCAACTGTTGATAGACTCGGGTTCGAGGTCGGTGTACCAGTCAAAAGCGTTACTTTTCAGCGAACGCACGAATTGTTTGACGAGGTAGTCCCCCTCTGTCCCAGCATTGTTGCAAGTTTCAATGAAATGGGCGATATGTTGCTTCGGGTTGCCTTTTCCATCGAACTGCATGAATTTTGGGGGCTGATAACCCCTTGGCATCTTCAAAGCATCAATCTTGTTGGAGTAAGGCTTTGAGTACAGTACGGAGTCGTGTGAGCTTCCTTCGTACTGTGTCTTGATAGTGCTTGCAGTCATCTCCTGTAGCTGCTGGATAGAGAGAGATCTCATGGACGCCGTTGCTTGGTCTAGCTTCAGCTTCTCTTCAACTTTCTCCGCTGGAAGCTCCTCTTCATCGTCGACTTCTTTCTTTAATAGGCCAACATTTGGGTCGACTTTCACGTCGGGCAGCGCATCTAGTTGGTTGACAAGTGCGGCAATCTGCAAGTCCTTCTCTTCCACAGTCCGTGTGAGCTTTGCAATTGCTTCATTCATCTGAGCTAGCTGCTCCTCGATTGAAGTTGCTCCAGTGGTCATGACTTGCATGGTTGTACTGCCGCTAGAATCAGTGTCGGAGAGTAGGGACTCTGAGTATTTCCTCGGGCTCTCCCCTCTTGATGCCCTTAGCAAGGCTAGGGTGATCACAGGCTCGTGCCTCAGGTGCTCTTGTTCTTTTGACAGAGTTAATGCAGGGGCGGAAGCCGCGGCAAAAAGAGTTCTTGCCTTACTTCAAGTTGTGATGCCCGAAATATCACCAATTGCGGCGACGATGTTCTTGTTCTTCGTTTTGATTGCGGGAACAACTTGATCCTTTCTTGATGCCATTTGCATTTTTTGATGATTTAAGGATAGAGATGAGAGGTAGAGAAGTCAGACCGGGCGTACCAAATTTGTAAACACGAAAAATTCCTGAAACACGAAACAAGAATACGTGTACAAAATATATTTTGTATTAATGATTTTGGGGTTACAATCTCTTTGTAATTTGATCCTCTGATTCTATCTTCGTAGGGTGTAGGTTTGTGGATGAGTTGTTGACCCGAAGGGCCGTCGGGGCTTGATCTAAGGATGAACAGTTGATGAACGGGTCTTCAAGGGGCGTTGGGCTTGATCATGAAGAATGGGTGTATGGGTTTGTTGATTTTTTTGTTAATCCAAAGGGCCGTTGGGGCTTGATCTTAGGATGAACAGATGATGAACGATGAACACTTTCTTTAAGGGCCGTTAGGGCTTGATCTCGAAGGTTGAGGGAAGTTTCTTCAAGGGTCGTCGGGGCTTGATCTTGAAGGGGGATTTAACGAAGAACAAAGAGGGTTTTACTAATCCTTAGGGGTTTGCTTGAGAGCCTTTAAAGTTTCAAAGCTTCAAGATTTTGGTGTGATGTAAATTCCTCCCTTTTCCTCTTGATGGAGAAGGCTATTTATAGGCCAAGAGAGTGAATCACCACCATCCATTTTTTGGTGAAGTGAGTGGAGTTGGTAGGTGAAGTAAATGTGTAATGTAGGTGAAATGAATGTGTGATGTAAGTGAAATGAATGGAGTTTGTAGGTGAAATGAATGTGTGATGTAAGTGAAATGAATAAATGTTGTAATTTTAATACATTGGTTAACATTTATTTCAATGAAATTTCGGTGTCTACAGAAAGGTTGTCACAAAAAAGAACTGGGGGTTGAGGAATATGAACTTGCAGAAACCGAAACAATTGTTGCAGCCAATCCAATTCAGCAGTAGTGGATGAGAGAGCTCGATATTCAGCTTCTATTGATGATCTGGATACTGTTTGTTGCTTCTTTGAAGCCCAAGAGATAGGATTGTTACCCAAAAACACAACAAAACCTGTTGTAGAACACCTATCATTAGGGTCCCCAGCCCAATCAGCATCACTAAAAGATCGGAGTGTTAAACTGCCTTTTGTATATCGAATTCCATGTGTCATAGTCCCTTTGAGATATCGCAAGATTCTCTTCACAGCCAAATAATGAGAAGCCATTGGAGACTGCATAAACTGACAAACTTGGTGGACTGAGAAGGCTATGTCTGGCCTTGTAAAAACTAAGTATTGTAAGGCACCAACAATACTTCTATAAAGACTAGGATTATTAAAAGGTTCCCCATCATCCTTCAATAACTTGTTATATGGTAAATAAGGGGTTGCACATGGTTTAGAATCGAACATTTCAGTTTTCTGCAACAAATCTTTCACATACTTCTCTTGAGATAAAAACAACCCTGCAACCGTGTTTGTAATTTGTATCCCAAGAAAATAATGAAGAGACCCCAGATTTTTGAGATCAAATTCAGTTGTTAAATATGTAATAACCTGTGCAATCATCTCATTGGCATTTCCAGTGATTATGATATCATCTACGTAGAGCAACAGAATCACAAGGGAAGAACCAAAACTCTTGACAAAGATTGCTGAATCAGCATATGTATTGTGGAACCCCAATGTGGGCAGAAAGCTTGTGAATCTGTCATTCCAAGCCCTTGGGGCTTGCTTGAGTCCATAGAGGGACTTTTGTAATTTGCAGACTTTAAGAAGATGATGATGGTCTTCAAATCCCGGAGGTTGGGACATATAAACTTCTTCTTGTAAAATGCCATGAAGGATGGCATTTTTGACATCTAATTGATGTAGAGGCCAAGCATGATGAGCTGGCAATGCTAACACGAACTTGACAGTGGTTGGTTTAACAACAGGACTTAATGTTTCCCCATAGTCGAGTCCATGCTCCTGATTAAACCCTTTTGCAACAAGTCTCGCTTTGTACCTCGTTACTGTCCCATCAGAATGCCTCTTGATTTTAAATACCCACTTGCATCAGTATTGAATGAGGACGGAGTCCCAAGAATTCCAGGAGCAAAATCATGTACCACAGGCTTGGAATTATAATACCTTTGCCCTTGATTGTTGTTAAACTTCCCCTTGCCTTTAAATTTTGACCTGCCACCATTAAAGAAACTGGATTGACCAGAATGTCCATTAAATCCAGAATTGCCTCCATTGTTGACTGTTTGAGTATTGTTCTGGACACCATTTGGAGAAGGGTTCCCAAAAGAATAACTCTGTAATCCGTGACCACTGTTCTTGGCCACCATAGCAGACATAAAAGGCATGGAGAAATTGTTCTCAACCGTGGCCTCCTCTGCAAGTAACTGAGAACGAAACTCCTTGAGAGATATAACACTTTCCCTTCCACGAATAACACATCTGAAAAGTGTTATATTCTGCAGGAAGACCATTGAGAGCCAAGATCACAATATCTTCATCGGCAAAAACAACTCCAGCAGCTACAAGAAAATCCCGTGCTGCTTTAATACGTTGAAGATACATCGATACAGAATCAGAACCCTTTTTGATGTTCTGAAGATCAACTTTCATCTGGAAAATGGAAGTACGACTAATAGTTGAAAACTGTTCTTGAAGCCGAACCCAAAGATCTCTTGAGCTGGTACTACCTATGGCACAAGAGATGGCAGAGGAAGACAAAGTCGCTGTGAGAAGTTGCATGAGAGCCTTGTCATGCATCTTCCAAATCCTATACTCATCAGCTTCAGCCTGTGGGGTTGAAGACGCACCAGTTAGTGCCGAATCAGGAGACCCAGATGAAGAAAACTAAGGAGGACACACGTTTGTGCCATCCATGAATCCCATAATTCCATAGCCTTCGAGCATCAATTGTAACTGAAACTGCCATTGAAGATAGTTGGAATCATCCAACTTCATAGTAACCGAATTAGAAACTGAAGAAATCAAGTTGGTAATCGATGATTGTAAAATTTGCAACTGATTTGCAGTGATCATAGTGAACGAATCTGAGTGAGACAAAAAAGAAAACATTTGGCGTGCAAGAACTTCCCAAAAAAAAAAGCAGAGAATTGGGCAAGAAAGAAGCCCGAAAGTTCAAAAAAAAAAAAAACAGAAGAAGAATCAATATGTTGAGGTCGTAGCGGAAGTAAACCAAGGATCGAGAAAGCTCGAATGGCTTTCAAGACGATGATACCATGTTAAGCAATATGCAGAAAGTGAAACAGAGATATCACAGATGAGGAAGAAGAAGAAGAACAGATAAGGTTTAGAGAGAGAGAGAGAGAGAGAGAGAAGGAATTGTTGTTTTAATATTTCTTGATTAATTGTGATTACAAAGAGTACAGTTACTATATAGATGAGTACATAGCTAACTGCCTTAACCAACCCAAACAATCCTAACTAATTATTCTAACAGCCACACTCCTAGCTGCCTTATCTATTTGGCTGTTTTATCCTATATATTTTAACAGATTTTAGCTACACGTTTAATCACATTAAGGCGTGTTTTCTTATTGGGTGTTGGACCCTACTACTCCAATTTCATGCATATCAAATAAAACAAAAAAGGAATGTTCTCTTATTGGGCGTGTTTTCTTATTTGGCCGAATTTCTCCATAACCATGGCACCAAATTTTAGCTCCAAAATTCATGCTCATATGAACTACATCCACAACATTTGAGATGGTAAATTTTCTAACAAAATTTACATTCAAATAAGCAAGAATAAAGCTTGTAACCATTACAACATTCAAATCAAAGACTATGAACTACAAAACCCAAAAGGATTCACCAACTACTAGACCTAGCTCTGATAACACTTGAAGGAAATATTTGTGAAAACTAGTTCATTTGAGCAACATCTATGCATGCAATTAATAATTAAAAGGCGAAATCATGTTTGTATGCACTCAAAAACAAAACTTTACCCATGAAATTCAAGGCCTAGCGAGTGTGGTAAACCAAGACTCAACACCAAGAGAGAGGGCCTTCATTCCTTACTTCTTAGCTCCATGGATTTCTTGGATGAGGATGGTAGAATGGATAGTCTTGACCACATTGTTTGGTTTGATAGTTTACTCATGTCTACTATCCAATGTGATTCATTTACTTATATAATTACCTTGAATGTGATTTGGAACGACTTCCTAAATCTCATTCATACTCTGGCAAGATATTCTTAATCATATCATAGAGTATTCTCCCTCAGACAACTTTGGCTCCATGGAGTTTAGTATCCAGGACATGACCAGCTAGTCAGTATCGTGCCATGCATCATAGGTTGATGAAGTGGATTTTGGAGACTTTGAGCTTCCATTGATAAACCCTAGTTTCGATCTTCCTCCTAGAGCAAGTGACACAGCTCTTGACCAAGGTAGGTAGTTGAACTCGTTTAGTAGCATCGAGCACAGTCGTTGATTTGGGTTGTTCTCACCTCCTTGAATTACGTTGGAGGGTGAAGATGAGTCATATTAGCACTAGAGACATTTTCTTCTGCCATCTATTTTGATGATGAGCAAATGAAGAAGAAAAAGAAGTAAAAAAAAAAAAAATGGACAAAGTCAAGACGACCCTATGGTTCCTACTTTGATACCATGTTAAATTTTGGTTTCATATCTTGTATTGTATTTCTCATTAGGTTATTTACAAGAGTAAAAAGGCAACTCTTATAGAGAGGCGAAAAGAAGGATAGAAGAGGAAGGTTAACAGCCATACCTCACTACCAAGTGGACAAGTCAAATATTAATAACAAGTGGTTCCTAGAAACAAGGAAGAGAGATTAACAAAAG